>NW_026575047.1:54301428-55522500 GCF_905146905.1 Nyctereutes procyonoides | reverse complement strand
GCACTGATGGGTGGGAATAATATGCTTATGCCCCTCTCTCCAGCCCCAGAGCATCCCCCACTCTTCAGTGAGCCCTCACAGAGGAGCAATCAATAACTATTATCTCCGCGTTTCAGAACTCTGTGTTCACCCTAGCTCTGTTTGAGCTTTTGTATCTCAGGCATGCCATTGAATTTCAGAACTCCAAATTTTAGGGATACCCATGTGTGGTCCTGGGCTGATCCTCCTAGGGAGGGTCTTACCACACTTCTGCCTTTTGCTAGAACCCTCCCAGGAAAGCAGCTGCATGACTGCACAGTGGTTCATAGTTCATGGCAACACAGCAGAAAGCTGGCACCTAGCCTTGCTATCGTTAGCTGGCTTCCATGCTCCTATGCCTGAGGATGGTACTACACTTAGGTGCCACCCATTCTTCTTGTGACACAGGAGATCCTCAGACCTTGCTGTCATACCTGGAATTCTGCCCTGCTTCGCCATCTGAGCACCTTTAAGCCAAGCACATTCCTTACCATAGCAGAATTCTAAATGTTCTGATTTCATGCTCCACCGTTAATAATACTTTGTGGTAGCCTCCTTAAGCAGGCTCCCTCCCCACCACCATTTCCTCAGCTATATCACACAGAATTCGGGTCTCCATACCTCATGCCTTCCCCAAATCATTCCCTTTTCTACTTTTAAACCTGAAGTATTTGTTTTACCAGTTCTCCCATTGATTTATCAGGTGTTCAGAACCTAATAACTAGTTGTGTTCCAGGGAGGAGACAAACAGGGTCCCTCTGCTGTTCCACCATCATAACTCTAGCCATATTAACTCTTCTTTAGATGATTGGTAGACATTCCCTAGGAATCCATGTGCCCTCAACTTTTGTTTGTTGGGAGATTTTTGATTATTGATTTATCTGCTAGTTATCAGTCTGCTGGAATCTTCTATTTCTTCCTGTTTCAGTTTTGGTGATTTACATCTTTCTAGGAATTCAATCTTTTTGTACTTGTTGATGCTTGATTTGTGACCTAATATATTTATTCTGGAGAATGTTCAATGTACACTTGATAAGAATGTGTATTCTATTGATTTAGGATGAGATATTCTGAGTATGCTTGTTAAGCCCATCTGGTTCAGTGTGTCATTCAAAGCCATTGTTTTCTAGTTGATTTTCTTCTTAATGTCTATTGATATAAGTAAGGTGTTAGAGTCCCTTACTATTATTGTTTTGTTATCAATGAGGTCCTTTACATTTGTTATTAGTTGTTTTTATATATTTGGTTGCTCTCATGTTGGGGCATATATATTTACAATTGTTAGATCTTCATATTGGATAGTCCCCTTTTTATGACACAGTACCCTTCTTCATCTTTTGTTACAGTCTTTGGTTTAGGTTGCAGTTTTTCTGATAGAAGTATTGCTACTCTGGCTTTCATTTGATGTCTATTGCATGATAAATATTTCTCCATCCCCTTGCTTTCAATCTCCTGGTGTCTTTAGGTATAAAATGAGTCCTCTGTAGGCAGCATGTTGATGGGTCTTTTTTAAATCCATTCTGACACCCCATGTGTTTTGATTGGAGCATTTAGACCAATTAACTCACAGTAATTTGTGATATTTTTATATTTAGTGCCATTTTATCACTTGTTTTTTCATTGTTTCTGGATATTTTCTCTGTTCCTTTCTTATCTTTCTCACTTTTGGTCTTTCCTTCCCATTCAAAGAGTCCCCTGTAATATTTCTTGCAGGTCTGGTTTAGTGGTCATGAACACCTTTATATTTATTTGTTTGGGAAGCTCTATCTCTCCTCTTCTGAATGATAGTCTTGCTGGATAGAATATTCCTAGCTGCTTTTTTTCCCCTTTTAGCAACTTGAATATATCATGCCACTCCCCCTGGCTTGTCATATTTCTAAGGGAGAGCTCCAGCTAGCCTTACATCTCCCTTGTAAGTTAGAGAATTCTTTTAGGGTGTTTTCCTTATTAGTTTATTTTGAAAATTTAATTACAATATGTCTTAGTGTTGTCTTGCTTTTGCTGACTTTAATGGAAAGTCTCTGTGCCTCCCTTACTTGAATATTTCTTTTTTTCCCCAAGATTAGGTAAGTTGGAATATTTCCTCAAATATACCTCCTGCCTGCTTTTCTCTCTCTTCTTCTGGGAGCTCTATGATATGAATGTTATCATATTTGATGAAATTATTGAGTTCCCTGTCTACTCTTTTAGATAATTCTCCTTTCATTCAGCCTCCTTATTTTCCATTATTTGTTCTACTATATCACTTATTCATTCCTCTTCTTTCATCCTTGTTGTCTTTACACCAATCAGTTTTGAAAACTCAGGTATTTTTCATTTCTGCCTGATTTTTTTTTACTTTTATCTTTGTGGTAAGAATTTCCCTGGTGTTTTCCATGCTTTTCTCAAGCCCAGTGAGTATCCTTATGCTTTCAATTCCACATCAGTAATATTACTGATTCAATTAGATATCTGGCTTGACCTTTTCTTTTCTTTTCTTTTTCTTTTGGGATGAATTCCTCTGTCTTGGCATTTTATCTAAGTTTCTGGCTTCTTCTGTGTGATAGAAAACCTGTTATGTTTTCTGTTCCGAAAGTAATGGCTTTATGAAGAAGAGTTCATATAGTATCCAGGGCCTGGCACTTCAGGAAGAGTTTCTAGTGTGTGCTGCATGCACTGTGCTGCTGTGCTCTGGCTGCTCTACCCCCAGGCCAGCAATCTGCAGAGTCTCTCCTTGCCTTCAGAGCTTCTCCTTGCCTGCAATGGGCACTTTTTGTACCTCAGCCAGAGCATGGTGAGTTTTAAATAAGTGTACTCTGTATGCTTGTTATATGTGATCTGATGTTACTTCCACTAGCACTGAATACTTGCATAATTCTTGTCTGTAAACATGGTGCATGTGGGAATTTCTGCTGGTCTTTTGGGGAAGGAACCACTGAACTTGTCCTTAAGCACACTTTCTAGAGAAAAGCTGTAGCAGCAGAGTGTGTGTGTGGGGGGGAGCAACAGGGGGACTTGGTATAAGTAGGGTAAGTAATTTTGGCACTGTGCTATTTGTTGATGTTGGTTTACAATAAGGGGCGGCAGTGGGTAATGGCACCAGCTAGCTCCCTTGTCCCCAGAGAAGGATCTTCATGCTTGCTGCTCTCAGGGAAGCACCCCCAGAAAAGTGAATCATTTCTCCTTGTGAGACCCAGGCATTTTTTAGATTGCTATTTTCACACTGTCTCTCCACTGCTTGCCTGCCTGGAGCAGTGCAGTGTACTTTGGGCTCTATCCCAGCCAAGCATGCAGACTTTTAAAAAATATATATTTATTTTTGAAAGAGAGAGAGAGAGAAACAAGTAGAGTCCATGCTGAGCTTGGAGCCTGTTGTGGGACTCAATCTCATGATGATGAGGTCAGAACCTGAGCTGAGACCAAGAGTCAGGCACTTAGCTGACTGAGTCACCCAGATGCCCCCTGACTATAAAACTCCAAACATTAGGGATCTGATGTGGCAGGGGCCTGAGCTGGGCATCTGGGGAGAGTCCTGCCATGTTGAGACAGATGTAAGTTTTAGTGAGAAGAGAAGTTATGCCAGAGTGCAGGAACGTGTGATTTGGAGCAAAGCAGGCTAAACAGCCAGTGTCCAGGTTAGCTGCCCTCAGCAGGTGTCTCTGTACCTATGCTGAATGGCAGGGAAGGGAAATGATGCCAGACAGATCTTTTGTCCCTAGAGAGGTGACTCTGAGAATTCCACCTCTCACAGATGTGTGAAGATGTTTCACCTCACATCAAGAAAAATGAACCGTCTCTCCCCATGTACCTCAAGAGATATTCAGACTGCGTCATATGCCCCAGGGTTTCTTGTGTTCCTTCTCTCCAGGAATAGGACAGCACCCACAAGCCTCTCTCCCAGCCAAGCCTGCTGAAAGGTTGCAAAAACACAAAAATCAGCCTTGTTTTCCCAGACAATGGCTTTGGAGAAGTGTTCTCCTTGTGCATTCCTCTGTATGCTCCAATCTCTCTCTCTCTCTCTTCACAACCAGGGCTCCCTCCCCTCCACAGAATATATAATCTTTTCCTCCCCCAAACTAGGTCTCCACACTCCCTACCATCCTTGATGTGGTCTCTTTTCTCCCTCTAGTTGTGTAGTTTGTACGTCAGTCCTCAGGTCAATTTCTTGGATATTAAAAAATGATTTGATGGTTATCTAATTGGAATGAGGCAAGCCTAAGGTCTTCCTACTACACTGCCATCTTAGCTCCCCTGCCACTTCTGTGCCTTTCTGCTCTAACTTCTTCCCTGTACAATTCTTACATCGAATAGTATCAAATCTAGGTAAGAAAAAGTTAATCAAAGACAACCTACAGAATGGGAGAAGATATTTGCAAATAACATATCAGATAAAGGGCTAGTTTCCAAGATCTATAAAGAACTTCTTAAACTCAACACCAAAGAAACAAACAATCCAATCATGAAATGGGCAAAAGACATGAAGAGAAATCTCACAGAGGAAGACATAGACATGGCCAACATGCACATGAGAAAATGCTCTGCATCACTTGCCATCAGGGAAATACAAATCAAAACTACAATGAGATACCACCTCACACCAGTGAGAATGGGGAAAATTAACAAGGCAGGAAACAACAAATGTTGGAGAGGATGCGGAGAAAAGGGAACCCTCTTACACTGTTGGTGGGAATGTGAACTGGTGCAGCCACTCTGGAAAACTGTGTGGAGGTTCCTCAAAGAATTAAAAATAGACCTGCCCTACGACCCAGCAATTGCACTGTTAGGGATTTACCCCAAAGATTCAGATGCAATGAAACGCCGGGGCACCTGCACCCCGATGTTTCTAGCAGCCATGTCCACAATAGCCAAACTGTGGAAGCAGCCTCGGTGCCCATCGAAAGATGAATGGATAAAGAAGATGTGGTTTATGTATACAATGGAATATTACTCAGCCATTAGAAAGGACAAATACCCACCATTTGCTTCAACGTGGATGGAACTGGAGGGTATTATGCTGAGTGAAGTAAGTCAATCGGAGAAGGACAAACAGTGTATGTTCTCATTCATTTGGGGAATATGAATAATAGTGAAGGGGAATATAAGGGAAGGGAGAAGAAATGTGTGTGAGATATCAGAAAGGGACACAGAACATAAAGACTTCTAACTCTGGGAAATGAACTAGGGGAAGGGGAGGAGGGCGGGGGGTGGGGGTGAATGGGTGACGGGCACGGAGGGGGACACTTGACGGGATGAGCACTGGGTGTTATTCTGTATGTTGGTAAATTGAACACCAATAAAAACTAATTTATAAAAATAAAAAAAAAGTTAATCACACATGTTTAGTTTGAAATGTATTATGTTGTTCACTTTCACTAAACATACAGTTAGATTATCACTAGTCATCTCAGGGTTGAAATAGTTTCTCAGAATACTTCTACACATCCTTACCAACTCCTTCAGTCACATGATAAAAAAATTATAGGGTATATTTCATTATGAGGCTGAATTTCATTTTACATGTCCTCCAGTGCCTGGCACGCAATGGCATAGGAGAAGGAAGACTTACAGTGTACAGAGGCAGAAGCTAGCCTGTAATGAAAACAAATCCTTTAATCATCAACTATGTCTCACTATAAATAGATGATTCACTTTTCTTAAAGGATTAATTAAAACAGAAGTTCTCTATTGTTAGAAAGTATACATAGAACATACAATTTTATAAGTTGTAATTTATCACACTATTTTCTTTATCATTTATATATTTTATTGAGATTAATTGATGTATAACATTATGTAAATATAAGGTGCACCTGTTGATTTGATGCACTTATATTGCAATATGATTACCACTGTAGCTTTAGCTAAAACCACTACCTTTTTCATAATTATCATTTATTTTGTGTCAATAACATTTATGATCTAGTCTTCTGGAAATGTTGAAGTATATAATACAGTAAAGGTGATCATAATAACTAAGCTGTGCATTAGGTATTCAGAATTTATACATCATCTCGTTGTAAATTTACCTCAAGACCAACATCTCTCCAATTCACCTATCTACATATCCACTTGGTAGCTAATTTTATATTAAATATTGTTATTTTTCTTAAGTAGTTTCTCCAATATGGTATTATATTCAGGTCACCATAATCTAGATATACTCCTTAAGTCATTCTATTTTCAAATAGTTATTGAAAGAAAAAATGGACTTTTTGCAGTTAATTTTTATTTTAAATTTGTTATGTATTATGTCCAAGAATGTGATATATCTTGTGAATGTACCATGTATACTTGAGGGGAATATATATTGTGCTGTCACTCTACAGAATATAAATTTTAATAAGCCAAATTGATCAATGGCACTATTCAGATTATTTATATTCTTATTGGTTTTCCAGTTTGTTCTGAGAGAGAAGTGCTAAGTCTCCAACTATAATTGCCAATTTGTGAATTTCTCTATTTTTCCTTCCAGATTCATGAGATTTTACTTCATTTATATTGAAGGTCTGTTATTAAATGCATACAGGTTTAAGACTGTTATGTGTTATTGGAGATTTGGCTCCTTAAAATTATGTAATATCCCTATGTTTCTGTGGTAATCTCTTTTTTTTCCAGAGGGGGGGAGGGAGAAAGAGAGATAGAGGGAGAGGGATAAAGATAATCTTAAATAGGCTCCATGCCCAGCATACAGCCCAACACAGGGCTTTATCTCACAACACTATGATCAGGACGAGTGAAATTGAGTCTGATGCTTAACTGACTGAGGTACCCAGGCACCCCTTTGTGGTATTTATTTATTTATTTACTTATTTTAAAAGATTTTATTTATTTAGTTGAAAGGAAGAGAGAGTGCACAAGTGGAAGGGAGAGACAGAGAGAGGGAGAAGTAGACTCCTCACTGAGCAGGGAGCCTGATGTGGAACTTGATTCTGGACCCCAGGATCATGACCTGAGCTAAAGGCAGATGCCCAACTGATTGAGCTATGCAGGCACCCCTATGATTAGCATTTTTATTCTGAAATCTACTTTGATTGAAATTTCTATAGCTACTCCATATTTTTTAGTATTTTCCTCATATATTTTTCTCCATCCCTTAGTTTTCAAGCTATATACATCTTTTTTTTGTTTTATAAATATGAATTTGTGTATAATTGGACTTTTCCTTCTCCAATGTCTGTTTCTTAACAGGTGTATTTATATCACTCACATTTAAAGTGATTACTGATGTAGTAAATTAAAATCCACAATCTTCCTTGCTGTTGTCTTTTTTCCTCGTTTTTTTCTCTTTTTCCTACTTGTTTATTGTTTCTTGTTTTCCTCTTTTCTTTTTTTCTGGTTTCAATTGAGCATTTTTTTATAAGTCCATGTTATCTCTTCTATTCATTATTTATTCTTCTTTTTAAAAACTGTAACTGTTGTCTAGGATTTATTTTTTAAAAAATTTTATTGATTTATTCATGAGACACACACACAGAGAGAAAGAGAGAGAGAGAGAGGCAGAGACATAGGCAGAGGGAGAAGCAGGCTCCATGCAGGAAGCCAGATGTGGGACTTGATCCTGGGACTCCGGGATCATGCCCTGAGCCAAAGGCAGATGCTCAACTGCTGAGCTACCCATGCGTCCCGTTGCCTAGGATTTAAAATATGCATTTTAAGTAATTCAAATCTGTCATCAAATAATAGTGTACTACTTCATGTAATTCATGTTATTCATATTAGAAATTTATAATTATTCCTTTCTTCCATTGCACACTGTTGTCTTACAGTTTGCTTTTACATATGTTAAAACATCCAATACATTGTCACTGTTATTGCTTTAAATAACATTTTAGAGTAATTAAAAGTAAGAAAATTTTATCTTTATTCACTCGATTTTTGATGATCTTCACCTTTTTTTGTAGAGAAAAGTTTCTGAGCTATATCATACTCCTCTGCCTGAAGAATTGTTAAGAATTTATAGCTGATTAGGTTACCTGGCAATAAATTCCTCAGTGATTGTCTGAGACTGTCTTATTTTTCCTTTGGAAGATATATGCAATGGATAAAGATAAAGAATTGATTGACCTTTTTTTCTTTCTTTCAACACTGTTAATTCATTGTCTTCATGTGTACCTGGTTTTAGTTGAGAAGTCTGTTGTAATTATTATGCTAGTTCCTTGGTAGGAATTTATATTTATTCCCTATTCTCACTCTCTGATGCCTTCAAGATTTTCTTTTTTTTAAGATTTTCTATTTAACTTTAGATTTCATAAGTTTGAATGCAAAATACCGTTTTAAAAAAACTTTTGTGGTATTTTTCTTTCTGTTTGGTGTACTCTGAGATCCTTCCAGAAGAGAGTAAAGTCACAGAGAGAAAGAGATGGGTAAGACAAAAGAGAGATAAGGATCTTGATAAAAGAAGATGTAAACTTTTAAATTAAGGAAGAAAACACCCTTCCCTGAGAAATATTAAAGAGAAACCAATACAATAGAGGGATAAAGAATAAGTGAAAATACAGATGCCTTTAGATAAATTACTCAGCCAGTATTTAAAGAAATGCCTTCTTTATTCACCAGTTGCAAGAACTTCATGCTCCCTATTCTCACCTAGAAAACTTCCTCGCAGGGGTTCTCACTTCATCATCCTTGTCTTCTCTTCTAGCTCCAGTTGAGAGATAACATTGTCTTTGAAGGGCTAACATCCTACTCATGAGGAAATAAAGATACAAAAAATATTTGAAAATTCAATCAATGCCACTTAATATTTCTGCCCTCTGAAAATGGCTATAGGAAGGTGTCAGAGAGGGGCAAGATAGAGAATTTCTTCAAATCAACTCTTAAAAATAAAGACAATTTATCTGGGGCCAATTAAATTAGAAATATCATCTTGTCTTGGTGACCAACTGGATGAACCCATTGGTCTTTGAGAGTAAATCCCAGCTGAGGGAACCCCCTGATAACTCACGACTTCTAACAACTAAGGAAATAACGATCCTTCAGTAGGAGGTCCAGTAATAAAAAGAAAGTTTTCCTTACCACTTGAGACCAGACTCTTATAGTTCTCCAACATCATTTCTCTATACAGAGTCCTCCGTGGAGGGTTCAGACAGCTGGCTTCAGTCTCTCTTGGTAAAGTTCACATCAACATCTTTGAATGTCAAAGGCCCCTAAAATACAAGCATATTTATACTTTATTAGGTATCTGAAAGTGTTCATAAGATAAAGGGTAAAGATGATAGTTACAGTAAACATGAAGATGTACAGAAAGTATTTTTGATAGTGCTCAGACTCTGGATTTATCCAAAACATAAGTTGCAAGTGGAAATTCCAACTCTTTATACTAATGTCACTAATGTTCTTCCTGTCTGTTTTGACTTTGTTTTTTGTTTTTGTTTGAGAGACAGAAAGAAAGTGAGAGAGGCAGGAGAGGGGGCAGAGGAAGAGTGAAAGAGAGAATCTCAAGCAGGTTCCATGCCCAACATGGAGCTCAACACAATCTCATGACCCTGAGATTGTGATCCTGAGAGCTTGACTTGAAATGATATCAAGAGTCAGACACTTAACTGACTGAGCCACCGAGACACCCCATGTTCATCTTGTCCTAAAGAAAAATCTGTATTTCCTTTCAACCTCAAATCCTATGTTCTAGAGTTTTTGCCTCTATTCTCTAGGCATTTTTCCTCACAATTATTATCATTTTAGGGGCCAATCTTCAAACTATCTTTCTTTGAAAATGATTCTTCAGCTTATAAATGAAAATGTTCAACTCTTTCTCTTCCTAAATGGTTTGCATTTTGTTGTTAGGAAAGAAAAAAAAACAGGGTACCATGGAAAACAATTTAGGATTATAATGACATGAACAATACTGATGGGCCATCACTTAATAGCCACCTTAAAAAATGGATATGTGAATAAATAGTGAGTAAGGAGATTGAGGGGGAGAAATCATGAAGCCCTTATACACTATTTTTCTGCAGAAGCAGGAAGGACTGTCAGAAATATGCCAAATTTTGAGGCAAAATATGGAGTTGGGAGAATGAAGCATAGTCCTCAGAAGTATTTTTCCCAGGGTGAGAGGGAAGGGCAGACCTCAGGCCTTTAACCAAGAGCTCAAGGTTGTCTTACAAAGATTTTCCTCATCCCCAGGCCGGGGTCTAAGCTATTTAAAAAGTGTACAGAGAATGTAAATTGAAATGCTTAACTGCAGCTTGAAAGGAAAGACAAATATCTCAAACAATTTTGGAGTAATGTCTACAAGAATCCATCTGTACTAACTGCAGCAGATAGGAGCTTTAAATACAACCACAAACTTTAAGATAAGTGAAACTTTTTTAAAAGCAAGGATTTGGTCATTATGCATATACAGTACAGCAAAAAGTGAAAAATGATGATCACAGCTTTGTAATGCAGCTTGAAATCCAGCATTGTGATGTCCCCGGCACTGGTTTTCTTTTGAAATATTCCTCTTGTGATTCTGGTCTTTTCTGATTCCATACAAATCTTAGGATTATTTGTTCCAACTCTGTGAAGAAAGTCCATGGTATTTTGATAAGGATTGCATTAAACGTATAAATTACCTCGGGTAGCATAGACATTTTCACAATATTTATTCTTCGAATCCATGAGTATGGAATGTTTATCCATCTCATGTCTTTCTCAACTTCTTTCAGAAACGTTCTGTAGTTTTTAGGTTATAGATCCTTTACCTCTTTGGCTAGGTTTATTCCTAGGTATCCTATGCTTTTGGGTGCAATTATAAATGGTATTGATTCCTTAATTTCTCTTTCTTCAGTTTCATTGTTAGTGTATAGAAATGCCACTGATTTCTGGCCATTGGTTTTGTATCCTGCCACATTGCTGAATTGCTGTATGACTTCTAGCAATCTTAGGGTGGAGTCTTCTGGGTTTTATATATACAGTTTCATGTCTCTGCCAATTTGAATGTCTTTTATTTCCTTTTGTTGTGATTGCTGAAGCTAGAACTTCTAGTACAATGTTGAATAACAGTGGTGAGAGTGGACATCCTTGTCATATTCCTAATCCTAGGGGAAAGGCTCTCCATTTTTCCCCATTGAGAATGATGTTCACTGTGAGCTTTTCATAAATGGCTTTTAAGATATTGAGGAATGTTCCCTCTACACTTTGAAGGGTTTTGATCAGGAATGGATGCTACATTTCGTCAAATGTCTTCTCTGCATCTATTGAGAGGATCATATGGTTCTGTTTTTATCTCTTATTGATGTGATCTATCACGTTGATTGTTTTACAAGTGTTGAACCACCCTTGCATCCTGGGGATAAATCGCACTTGATCATGGTGAATAATACTCTTAACGCACTGTTGGCTTCTATTGGCTAGTATCGTGGCAAGAATTTTTGAATCCATGTCTATCAGGGATATTGGTATGGTATTGGCACAAAAACAGACACATAGATCAATGGAACAGAATAGGGAACCCAGAAGTGGAGCCTCAACTTTATGGTGAACTAATATTTGACAAAGCAGGAAAGAATATCCACTGGAAAAAGGACAGTCTCTTCAATAAATGGTGCTGGGAAAATAGGACAGCTACGTGCAGTAGAATGAAATTGGCCATTCTCTTATACTATACACAAAGACAAACTCAAACTGGTTGAAAGATCTAAATGTGAGACAATAATCCATCAAAATCCTAGAGGAGAACACAGGCAACAACTTTTTGAACTTGGCCACAGTAACTTCCTGCAAGATAAATTATGAAGGCAAGGGAAACAAAATCAGAAATGAACTATTGGGACTTTATAAGGATAAAAAGCTTTTGCACAGCAAAAGAAACAGTCAACAAAACTAAAAGACAATCTACCAAATGGGAGAAGATATTTGCAAATGACCTACCAGATAAAGGGCTAGTATCTAAGATCTATAAAGAACTCAACACCCAAGAAACAAAAAACACAATCATAAAATGGGCAAAAGACATGAACAGAAGTTTCACCAAAGAAGACATACACATGGCCAAAAGCACATGAGAAAATGCTCCTCATAATTTGCCATCAGGGAAATACAAATGAAAACCACAATGAGATACCATCTCACTTCAGTGAAAATGGTGAAAATGAACAAAACAGAAAACAACAAATGTTGGAAAGGATATGGAGAAAAGGGAACCCTCTTGCACTGTTGATGGGAATGCAAACTGTAATAGCCACTCTAGAAAACAGCATGGTGGTTCCTCAAGTTAAAAATAGAGCTACCCTATGACATAAATACATATGCATTTATGTATACACAGGGCAGCCTGGGTGGCTCAGTGGTTTGGGGCCGCCTTCAGCCCAAGGTGTGATCCTGGAGAGCTAGGATCGAGTCCTGTGTTGGGCTCCCTGTGTGGAGCCTGCTTCTCCCTCTGCCTGAGTCTCTGCCCCCTCTCTCTTTCTTCTTTCTTTTTCTTTCTTTCTTTCTTTCTTTCTTTCTTTCTTTCTTTCTTTCTTCTTTCTTTCTTTCTTTTTTTCTTTCTTATTTCTTTCTCTCTCTCTCTCTCTCTCTGTCTCTCATGAGTAAATAAATTTTAAAAATCTTAAAAAAAACATACATAGAAGAAATCCAAGATTATAAAAAAAATGAGAGGAAAAGGCTATGAAAATTGTGGGACCTAAAATCTACTATGGACTTAAATTTATTGGAAAAGATACAGAAAAAACTAGCAATGGCTGGAAAATATTAGAATTGAGGAAAGCTCTAAAAATAATCATAGTTAACACAGACAAGGAAGAGATCTACACAATAGAGTTAACTGGTGTCCCTGAAATAGATAATTCAATACGTGGAATAGAAAAAAAAATAGAAATGTAAAGAGGAACATTTCCTTTACTACTGTAAAGTAATGTCCAAACTTGGGTGAATATGCTGTCAAATTCCACAAGATGCTTTAAGAATTAACACCAATTCCACACATCTTTCAGGGAAAAGAAAAAGAACATGCTTCTTTATTTTGAGGCCAATAATCCTGATAAAATTAGACAAAGACAATACCAAAATGAAATCTACAAAGTACCTCTATATATTATAGATGCAAATTCTTTGCAAAAATATGATCGTATAGAATTCAAGTATATATTAAAAATATTGTGGTTTGACCAAATGGGATTTATTCCATAGATGCAAAGCTAGTTCATTAATCAAAAAATCAATGTAGTCTAACATCAACATATCAAATAAAAAATCACATGGTCATAGTCAAACAAAAAGCATTTGAAAAAATTGGACATCTATTTATGATATAAACTTAGAAAATTAGGCATGGAGGGAAGCTTTCACAACTTGAGGAAGAACATCTATCTCCAAGCCCATAAAGTAGTATGATATTTAATGATGAAAAATTGAATGCATTCTCTCTAAGATCAGGGGAAAAATTATGTCTACTTCTTGCTACCATTATTCAATAAAATACTGGAATTTCTAGAAAGTATAAGTCAAGGGGGAAAAAGGAAATAATAAAGGATGAGAAGTGCCCTTATTTAGAAATGACATGATAGACTATAGAGAAAAATCTGAAGGGATCCTCAAAGTTATTCAACTGATGAGTGTGCTTATGAATAGTCAGTAATACAAGATAAACATATAAAAATCAATTGCCTTTCTATACACTTGCAACAAAACCATGGAAAATGAACACCATCAAGAAGGTGAACAGAAAAACTTACCCAATGGGAGAAAATATTTGTAAATTATATATCTGATAAGGGATGTGTGTCCAGAACATATTTAAAAAGACTCCATAACGACAATAAAAGACAAATAATCCAACTGAAAATTGGGCAATTTGAATAGAAATTTATCCAAAGAAAATACACAAGTGACCAATATGACAATGAAAAGATGCTCAACATCATTAGTCATAAGGGAAATACAAATCAAAACCACAATAAGATACCACTTTACATTTAATAAGATGGCCATATTAAAGAGTATGGTCAATATTAAGTGTTGGTAAGGATGTAGAGAAGTTGGAACCCTCACAGATCTTGAGTGGTATGCAAAATGGTGCGACTGAGTTGCAAAACAGTTTGGTAATTCTTCAAAAAGCTAATAAAGTTATCACTTAGCAATTACATTCCTAGGTATATAGCCAAGATAAATGAAAATGTTATGTCCACACAGAAACTTGTATGTCAATGTTCAGAGCAAAAAGTGGAAATAAATTCAAATGCCCATTAATTGATGAATGAAGGATAAACAAAATTTGATATGACCATAAATAGAACAATGCTTAGTAATAAAAAATACAGTACCCAGTACACATGCTACAACAAAGATGAACCTGCAAACATTATGCTAAGTGAAAAACAGGCCAATTTTGCCTCTTCTTTTCTAATCTGGATTCTTTTTATTTCTTTTTTGTGTATACTATACTGCCTAAAGACTCAAATTTGAATCATTTTAAATTGATTAAAGCAATCTGCCAAACATAACTGGCTCAAAAAAGCAATAGATAAAGGAAGACAATATTATGCAGAATAAAATTTTCCACATGTTATACTAAGCCAGAATTCAACTAAAAATTTCCATACATACAAAAAAAAAACCAAGAAAGTGAAAAACAAAGTTAAATAAAGAACCATAGGAAAACCAGATAAGAGAATAATAAGAAATAGCTATTAAGGGGCAGCTGAGTGGCTCAGTGCATTCAGTGTCTGCCTTAGCGTCAGGTTATGATCTCAGGGTCCCAGGATGGAGCAGGGAGAATCCTTCTTCTGCTTCCTCTGCCCCTCTCCCTGGTTGTGGGGTCTCTCAAATAAATAAAATCTTATTATAAATATATTTTAAAATAATAACAAGTAGAGGAAAAGACTGGAAGGTTAAAATTTTTAGCACAGAATAGAAACAAAAAGGAGTAAAATGGAAATTCTAAAGTGTCAAAATAATAAATGTAATTAAGAACAGATTAGTTGGTGGGAGGGGCAAGATGGCGGAAGAGTAGGGTCCCCAAATCACCTGTCCCTACCAAATTACCTAGATAACCTTGAAATCATCCTGAAAATCTATGAATTCGGCCTGAGATTTAAAGAGAGACCAGCTGGAATGCTACAGTGAGAAGAGTTCGCGCTTCTATCAAGGTAGGAAGACGGGGAAAAAGAAATAAAGAAACAAAAGGCCTCCGAGGGGAGGGGCCCCGCGAGGAGCCGGGCTGAGGCCGGGGCGAGTGTCCCCAGGACAGGAGAGCCCCGTCCCGGAGAAGCAGGAGCTGCACCAACCTTCCCGGGCGGAAAGGGGCTTGCAGGGAGTTAGAGCAGGAACCAGAAGAGCGGGGATGCCCTCGGGCTCCCTGAGACACTAACAGACACCTGCGCCCCTGAGAGTTCACCGAGCTCCCTAAGGGCTGCAGCGCGCACGTCGGGACCGGAGCAGCGAGGAGGGGCTCGGGCGGCGACTCCGCGGAAGGGGCTGTGGGCCGGGAGCATGAATCCAACAGCGCAGGCCCCGGAGCACAGGGCGCCGGGACACAGCCCGGGATCTGGCCTCCCCCCGGGACAGGCAGAGGCAAGGAAGGCCCAGGACAGCGAGGACGCTCTGCCCTGAGCTGAGCAGATCAGCGGCCCCGCCCACCGGAGCATCCAGATCCTGCAAACAGAGAGCTCCCTAGTTACTGCGGAGCTGACTCCAGGGCTCCACTGGGGTTGTTCCTCCCGGGGCCTCACGGGGTAAACAACCCCCACTGAGCCCTGCATTAGGCAGGGGGCAGAGCAGCTCCCCCAAGTGCTAACACCTGAAAATCAGCACAACAGGCCCCTACCCCAGAAGACCAGCAAGACGAACAAGTTCCAGGGGAAGTCAAGGGACTTAAAGTATACAGAATCAGAAGATACATCCCTGTGGTTTTTTTTGTTTTGTATTTTTTCTTTGTTTTGTTTTGTTTTGTTTTGTTTTTGTTTTTGTTTTTGCTTTTTGATTTCTGTTTGCTTCCCCCACCCTTTTCTCTTTGCTTACTTTCTTTTTCTTTCTCTTTTTTTCTTTTTTCTTCCTTTTTTCTTTTTTTCTTTTTCTCTTTTCTTTCCTTCTTTCTCTCCTCTCTTTTTCTCCTATTCCCAATACAACTTGCTTTTGGCCACTCTGCACTGAGCAAAATGACTAGAAGGAAAACCTCACCTCAAAAGAAAGAATCAGAAACAGTCCTCTCTCCCACAGAGTTACAAAATCTGGATTACAATTCAATGTCAGAAAGCCAATTCAGAAGCACTATTATAAAGCTACTGGTGGCTCTAGAAAAAAGCATAAAGGACTCAAAGGACTTCATGACGGCAGAATTTAGATCCAATCAGGCAGAAATTAAAAATCAATTGAATGAGATGCAATCCAAACTAGAAGTCCTAACGAGGAGTGTTAACGAGGTGGAAGAACAAGTGAGTGACATAGAAGACAAGTTGATGGCAAAGAGGGAAACTGAGGAAAAAGAGACAGACAATTAAAAGACCATGAGGATAGATTAAGGGAAATAAACGACAGCCTGAGGAAGAAAAACGTATGTTAAATTGGGGTTCCCGAGTGCCCCAAAGGGACAGAGGGCCAGAATATGTATTTGAACAAATCATAGCTGAAAACTTTCCTAATCTGGGAAGGGAAACAGGCATTCAGATCCAGGAAATAGAGAGATCCCCCCTAAAATCAATAAAAACCGTTCAACACCTCGACATTTAATAGTTAAGTTTGCAAATTCCAAAGATAAAGAAAAGATCCTTAAAGCAGCAAGAGACAAGAAATCCCTGATTTTATGGGGAAGAGTATTAGGGTAACAGCAGACCTCTCCACAGAGCCGTGGCAGGCCAGAAAGGGCTGGCAGGATATATTCAGGGTCCTAAATGAGAAGAACATGCAACCAAGAATACTTTGTCCAGCAAGGCTCTCATTCAAAATGGAAGGAGAGATAAAGAGCTTCCAACACAGGCAGGAACTGAAAGAATATGTGACCTCCAAACCAGCTCTGCAAGAAATTTTAAGGGGGACTCTTAAAATTCCCCTTTAAGAGGAAGTCCAGTGGAACAATCCACAAAAACAAGGACTGAATAGATATCATGATGACAGTAAACTCATATCTGTCAATAGTAACTCTGAACGTGAACGGGCTTAATGACCCCATCAAAAGGCGCAGGGTTTCAGACTGGATAAAAAAGCAGGACCCATCTATTTGCTGTCTACAAGAGACTCATTTTAGACAGAAGGACATCTACAACCTGAAAATAAAAGGTTGGAGAACCATTTACCATTCAAATGGTCCTCAAAAGAAAGCAGGGGTAGCCATCCTTATATCAGATAAACTAAAATTTACCTGAAGACTGTAGTGAGAGACGAAGAGGGACACTATAGCATACTGAAAGGATCTATCCAGCAAGAGGACTTAACAATCCTCAACATATATGCCCCGAATGTGGGAGCTCCCAAATATTTAAATCAATTATTAGCCAAAGTGAAGAAATACTTAGATAATAATACACATACACTTATACTTGGTGACTTCAATCTAGCTCTGTCTATACTAGATAGGTCTTCTAAGCATAACATATCCAAAGAAATGAGAGCTTTAAATGATACACTGGACCAGATGGAATTCACAGATATCTACAGAACTTTACATGCAAACGCAACTGAATACACCTTCTTCTCAAGTGCACATGGAACTTTCTCCAGAATAGACCACATACTGGGTCACAAATCGGGTCTGAACCGATACCAAAAGATTGGGATTGTCCCCTGCATATTCTCAGACCATAACTCCTTGAAATTAGAACTAAATCATAACAAGAAGTTTGGAAGCACCTCAAACACGTGGAGGTTAAGGACCATCCTCTTAAAAGATGAAAGGGTAAACCAGGAAATTAAGGAAGAATTAAAAAAATTCATGAAAACTAATGAGAATGAAGATACAACCGTTCAAAATCTTTGGGATGCAGCAAAAGCAGTCCTGAGGGTGAAATACATCACAATACAAACATCCATTCAAAAACTGGAGAGAACTCAAATACAAAAGCTAACATTACACATAAAGGAGCTAGAGAAAAAAACAGCACGTAGATCCTACACCCAGCAGAAGAAGAGAGTTAATTAAGATTCGAGCAGAACTCAATGAAATTGAGACCAGAACTGTGGCACAGATAAACAAAACAAGGGGTTGGTTCTTTGAAAGAATTAAAAGATAGATAAACCATTAGCCAGCCTTATTAAAAAGAAGAGAGAGAAGACTCAAATTAATAAAATCATGAATGAGAAAGGAGAGATCACTACCAACACCAAGGAAATACAAACGATTTTAAAAACATAGTATGAACAGCTATACGCCAATAAATTAGGCAATCTAGAAGAAATGGATGCATTCCTGGAAAGCCACAAACTACCAAAACTGGAGCAGGAAGAAATAGAAAACCTGAACAGACCAATAACCAGGGAGGAAATTGAAGCAGTCATCAAAAACCTCCCAAAACACAAGAGTCCAGGGCCAGATGGCTTCCCAGGGGAATTCTATCAAACGTTTAAAGAAGAAATCATACCTATTCTACTAAAGCTGTTTGGAAAGATAGAAAGAGATGGAGTACTTCCAAATTCATTCTATGAGGCCAGCATCACCTTAATTCCAAAACCAGACAAAGACCCCACCAAAAAGGAGAATTACAGACCAATATCCCTGATGAACATGGATGCAAAAATTCTCAACAAGATATTAGCCAATAGGATCCAACAATACATTAAGAAAATTATTCACCATGACCAAGTAGGATTTATCCCCGGGACACAAGGCTGGTTCAACACTCGTAAAACAATCAATGTGATTCATCATATCAGCAAGAGAAAAACCAAGAACCATATGATCCTCTCATTGGATGCAGAGAAAGCATTTGACAAAATACAGCATCCATTCCTGATCAAAACTCTTCAGAGTGTAGGGATAGAGGGAACATTCCTCAAATCTTAAAAGCAATCTACGAAAAGCCCACAGCAAATATCATCCTCAATGGGGAAGCACTGGGAGCCTTTCCCCTAAGATCAGGAACCAGACAGGGATGTCCACTCTCACCACTGCTATTCAACATAATATTGGAAGACCTAGCCTCAGCAATCAGACAACAAAAAGACATTAAAGGCATTCAAATTGGCAAAGAAGAAGTCAAACTGTCCCTCTTTGCCGATAACATGATACTCTACATAGAAAACCCAAAAGCCTCCCCCCCAAGATTGCTAGAACTCATACAGCAATTTGGCAGCGTGGCAGGATACAAATATCAATGCCCAGAACTCAATAGCATTTCTATACACTAACAAAGAGACTGAAGAAAGAGAAATTAAGGAGTCAATCCCATTTAAAATTGCACCCAAAAGCATAAGATACCTAGGAATTAACCTAACCAAAGAGGTAAAGGATCTATACCCTAAAAACTATAGAACACTTCTGAAAGAAATTGAGGAAGACACAAAGTGATGGAAAATATTCCATGCTCATGGATTGGCAGTATTAATATTGTGCAAATGTCAATGTTACCCAGGGCAATTTACACGTTTAATGCAATCCCTATCAAAATACCATGGACTTTCTTCAGAAAGGTAGAACAAATTATTTTAAGATTTGTGTGGAATCAGAAAAGACCCCGAATAGCCAGGGGAATTTTAAAAAGAAAACCATATCTGGGGGCTTCACAATGCCAGATTTCAGGTTGTACTACAAAGCTGTGGTCATCAAGACAGTGTGGTACTGGCACAAAAACGGACACATAGATCAATGGAACAGAATAGAGAACCCAGAAGTGGACCGTGAACTTTATGGTCAACTAATATTCGATAAAGGAGGAAAGACTATCTACTGGAAGAAAGTCTCTTCAATAAATGGTGCTGGGAAAATTGGACATCCACATGCAGAAGAATGAAACTAGACCACTCTCTTGCACCATACACAAAGATAAACTCAAAATGGATGAAAAATCTAAATGTGAGACAAGATTCCATCAAAATCCTAGAGGAGAACACAGGAAACACCCTTTTTGAACTTGGCCACAGTAACTTCTTACAAGATACATCCACGAAGTCAGAAGAAACAAAAGCAAAAATGAACTATTGGGACTTCATCAAGATAAGAAGCTTTTGCACAGCAAAGGATACAGTCAACAAAACTAAAAGATAACCTACAGAATGGGAGAAGATATTTGCAAATGACGTGTCAGATAAGGGCTAGTTTCCAAGATCTATAAAGAATTTATTAAACTCAACACCATAGAAACAAACAATCCAATCATGAAATGGGCAAAAGACATGAATAGAAATCTCACAGAAGAAGACATAGACAGGGCCAACACTCACATGAGAAAATGCTCTGCATCACTTGCCATCAGGGAAATACAAATCAAAACCACAATGAGATACCACCTCACACCACTGACAATGGGGAAAATTAACAAGGCAGGAAACAACAAATGTTGGAGAGGATGCGGAGAAAAGGGAACCCTCCTACATTGTTGGTGGGAATGTGAACTGGTGCAGCCACTCTGGAAAACTGCGTGGAGGTTCCTCAAAGAGTTAAAAATAGACCTGCCCTACCACCCAGCAATTGCACTGCTGGAGATTTACCCCAAAGATTCAGATGCAATGTAACGCCGGGACACCTGCACCCTGATGTTTGTAGCAACAATGTCCACAATAGCCAAACAGTGGAAGGAGCCTCGGTGTCCATCGAAAGATGAATGGATAAAGAAGATGTGGTCTATGTATACAATGGAATATTACTCAGCCATTAGAAATGACAAATACCCACCATTTGCTTCAATGTGGATGAACTGGAGGGTATTATGCTGAGTGAAATGGGACAATCGGAGAAGGACAAACGTTATATGTTCTCATTCATTTGGGGAATATAAAAAATAGTGAAAGGGAATATAAGGGAAGTGAGAAGAAATGTGTGGGAAATATCAGAAAGGGAGACAGAACATAAAGACTCCTAACTCTGGGAAACAAACTAGGGGTTGTGGGAGGGGAGGATGGTGGGGGTTGGGGGTGAATGGGTGACGGGTACTGAGGGGGGCACTTGATGGGATGAGCACTGAGTGTTATTCTGTATGTTGACAAATTGAACACCAATAAAAAATAAATTTATTATTAAAAAAAAGCAAAAAACAAACAAAAAAAGAAAACAAAAAGAATGTACCATATTTCTTAGTATCAAGGGTCTATAATTCATTTAGTGATTCAAATTTAAATGTAAGTACTCACAAAATAAATTCTTTATGAATTTTAAAAAAATAAAAAATAAAAAAATATTATCAAGTATATTTTAAATATTTGTTCTCATGACTCCTGTGCCTTTATTTTCTGTATACTTTTATATAATATATGCTGGTAACATACAGTTACAGAAAAATTCAGAATAGTTTTAAAAACTAATTAAAATTCATCATCAATTGGAATATTCACATGCCTCTTTGTCATCTCTTCTCAGTTTTATTTCTCGTCTGATGGAATCTCTACCCTTGATTACTGATCTGAGGATTCTAAATCACTGCACTATTTTTCTTCTAGTTACAGAGAGTATTGTGGGATGCCCTACCGAGAAATTAAGGAACTGAGTATTTTTTATTTCAAAACTGTAACACGTACACAATAAAAGTTTCTTCTCAACCCAGTGGTTACTTCTACTTAACTACTCTCAACTAAGAATACTGTGTGTGTGTGTATGTGTATGTATTGTATAAAAAGCATAAAAGCAATCAAGAATTGGCAAATAATAATAATTGCCAAATCAAGATCTCAGAGAAGTAAACAGAGTACTTGAAGCTACTGAAGCAATAGGGTTTGAAATCAAAACCCAGGGAACACCCAGAGATAAAAAGTTTAATAGGAGAATTGCTACATATTAAATTGAAATTCCAAAAGACTAAAAACACATAGAGTGTTGAAGTCTAGATTGGCAGCTATTTTAGCACTCTCAGCTACTGTTTTCTGGCTTCATTTGCTATTAAGAAACCAACTGACAATCTGACCACCACTTCCTTAGAATATCTTTTAACATTCTGCTCTTTGTTTTTGGTTTTCTGATTTAACATTATTAGGTGGTCTTCTGTTTTGTTTCACATGATGATCAGTCAGATATGGCTACAGGAGACACAGGAAAATCTCAGAAAAACAAAATATACTGTCAGATCCTAGAAACAGGAGACATAACACATGCAGGACTACAAGAGGAAGCACCAGGACTGGCCAGGAAGCAGAAGGGGCAGAAGCAAGGGGAGAATCTAGGCTGTGGCTTTTATTGGTGTTTCTGGGGAAAAGGCTGGGTATGGCAGGGAAAACAGTTTAGGACTGGTTAGTTTGAATAATATCAGTAGGCTTTATATCTTAAAAAGACAGAGAAATAATGTCTCCTGGGAGGTATAGGCGGCATAGAGGAAGTATGGCTCTGGACTGGTTAGTTTGCATATCAAAGACATGCTCTCGGCTGGGCCCTTTGCTATCTCTAAGAACTGGTTAGCCCTCAGAAGGGCAGTCTCCTCAGCCAGGAAGGATTTTAAGATGTTATTCAGGGAACAGCCAAACAAATGGTAGTAGGAAATAACAAATCTGAAATCACTGCGAGGGGGAAAAAAAAACCTGCAAAAATCCTATGTTCGACAATTATAAAGGAATGTGGGCAAAATACATATTTAGATTAGCAAAACAAAAAACTGAGCAAGTCCAGTTGTAGCCATTTGCAGAGCAAATGGACTGTCACCTAAAATTTGGTTTAGATATCAAGACTAATGATGACATACACACTCCAATAGATTATGAACAGTGTTAAAACCTAAATGAGGCTTTCTGAGGAGAGCAGGGTAAGCTTTCAAAGCTTGAACACATCTTAAGAGAGCAAGGAAAGAAGACTCTCTTCTTTTGAGATGGTCAGGGTATAGGGCTGGGGTAAACATTCCTGTTCATTGTTTGAATATCCTACCTTTGACAAATCATTTGGGCTTTCTTATCAGCATGCTCAGAAGTAAGACAGAGGACAGCTGTACAGATAAATACAAAGTGAAAAATTGAAGTCAGGTTTTATTACAGTGCATCACCAGCAGACATTGACCAAAGGAAATTCTAAAAGATGTGCATTTTAGGCAGAAGTGTAGTAAAGGAGAAATACAAAAGAGAGAAAGGATAGGGTGCAAGTAAATGTAAATGAGCTGTAATTTTAAAGAACAACAATAAAATTATGTGATAAAGTTAAAGAAAAAGAACTTTAGAAAACAGACAACTAAAATCTTTAAACAATGGGGGCACCTGGGTATCTCATTTGGTTAAGGGGTCAGGTCATGATCTCAGGGTCCTGGGATCAAGCTATGGATCACTTCTGGCTTCCTGTACAGCTTTGAGTCTGCTTCCCTCTCCCTCTACCCCTCCTCCTGCTCTCTCTCTTTCAAATAAATCTTTAAAAAAACAAACAAAAAAGCAATAATGACACATAAGAATGAGGGTGTAATAGGTTAATTTTTAAAGTATTTTGTTTATCTATGAAAAAATTAAACATTACTTTGATTAAATTTTGAAAAATTTGGCATTCTTTGCATAGCCATTAAAGACAACAATTGATGGCATATAATATTCAAATCAGAAGAAGAAAAAATGATGGCCAAAAGAAAGGAAAAAATAGGCAATATGGTGGATGTAAAATGAAAATATTAGTAATTACCTGTAAGTTGACTAAGTCTCTGTTTTAAAAAAACATTGTCACAGTATATTTTTAAAAATGTAAACTGTCCATAACACACACCAAATATAAAATCTCAGAAAAATGAATTGTACGAGGATGTTAGAGATATCCAAATGATAGCCAAATGGAAAATGGTATTGAGAAGAGACTTTAATAAATAGACTTTAAGGCAAAAGCTAATAGAAAAAAATAATAAACTTGAAGGCAAAGAGCACCAGAAAAAGTTTGTTTCATTATGATAAAATATATTAAATTAACCCCAAATATGTAAGTATGTTTATACCTAATAATATAGTCTATCTAGTAGAAATGTAAGGAAAAATAGAAAATCCTAAATAATAGTGGGGTGTATGGGACCTGTCCACTTTAACTGATAAAACAAACAAAAAATTTAGTAGACTGGGGTGTCTAGCTGACTCATTCAGTAGAGCATGTGACTCTTGATCTCGGGGCTGTAAGTTTGAGCCCCACCTTGGGTGTAGTGATTACCTAAAAATGCAATATTAAAATAAAAAACAGACAAGATATCAGTAAAGATAATAAGCAAGTGAAAATCCTAATTACCAAAATAGATTTAATACAAATACAGGAAACATTGCACCATGAACTCTAGAATACACTTATCAAGTACATATTTAGAAAATATGACTATGTCCTTGGCCATAAATAACATGTGAATAGTTTATAAAAGCACAAGAGAACATGCTCTCTAAGAACAGAGAGATCAGTTACATAAAATTGAAATAAATAATAAAAATTGAAATAAAGTAACATTTCAATGTTTCCCTGAGTCAAAGAGGAAACCAAGAGGATACTTAAAGGTATTTTAAGCTGAGCAATGCTGCACATTAAGACTTGTCATAATCAAAAGAAAATATATCAGTGTAACTCTGCATATGTTAGGGAAAATTGTGAATAATAATGAGATAGGCAAATGTCATGTCTGATATATGACAAACAGCAACATGAACTTTAAAACATATAAAGGGAAAGACAGATAAGAACTAGCTATGACAGGTACCTGAGTGGCTCAGTCAGTTAAGAGTCTGCCTTCAGCTGAGGTTGTGATCTCTGGGTCCTGGGACTGAACCCTGCAAAGAGCTCCCTGCTCAGTGGGGAATCTGCTTGTACCTCTTCCTCTCATTCTACCCCTCCACATCCACCCACTCCCCACCACTTGTGCTCTTTCTCTCTCTCAAATACATTTTTTAAAATAAAGTATTTTTAAAAAGAGCAATAAATTATTTTGTAGTGAAAGAGAAAAAAAAGATCAATAGGCCCAAAGTTAATCTAAGATCACTACCAGAAATAGTAAGTACTATAATTTTTAGTGTACTGAAGAGATCCAAGCAGATTAGAATGTGGAATACAAGGAAACAATTTAAAGTACACCCAATTTGAAATGTCAGTCTATGAAAGGACAATCCTGAGAAGCAAAAGGCTGAAAGAAATTATGAGGTATCCTTTCAGGGGGGAAATGATAAATTGAGGGGCACATAAAATAGGGACATTTTCATTAAGAGACAAAAGAAAATTGGAGGACACACCAGCATCAACCATAAACCAACATAACAAAAACACTTTGTAAGTGAAATTTGCTGTACTGACAGCAGAGGGTGCCATTGAACTATTGTAAACCAGCAACACCAACAAAATGAAGGAGTTTCAGTGTCTTACAGTTACTATAAAAATTAAATATAACATTCAGTTAATTGAAAATCCCTCACAATAAAGTAATTATAATCAGAGTAAAACTGTAAATCAACACTGCAATTGGGATAAAATATATTCAAACAAGTATTTTGGAGTATGAACAACCACCTCAAATTAGACATTGAAAAAAAGGAAAATGGACAGAAATGTGAAGAAATGAAAATATAATTAATTACACTCAGAAAAGAAACAATATAAAAGGAACAAGAAGAAAAAGTATGAAATTATCTCACGAATGAAAAGTAAACTGCAAGGAGACAAAAGTAACATACTCAAAAATATAATGGCAGGTTTTGAAAAAAGACAAAGAAAACTTAGAGAATAAAAATGAGATGGGGGGCAGGGCAAGATGGTAGAGGAGTAGGGTCCCCAAGTCACCTGTCTCCACCAACTTACCTAGATAACTTTCAAATCATCCTGAAAACCTATGAATTCGACCTGAGATTTAAAGAGAGAACAGCTGGAATGCTACAAAGAGAAGGGTTTGCACTTCTAACAGGTAGGAAGGCTGAAAAAAATATATAAAAAAGAATCCAGTGGAGGAGGAGCCTCACGAGGAGCCGGTCTAAGACTGAGCAGTGAAAGACTGCATGAGAGGAAAGCCCAGTCCTGGAGAATCAGGAACTTTAAAAATCCACACCAGATTCTTCCCAGAAGGGAAGGAGCTTAGCAGGGAAACCCAGCAGAACCACAGGAGGGGCAGTGGCGCCTCCAGGTTCCCGGGATCACAAATAGAGGAAGTGCATCCCCGGGAAGAGCGCAGCACCACAGACTGTGGGCCGAGCTTGATAAAGGGCTGGAGCGTACACATGGCAGAGCCTCATGAGAAACTCAGATGAGGGCCCCGGGCAAGGGGGTTGTGCCCTGCTGCCTTCTGGAGCCATGGCCCAGGGAGCGCAATTCCAGCAGCGCAGGCCCCAGATTCCAGGGTGCAGGGTGACACAGCCCAGGATCCTGCCCTCCCCGGGACAGGCAGAGCGGGAAGGGTACAGGACAGCGAGGACTCTCCTGCTTCCGGGCCACCCCAAGCTGCGCAGATCAGTGACCCCCACCCCCAGAGCATCCAGGCTAGTGCGGACGGGGACACTACAGTACTTAACTGACTCCAGAGTTGGAAGGCTGCCACCACCAGTGTTGTTGTTCCTCATGGTGTCACCCTGTGCCTGGGATGGAGCAGGGCCACCAGTTATCACAGGATAAACAGTTCCCACTGAGCCCTGCACACACCTGAGAATCAGCACAGCAGGCACTTCTCCAGAACACCAGCTAGAAGGATATGGGAAGAGGAAGTTCTTGGCCCAGCAGCATTGGAAAGCTCCAGGGGAGGTCGAGGGATTTGCAGTATATAGAACCAGAAGAACCGCCGCCCCCTTGTTTTTTGTTTGTTTGTTTGTTGTTTTTTCTTTCTTTTTTCTTCTTTTTCTTCTTTTTCTTCTTTTCTTCTTTTTTCCAGTACAACTCATTTTTAGCCACACTGGACAAGTAAAATGACTCAAAAAAAAAAAAAA
This sequence comes from Nyctereutes procyonoides, assembly GCF_905146905.1. Classification (NCBI taxonomy): domain Eukaryota; kingdom Metazoa; phylum Chordata; class Mammalia; order Carnivora; family Canidae; genus Nyctereutes; species Nyctereutes procyonoides. Next base: position 55,495,617 of record NW_026575047.1, on the reverse strand, counting down.
AACCAGCACAAAAGAAAGAATCAGAAACAGTACTCTCTTCCAAGAGTTACAGAATTTGGATTACAATTCAATGCCAGAAAGCCAATTCAGAAACAAAATTATAAAGCTACTAGTGGCTCTGGAAAAAAGCATAAATAATTCAGAGACTTTATGACTAGAGAATTTAGATCTAATCAGGCTGAAATTAATGAATCAAAAGAGATGCAATCCAAACTGGAGGTCCTAACAATGAGGTTAATGAGGTAGAAGAACGAGTGAGTGACATAGAAGACAAGTTAATGTCAAGAAATGAAGCTGAGGAAAAAAGAGAAAAACAAAAGATCATGAGGAAAGGTTAAGAGAAATAAATGACAGTCTCAGAAGGAAAAATCTATGTTTAATTGGGGTTCCAGAGGGTGCCAAAAGGGACAGAGGAGCAGAAAGTGTATTTGAACAAATAATAGCTGAAACCTCCCTAACTTTGGGAGGGAAACAGGCATTCAGATCCAGGAGATAGAGTGAGCCCCCACCAAAAATCAATAAAAAACTGTTCAACACCTCGACATTTAATAGTGAAACTTGCAAGCTCCAAAGATAAAGAGAAAATCCTTAGAGCAGCAAGAGACAACAGATCCCCAACTTATATAGGAAAAATATTAGATTAACAACAGACCTCTCCACAGAGACCCGGCAGACCAGAAAGGGCTGGCAGGATATATTCAGGGTCCTAAATGAGAACATGCAGCCAAGAATACTCTATCCAGCAAGACTCTCATTCAGAACAGGAGAGATAAAGAGCTTCCAAGAGAGGCAGAAATTGAAAGAATATGTGACCACCAAACCAGCTCTGCAAGAAATATTAAAGGGGACCCTGTAAAAGAAAGAGGAAGTCCAAGGAAACAATCCACAAAAACAGGGACTTAATAGGTATCATGATGAAACTAAATTCATATCTTTCCATAGTAACTCTGAACGTTAATGGGCTAAATGACCCCATCAAAAGGCGCAGGGTTTCAGACTGGATAAAAGAGTTAGACCCATGTTTTTGCTGTCTACAAGAGACTCATTTTAGACAGAAGGACACCTTCAGCCTGAAAATAAAAGGTTGGAGAACCATGTACCATTCAAATGGTCCTCAAAAGAAAGCAGGGGTAGCCATCCTTATATCAGATAAATTAAAGTTTATGGCAAAGACTGTAGTAAGAGATGAAGAGGGCCACTATATCATACTTAAAGGATCTATCCAAGTAGAGGACTTAACAATCATAAATATATATGACCCGAATGTAGAAACTGCCAAATATATCAATCAATTAATAACCAGAGTTAAAACATACTTAGATAATAATACTCTTATACTGGGTGGCTTCAATGTAGCGCTTCCTACAATCGATAGGTCTTCTAAGCACAGCATCTCCAAAGAAACGAGAGCTTTAAATGATACACTGGACCAGATGGATTTCACAGATATCTACAGAACTTTACATGCAAATGCAACTGAATACACATTCTTCTCAAGTACACATGAAACTTTCTCCAGAATAGACCACATATTGGGTCACAAATCAGGTCTTAACTGATACCAAAAGATTGGGATCATCCCCTGCATATTTTCAGACCATAATGCTTTGAAACTAGAGAAAAAAATTACAAGAAGAAGTTGGAAAGATTTCAAACACATGGAGGTTAAGGACCATCCAGCTAAAAGATGACAGGATCAACTAGGAAATTAAGGAAGAATTAAAAAGATTCATGGAAACTAATGAGAATGAAGATACCACTGTTCAAAATCTTTGGGATACAGAAAAAGCAGCCCTAAGGGGGAAATACATCGCAATACAAGCATCCATCCAAAACTGGAAAGAACTAAAGTACAAAAGCTAACCTTGCACCTAAAGGAGCTGGAGAAGGAAGAGCAAATGAAACCTTCATCCAGGAGAAGAAGAGAAATAATAAAGATTCGAGCAGAACTCAATGAAATAGAGACCAGAAGAACTGTGGAACAAATCAAAAAATACAGGAGTTGGTTCATTGAAAGAATTAATAAGATAGATAAACCATTAGCCAGCCTTATTAAAAAGAAGAGAGAAAAAACTCAAATTAATAAATTCATGAATAAGAAAAGAGAGATCACCACCAATATGAAGGAAATACAAATGATTTTAAAAACTTATTATGAACAGCTATACTCCAATAAATTAGGCAATCTAGAAGAAATGGATGCATTTCTGGAAAACCACAAACTACCAAAACTGGAACAGGAAGAAATAGAAAACCTGAACAGGCCGATAACCAGGGAAGAAATTGAAGCAGTCATCAAAAACCTCCCAAGACACAAAAGTGCAGGGCCAGATGGCTTCCCAGGCAATTCTATCAAACTTTTAAAGAAAAAAACATATCTTTTCTACTAAAGCTGTTTAGAAAGATAGAAAGAGATGGAGTACTCCAAACTCGTTCTATGAGGCCAGCATCACCTTAATTCCAAAACCAAAGTCTCCATCAAAAAGGAGAATTATAGAGGAGGGGCAAGATGGCGGAGGAGTAGGGTCCCCAAATCACCTGTCCCCAACAAATTACCTAGATAACCTTCAAATCATCCTGAAAATCTACGAATTCGGCCTGAGATTTAAAGAGAGACCACCTGGAACGCTACAGTGAGAAGAGTTCGCGCATCTATCAAGGTAGGAAGACGGGGAAAAAGAAAGAAAGAAACAAAAGGCCTCCGAGGGGGAGGAGCCCCGCGAGGAGCCGGGCTGAGGCCGGGGCGAGTGTCCCCAGGACAGGAGAGCCCCGTCCGGAGAAGCAGGAGCTGCACCAACCTTCCCGGGCGGAAAGGGGCTCGCAGGGAGTTGGAGCAGGACCCAGGAGGGCGGGGATGCCCTCGGGCTCCCTGGGACACTAACAGACACCTGCGCCCCTGAGAGTGCACCGAGCTCCCTAAGGGCTGCAGCACGCACGGCTGGGCCGGAGCAGCTCCGAGGGACTCGGGCGGCGGCTCCGCGGAGGGGGCTGCGGGCGGGAGCACGAATCCAACAGCGCAGGCCCCAGAGCACAGGGCGCCGGGACACAGCCCAGGATCCGGCCTCCCCCGGGACAGGCAGAGGCCGGGAGGGCCCAGGACAGCAAGGACGCTCCTGCCCGGAGCTGAGCAGATCAGCAGCCCCGCCCCGGAGCCTCCAGGCCTTGCAGACCGAGAGCCCCGTAGTTCCTGCGGAGGCTGAATCCAGGCTTCCAGAGTTGCCGTAGCAACTGCGGCTGTTCCTCCTGGGGCCTCACGGGTAAACAACCCCCTCTGAGCCCTGCAGCAGGCAGGGGCAGAGCAGCTCCCCCAAGTGCTAACACCTGAAAATCAGCACAACAGGCCCCTCCCCCAGAAGACCAGCTAGATGGACCCGTTCCAGGGGAAGTCAAGGGTCTTAAAGTCTACAGAATCAGAAGATACTCCCCCGTGTTTTTTTTGTTTTGTTTTGTTTTGTTTTTCTTTTCTTTTTTCTTTTCTTTTTGATTTCTGATTGCTTCCCCCACCCCCCCTTTTTTTCACCTTTCTTTCTTTTTCTTTTTCTTCTCTTTTTTCTTTTTCTTTTCTTTTTCTCTTTTCTTTCCTTCTCTCTCTTTCTCTCCTTTTCCCAATACAACTTGTTTTTGGCCACTCCGCACTGAGCAAAATGACTAGAAAGAAAACCTCACCTCAAAAGAAAGAATCAGAAACAGCCCTCTCTCCCACAGAGCTACAAAATCTGGATTACAATTCAATGTCAGAAAGCCAATTCAGAAGCACTATTATACAGCTACTGGTGGCTCTAGAAAAAAGCATTAAGGACTCACGAGACTTCATGACTGCAGAATTTAGATCCAATCAGGCAGAAATTAAAAATCAATTGAATGAGATGCAATCCAAACTAGAAGTCCTAAGGACGAGGGTTAACGAGGTGGAAGAACGAGTGAGTGACATAGAAGACAAGTTAATGGCAAAGAGGGAAACTGAGGAAAAAAGAGACAGACAATTAAAAGACCATGAAGACAGATTAAGGGAAATAAATGACAGCCTAAGGAAGAAAAACCTACGTTTAATTGGGGTTCCCGAGGGCGCCGAAAAGGACAGAGGGCCAGAAAATGTATTTGAACAAATCCTAGCTGAAAACTTTCCCAATCTGGGAAGGGAAACAGGCATTCAGATCCAGGAAATAGAGAGATCCTCCCCTAAAATCAATAAAAACCGTTCAACACCTCGACATCTAATAGTGAAGCTTGCAAATTCCAAAGATAAAGAGAAGATCCTTAAAGCAGCAAGAGACAAAAAGTCCCTGACTTTCATGGGGAGGAATATTAGGGTAAGAGCAGACCTCTCCACAGAGACGTGGCAGGCCAGAAAGGGCTGGCAGGATATATTCAGGATCCTAAATGAGAAGAACATGCAACCAAGAATACTTTATCCAGCAAGGCTCTCATTCAAAATGGAAGGAGAGATAAAGAGCTTCCAAGACAGGCAGGAACTGAAAGAATATGTGACCTCCAAACCAGCTCTGCAAGACATTTTAAGGGGGACTCTTAAAATTCCCCTTTAAGAAGAAGTTCAGGGGAACAATCCACAAAAACAGGGACTTAATAGGTATCATGATGAAACTAAATTCATATCTTTCCATAGTAACTCTGAACGTTAATGGGCTAAATGACCCCATCAAAAGGCGCAGGGTTTCAGACTGGATAAAAGAGTTAGACCCATGTTTTTGCTGTCTACAAGAGACTCATTTTAGACAGAAGGACACCTTCAGCCTGAAAATAAAAGGTTGGAGAACCATTTACCATTCAAATGGTTCTCAAAAGAAAGCAGGGGTAGCCATCCTTATATCAGATAAACTAAAATTTACCTGAAGACTGTAGTGAGAGACGAAGAGGGACACTATAGCATACTGAAAGGATCTATCCAGCAAGAGGACTTAACAATCCTCAATATATATGCCCCGAATGTGGGAGCTGCCAAATACTTAAACGAATTATTAACCAAAGTGAAGAAATACTTAGATAATAATACACTTATACTCGGTGACTTCAATCTAGCTCTTTCTACCCTCGATAGGTCTTCTAAGCACAACATCTCCAAAGAAATGAGAGCTTTAAATGATACACTGGACCAGATAGATTTCACAGATATCTACAGAACTTTACATCCAAACTCAACTGAATACACCTTCTTCTCAAGTGCACATGGAACTTTCTCCAGAATAGACCACATACTGGGTCACAAATCGGGTCTGAACCGATACCAAAAGATTGGGATCGTCCCCTGCATATTCTCAGACCATAGCGCCTTGAAATTAGAACTCAATCACAAGAAGAAGTTTGGAAGGACATCAAACACGTGGAGGTTAAGGACCATCCTGCTAAAAGATAAAAGGGTCAACCAGGAAATTAAGGAAGAATTAAAAAGATTTATGGAAACTAATGAGAATGAAGATACAACTGTTCAAAATCTTTGGGATGCAGCAAAAGCAGTCCTGAGGGGGAAATACATCGCAATACAAGCATCCATTCAAAAACTGGAAGGAACTCAAATACAAAAGCTAACCTTACACATAGGGGAGCTAGAGAAGAAGCAGCAAATCGACCCGACGCCCAGCAGAAGAAGAGAGTTAATTAAAATTAGAGCAGAACTCAACGAAATTGAGACCAGAAGAACTGTGGAACAGATCAATAGAACCAGGAGTTGGTTCTTTGAAAGAATTAATAAGGTAGATAAACCATTAGCCAGCCTTATTAAAAAGAAGAGAGAGAAGACTCAAATTAATAAAATCATGAATGAGAAAGGAGAGATCACTACCAACACCAAGGAAATACAAACGATTTTAAAAACATATTATGAGCAGCTCTACGCCAATAAATTAGGCAATCTAGAAGAAATGGACGCATTCCTGGAAAGCCACAAACTACCAAAACTGGAGCAGGAAGAAATAGAAAACCTGAACAGGCCAATAACCAGGGAGGAAATTGAAGCAGTCATCAAAAACCTCCCAAGACACAAGAGTCCAGGGCCAGATGGCTTCCCAGGGGAATTCTATCAAACGTTTAAAGAAGAAATCATACCTATTCTACTAAAGCTGTTTGGAAAGATAGAAAGAGATGGAGTACTTCCAAATTCGTTCTATGAGGCCAGCATCACCTTAATTCCAAAACCAGACAAAGACCCCACCAAAAAGGAGAATTACAGACCAATATCCCTGATGAACATGGATGCAAAAATTCTCAACAAGACACTAGCCAATAGGATCCAACAACACATTAAGAAAATTATTCACCATGACCAAGTAGGATTTATCCCCGGGACACAAGGCTGGTTCAACACTCGTAAAACACTCAATGTGATTCATCATATCAGCAAGAGAAAAACCAAGAACCAAATGATCCTCTCATTAGATGCAGAGAAAGCATTTGACAAAATACAGCATCCATTCCTGATCAAAACTCTTCAGAGTGTAGGGATAGAGGGAACTTTCCTCGACATCTTAAAAGCCATCTACGAAAAGCCCACAGCAAATATCATCCTCAGTGGGGAAGCACTGGGAGCCTTTCCCCTAAGATCAGGAACAAGACAGGGATGTCCACTCTCACCACTGCTATTCAACATAGTACTGGAAGTCCTAGCCTCAGCAATCAGGCAACAAAAAGAAATAAAAGGCTTCGAAATTGGCAAAGAAGTCAAACTCTCCCTCTTCCCAGATGACATGATACTGTACATATAAAACCCAAAAGACTCCACCCCAAGATTGCTACAACTCATACAGCAGTTCGGCAGTGTTGCAGAATACAAAATCAATGCCCAGAAATCAGTGGCATTTCTATACACTGACAATGAGACTGAAGAAAGAGAAATTAAGGAATCATTCCCATTTACAGTTGCACCCAAAAGCATAAGATACCTAGGAATAAACCTAACCAAAGAGGTAAAGGATCTATACGCTAAAAAGTACAGAAGACTTCTGAAAGAAATTGAGGAAGACACAAAGAGATGGAGAAATATTCCATGCTCATGCATTGGAAGAATTAACATTGTGAAAATGTCAACGCTCCCCAGGGTGATTTAGAGAACCCAGAAATGGGCCCTCAACTCTATCGTCAACTAATATTTGACAAAGCCGGAAAGACTATACCCTGGAAAAAGGACAATCTCTTCCATAAATGGTGTTGGGAAATTTGGACAGCACGTGTAGAAGAATGAATCTAGACCATTCTATTACACCATCACAAAGGTAAACTCAAACTGGATGAAATATCTACATGTGAGACAAGAATCCATCAAAATCCTAGGGGAGAACACACGCAACACACTTTTTGAACTTAGCCACAGTAACTTCTTGCAAGATACATCCATGAAGGCAAGGGAAACAAAATCAAAAATGAATTATTGGGACTTCACCAAGATAAAAAGCTTCAGCACAGCAAAAGACACGGTCAACAAAACTGAAAGACAACCTACAGAATGGGAGAAGGTATTTGAAAATGACCTATCAGATAAAAGGCTTGTATGCTAGCTCTCTAAAGAACTTATTTAACTCAACACCAAAAGAACAATCAATCCAATCATGAAATGGGCAGGAGACATGAACAGAAATCTCACAGAGGAAGACATAGACATGGCCAACAAGCACATGATAAAATGCTCTGCATCACTTTCCGTCATGGAAATACAAATCAAAACCACAATGAGACACCCCTTCACACCAATAAGAATGGTGAAAATGAACAAGACAGGAAACAAATGTTGGAGAGGATGTGGAGAAAGCAGAACACTTTTGCACTTTTGGTAGGAATGTGAACTGGTGCAGCTACTCTGGAAAACTGTGTGGAGATTCCTCAAAGAGTTAAAAATAGAGCTAACTTACAACCCAGCAATTGCACTGCTGGGTATTTATCCCACAGATACAGATACAGTTAAATTTCAGGACATCTGCACCCTGATGTTTATAGCATTGGAGAAGGACAAACATTATATGGTCTTTCTTCATTATATGGTCATTTTTGGAATATAAAAATTAGTGAAATGGAATAAAGGGGGAAGGATAGAAAAGGATTGTAAAATATCTTTTTATTAATAAATTAAATTTTATTGGTGTGCAATTTACGAACATACAGAATAACACCCAGTGCTCATCCCGTCAAGTGTCCCCCTCAGTGCCCGTCACACATTCACCCCCACCCCCCACCCTCCTCTCCCTCCACCACCCCTAGTTCGTTTCCCAGAGTTAGAAGTCTTTATGTTCTGTCTCCCTTTCTGATATTTCCCACACATTTCTTCTCCCTTCCCTTATATTCCCTTTCACTATTATTCATATTCCCCAAATGAATGAGAACATGCACTGTTTGTCCCTCCCGATTGATTTACTTCACTTAGCATAATACCCTCCAGTTCCATCCACGTTGAAGCAAATGGTGGGTATTTGTTGTTTCTAATGGCTGAGTAATATTCCATTGTATACATAAACCACATCTTCTTTATCCATTCATCTTTCGATGGACACCGAGGCTCCTTCCACAGTTTGGCTATTATGGACAAGGCTGCTAGAAACATCGGGGTGCAGGTGTCCCGGCATTTCATTGCATCTGAATCTTTGGGCTAAATCCCTAACAGTGCAATTGCTGGGTCATAGGGCAGGTCTATTTTTAACTCTTTGAGGAACCTCCACACAGTTTTCCAGAGTGGCTGCACCAGTTCACATTCCCACCAACAGTGTAAGAGGGTTCCCTTTTCTCCGCATCCTCTCCAACATTTGTGGTTTCCTGCCTTGTTAATTTTCCCCATTCTCACTGGTGTGAGGTGGTATCTCATTGTGGTTTTGATTTGCATTTCCCTGATGGCAGGTGATGAAGAGCATTTTCTCATGTGCATGTTGGCCATGTCTATGTATTCCTCTGTGAGATTTCTCTTCATGTCTTTTGCCCATTTCATGATTGGATTGTTTGTTTCTTTGCTGTTGAATTTAATAAGTTTTTTATAGATTTTGGAAACTAGCCCTTTATCTGATATGTTATTTGCAAATATCTTCTCCCATTCTGTAGGCTGTCTTTGAGTTTTGTTGACTGTATCCTTTGCTGTGCAAAAGCTTCTTATCTTGATGAAGTCCCAATAGTTCATTTTTGCTTTTGTTTCTTCTCATTTCGTGGATGTATCTTGCAAGAAGTTACTGTGGCCAAGTTCAAAAAGGGTGTTGCCTGTGTTCTCCTCTAGGATTTTGATGGAATCTTGTCTCACATTTAGATCTTTCATCCATTTTGAGTTTATCTTTGTGTATGGTGCAAGAGAGTGGTCTAGTTTCATTCTTCTGCATGTGGATGTCCAATTTTCCCAGCACCATTTATTGAAGAGACTGTCTTTCTTCCAGTGGATCGTCTTTCCTCCTTTATCGAATATTAGTTGACCATAAAGTTCAGGGTCCACTTCTGGGGTCTCTATTCTGTTCCATTGATCTATGTGTCTGTTTTTGTGCCAGTACCACACTGTCTTGATGACCACAGCTTTGTAGTACAACCTGAAATCTGGCATTGTGATGCCCTCAGATATGGTTTTCTTTTTTAAAATTCCCCTGGCTATTCTATGTAGAGTATCATGTCATTGGCGAAGAGGGAGAGTTTGACTTCTTCTTTGCCAATTTGAATGCATTTAATGTCTTTTTGTTGTCTGATTGCTGAGGCTAGGACTTCCAGTACTATGTTGAATAGCAGTGGTGAGAGTGGACATCCCTGTCTTGTTCCTGATCTTAGGGGAAAGGCTCCCAGTGCTTCCCCATTGAGGATGATATTTGCTGTGGGCTTTTCGTAGATGGCTTTTAAGATGTCGAGGAAAGTTCCCTCTATCCCTACACTCTGAAGAGTTTTGATCAGGAATGGATGCTGTATTTTGTCAAATGCTTTCTCTGCATCTAATGAGAGGATCATATGGTTCTTGGTTTTTCTCTTGCTGATATGATGAATCACATTGAGTGTTTTACGAGTGTTGAACCAGCCTTGTGTCCCGGGGATAAATCCTACTTGGTCATGGTGAATAATTTTCTTAATGTGTTGTTGGATCCTATTGGCTAGTGTCTTGTTGAGAATTTTTGCATCCATGTTCATCAGGGATATTGGTCTGTAATTCTCCTTTTTGGTGGGGTCTTTGTCTGGTTTTGGAATTAAGGTGATGCTGGCCTCATAGAACGAATTTGGAAGTACTCCATCTCTTTCTATCTTTCCAAACAGCTTTAGTAGAATAGGTATGATTTCTTCTTTAAACGTTTGATAGAATTCCCCTGGGAAGCCATCTGGCCCTGGACTCTTGTGTCTTGGGAGGTTTTTGATGACTGCTTCAATTTCCTCCCTGGTTATTGGCCTGTTCAGGTTTTCTATTTCTTCCTGCTCCAGTTTTGGTAGTTTGTGGCTTTCCAGGAATGCGTCCATTTCTTCTAGATTGCCTAATTTATTGGCGTAGAGCTGTTCATAATATGTTTTTAAAATCGTTTGTATTTCCTTGGTGTTGGTAGTGATCTCTCCTTTCTCATTCATGATTTTATTAATTTGAGTCTTCTCTCTCTTCTTTTTAATAAGGTTGGCTAATGGTTTATCTATCTTATTAATTCTTTCAAAGAACCAACTCCTGGTTCTATTGATCTGTTCCACAGTTCTTCTGGTCTCAATTTCGTTGAGTTCTGCTCGAATTTTAATTAACTCTCTTCTTCTGCTGGGCGTCGGGTCGATTTGCTGCTTCTTCTCTAGCTCCCTTATGTGTAAGGTTAGCTTTTGTATTTGAGTTCTTTCCAGTTTTTGAATGGATGCTTGTATTGCGATGTATTTCCCCCTCAGGACTGCTTTTGCTGCATCCCAAAGATTTTGAACAGTTGTATCTTCATTCTCATTAGTTTCCATGAATCTTTTTAATTCTTCCTTAATTTCCTGGTTGACCCTTTTATCTTTTAGCAGGATGGTCCTTAACCTCCACGTGTTTGATGTCCTTCCAAACTTCTTCTTGTGATTGAGTTCTAATTTCAAGGCGCTATGGTCTGAGAATATGCAGGGGACGATCCCAATCTTTTGGTATCGGTTCAGACCCGATTTGTGACCCAGTATGTGGTCTATTCTGGAGAAAGTTCCATGTGCACTTGAGAAGAAGGTGTATTCAGTTGAGTTTGGATGTAAAGTTCTGTAGATATCTGTGAAATCTATCTGGTCCAGTGTATCATTTAAAGCTCTCATTTCTTTGGAGATGTTGTGCTTAGAAGACCTATCGAGGGTAGAAAGAGCTAGATTGAAGTCACCGAGTATAAGTGTATTATTATCTAAGTATTTCTTCACTTTGGTTAATAATTCGTTTAAGTATTTGGCAGCTCCCACATTCGGGGCATATATATTGAGGATTGTTAAGTCCTCTTGCTGGATAGATCCTTTAAGTATGATATAGTGTCCCTCTTCGTCTCTCACTACAGTCTTCGCGAGTAAATTTTAGTTTATCTGATATAAGGATGGCTACCCTGCTTTCTTTTGAGAACCATTTGAATGGTAAATGGTTCTCCAACCTTTTATTTTCAGGCTGAAGGTGTCCTTCTGTCTAAAATGAGTCTCTTGTAGACAGCAAATAGATGGGTCCTGCTTTTTTATCCAGTCTGAAACCCTGCGCCTTTTGATGGGGTCATTTAGCCCGTTCACGTTCAGAGTTACTATGGACAGATATGAGTTTAGTGTCATCATGATATCTATTAAGTCCTTGTTTTTGTGGATTGTTCCCCTGAACTTCTTCTTAAAGGGGAATTTTAAGAGTCCCCCTTAAAATGTCTTGCAGAGCTGGTTTGGAGGTCACATATTCTTTCAGTTCCTGCCTGTCTTGGAAGCTCTTTATCTCTCCTTCCATTTTGAATGAGAGCCTTGCTGGATAAAGTATTCTTGGTTGCATGTTCTTCTCATTTAGGATCCTGAATATATCCTGCCAGCCCTTTCTGGCCTGCCACGTCTCTGTGGAGAGGTCTGCTCTTACCCTAATATTCCTCCCCATGAAAGTCAGGGACTTTTTGTCTCTTGCTGCTTTAAGGATCTTCTCTTTATCTTTGGAATTTGCAAGCTTCACTATTAGATGTCGAGGTGTTGAACGGTTTTTATTGATTTTAGGGGAGGATCTCTCTATTTCCTGGATCTGAATGCCTGTTTCCCTTCCCAGATTGGGAAAGTTTTCAGCTAGGATTTGTTCAAATACATTTTCTGGCCCTCTGTCCTTTTCGGCGCCCTCGGGAACCCCAATTAAACGTAGGTTTTTCTTCCTTAGGCTGTCATTTATTTCCCTTAATCTGTCTTCATGGTCTTTTAATTGTCTGTCTCTTTTTTCCTCAGTTTCCCTCTTTGCCATTAACTTGTCTTCTATGTCACTCACTCGTTCTTCCACCTCGTTAACCCTCGTCCTTAGGACTTCTAGTTTGGATTGCATCTCATTCAATTGATTTTTAATTTCTGCCTGATTGGATCTAAATTCTGCAGTCATGAAGTCTCGTGAGTCCTTAATGCTTTTTTCTAGAGCCACCAGTAGCTGTATAATAGTGCTTCTGAATTGGCTTTCTGACATTGAATTGTAATCCAGATTTTGTAACTCTGTGGGAGAGAGGGCTGTTTCTGATTCTTTCTTTTGAGGTGAGGTTTTCTTTCTAGTCATTTTGCTCAGTGCGGAGTGGCCAAAAACAAGTTGTATTGGGAAAAGGAGAGAAAGAGAGAGAAGGAAAGAAAAGAGAAAAAGAAAAAGAAAAGAGAAAAAAAAAGAGAAGAAAAAGAGAAAAAGAAAGAAAGGTGAAAAAAAGGGGGGGTGGGGGAAGCAATCAGAAATCAAAAAGAAAAGAAAAAAGAAAAGAAAAACAAAACAAAACAAAAAAAACACGGGGGAGTATCTTCTGATTCTGTAGACTTTAAGACCCTTGACTTCCCTGGAACTGGTCCATCTAGCTGGTCTTCTGGGGGAGGGGCCTGTTGTGCTGATTTTCAGGTGTTAGCACTTGGGGGAGCTGCTCTGCCCCTGCCTGCTGCAGGGCTCAGAGGGGGTTGTTTACCCGTGAGGCCCCAGGAGGAACAGCCGCAGTTGCTACGGCAACTCTGGAAGCCTGGATTCAGCCTCCGCAGGAACTACGGGGCTCTCGGTCTGCAAGGCCTGGAGGCTCCGGGGCGGGGCTGCTGATCTGCTCAGCTCCGGGCAGGAGCGTCCTTGCTGTCCTGGGCCCTCCCGGCCTCTGCCTGTCCCGGGGGAGGCCGGATCCTGGGCTGTGTCCCGGCGCCCTGTGCTCTGGGGCCTGCGCTGTTGGATTCGTGCTCCCGCCCGCAGCCCCCTCCGCGGAGCCGCCGCCCGAGTCCCTCGGAGCTGCTCCGGCCCAGCCGTGCGTGCTGCAGCCCTTAGGGAGCTCGGTGCACTCTCAGGGGCGCAGGTGTCTGTTAGTGTCCCAGGGAGCCCGAGGGCATCCCCGCCCTCCTGGGTCCTGCTCCAACTCCCTGCGAGCCCCTTTCCGCCCGGGAAGGTTGGTGCAGCTCCTGCTTCTCCGGACGGGGCTCTCCTGTCCTGGGGACACTCGCCCCGGCCTCAGCCCGGCTCCTCGCGGGGCTCCTCCCCCTCGGAGGCCTTTTGTTTCTTTATTTCTTTTTCCCCGTCTTCCTACCTTGATAGATGCGCGAACTCTTCTCACTGTAGCGTTCCAGGTGGTCTCTCTTTAAATCTCAGGCCGAATTCGTAGATTTTCAGGATGATTTGAAGGTTATCTAGGTAATTTGTTGGGGACAGGTGATTTGGGGACCCTACTCCTCCGCCATCTTGCCCCTCCTCTATAATTCTCCTTTTTGATGGAGACTTTGGTTTTGGAATTAAGGTGATGCTGGCCTCATAGAACGAGTTTGGAGTACTCCATCTCTTTCTATCTTTCTAAACAGCTTTAGTAGAAAAGATATGTTTTTTTCTTTAAAAGTTTGATAGAATTGCCTGGGAAGCCATCTGGCCCTGCACTTTTGTGTCTTGGGAGGTTTTTGATGACTGCTTCAATTTCTTCCCTGGTTATCGGCCTGTTCAGGTTTTCTATTTCTTCCTGTTCCAGTTTTGGTAGTTTGTGGTTTTCCAGAAATGCATCCATTTCTTCTAGATTGCCTAATTTATTGGAGTATAGCTGTTCATAATAAGTTTTTAAAATCATTTGTATTTCCTTCATATTGGTGGTGATCTCTCTTTTCTTATTCATGAATTTATTAATTTGAGTTTTTTCTCTCTTCTTTTTAATAAGGCTGGCTAATGGTTTATCTATCTTATTAATTCTTTCAAAGAACCAACTCCTGTATTTTTTGATTTGTTCCACAGTTCTTCTGGTCTCTATTTCATTGAGTTCTGCTCGAATCTTTATTATTTCTCTTCTTCTCCTGGATGAAGGTTTCATTTGCTCTTCCTTCTCCAGCTCCTTTAGGTGCAAGGTTAGCTTTTGTACTTTAGTTCTTTCCAGTTTTGGATGGATGCTTGTATTGCGATGTATTTCCCCCTTAGGGCTGCTTTTTCTGTATCCCAAAGATTTTGAACAGTGGTATCTTCATTCTCATTAGTTTCCATGAATCTTTTTAATTCTTCCTTAATTTCCTAGTTGATCCTGTCATCTTTTAGCTGGATGGTCCTTAACCTCCATGTGTTTGAAATCTTTCCAACTTCTTCTTGTAATTTTTTTCTCTAGTTTCAAAGCATTATGGTCTGAAAATATGCAGGGGATGATCCCAATCTTTTGGTATCAGTTAAGACCTGATTTGTGACCCAATATGTGGTCTATTCTGGAGAAAGTTTCATGTGTACTTGAGAAGAATGTGTATTCAGTTGCATTTGCATGTAAAGTTCTGTAGATATCTGTGAAATCCATCTGGTCCAGTGTATCATTTAAAGCTCTCGTTTCTTTGGAGATGCTGTGCTTAGAAGACCTATCGATTGTAGGAAGCGCTACATTGAAGTCACCCAGTATAAGTGTATTATTATCTAAGTATGTCTTAATTTTGATTATTAATTGATGGATATACTTGGCAGCTCCCACATTCGGGGCATATATATTGAGGATTGTTAAGTCCTCTACTTGGATAGATCCTTTAAGTATGATATAGTGTCCCTCTTCATCTCTTACTACAGTCTTTGCCATAAACTTTAATTTATCTGATATAAGGATGGCTACCCCTGCTTTCTTTTGAGGACCATTTGAATGGTACATGGTTCTCCAACCTTTTATTTTCAGGCTGAAGGTGTCCTTCTGTCTAAAATGAGTCTCTTGTAGACAGCAAAAACATGGGTCTAACTCTTTTATCCAGTCTGAAACCCTGCGCCTTTTGATGGGGTCATTTAGCCCATTAACGTTCAGAGTTACTATGGAAAGATATGAGTTTAGTGTCATCATGATACCTATTAAGTCCCTGTTTTTGTGGATTGTTCCCCTGAACTTCTTCTTAAAGGGGAATTTTAAGAGTCCCCCTTAAAATGTCTTGCAGAGCTGGTTTGGAGGTCACATATTCTTTCAGTTCCTGCCTGTCTTGGAAGCTCTTTATCTCTCCTTCCATTTTGAATGAGAGCCTTGCTGGATAAAGTATTCTTGGTTGCATGTTCTTCTCATTTAGGATCCTGAATATATCCTGCCAGCCCTTTCTGGCCTGCCACGTCTCTGTGGAGAGGTCTGCTCTTACCCTAATATTCCTCCCCATGAAAGTCAGGGACTTTTTGTCTCTTGCTGCTTTAAGGATCTTCTCTTTATCTTTGGAATTTGCAAGCTTCACTATTAGATGTCGAGGTGTTGAACGGTTTTTATTGATTTTAGGGGAGGATCTCTCTATTTCCTGGATCTGAATGCCTGTTTCCCTTCCCAGATTGGGAAAGTTTTCAGCTAGGATTTGTTCAAATACATTTTCTGGCCCTCTGTCCTTTTCGGCGCCCTCGGGAACCCCAATTAAACGTAGGTTTTTCTTCCTTAGGCTGTCATTTATTTCCCTTAATCTGTCTTCATGGTCTTTTAATTGTCTGTCTCTTTTTTCCTCAGTTTCCCTCTTTGCCATTAACTTGTCTTCTATGTCACTCACTCGTTCTTCCACCTCGTTAACCCTCGTCCTTAGGACTTCTAGTTTGGATTGCATCTCATTCAATTGATTTTTAATTTCTGCCTGATTGGATCTAAATTCTGCAGTCATGAAGTCTCGTGAGTCCTTAATGCTTTTTTCTAGAGCCACCAGTAGCTGTATAATAGTGCTTCTGAATTGGCTTTCTGACATTGAATTGTAATCCAGATTTTGTAACTCTGTGGGAGAGAGGGCTGTTTCTGATTCTTTCTTTTGAGGTGAGGTTTTCTTTCTAGTCATTTTGCTCAGTGCGGAGTGGCCAAAAACAAGTTGTATTGGGAAAAGGAGAGAAAGAGAGAGAAGGAAAGAAAAGAGAAAAAGAAAAAAGAAAAAGAAAAGAAAAGGAAAAAAAGAGAAGAAAAAGAAAAAGAAAGAAAGGTGAAAAAAAGGGGGGGTGGGGGAAGCAATCAGAAATCAAAAAGAAAAGAAAAAAGAAAAGAAAAACAAAAAAAACACGGGGGAGTATCTTCTGATTCTGTAGACTTTAAGTCCCTTGACTTCCCCTGGAACTGGTCCGTCTAGCTGGTCTTCTGGGGAGGGGCCTGCTGTATAAGCCCAATTTCTGTTGATTACAGCTACTGTCACTATTTTGTTGTTTGTTTTTTGTCGTTTTCAGATATTTGATAAGGGAGATATAATTCCAAGGAAATGAATTGCAATTATATGGCATTCATGCCACAATCTATCCTTCCAGATATCAGATGCTGCTTATTCCCTCTAATTTCTCCATATATCCTGGTTATCACTGTCAGTTGGATTCAGTGCACTAAAAATAACTGTTGAGTTATCTGGGTGGCTCAGTCAGTTAAGCATCTCACTTTTGATTTTGGTTCAGGTCATGATCTCACGGTTGTAAATTGATCCCTGTATCAGGATCCTCATTTAGTGCAGATTCTGCTGGATATTCTCTTTCTCCCTCTGCCCCTCTGCCCCTCCTCCCCCACCCCGCTCAAATAAACAAACAGATAAATAAATAAATACATACATACATACATTAATTAATTAATTAATCTTAAAAAATAAGTGGTTAGGGATGCCTGGGTGGCTCAGCAGTTGAGCGTCTGCCTTTGGCTCAGGGCCTGATCCCGGATTTCTGGAATTGAGTCCCACATCAGGCTCCTTGCATGCAGCCTGCTTCTCCTCCCTCTGCCTGTGTTTCTGACTCTCTGTGACTTAATGAATAAATAAATAAAATCTTTAAAAAAATAAATAAAAATAAAATAAAGAATTGCTGTTTACAAGGCTGTCTTTGCTTATTAAAGTCTCCATCTTTCAGAAAGACTACCACCCCCTTAATCATCATCTGCCACATTCCTGTTAGACTCTCATTTATAAGAAGAAGGAGGCAAGGTGAATTATATCTATTATTCTTTTTGGACACTCCTTTAGCAAAATTTTATGGGTATATTCTTTATCATTTACCATTAAGTATGAATAAAAAAGACATGCTGTAGGATAAATGAACAAACAATGCTGAGCATAACCCCTATATTAGGTAGGACATACAAAATTTATGACATGGTAATGTAACATATAAATATTAGTGACTTAGCACATATATTATTTTTGCTCATGTATTTTGTAGCTCTACCATCTCAGTACACAGGCACAATAGGGAAGGAAGACACTAAAGGTTGAGTAAGCTTTTCACTGCCTCAGCCAATAAGTGTGGTTCTTTGGATCCCTGTCCACTGGTTGAAACTAGTTCTGCGTCCCTGCCTAAGCACAAAGTGGCTGGAAATTGTAGTCTTCCCTGGAGGAAAGAGGGAGAGTAAATCTTCCCAGGAGGGAGAGGAAAGCCAAACACTAGAAGTGCCTTCCATGGTATCAAATGCTGTCATTGTATTTGCAATAATTTAGAAAGTACTGCGGATGTTCTTTGACTTAGTAATTCTATTCTTGGAGAGTTGTAAAATTATTCTGAAACAAAACAAACAAAACAAAACAAAACAAAACAATCTCTCTAAATGACAAAAGGTATTTCCTTTCATCTCCCAAAACAACATGAACATTGATCTGCCATAGTTCATACTGAATTATTTTATCACTCTGCATTACTGTGCCTGATCTTCATGCTAGAATCTTTAAGGCATGGTCCAGATCTTATTTATTTTTGAATCCCATGCCATAGAGATGCATAAAGTTCATCAGCAATGAAAGTTGAAGTATAAATGTCTACAGAGGGAGCCATCTCTAAGTACCAAAAGTCCAGTCTACTTGCCATGCCTTAGATATGTAAGTTGGTAGAGAAGTTTCTGAAACAACATGTAAGAAGCTATTTTATAATGGGGTTTAATCTTCAGCTAGGTTTGAGGGATTAATAAGAGATATCAAATGCCATCTTCACCTAGATCTTCTAATTTATAAGAAATGGCTGGCTCAGTGAACCAACACTGGTAGATATGTATCTGTAGATTCAGGCCCAGCAGCAATGCCATATAGATTTATTTTTGTTTTTGTCTGGTTCCTAGTGTATTCTTGGAGGAAGTAGAGTTGGGGTTCAAACAGGTCCCCATAAAAATGGTGTCTTTTATCCTTCCCATCACTTTCATCTCATGTACTGATTTGCATGTCAATTTACCTACACCATCTTGAACACCGTTGGGTACATAGATCTATGCCATCATTCCTGGTTCCCCAAGATCATAGTCTTGCCTTCCAATAGCTTGGATCTTACACTAACCCAGTTGGACCATTGGGAACAATAATGATGCATCTGACTTGACTCTGGATTGTATTATTTGTAGACACTTGCTCTCTTGCTTTACTCTGGGCAGTACTGGGTGTCTTGTTTCATATAAGCATAGATCCAGAATCCTCCTCTCTATACCCTATCCCTTTATGGTCTAAACATTCCCCTCTTCTGTGAGGGGAACTGGGGTCCTAGCATTAGTCTAAAGGTATATACTGAAATATAGGTAGTATGACCCCAAGTTGAAACAGAATATGGAAGGAACAAAGATGAGAATGCACATGGATGGCATATATATAAATGATAATAGACTACAGAGAATGAAACAGATGGTTTCCACTAGAGATGACATAAGTTCAGGCTTTTAAGGAAGGGGGGAGTAATATCATGGAACTCTTTGAATGCTAAATTAATAGAATATGAATTTACTCTGTTGAGACAGTAATACTGTGCTGCAATTTATAGAACCAGAGGTTGCTATTAAACTCAAGCTGGGCCTTTTAATTTTTATTCTATTACTCATGTCCTGTGTAGTTAGACAAATGGCTTTAATTACATGAACTTCATTCTTACCTCCTGCAAATTAAGCATAGCCTTTTGCTGATTTGTTAGGATTAGAATCAATGAATAACTAAAACAATGATCACAGTGCTGGTAGAGAACAAGTATTTATAATGGGCTAAATTATCATTGAAATTTGGGGAGAATATGTGGATAAGAGTGGTATTTTAGGAAGAATAACTTGACTCTTCACTGAATGGGATTGTAGCTTCAGGATATTATGAAGGCAAAGAAATCAAACAATATATCTTCATAATAATAAAGAGCCAAGTTCTAGATGAAGACAAGATTTACTGGTAGAAAAAGAAAGAACGAAAACAATGTTTTGTATGTATGTCCCCCAAATGTCAATGTCAGATAAGTGGGAGAATGTTGGGGCTGAGGAAGCAAGTTTATAGTGAAGATGAGATTTGACTTTATAAGTATTGAGTTTTATATCACAGTGGTGGATCCAAGAGGGTATGTATGACTGAGACATATGCTGGACACAAAAATCCTTGGATTTGTCAACTTTCTGCAAATAAGTTGTATTAGGAATAATGGCAGTGGTTAAGATCTGCTACAAGCACAAAACACATACTTCTAAAGATAAGGAGGGAAAAAAATAACCCAATGAACACACATACATGCATATATTAAAGATGTAATCATACTCCTGTCTCTAAAGTTGCATCATTGGGTGCATACAACTTGTGGAATCTCTGTTCCTAGATGCATACTTGTACTTTTCTTATGTTACCACCAAATGGAGTGCACACTTAACAATATCCAATGCTTGAGCTATGAGCTAAGTTCAGGAGATTCAGGGCCTTTTATTGCCTTCTTGACTGAAGATATTTTGCATAATAATTTACATAGACGGGATTTGTAAAAAAGATCTAAAAGTAGGACTGTATGTCTCCTGTATTTCCCTAGAATATGGGCCTGTTATCACAGAGGGCCATTAGAAGCTATTTTGAAGTAATTAACTGGAAGAAATTAGTAAATAATTTCTGTTCTTTGAAGTCATTTTTATTTAGATGTGCTTTTTGTCCACAAACATCTACCTTTTCCAAACCACAAATCCATATATTAGCTATTATTTTAATACTGAACACGATGAATCTTAGGAAAAACAGACTTTAGATAGTATTAGAGCAAAATTTAATCTTCCTCCATGAACATTAATTTTTTTTAAATTTCATCTAAGTTCTAGTTCATATAGTATAACATGACTTTCAGGTGTACAATTTAGTGATTTGACATTTCCATACACTACCGGGTTCTCATTACAAGTGTACTCCATAATCTCCATCACATATTTAACCCATCACCTACCCACCTCCTCTCTGTAACCATCTATTTGTTCTCTATAGTTAAGAGTCTGTTTTTTGGCTTGCCTCTCTCTCTTTTTTCCCCTTTTGTTCATTTACTTTGTTTCTTAAGTTCCACATATAAGTGGATTCATATGGCATTTGTCTTTCTCTGACTGACTTATTTCACTTAGCACAATACTGTCTAGCTCCACCCTCATTTTTGAAAATGGCAACTTTTCATTTTTTATGCCTGAGTAATATTTCAGTGTGTGTGTGTGTGTGTGTGTGTGTGTGTGT
Source organism: Nyctereutes procyonoides (assembly GCF_905146905.1). Classification (NCBI taxonomy): domain Eukaryota; kingdom Metazoa; phylum Chordata; class Mammalia; order Carnivora; family Canidae; genus Nyctereutes; species Nyctereutes procyonoides. Next base: position 55,474,692 of record NW_026575047.1, on the reverse strand, counting down.
GTGTATACCACATCTTTATTTATTCATCAGTAAATGGACGTTGTTGTAGATGGTGCTGCTACAAACATTGGGTACATGTATCCCTTCAAATTAATATCTTGTATCCTTTGGGTAAATACCTAGTAGTGCAATTGCTGGACCATAGGGTAATTATATTTTTCTCTATTTTGAGGAACCTCTATAATGTTTTCCACAGTGGCTGCACCAAGTTGCATTCCCACAGTGTAGGAGTGTTCCCTTTTCCCCACATTCTCACCAATACCTGTTGTTGTTTCTTCTGCTGCTGACTTTAGCTATTATGAGGTGATATCTCCCTGTAATTTTGAATTTTATTTCCCTGATGATGAGCAATGTTGGGCATCTTTTCATATGTCTGTTGGCCATCTGTATGGCTTCTTTGGAAAAATGTCCCTTCCTGTCTTCTGCCCATTTCTTCCATCTATCTTCCTTTTTATTTTCCTATCTTGATTCACATCCTATTCTTTTTTTGTACATTTTATAAAATTTAATTTGCAAACATATAGTATAACACCCAGTGCTCATCCCATCAAGTACCCTCCTCAGTGCCCATCACCCAGTTACCCCATCCTCCCACCCACCTCCCTTCTGCAAACCTTTGTATGTTTCCCAGAGTTAGGAGTCTCTCATGGTTTGTCTTCCTCTTTAATTTTTCCACTCAGTCCCCTCCTTTCCTTTATAATTCCTTTCACTATTTCTTATATTCCACATATAAGTGAAATCATTTGATGATTGTCCTTCCTCGATTGACTTATTTCACTCAGAATAATACTCTCCACTCCCATCCACGTGGAGGATATAAATGGTAGATATTCATCCTTTCTGATAATTGAGTAATATCTCATTGCATATATATACCACATCTTCTTTATCCATTCCTCTGTTGATGGACACCAAGGCTCCTTCCACGGTTCCGCTATTGTGGACATTGCTGCTATGAACATTGGGGTGCAGGTGTCCCAACATTTCACTATATCAGTATCTTTGGGGTAAATCCCCCGTAGTGCAAATGCTGGGTCGTAGAGTAGCTCTATTTTAACTTCTTGAGGAAACTTCACACTGTTTTCCAGAGTAGCTGTTCCAGTTTGCATTCCCACCAACAATGAAAGAGGGTTCCCCTTGCTCCACATCCTCTCCAACATTTGTTTTTTCCTGTCTTATTAATTTTGGCCATTCTCACTGGCATGAGGTTGTATCTCATTGTGGTTTTTATTTGTATTTCCCTGATGGCAAGTGATGCAGAGCATTTTTCTCATGTGCTTGTTGGCCATGTGTATGTCTTCTTTGGAGAAATTTCTGTTCATGTCTTTTGGCCATTTCATGATTAGATTGTTTGTTTCTTGGGTGTTCAGGTTGACACGTTCTTTATAGATCTTGGATACTAGCCCTTTATCTGATACATCATTTGCAAATATCTTCTCCTGACTGTAGGTTGGCTTTAGTTTTGTTGACTGTTTCTTTTGCTGTGCAAAAGCTTTTTATCCAGATGGAGTATCAATAGTTCATTCTTGCTTTTGTATTCCTTGACTTCATAGATGTATCTTGCAAGAAGTGGCTGTGACCAAGTTAAAAAAGGGTGTTGCCTGTGTTCTCCTCTAGGTTTTTGATGGATTCTTGTCTCACATGTAGATATTTCATCCATTTTGAGTTTATCTTTCTATCTGGTGTAAGAGAATGGTCTAGTTTCATTCTTCTGCACATGGCTGTCCTATTTTCCCAGCAGCACTTATTGAAGAGACTGTCATTTTTCCAGTGGATAGTCTTTCCTGCTTTGTCAAATATTAGTTGACCATAGAGTTTAGGGCCCATTTGTGGGTTCTCTATTCTGATCCAGTGATCCATATATCAGTTTTTGTACCAGTAGCACACTTTCTTGATGATCACAGCTTTGTAATATAGCTTAAAATCTGGCATTGTGATGTCCCCGACATTGGTTTTCTTTTCAATATTCCTCTGGTTATTTGGGTCTTTTCTGATTCCACACAAATCTTAAAATAATTTGTTCTAAGTCTCTGAAGAAAGTCCGTGGTATTTTGATAGGGATTGCATTAAATGCGTAAATTGCCCTGGGTAACATTGACATTTTCACAATATTAATTCTGCCAATCCATGAGCATGGAATATTTTTCCATCTCTTTGTGTCTTCCTCAATTTCTTTCAGAAGTATTCTGTAGTTTTTAGGGTATAGATCCTTTACCTCTTTGGTTAGGTTTATTCCTAGGTATCTTATGCTTTTGGGTGCAATTGTAAATGGGATATATTCCTTAATTTCTCTTTCTTCAGTCTCATTGCTAGTGTATAGAAATGCCACTGATTTCTGGGCATTGATTTTGTATCCTGCCACAATGTCAAATTCCTGTATGAGTTCTAGTAATCTTGGGGTGGAGGCTTTTGGGTTTTCTATATTCAGTATCATGTCATCTCTGAAGCAGAAGAGTTTGACTTATTTTATTTTATTTTATTATTTATTTTTATTGGAGTTCAATTTGTCAACATGTAGCATAACACCCAGTGCTCATCCCATCAAGTGCCCCCTCAGTGCCCATCACCCAGTCACCCCCACCCCTACCCACCTCCCCTTCAACCATCCCTTGTTCGTTTCCCAGAGTTAGGAGTCTCTCATGTTCTGTCTCCCTCTATGTATGATATTTCCCACTCATTTTTTGTTCCTTTCCCCTTTATTCCCTTTCACTATTTTTTATATTCCCCAAATGAATGAGACCATATAATGTTTGTTCTTCTCTGATTGACTTATTTCACTATGCAGAATACTCTCCAGTTCCATCCATGTCAAAGCAAATGGTGGGTATTTGTCGTTTCTAATGGCTGAGTAATATTCCATTGTATACATAGACCACATCTTCTTTATCTATTCATCTATCCATGGACACCGAGGTTCCTTCCACAGTTTGGCTATTGTGGGCATTGCTGCTATAAACAATGGGGTGCAGCTGTCCCAGCGTTTCATTGCATCTGCATCTTTGGGATAAATCCCCAGCAGTGAAATTGCTGGGTGGTCAGGCAGATCTTTTTTTAACTCTTTGAGGAACCTCCACACAGTTTTCCAGAGTGACTGCACCAGGTCACATTCCCACCACCAGTGCAAGAGGGTTCCCCTTTCTCCAAATCCTCTCTAACATTTGTTGTTTCCTGCCTTGTTAATTTTCCCCATTCTCACTGGTGTGAGGTGGTATCTCATTGTGGTTTTGATTTGTATTTTCCTGATGGCAAGTGATGCGGAGCATTCTCTTATGTGCTTGTTGGCCATGTCTGTGTCTTCCTCTGTGAGATTTCTCTTCATGTCTTTTGCCCATTTCATGATTGGATTGTTTGTTTCTTTGCTGTTGAGTTTAATAAGTTCTTTAGATATCTTGGATACTAGTCCTTTATCTGACATGTCATTTGTAAATATCTTCTTCCATTCTGTATGTTGTCTTTTAGGTTTGTTGATTGTTTCTTTTGCTGTGCAGAAGCTTTTTATCTTGATGAAGTCCCAATAGTTCATTTTTGCTTTTGTTTCTCTTGCCTTCATGGATGTATCTTGCAAGAAGTTACTGTAGCCAAGTTCAAAAAGGGTGTTGCTTCTATTCTCCTTTAGGATTTTGATGGATTCTTGTCTCACATTTAGATCTTTCATTCATTTTGAGTTTATCTTTGAGTATGGTGTAAGAGAATGGTTCAGTTTCATTCTTCTGCATGTGGATGTCCAATTTTCCAGACACTATTTAATTAAGAGACTTTCTCTTTACCAGTGGATGTTCTTTCCTCCTTTGTCAAATATTAATTGATCATAAAGTTGAGAGTCCATTTCTGGATGTCTATTCTGTTCCATTGATCTATGAATCTGTTTTTGTGCCAGTACCACACTGTCTTGATGACCACAGCTTTGTAGTACAACCTGAAATCTGGCATTGTGATGCCCCCAGCTATGGTTTTCTTTTTTAATATTCCCCTGACTATTCAGGGTCTTTTCTCATTCCACACAAATCTTCAGATAATTTGTTCCAACTCCCTGAAGAAAGTCCATGGTATTTCAATAGAGCTTGCATTAAATGTGTCAATTGCCCTGGGTAGCATTCACATTTTCACAATATTAATTCTTTCAATCCATGAGCATGGAATATTTTTCCATCTCTTTGTGTCTTCCTCAATTTCTTTCAGAAGTATTCTGTAGTTTTAGGGTATAGATCGTTTACCTCTTTGGTTAGGTTTATTCCTAGGTATCTTATGCTTTTGGGTGCCATTGTAAATGGGATTGACTCCTTAATTTCTCTTTCTTCAGTCTCATTGTTAGTATATAGAAATGCCACTGATTTCTGGGCATTGATTTTGTATTCTGCAACACTGTTGAATTGCTGTATGCGTTCTAGCAATCTTGTGGTGGAGTATTTTGGGTTTTCTATATACAGTATCATGTCATTTGCAAAGAGGGTGAGTTTGACTACTTCTTTGCCAATATAAAAGCCTTTTATTTCTTTTTGTTGCCTGATTGCTGAGGATAGGACTTCTAGGACTATGTTGAATAGCAGTGGTGAGAGTGGACATCCCTGTTGTGTTCCTGATCTTAAGGCAAAGGCTCCTGGTGTTTCCCTATTGACAATGATATTTGTTGTGGGCTTTTCATAGATGTCTTTAAGATGCTGAGGAATGTTCCTTGTATCCCTACACTCTGAAGAGTTTTGATCAGTAATTGTTGCTGTATTTTTTCAAATGCTTTCACTGCATCTATTGAGAGGTTCATATTTTTCTTGTTTTTTCTCTTGTTGATATGATTTATCACATTAATTGCTTTACGAGTCTTGAACCAGCCTTGCATTCTGGGGATAAATCCCACTTGGTCATGATGAATTATCTTCTTAATGTATTGTTGAATCCTATTGGCTAGTATCTTGTTGAGAATTTTTGCATCTGTGTTCATCACGGATATTGATCTATAATTCTCCTTTTTGGTGGGGTCTTTGTTTGCTTTTGGAATTAAGGTGATGCCGGCCTCATAAAACGAGTTTGGAAGTATTCTGTCCCTTTCTATCTTTCAGAAGAGCTTTGGTAGAAGAGGTATGGTTTCCTCTTTAAACGTTTGATAGAATTGCCCTGGGAAGCCATCTGGCCCTGCAATTTTGAGTCTTGGGAGTTTTTTTGATGACTGCTTCAATTTCCTCGCTGGTTATTGGCCTGCTCTGCTTTTCTATTTCTTCCTTTTTCAGTTTTGGTAGTTTGTGGTTTTCCAGAAATACGTCAGTTTCTTCTAGAGTGCGAAATTTATTGTCCTGTATCTGCTCATAATACATTTTTTAAATCACTTTTATATCCTTGGAATTGGTTATGATCTCTCCCCTTTCATTCATGATTTTATTAATTAGAATTTTTCCTCTTTTGTTTTTAATAAGACTGGCTAATGGTTTATCTATCTTATTAATTATTTCAAAGGACTAATTCCTGGTTTTGTTGATATGTTCCACAGTTCTTCTTGTGTCTATTTCATTCAGTTCTGCTCAAATCTCTATTAACTGTCTTCTTCTGCTTGGTGTAGGTTTATTTGCTGTTCTTTCTCCAGTTCCTTTAGGTGTAGGGTTAGCTTGTCGCTTTGAGTTTTTTTTCCAGGTTTTTTAGGGATGCTTTTTTTTTTTATAAATTAATTTTATTGGTGTTCAATTTAACAACATACAGAATAACACCCAGTGCTCATCCCGTCAAGTGTCCCCCTCCGTGCCCGTCACCCATTCACCCCCACCCCCCGCCCTCCTCCCCTTCCACCACCCCTAGTTCATTTCCCAGAGTTAGAAGTCTTTATGTTCTGTGTCCCTTTCTGATATCTCCCACACATTTCTTCTCCCTTCCCTTATATTCCCCTTCACTATTATTCATATTCCCCAAATGAGTGAGAACATACACTGTTTGTCCTTCTCCGATTGACTTACTTCACTCAGCATAATACCCTCCAGTTCCATCCACGTTGAAGCAAATGGTGGGTATTTGTTGTTTCTAATGGCTGAGTAATATTCCATTGTATACATAAACCACATCTTCTTTATCCATTCATCTTTCGATGGGCACCGAGGCTCCTTCCACAGTTTGGCTATTGTGGACATGGCTGCTAGAAACATCGGGGTGCAGGTGCCCCGGCGTTTCATTGCATCTGAATCTTCGGGGTAAATCCCTAACAGTGCAATTGCTGGGTCGTAGGGCAGGTCTATTTTTAATTCTTTGAGGAACCTCCACACAGTTTTCCAGAGTGGCTGCACCAGTTCACATTCCCACCAACAGTGTAAGAGGGTTCCCTTTTCTCCACATCCTCTCCAACATTTGTTGTTTCCTGCCTTATTAATTTTCCCCATTCTCACTGGTGTGAGGTGGTATCTCATTGTGGTTTTGATTTGTATTTCCCTGATGGCAAGTGATGCAGAGCATTTTCTCATGTGCATGTTGGCCATGTCTATGTCTTCCTCTGTGAGATTTCTCTTCATGTCTTTTGCCCATTTCATGATTGGATTGTTTGTTTCTTTGGTGTTAAGTTTAATAAGTTCTTTATAGATTTTGGAAACTAGCCCTTTATCTGATATGTTATTTGCAAATATCTTCTCCCATTCTGTAGGTTGTCTTTGAGTTTTGTTGACTGTATCCTTTGCTGTGCAAAAGCTTCTTATCTTGATGAAGTCCCAATAGTTCATTTTTGCTTTTGTTTCTTTTGTTTTCGTGGATGTATCTTGCAAGAAGTTACTGTGGCCAAGTTCAAAAAGGGTGTTGCCTGTGTTCTCCTCTAGGATTTTGATGGAGTCTTGTCTCACATTTAAATCTTTCATCCATTTTGAGTTTATCTTTGTGTATGGTGCAAGAGAGTGGTCTAGTTTCATTCTTCTGCATGTGGATGTCCAATTTTCCCAGCACCATTTATTGAAGAGACTGTCTTTCTTCCAGTGGATCGTCTTTCCTCCTTTGTCGAATATTAGTTGACCATAAAGTTCAGGGTCCATTTCTGGATTCTCTATTCTGTTCCATTGGTCTATGTGTCTGTTTTTGTGCCAGTACCACACTGTCTTGATGACCACAGCTTTGTAGTACAACCTGAAATCTGGCATTGTGATGCCCCCAGCTATGGTTTTCTTTTTTAAAATTCCCCTGGCTATTCGGGTCTTTTCTGATTCCACACAAATCTTAAAATAATTTGTTCTAAGTCTCTGAAAAAAGTCCATGGTATTTTGATAGGGATTGCATTGAACGTGTAAATTGCCCTGGGTAGCATTGACATTTTCACAATATTAATTCTGCCAATCCATGAGCATGGAATATTTTTCCATCTCTTTGTGTCTTCCTCAATTTCTTTCAGAAGTGTTCTATAGTTTTTAGGGTATAGATCCTTTACCTCTTTGGTTAGGTTTATTCCTAGGTATCTTATGCTTTTGGGTGCAATTGTAAATGGGATTGACTCCTTAATTTCTCTTTCTTCAGTCTCATTGTTAGTGTATAGGAATGCCATTGATTTCTGGGCATTGATTTTGTATCCTGCCACGCTACCAAATTGCTGTATGAGTTCTAGCAATCTTGGGGTGGAGGCTTTTGGGTTTTCTATGTAGAGTATCATGTCATCGGCGAAGAGGGAGAGTTTGACTTCTTCTTTGCCAATTTGAATGCCTTTAATGTCTTTTTGTTGTCTGATTGCTGAGGCTAGGACTTCCAATACTATGTTGAATAGCAGTGGTGAGAGTGGACATCCCTGTCTGGTTCCTGATCTTAGGGGAAAGGCTCCCAGTGCTTCCCCATTGAGAATGATATTTGCTGTGGGCTTTTCGTAGATGGCTTTTAAGATATCGAGGAAAGTTCCCTCTATCCCTACACTCTGAAGAGTTTTGATCAGGAATGGATGCTGTATTTTGTCAAATGCTTTCTCTGCATCTAATGAGAGGATCATATGGTTCTTGGTTTTTCTCTTGCTGATATGATGAATCACATTGATTGTTTTACGAGTGTTGAACCAGCCTTGCATCCCGGGGATAAATCCTACTTGGTCATGGTGAATAATTTTCTTAATGTGTTGTTGGATCCTATTGGCTAGTATCTTGTTGAGAATTTTTGCATCCATGTTCATCAGGGATATTGGTCTGTAATTCTCCTTTTTGGTGGGGTCTTTGTCTGGTTTTGGAATTAAGGTGATGCTGGCCTCATAGAATGAGTTTGGAAGTACTCCATCTCTTTCTATCTTTCCAAACAGCTTTAGTAGAATAGGTATGATTTCTTCTTTAAACGTTTGATAGAATTCCCCTGGGAAGCCATCTGGCCCTGGACTCTTGTGTCTTGGGAGGTTTTTGATGACTGCTTCAATTTCCTCCCTGGTTATTGGCCTGTTCAGGTTTTCTATTTCTTCCTGCTCCAGTTTTGGTAGTTTGTGGCTTTCCAGGAATGCGTCCATTTCTTCTAGATTGCCTAATTTATTGGCGTAGAGCTGTTCATAATATGTTTTTAAAATCGTTTGTATTTCCTTGGTGTTGGTAGTGATCTCTCCTTTCTCATTCATGATTTTATTAATTTGAGTCTTCTCTCTCTTCTTTTTAATAAGGTTGGCTAATGGTTTATCTATCTTATTAATTCTTTCAAAGAACCAACTCCTGGTTCTATTGATCTGTTCCACAGTTCTTCTGGTCTCAATTTCGTTGAGTTCTGCTCGAATTTTAATTAACTCTCTTCTTCTGCTGGGCGTCGGGTCGATTTGCTGCTTCTTCTCTAGCTCCTTTATGTGTAAGGTTAGCTTTTGTATTTGAGTTCTTTCCAGTTTTTGAATGGATGCTTGTATTGCGATGTATTTCCCCCTCAGGACTGCTTTTGCTGCATCCCAAAGATTTTGAACAGTTGTATCTTCATTCTCATTAGTTTCCATAAATCTTTTTAATTCTTCCTTAATTTCCTGGTTGACCCTTTTATCTTTTAGCAGGATGGTCCTTAACCTCCACGTGTTTGAGGTCCTTCCAAACTTCTTCTTGTGATTGAGTTCTAATTTCAAGGCGTTATGGTCTGAGAATATGCAGGGGACGATCCCAATCTTTTGGTATCGGTTCAGACCCGATTTGTGACCCAGTATGTGGTCTATTCTGGAAAAAGTTCCATGTGCACTTGAGAAGAATGTGTATTCAGTTGAGTTTGGATGTAAAGTTCTGTAGATATCTGTGAAATCTATCTGGTCCAGTGTATCATTTAAAGCTCTCGTTTCTTTGGAGATGTTGTGTTTAGAAGACCTATCAAGGGTAGAGAGAGCTAGATTGAAGTCACCAAGTATAAGTGTATTATTATCTATGTATTTCTTTACTTTGGTTAATAATTCGTTTAAGTATTTGGCAGCTCCCACATTCGGGGCATATATATGAGGATTGTTAAGTCCTCTTGTTGGATAGATCCTTTAAGTATGATATAGTGTCCCTCTTCGTCTCTCACTACTGTCTTCGGAGTGAATTTTAGTTTATCTGATATAAGGATGGCTACCCCTGCTTTCTTTTGAGAACCATTTGAATGGTAAATGGTTCTCCAACCTTTTATTTTCAGGTTGTAGGTGTCCTTCTGTCTAAAATGAGTCTCTTGTAGACAGCAAATAGATGGGTCCTGCTTTTTTATCCAGTCTGAAACCCTGCGCCTTTTGATGGGGTCATTAAGCCCGTTCACGTTCAGAGTTACTATTGACAGATATGAGTTTAGTGTCATCATGATATCTATTTAGTCCTTGTTTTTGTGGATTGTTCCACTGAACTTCTTCTTAAAGGGGAATTTTAAGAGTCCCCCTTAAAATTTCTTGCAGAGCTGGTTTGGAGGTCACATATTCTTTCAGTTCCTGCCTGTCTTGGAAGCTCTTTATCTCTCCTTCCATTTTGAATGAGAGCCTTGCTGGATAAAGTATTCTTGGTTGCATGTTCTTCTCATTTAGGACCCTGAATATATCCTGCCAGCCCTTTCTGGCCTGCCACGTCTCTGTGGAGAGGTCTGCTGTTACCCTAATATTCCTCCCCATGAAAGTCAGGGACTTCTTGTCTCTTGCTGCTTTAAGGATCTTCTCTTTATCTTTGGAATTTGCAAGCTTCACTATTAGATGTCGAGGTGTTGAACGGTTTTTATTGATTTTAGGGGGGGATCTCTCTATTTCCTGGATCTGAATGCCTGTTTCCCTTCCCAGATTGGGAAAGTTTTCAGCTAGGATTTGTTCAAATACATTTTCTGGCCCTCTGTCCCTTTCGGCGCCCTCGGGAACCCCAATTAAACGTAGGTTTTTCTTCCTTAGAGTGTCATTTATTTGCCTTAATCTGTCTTCATGGTCCTTTAATTGTTTGTCTCTTTTTTCCTCAGTTTCCCTCTTTGCCATTAACTTGTCTTCTATGTCACTCACTCGTTCTTCCACCTCGTTAACCCTCGTCGTTAGGACTTCTAGTTTGGATTGCATCTCATTCAGTTGATTTTTAATTTCTGCCTGATTGGATCTAAATTCTGCAGTCATGAAGTCTCGTGAGTCCTTAATGCTTTTTTCTAGAGCCACCAGTAGCTGTATAATAGTGCTTCTGAATTGGCTTTCTGACATTGAATTGTAATCCAGATTTTGTAGCTCTGTGGGAGAGAGGGCTGTTTCTGATTCTTTCTTTTGAGGTGAGGTTTTCCTTCTAGTCATTTTGCTCAGTGCGGAGTGGCCAAAAACAAGTTGTATTGGGAAAAGGAGAGAAAGAGAGAGAAGGAAAGAAAAGAGAAAAAGAAAAAAGAAAAAGAAAAGAAAAAGGAAAGAAGAGAAGAAAAAGGGAAAGAAAAAGAAAGAAAGGTGAAAAAAAAAGGGGGTGGGGGAAGCAATCAGAAATCAAAAAGAAAAGAAAAAGAAAAAAAAAAAAACACGGGGAGTATTTCTGTAGACTTTAAGTCCCTTGACTTCCCCTGGAACTGGTCCGTCCAGCTGGTCTTCTGGGGGAGGGGCCTGCTGCGCTGATTTTCAGGTGTTAGCACTTGGGGGAGCTGCTCTGCCCCTGCCTGCTGCAGGGCTCAGAGGGGGTTGTTTACCCCGTGAGGTCTCAGGAGGACAGTTGCAGTTGCTATGGCAACTCTAGAAGCCTGGATTCAGCCTCCGCAGGAACTACGGGGCTCTCGGCTCTCGCAGGGCCTGGAGGCTCCGGGGCGGGGCCGCTGATCTGCTCAGTTCGGGGCAGGAGCGTCCTTGCTGTCCTGGGCCCTCCCGGCCTCTGCCTGTCCCGGGGGGAGGCCGGATCCTGGGCTGTGTCCCGGCGCCCTGTGCTCCGGGGCCTGCGTTGTTGGATTTGCGCTCCCGCCCCGCAGCTCCCTCCCTGGAGCCGCTCCCGAGCCCCTCCGAACTGCTCCGGTGCGCGCTGCAGCCCTTAGGGAGCTCGGAGCACTCTCCTGCGCTCGCAGGTGTCTGTTAGTGTCCCCGGGAGCCCGAGGGCATCCCCGCCCTCCTGGGTCCTGCTCCAACTCCCTGCGAGCCCCTTTCCGCCCGCCGGGAAGGTTGGTGCAGCTCCTGCTCCTCCGGGACGGGGCTCTCCTGTCCTGGGGACACTCGCCCCGGCCTCAGCCCGGCTCCTCCGGGGCCCCTCCCCCTCGGAGGCCTTTTGTTTCTTTATTTCTTTTTCCCCGTCTTCCTACCTTGATAGAAGCGTGAACTCCTCTCACTGTAGCGTTCCAGCTGGTCTCTCTTAAATCTCAGGCCGAATTCGTAGATTTTCAGGATGGTTTGAAGGTTATCTAGGTAATTTGTTGGGGACAGGTGATTTGGGGACCCTACTCTTCCGCCATCTTGCCCCTCCTCCCTCTTAGGGATGCTTGTATTGAGTTGTATTTCCCTCAAATATTTCCCAAAGATTTTGAATGGTTGTGTCTTCATTCTCATTAGTTTCCTTGAATATTTTTAATTCTTCTCTAATAATCCGGTTGACCCTTTCATCTTTTACTATGATGCTCTTTAATCTTCACGTGTTTGAATTTCTTGCAAACTTCTTCTTGTGATTTAGTTCTAGTTTCAGAGCTTTTTGGTCTGAAAATATGCAGGGAACTATTCCCATATTTTGGTATCAGTTGAGACCTGATTTTTTACCCAGTATGTGGTCTATTCTGGAGAAAGTTGCATGTGTCCTTGAGAAGAATGTGTATTTAATTGTGTTTGGATGTAAAGTTATGTAAATATCTGGAAATCCATGTGGTCCAGTGTATCCTTTAAAGCTTGTTTCTTTGGTTCTGTTATGCTTAGAATACCTGTCATTTGCCGAAAGAGCCGTGTTGAAGTCTCCCAGTATTAGAGTATTATTATCTATGTCTTAATTTTGGTTATTAATTGATTGATATACTTAGCAGCTCCCACATTAGGGGCATAAATATTCATGATTGTTAGGTCCTCTTGTTGGATAGATCCTTTAAGTGTGATATAGTGTCCCTCTTCATCTCTTACTATAATTTTCTGGATAAACTTTGATTTATCTGATATGAGTATTGCTACCTTGCATTCTTTTGAGGAACATTTGAATGGTAATGGTTCTCTAACCTTTCATTTTAAGGCTGGAGGTGTTCTGACATCTAAAATGAGTCTCTTGGAAAGACGATCCACTGGAAGAAAGACACTCTCTTCAATAAATGGTGCTGGGAAAACTGGACATCCACATGCAGAAGAATGAAACTGGACCACTCTCTTGCACCCTACACAAAGATAAACTCAAAATAGATGAAAGATCTAAATGTGAGACAAGATTCCATCAAAATCCCAGAGGAGAACTCAGGCAACACCCTTTTTGAACTTGGCCACAGTAACCGGAGAAGGACAAACAGTGTATGTTCTCATTCATTTGGGGAATATGAATAATAGTGAAAGGGAATATAAGGGAAGGGAGAAGAAATGTGTGAGAAATATCAGAAAGGGAGACAGAACATAAAGACTTCTAACTCTGGGAAATGAACTAGGGGTGGTGGAGGGGAGGAGGGCGGGGGGTGGGGTGAATGGGTGACAGGCACTGAGGGGTACACTTGACGGGATGAGCACTGGGTGTTATTCTGTATGTTGGTAAATTGAACACCAATAAACATTAATTTATAAAATTAAAAAAAAATAAAATAAAATGAGTCTCTTAAAATAAATAAGTAAATAAATAAATAAATAAATAAATAAATAAATAAATAAAATGAGTCTCTTGTAGACAGCAAATAGATGGGTCTTGTTTTTTTTTTTTTTTATCCAGTCTGCACCCTGCACCTCTTGATTGGATCATTAAGCCCATTCATGTTCAGAGTTACTATTGAAAGACATGAATTTAGTGTCATCATAATACCCATTCCGTCCCTGCTTTTGTGGATTGTTTCTTTGACTGTCATCTTTCTTTTACAGAGTTCCCCTTAATATTTCTTGCAGAGCTGGCTTGGTGGTCACATATTCTTTCGGTTTCTGCCTATCTTGGAAGCACTTTATCTCTCCTTCTATTCTTAATGACAGCCTTGCTGGATAGAGTATTGTTGGCTGCATGTTCTTCTCATTTAGGACCCTGAATATATCCTGCCAGCCCCTTCTGGCCTGCCAGGTCTCTGTGGAGAGATCTGCTGTTAATCTAATATTTCTCCCCATATAAGTTAGGGATCTCTTTTCTCTTGTTGCTTTAAAATTTTTCTCTTATCTTGGGATTTGCAAGTTTCACTATTAAATGTCGAGGTGTTGAATGGTTTTTATTGATTTTATGGGGGGACCTCGGTATCACCTGGATCTGAATACCTGTTTCCCTCCCCAAATTAGGGAAGTTCTCAGCTATGATTTGTTCAAATATGCTTTCTGGTCCTCTGTTGGAAGGGTTAACATTTAATAAAAGTAATGTTTTTGTTGTTTTATCAATGGCATTTTAAAGTGAGTTTGTATTTTTTCTTATAAATACATGATGGTGAAAAATACATTGTACTGCTACATTCTGATGACACAGTGTTAATTCATGTTAAGGCAGCTTTACCATTGTTTTTTGTTATTACTAATGTCAAATGGTTAAAAATAATATCCTATAAAGAAGATGTGGTTTATGTATACAATGGAATATTACTCAGGCATTAGAAATGACAAATACCCAGCATTTGCTTCAACGTGGATGCAACTGGAGAGTATTATACTGAATGAAATAAGTCAATCAGAGAAGGACAAACATTAAATGGTCTCATTCATTTGGGGAATATAAATAATAGTGAAAGGGAATAGAAGGGAAGGGAGAAGAAATGGGTAGGAAATATCAGAAAGGGAGACAGACATGGAAGACTCCTAACTCTGGGACATGAACTAGGCGTGGTGGAAGGAGTGAAGGGTGGGGGTGAATGGGTGATGGGCACTGAGGGGGGCACTTGATGTGATGAGCACTGGGTGTTATTCTGTATGTTGGCAATTTGAACACCAATAAAAAATAAATTTTTTATTAAAAAATAATATCCTAGTAACATTATGACATCATTTTTATCTCAGTGTCCCCTAAAGGGATATCAAAGACCTCCAAGAGTCCATAGGCAACCTTCTGATAAATATTAATCTAGAGTACTCTAGGATATCCCTTGTGAGGTAAAGGACAATAGATTGAACCCATTAATAATGCAATAGTAATCATATCATTAAAAAAGAGGTACAGCACTTGGTAAATGCCTCCAGATTTTGGAGCTGCTCCCTTGAGAATACTGCTGCAACTCATATGTTGGGTGGCTTAGAAGGCTGAGAGTTTAAAGTGGGACTCATAACATTAGAGGGTTTTGCAACAGATCTAGGCTGTGATACATGTTACACTAAAGCATAGGCCATCATCTAACAATTAAATGGTGCTAGAGATGCTTTGTAATAGATAAGATTTCTGTGTGGGTCCTATAGCACATTTCATTAGGAGAGTCCAAGTATATTCCCTTAGGGATTTGGAGCAAGGAGAGGTCTTTACACCATTTCATAAACAAGTTCTAGAATATAGGAGAGAATAAACACTGACCTGTGGATATGCAATCAGAACTGGCTATAATGACTAGGTACTATCACTATTTTCAAGTCATTGGGTGATGTAGATGTACAACAGACCAATAAGGTATATCCATTCCCTGGTCATTTTGGGTTCTTTATAGCAGTAGATAAGCAAAGATGGGAGTAATTTCCCTGATTATCATAACGAGATAGAGTTGCTGATCCATAAGCTGGGAAACTAAGAGTTTGGAGCTCAGAGAATTCCCTCTGTATATTTTAAGTTTACATGCTTGGTGATAAGTAAATGAGTTATTAATATACTCATTAACCCTAGGATACAATAAAAGTGCTCAGACCTTTAGACAATGCAAGTCTGGGTCACTTCACCAGGCAAGCCACACAGTCAGCTGAAGGACTAGTCAGGATGAAGGGAATATAGACCAGAAGGGTGGTTCTCTTGACACCTTGAAGTGCAAGAGTCTCAGAATGGTTTTCCTACAAGTCATTAATAATTCTGATCAGGACCTGGACTGTAAGAGACACTCTATTCCATCTGTCCTTGTTCCCCTTGAGTTTGTTTACAGCTGCAATGGACAATTATGGCACACTGCCAGTTCCTACCTCATGAACTATATTTTCTTATTTTCAGCTAAGGACTTGCTGTAGCACTGTTGAAGATTGATCAGCCTACTTACTGGACAGTTTAGATGTGCTTCAGTTTTAATGTTTCCAGTATGCTGCTAAGAGGATATAAATTAATGGACAATATCCCAATTTCTCAATGGGATGTTATAAAGCTCATTCTATAATTTATTCAAATGGGTCTTTAGTGGAAATAAACTTAGTTATCCACTCAGTAACCTGTTCATTAATACATTTCTCATTGCCTCCACCCCTTGTCTTCTGTTGCTCTGACTTGTGCATCCTCTGGTCATCCCCCAGGTAAATCACCCATAAGTAGGTCCTTGACACAATATTTGCTTTTGTGAGAACTCATATTAAGACAAGTGGTTAGATAAATGAACTTTTACATATATGTGCAATTTTCATTTTTTTTTACCTTTACTGCTTCCATAATGTTAAGCCACAACTAGGACTTTCTTTTTCCTACTGTGCTTTATTTAAAGCCATATGGTCACTTTATGGTTATTACATTTTGTTGCTGCCAAAGCCTTAACCTCAGTGGGAATGTGGTCTAAGGAATAGGAAATTACTGGTATGAGATTAAACATACTTTACCTCACAGATTTCCAGTGTATAATCTGAGGAGGCAGGTTATCTCTCTCTACTAATATGTGATTCAAAGTGTAGTCAAACTGTGCTTTCAGACATCTGTTTCCTTATGCAATTATTTCTCCTAGGGGAAGATTTTATTCCTAATTAACATTTGCTGTTGCAAAAGAACAAGTGACTCAGGCTGCCTCAAGACAAGAGGGAGTGGGAATATATGACCCATGAACAGTAAAGAAGAATGCTCCAAGCTTCATGGAAGGACAAGCTATCTCCATCTAAAGGCATCCTAAATAACCTGTGTCTCATTCACTCTTCTTTTCTGCTTATCATCTAGAGAAATAAAATTCTTCTGTTGGTTTATGGCTTCTTCTTTTCTATCACGTCAGCTTACTTTTGAAAGGTGTCAAGAGAATCACAGATAGACCCTTCTGGTGTATATCCCTTTCACTGTGACCAGTCCTTCAGCTGACTCTGTGGCTTGTCTAGTGAAGTCATCCAGACTTGTGTGGCCCAAAAGTCTGAGAACTTTTACTGTATCTTAACGTTAATGAGTATATTAATTGCTCATTTATTTATCACCAAACATGTAAACTTAAAGGATGTAGAGGGAATTCTCTGAGCTCTGAACTCTTAGTTTCCTAGCTTATGGAGCAACAACTCTATCTCGTTATGATAGTCAAAGCAATTACTAACATCTAAAGGTCATTACCATTTTTTTATTGGAGTTCAATTTGCCAACATATAGCATATCACCCAGTGCTCATCCCACCAAGTGGCCCCCTCAGTGCCCATCACCCAGTCACCCCAACCCTCTGCTCATCTCCCTTTCCACTACCCTTTGTTCGTTTCCCAGAGTTAGGAGTCTCTCATGTTCCATCATCCTTACTGATGTTTTCACTCATTTTATCTCCTTTCCCCTTTATTCTATGTGGGCTTTCACTAATTTTTATATTCTTTAAATGAATGAGTCTATATAATGTTTGTCCTTCTCTGATTGACTTATTTCACTCAGCAGAATACCCTCCAGTTCCATCCATGTCAAAGCAAATGGTGGGTATTTGTCATTTCTAATGGCTGAGTAATATTCCATTGTATACATAAAGCACATCTTCTTTATCCATTCATCTTTCGATGGACACCGAGGCTCCTTCCACAGTTTGACTATTGTGGACATTGCTGCTATAAACATTGGGGTGCAGGTGTTCCAGGGTTTCACTGTTATATCAAAGATAGTCAAAGTAAAACTAATTTGTCTGCAAAAAAACCCACAATGTTTTTTTTGCATAATGTCCCATTAAGTTCACCAGACTACTTACCTAAGTGCAACAAGCATAGTAATGGATCACATAGATCTCCTGAGTTTGCTTTGATGGAACATTTAATGAAGAATCTCAGCTTAAACTTTTTAAAGTTCCTTGAAACTAGGAAGCCAAGTCAAGAATTTGGCATCAGATTTTGCCTACAATGTCAAAGATTTGGTGAATTCCTTTCTTCCTGAGATCCACAAAATATAATTCACCTTCCTGACTCACTTCATAAGGCTTCCAGGAACCCTCTAAGCAAGAAAACAGGTAGTTTTTCCAAAGGGAGCCTTATAATGCTTATAAACATAGGTTCCATAAAGTCAACCCTAGTTCCTTCAAGCTGTCTTGATATCAGATTCCATGTACCATTCTCCAATATGACATTCCAATCAAAGCCTTGGTAATATAATCAATATCCAATGGGTCCTGTTATAAGGAGAACAGATTCTATTGAACTGATTCTAATAACTATATTGCCATGAAATAAGAATGTTCATTGAGAGTTTCTGAATTATGGAGAGATCAAGTAATGAAAAAATATTTGTTTTTTCTTTGTTCACCAAAGGATCCTTTACCAACTTGCTATGTCATCAACAACTTTACAGAAAGATAAAATATTTCCTTAAATCTGGGAATTAAAGATTACAACACCAAGAAAGTTTCAAAAATTGTAAAAAGGTTACACCCTCATCAGTTCATGCATTTTCATTCAATTAATTTTTGTTCTGCTTGATCTTGAGTAAGTAGTTTTATAAATCCATCAGCTTCTTCCTTAGTTCTGTGAATTCTTATTCAGCCTAGAATCATGATCATGAAGTTATTTGAACAATGCCATCATGAAGCATCCCTGCTATAGCTAATTGCAAGTGCTTTAAGAGAAGAATCAGGGTCACCTGGGTGGCTCAGCAGTTAAGGGTCTTCCCTCGGCTCATGGCATGATCCTGGAGTCCCAGGATCGAGTCCCATGTCAGGCTCCCTGCATGAAGCCTGCTTCTTCTCCCTCTGCCTGTGTCTCTGCCTCTCTCTCTCTCTCTCTCTCTCTCTCTCTCTGTCTCTCATGAATAAATAAACTCTTAAAAAAAGAGAGAAGAATCAGAGTAAAATAGTAACTGAGAATAATAAAAGACTTACATGGTCATGGTTAAAGAGCTGTCAGAAACTCAGCTGATAAAGAAAATTATTTATGTGGTGAAAAACATTTTTGCATAATAACCAGAATATGGGAGGTGAGGCCAGATGGCGGAAGAGTAGGGTCCCCAAGTCACTTGTCCCCATCAACTTACCTAGATAAATTTCAAACCATCCTGAAAACCTTTGAATTCAGCCTGAGATTTAAAGAGAGAACAGCTAGAAGGCTACAGTGAGAAGAGTTCACGCTTCTATCAAGGTAAGAAGACAAGGGGGATGGGCGCCCACGAGGAGCTGGGCTAAGACCAGGTGGCGAGTGCCTCCAGGACAGGAAAGCCCCGTCCCAGAGAAGCAGGAGCTTCACCAATCTTCCTGGACGGAAAGGCGCTCGCAGGGGACTTGGGCAGGATCCCAGGAGGGGCGGGGATGCCCTCAGGGTCCCGCGGGCACTAACAGACACCTGCGCCCCGGGGGAGAGCATGCCACACCCCACGGCCGAGCTCCCTAAAGGGCTGCAGCGTGCCCCACGGGACCAGGAGCTCAGGTGGCGACTCAGGCGGCGGCAGCTGCGTGGGGGGGGGGGCGGTGCTGTGTGGCCTCGGGAGCACGATTACAGCAGCACAGGTCTGGAAGACCAAGGTTCTGGGGGGCATAGCCCCGGATCCGATGCTTCCCCCAGGGACTGGTGGAGGACAGGAGGGCACAGGCCAGCAAGGACGCTCCTGCAGCCAGAAAACCCTGAGCTGTGCGGATTGGCCCCTCGTCCCGGAGCATCCAGGCCCCGGCAGACTGGGAGTCTGTGGTAGTTATTGTGGGAGCTGACTCCAGGGTTGGAGAATTGGCCGCCACCACTGTTGTTCCTCCTGGTGTCACCTTGTACCTGCGACGGAGCAGGGATTCCAGGGAGCAGGGGCCTCACAAGATAAACAGTTCCCACAGAGCCGTGCACTGGCAGGGGGCGGGCAGCTCCCCCAGGTGCACACACATAAGAAATAGCATAGCAGGCCCCTCCCCAGAAGACCAGCTGGAAGGAAAGGGGAAGAGCAAGTTCTTGAACAAGCAGCGCTGGAAAACTCCAGGGGAAGTCTAGGGACTTACAGTATATAAAATCAGAGGATACCCCTCCTTGATTTTGTTTGTTTGTTCCCCCCCCCTTTTTTCTCCTTTTCTCCTTTTTCCAGTACAACTTATTTTTAGGTACTCTACACTGAGATAAATGACTAGAAAGAAGAACTCACCAGAAAAGAAAGAATCAGAAACACTAAGTTCTCTCACAGAGTTACAGAATTTGGATTACAATTCAATGTAAGAAACCAAGAAAAAAGAAAGACGATGGGCAAAGAAATAATCCACAAAAACAGAGACTGAATAGTTATTATGATGACATTAAATTCATAACTTTCAATAGTAACTCTAAACGTGAATGGGCTTAATGATCCAATCAAGAGGCGCAGGGTTTCAGACTGGATAAAAAAGCAAGACCCATCTACTTGCTGTAAGGTTACCTACAGCGTGAAAAAAAAAAAAAAAGGTTGGAGAACCATTTACCATTCAAATGGTCCTCCAAAGAAAGCAGGGGTAGCCATCCTCATATCAGATAAATAAAGTTTTATCCCAAAGACCGTAGTAAGAGATGAAGAGGGACACTATATCATACTTAAAGGATCTATCCAACAAGAGGACCAAAAATCATGAATATTTATGCCCCTAATGTGGGAGCTGCCAAATATATCAATCAATTAATAACCAAAGTTAAGACATACTTAGATAATAATACGCTTATACTGGAAGATTTCAACACGGCGCTTTCTACAATTGACAGATCTTCTTCTAAGCACCTACTCTCCAAAGAAACAAGAGCATTAAATGATACACTGGACCAGATGGATTTCACAGATATTTACAGAATTTTACATTCAAACGCAACTGAATACACATTCTTCTCAAGCACACATGAAACTTCCTCCAGACTAGACCACATACTGGGTCACAAATCAGGTCTTAACCGATACCAAAAGATAGGGATCCTACCCTGCATATTTTCAGATCATAATGCTTTGAAACTACAACTAAATCACAGTTTGGAAGGATTTCAAACACATGGAGGTTAAGGACCATCCTGCTAAAAGATGACAGGGTCAACCAGGAAATTAGGGAAGAATTAAAAAGATTCATGGAAAGTAATGAGAATGAAGATACAACCATTCAAAATCTTTGGGATACAGCAAAAGCAGTCCTGAGGGGGAAATACATCGCAATACAAGCAGCCATCCAAAAACTGGAAAGTACTCAAATACAAAAGCTAACCTTCCACCTAAAGGAGCTAGAGAAAAAACAGCAAATAGATCTTTCACCCAGCAGAAGAAGAGAGTTAAAGATTCAAGCAGAACTCAACGAAATCGAGACCAGAAAAACTGTGGAACAGATCAACAAAACCAAGAGTTGGTTCTTTGAAAGAATTAAAAAGATAGATAAACCATTAGCCAGGATTTCTAAAAAGAAGAGAGAGAAGTCTCAAATTACTAAAATCATGAATGAGAAAGGAGAGATCACCACCAATACGAAGGAAATACAAACGATTTTAAAAACTTTTTATGAGCAGCTATATGCCAATAAATTAGGCAATCTAGAAGAAATGGACACATTTCTGGAAAACCACAAACTACCAAAACTGAAAAAGGAAGAAATAGAAAACCTGAACAGGCCGATAACCAGGGAGGAACTTGAAGCAGTCATCAAAAACCTCCCAAGATACAAAAGTCCAAACCAGATGGCTTCCCAGGGGAATTCTATCAAACGTTTAAAGAAGAAACCATACCTATTCTACTAAAGCTGTTCGGAAAGATAGAAAGAGATGGAATACTTCCAAACTTGTTCTATGAGGCCAGCATCACCTTTATTCCAAAACCAGACAATTACCCCACCAAAAAGGAGAGTTATAGACCAATAACCCTGATGAAGACAGGGGCAAAAGTTCTCAACAAGATACTAGCCAATAGGATTCAACAATACATTAAGAAGATTATTCACCATGACCAACTGGGATTTATCCCTGGATGCAAGGCTGGTTCAACACTCCTAAAGTGATTGATCATATCATCAAGAGAAAAAACAGGAACCATATGATCCTCTCAATAGATGCAGAGAAAGCATTTAGAAAATACAGCATCCATTACTGTAGGGATAGAGGGAACATTCCTCAGCATCTTAGAACCCATCTACGAGAAGCCCACAGCAAATACCATTCTCAATTGGGAGCCTTTCGCCTAAGATTAGGAACAAGACAGGGATGTCCACTATCACCACTGCTATTCAACATAGTACTAGAAGTCCTAGCCTCAGCAATCAGACAACAAAAAGAAATAAAAGGCATTCAAATTGGCAATGAAGAACTCAAACTCTTCTGCTTCACAGATGACATGATACTGTACATAGAAAACCCAGAAGATGTTGGAAGAGTAGAGTCCCCAAGTCACCTCTCCCCACCAAATTACCTAGATAACTTTCAAATCATCCTGAAAACCTATGAATTCGTCTTGAGATTTTAAAAAGAGAACAGCTGGAATGCTATAGTGAGAAGAATTCACGCTATCAAGGTAGCAAGATGGGGGGGTGAGAAATAAAGAAACAAAAGGCATCCAAGGGGGAGGGGCCCTGTGAGGAGCCAGGCTAAGGCCCCGGCGAGTTCCCCCAGGACAGGAAAGCCCCAACCTGGAGAAGCAAGATCTTCACCGTTCCCAGACAGACAGAAGCAGGGAGTTGGAGCAAGATCTCAGGAGGGGAGGGGATGCCCTCAGGCTCCCTGGGACACTAACAGAGGACCTGCGCCCCGGGAGAGAGCACACCACACCTGGCGGTGGAGCTCCCTAAAGAAATGTAGCGCGTGCCCACCTGGACCCAGGAGGAGCTCAGAAGGGCTTGGGAAGAGGCTCTGCACAGAGGGAGCTGTGCAGCCAGAAGCGCGATTCCAACAGTGCAGGCCCAGGAGCCCAGGGCGCCAGGGACACAGCCCAAGATCCGGCACTACCCACGGGTCAGGCAGAGTCCGGGAGGGCACAGGACAGCAAGGACAATCCTGCCGCTGGGCAGCCCTGAGCTGTACAGATCAGCGGCCCTGCCCCTGGAGCATCCAGGCCCCTGCAGACTGACAGCTCTGTAGCTACTGCGGGAGCTGACTCCAGGGCTGGAGAGCTGGCCGCCACCACTGGGGTTGTTCCTCCTGGGGCCTCACAGGATAAACAACCCCCACTGAGCCTCACAGTGGCCTCACAGGATAAACAGGTTAAACATCTTTCTCGGAACCCTGCACCAGGCAGGGGGCTGAGCAGCTCCCCCAAGTGCTGACACCTGAGAACCAGCACCTCAGGCCCCTCACCCAGAAGACAGGGGAAAAACAAATTATTGACTCAGCAGCACTGGAAAGTTGCGGGGGAAGTTGAGGGATTTACAGTATACAGAAGCAGAGGATACTCCCCCTTGTTTTTTGTATTCTGTTTGCTTCCCCTCCCCTTTTTTCTTCTGTTCCCCTTTTTTCCTTTTTTTCCTTCTTTTCCTTTTCTTTTCTTCTTTCTCTTCTCCCTTTTTCTACTTTTTCCAATACAACTTGTTTTTGGCCACTCTGCACTGAGCAAAATGACTAGAAGGAAAAACTCACCTCAAAAGAATCAGAAACAGTCTTCTCGTGCACAGAGTTACAAAATCTGGATTACAATTCAATGTCAGAAAGCCAATTCAGAAGCACAATTATAAAGCTACTGGTGGCTCTAGAAAAAAGCATAAAGACTCGAGAAACTTCATAACTGCAGAATTTAGATCTAATCAGGCAGATATTAAAAAATCAATTGAATGAGATGCAATCCAAACTAGAAGTCCTAATGATGAGGGTTAACGAGTTGGAAGAATGAGTGAGTGACATAGAAGACAAGTTGATGGCAAAGAGGGAAACTGAGGAAAAAAGACAAACAAAAGATCATGAGGATAGATTAAGGGAAATAAATGACATCCCGAGGAAGAAAAATCGACGTTTAATTGGGGTTCCCAAGGGCACCGAAAGGGCCAGAGGGCCAGAATATGTATTTGAACAAATCATAGCTGAAAACTTTCCTAATCTGGGGAGGGAAACAGGCATTCAGATCCAGGAGATAGAGAGATCCCTCCCCCCTCAAAATCAATCAAAACCGCTCAACACCTCAACATTTAATAGTGAAGCTTGCAAATTCCAAAGATAATGAGAAGATCCTTAAAGCAGGAAGAGACAGGAAATCTCTAACTTTTAAGGGGAGAAATATTAGATTAACAGCAGACCTCTCCACAGAAACCTGGCAGGCCAGAAAGGGCTGGTAGGATATATTCAGGGTCCTAAATGAGAAGAACATGAGCCAAGAATACTTTATCTAGCAAGGATCTCATTCACAATAGAAGGAGAGATAAAGACCTTGCAAGAGAGGCAGAAACTGAAAGAATATGATATCACCAAAGGGGCTCTGCAAGAAATATTAAAGGGGACCCTGTAAAGGAAAGAGGAAGTCCAAGGAAACAATCCACAAAAACAGGGACTGAATAGGTATCATGAAGAAACTAAACTCATATCTTTCAAATGTAACTCTGAACGTGAATGTGCTTAATGACCCCATCAAAAGGTGCAGGGTTTCAGACTGGATAAAAAAGCAGGACCCATGTATTTGCTGTCTACAAGAGACTCATTTTAGGCATAAGAACACCAACAGCCTGAAAATAAAAGGTTGGAGAACCATGTACCATTCAAATTGTCATCAAAAGAAAGCAGGGGTAGCCATCCTTATATCAGATACTATAGTTTATTCCGAAGACTGTAGTGAGTGATGAAGACGGACACTATATCATACTTAAAGAATCTATCCAACAAGAGGACTTAACAATCCTCAATATATATGCCCTGAATATGGGAGCTGCCAAGTATATCAATCAATTAAAAACCAAAGTTAAGACATACTTTGATAATAATACACTTATACTTGGTGACTTCAATGTAGTGCTTTCTACAATAGATAGGTCTTCTAAGCACAATATCTCCAAAGAAACAAGAGCTTTAAAATACACAGGACCAGTTGGATTTCACAGATATTTACAGAACTTTATGACCAAACACAACTGAATATACATTCTACTCAAGTGCACATGAAACTTTCTCCAGAATAGACCACATACTGGGTCACAAATCAGGTCTTCTCCGATACCAAAAGATTGGAATAATCCCTTGTGCATTTTCAGACCATAATGCATTGAAATTAGAACTAAATCACAAGAAGTTTGGAAGGATTTCAAACACGTGGAGATTAAGGAGCATCCTGCTAAAAGATGAGAGGGTCAATCAGGGAATTAGAGATGAATTAAAAAGATTCATGGAGGGGATCCCTGGTTGGTTCAGCGGTTTGGTGCCTCTCTTTGGTCCAGGGCGCGATTCTGGGGTCCCGGGGTCTGGTCCTGTGTCGGGCTCCCAGCGTGGGGCCTGCTTCTCCTTCCTCCTGTGTCTCTGCCTCTCTCTCTCTCTCGCTTTGTGTCTTTTATATGTAAGTAAATAAATCTTTTTTTTTTTAAAGAGATTCATGGAGACTAATGAGAATGAAGATACAACCGTTCAAAATCTTTGGGATGCAGCAAAAGCAGTCCTGAGGGGGAAATGCATCGCAATACAAGCATCCATCCCCAAACTGGAAAGAACTCAGATACAAAAGCTAAACTTGCAGCTAAAGGAGCTAGGAAAAAAAAAACAGCAAATAGATCTTACCCCCAGCATAAGAAGAGAGTTAATAAAGATTCGAGCAGAACTCAATGAAATAGAGACCAGAAGAACTGTGGAACAGATCAACAAAACCAGGAGTTGGTTCTTTGAAAGAATTAATAAGATAAATAAACCATTACCCAGCCTTATTAAAAAGAAGAGAAAAGACTCAAATTAATAAAATCATGAATAAGAAAAGAGAGATCGCCACCAATATGAAGGAAATACAAGCTATTTTAAAAACATATTATGAGCAGCTATACGCCAATAAATTAGGCAATCTAGAGAAATGGACGCATTTCTGGAAAACCACAAACTACCAAAACTGGAACCGGAAGAAATAGAAAACCTGAACAGGCTGATAACCAGGGAGGAAATTGAATCAGTCTTCAAAAACCTCCCAAGATACAAAAGTCCAGGGCCAGATGGTTTCCTTGGGGAATTCTATCAAACTTTATTTTTTAAAGATTTATTTATTTTTTCAGAGAGAGAGGGAAAGAGAGGCAGAGACACAGGCAGAGGGGGAGAAGTAGACTCCATTCCGGAAGCCTGACACGAGATTTGATCCCAGGTCCCCAGGATCACACCACAGGCTGCAGGTGGCGCTAGACCACTGCACCAGCGGCGCTGCCCGTATCAAACGTTTAAAGAAGAAATGGTTGTATCTTCATTCTCATTAGTTTCCATGAATCTTTTTAATTCTTCCTTAATTTCCTGGTTGACCCTTTCATCTTTTAGCAGGATGGTCCTTAACCTCCACGTGTTTGAAATCCTTCCAAACTTCTTCTTGTGATTTAGTTCTAGTTTCAAAGCATTATGGTCTGAAAATATGCAGGGGATGATCCCAATCTTTTGGTATCAGTTAAAACCTGATTTGTGACCAAGTATGTGGTCTATTCTGGAGAAAGCTCCATGTGCACTTGAAAAGAATGTGTATTCAGGTGAGTTTGGATGTAAAGTTCTGTAGATATCTGTGAAATCCATCTGGTCCAGTGTATCATTTAAAGCTCTCGTTTCTTTGGAGATGTTGTGCTTGGGATACCTGTCGATTGTAGAAAGTGCTATGTTCAAGTCACCTAGTATAAGTGTATTATTATCTAAGTATGCCTTAACTTTGGTTATTAATTGATTGATATATTTGGCAGCTCCCACATTTGGGGCATATGTATTGAGGATTGTTAAGTTCTCTTGTTGGATAGATCCTTTATGTATGATATAGTGTCCCTCTTAATCACTCACTACAGTCTTGGGGTAAATTTTAGTTTATCTGATTTAAGGATGGCTACCCCTGCTTTCTTTTGAGGGCCATTTGAATGGTAAATGGTTCTCCAACCTTGTATTTTCAGTCTGTAGGTGTCCTTCTGTCTAAAATGAGTCTCTTGTAGACAGCAACTAGATGGGTCCTGCTTTTTTATCCAGTCTGACACCCTGTGCCTTTTGATGGGGCCATTAAGCCCGTTCACGTTCAGAGTTACTATTGAAAGATATGTTTAGTGTCATCATGATATCTATTCAGTCCTGGTTTTTGAGGATTGTTCCACTGAACTTCTTCTTAAAGGGGAATTTTAAGAGTCCCCCTTAAAATGTCTTGCAGAGCTGGTTTGGAGGTCACATATTCTTTCAGTTCCTGCCTGTCTTGGAAGCTCTTTATCTCTCCTTCCATTTTGAATGAGAGCCTTGCTGGATAAAGTATTCTTGGTTGCATGTTTTTCTCATTTAGGACCCTGAATATATCCTGCCAGCCCTTCCTGGCCTGCCAGGTCTCTGTGGAGAGGTCTGCTGTTACCCTAATACTCCTCCCCATAAAAGTCAGTGATTTCTTGTCTTTTGCTGCTTTAAGGATCTTCTCTTTATCCTTGCAATTTGCAAGCTTAACTATTAGATGTCGAGATGTTGAACGGTTTTTATTGATTTTAGGGGGGGATCTCTTTATTTCCTGGATCTGAATGCCTGTTTTCCTCCCCAGATTAGGAAAGTTTTCAGCTATGATTTGTTCAAATACATATTCTGGCCCTCTGTCCCTTTAGGCGCCCTCGGGAACCCCAATTAAACGTAGGTTTTTCTTCCTCAGGCTGTCATTTATTTCCCTTAATCTATCCTCATGGTGTTTTAATTGTTTGTCTCTTTTTCCTCAGTTTCCCTCTTTGCCATCAACTTGTCTTCTATGTCACTCACTCGTTCTTCCACCTCGTTAACCCTCGTCGTTAGGACTTCTAGTTTGGATTGCATCTCATTCAATTGATTTTTAATTTTTGCCTGATTAGATCTAAATTCTGCAGTCTTGAAGTCTCTTGAGTCCTTTATTCTTTTTTCTAGAGCCAACAGTAGCTGTATAATAGTGCTTCTGAATTGGCTTTCTGACATTGAATTGTAATCCAGATTTTGTAACTCTGTGCGCGAGAGGACTGTTTCTGATTCTTTCTTTTGAGGTGAGGTTTTCCTTCTAGTCAATTTTCTCAGTGTAGAGTGGCCAAAAACAAGTTGTATTGGGAAAAGGAGAAAACGAGAGGAGAGAAAGAAGGAAAGAAAAGAAAAAAGAAAAAAGAAAAAGGGAAGAAAAAAAAGGATAAAAGGGAAGAAAAAGAGAAAGAAAAAAAGGTGGGGGAAGCAAACAGAAATCCAAACAAACAAACAAACAAACAAACAAAAAAACCACGGGGGAGTAACTTCTGATTCTGTAGACTTTAAGTCCCTTTGACTTCCCCTGGAACTTGTCCGTCTAGCTGGTCTTCTGGGGGAGGGGCCTGTTGTGCTGATTTTCAGGTGTTAGCACTTGGGGAAGCTGCTCTGCCCCCTGCCTGGTGCAGGGCTCAGTGGGGGCTGTTTACCCCGTGAGGCCCCAGGAGGAACAGCCGCAGTGGCAGCAGCCAGCTCTGGAGCCCTGAAGTCAGCCCCTGTAGTAACTACAGAGCTCTCTGTCTGCAGGGCCTGGAGGCTCCGGGGCGGGGCCGCTTATCTGCTCAGCTCAGGGCAGGAGCGTCCTTGCTGTCCTGGGCCTTCCTGGCCCCTGCCTGTCCCGGCGGGAGGCCGGATCCTGGGCTGTGTCCCGGCGCCCAGTGCTCCCGGGCCTGCGCTGTTGGATTCGCGCTCCTGGCCGTGCAGCCCCCTCTGCGGAGCCGCCGCCCGAGCCCCTCTGAGCTGCTCCGGCCCAGCCATGAGCGCTGCAGCCCTTTAGGGAGCTCGGCGCACTCTCCTGGGGCGCAGGTGTCTGTTAGTGTCCCAGGGAGCCTGAGGGCATCCCCGCCCTCCTGGGGTCCTGCTCTAACTCCCTGTGGGCTTCTTTTAGCCCGGGAAGATTGGTGAAGCTTCTGCTTCTCTGGGTCGGGGCTTTCCCATCCTGGGGACACTCTCCCCGGCCTTAGTCCGGCTCCTCGCGGGGCCCCTCCCCCTTGGATGCCTTTTGTTTCTTTATTTCTTTCTCCCCGTCTTCCTACCTTGATAGAAGCGGGAACTCTTCTCACTGTAGCCTTCCAGCTGTTCTCTCTTTAAATCTCAGGCCGAATTCGTAGGTTTTCAGGATGATTTGAAGGTCATCTAGGTAATTTGGTGGGGACAAGTGACTTGGGGACCCTACTCTTCTGCCATCTTGCCCCGCCCTCTATATTATATTTTAAAACAGGCTTTTGCATTAGATTTTTCAGAGTCCTCACATTTCATACATGAGTAAACTTGGAGCCTCAGAGAATTCATTTAACTGGCTCAAGTCTACATAGCCATCTTGAGGACTTAAACGAAACTTTTAATCCCAAAGTACCATACTTTTCATTAAAAGCAAGATTTAAGTCTTTGTTCTTCCTGAGGCACTGAAGATAAAATGACTACTAGGGTAAAACCTCCTACCTGCTATTAAAGTTTAATAGACTCCACAGTCTCAAAAACTCTGCTAAAACACTTTGGTACATTTCTAATTTTCAGTTGTTGTGCTTCACTTGGAAATGACTACATAAGAATGGTGGACCTTGACTTTGACTCTGTTTAATTTAGCTTGTCACATTTAATCCAGAGTGAAATTGAATCCTCTATTAAAACATTTGATTTGTACAAACCCTAAGGCAATGTTGCCGTTTCCTGAAAATATCCCTCTGTGCTCTCCCATAATGAATGAACACTTTGTTTCTAATTTGTGTGGACTCTAGAAGAAGCTTGAAGGGTAGAGTTGCTTGATCCTGGTGTGCCGTTGTTGTTGCTACTGTTGTTCTTTTGATAAGAAAACACTACACAAGGAAGACACTATTTATTGTTATATACTGGAAAGAGGTAAGATTAGCATGTTTGCTTATGTATATGTAAGTTTATCTCATATGAGGTGGACTGAGCATGAACTGTAATATTAGAAAACATAGAGTTAACACTTAATATCATGAAAGTGATTAAATATTTTCCTAATCTTTTTTCCTTATATTTCTTTAATGCAACTTAAGGAATCAATTTTCCTAACAGCTTTGTTGAGAGAAAATGAAAATACCATAAAATTCACCAATTTTAAGTGTATAGTTAGATGAGTTTTAGTACATTTAAAGAGCTGTACAACCATCAGTACAATCCAGTTTTAATATTTCTAACATCCCCCACAGTTTCCTCAGTCTGCTGTCTCCCTCCAGCCTCACACAACCACAGCTTCACTTCATGTTCTAATAGTTTTGCCTTTCCTCACCAGCTTTAATGGGGCAATATTTGACATATCTGATACCGTGTAAGTTTAAGGTGTACGATGTGATCTTTTAATACACATATATTGTGAAGTAATTACCACGGTAAATTTAGTGAACAACTTTATAGGACTCAGTGCTCACATTATTACCATCCCTCCTTAGTAAGAACATTAGAATTTGTTCTTTTTTTTTTGCAATTTTCAGGTATTAATACAATATTATTAACTATGGTCATCATACTGCCTATACATCCCTAAAATATATTCATCTTATAACTGGAGATTTGTGTCCTTTGACCACCAACACTCATTCTCTCCACTTTCCACGATCTGACAGTTACTAATCTACTTTCTCTTTCTGTAGGACTTCTTATTTAATATTCCACATAACAAATGATACTGCATAGTGTTTGTCTTTCTCTGTCTGATTTATTTCACTTCACATAATGTTCTCAAGGTATCTAAGTTAACGTAAATGGCATAACTTCCTTCTTTTTATGGCTTTATAGTATTCTAGTGTGTGTGTGTTTCCTTTAATCCATTTCATTTATCCATCAGTGGACACTTAGATTGTATCTATGTCTTAGCCATTGTAAATAATGCTGCAGTGAACATAAGGGTGCAGATATTTTGTCAAAATCATGATTTCATTTCCTTAAGATATATACTCAGAACTGGGATTGTTCAATCATACGGTATTAATAAAACCATACAATATTTTCTGTTTGGCTTCTTTCAATTCATGCTACAGCATTGAGATTCATTTATGTTGTAGTGTGTAGTTTGTTCTTTTTTTGTTTCTAGGTCATATCTCTCTCTCAACTTTAAAAAACTCTAACACATTCTCCTAGAGATAAATCTGGGTTTATAATTTCTCATTACACAATGATTTGAGGTCCTTACTTTCCTCAGAGCTCTGAAGTTGTATATATCAAACAATGATGTAGCTAAAATATACCGTGCAAGATACAATATGTTTTATAGTACAAAATGCTCTTAAGTATATTGGTGCCATCTTTATCCTAGGGAATTATTCGTATTCCACACTTCTGAAGCTATAATAGATAACTTATTTTGGGAACTATATGTTCCTGATAAAACTAACTTCAGGTGTTCAAATTCATAAAAAATTTTTTGTGGAAAAATAACCTTGAAATCTCCTGGTTTTCAAGGCCTCTTCTGCATTTCTAAGTTCTCTTCTCATTGTATTGCTTTCCCACTACTGAACTCTTTTGTGAAAATATGAGTAGAAGGTATTCCTGAATATGTGCTATCATTTTACCAGTTTAAGTGCAATGAAAACACTTTCCAATGGGACAAAATTTATTTCATCTTCTCTCAACTTTCCACATAAATTACTTAAAGAAGTTTAAATGTTGAAAAACCCTAACCATGATAGGAACAGTAGTCAAGTTAAGGGTAGTGGTGGTGGTATCATCATTGGGAGGATTTGGTGAGTTTTTAAGAAATTTCTGAGAAATGGTAAATAGTTGTAATGTAAGGGGAAGTGTTGTTTAAGGATATAAACTTGCAACCAGAAGATAAAATAATTTCTGGGTAGCTAATGCACAGCTTAGCAATTATAATAGACAAAACTATGTTATAAACTTGGAAGTTACTCACAGACTAGATCTTCAATATTCTCACCACACACAAAAAGAAAAGTGATAATTATGTGACCTGATAGAGGTGTTAGCTAGTGATATAGTGGTAATCATATTGCAATGTATAAATGTATCAAATTAACACATCACATGATGTGTTTTAGTTATAATCTCAATTTTTACTTTTAATTTAAATTCAATTATCCAACAAATAGTACATTATAAGCCTCTGATATAGTCTTCAATTTCTTGAATACGTATAGCACTCAGTGCTCACCACATCATGTCGATAGCCCAATTACCATTTTCCTACAGTATACACAAGAAAACTCAAAATGCTCCGCATCACTTGCCATCAGGAAAATACAAATCAAAATCACAATGAGATACCATGTCACACCAGTGAGAATGGGGAAAATTAACAAGACAGGAAACAACAAATGTTGGAGAGGATGTGGAGAAAGGGGAACCCTCTTGCACTGTTGGCGGGAATGTGAACTGGTGCAGCCACTCTGGAAAACTGTGTGGAGGTTCCCCAGAGAGTTAAAAATAGAGCTACCCTATGACTCAGCAATTGCCCTGCTGGAGATTTACCCCAAAGATACAGATGCAGTGAAAGACCGAGACACCTGCACCCCAAAGTTCATAGCAGTAATGTCCACAATAGCCAAAGTGTGGAAGGAGTCTTGGTGTCCATGATAGATGAATGGATAAAGAAGATGTGGTCTATACATACAATAGAGTATTAGTCAGCCATTAGAAACGACGAATACCCAGCATTTGCTTCGACGTGGATGGAACTGGAGGGTATTATGCTGAGTGAAGTTAAGTCAATCGGAGAAGGACAAACATTATATGGTTTCATATGGGTAGTATAAAAAATACTGAAAGGGATTATAAGGGAAAGGAGAGAAAATGAGTGAGAAATATCAGAGACGGTGACAGAACATGAGAGACTCCTAACTATGGGAAATGAACAAGGGGTAATGGAAGAGGAGGTGGACAAGGGGACAGGGTGACTGGGGGACAGGCACTAAGGGGGCCATTTGACGGGATGAGCATTGGGTGTTATACTATATATTGGCAAATCGAACTCCAATAAAAAATTATAGAAAAAAAAGAACTAAATGTGAGACAGGAATCCACCAAAATCCTGGAGAAGAACACAGGCAGCAACCTCTTCAACCTCAGCCACAGCAACTCCTTGCTAAACATGTCTCCAAAGGCAGGGGAAACAAAAGCAAAAATGAACTATTGGGACGTCATCAAGATAAAAAGCTTCTGCACAGCAAACAAAACAGACTTCTTTTTTCCTTTAGAATGGGCGTGTGTTAATGAACCATGTAAAACAGAGGAAGGCATATCTCAAAAGGTGTACTGGGCAGGCTTGGCGGAGGCTGCCTAAAGGCATGAAAGGAAGAAGTAGGGTAGAAAATGGAGAGTGTGGAGGGGGCCCCAGGTGTACATCAAAAGATGAATGGATAAAGAAGATGTGGTGTATGTATACATGGAATATTACTCAGCCATTAGAAACCACAAATACCCACCATTTGCTTTGATGTGGATGGAACTGGAGGTTATTATGCTGAGTGAAATAAGTCAATCGGAGAAGGACAAACATTATATGGTTTCATTCATTTGGGGAATATAAAAAATAGTGAAAGGGAATAAAGGGGAAGGAGAAAAATGAGTGGGAAATATAAGAAAGGGAGACAGAACATGAGAGACTCCTAACTCTGGGAAACGAACTAGGGGTGGTGGAAGAGGAGGTGAGCAGGGGCTGGGGGTGACTCGGTGACAGGCACTGAGAGGGGCACTTGATGGGATGAGCACTGGATGTTATTCTATATGTTGGCAAATTGAACACCAATAAAAATAAATTTATAAATAAACAAAATTTTAAAAATAAAATATTCATCCAACAAAAAAGCACAATGAAATACCACTTCACACCAGTGAGAATGGGGAAAATTAACAAGACAGGAAATCACAAATGTTGGAGAAGATGTGGAGAAAGAAGAACCCTCCTGCATTGTTGGTGGGAATGTGAACTGGTGCAGCCACTCTGGAAAACTTTGTGGAGGTTCCTCAAAGAGTTAAAAATAGATCTGTCCTACGACCCAGCAATTGCACTGCTGGGAATTTACCACAAAGATGCAGATGCTGTGAAATGCCAGGACACCTGCACCCTGATATTTATGGCAGCAATGTCCACAATAGCCAAACTGTGGAAGGAGCCTCAGTGTCCATCGAAAGATGAATGGATAAAGAAGATGTGGTCTATGTATACAATGGAATATTACTCAGTCCTTAGAAACGACAAATACCCACCATTTGCTTCAACGTGGAGGGACCTGGAGGGTATTATGCTGAGTGAAATATGTCAATCAGAAATGGATAAACATTATATCGTCTCATTTTTGGGGGGAATATAAAAATTAGTGAAAGGGAATAAAGGGGAAGGAGAAAATGAGTGAAAATATCAGTGAGGGTGAGAAAACATGAATGAAACCTATCTCTGGGAAATGAACAAGGGGCAGCAAAGGGGAGGTTTGTGAGGCGTTGTGGTGACTGAGTGTTGAGCACTGAAGGTGGCACTTGGCGGGATGAGCACTGTCTGTTATGCTGTATGTTGGCAAATTTTGCACTCCAATAAAATTTTTTTAATTAAAAAAAGAAAGAAAGAAAATGGAGAGTAGCCTAAGATCTGCTCTCAGAATGTTTATTTCTATAATCTCTTCCTCACCCTCTCTCTATATTTGATTTGCACAATTACCAGCACTCTTGAGTTTCCCTTGGGTAAAAAACACAAAATAGTGAAACTGCAAAACAATAATGGCAACAAAACTGGACTACTCTTTGGTTAAAAAACTGTTCAAGGAGCTTTGGGGAGTTTAAACATCCAGAAAAATACTTCAAAATTCTGATGCATTTGAAATGAGGCACAAGAAACCTACCATCCTCCTTCTAAATAACACTCTAAAGCTCACGTCTTGACTTCTATGGAGCTGCATCTGAGCCTTCCATATTACTAGTCATTAATCAACTTACTCCCTTGTATTTGAATGCAAGTAGCAAATCAAGAATCAAAAGATTTATGAAGAAATTAACAAGCTAAAAAAATACAAAAAACAAAGAGAAAACAAACAACTGATATCATGGGACACAGAAATAATTTAATAAGCACCATAATTGGGGATCCCTATGTGGCTCAGTGGTTTGGCACCTGCCTTTGACCCCGGGGCATGATCCTGGGGTCCCGGGATGAAGTCCCACCTCAGGCTTCCTGCATGGATCCTGCTTCTGCCTCTGCCTGTGTCTCTGCCCCACCCCTGCCAATGTCTCTCATAGATAGGTGAATAAAATCTTTAAAATAAAATAAAAATAAAATAAAAATGTGTCATCTCTTTATGGAAAAGGTCCTCTCTCTCTCTCTCTCTCTCTCTCTCTCTCTCTCTCTCTGTGTGTGTGTGTGTGTGCGTGTCTCATGAATAAATAAAGTCTTTTTAAAAAATAAGCACCACATCACACCAGTGAGAATGGGGAAAATTAACAAGGCAGGAAATCACAAATGTTGGAGACGATGCGGAGAAAAGGGAACCTAACCCTCTTACACTGTTGGTGGGAATGTGAACTAGTGCAGCCACCCTGGAAAACTGTGTGGAGGTTCCTCAAAGAGTTAAAAATACATCTGCCCTCCGACCCAGCAATTGCACTGCTGGGGATTTACCACAAAGATGCAGATGCAATGAAACGCCGGGACACCAGCACCCTGATGTTTCTAGCAGCAATGTCCACAATAGCCAAACTGTGGAAGGAGCCTCGGTGTCCATCAAAGATGAATGGATAAAAGATGTGGTTTATGTATACAATGGAATATTACCCAGCCATTAGAAATGACAAATACCCACCATTTGCTTCAACGTGGATGGAACTTGAAGGTATTATGCTGAGTGAAGTAAGTCAATCGGAGAAGGACAGTGTATGTTCTCATTCATTTGGGGAATATAAATAATATTGAAAGGGAATAGAAGGGAAGGGAGAAGAAATGTGTGGGAAATATCAGAAAGGGAGACAGAACATGAAGACTCCTAACTCTGGGAAACGAACTAGGGGTGGTAGAAGGGGAGGAGGGCGAGGGGTGGGGGTGAATGGGTGACGGGCACTGAGGGGGGCATTTGATGGGATGAGCACTGGGTGTTATTCTGTATGTTGGCATATTGAACACCAATAAAAAATAAATTTGTTATTAAAAATAAATAAATGAATAAAAGTAAATAAATAAATAAATAAATAAATAAATAAATAAGCACCATAATTCAGTAGAATAGGCACTGAGGGGGGGCACTTGATGGGATGAGCACTGGGTGTTATTCTGTATGTTGGCAAATAGAACACCAATAAAAAATAAATTTATTATTAAAAAATATATTTTTTTCAAAGAGACTCAAGAAAATATTTCCCACAATCATAACATCATGTTATGAAAAGAAAGGTTATCAGTTAGGAATATTAGAAATCTAATTGCTGAAGTAAAAATTCAATAGAAGAATTAGAGGGAAAAGTTGAGGTAGTATGTTAGAACTTAGATAAAAATACAGAAATGAGAATAAGAAAAATATAATAGAATTAAATAATCAATGCATAAGTTATGACTTTCAACTAATAAGAGTTCTGAAAAAAAAAGACAATGAAGGTAAGTAAATTATCAAAGACATAATATAAGAACACTTTTCAGAGCTAAAAATTTAATTTCCCAGAGCTGACTATCTGGCAGGGTAAATGCAACAAAGACTCACACTTCACCATGTCATGGAAAATTTTTGCATATCCAAAAAATAAAGAAATGATTAAAAGTAATTACAGAGAGCAAACATGGTTACCAATAGCAGAACAATAATTAGACTGAATTCTGAGAATGTTCAAAAGAAGCACTTGATGCTAAAATGTCAAAGTTATAAAATACTTAATATGTTTTGCTGTGGTGTTCTAGATACAGAGAATATATTAATCAAGAGAGGATAAAATAAATTAGGACTGGGGCTTCTGAGTGGTGCAGTCAGTTAAGTAAGTATCCTACTCTTGGTTTTGGCTCAGGTCCTAATCTCAGGGTCCTGAGATCAAACTCTTTGTCACATTCTTTGCTCACCATGGAATCTGCTTAAGACTGTCTCTACCCCTCCCCAGTATGATCTCTCTCTCTCTCAATAAATAAATCTTTTAAAAAAAACTAGGACTAAAAAAATTCACCTCCCATATATCCTGAAATAAAGTGGCTTATGGATGTATCCTCCAAAATGAGAGGAATAAAAAGCAACAAAAAGTAAGGCTAAATAATGGCCCTCCTAAAGATGTACATATTCTAATCCTGGGAATCTGTGACTGTTACTTAATATGGCAAATATAGATCTTTAGATATGATTAAATTAAGGATCTGGTGATGGGGACATTATCCTGGATTATCTGTATGGATCCAATCTAAACACAAATAACTAATAAAATAAAGAGATGATAGGTAACTAGATAGACAGATGATAGGTAGATAATAGATATGTATATAAATAGATGTGATAGATGATAGATAAATGAAAGATAGATATATGATAGATATGTACATAGACGATAGAAGATAGATAGATAGATAGATAGATAGATAGATAGATAGATAGATAGATAGATAATAGATGATATGTACATACACATACACAGACAGGTAGAAAGATACATGAATGAATAGGATATATTGAAAATGTGAGCCCCAGCCTTGATCTTATCACTTGAACATGTCTTTCCAGATGTTCTTTGTTATCTCAAATTCAACATGTATAAAACTAATTTTTCAAAATTATTTGTCAATTACTTTCTCCATTTGAGTTTCAGTAGCTAATTGGCTAGAAGTATTTATTATTCTTTTCTTTTCCCATCTCCAGTGATTGATCTCCTATCAATTATATTTTTTAATCTCTTTCCTTACATTTTGTATTTTGATATTATCACAGTATTTAACTGTGCTATTGCCAATAGTGATAAACAAGAGATTAGAGATAACGAGAGACAGAGATGAGAGAAAGAGAGATGCTCATGAGTGATAACTAGCACTCCTTCATTGCCTCAAGCCATCACATTTTAAAAAATATTTTATACAAATAAATGTTATGTTTCTTTTTTTAGATTTTATTTATTTATTTATGATAGACACAGATAGAGAGGCAGAGATACAGGCAGAGGGAGAAGCAGGCTCCATGCAGGAACCCGGATGGGGACTCAATCCTAGGACTCCAGGATCACACCCTGAGCCAAAGGCAGATGCTCAACCACTGAGCCACCCAGGCATCCCAAATGTTATGTTTCCAAAACATAGATTTAATTGTCACTTTCCTGCCTCCAAGTGAACATGCTACTTCAAAATTGTCCTTTATACTTTTCTTCTGGCACTACTAGTCAAGTCTTCTGTGTGCAAACAAAGATCT
This sequence comes from Nyctereutes procyonoides, assembly GCF_905146905.1. Classification (NCBI taxonomy): domain Eukaryota; kingdom Metazoa; phylum Chordata; class Mammalia; order Carnivora; family Canidae; genus Nyctereutes; species Nyctereutes procyonoides. The sequence goes on along the minus strand of NW_026575047.1, from coordinate 55,436,610 downwards.
AAATTTACTTATACTAGGGAATTTCGATGAAGATTTTGGATAGCTTATGGAATTCATGTTGTCTCCAGTAAAACTTAGAAAATGGTCATAAACCAAAGGAAGCATAGCGGCTAGAACTACAGTCAAAATCATGCCACAGAAAAGCCAGCTGCTGTGGGATGCTGGGCTCTTTCCTCTTATATAATGGGCTCTGCAGCTGCTGTCCCTTTGAATTCCCTGGCATCCCCATTGCTTTGCATGACTTGTTTCGGATCCAAAATATTGGACAGAAACATCTGTTGGTTGGATTATGATTCAGGCACGAGCAGCAGTTGCCATGAGTAGCAGAGAGGTTAAATATGGACATTTTGCTGCTTTTAGTGATACCTATTGAAAATAAACAGCAAGAATTTGTGTCACATAAAGAATTCCCAGATGTTTTTAAGTTAAAAAAATTACAAATGTCCAAATATTCCACCCGTTGGGCTGTTCAACACCCACACATACCTTTCTTCTTCTAGAAATATCCCACCCACATTAAAATTTCCCTCAGAAAATGGAAAATATGCACTTATCATCTCTGCAAAGAGCAAGTACATCCAGCAACCAATTTACATATGTGATAGCTATTCCTATACTAGTCTCATCAGAAACTTCTTGTAATAACTCTTATACAACATATGCAGAAATAACAGCAGCAATAGATTTTTAATTTTGTCAATGATTAAGAAGGTTTTATCAGACTAAGCATCCTGTCCAAAAAACTGGTATTCTGTTATTGTTACTTTTAATCTAAAACAATGCAATAACAATCACCAACTGTTCAAAGATACTTGAGGACAACAAAGTCATCCAGAACATGAGCATCCATTATCTTGAATGAAAACATATTGAAGGAAGTTAGATATTCTTTTCCATGATTTCTCCTTGGGGCATTTGTTGATTTTTAGTGTTGAGGCTGTCTCAGGGTTACCAAGTCAATCAGATCTTGATGGGCCAAGATCCCAAAGAAAACGAACTATAAATAAGGAAGTCCTGTATCCTGTGTGGCTTTTTCTCTCTTGTCAATTCCTTAAGCTATGGAAGAGTAAGAAGCCGAAAAAAATGAATTAATGAGCAGATATTAAGGAGGTAACTGTCTAAGCAGAACTCATGGTGCTGTGAAGAAAAAAATCTGAGTTCAGTGTTCACCAAGGATGTAGGATATTTAGTAAACTTCCTACAACTGGGTTGAAGCCCCTAAAATGCTATTATTTCGTAGAAACAAAGACAATTCAAAAATGGGGCCAGCCGTCAAACAGATTGAAACTCAGACTTAAAACTACTTACTCTTGGCCATGTCTCTGTCTTCCTCTGTGAGATTTCTGTTCATGTCTTTTGCCCATTTCATGATTGGATTGTTTGTTTCTTTGCTGTTGAGTTTAATAAGTTCTTTATAGATCTTGGATACTAGCCCTTTATCTGATACATCATTTGCAAATATCTTCTCCCATTCTGTAGGTTTCTTTTAGTTTTGTTGACTGTTTCTTTTGCTGTGCAAAAGCTTCTTATCTTGATGAAGTCCCAATAGTTCATTTTGGCTTTTGTTTCTCTTGCCTTCATGGATGTATCTTGCAAGAAGTTACTGTGGCCAAGTTCAAAAAGGGTGTTGCCTGTGTTCTCCTCTAGGATTTTGATGGAATCTTGTCTCATGTTAAGATCTTTCATCCATTTTGAGTTTATCTTTGTGTATGGTGTAAGAGAATGGTCTAGTTTCATTCTTCTGCACATCGATGTCCAATTTTCCCAGCACCATTTATTGAAGAGACTGTCTTTCTTCCAGTGGATAGTCTTTCCTCCTTTGTCGAATATTAGTTGACCATAAAGTTGGGGGTCCATTTCTGGATTCTCTATTCTGTTCCATTGATCTATGTGTCTGTTTTTATGTGTTTTCCCACACTGTCTTGATGACCACAGCTTTGTAGTACAACCTGAAATCTGGCATTGTGATGCCCCAGCTCTGGTTTTCCTTTTTAATATTCCCCTGGCTATTCGGGGTCTTTTCTGATTCCACACAAATCTTCAGATGATTTGTTCCAACTCTCTGCAGAAAGTCCATGGTATTTTGATAGGGATTGCATTAAATGTGTAAATTGCCCTGGGTAACATTGACATTTTCACAATATTAATTCTTCCAATCCATGAGCATGGAATATTTTTCCACCTCCATGTGTCTTCCTCAATTTCTTTCAGAAGTGTTCTGTAGTTTTTGGGGTATATATCCTTTACCTCTTTGGTTAGGTTTATTCCTAGGTATCTTATGCTTTTTGGTGCAATTGTAAATGGGATTGACTCCTTAATTTCTCTTTTGAAGAAGATATTCTCAAATGATCATATTCTGCATGATTTCATTTATTCAAGAAACTGTCAAAAGTCTAGTGATGTAAAACAGATCAGTGGTCAATAGTGGTTAGGAAGATGTGACTATAAAAAGATACCATAAAATTGTTTGGGAAGGTGATGGAGATTTTCTTTACGCTGAGTCGTGGGGGTTACACAATCTATACGTTTGTTAAAATCCATAGTCTTGATAAAATCATTTATCAAAAAGAACATTCAGATTTACTGTATAATAACTTCACAAAGAATTTTAAAAGGTCGCATTAACATATTTAACAACTATGATTTTGTAGTTAAATTGAGATTGTAAAATAAAAAGTTGAGGGGTGCATAGATAGCTCAGTTGGTTAAATATCTGCCTTTGGCTCCGTTCATGATCCCAGGGTCCTGGAATTGAGCCTGCATCTCCCTCTCCTTCTGCCCTTATCCACACTCCCACTCATGCTTTCTCTCTCGCGGTCTCTCAAATTAAATAAATAAATAAATAAATAAATAAATAAATAAATAAATAATAAATAAAATAGACGTGGATATACATAAGCCTTTTAACCTAGACAATCTTACATTAACTGTCTAGACATTTTTTTAGACTTAATCTCTTAGAGTAGTTTCACATTTTCAAAAAAACTTAAGAGGAAGTACAGGGTTTTCACATATAGCCCCTTCTCCACATGCATATCTTCCATTATTAATTAGCATCATCATCATTCACCAGGATGGTACTTTTCTTTCTTTCTTTTTTTTTAAACCAAGAATGAACTGATATTGACACATCCTAATAACCAAAAGTCCATATTGTACCTTAGGACTCACTCTTCATGTAAATTATATTCTATAGGATTTGGACAAATGTATAATGATATATAATCCTCATTAGTCTATCATTTGAGTATTTTCACTTTCCTAAAAAGTTCTCTGAAAAAAAAACAAAAACAACAAAAAAACAAAAAACAAAAAACAAAAAAAAGTCCTCTGTATTATGCTTATTCATCTCTCTCCATACTCTCCTGGAAACCGCTGATTTTTCAATATGTCCACTTTTTGCTTTTTGCAAAATTCAAGATAGTTAGAATCATGCAGTATATAGCCTTTTCAGATTGGTTTCTTCCACTTAGTAATATGGATTTAAGGTATTTGTATGGATTGGGAGATCATTTTATGTTGAGCACTGAATGATATTTCATTGTCTGGAGATGTCACAGAGTATTTATCCATTCATCTACTGAAGGACATCTTCATTACTTCTAAGTTTTGAATAAAGCTTCTATAAACATGAATCGCAGGTATCGGTATGAACATAAATTTTCAACACCATTGAGTAAATCCAAGGAGTATAAATGCTGGAGTCTATAAGAGTATATTTACTTTTGTAAGAAACTGCAAATCTGTCTTCCAAAGTGGCTATACCACTTTGTGGAGTTACTGTTGTTTCACAACCTTGCAAGCATTTGGTGTTGTCAGTGTTCTGGATTTAATAGGTGTATAATGATATCACATTGTGGTTTCAGTTTGCATCTCCCTGATGACAAACGATGTGAAGCATCTTTTCATGTGTTTGTCTGTCAACTAAATATCTTCTTTGGTGAGTGTCTGTTAAGGTCTTTGTACCATTTTTTAATTGGGGTTTTTGTGTTCTTATTGTTAATTTTTAAGTGTTTGTATATTTTAGATAGCAGTTCTTTATCAAATGTGCCTTTTTCAAATATTTTCACCCAATCTATGGTTTGTCTTCTCATTTCCTTGACTTTGTCTTTGGCAGAGCAGAAGTCTTTAATTTTAATGACATCCAAATTATCAGTTATTCTTCATGGATAATGTCTTCAGTATTTTATATAAAAAGGCATCACCATTACCCAAGGTTATCTATATTTTCTCTTATATTGTCTTTGGAGATTTATGGTTTTGTATTTTACATTTATGTCTATGATCTATGTTTTGTTAATTTTCTTGTGAGAAGTGTAACATCTACATCCTAGAGTTTCCCACCCCTTTTTATTTTTATTTTTATTTTTATTTTGTGTAAAGATGTTTAGTTGTTCCAGTGCTATTTCAGATACTAAATTTGCTTCATTGTATCACTTTTGCTACTTTGTAAAAGATCTATTGATATATTTATGGTAGTATATTATTGGGCTCTGTTCTCTTCCATTGATTTGTCTATTCTTTCATCAATACCGCATTGTCTTGATATATATTATAGCTTTATAATAAGGCTTGAAGTTGGGTAGTGTCAGTCCTCTTCTCTTTCAATATTGTGTTCACTATTCTGGATCTTTTGTGTTTCCATGTAAACTTTATTTTTTTATAAATTTATTTTTTATTGGTATTCAATTTGCCAACATATAGAATAACACCTAGTGCTCATTCCATCAAGTGCCCAACTCAGTGCCCATCACCCAGTCACCCCCACCCCCTGCCCACCTCCCCTTCCACCACCCCTAGTTCGTTTCCCAGAGTTAGGAGTCTTTCATGTTCTGTCTCCCTTTCTGATATTTCCAGCCATTAGAAACAACAAATACCCACCATTTGCTTCGACATGGATGGAACTGGAGGGTATTATGCTAAGTGAAATAAGTCCACATAAACTTTAGAATTAGGTTGTCAATGTCTATAAAATGATTTGATGGGATTTTTAAAAAGATTTTATTTATTTATTCATGAGAGACATTGAGAGAGAGGCAAAGACACAGAGGGAAAAGCAGGCTCCATGCAGGGAGCCCAACGTGGGACTCGATCCTGGGACTCCAGGATTATGCTCCAGGCCAAAGGCATGTGCTAAACCACTGAGCCACCCAGGGATCCCAATTTGATGGGATTCTGATTGCTATTGCATTGAATCTACATATCAAATTAGGAAGAACTGACATCTGGAAAATGTTTACCTTTCTATTTATGAACATGGAATATGTCTCCACTTTTTTATTTTTAAAATTTCCTTCACTAGAATTCTGTAGTTTTCCTTACATAGATCTTTTATATATTAAAAGATGTAAAATCTTACATAATAAAAGATTTTATACATAACTAAGAATTTCACTTTTTGTGATGTTAAAGTAAATGACATTCTGATTTTAATGTGAAATGTCTAGGCATTTTTAAACTTCATTTGTATTTTATCTAACTGTAAACATTTTATAATTAATATATCTGTAAGATGTAAGGGCTCAATGAACAGAGGAATAGCCAAAACTTCTTTTTTTTCTCTACTTGAAATGAAAACTTCATAGATTTTGGGATCCCTGGGTGGCTCAGCTGTTTGGCGTCTGCCTTCAGCCCAGGGTATGATCCTGGAGACCTGGGTCCCACATCAGGCTTCCTGCATGGAGCCTGCTTCTCCCTCTGCCTGTCTCTCTGCCTCTCTCTCTCTCTCTCTCTGTGTGTGTGTGTGTGTGTGTGTCTCTCATGAATAAATAAATAAAATCTTATTAAACTCAACAGCAAAGAAACAAAAAATCCAATCATGAAATGGGCAAAAGACATGAGCAGAAATCTCACAGAGGAAAACATAGACATGGCCAACAAGCACATGAGAAAATGCTTAGCATCACTGGCCATCAGGGAAATACAAATCAAAACCACAGTGAGATACCACCTCACACCAGTGAGAATGGGGAAAATGAACAAGGCAGGAAACCACAAATGTTGGAGAGGATGTGGAGAAAGGGGAACCCTCTTGCACTGTTGGTGGGAATGTGAACTGTGCAGCCACTCTGGAAAACTGTGTGGAGGTTCCTCAAGAGTTAATAATAGATCTGCCCTAAGCAATTTCACTGCTGGGGATTTACCACAAAGATGCAGATGCAATGAAACGCCAGGACACCTGCACCCCGATGTTTCTAGCAGCAATGTCCACAATAGCCAAACTGTGGAAGGAGCCTTGGTGTCCATCGAAAGATGAATGGATAAAGAAGATGTGGTTTATGTATACAATGGAGTATTACTCAGCCATTAGAAACGACAAATACCCACCATTTGCTTTGACGTGGATGCAACTGGAGGGTATTATGCTGAGTGAGATAAGTCAATCAGAGGACAAATATTATATGGTCTCATTCATTTGGGTAATATAAAAAATAGTGAAAGGGGATAGAGGGGAAAAGAGAAAAGATGAGTGGGAAATATCAGAAAGGGAGAAAGAACATGAGAGACTCCTAACTCTGGGAAACGAACTAGGGGTGGTGGAAGGGGAGGTGGGCGGGGGGGGGGGGTGTGACTGGGTGGCGGGCACTGAGAGGGGCACTTTATGGGATGAGCACTGAGTGTTATTCTATGTGTTGGCAAATTGAACACCAATAAAAAATAAATTTACAAAAACATAAAATCTTTTAAAAATAAAAAAATTAAAACTTCATAGATTTGAGTGAAATTGTAACTTTCAACTGGTGTTTTAAAAAGATTGTTCAGTATAGGAAGGGAAAAATCTTAAACCTAGGATTATATTTGTCATATGAAGAATATATCTAAAGAATAAACTAAAGGTATTAGATCCTAAAAACAATTTCTATAAAATGGTACTTTACTTTGCACAATGAAAAGTGGTTATTACAAGTGATGTCCTGATCTTTAAGCTAGGATATGCTGGGTAAGTATAGTGAATGGTGGGGTATAGATGGAAGCCTAAGGGCTGCTATACAATGAGCTGTGCAGGACAGATTAAAATTTACCCAATATTAAAAGGCCTGATTGTCTATCACTGATCTATCTAATTATATATTTATCATCTATCTTCTATCTACTTCAATACAAAGATAGATGAGGAACAGTACTGATCTATAACATGAAAGTGATCAAGTAGCTGAAGACATAAGAAAAGAAGTCTGAGAGATATTTGATAAATTAAGACCTTGGACCATGGCTATGGGATAGGGGATAGTTTTTAGTCTGGTGCCTATATTTCCTCATGGTAGAAAATGCTTAGCAGATCAAAAGCCATGATACAAAAACTAAAGTTTATGAACCTTCATTAGACCATCTCTAATCCCCTATGATGAGAAATAAAATTTATAAATAAAAAATATTATAGAGGCTGCATGTCCATTCAAGAAAAATGCAACAAACAATTCAAGAATCAGATGTGTGTTGAATAAAATGAGAATAAATATACACTAAATATGTTTGTATATGTGTTTCAATTATGTTCAAATCAACATGTCATCTAATGTATTCAAAGTTCCATGTTATTTTTCAAATAATTATTATATTATTTGACATTCACATTTAAATATGATTTATTGGCAAATAATTCTGCAAGTTATTTTTATACTTTATTTGAAGACATTTACATCAGAAGCCTATTGGGAAGATGTCTGTGTGGCTCTGTGTTTGAGCATCTGCCTTTGGCTCAGCATGTGATCTTGGGGTCCTGGGATTGAGTATCTCAAGGGGCTCCCAGTAGGGAGCCTGCTTCTCCCTCTGCCGATGTCTATGCCTCTTTCATGAATAAATAAATATTTTTTTAAAAAAGAAGCACACTGGGAAAGCTATTGAAATTAGAATTGTCATAGAATATCAAGATAAAGGAATTTGAGAGGAAAAGGACAAAATAAGAAAAAATAAAGGGTGCATAGAAAAAGACCTAGGGACCATGCTAATTTCTATTTCTGAATTTCAATTTTGATTCTGAGCTTTCCAATGAGGAAGTAAGTGGAATACATTCAGTACTAATCCTCAGAAACTTAAGGAAAGTAACAGCAGGTTTAACCTGATTGGTAGTGAAATGAAATAGAGAGGCCAGGCAGAAGTTGGTTGAGGCAAGCTTTTAATGGGACGTGCTCTTGGGCAAGGTTCCATGGCCCGCAGGGGAGGGAGAAAGCGAGGAAGTCACGGGCAGGGAAGTCCCGCTGAAAGGGACTACATGCAAGCTTTTTAAGGGGGGAGGGGTAAGGGGTTGTGTCTGTATGGGGTCATTACTGCTTATGCCCTTATATGGGATTTGGGTAAGGTATGGTTCAGGTTTCCTGCATAGGTCCTGTCTCCCCCTGATGACTTGTCCTTGGGCGGTCTGCTGGTGGTGGGAGAGTTTTGAGGTGGGGGTAACAAGATGGAGGATCCACCGCCATTTTGTTGGTGCCTCCTGAGCCCCCTTGATCCCGCCGGCCCAACAAGTAAAAATTCTCTTGACCCTACATACTAAAAGAAATTGCTCATGTAGACTTTTCCAGATTATTGGTGGGCAATGTGCTTTGACATTTGAAAAAATAAATGACAGCTTTACTTATATATTAAAATACCATGAAATCCTTCTTTAGGATGTGCAATTTGGTGATTTTTAAATATTCACATTTGTCAAAAAATTACCATTATATAGTTTCACCATATTTTTAGCATTGCAAAAAGAATCTTATCCCTAATAGTAGTCTATTCCCCTCTACCCTTCTACCACTCCCTGGAAACCACTAATCTATTATCTATCTCTACAGATTTGTCCTTAACATTTTATAAAAATGGAATCGTATAATATGTGGCCTGTGTGTCTGGCCTCTTACAGTTAGCATACTATTTCAAAGTCCATCCAGATATTATAGCATGCATCAGTAATCATTCCTTTTTTAGAGCTGAATAATATTTTATTGTAAGGACATGCCACTTTTTGTTTATCCAACCTATATTTAAGTTTACTGATTCTTTTGCCAGATTGAATGTGTCGTTGAATCTCTCTAGTAAATTTTTTTTTCATTTCAGTTACTGTATTTTCAAATTCAGAATTTCTATTTGGTCATTTTTTAAATAATTTCAGTCTCTCTGTTGATATTCTCTATTTGATGCATATCATACTCATACTTTCCTTTAGTTCTTTAGCTATGGTTATCTTCAGCTTTTTGAGCATATATACCTAACTTTGGACATATCTGATTTAACATCTTTGTCTAGTAAATCTAAAGTCTGGCTTCCTTAAAGACAATTTCTATTAAGTACTTTTTATTCCTGTGTATGGACCAGGATTTCCTGTTTCTTAGCATGTTTCATAACTGTCCATTGAAAATTGGACTTTACTGTATTTTGGAGATGAAATCCACTCAGTGTTTACTGTTATTACTGTTTGGTTTTGGTTGATGTTGTTAATGCTATTTGATTGTTCAGCTACTTTCTTCAACTAATTATGTAAAAACTGTTTTGTTGGTTTGGTTGGTTTGGTTGATTTGGTTGGTGACCACTGAAATATGTTCAATTAACTCAACAGTTAGCTAGTGATTATGCAGAGATTTCCTTAAATGCCTGTGCTTATAAATCTTCCATTCTTTACCAAAGGGCTTTGTGCATTCCTTCAATACTCCAACAGGTAGTTTACATCTTTGACTTAGCCTTCACTAACTGTCTTTTGGAACCAAACATCCATCCATAGATGAGAGATGTTGGACAAATATTCCTTGACATGTGCACAGCCTTGTACCTAAATGCGGGCTTCTACATTCCCAGAAATTTGTTACAGATTTTCAAAGAAGCGTATGAACATTCTCATTTTACAGCTTTAACTTACAAGTTTTTGGTCAGTCTCTCATTTGCCCCCAAATTGGAAACAGTGCCTCAGGCAGCTGAAGTTAATTGCCTCTGATTGCTTTCAACAAATGTCCCAGGGAAAAGACTAGCTACAGTGAGCAAGTAAGAAAAGGACTAACCCTGAAATTGGGGGTTTAGTATAAGTCACCAGATATGTCAAATAATCACAATTCTCTGGAAAAGGAGCTTTGGGGGGACTACATTGGTGTGCTCCCTGTGGTAGCCTTTAGCCTTTGGTCTTCAGAACCACTATGGTTATGAATCTGTCACCAAGGCTATTACAGAGCTGGATGGAAATAAGGCAAATTAAATGCTACCATGCTCACTGTTCTTGAAATGAGATTAATCCCTGTTTTTCATAAACACTCTTCAGGTTGTTATGAGGCCTGAATTGATTGATTTAATGATTTTTTGTCAGTTTTTTTGTTGCTTTTTTTGAAAAAATAGGTTTACAGAAGTCTTCACTCCACCTTCCTGAAGTGATCCTTTCCCTACAATTTTTAGCCACAAAGAAAATGATGAATTTTATAGGGTTAAATTTGCTTTAGTGACCTTTATAGAAGCTGAAGACATTACATTAAAGGCAATTCAGTGAAAGGCAGAATAAACTCCTGTCATCAGGGAGTTTAAAATACAGTTAGTATATAAAACCTATATAAGTAAAACACTTAGAGCAAAACACAAAACCATTTGCAAACTGTTAGCAAAACAAAACAAAACAAAACACCCTCCAAACAAACAAACAAACAAACAAAAACAATAAAAAAAAACCCTAGATATTTGGAGAGAGAAAAAGGGCCCTGGAGACAGAGGCAAAATAAATTGTTTGACAAGGAATAAAGATTGGTGTGGTCTGAGAAAACCATTTCTAGGTAGAATACAAATGATAAACATTTATTTTCACCTTTAATTTTTTAATATTCTTTTTTAAAAATATTTTTATTTATTTATTCATGAGACACAGAGAGACAGAGATAGTGATATAGACAGAGGGAGAAGCAAGCTCCCCATAGTGAGCCAAATGTAGGACTGAATCTGGCCAGGGATCATGCCCTGAGCCAAAGGCAGATGCTCAACCACTGAGCCACCCAGGAGTCGCTATTTTTTATAAGAGTTTTAAATTTGGGGATCCCTGGGTGGCTCAGCGGTTTAGTGCCTGCCTTCATCCCAGGGCGTGATCCTGGAGTCCTGGGATCGAGTCCCACGTCAGGCTCCCTGCATGGAGCCTGCTTCTCCCTCTGCCTGTGTCTCTGTCTCTCTCTCTCTCTGTGTCTCTCATGAATAAATACATAAAATCTTAAAGAAAAAGAAATCTCATCATCCTCTCTCTAAAAAAAAAGATGACTCTTTAAGAGTTTTAAATTTGCATAGAAATTGTGGAGGTAGAAAAGTTCTCATATACTGCACACTAAGTTTTTTCTATTATTACATTGGTATGATACATTTGTTATGACTGATGAGCAAATATGGATAAATTAACTAAAGCCCATACTTTATTTAGATTCCCTCAGTTTTTATCTAATCTCCTTTTTTTTTCCTATCTCAGGACTCTCTGCAAAATGGAATGTTAGTTACCATGTCACATCACAATTTGCTGACCTATCTCCTTAGGCTTCTCTTGGCTGTGACAGCTTCTCTGACTTCACATGTTTTTGATGATCTTGAGAGTGTTGAGGAGAGGTCAGGAAATTTGTAGAATATCCCTCTATTTGTATTTGTCTCATATTTTTTCAATGATTAGATTGCAGATCTGTGTTTGGAAGAGGAAGAATAGAGAGGTAAATTGTCATTTTATCATATCATATCATATCAAGGGTACAAACTATCAATATGACTTATTAGTGTTTCTGACCACCTGGCTGAAGTAGTGCTTGTTAGATTTTTCCAAATAAAGTTACTCTTCCCCACCTTTCTTTACTGTAGTCATTGAAAAGAGGTCACTAGGTATAGTCCATAAGAATGGGGAGTTATGCTATGTTTTCTTGAGAATGGAGTATCCACATGGATTTTTGAAATTCTTCCACAGAGGAGATTTGTCTCTTCTAATTTATTTATTTGTTTAATAGTTATTTTTAAGATTTTATTTATTTATGTGGGAGATAGGAAGAATGAGTGGAAGGGCGGCAAAGGGAGATAGAGAAGAAGGCTCCCCTATGAACAGAGCACCTTACACAATGCTCCATTCTAGGACCTCGGGATCATGACCTGAACTGAAGGCAGATGCTAACCAACTGAGCCACCCACGTGCCCCTGTTTAACAATTACTTATATCAGTATGAACTCAAAGATACTTAATTTATATTTTGGGTTATAATCCAATGCTATAATAATATATAGATAAAAATAAAAATAAAAATATATATATATGTATTTTTTTTCTAAAATTCTTCCAGCTTTGATCAGTGAACGCTCTTTTGGCTTGTTCTTGTGTCATTTTGACATACCATGACCATTATGGTTTTTGGGGATGTGTGAGCTTTTTGTACTTTTTTACCTTCTTCTATTTTCTATTATAAGATGTTCTAGACTCATCTTGTATATTTCCTGTCCTAATCCTGTAATCAACTACTTCTTCAAAGGCCCTGGTTCCTTTTATTGGAGAATGATATTAGAACCCAATATACTGTTGCTACTACAGTGTCTAAATCCATTCGGGCTACTATAACAAAATATCACAGATTGGGTGACTATAAACAATAGACATTTATTTCCTATAGTTTTGGAGACTAGAAGTCCAAGATCAGGGTGCTAACAGATTTTATTTGGTGAAGGCTGTCTTCCAGGTTGCCAACTGCTGACTTTATGTCTACACATAATGAAGGAGCTAGGGTGCTCTGAAGGGTCCTTTTTATAAGAACACTAATTCCATTCATGAGAACTCTACCTTCATGAGCTACTTACCTCATAAGGACCCCACCATCCAATTCTATTACAATAGGCATTAGATTTCAATATATGAATTTGGGAAAGGCACAAACATACAGCCATAGCATTTTTCTAGGGCCTCTAGCTCACATATAAGGAAATATATGTGTATATTCTAAACCATGTATTTACATGGTTAATATGTATAGTGATCTGTGTGTCTGTGACAGTATTATGCTATCTTGATAATCACAGCTTTGTAATACAGCTTGAAGTCAGGCATTGTGATGCCTCCAGCTTTGTTTCTCTTTTTCAACATTACTCTGGTTATTCGGAATCTTTTCTTATTCCATACATATCCTATGATTATTTTTCCATATCCATGAAAAATGTCAATGGTATTTTGATAGGGATTGCACTGAATGTGTAGATTGCTCTGGGTAGCATAGACATTTTCACAATATTTATTATTACAATCCATGAGAATGGAATGTTTTTCCACCTCTTTGTGTCTTCCTCAATTCATTTCATAAGTGCTCTATATTTTTATTTTTTATTTTTAATTTATTTATTTGTGTGTGTTTGTGTGTGTGTGTGTGTGTGAGAGAGAGAGAGAGAGAGGCAGTGTCACAGGAGGAGGGAGAAGCAGGCTCCATGCCGGGAGCCTGACACGGGACTCGATCGCAGGACTCCAGGATCGCGCCCTGGGCCAAAGGTAGGGGCTAAACCGCTGAGCCATCCAGGGATCCCCTCTATATTTTTTAGAGTATAGATCCTTTACCTCTTTGGTTAGACTTATTCCTAGGTATCTTATGGTCTTCAGTGCAACTGTAAATGGATTCAGTCCTTAATTTCTCTTTCTTCAGTCTCATTGTTAGTGTAAAGACATGCAACTGATTTCTGTACATTGATTTTGTATCCTGTCATGTTGCTGAATTGCTGTATGAGTTCTAGCAATTTGGGGGTAGAGTCTTTTGGGTTTTCCATGTATAGTGTCATGTCATTTGTGAAGAATCAGAATTTGAGTCCTTCTTTGCCAGTTTGAATGCTTTTTATTTCCTTTGGTTGTCTGAGACTGGGACTTCCAGTATTATGTTGAAGAACTGTGATGAGAATGGGCATCCCTGTCATGTTCTTCACCTTAGGGGAAAAGCTCTCAGGTTTTTTCCCATTGAGATTTATATTTACTGTTGACTTTTTGTATATTGCTTTTATGATATTGAGATATGTTCCCTTTATCCCTACACTGTGAAGAGTTTTAATCAAGAAAGGATGCTGTATTTTGTCAAATGTTTTTTCTGCATCAATTGAGAGTACCATATGCTTCTTGTCTTTTCTTTTATTAATGGGATCTATCAAATTGATTGATTTGCAAATGTTGATCCATCCTTGCATCCCAGGAATATATCCCACTTGGTTGTAGTGAGTGATCCATTGAAAATATTGTTGTATATTCTTGGCTAGTATTTCGGTGAGTATTTTAACATCCTTGGTCATCAGGGATATTGGTCTGTAATTCCCCTTTTTGATGGGGTCTTTGTCTGGTTTTGGGATCAAGGTAATGCTGGCCTCATAGAAAGAGTTTGGAAGTTTTCCTTCCATTTCTGGAAACCGCTTCAGAAGAAGAAATATTAGTTCTTCTTTAAATGTTTGCTAGGTTTCCTATGGGAAGCCATCTGGCCCTGAACTCCTTTCTTTCTTTTCTTTTTTTTTTTGGGGGGGGGTGAGGTAGGGTGGGGGAGATTTTTGATTACTACTTCAATTTCCTTGTTGGTTATAGGTCTGTTCAGGTGTTCTATTTCTTCCTGTTTCAATTTTGGTAATTTAGAAGTTTTTAGGAATTCATTTCTTCCAGATTGCCTAATTTGTTGACATATTGTTGACCATAGTAACTTCTTAACATCATTTGTATTTCTGTTGGTCGTGATCTCTCCTCTTTCATTCATGAATTTTTTTTAAATTTGTGTCTTTTCTCTGTTCTTTTTGATATGTCTGGCTAGAAGTTTATCAATATTATTAATTTTTTCAAAGAACTAGCTTTTTGTTTCATTGATCTGTTTTACTGTTCTTCTGATTTCTAGTTCATTTATTTCTGCTCTAACCTTTATTATATCCCTTCTACTGCTGCGTTTATGCTTTATTTTCTGTTCTTTATTCAGCTCCTTTAGGTATAAAGTTAGCTTATGTATTTGAGATTTTTCTAATTTTTAAAGAGAGACTCGTATTGAAATGTACTTCCCTCTTAGGATAACCTTTGCTGTATCCCAAAGTTTTGAGCAGTTGTGCTTTCATTTTCATTAGTTTTTGTTATGTTGTGGGATTCCCCCAACATTCTAATTCTAATATTCTAACTAAAAATTCCTAGAATATAAAAAATGCATACATAATGAATTTCATACAATTATACTGTTAAGCTCAATGTGGCTTGACAAATGAATAACATCATGTATCAATCATTACAGTATTACATAGATAAAATTTACTGCCCTAAGAACCTCTTGTGTTTCACCCATTTAATTGTCACCCCTACTACAGAAATTTTTGTCTTCATAGTTATAATTTTACAGAATGTCATATAATTGGAATCACACAGGATAAATTCTTTTAGAATGGCTTTTTTTTCACTTCACACTATGCAGTTAAGATTCATATAGGTCTTTTTGTGGCTTGATAGCTCATTCCTTTATATTATTGCATAGTATTCCATTGCATGAATGTATCAGTTTGATTATTTGCCAAATTAAAGGTATCTTACTTAATTCCAGTTTTGGCAATTATGAATGTAGCTTCCATAAATATTTGCACATGTATTTTTGTATGAACTTTACCTTTTCATGTCTATTAGTAAAACATAGGTGTGACTGTTGGATCATATGTAAGACTATGTTTCATATTTTAAGAAACTCAAACTATCTTCTAAAGTAACTATACCATTTTACATTTCCACCATACATGAATGAGCATTCCTGTTGGCCCACATCCTTGCTAGCAATTATTCTTATTCTGGGGGGGTTCAGCCATTCTAACATATCTAGTAGTATCTTTCTTTGTTTTAACTTGCATTTCATTAAAGATAAATTATGTTCGGTATCTTGTCATATGCTTATCTGCCCTTTGTATAACTTTTTTTTTTCCAATTTGTGTGCTCATATCTTTTACCCATGTTCAAATTGGGCTATCTTGTTCCTTATTGTTAAATTTTAACTTATTTGTATATTTTCGATATGTATCTTGTCAGATATTTCCTCCAAATATTTCCCCAGTCTGTCATTTGTTGTTTCATTTATATCAGTATCTATCACAAAGCATTTTTTTATTAAAATAAAGTACAATTCATCAATATTTTTAATAAATTAATTTTTATTGGTGTTCGATTTACCAACATACAGAATAACACCCAGTGCTCATCCCGTCAAGTGTCTCCTTCAGTGCCCGTCACCCATTCACCACCACCCCCCGCCCTCCTCCCCTTCCACCACCCCTAGTTCATTTCCCAGAGTTAGGAGTCTTTATGTTCTGTCTCCCTTTCTGATATTTCCCACACATTTCTTCTCCCTTCCCTTATATTCCCTTTCACTATTATTCATATTCCCCAAATGAATGAAAACATACACTGTTTGTCCTTCTCCGATTGACTTACTTCACTCAGCATAATACCCTCCAGTTCCATCCACGTTGAAGCAAATGGTGGGTATTTGTCGTTTCTAATGGCTGAGTAATATTCCATTGTATACATAAACCACATCTTCTTTATCCATTCGTCTTTCGATGGACACCGAGGCTCCTTCCACAGTTTGGCTATTGTGGACATGGCTGCTAGAAACATCGGGGTGCAGGTGTCCCGACGTTTCATTGCATATGAATCTTTGGGGTAAATCCCTAACAGTGCAATTGCTGGGTCATAGGGCAGGTCTATTTTTAACTCTTTGAGGAACCTCCACACAGCTTTCCAGAGTGGCTGCACCAGTTCACATTCCCACCAACAGTGCAAGAGGGTTCCCTTTTCTCCGCATCCTCTCCAACATTTGTGGTTTCCTGCCTTGTTAATTTTCCCCATTCTCACTGGTGTGAGGTGGTATCCATTGTGGTTTTGATTTGTATTTCCCTGATGGCAAGTGATGCAGAGCATTTTCTCATGTGCATGTTGGCCATGTCTATGTCTTCCTCTGTGAGATTTCTCTTCATGTCTTTTGCCCATTTCATGATTGGATTGTTTGTTTCTTTGCTGTTGAGTTTAATAAGTTCTTTATAGATTTTGGAAACTAGCCCTTTATCTGATATGTTATTTGCAAATATCTTCTCCCATTCTGTAGGTTGTCTTTGAGTTTTGTTGACTGTATCTTTTGCTGTGCAAAAGCTTCTTATCTTGATGAAGTCCCAATAGTTCAGTTTTGCTTTTGTTTCTTTTGCCTTCGTGGATGTATCTTGCAAGAAGTTACTGTGGCCAAGTTCAAAAAGGGTGTTGCCTGTGTTCTCCTCTAGGATTTTGATGGACTCTTGTCTCACATTTAGATCTTTCATCCATTTTGAGTTCATCTTTGTGTATGGTGAAAGACAGTGGTCTAGTTTCATTCTTCTGCATGTGGATGTCCAATTTTCCCAGCACCATTTATTGAAGAGACGGTCTTTCCTCCAGTGGATCGTCTTTCCTCCTTTATCGAATATTAGTTGACCATAAAGTTCAGGGTCCATTTCTGGGTTCTCTATTCTGTTCCATTGATCTATGTGTCTGTTTTTGTGCCAGTACCACAGTGTCTTGATGACCACAGCTTTGTAGTACAACCTGAAATCTGGCATTGTGATGCCCCCAGATATGCATCAATATTTTTTATTGTCATGCTTTTGATGTATTTAAAAACTCATCACTGGGAGTGCCTGAGTGGCTTAGTGGGTTAAGCATCTACCTTTGATCCAGTCATGATCTGAAGTCCTGGGATTAAACCCAGCATTGGGATTCTTGCCCAACATAGAGTTTGTTTTTCTATCTGCTCCACCGCCTTCACAACTCATGCTCTCTCTCTCTCTCTCTCTCTCTCTCTCTCTCTCTCTCTCAGGTATATGTGCTCACACTCTCTCAACTAAATAGAATCCTTTAAAAAATAAATAATAAAAATTAAAACTCATCACTGAATTCCACGTCATGTAGATTTTCTCTCATGCCTTCTAGAAGTTGTGGATTTTACATTTACTTCTATAATACACTTGAATTAATTTTGTATAACACTAAAGATCTTTTTCTACAAATGACAGATCTCCTAGGCACATCATCTCCAAAGAAACAAGAGCTTTCAATGATACACTGGATCAGATTGATTTCACAGATATTTATAGAACTTTACATCCAAACGCAACTGAATGCACATTCTGTTCAAAATAACATGGAACTTTCTCCAGAATGGACCATATACTGGGTCACAAATCAGGTTTTAACTGATACCAAAAGATTGGTATTGTCCCCTGGATATTCTCAGACCATAATGCTTTGAAACTAGAACTAGGTCACACGAAGAAATTTGGAAGAAATTCAAACACGTGGAGGTTAAAGAAAATCCTGTTAAAAGATGAAAGGGTCAACCAGGAAATTAGAGAAAAATTTAAAAGATTCATGGAAATAATGAGAATGAATTTACAACTGTTCAAAATCTTTGGGATACAACAAAGGCAGTCCTGAGAGGGAATATCCCGCAATACAAGTAACTCTCAAAAAATAGGAAAAAAAACCCTAAAGTACACAAGCTAACCTTGCACCCACCTAAAGGAACTAGAGAAAGAACAGAAAATAAAACCTACACCAAGCAGAAGAGAGTTAATAAGATTTGAGCAAAACTCAATGAAATAGTGACCAGAAGAACTGTAAAACAGATCAACAAAACCAGGAGTTGGTTCTTTGAAAGAATTACTAAGATAGATAAGCTATTACCCAGCCTTATTAAAAAGAAGAGAGAAAACACTCAAATTAATAAAATCATGAATGAAAAGGAAGACATGACTACTAATACCAAGGAAATACAAATGATTTCAAAACATATTATAAGCAGCTATACACCAATAAATTAGACAATCTAGAAGAAATGGACTTATTTCTGGAAAACCCCAAACTACCAAAACTGGGACAAGAAGAAATAGAAAATCTGAATAGGCCAATAAGCAGGGAGGAAATTGAAGCAGTCATTAAATCTCCCAAGACACAAAAGTCGAAGGCCAGATGGCTTCCCAGGGGAATTCTATCAAATGATTAAAGAAGAAACCATACCTATTCTACTAAAGCTGTTTTGAAAGATAGAAAGGGATGGAGTACTTCCAAACTTGTTCTATGAGGCCAGCATCATCTTTATTCCAAAACCAGACAAAGACTCCACCAAAAAGAAGAGTTTTAGACCAATATCCCTGAGGAACATGGATGCAAAAATTCTCAACAAGACACTAGCCAATAGGCTCCAACAATACATTAAGAAGATTATTCACCACGGCCAAGTGGGTTTATCCCCGGGATGTAAGGCTGGTTCAACACTCATAAAGCAATCAATGTGACAGTTCGTATCAGCAAAAGAAAAAATCAAGAACCATGCATACCTCTCAGTAGATGCAGAGAAAGCATTTGACAAAATGCAGCATCCATTCCTGATCAAAACTCCTCAGAGTGTAGGGATACAGAGAACATTCCTCAGCATCTTAAAAGACATCTATGAAAAGCCCACAGCAAATATCATTCTCAATGGGGAAACACTGGGAGCCTTTCCCCTAAGATCAGGAACAAGACAGAGATGTCCACTCTCACCACTGCTATTCAACATAGTACTAGAAGTCCTAGCCTCAGCAGTTAGGCAACAAAAAGAAATAAAAGGCATTCTAGCGGCAAAGAAGAAGTCAAACTCTCCCTCTTCACCAATGACATGATACAGTACATAGAAAACCCAAAAGACTGCTGGAACTCATGCAGCAATACAGCATCGTGGCAGGATACAAAACCAATGCCCAGAAATCAGTGGCATTTCTACATACTAACAATGAAACTTAAGAAAGAGAAATTAAGGAGTCAATCCCATTTACAATTGCACCCAAAAGCATAAGATACCTAGGAATAAACCTAACCAAAGAGGTAAAGGATCTATACCCTAAAAACTACAGAACACTTCTGAAAGAAATTGAGGAAGACACAAGGAGATAGAAAACATTGCATGCTCACAGATTGGAAGAATTAATATTGTGAAGATGTCAATGCTACCCAGGGCAATTTACACATTTAATGCAATCCCGATCAAGATACCATGGCCTTTCTTCAGAGAGCTGGATCAAATCATCTTAAGATTTGTGTGGAATAAGAAAAGACCCTGAATAGCCAGGGGAATATTAAAAAAGAAAGTCAATCTCGGGGGCATCACAATGCCAGATTTCAGGTTGTACTACAAAGCTTTGATAGTCAAGACAGTGTGGTACTGGCACAAAAGCAGACACATAGATCAATGGAACAGAATAGAGAATTCAGAAATGGGCCCTCAACTAATATTCAACAAAGCAGGAAAGACTATCCACTGGAAAAAGGGCAGACTTTTTAATAAGTGGTGCTGGGATAATTGGACAGCCATGTGCAGAAGAATGAAACTAGACCATTCTCTGACACCATACACAAAGATAAACTCAAAATGGATGAAAGATCTACATGTGAGACAAGAATCAGTCAAAGTCCTAGGGGAGAACACAGGCAACATCCTTTTTGAACTTGGCCACAGTAACTTCTTGCAAGATGCATCCATGTAGGCAAGGGAAACAAAATAAAAAATGAATTCTTAGGACTTAATTGGGATGAAAAGCTTCTTCACAGCAAAAGAAACAGTCAAGAAAACTAAAAGACAACCTACAGAATGGGAGAAGATATTTGCAAATGACATATCAGATGAAGGGCTAGTATTCAAGATCTATTAAACTCAAAAGCAAAGAAACAAACAATCCAATCATGAAATGGGCAAAATACATGAACAGCAATTTCACAGAGGAAGACATAGACATGGCCAACAAGCACATGAGAAAATGCTCGGCATCACTTGCCATCAGGGAAATACAAATCAAAACCACAGTGAGATACCACCTCACACCAGTGAGAATGGGGAAAATTAACAAGACAGGAAACAACAAATGTTTGAGAGCATGTGGAGAAAGGGGAACCCTCTTGCACTGTTGGTGGGAATGTGAACTGGTACAGCCACTCTGGAAAATTGTGTGGAAGTTCCTCAAAGAGTTAAAAATAGATCTGCCCTACAACCCAGCAATTGCATTGCTGGGTATTTACCCCAAAGATACAGATGCAATGAAACGCCGGGACACCTGCACCCCGATGTTTCTAGCAGCAATGTCCACAATAGCCAAACTGTGGAAGGAGCCTCGGTGTCCATGGATAGATGAATGGATAAAGAAGATGTGTTCTATGTATACAATGGAATATTACTCAGCCATTAGAAACAACAAATACCCACCATTTGCTTCGATGTGGATGGAACTGGAGTGTATTATGCTGAGTGATGTACGTCAATTGGAGAAGGACAAACATTATATGGTGTCATTCATTTGGGGAATTTAAAACGTAGTGAAAGGGAATAAAGGGGAAAGGAGAGTAAATGAGTGGGAGATATCAGAAAGGGAGACAGAATATGAGAGACTCCTAACTCTGGGAAATGAACAAGGGTGGTGGGCAGGTGTTGGGGGTGACTGGGTGATGCGCACTGAGGGGGGCACTTAACGGGATGAGCACTGGATGTTATGCTATATTTTTGCATTATATATATATATATATATATATATATATATATATATATATAATCTTTTTGAAAAACAAACAAACAGGGATCCCTGGGTGGCTCAGCATTTTAGCAGCTGTCTTTGACCCATGGCATGATCCTTAAATCCTGGAGTCAAGTCCCACATCAGGCTCCCTGCATGAAACGTGCTTCTCCTTCTGTCTGTGTCTGCCTATGTCTCTGTCTCTCTCTGTCTCTCATCAATAAATAAATAAAATCTTTTTTAAAAAAGAAAAAAAATCATAGTTGTCCAGTTTAAGGCATTTTTGGGTAGAGTATTCCAACTCCACTGATTTGCCTTAATGCCTTTACTAAAGATTAATTGACTATTTTGAGGGGGTGTCTTCTTTGTTCTGTATTCTGTCATTAATCTTTTGTGTCTATTATTTTACCAATAACATTATGATGTTGCCTTCATTGCTGTGAGTCTCAAAATATTGTGTGAATATTCAAATGTTTTTTCTTCCTCATTATTATGTTGGCTATTCTAGATACTTTTTAAAAAGATTTTATTTATTTACTCATGAGAGGCAGAGACACAGGCAGAGGGAGAAGCAGGCTCCCTGCAGGGAGCCTGAGTGGGACTTGATCCCAGGACCCTAGGATCATGCCCTGAGCTGAAGGGAGATGCTCAACCACTGAGCCACCTAGGCATCCCTATTCTAGATATGCTCACTTTCCATATACATTTCATATTGTTGTTATATTAAAAACAACTTGCTGAAAATTATATTATTTCTTTTGTGTATTTTTTATTGGAGTTTGATTTACCAACATAACACTCAGTGCTCATTCCATCAAGTCCCCCCCTCAGTGCCCTTCACCCAGTCACCCCATCCCCCAGGCCACCGCCCCTTAAACTACCCCTTGTTCATTTCCCAGATTAGGAGTCTCTCATGTTCTGTCACCCTCTCTGATTTTTCCCACTCAAATTTTCTGAAATTTTAATTGGTATTACATTGATCTATAAGTCAAAGTGGGAAAATTGACAGTTTAATAATATTAAAACTTCTAATCTATGAAGAGGAACTCTGTTTATTTAGATCTTTTTTTTATTTATTTAATCAGTATTTTACAGTTTTCCATTTAGCTACCCTATATATATTCTCTTAGATTTAGACTTCAGTGAGGTGGCTAATTTTATATGTCAACTTAATTGCCCACGTAAATGGGAAAACATCACTTCTAGGTTTGTCAGTAAGAGTGTTTCTGATGGGGCTAGAATTTATTTCAGCAGACCATGTAAAGAAGATCCACTCTCACAAATAAGGGTGAACATTACCCAATCCACTGAGGGCTCAAAAAGAATAAGAAGGTGAAAGAATAATGCCCTTTACCTTGTTCCTTGAGCTGACATTTATCCTCTGCCCTCATACATTGGAGTCTCTGGTTCTTAGGTCTTCAGACTCTGGGACTTACGTCAATGTCCCCTTGGTTGTCAGGCGTTAGGACCCAGATTTAATTATAACAACTGGGGATCCCTGGGTGGCGCAGCCGTTTAGTGCCTGCTTTTGGCCCAGGACGCGATCCTGGAGACCCAGGAGGAGACCCAGGATCAAATCCCACGTCGGGCTCCCGGTGCATGGAGCCTGCTTCTCCCTCTGCCTATGTCTCTGCCTCTCTCTCTCTCTCTCTCTCTCTCTCTCTCTCTCTATATATATATATATATATATATATATATATATATATATATATATATATATATCTGTGACTATCATAAATAAATTAAAAAATTTTTTTAATTATACCAACTGATTTCCTGGTTCTGCAGCTTGTAGCATGTGGATTGTGGGATCTCTCAACCTCCATAACCATGTGATCCAATTTCTATAATAAATATATTCACAGTGAAATGATTTGGGCCAAAATATTGGGAAGTTTTTTTTAAAAATTACTTATTTTAGAGGGAGAGTGTGTGTGTGCACATGGTAGGAAGGGGCAGAGGGAGAGAGAAAGAGATAGAGAAGAAAATCTCAAGCAGACTTCCTACTGAGCACAGAATTTGACAAGGGCCTCCATCTCAGGACCCTGAGATCACATCCTGAGCCAAAATCAAGAGTTGGACACTTAATCAACTACACCATACAAGCACCCCTTTTGGAAGGTTTTTATCATTAATTCAATTTTTTTAAATTATGGATAGAGCCATTCAGATTATCTGTTTCTCTTTGGACAAGTTTACTAGTCTGTATCTTTTAAGGAATTGATACATTTTATTTAAGATATCAAATTTATGTGTCTAGCATTTGTAGTATTCTCTTAGAATAACTTTGATGTGTATAGAATCACGAATCAGTAGTGATGACCCCACCTTCATGTCTGAAACTTGTAATTCGTATCCTTTCTCTTCTTCTCCCTCTCTCTCATTTCTGACTAGAGGTTTATCACTTTTATTGATGTTTGTGAGGAATCAGCTTTTGTGTTTCTTGCATTTCTTTCGTTATCTTATTTTATTTTATTTTAAAAGATTTTATTTATTCATGAGAGGAGAGAGAGAGAGAGAGGC
This sequence comes from Nyctereutes procyonoides, assembly GCF_905146905.1. NCBI lineage: Eukaryota > Metazoa > Chordata > Mammalia > Carnivora > Canidae > Nyctereutes > Nyctereutes procyonoides. Next base: position 55,412,592 of record NW_026575047.1, on the reverse strand, counting down.
AGAGACACAGGCAGAGGGAGAAGCAGGCTCCATGCAGGAGCCCGATGTGGGACTTGATCCCGGGACTCCAGGATCACCCCCTGAGCCAAAGGCAGATGCTCAACCGCTGAGCCACCCAGGGATCCCCTAGTTATCTTGTTTTAAATCCTACTGATTTATGCTCTAATTTATATTTTTCTTGTGCTTTCTTTAGGTTTAAATTGCTCCTGTTTCTCAGTTCTTGTTTGGGTTCCTCATTCTTGTTTTCTAATGTATGCATGCATTTACTTAATGCTATAAATTCCCTTATAAGTACTGCTTTAGTGACATCTCACAGATTTTGATAAGTTATATTTTCATTTAATCCAAAATATTTTTGAAACTTCCTTGTCTCATGGGCTATTGAAAAGTTTCCATCTGTGTGCTGACATTGCCCATTTTCTTATGCATTATCTACTTTTTCCATTAGAGTCCTTAACATTTTTGTCAGTTACCTTTCATTCCCTTTATGGCAATCCAGAGTATTTGTAATAGGATTTAGGAACTGAAGTAAAAAGGCCTTAAGTGTAAGAATTTATTAATCTGACTAGGGTTGTGTTTAATGTCTGTTGTAGCTATAAGCATCAGAGATTTCAAATTCCTTTCAAATTCCTCTTTCTCTCTCCTCCTTCAATTTGTGACTTTTCCATATACTGCTCCTCATAGAGTCTGTGCCTTTCTGTTATTTTGCTGTAACCAGTTTTTTTTTAAGATTTTATTTATTTATTTGAGACAGAGCACAAAGTGAAGGGAGGAGCAAAGGGAGAGAAGGGGCAGAGAGAGAGAGGAGAGCTGGATCCCAAGACCCTGAGATCATGATTTGGGCTGAAGACAGACAAACTGACTGAGACACCCAGGTAAGTACCCCTGCTCTAACCAGTTTTAAACTTGAGCCTTTTTGACAAATCAAATCCTGTTGACAATATTTGGGGAAAAGAAACATTCCATAATCTTCTGCTAGAGTGTTGGCTCTCTTATGGCTGTGGCTATCCCAAAGGTTTACATCCCTCCTCCAGTGGTCTACTTTTACCCTTAGCCCCATCCTCTATTCCCTGGCTGCAAAATTCTCAATATACTTCCGTGAAGCTGTCTCTACTTTGACTATGTTTTTTCCTTCTTAGGTGAAACAGGAAGGCTTCCAGGGGTTGAGTTGAAAGGGATTCCTTTCCCCAAACTTGAATAAAGTTTTAGAATGGAGCTCTGGTCAAGTCCTTCCACTGGAGAGTAGGCATTTTGGGGAAGAATTTGCTTGTGTCTCCTAACAGTTACTCCTCTCTTTCTGCCAGGGTCATGAAGGGATTCTTTCGCAATTCTCACCATGTTCTCATGGTGGGGGTCTCCACTGAGACACTCAGCATCTAGCAATTTGTTGAAATTGTCACTTCAGTGTTCCTACTGGCAGAGGGCTCCACAATCCAGGAAGCCTATCTCATTTGCTATGTCTGGTACACTTTTTCTCCAGATTTGAGAGTGGTGCTCTATCCTTTGCAATGCAATTGTGATGCTAACTGCACTGAGTTAGGTCAAACCACACAGGTGAAGCACTGTTCCCCACAAAATTGTTTTCACTTCAGACCAGCTGTAAGGTTCCCAGGCCATACATACTTCTGACAAACTGGTGTAAAATCAGATATTCCTACTTCTCAGGTTAGATAATTTGCTAGAATGACTCAAAGACACTCAGGAAAGTGCTATCTTTATAATTACAAATGTATAACTCTGACTATAAATCAGAATCAGCCAAAAGAAAAAAGTTCAGAGTGTGAGATCTGGGAGTGCTCCAAATGCAAAACTTCCAGTTTCTCAAAATATGATATTCCTGGCACATCTAAGTGTATTGCCAACCAGGAAAGTTTACTTGAGCTTCAGTGTCATGAGTTTTTACTGTAGTTTGATTGCATAACTGATTGAATCTTTGACTACATTATTGAGCTCAACTTCCAGCTCCCTTAGCTGGACTTTCCGAAGGTCATGCTGATTGTGCTTGCTTCAAAGCCTGAACATTCTAATCACATAGTTGATCCTTCTGAACTGACTGTTGTTCATTGGTAAGCTAATGGCATTGTATACTGTCCTTGCTAAAAGCACTGGTCACTTTGTAATGTCATTTTTTTTCTGTTTCCATGTCCATCTCTCACAGTTATATACCCTTTTCTTTTTTACATCCTTATGCCCTACCCAGTAGGGGTTAACTAGGTATTTTCCAGAATAAAATGCTATTAAATTCTGAGTTTTATTTGGAGCTGCCTTTTAGTGGAAGTTGCACCTGTCTGGCTGTGCTTTGATTTCTATTAAAAGAAATATGACTGTGCTGGAATGGAGTTTCTGAGGGGCAAGGCCTTTGTCATACACTGATCTTGTAAAATGTTGACATCTGCTATTTTGAATTCTAGTTATTGCAGATATGAATCATAAAGAACTGTGAGATATATATCTTCTGTCATTCTTTGAGGAAGGCCTTGTCAGCTGTGGAATAACCATGAGGGATAATACATTTACTGTCTTTCCTGAAACCAAATGGAGAAGTCATATCAGCCCTGTGGCCTATTATTATGTAAATCTTTGCAGAGATTGTAAGGACAATCTGGAATGAGCAACAAGCAAGATAAATATCTAAATTAGTGGTTGTAACATCAAGTAGGAACATGACCTTTCTTGAAATAGAAAATATAAATAAAGTTTATCTAAAGCATTCAACCCTTCTAGATTGGAAACCACATCAGGAATTCATTAATAAACATAAATATGTCTTTTGCCTTTTGAGGGGCTTGGTAGGCAATTTTGTCCCTACAGAATTCTATATATCTTGTCAATTGCTTTACCCTTCCTGAATTAAATCCTGGGATGCATTGGAATTATGATAAAATAGTGACACGTAGCATAGCATTGCACAATATATAATAGAACAGAATCTCCTTACATCAGATATGTAATATCCTCATTATCAGAGGTACATCAAACTATGTATATTTATGTAAATGAATTAGTATCTGTAAATAATGATTGGACAAACCAGAACCTATTTATTTTTTATCTCTTGGTAAAAAACAAAATCAACTTTGGCAACAGTTGACAATTAGTAAGTTGTAATGAGAAAACAGCTGTTTTGAGTTGCTGCCTGTGCATTTCATAGCATGACAACCTGCTCACACCTAGACTCTACATATTTAGATAAGGACATAAGCTTAGCCTTCCTGCCACAAATTTCCATTTTGCTTTTCACTGGGCATCTTTTTTTTTTTTTTACATATTCAACACAATTTATTTTTGCACTTAATTAAAAAGTACTGAACTAGAGGTTAGCTCTAACAGATATGCACTATTCCAGCTGAACTCAAAGAAAGAGTGAGAAGTCACAGAGCTAGGTCTTGGGTGGTGTGGCAGATTTAATTTTCCAAATATGGCCACAACAATCTCCCCTTCCACTTACCCTTCATTTATTTTTTTGTATATATTTTTTTATTGGAGTTCAATTTGCCAACATATAGTATAACACCCAGTGTTACCCTTCCTTTAAAGTGACTTTGGCATTCCTCTTGTTAAGTGATGAACTACTTTTATTACAACTCTCATAGACGCTAGAGTCCAAACTACAGTTTTTTAGGAACCCTTCCAAACATAAGCAGGGGGAACCCTTTAATTAACAAGGTAGACAAGAATGATAGATGTTCAATTTCCATTGGGTGTCAGTATTGGAATAATGTTTATTAAATGTCTTTTTACTGATTGTGGCTCTTTTCACTCTATCCTTTGCTGTTATAAATATGAATGACTTGACACACCACCGCACTATTTGGAACAAACCCAAAGTCCTGGTGGGCACTGCACATTGGAAGACCATAAGACTGCCACTCCCAGTTAAGATTGGGGTAATGGCCTTACTAAAAGCACTGGTTTCCCCTGATATTGATTGTGACAGCAGTCTGAGGAATTATGACCCATAATTCAAGATTTATTAAAGGAAAGAGTTTAAGCATATCATTTCTCTTTTCAATTCCCCCATTTGGCCAGTATTAAAGCTCTCCAATAATAAGGTTGCCTTATAGTTGACTAGCAAAATATAAATGTTAGATATCCCTATTAAGGCTCCCTTCCCAACATTATCCAGTTAATTGAGGACATCCAAAAGGCTACATGGAACTACTTTGCCAATGATCAATCTAATATGTTCTCTTCAGTATTGATTGTGAGGAGTTTCAGTCGCAGTCCATTTTCACTTTTGGTGGCACACAGCACACCTTTATCCAGTCTCCCTATAGGCTATCTTAACAGTCTTCTCTTGCCTACATCTTTACAGGCAAGACCTGGATGCCCTTACAGTGTCTCCTGGCACTACATGAGTGACATTCTAATACAGGGTTCCTTGAAGGATGTGGTGCATGAGGGTGTAACATAACTAGTGATCCATCTTTGACACAGAGGTTGGGGTATGGCTCACATAAAATTCAAAGGCCAGCCACAATTGTTAAATTTCTTATCATAGTCCTTTGAAGGGTGGAAAATTCTGCTTGAAGTTAAACATAAATTGCTAACTATCCAGTGTCCTACCACATGAGGGCAAGCCCAACAGATCTTAGGTCTCTTCATATTTTGGAGGCAATACATATCACACTTACCCATTATTCTTAGACACACTAATGCAGTCACATTTGATTGGGGGAAAATGCCGAACAGCAAGCAGGAACAAAGGTCAATTTGTCAAGCTTTCTATCAATTCCCGCGGGCTCCTTCTTCCTGTTTGAGCACTGGCCACCATGAACAATGCATCCTGGAGCCAATGGACTAAACATACTCCTTCTGGCTGCCCAAAGGCTGTTTGCTTTTTTTTTTGCTCTTCCACAGCTACTTGAAACACTCCATTAAAATGTCAAATTCTGGCTGCTAATTGGGTTTTGTTAGAAACAGAGGGCCTCATAGGATCAGAGCCTGTTCTCCTGTGTACACACATTACTATTTTTTTGTATATTTTTTATTGGAGTTAGATTTGCCAATATATAGTATAACACCCAGTGCTCATCCCGTCAAGTGTGCCCCTCAGTCCCTGTCATCCAGTCACCCCAACCCCCCACCCACACATTACTATTATGTATGGATAAGGGACATCCCTTAACAGCCACTTGTCACAGCCACAAATGCCTCTTTGCTGAATTGAAAATGATACCTTCAAGAATGGGATAAAGCTGAAAATAACAAAAGGATATGACCCCCCCCACACACTCCTCAGCCACTTACCTACAAATATTGAGAAATTGGTGTCATCACCTCTGTTGTTTAAGCCTCTGGTGACCTGGGGTAGCCCCTACAAAGAGTAACCAGGTGAGAAAGGAAGTCTGTGTACTCCACAGGGGACCACCACAACTGCACTCAGTAGAACCTATTGGAGAGCCTATCATACCACCTTGCCAGCAATGTCACACTTATCAAAGATAAGTAAGTTGGGTGGGCTTAGCTTGCTGAGTTGTCATAGTACAAATGGTGTGCAGAGCACTGTTGCTCTTGACAAGCTTCTGTACATATTTTTACTGACTCATGGGAAGTTGCTAACAAGCTGGCAATTTAGTCTGGCCCATGGCAGGGGATGATTTTCACATTTAAGACCATCCCATTTGACGACAGAACATGAGAGACTCCCAACTCTGGGAAACGAACAAGGGGTGGTAGAAAGGGAGGTGGGTGGGGCGTGGGGGTGACTGGGTGACAGGCACTGAGGGGGGCACTTGACAAGATGAGCACTGGGTGTTATGCTGTATGTTGGCAAATTGAACTCCAATAAAAAATAGACCATCCCATTTGAGATGTCCCAATATGGAGGAACATTCTACAGGGACCATTCACAACTAAAGTTCCCTAGATTTCAGCACACACAAATGCTAGCATACCAGACAATGTTTTTAACCACAAAGCAGATGTCCTTTCTAGAATCTAGATCACCACCCCTTTAGAGCTCTTAATCCCTCACTGTAAATCAATAAATCAGTTGGCCCTACCAGCTACTAAGAAACCATAGTCTCCCCCTTATTCCCTTCAAACAGTCTCCAACTCCATCTTTCTGGCATTTCTTTGTCACCACATCCATGCTCCTGATTTCCTGGACAAGTGGTCCCATATCTCTTTGGATCATGGGGGAACTGCTGCCACACTGGCCTGGGCCTGCCACAGGGGCTTTCCTGTGGGAACATGGGAAAGTTTTCAAAACACATTGCTTTGAATTGCAATTTATATGCCCATCTAAACACTGGAAAACGCCTCTTCATGCTTCCCTCAGAGAGGAGATTGCAGTTTTATATATTACCACATCTTCTTTATCCATTCATCTTTATACAATGGAATATTACTCAGCCATTAGAAGTGACTAATACCCACCATTTGCTTCAATGTGAATGAAACTGGAGGGTATTATGCTGAGTAAAGTCAATCAGAGAAGGACAAACATTATATGGTTTTATTCATTATGAGGAATATAAGAAATAGTGAACGGGATTATAGGGGAAAGGAGATAAAATGAGTGGGAAAAATCAGAGAGGGTGACAGAACATGAGAGACTCCTAACTCTGGGAAACGAACAAGGGATAGTGGAAGGGGAGGTGGGCAGAAGGATGGGGTGACTGGGTGACGGGCACTGAGGGGTGGCATTTGATGAGATGAACACTGGGTGTTATACTATATGTTGGCAAATTGGACTCCAATAAAAAATATACCAAAAAAAGTTAAAAAATGTATTTTATATTTGAAATTTGCTAAGAGAGTAGACCTCAAGTATTCTCATCCCCCTACACACAGACCCATACAGGAATGGTTAACTATGTGAGGTGATGGATATGTTAATTAGCTTGACTATGGTAAGTATTTCACAATGTATACATATATCAAAACATCGTATTATATGGATAAAGAAAAAAAAGAGATTGTGCTTTTAGCTGCTGCCAGCTTGATTTCATAGGGCTGCTTCCTACATCTTTGGGCAGGCACTACTTGTCCCACCATTACATATGTGCATACTTTTACTGGTCTAGTGCTTGCTACACCCACCAGAAACACTTCTAGAGAGGAGGTTATTTTTCTGACTATCTTTTACATCCATATGCCACAGCACTGGGATCTCCTGCAGGGTATCCAATGGGACTTTTGTCTTCCATCCTAACCACAGGCCTCTGTTATTATTGAATGCCATAATGGTATTTTAAAATTTTTGCTCCTTAAGTTACAGAACAGCAAATGGATTCCTAAGTGGATTTCCTTGTTTCCAAGGGCACCTACCACTTTAAACTCTAGGACACATAGCTACCACTCCTCACACCAGCCTGGTAGGCCTGGCCATGCTGTTTATGATTGTTATATGGGGCAATCTGATTGCTTCATCTTACAGGACAATATTATTTACATTTTCTCAACATTTTGAGTCCCTTTGCAGATTTAAAAAGTCAATCATTTCACCTTCCAGTATTTTCTAGTGACCCAATTAGGGAAAGATGGTTAGCTATGATTCCCTGGTCATAGATAATCCTGGTACATTGGAAGAACAGAGACTCCTTTGCTGCTGCTGGAACCCACTTACCAGATTTGATATGCTAATTCCAGCTGAATTACAATCTATAGTGGTTTTATTAGTTGGCTTATTTCTTTCAACATATCTCCCATAGAAAGTGGAAATAATTGTAGGCACTAGCCATTACACTGCCCTAATTTTAACTTTAATAAGCTAAAAGACTTGTGTAGTTCAGACACATCTCTTATAATACAGGGATAAACATTAGATTGTCAGAAGTATAACTAAATTTTCTTCAAACCGAGGCTACACGTGTGCCTCCAAACTTTTATCATTTATGGATGGTGGCCTCTTATGCCTCACAGGAGGTACCAACTAATCATTTGCATGATACAAATGATTAGTCTAGGAGCCCTCAAAACTTCCTGAGAATTTCTGATACCAGTAGATGCTCCCAGTGGTGCAAGCAAACCTTAATCAAGGTATCCCAAATCATGTAACTTTGTCAGGTGCCTTGGCCTCTCAGTTTTCCTTGGTAGCTCCCTGGGACAACCAAGTCCCTTTGGGATGGATTCCTCCATCTGGAACAATGCTGGAGATAACAGTGCCCTAGCTCATGATGTCACAGAACATGACAATCCAAGATATAACAACTTTGACAGCATGGAACACCAGGATTTGAGACATAATAATGTTCCAGTCCACAACACTGAAGGATACAACCCCATTCTGAATATGACCTCCACAAGTTTCTACCATAGCAGAAATGAAACCCAGGAAGATCTGTCAGCTGATGGTAGTGAGCACTCCCCAGGACTTGGCTGCTGAAATGAACACTTGTTTTTCTAAGTTCCATACTGATGCCTCTTCTGAGTGGCATTTTATAGAGTTAACTGTGTTATTCCCCCAGGGTCCCCTTGCTTACCACGATTCTTGCTGTTTGAGTGGGAGGCAGTATTATAATTGCCAGGCTGCTCTCCACTGCATCTTTGAGCTTTGGAAGCCTAAGGTATGTGTCCAGCCTTATAACCTTTATGGTTATGAGGATCCCTGTAAGCACTTTACTTAGTTACTTGCCCTCACCACATCCATTAGACTGCTACGCATGCATCATACTGTGGATTAGTGAATTTAATTTCTGGTGGGAAGAATCCTCCCAGTTGTAGATGCTATTAATACCAAGCAACACCAGATGTTGGGGTTTTGAACTCCAGATGTAGGGTCACATCGCAACACCACCTGAAAAGGAAATTTCCCTGTGGTCACCACTCAGAGCTCCACAATCCTCCTCTCCTCTTCCAATAGTTCTAATATTTTTATATAGTGGACAGAAATCAGAGTTAATTTTTTGGGTTGCTGTGATTATTGGACACGTTATAGACCCAAGAAAAGCTTTTTTCCCAAGTTAGTGGCCTAATGGCTGACTTATTGACTCTGACTCTATTTGTTCAACAGAAGGCACCTCTGCAGCTTGTCACCACTCTCTATAGTGTTCAACTGCTCTTCTACAGGACACTGCAAAATAGTATGTGACACTTGGCAGGAGCCCCTGTGTGCCCTTTAAAATCCTCTGTATCTTCCCAGGGCCAACACCACATGGATGTGGTCCTCATTTCAAGGACCAGAGTACCCACAGGCTTGGACCTTGTGGCCCTTGTGGCCCCTTATTCCTTCAATAATGAGGAATCACAACTTACTTCATCTCCTGATCAAACACTAGATTCCAGTGTGGATCCAATACCCTTGGGATCATCACACATACATGATTCTCCATATGTGTACCTCTCTTTCCTTAAACTTCCAGTGATTTTGCATCCCTGCCAGCTCCTAGGGAGTACTGTTTGTCACATCAATGTAATTTAGTTTCCCTGAGACTATTCTAATTATTATAATCTGTCTCTATGCCTTCTCACATCAAAAGTGTGCAGTTACTTATCTCCATTATGTTGGGGATGATACTGTTCCTCACATGGACTGTTTAGGTGACATTGATATGGGCACATAACAACACATTATTAAGGCAGACATCAACCTGTCAGCCGCCCTGGCTGAACACATTGGACTGTTATACTAAAGCTTATCCTTAAAACAACAGCTCCATGATTTTTAGCACAGATGGTTTTGGATAACTGTTTAGCTTAGGCTACTTATTGGCCAAGGAAGAAGGTGTATATACATACTATAAAGGGCCACCTGCTGCATGTATATTAATAATTCTTGACAAATTCAGACAAATTTACAAAAGATGGCCTAACAGATGCAAGTATTCCATAAACTCACCTAAGTTTTAATCAAAAACCTACCTTAACTATATCCAATGCTGTGATTTATTTTCTTGGCTGGACCCAAGTATTGGCTGATTTGCATAAATTTGGGACTGAGCATCTTCTAACATACAGAACTTAATACACTCAGAACCAAGAGGATCACCCTCTAGAACCCCTCAGGTAGATTATATTCTCCCTCCACTACAACTTCTTCACCACCACCATCTCTCAGTCCTCCCCCCTTTTTTTCCTTCTATTTTTCTTCTTTTTTCTTTTTTCTTTATTTTCTCCTTTGATATTCTTGGCCTTTTATTTTTTTACTACTTTGTTTTAAAATTTGTTTTTCACTTTAGTGGTCCTTTTGTTTTATTTTGTTCTGATCTTTGTTTTCATTTTGATCAGAATAATCTAGGGTGAAATTTACTTAGGTCATGGTTGATATTCTTGACTCAACCTGCTCATATAGCCACTCTGCACTGAGAAAAATGCCTAGAAGGAAGAACTCACCACAAAAGAAAGAATCAGAAACAGTACTCTCCGTCACAGAATTACAGAATATGAATTACAATTCAAAATCAGAAAGCCAATTCAGAAGCACAATTATAAAGCTACTGGTGGCTCTAGAAAAAAAAAGGATAAAGGATTCAAGAGACTTCATGACTGCAGAATTTAGATCTATCAGGCTGAAATTAAAAATCAATTAAATGAGATGCAATCCAAACTGAAGGTCCTAACAATGAGGGTTAATGAGGTAGAAGATACAGTGAGTGACATAGAAAACAAGTTGATGGCCAGGAAAGAAGCTGAGGAAAAAAGAGAAAAACAATAAAAAGACCATGAGGAAAGGTTCAGGGAAATAAATGATAGCCTCAGAAGGAAAAATCTATGTATAATGGGGGTTCCAGAAAATGCCAAGAAGGACAGAGGGCCAGGAAGCATATTTGAACAAATCATAGCTGAGAACTTCCCAAATTTGGGAAGGGAAACAGGCATTCAGATCCAGGGGATAGAGAGGAGCCCCCCCAAATCAATAAAAACCATTCAACACCTTGACATTTAATAGTGAAACTTGCAAATTCCAAAAATAAAGAGAAAATCCTTAAAGCAGTGAGAGATAAGGCATCCCTAAGTTATATTAGGAGAACTATTAGATTAACAGCAGACCTCTCCACAGAGATCTGGCAGTCCAGAAAGGGCTGGCAGGATATATTCAGGGTCCTAAATGAGAAGAACATGCAGCCAAGAATACTCTATCCAGCAAAGCTCTCATTCAGAATGTTGTGGAACTTATACTGATACTTCTCACTTGCCATTTACTAGTTAGCCTTGAACAAATTATCTGATTTTTCTGTTTTGATTTGTTTCTCTGTAATTTGAAAATACAGTGATCCTTGGACAGTATGAGGGTTTGAGGTGCTGACACTCCTACATAGTGGAAAAATCCATGATTAACTTTTGAATCCCCCAAATTAACTACTATTAGCCTACTGTTGACCAGAAGCCTTACTGACAGCATAAACAGGTAACACATATTCTGTATAAGTATTATGCACTGCACTTTTTACAATAAAGTAAGCTAGAGAAATGAAAAATGTTAAAAAAAATTCATGGGGAATATAAAATACACTTATTGTACTGTACTGTACTTGTACCAAAAAAATCTGTGTATAAGTGAACGCATGCAGTTCAAATTCATGTTGTTCAAGGGTCAATTATATATCATCTATTCAAAGGTTATTGTGAGGGTTAAAAATGGAAAGTACTTAGCATAGTTCTTGGCACATACTAATCACATAGCGAGTGGTAGTTTTAAAAAGTGCTTTCAAAAAGGGTAATTTATTTTAGGTGTCTGAATATTCATCTTGCTTTATAAAGTTAGAGCCCCTAAAGTATAGCTGAAGAGTTATAAATTACATACCAAAATAATTTTTAACATATAAATTTTTAGCTTTTGTCAATGTAATTCTTCCTAAGACTCCATTGTTAGTGTATGTGGCTTGGGTTATATGTGTTTATGTGCATGTGTGTTTTATTGTCAAGAAATTTCTGATGAGGTATAAAGCAACAAGGCCTGCAAGATGCTAGATGTATCAATCTGGATCTTAAAAAAATTTAGTTCCAGTTATTTAACATCCAATTATTTAACATATGTTAGTTTCAGGTGTACAGTGTAGTGATTTAACACTTTTGTGCATCACTCTAGGCCATCACAAGTGCACTCTTTTTTTATTTTATTTATTTATTTATGATAGTCACAGAGAGAGAGAGAGAGAGAGAGAGAGAGAGAGAGAGAGAGAGAGGCAGAGACACAGGCGGAGGGAGAAGCAGGCTCCATGCACCAGGAGCCCAACGTGGGATTCGATCCCGGGTCTTCAGGATCGCGCCCTTGGCCAAAGGCAGGCGCTAAACCGCTGTGCCACCCAGGGATCCCACAAGTGCACTCTTTAATATCTACCTACCTCCCCTCTGGCAACCATCAGTTTGGTCTCTTGTTAAGAGAATGTTTATTGGTCTGTCTTTCCCTCTCCCTCCTTTTTTTTCTTTTTCTTTTCTTTCTTTCTCTTCTTTTCTTTTTCTATTTTTTTTTTACTTTGCTCATTTGTTTTGTTTCTTAAATTCCACTTATGGGTGAAACCACATGGTATTTGTCTTTCTCTGGCTGACTTATTTCACTTATAATCTCTCTAGCTCCATCCACATCATTGCAAATGGCAATATTTCATTCTTCTTTATGGCTGAGTAATATTCCATTGTATATATACATACCATCTCTTCTGTGTCCATTCGTCAGTTGATGGACATTTAGGCTCTTTCCATCATTTGGCTATTGTTGATAATGCTGCTATAAACACTGAGGTGAATGTATCCCTTCAATTTTTTGTATCCAGTACCTTTATGTCTTTTGGGTGTAAGAGGGTTCCCTTTTCTCCACATCCTGGCCAACATCTGATGTTTCCTGGGTTGTTAATTTTAAGCATTCTGACTGGTGTGAGGTGGTATCTCATTACAATTATGATTTGTATTTCCCAGTTAACATGTAATGTTGAGTTTCCCTTCTTATTTCCTCTTTGGAAGATTTTTATTACTGTCTTTTTGTTTGAAAATTATGTGGAGATGACTCTCAAAATGGATCTTTTTCTTTTTTCCTTTCAATTTGGTGGGACCCTTCCTGAAGACTCATATCTTCTTTACCAAAGAGACAAATCTATCAATTGTTTTAGGAAATTCATTTCTCTACATATTGTTATCTCTGGGGAACTCCTTTCTTAAGTTAATCAGCAGACTTCCCTTTTTTGATCTTTAATCCTTTTTTCTTCACCATGTTTCCAGTGTCTGAAGCACATTTTAAGGTTATGTACCTGGATGTTCTATGGAGAACAAATAATTTTATCATCTGGGTTTATGTTTCACGTGGGTGCATGACAAAACTGGCATTACCCCAGATGGTCAAGCTATATCTTCCATGATAGGAACGCCCATCTTTCACCTGGAAAAGGTATGCATCCAAGGGGCAAAAGGAGCAGTCTGTGCTGGGTGTTTCCTTTATGCTTCTCCAGATGTACACTTCACTCTTCTGAATTTGGATCTCTCCTTAGGAAGACTGAGCACATTGGGTGACCTCCCTTGCTTTCTGGATTCCTATGGATCCTAGGTAGGACAGGAACCCAGAACTGAAAAATTGATTCCTCTGATTTTCTCCCTGCATGGATATCCTGAGCCAACTACATCATGGCTCTGCACTTGCTGCTCACTCTTCTTTGACTGTCCATCTACCAGGTATCCTCAAGGCATATCCCTCATTTTCTGCAAGTATTGACTTAGATATCACCTTCTCAGGGATACCCATTTGACCACAATTTCACACCCATCCCCTACACTATTTTATTATTTCTCTTCCCCCCTTCCTTTTTTCCTTCTTCCCTTTCTTTTGACAGAAATCTCCATATTCTTACATGCTATGTTTTAGGTTTATTTGTTCATCTCTGATTCCTTAATACCTCTGTGGCTAGCTAAAATATTGAAACTAGTGGCCAAAGAGTTTACAAGAGTAATAAGTACAGCTCCAGGCTAATAACTGTGGCTTCAATGTTTTACTCAGATATTTTAAAAAAGATTTTATTTCCTTATTTATTCATGCGAGATACAGAGAGAGAGAGGCAGAGAAATAGGCAGAGGGAGAAGCAGGCTCCCCCTGGGGAACCTGATGTGGGGCTCAATCCCAGGATCCTGAGATCACCCTCTGAGCCAAAGGCAGATGGTCAACCACTGAGACACCCAGGCATCCCTACCCAGACTTTTGCATTTGCCTTTAAATATCCCTGACTTTCCTCTTTCTGGAGACAAATTTAAGGCTTACCTTCTCCCTCTCCTTGTTTGGCTGCTTCTTGAATAGACATTTACCTTGTATACTCGATGTCTCAGTGATTGACTTTGCTGAGGCTCAGGCAGATGAACTTGAATTTGGTTACATATATTTGGTGAGACAGCCAGAAGCTCTCTTCCTGTTTATCATCAGCACCCCAACTGGTGAGGGGCTTCTAGTGATGAGTCTGAGCAACTGAATAGGCTCTTTGTCATAGACACTGTCCCTGGGGCCCCACCCCAACTTGACACCTCTGACCTTCAGCATTTAATTTAACTCTTGTGGCAAGGGAACTATTTTTTGCTTTGGTTTGGACAGACTTTTTAAGTGAGTATTTGGTGTGCAATGGCTCATGAGCTTATTTCTTCTTCCTGTTTGGTTTGTCTCTGTTAGCCTTCATTTTCTTGTTTGGGAAAAAGGTGACAAGGAAGACAGTTGGTTCAGTCAGTGGAGCCTCAACTTTTGGGGAGGACCAAATGTTCACAGAGGTACTTTGGGCTTCGTTTGGTTTGTTTGTCACTGCAGTTTTTGTATCTTTGAATAAAGCCAGCCATGTTCTAATTTGAAAATGGGAAATGACAATTAGATTCCCATCTGCAGTCCTTTGTGCTGTCTTCTGCAAAAATGGACAATGTTTAATTTTTTAAAATGGCCTTTTTTGTAACATTGCTTGGCCACAATATTCAGTAGACTTTAAAGAAAAATGACTGAATTAATGGGCCCATAAATTATAATACCATCTTGCAATTGGATTTGTTTTGTAAAAGGGAGATATTTGGGAATTGAGTCTTTAATGTCCTTTCCACAAATATTAGTAAAACAAAGGCTATAAGATTTTGTTTGCATCTTATTTGTGTATATGTATCCAGATGGTATTGCTAAAATTAATGTGTAAGAGAGCTCTATTTAGTTGGTTTAAAGGCAGATGCCTGTAAGAATTGGGTACTCTAAAACTCAAAAAAAAAATGGAAACTAATCTAAATCTCTTTTAGGGTCACATGATTTAAGAAAATACTTGATATTAAAACTACTTTAAGGTTGTTGATTTAATTAAAATGGACATATTTTTGTCAGCATTAGAAACAGCATTTTGCCTGTGTTTACTGAAAGTCAGGTAGTTTCATATTATCTGAATTGCAAAATTTGTGATAAAAGAAAAAGAAACCCCACTATTCGTCTTTCTACCACCAGTTTGTATTTATGAGTCTTCCTGTATTTTGTTCGTGCATTTGTTCTGGGTTTTTAGAAAAAAAAAACAGACTACTGGAAACAACTCTATGCAAGTAAAAAGACTGTATTTAAAGAAGGAAAACTTAGGACAAAATCTGAATGTGAAAAGAAAAGTTGTGGAAGGCTTTTGAGAAGGGAATCAGTGGAAAGGGATTTTGTGCATGGTTGGAACCATGATTATGGAGATCTGTAGGTAAAAACATTTATTACAGGGTGATCAAGACCTGGGGAAGAGAAGAGAGTTCAGGAGAGAAAATTTAGGTAGAAGTTGAGCAGTGATACAATATCAACAGAAGCCTTAGCTGATTCTCTGAGGAGTTCCAGAAGTTGGATTACCCTTCAGAACCATGCTAAATTGGAGCAAAAGTTCTAGACTTTTATATCCTTATATTGAACAATGGATAGAACCACCTGGGAAGAGGGCATGACCTTGGCAAGGCAGCTTCCTTCACTAAAGGCAATCTCTGATGGAGTCTGAGAATTGGTAACTGTTGGCAGCTTTCCCTGCACTTAAGAGTCCTAATTCCTAATGGAAATGCTGAAAAAAATCATTTTGTTGGAATGAATGAATTTACTATCAGAAGTATACAGTATAAGATGGATTTGGTTTTTTGCTCTGTTAAAATAACATCTCTTAGATCTAAATCTAAATCTAAATCTCTTAGATTACTGGCCTAAATTGTAAATATAATCAGACTAGAAAAAAACAGAATTTCTATGTTTTGTCTTTTTTAAGTCTTTGATTACTTAAGTTAGAACCTTCTCAATATTATTTATATATATTTTTAAAGATTTTATTCATTTATTCATGAGAGACGCCGAGGGAGAGAGAGAGAGAAAGAGAGAGAGAGAGAGAGAGGCAGAGACACAGGGAGAAGCAGGCTCCATGCAGGGAGCCTGATGTGGGACTCAATCCCAGGACTCCAGAATCATGCCCTGGGCCAAAGGCAGGTGCTAAAATAAACCACTGAACCACCCAGGGATTCCCCTTCTCAATATTAAAAGAGCTAAATTTTGCTAATGACTGTGTAACCCTCAGTATTTGCCTTTACAACCCTTACTTCCACTTTGGCTAAACAGATATTTGTCATGATTCGTAACATTATTTAAGGCATGTGCTTTAAAACCTGGGATTTCTTACAGACTTCCCAAAATTTAATTTCTTAATGAAATTTTTTCACTAATTAGGCTTATTTATTTGGTATGTCAAATTACATGGGAAGCATTGTCAAATAAATGATGATAAATATCCTTAGGTTATGGGATCCCTGAGTGGCTCAGCGGCTTAGCACCTGCCTTCAGCTCAGGGTGTGATCCTGGAGTTCCATGATGGAGTCCCACATCAAACTCCCCGCATGGAGCCTGCTTCTCCTTCTGCCTGTGTCTCTGCCTCTGTCTCTCTGTGTATCTCGCATGAATAAATAAATAAAATCTTCAAAAAATCTTTTAGGTTTTATTGTATCCGTAAATGTGATAACTTCCAGAAATTATGTAAAACTCCTAATGATTTGATATATCTTGATATACAAATATAAGTCTCTGAAACCTTGAAGACCATAACACTAAACTGAGCAACAATTTCCAGAACTAAGAGGAAAATGACATTCAAAAGGACCAAGGATTAGTAGCTGGGCTGAACAAATTGAGGAAGATGTATTATATTTTTCTATGACTTTTGTTTGAAACTTTGTTGCTTTCCTAACATTTGCTTTTCCAGATTTAAGGAAACTTTCTTTTAAGCTATGACTTGCAGAAATGTGGTAAACAAATATGAAACATTTATCTTTTTTTTTAACTTTTATCTTTTTTCTCCTGACTTGATCACTCCAGATTTCAGAAACTCTCAGTGAGTATTCTTATAGTTTCATGGTAATTTATTTATTTGCATAAGTTCAATAGAATTTGTTCCTCTTAGGACACAATTGGAAATACTGGTTATATTACCAAGGCTTTGACTAGAATGCCCTATCTGAGAAAGACCTGCATAGACTCAGATATGACCAGGCAGCTTTAAGGAACTAAAGTTGACTTTATGGGGCCAATGAAGTCCCTTAAAAATATCAACCTGATACTTCAATTACAGAGTTTCCAGCTACCTTACCACATGAGTAAAGAACGTTGCTTCCTGGCAGGTGCAGGAAACACAGTATATTTTGGAGACTTCAAGAAAAGAAGAATTTACCCAAATCTATAGATATTGCAGGCAATGTCTGAAGGCAAGTATTTGGCTTGGCTCCACAGTTTTGAGCGGCTGTTAAAAGCTTATTTTGAAATTCCCCCCAAAAGCTCAAGCAAAACAACAGTAAAAACTTTTATGTTCAATCACTACTCTAGCTGCACTTATGTAAATATAAATAATTAGGCCAAGTTTGTTAAAACTGGACATATTTTACAAACAAACTAATTTGGCTATCTTTGATGGAAATGAGAGTGATTTTAGAGAGAAATAATGTTTCAGTAACATATCTTTGTTAATGTTAGATTCTAATTCTAATTAACTGTCTTTGAGTATTTGTTATTTGCCTGTAAAATGGGCTGGATCCTGAATTATTTTGGTTTCCTCAAATTTAACTATGCCTCTCCAAACTAAGGTTTCCTATTTTCTCCCATTCTCTTGACTTGAAAAAAACCCCTATTTCCCTAAAGCCCTGCATACTGAAGCTAGACAACTTGAGGTAAGCTTCAGAGAACATTGCCACAATGGCCCATGTTTAGAAACACAGATAACTGAACAAGCTTATTCCAGGCATCTCAATTTGATAGCTCTGCCATTGGAAAATCCAGATCTTGAGATATTCGTAGATGGAAGCAGTTTTAGGGATCGAGGTCAATGAAGGGTTAGATGCAGTGGTGACCCATAGCTATTATCTACTGCCAAGAATGTCAGATTTTGAACTGTTTGCCCAAAGAAGAAAACCAAAATACAAAAATCTTAGTAATGCAGAATGTTAGGTTTCAGTGTGGAAATAAATAGTATTTCTAAATGAATGCAGGAAAATTCCATTTCTCTAACCCAAATCTTTACTACATTTCAGTAGGAAGTAGCTAGAATGGTCATCATCCCAATTACCTCAAGAATAAGGAATGATCAAAAGACAATGGGGATTGAAACCAGCAGACAGAGGGCTAATAAGGCTATTAAGAGCAGCGCAGACTAATAAACACAACTGCAACTTTTTACCCAGCCCTTTATTTGCCTTTAAGTATCCCTGACTCTCCCCTTTCAGAGAGGTGGATTTGAGGCTTGCCCTTCAGGTCTCCTTTGGCTGCCTTTTGAATAAACCCTTTCCTTGCTGCATACTTGTCTCAGTGATAATCTTTGCTGTGCATCTGGCAGATAGATTTGGCCTAGGTTACATCATTTGTGTAAATGCAGAAATCTTGGCCTTGTTTTGGAGACCATGAAGTATAACCATCCCTAGCAAAGTGACAGGCTCCCTGTAAGTTTTCACAGAGTCAATAAATAAAGGAGTTTGGAATAGAGGGGAAGGGAGAAGAAATGAGTAGGAAATATCAGAAAGGGAGACAGAACATGAAGACTCCTAACTCTGGGAAATGAACTAGGGGTGGTGGAAGGGGAGGAGGGCAGGGGGTGGGGGTGACTGGGTGGCAGGCACTGAGGGGGGCACTTGACGAGATGAGCACTCGGTGTTATTCTGTATGTTGGCAAATTGAACACCAAAAAAAATTTATTATTAAAAAAATATAAAAATAAATAAATAAATAAATAAATAAATAAATAAATAAATAAATAAATAAATGAGTTTGGACAGTTAGTTCTAGGTAGAATTTCAAATAAATGAAATAACATTTAGAACATAAAAATAATAAAGAAGAAAGGAGGGGGAGATATCAATTACTTACACTGCCAACAGTATAAATGATGGCTATAATTTATTCACATGTAACATATTGAAAAATAAATTCAAGGTAATTTATGAACAAGTCATCTTCAACTGGTCTATCAGCACAGTCTGTGTTATAAATTAATGTACGTATTCTACCTCCTTTCAACTTACAGCACTCAAAGGCATTGTTGTGGGGAAGCCAAGGATCTGACCACAAAATCTGCTGGCATATTACTTTTCTTAGTTCATGATAAAAACATGTTATGCTCAAAATCAAAAAGATCAAGTTGTCAATTTTTTTTTGCCATGTGTCCTACTTGTAGTTTTTTTTTAAAGATTTATTTATTTATTTTTATTTATGATAGACACACACACACACACACACAGAGAGAGAGAGAGAGAGAGAGAGAGAGAGAGGGGGGGGGGGGCAGAGACACAGGAGGAGGGAGAAGCAGGATCCATGCGGGGAGCCTAACGTGGGACTCGATCCCGGGACTCCGGGATTGTGCCCTGGGCCAAAGGCAGGTGCCAAACCACTGAGCAACCCAGGGATCCCCTACTTGTAGTTTTTGTAGTCCTACTTATTGTTTTTGCTTTTGTTGCCTTTGCTTTTGGTGTCAAATACATAAAATAATTGCAAGACTGATGTCAAGGAGCTTACTGCCTGTGCTTTTTTCTAAAAGTTTTATGGTTTTCTTTGTTCAAATCTGTTCCACTTAAGGGAAGTATATCCAAAATGACTTTCAAAGGCTGAAGGAACTATAGGGCTGAAGAAAAAGGCTAACAAGTACAGCTTGATAAGAAATGGTTTATTAAGAGGACTTACTGACAGAAACATCTCTTGGCAGCAGCAATATGAATACATCTCTACAACTCACCTTTTTTAGGACTTTTATATTCCTAGAGGATGAGAGTACCTGCTAGGAGGCCACCCCAGAAGAGAATGTTTATGAATAGGTGTGTGTCATAGTCTTATAACCAGGGGAGATCAAGGATGATATGCCATGTGAGTGTACATAAGGGTGTGGATAAGCAAAAGGAAGGAATGTGTGTAGGTGTATGGTGGGGGGAGAGTCCTGCACCCAAGAACACTTCAAGTCAGAGAATGGTCATCATGGCAGATTTGTCTAAAATTGTGTTATTACTCTGGTTCACATGCACCCTCAAATATGGGTCTTACAATCTCATGCAACTACCTCTTCTGAGATACTCCCTGAGCTGTCAGAAAGGGGATCTTAACGTTCAAGTTGAAGGTATAAACCATAGCAGCAGTATGTGCAGTAACAGGAAAGGACACGTATGCTGATGAACTAACAAAGAATGAGTAATAACTTCTGCCACAATGTCCCCCAGGTTCTAAGACTGTTTGATTAATCACAGGGTTAACCTGAGTGTGGCCAGTCTAAGGCCTCTATCTATTTAGTCATGTCTTGTAATGCAGGAATGATACTGAATTATCAAGTATATACATGTGACATTCAATTTGAATGATACTGCAAGCGACCCCTAGTGCTACAGTGAATACACCCAAGGCCATTCTATTTGTGTACCATGGCCTTTCACATTAATATCATCTCTGTATTTGAGTATCAGGCTATGATAACTATTGTTGAGGACCCTCTGAGTATAATTAGTTAATGCTACTATAGGCATATCTTACATACCCAAATATGGTAAAAATATTTTTGAAGTAAAAATAACCTCAAGATAGATCACCAAGAAATGGATCCACAACTCTATGATCAACTGATCTTCAAAAATGCAGGAAAGAATATGCAGTGGAAAAATGACAGTCTCCTCAATAAATGCTGTTGGGAAAATTGGACAGCCACATGAAGAAGAATGAAACTTCTTCAGACCATACACAAAGATAAACTCAATGGACAAAAAACCTAAAGATGAGACAGGAATCCATCAAAATACTAGGGGAATACATAGGCAGCAACCTTTTCCACCTCAGCTATAGCAACTTCTTGCAAGACACATCTCTAAAGACAAGGGAAACAAAAGAAAAAAAATGAACTATAAGGACATCATCAAGTTAAAAAGCTTCTGCCCAGCAAAGGAAACAGTTAACAAAATTACAAGGTGATTTATAGAATGGAAAAAGATATTTGCAAATGACATATCAGATAAAGGGCTAATATCCAAGATCCATAAAGAACTTATTAAACTCAATACCCAAAAAACAAATAGTTCAGTCAAGAAATAGGCAGAAAACATGAGCAGACATTTCTCCAAAGAAGACATTCAAATGGCCAACAGGTAAATGAAAAATGTTCCACATCCCTTGGCATCAGAGAAATACAATTCAAAACCACAATGAAATACCACTTCATATAGTTGGAATGTCTAAAACAACAAGGCAGGGAACAATAAGTGTTGGTGAGAATGTGCAGAATGAGGAACACTTTGACACTGTTGGTAGGAATGCAAGCTGGTATAGCCACTCTAGAAAATGATATGAAGGTTCCTCAAGAAGTTAGAAATAGAGCTACCCTATGACCCAATAATTTCACTACTAGGTATTTACCCCAAAGGAAGATATAGTGAAACAAAGGAGCATGTGCACTGTTTATAGCAGCAGTGTCCACAATAGCCAAACTGTGGAGGGAGCCATGATGTCCTTCAAGAAATAAATGGATAAAGAATATATATATATATATATATATATATATATATATATATATATATGCAATGGGATATTACTCAGTTATCAGAAAAGATGAGTATCTACCATTTATATCTACGTGGATGGAAGTGGAGAGTATTATGCTAAGTGAAATAAATAAATTGAAGAAAGACAATTATCAGATGGTGTCACTCATATGTGGAATATAAGAAATAGGGCAGAGGACCAGAAGTGAAGAAGGGGGAATTGAATGGAAAAAATCATAGAAGAAGGTAAATCATGAAAGACTTAACTCTAAGAAACAAGCTGATGATTGCTGAAGACAAGATAGATGGGGGAATGGGGGAATTGGGTGATGGGCATTAAGGAGGGCATGTGATGTGATGAGCGCTGGGTGTTATACACAACTGATGAATTATTGTAAACTACATCAGATGATAATAATGGACTATACACTGGCAAATTGAATTTTTAAAATAAGAACCAAAAAAGAAAATGATTTTACTATCTTCATAATATAACAAATAATGAAACTTAGAACTGGATGACTTGGCCCTTTCTTTTCTTATCTCTTCCAAGTTTAAAATGTTTGCATCCTTTTTTTAAAAAGATTATTTTACTTATTCATGAGAGACATAGAGAAAGAGGCAGAGACACAGGCAGAAGGAGAAGCAGACTCCCTGCAGGGAACCTGATGTGGGACTCAATCGCAGGACCCTGGTCCCACGACCTGAGCCAAAGGCAGATGATCAACCACTAAGCCACTCAGGTGTCCCTGTTTGCATATTTATTTATTTATTTATTTATTTATTTTATTATTTTATTCAAATTCAACTTTCCAACATATAGTATAACACCCAGTGCTCATCCCATCAAGTGCCCTCCTCAGTGCCTGTCACCCAGTTACTCCATCCCCCCACCCCCCTCCCTTTATGCAACCCTTTGTTTGTTTCCCAGAGTTAGGAGTCTCTCATGGTTTGTCACCCTCCCTAATATATCCTGCTCATTTCCCCTCCTTTCCCTTATAATCCGTTTCACTATTTCTTATATCCCACATATGAGTGAAACCATATGATGATTGTCCTTCTTTCACTCAGCATAATACCCTCCAGTTCCATCCACTTTGAAGTAAATGGTAAATATGCATCCTTTCTGATGGCTAAGTAATATTTCATTGTGTATATATACCACATCATCTTTATCCATTCATCTGTTGAAGAACATCATGGCTCCTTCTAGAGTTTGGCTATGGTGGACATTGCTGCTGTGAAGATTGGGGTGAAGGTGTCACGTTGTTTCACTACACCTGTATCTTGGATAAATACCCAGTAGTGCAGTTTTGGGGTTATAGGATAGCTCTATTTCTTATTTCTTGAGGAATCTTCATTTTACCTCCCAGAGTGGCTGCACCAGTTTGCATTCCCACCAATAGTGCAAGAGGGTTCCTCTTTCTCCACATCCTCCCCAACACTTGTTGTTTCCTGTCTTGTTAATTTTAGTCATTCTTATCAGTGTAAAGTGGTATTTCATTGTGTTTTTTATTTATATTTCCCTGATAGCAAGTGAGGAGGAGCATTTTTTTTTTCATGTGCTTGTTGGCCATGTGTAGATCTTCTTTGGAGAAATGTCTGATCCTGTCTTCTCCCCATTTCATGACTGAATTGTTTCTTGGGTGTTGAGTTTGATAAGTTCTTTGTAGATGTGGGATATTAGCCTTTTATCTGGTATATTGTTTGCAAATATAATCTTCCATTCTGTAGGTTATCTTTTAGTTGACTGTTTCCTTTGCTGTGCAGAAGCTTTTTAACTTGATGAAGTACTTATAGCTTCTTTTTGCTTTTGTTTCCCTTGCCTCCATAGATGTGTCTTGCAAAAAGTTGTATCAAAAGATTGGGATTATTCCCTGCATATTTTCAGACCACAATGCTTTGAAACTAGAATTCAATAACAGGAAGAAATTTGGAAGGAACTCAAACATTTGGAGGTTAAAGAACATCCTACTAAAAAATGAATGGCTCGACCAGGAAATTAAAGAAGAATTAAAAAATTCATGAAAAGTAATGAAAATGAAAGCACGACTGTTCAAAATCTTTGAGATACAGTAAGGCAATCCTAAGAGGGAAAATATCTCAATACGAGCCTCCCTCAAAAATTAGGAAAAATCTCAAATACACAAGCTAACCTTACACCTAAAGGAATGGTAGAAAGAACAGCAAATAAAGCCTAAATAAAGCAGAAATAATAAAGATTATTTATTAGACAAGCCCTTAGCCAGACTTATTAAAAAGGAAAAAGACAAAAAAGGAAAAAGACTCAAATTAATAAAATTATGAATGAAAGGGAACACAACCAATAACAAGGAAATACAAATAATTTAAAAAATATATTATGAGCAACTATATGCCAACAAATTAGGCAACCTGAACCTGAATTATGTACATTCCTGGAAACCTACAAATTACCAAAACTGAAACAGGAAGAAATAGAAAACCTTAACAGGCTGATAACCACCACGGAAATTGAAGCAGTCATCAAAAACCTCCTAAGAAACAGAAGGTTTTGATTTTTTTTATTTTTATTGATACAAAATCAATGCACAGAAATCATTGCATTTCTATACACTAACAATGAGATAGAAGAAAGAAATAAAGGGCCAGATGGCTTCCCAGGGGAACACTACCATAAATTTAAAGAAGAAATAATCTCTATTCTACTAAAGCTGTTTCAAAGGACAGAAATGGAAAGAATACTTCCAAACTCGTTCTATGAGGCTAGCATTACCGTGATCCCAAAACCAAAGACCCCACCTAAAAGGAGAATTACAGACCAATATTCCTGATGAACATAGATACAAAAGTTCTTACCAAGATGCTAGCCAATAAGATCCAACAGTACATTAAGAGTATTATTCACCAAGACCAAATGGGATTTATCCCTGGGATGCAAAGGTGGCTCAACATTTGTAAAACAATCAATGTGATAGATCATATCAACAAGAGAAAAAACAAGAATCATAAGATCCTCTCAATAGATTCAGAGAAAGCAGTGGACAAAATACAGCATCCATTCCTGATTAAAACTCTTCAAAATGTAGGGATAGAAGGGACATTTCTCAATATCATAAAAGCCATCTAGGAAAAGCCCACAGCAGATATCATTCTCAATGGGGAAAAACTCAGTTTTTCCCTAAGGTCAGGAACATGACAGAGATGCCCCTCTCACCACTTTTTCTCAAAATAATACTAGAAGGTCCTATCCACCTCTGGGTGCCTTGGCAGTTGAGCACCTGCCTCTGGCTCAGGGCTTGATCCTGGAGTTCTGAAATCTAGTCCTTCATTAGACTTCCCACAGGGAGCCTGATTTTCCCTCTGCCTATGTCTCTGCCTCTTTCTGTGTGTCTCTCATGAATAAATACATAAAATATTTAAAAAAGAAGTGCTAACCTTAGCAATCAGACAACAAAAATAAATAAGAGGGATTCAAATTGGCAAATTAGAGGTCAAACTCTTCCTCTTCACAGATGACATGATACTGTATATAGACAACCCAAAAGACTCCACCCCAAAATTGCTAGAACTCATACAGCAACTTAACAATGTGGCAGGACACCAAATAAATGCACAGAGATTGTTGCATTTCTATAACCTAACAATGAGATTGAAGAAAGAAATAAAGGAATTGACCTCATTTACAGTTGCATCAAAAACCATAAGATACCTAGGAGAAACCTAACTAAAGAGGTAAAGGAGGGTCTGTACTCTTAAAAGTATGGAAAACTCATGAAGGAAATGGAAGAAGACACAGAGAGATTGAAATACATTTCATGCTCATTGATTGGAAGAATTAATATTGTGAAAATGTCTCCACTACCTAGAGCAATTTGTACGTTCAATGCAATCTCTATCAAAATACCATGGATTTTCTTCACAGAGTTGGAACAAATAATCCTAAGATTTGTGTGGAACCAGAAAAGAAACTGAATAGCCAGAGTAATGTTTAAGAAGGAAAACAAATCTGGTGGCATCACAATACCTGACTTCAAGCTGTGTTACAAAGCTGTGGTCATCAAGACAGTATAGTACTGGCACAAAAACAAACACATACATCGTTGGAACAGAATAGAGAACCCAGAAATTGGCACTCAACTGTATGGTCAACTCATCTTCAACAAATCAGGAAAGAATATCCATTGAATAAAAGACAGTCTCTTCAATAAATTGTGTTGAGAAAATTGGACACCCACACACACAAGAATGAAACTGGATCATTCTCTTACACCATACACAAAGATAAACTCTAAATAGTTGGAAGATGTAAATGTGAGACAAGAATCCATCAAAATCCTAGAGGAGAACACAGACAACAATCTTTTTGAACTTGGCCACAATTTTTTAAATTTAAATTCAATTTAGTTAATATATACTGTATTAGCTTCAGGGTAGAATTTAGTGAGTTATCAGTTGAATGTAATATTCAATGTTCATTACATCATGTGTCTTCCTTAATGTCCATCACCCCACTCCCACATCCCCTCCAGCAACCCTCTGTTTCCTATAATTAGGAGTCTTTCACAGTTGCCTCCCTCTCTTTTTTTTAAAGATTTTTTTAAGTTTATTTATTCATGAGAGACACAGAGAGGGAGAGATAGAGAAGAACAGACACAGGCAGAGGGAGAAGCAGGCTCCATGCAGGGAGCCTGATGAGGGACTTGATCCTGGGACTCCAGGATCACTCCCTGGGCCGAAGGCAGGCACTAAACCGCTGAGCCACCCAGGGATCCCCCACCCTCTCTTTTTTCATCTTATTTTATTTTTCCTTCCCTTCCCCTATGTTCATCTGTTTGGTTTTTTAAATTCCACATATGGGTGAAATCACATGGTTATTGTCTTTCTCTGAAAAATGTGAATAATGTGCATGTGTGTGTGTATATATATATGTGTGTGTGTGTGTGTGTGTGTGTGTGTGTACATACATACACACCATTCCTTTATCCATTCATCTGTTCAATGGACATCTGGGCCTTTTCTGTAGTTTGGCTATTGTAGACTTGTGGACATTGCTGCTATAAACATTGGGAGAATCACTGTGTTAATATCCCTAGATAAATACCTAGTAGTGCAATTACTGGGTCATAGGGTAGCTCTATTTTTAACTTCTTGAGGAACTTCCATAATGTTTTCCAGAGTGGTTGTACCAGTTTGCATTCCCACCAACAGTGAAAGAACGTTCTTCTTTCTCCACAACCTTATCAACATCTGTTTTCTGAGTTGTTAATTTTAGCCATTATGACAGATGTGAGAGATCTCATTGTGGTTTTGATTTCTATTTCTCAGATGCCAAGTGATGTTGAGTATTTTTTTCACGTGTCTGTTGGCCATTTGTATGTCTTCTTTGGAGAAATGTCTGTTCGTGTCTTCTACCCATTTCTTGACTGGATTATTTGTTTTTTTGGGTATTGAGTTTAATAATTCTTTACAGATCTTGGACACCAGCACTTTATCTGATATGTCATTTGCAAATATCTTCTCCTGTTCCATGGGTTTCCTTTTAGTTTTGTTGACTTTTTCCTTTTCTTTTTAAAAGATTTTTATCCTGATGAAGTCCCTATAGTTCATTTTTGCTTTTGTTTCCCTTGCCTTTGAAGACATGTCTAGCAAGAAGTAGCTGCAGGTGAGGTCAAAGAGCTTGCCCCCTGTTTCCTCCCCTAATATTTTAAAATAGATTTTATTTATTTATTAGAGAGAGAGTGTGTGAGAGAGAGAGAACACAAGCAAGGGGAGCAGCAGGCAGAGGGAGAGGGAGAAGCAGGCTCCCCACTGAGCAGGGAGCCTGATGCAGAGCTTGATCCCAGGACCCTGGAATCATGACCTGGGCCAGTGGCTGGTGCTTACCCAACTGAGCCACCCAGATGCTCTCCTCTAGTATTTTGATGGATTCCTGTCTCATATTTAGTTCTTTCAGATATTTCGAGTTTATCTTTGTGTATGGTGTAAAAAAGTGGTCCAGTTTCATTTTTCTGCATGTGGCTGTCCGATTTTCCCAACACCATTTGTTGGAGAGTGTCTTTTTTCCACTAGATACTCTTTCCTGCTTTGTTAAAGATGAGTTAGCCATAGAGTTGAGGGTCCATTATTGGGTTCTCTATTCTGTTCCAATGATCTGTCTCTGTTTTTGTGCCTGTACCTTACTGTCTGGATAATTGTAGCTTTGAAATGCTGTTCAAAGTCCAGAATTCTGATGCCTCCAGTTTTGGTTTTGGTTTTCAACATTTCCTTGGCTGTTCAGTGTCTTTTCTGGTGCCACACAAATTTTAAGATTGTTTGTTCCAGCTCTGTGAAGGATGCTGAAGGTATTTTGATAGGGATTGCATTGAATGTGTAGATTGCTTTGGGTAGCATAGATATTTTAACAGTATTTGTCCTTCCAACCCATTAGCATGGAAGTTTTTGTTGCATTTATTTTATCTTCTTCAATTTCTTTCCTAAGTGTTATGCAGTTTTTAGAGTACAGGTCCTTTACATTTTTGGTTAGATTTATTCCTAGGTCTTATGGTTTGGGGTTCAATTTTAAATGGGATTGATTCCTTAATTTCTCTTCCTTCTGCTTGAGTGTTGGTGTATAAAAATGCAACTGACTTTTGTGAACTGATTTTATATCCTGTGACTTTGCTGAATATGTGTATCAGTTCTAGCAATTTTCAAGTGGAGCCTTTTGAGTTTTCTTCATAGAGTATCATGTCATCTGCAAAGAGTGAAAAATTTGACTTCCTCGTTGCTAATTTGGATGTCTTTTGTTTCTTCCTGTTGTCTGATCGCTGAGGCTAGGACTTACAGCACTGTGTTGAACAACAGTGGTGACAATGGACTCCATGTCTTGATCCTGGCCTTAAGGGTAAAACTCCCAGTTCTTTCCCATTGAGGATGATATTAGCAGTGGGTCTTTCATATATAGCTTTTTTAAAAAAAATTATTTTAATTCCAGTATAGTTACCATACAGTGTTATATTAGCTTCAGGTGTATAGTATAGTAATTCAACAATTCCACAATCACCTTGTGCCCATCATGACAAATGAATTGCTTAATCCCTATTAGGCATATATAGCTTTTATAATATCAAATTATGCTTCCTTGATCCCTACATAGCAGAGAATTTTTAGCAACAGAAGATGCTGTATTTTGTTAAAGCATTTTTCTTCATATTGAGAGGATCATACAGTTCTTGTCCTTTCTTTTATTAATGTAGTATATCACACTAATTGATTTGCAGATGTTTAACTACCTCTGTGGCCCCAGAATAAACCCCACTTGGTTGTGGTGAATAATCCTTTAATGTACTGTTGGATCTTTTTAGCTAGTACTTGGTGAGTATTTTTGCCTCCATGTTTATCAGGGCTATTTAGTCTGTAGTTCTTTTCAATGGAGCAATATTTTTTACCATCTTTGGTGGACAAACTAAGGCAATTTTCTGGAAGAAGACTATAAAACTACAAAGAAAATTGTGCTGAAGCTTAAATGTGTTTCACACAACTGCAGGTCTAGGAGAATGCTATTAAGAGATGCAAGCATTTTTACCAACACTGAAGAAATGATAAATGTATAAATTCCTAGAAACTTAAACTACCAAAACTGAAACAGCAAGAAATAGAAAACCTGAACAGACACATAACCAGCAAATAAATTGAATCAGTAATCAAAAATCTCCTAACAAACAATAGAGTCTAGGGCCAGATGGCTTCCCAGAGAAATTTTACCAAACATTCAAAGAAAAATTAATATTAATTCTTCTGGGCAGTCCAGGTGGCTCAGGGGTTTAGTGCCGCCTTCAGCCCAGGGTGTGATCCTGGGGACCCAGGATCGAGTCCCACGTTAGGCTCCCTGCATGGAACCTGCTTCTCCCTCTGTCTCTCTCTCTCTCTCTCTCTCTCTCTCTCTTTCTCTCTCTCTCTCTCTCATGAAAAAATGAATGCTTAGTAGATACTTGTCTGGTCTAGTGACTTCACCCCTTGTTGTAAAGACAGAAGTGACCTGGGATGCATTAGTGAGAGGTATATAGTAGACATGTTCCCCAGGAGCTAGAGAGTCAACCTGTGCATGTAAAATTAAAGGTGGTGCAAATTACCACATTACATAATCAACTATAGTACCTTGTGCTATGGGTGCCTGTCCAGAATACATATGTACTGACTGCTTTGGCCCAGACCCCAGCAGAATTAATGTGAATTACTTTAGCTATCCCAAACATTTTTCACACTCTGGCAAGACTTGGTCTATCTATCCAGGGGAAAGTTGATATTCTAATCCCCATTCAACTATCTCCTTCTCCTGGGAGGATGGGCTGAGGAACAAGGAACCATAATTGTTGCTGGCCTACTATTAGCTCAGGAATAAGCACCTCAGGACTTGTATTCTGGATGGAAACAATTATAGCTGTGTTGATTTTGGTACCTAACCACGCATAGGGAGTGATGCCATAGTGTGTCTTTGTGGAATTTAGTAATATATGGCTCCTGGGAAGACATTTTTTTATCCATTTTTTGTGTAACTGTAGTATCTGTAGGAGGGAGCTGAATTGAGCTTTAAGAATATCATTCTTCCTTCCAATTAGTCTGGTAGCCTGTGGATTATAGGGTAAATGAAATTGCCAGTGTATGTCCCATTCATTAGTCCAGTCCTGCATGTGAGGTCCAGTAAAATGTGTTCCTCTATTACTATATATCTTTCAGGGATATCCATACATGTTTTGTTCTAAAACATTGACAGTGGCCTTTGGCCCTTTTGCAGAGGAGGGCTTACATGAGCCCAGCGCCTGGGTCCACACAAGTTAGGGCATACATTTCCCCTTGATTCATGGGTAGAGGGTCAATATTATCAATTTTCCAATGTAAAACTGGTTGAATCACATGTGAATGCATCATGTGGCATGCTGAGTCTCAGGTGGGGCAGTTACTGACAGATGTTAAGATGGCAGTATAGCAAAGGGTCATGCCAGTTCCCTTCACTATGTTCCAATCCACTTTAGCACAATGACACCCACTGTGCTTATAAATCCATCCAGCCAATTCTGAACTTCCCCGATCTTTGTTAAGATGTCTGCCTCAGTATTCCTGGAGCAAGACAGGCTTATATACTGAGACATGGCCAACAGTAAGGGAGACAATAAGGTCTGTATCCTTTCACATATATCTTTCCATAATTCTGCTCCCCATAATGGTTTTTGTAAAACTCTCCAGTCGTCCTGGAACATCTAAATTGTCAAATCCTTAGAGATGATCCAACTATCTGTGCAGAAGGGAATGGACCAAGGTTCATGGATGCATATCATCCAGACAGCCCTCAATTCAGCCCATTAGCTTCTTTCTTTAGGTGTAGTCTCAAAACAAATATTATCAGTCTGAAGTTGTATTGCTAACACAGTTCAGTGACTAGGATTCCTCCTATTAGAGCCATCCATATACCAAGCATCTTAAATAATAGGGTATGTGTCTTCCTTTACTTGTAAGAAGGCCTCCATTGGAGGCTCTAGAAGAGGGATGTTAAAGGTCCCATGTTCTACAGGCTCCAGGACAGCATGTAATTCAGTCCCCAGTGGACAGTAGAGATTGCTGTTGTAAGTAAGCATACCATTTTTGCCACATGGAGGCTTGTACTATGGCGGATGTTGCCCTATACCATCTGTCCACTCCTTTTTATGCAACCTAGGCTGGACTATTACTGGAAGAATGGCCATCAACGACTTTACTTGTTGAAAGGCCTTACTGATTCCTAATACTTGTTGTTTAATCGGAGAATGTTGTACCTCTGATCTCTCCCAGAGCTGTTACCAAAAGTTCAATGGAGTTGATTTTCCATGTTGTTCCTGCCATAATGCCTAACTCATCCCATCCAGCACAGTAGTCGCATCTAGAGTTGTGGGAATACCAGGTAAATGCATTCCAAAGACCTGTGCTTTAACAACTGATAACTTGGTCAAACGTAACTTGATGTTCTTCTACCCAATGCCGATGTACTCTCCTTTATATCAGATGGTAGAGAGGGCACAGGTACTGTGTTAAATGTGGTATAAAGGCCTTCCTATAACCACCCCCCAGGAGACCTAGGAACCCACTTAGTTGCTTCACTATCTTAAGAATAGGAAACTGTTGGATCTTGTCAATTTCAGAGTTTATATCCCCCAAAACCTTTATTGCTGGCTGTGGGCCTTATATTTTCTGTGGTTTGATGGCCTCTCCTCACTTGTTCAGATGAGAACAGAAAGTGTTTAAATAAGATTATAACAAAGACAAGTCTTCAGAGGTTAGCATCACATCATCAATATAATGGAAACTTTAACTGTGGGTGGTGGAGGGTATAGACAAATTATGAGCAACCATACCATGACATATAGGATTATGCAAATAACTTTGTGGCAAGACCTAGAATGTCCAGTGTCAACCTTCCAATGTGAAAGCAAATTGGTCTTGTGATTGGGGACATAAAGGAATATTAAGAAAGCACTGGCTAAATTCAAAACCATTTGATAAGAGCTGCACCATGTACTACTTGTTCAGTGATTTGTGTGATATTTGGGACAGTGGCATGTATTTCAGGGACAGGCTTATTCAGTTCTATATAATCAATAGTCATTCTCTAGGTGCCATCCAGTTTTTTTACAGGCCGTATAGAGATATTACAGGGACTTTGTGTTGGCTTGATTATTTGTACTTTTGCTAATCCTTATGCAGTGACAGATATTTCCTCAAATCCTCCTGGCAACCAGTACCACTTTATATTTACAACCCAGCTGGGGATGTTAGGGAAGGAGTAACACAGAGAGTATTTCCATTTTCCCATAGGACAATTCCAAGGTGAAATTCTACAGAGATTTGTAGCATCTTTCCCAATAGAATATCCATGCCTAATATATTCTCAAGTATTAGAAAAATAAAAAACTCATAAAGGGCAGTTGGGTTTTCTTTTATTCCCAAGTACACTATTGTGTGTTTCACCCTTATAGTTTTCCTTCCATAACCATAATGGTTGCCCAGATCCTTGAATACCGTTCTGGACTGCCATGAATTAGAATGCATTCTTCTCTGGTTTCCACTGAAGTCATAGTCTTTTGCTTATTTTTGGGTGACCAGTAAATTGTGAGCTGTACATTAGGCCTCTGGTTGTCCCCAACTGCCCTCACTGGAGGCAACCGTGGCCCCACCTCCGGTATCGCAGGTGAGGGGGTACCTAGCCCTGGTAAGAAATCACTCATGGATTATTTGCTTCTTCTTCCAGAGGTAGTATGGGGGCCAGTGGCCTAAACAGTTGAGCAGAAGGAAGCTCCTTCTATAAAGCCACCAGAATAGCATTCAGCTATTCTCTGTGTATGCCTGCCATCAGCAGGTCATGCTTCATTTGCCTTTGGGTTACTCTATAGGGGCTCTTGTTTGCTTTGGATTTCCCCTTTTCAGTCTCTTGCTGGGTTTTCTAGTCTTTCTCTTGGTTGCTAATCATATTTGATCTCTCCCCTTTCCATCTCTCCTAGGTCAACTATAGCCCCGCCTACATCATACATCTCTTGTCTGATAAGGAGGCTAAGCAGAAAGATGAGAGGGGGAAGCTCTGATGGCCCAGCAGCTTGTCGCCACCTTCAGCCCGGGGTGTGATTCTGGAGACCCGGGATCGAGTCCCACGTCAGGCTCCCTGCATGGAGCCTGCTTCTCTCTCTGCCTGTGTCTCTGCCTGTGTCTCTGCCTGTGTGTGTGTGTGTGTGTGTGTGTGTCTTGAATAAATAAATAAAATCTTAAAAAAAAAGATGAGAGGACCGTGCCATTCTCTGGGGACATATGTAACAGTATATGTTTTATTCCTGGTGTAAAAACAGCTTTGTCTGGTTCTTCCAATACTTGGGAATATATTACTGGCTGATGCCCAATTCTCTTAAAAGACTCTGTGCCTCTTCTAAGGATATCCTGGGAAATCTTCATTTGGCCAAGCCTCCCTCATAGCCATGAATATTCAGTCCATAATACTAATTACCTTGCACTTGGTGGGAATTACCTGGGCACTTCCCCAAGGCAGGATAAGTAGTGATACTACTCATTTTATCAGTTTCATTCCCTGCTAGGAATATGCCATCCCCTATGCCATCTATGTCTAACCATCCATGCTACAAGTCCTTCTCTCAGCAACTGTTTGAAGGTTTTAGCAATGTCTAAAAAATCCTGCTGTAGTATACTCTAATTTTCAGTTTCTTATATCAGTTTCCCTGCTATACTTGTTGTGCTTTTGCTTTCTACTGCGTCAGTGATTTTGCTCTGGCTCTTCCTCAAAGATGACTTCCATGTCTTTCTCTGTATCCTTATTTATTTCCCATTGGTTCCATGTTTTATCATCCCACTCCAGCTGAGTAATTACAGCTCTAACATGAGGCTACCACATTTTACAAGCCCCAGGACACACAAAGTGACATACTAAGGTTCTTGATTTGTGCATCCTGGGTCTCAATTTTACCCAAGTTAGAAGCCACAAGGGGATGTAGATAGTCTCAGGTCCTTCTCTAGTTGTAATTTTTCCTCCAACTTCCTTCCTTGCTCTTTTGCCACTAGCTGGGCAGCAGTGGACAATCCACCACTAATTGGTGCCCTTCCTTACTCCAGTGGGTCATGCAACTTTCTAACAGTAGGCACTCTAAAGTAGCTGGTGTTTTATGGGAATTCTCATACTTATGTGGTGTTTGCACCAAGCAAACAAGCTATGCCTCTCCACACTGAGGTGGTTGGCCACCCCCAGAATTTCCCTCAAGAAAGCTTCACTCTCCTTGCCAATTCTTCAGTCTCCAGGCTCCTCTTGGTTAGATAGCCAGTCAATTTTTTCATGTATGCAAAATGACCTCCAAAGATTGAAGGCTATAAGACTGAAGAAAAAGGCTGACAGGTCCCACTTGAGAGGAAATGTTTTATTAGGGGTACTTATGGACAGACTGTAAAACAAGTAAATCTCTGCAACCCCACCTCCCTTCAAACTCACTTTTATAGCCCTAGAGGTTGGGAGTACATGGAGGGGGTCCACGTAGGAGAAGAATATTTGGAATGAGTGTGTGTCATAGTTGTATCTCCAAGGAAGATCAAGAATATGATACCGTGAGGATATACTTAAAGGTGTTGTTAAACAAAAGGAAAGAATGGGGGGTGGTTCTGTGCTCAAGAAGGCTGCAGGTCACAGAATGGTCATCATGGCAGATTTTTCCAAGGTGAAGTCTTGACTCCATTTTGAATTGATTTTTATGTATGGTCTAGTTTCACATTGGTCTAGTTTCATCTAAAGGAAGTTTGAACGTTACTCATCTTAGCTCTGTGATACACATTCAAGAGATAGGTCCAGTCTTGGAGTGGGGCCTAGGATTAGTTTCTTCTATTGGGACTGCTTTCCCTCTCAGAGCTCAGCTGTACGTGCTTATGGACCCCTAATCTCACATGTGATTTCTGCATGTTGTCCACATGCCCAATATGAGTCAATCTCCCATTAGGAATTGGATGGGGATGGGAAAGGAAAAGAAGAGAGAAAGAGACCAGTAATGCTTCTTGAGGATCTGGTCTGCAATGCAGGGGAAGATATGCTACTGTGAGGGAGAAGCTGAGTAGAGAAAGAGAGTGAGGGAATTTCTTGCTTCCCTGGTAGATTTCCTTGTCCTTTGTCCAGTCTCTCTTGTCCTTGGGAAGGAGAAGGGGAGGAAGAAAACTGTATTAGGGTTCTACAGAGAAACAGAAGCAATATCATTTGTTTACCAAGCCCGTGGTTTTTTCACCAATATGTCACATTCTCATTGTTTGTATCTGACTTTTTTTTAACTTTACTAAAAGTAAACAGGCCCAGCTCTTTTCAAACCAATGTCATGCATATCTGAAGAAAAATAATCCTGAAATTCCTTTTGCCAAAGATGCATTGTATAAAGAGGTGTCTGAGTCTAGAAGAGGCTGAGAGGCTGGTGGAGGACTTTGTCCCTCCCCTAAAGTGGGCCCCACACTCCCTCTAGTTTCTGGGATTTGCTTTTTTATTCACAGAGGGGTGCTGAGCAATATAGAGGTGATTTAAATTCCATTCTATCTGGTCCACATATACAAAATGTCAGTGCAGTAAATGGGGCTTTTCTTATTTTGAAAGAGTGCAAATCACTGTTCTCTGGCTTCACATGACATTTCAGAGCCTGGGATAAGACTGCAACTCTGTGCTTATCTTAGTATTAAGTATCATTAAGAGACTGTGACTATACAGAAGGGCAGAGTGGGGGAAATGCCAATGATCAGATTGCCATTGCAGGATGCTAGGCAATAGATGATGAAGGGAGGTGCTAGTGCAGAGTTGCTGAAGTGGTAGATGGATGACTGGGAATTGCCATTGTATGGCTTCAGGTCATAGCACATTTGTGAAAGATGTGCATTTCATGAAAATGCACTTTCATTTTATCACTGATATACTTACTATCTTTGGAAGACTTTTCTCAAAGCCAGTAAATAAATTTAAGTTATTTAACTTACAAAGGATGATCATATGTGAAAAATGATGTTTCAAATTAGGAAATACATCATTAAGTAAAAAATACTGAAGCAGAACTCATATTTATTGATTTAGAGGAAGGAAGATTTTGGTTCTCATCAAAATAAAAAATAGCTCAATAAAATTGAGATGCTGATTTTTTTATGTAAATGGTTTTTACACCACCAGTTTATTTCAACAACGATTTAAAATTAAGAAGATGAATGGATAAAGAAGATGTGGTCTATGTATACAATGTAATATTACTCAGCCATTAGAAACGACAAATACCCACCATTTGCTTCAACGTGGATGGAACTGGAGGGTATTATGCTGAGTGAAGTAAGTCAATCGGAGAAGGACAAACAGTGTATGTTCTCATTCATTTGGGGAATATGAATAATAGTGAAGGGGAATATAAGGGAAGGGAGAAGAAATGTGTGGGAGATATCAGAAAGGGACATAGAACATAAAGACTTCTAACTCTGGGAAATGAACTAGGGGTGGTGGAAGGGGAGGAGGGCGGGGGGTGGGGGTGAATGGGTGACGGGCACGGAGGGGGACACTTGAGGGGATGAGCACTGGGTGTTATTCTGTATGTTGGTAAATTGAACACCAATAAAAATTAATTTATAAAAAAATAAATAAAACTATTCTTCAAGAAGAAAAAAAAAATAAAATTAAGAATATTAATTTTTAAATCGTTAATTATGAAATAAAATTTGATAGGGTTTTTATAGAGATTGCATTGCACCTATAGAAGGCTTTGGATAGTTTCGATGTTTTAACAATGTTAACTTCCAATCCATGAACATAGATGTCTTTCCATTTCTTTTCCTTTTTAATTTTTTTTTAATTTTTAATTTAAATTCAATTTGGCAACATATAGTATAACACCCAGTGCTCATCCCATCAAGTGCCCTTCTCACTGTCCATCACCAAGTTACCCCATCCCCCTGCCCACCTCCCCTTCCACTACCCCTTATTTCCCAAAGTTAGGAGTCTCTCATTGTTTGTCTCTAATTTTTCCCACTCAGTTCCCCTCCTTTCCCTTATAATCCCTTCAACTATTTCTTATATTCCCTGTATGAATGAAACCAAATAATGATTGTCCTTCTCCAATTGACTTACTTCACTCAGCATAATACCCTCCAGTTCCATCCACGTTGAAGCGAATAGTGGGTATTTGTCATTTCTAATGGCTGAGTAATATTCCATTGTATATATAGACCACATCTTCTTTATCTATTCATCTGTCGAAGGACATTGTGGCTCCTTTCACAGTTTAGCTATTAGGGACTTTGCTGCTATAAACATTGGGGTGCAGGTGTCCCGGCATTTCACTACATATGTATCCTTGGGGTAAATATCCAATAGTGCAATTGCTGGGTCATAGGGTAACTCTATTTTTAATTTCTTGAGGAACCTCCACACCGTTTACCACTGGATCTCCCTTTACTCTAGAGCCTGGCAAGGGACAGAAGCAGCTGTCCTCTGTTCCCTTTGGGAGAGGTGGTCCCCAAGAAGCACAAATCCAACAGCACAGGGCCCTGGTCTGAGGGTGCTCAAGTGGACAAAGCCAGCTATCCTCTGTTCCCCCGGGACAGGTGGAAGTAGGGAGGGCAAAGGAAAGGGAAAACTCTCTTGCTGCTGGGTGCCAGGCAAGTTGGCACCCAGATGAGTGCACCCATGCCTGTCCCCAGGAGCATCTAAGCCAGTGTGGACTGGGAGACTGTGGTTAGTTACTCCAAGGGAGCTGGACTCCAGAGCTGAAAATCTGGCAGCCGCCAAATTTTTCCTTTTCATCTTTCCATTTTTTATATATTTTAAAATTACTTTTATCAGTCTTATAATTTTGCATTTACTTGTTAAATTTATTTCTAAGTATTTTATTGTTTTTGATGCTATTGTAAATGGTATTTTTCTCATCATAAACAACAAAAAATTGGTAATGTGAGATGAAGGATTTGTTAACTAACCATGTTGTGGTAATCTCTTTGCAGTATATACATGCATCAAATCATCACATTGTACACCTTAAATTTACACCATTTTATAAAACAATTATATTTCAATAAAGATGGAAACATTTTTTTAATTTTTATTTATTATTTATGATAGTCACACAGAAAGAGAGAGAGAGAGAGAGGCAGAGACACAGGCAGAGGGAGAAGCAGGCCCCATGCACCGGGAGCCGGATGTGGGATTCGATCCCGAGTTTCCAGGATCGCGCCCTGGGCCAAAGGCAGGCGCCAAACCGCTGCGCCACCCAGGGATCCCTGGAAACATTTTTTTTTTTAAATAAAAATCATGAAAAGAGGAAAATAAGAATAGTAAAAGTAAGCTAAATCCAGAATGAGCTTAAATAGTAACAGTAAATATCCTACCCACATCCTAGATACATTGCTAGAACAGAAAACACAAATTGCAACCAGAGCTTCCCTGTAATTAGTGTAAGAGGAAAATATCATGGTTTATATAATTCTGAGAGTATAAGGTGACAGACAGGGTCCATGGGAGATGGAAAAATGGAGCTGCAAATCATGGGAAATAAAGTTTTAATTATGCAAAATTAGTAAGTTCTAGGGATCTACACAGCATTTTTTTTTCTCTACACAGCATTGTGCTGTGGACAATAATGTATTGTTAAGATTTTAAGAAGGTAGATCTCATGTTAATTGCCCTTACAGCAATTAAAATTTTTAAAAAAAGAGAGATTACAAGTAAATGATAATGGCCTAGGCATAGCTCTTCCAGAGACTCCCCTATTCAGAGGCCTCAGCAGCTCACAAAAAGTGAAAGTTCACCAGGGCAGAGGGTCCTGGGACCAAAGGCCTGGAATGTGTATGTGTATGGTTTGGAGGAAAGTAAGAGCATACTACAAGGGACTGAGGATCTGGAATTTTGCTCCATGGTAGCACCAAAGACACTATCCTACATTTTTTTAGTGCCTTATTTCTTGCTTTGCCTTTCGACTCCTGAGGAGTTTCTGCAGTTTCCTGGGTCAAGACCCTTACATTGGTCTACAAACATTCAGAAAAGCAGCCTTAAATTCTTGCAGACCATTTCCACTTGATTCTCAGCAGTATTAACAACCCTCATTGAATTTCTATCTCTTCAAAGCTCAGCAAAATGGGAATTGATTGTGACTTAGCTAGAAGTGCTTCAATCTAAATTTCAAATCCCCATATAACTGAAGTAAAGAATTGCATGCTTTTCTCTTTGAAAGTTCATATAACTTAGTTTGGAATATTCTCCTACTGGCTTCTTCACTTAGTAAATTAAGTACTCTTTGGAGATTATTGTTCTTTTTTAGATTCAGGAATTCACAGTAATATAGGCTTTGTTTCCTGGGGCTGAGATATTGCATTAGTCTTCTGATGACTCATCTTCATCTTCTTTCACCCATTCTGTACAGTATGCCATGTCTAGTATTTTTTTTCTTATTTTTGGCTCATTTCCCCTTATCTTGAAACCCTTCCCCAAACACTATGATGTCTTATTATCCTTCATTATATCCTTAAATCCCCATGCTTAAATTCACTGTTTCCCATCATGGCACAACTATTCACACTGCTGCCAAACTCTGTCCCATCCACAGCAAATTTGTACAGTTCTTTTCTACTAAAACTCTATAATGATAGAGAAAAGAATGGTATTGGAAGAATGTACTAACTTGATGATGTCCCAAATTCCTCCTGGGAGTAAAATATACCCTTCCTCCTAGTTTAACTCAATGAAATAGCATTTGTAACAAGTTTAATAATCCCCAAATTGCAATACCTTCTTCAGTGTCATAACTCCACAGCCCTTCCTGTTACCATGACAACACATATTGCAAAGGAGTTAATTTACTTAGAGGTTAACAGGTAAACTTCCTACATTTTTCTCATTTCTGTTTCATACTTTGCAGATCATAGTTAGACCCCTCTTTGCCTCACAG
Source organism: Nyctereutes procyonoides (assembly GCF_905146905.1). NCBI lineage: Eukaryota > Metazoa > Chordata > Mammalia > Carnivora > Canidae > Nyctereutes > Nyctereutes procyonoides. Next base: position 55,372,300 of record NW_026575047.1, on the reverse strand, counting down.
CATATGTCAAATTTCTAAGTAACGTAGATTTTATATAAAAACTTACCAAAAACACACATTCTTCAACTACTACTAATCTGTCCTTTAAATTACAAAGACTAAAAACTATCCATAAAGGCCAATTCCTTTAGAATTTATCTTAGAGACAAATATTACCAATTTTAAAAACATCTAATCACAAAGATAATTGTATAAACCCAACTTTGGTGCCAGAAGCTTCCTAGTTTGAGCACAAAGAAGAGAAGGGTACAGTGGTTACCTATAGCATTTAAGCTGAGAATCTGGAATACTTTCCTCCAGTGTTGTTAAGCACTCACTTTTACACTGCCACTCACTACATCCACTAGTGCTTCAAGGCACATCACAGATATTACCTCTGCCTCTCTGCCTTCCAGACTAAGCACATAAGTCAAGACTTGGAAACCAGCTGGAGCTGGCTTGGGAAATGTTGCCTACATGCCACACTAGAACTGAGCACAACACCATATGTATAGAATGAACTATAATCAGACTTCAAAGAACTGGAAAACCAGTACTTGGGATACCTGGGTGGCTCAGTGGTTGGACGTCTGCCTTTGGCTCAGGGCGTGATCCCAGAGTCCTGGGATCGAGTTCTGCACTGGACTTCCTGCATGGGTCTGCTTCTCCTTCTGCCTGTGTTTCTGCCTCTCTCTCTATGTGTCTCTCATGAATAAATAAATACAATCTTTAAAAAAAAAAAGAAAACCAGTACTTCATACTCAAAGGAAAATTTTGACCACAGATGTGAAAGAGCATCCAAAGTCAACTCATTGTAATAAATGTCAGTAGGAAAGATGACATGATCTCAGGAGAGTCCTCCATTTCTGGGGAGAGATCTGACAAGAGCTCTGAGCTGTTTAGATGTAGTTTTCACCGATCCTCTGAACCAGCTCTAAAGTCTTTCTAGTTTCAATTATCATGTCACTTTACTGTTATCTCTCTGTTGCATGTGACATCCCCACCTTGTATTATATGCATGTATGTAGTGTCTGTCTTCTCATGCCTAATTTGTTACCACTTACCTGAGCAGAAACATTAGGCCACTTCATCTTTTGCCTCTATAAACAACCATAGTGCCTTGTACTTGACAGGTATTTATAGATTTTTTTTAATTGAATTCAGATGATGAGATTCTAGTAACAGATATCACTAAGAAGAACCCAAAGATACAGATGCAATGTAACAGTGGGACACCTGCACCCCGATGTTTCTAGCAGCAATGTCCACAATAGCCAAACTGTGGAAGGAGCCTCGGTGTCCATCAAAAGATGAATGGATAAAGAAGATGTGGTATATGTATACAATGGAATATTACTCAGCCATTAGAAACTACAAATACCCACCATTTGGTTCGACGTGGATGGAACTGGAGGGTATTATGTTGAGTGAAATAAATCAATTGGAGAAGGACAAACATTATATGGTCTCATTCATTTGGGGAACATAAAAAATAGTGAAAGGGAATAAAGGGGAAAGGAGAAAAGTGAGTGGGAAATATCAGAAAGGGAGACAGAACATGGAAGTCTCCTAACTCTGGGAAATGAACTAGGGGTGGTGGAAGGGGAGGTGGGCGGGGGTTGGGGTGACTGGGTGATGGGCACTGAGGGGGGCACTTGATGGGATGAGCACTGGGTGTCATTCTATATGTTGACAAATTGAACACCAATAAAAATAAATTTTAACAAAAACAAATTCAAATAACCATTTAGAAAATCTTAATGATCTTTTAAAAAATTGTTGAAATTCCAGTTAGTTACCATTCACTGTAATACTAGTTTCAGGTATACAATATAATGATTCAATACTTCCTAATGATATTATTCTATTAGATGTTTGTAAAGAATGATAGAAGAGCATCCATGCTAAGCCCCATATTTCAAGTTAGAAACCTGAGAGAATGATAATGCCTACCACAATTTTGATATTTTATAACATTTCATTTGAAAGTTCAACATTTGTTTCTTCACTTAGAGTCCACTACAATCCTTGGCCATGTTGCTTGGGTATCAACAGTAAACTCTGAACTTAAGACACTATTGCACACGTATTTCATCTCATACTGAGATAAACACAGCTGCTGTTAAGCATCAAAATGTCAATATTTTAAAGAAATTAAATTTCTAGCTACCATACTGGTTTTTAACTTTCTTATGAACTAGAACTGACTTCCCTTTGCTCTTAGATCCAAAAGTAGAGATTACTTTAGAATAATTCTAACTTAACTTGTATATCAGTTGTCTATTTCATCTTAGTCTCTAATTAGCCCACCATCATGGTGTCAATTGGGAGTGGTATTACTGAAAACCTGAGCAAGGATCCACAACCAAATTCACTCATGTAGTTGTTGGCAGGATTCGGTTCATCATAGGTCGTTGGGCTGAGGAACTCAGTTGGCTCTTGGTCACCACATGGACCACCAAGAGGCCACCACATGGACCTCTTCAGAAGGAAGCTCTTAATATAGCTGCTGGTTTCTTCAGATAGAGTGAGTGAGAGAGAGATAAAGCAAGAAAGAAAAGAAAAAAAAGGAAAGGAAAGGAAAGGAAAGGAAAGGAAAGGAAAGGAAAGGAAAGGAAAGGAAAGGAAGGAAAGAAGGAAGAAAGGCAGCCACAGTGTCTTATAACACAATCTCAGAAATGACATCTTATCACTATTGTTGTATTCTGTATAAAGTCCAGCTTTTACTTTGGGAAAAGGATTACACAAGGACACAAACACCAGAAGGCAGGAATCAAGAAAGATCATCAGAGTGGCTCCCTAACACAACCTGCACTTTGATTTCTAGGATTCATGACCCTCCCATTTGAAGAATATCATCACCTCTTCCAAAAGTCCCCCAAAATCTCATCCTATGACAGCATCAGCTCAAAGCCTAGGATTTCATCATCTAAATCATCTAAATCTGTCCCAGGTTTGGATGAGACTCCTTGAATATAATTCTTCAAACATAGCTCTTCAAATACAGTTTTTCTTGAAGGTCAAGTCAGTTATCTCCCTCACGTATACTCCATACACAAAAGTGAGGAAGGATAGGATAACTGCTATGTACTATTTGGAGGCACCAAGAAGTCACTGGTCTATAACAACTCTGAATACTTGTTCTAAAAATAAGATATTATGGGCTCAGAGGTCAAGATACTGGCTTAAGAGTAATTATTAGTATATGGCAAAGTTCTGATTCTCATCAACAACTGATTGTATCAGGTTGGATTATAACAACCCAAACTGACATGAAAATAATAGAATTCAACTAATATTAATGTAAACCATTTAAAATTGTTTTAAGAGAATAATGTTAAAATATATAGAGAAGATATTAAAAGGAAAAAATTTTAGGGACGAAGAGATATAGAGTTAGAAGTGAGGGCAGGATCTCAAACTTGGATGAAAAGTCACAGTTCAAGAACTAGATTAAAATATGTCAACCTAAATAGCTCCTACTGGAAACCAGGTGGAGAGCTGAACACAGAGGAATTCATATTAAGGAGAATGGAAATGTTGTAAAGATACCCTTTGTTTAATGATAAATACAATTTACACAAAAAGTAAATGTTTCCCAATCCATATTACCTATCTCCTCCGCCCCCCCAAATCCTGTCTCACTCCTCAGAGTTACCCATTGTTAATAGATGCCCATAGATCCTTCCAGACATTTCCTAAAGACATGCTTATCCTCTATCATATCTTATCTTTCTACAACTACAGTCATGCTGTTGACTATGCCACAACTTGTTTTTTCACTTGCTAATATCATAGCCGTCTTTTCACTTCAGCGAAGACACATCTACCTCATTGTACAGAGAGTCGTATTTCAGAATACTCCATAATCCAGACAATTTTCTGTTGATTTTGGTGGCTTCCAGCTTTTTGCTCTACAAATTATCATCCACTGAATATCTTTATGTGCCACATTAATTATTGTTTTATCTGGTGGGAAGGAAAAGGTCAATCTGAAAATGTTAAAAAGATTAGTTTTCCTCAGACATTGAATGTGCCAAAACAACAGTGAGGAAAGGGTATCCAGAAGTGGACCAGGTAAAGAGGGGTCATTGTGTAGCATGCTTTTCATGGGAGCAATAATCAGTGGTTATCAAATTATAAGTGTCTATGAAATCGAGATTCCACAGACTAAGGAAGAAAATGGAAACAGCCATCGAGATGATATGTGAAGGGAGCTAAGCCATGCAAAGAGTAGTGGTGTGTGCCTAAAAGGGAACAGTCTATAGGATCAGAGGTGGGAAAGAAAAGAATAGAGGAATAGGTTATTACATTATATCATCATTCAGAGCACTAAGGAAGACACTTGATGGGATGAGCACCTGGTGTTGTGCTATATGTTGGCAAATTGAACTTCAATAAAAACAAATTTTAAAAAATTAATTGAACAAGCAAAACAAAAGAGAGAAATAGAGAAGAAAAAGGAAGAAAATCAGAATGTGGATTTACCAAGGCCATAGATCCACAAACTCCTGATGGAGAATTTGGCTTTGCCAATTTCAGGTTAACTTATAGTTTATATTTCTTATAGTTTATATAACCTATAGTTTATTTTTTTTTTGCATTTCTGAATTCCCTCCTAAAATCTGGTAGATTCTGCAAGAAAAAAATTATTGACCTGGATTGTTTTCTAGTTACTGTGGTGAAAAACAAGTCAATCCGATAAATTCAAGGTAATTTTATAATGCATAAGTAGTTGAAGTTATTCCTAGAATTACTGACATTGCCAACATCAGATTTTTAACGCTCAGTTAGGCTGTTTTTGTTCAATACAAATTGACTGTGTGCTCATTAGTGATGCTCATTCTCCATCTAAAGATTAAGGGAGATTCAAATAGCTGATGGATGATATAAAATAAAATCTTTCAAGGTTATCAGTCATGGGATAATCCACCTGCAGGCCACACTGGGACTGTCCTTGCACAGGTAGATTATAGGCTTTTTTGCTTTAGACACATTGGAAAAACCATCACATCTCTTTTGTAGGCTCTACACAATAGCTTACACAGTGCATCAAAAAAAATATCTATTTCAAATTAGTTTACTTTTGGTTAAAAATATATTTTCAAATGCTAACTAAACACTCTGTTTCAGAATGTGGTGTCAGATTAAGGCATTAGCAGTCATTTACAATTTAGCATGAAGCACAGGACAACTCAGGTATATCTTGATGTAAGAAAGAAAAGAGAATTATTGATGGTAGAATTGGGCTAAGGATAAAGAGTAGGGAGTGAGGGTGACAGAACATAAGAGACACTTAACTCTGAGAAACAAACACGGGGTGGTGGGAAGGGAGGTGGGCAGGGTGTTGGGGTGACTGCATAATGGGCACTGAGGGGCCCCTTGATGGGATGAGCACAGGGTGATATGCTGTATGTTGGCAAATTGAACTCCAGTAAAGAAGGAGTAGTAGAGAGGGTTGGCCCTGGTTGCAAATAACCCGTCTTCCTCCTCCAGAGCCCATTCCTTCCCATCTGTTATAATGTCAACATTCACATAAAGTGAGAATTTCCCTTCAATGGTGTCAAAGGATTACTTCAGCTTGAAAAGTTGTACTCATTCCCTTGCTAACATTATACAATGAAGGACAGAATAAAAAGACTCTGCATCACTCCTTAAAATAAAGTAGAAGTTTAACTTGTAGAATCTGATCCTATTACTTTAAAGGGAGGCCACTTCCTCTGGGATAAGCATTTAAAATTACTCCAATATAATTATTTAGTGCAAAACGATCTTTTAGTGCAAAGATACTCTTTAGTTAGTGGCAAAATACATTGTGCTGTGTAGCAATTCAGGCAAACACTATTTCTAAGTATTTTTAAAGTTAAAGAAAAGCATTCTATGGTCCATTTGAGAAGTGCCACTCATTATTGAGGAAGGTCATTATTCATGACCTGGAGAATTCCTGACAGGGTTGGGAGTAGCCACTTTTGTACTGCTTCAAGTCTCAGACAGAAACAAGTGTTAATTGTGATGTTCTCCTTTGCAAGAAATGAAGTTCATCCACTAATAACACTGAAATCTATCAGTTGCTCACACCCTGGAGCTTATTGTCTTATTCTCATTCTTCTATCTGGTGGAGAAAACATATTTAATATAGTCAATTCTATTCCAATAAACTTGTTAATGTCTGTTTTCTCTTCACTCTTTGGAAGAAAGTACAGAATAAGGAAAATCACTTCTTAAATTTATTCATCAAAATATATATGTTGAACCATCATTGACAGCAGACCTTGAGCCAGGTTCTAGAATTACAGGGGGAATGAATGAATGAATGTAAAAGTACGGTGTAGTTGGAATTCCTTAACTAAATGAACCTATGCACCTGATTTCTTCAAGTATATGTGTTCAGCTAGACAGATATCTTCAAGATGCACAGATTAGCTGCTCAGGAATTATCAAAGCTCTCTGCATTTGGAGGACTTTCTGACTATAGAGTGAGAGGTTCTATGCTTTTCCGCTTTGAATCCTCATTGCACCAGTTCATACAAAGGTAGACCTCAGAAAGGATTATTTGTACAATCCAAACTTACAAGAAATCAACACATAAACAAATTCTCATACCATTTATGATGAGAAGATGTTCATTCACAGCAATATGGTAGACCAGATAATTTAATATGTCTCTAGTGAATAACACGAAGAAACACCTCTTTAATTTACTCTTGCGACCCTGCTAACGGTGACACTATGACACTACACATATATCTGAAAAAAGAGTCAAACGGACGTTCTCAAGACTGTTCGAGAAATAACTCACAACATTAAAAGATAACTGAATTCCCAACAAATCTCCAAGGCCAAAGTTTAAGAAGAACTGTAATCCACAACAGTACAGACATACATAGACCCCAGTGATGCCTTTATCTTATGGGAGAAGATGGTGCTTTGGGTTGAATCACATAGACATTATACCTAGTGAGGCTGCTTTACATGCTGACATCTCCCCAATAAATAAAGACAACAACAGAAAAACATTGAACCTCCCACGGGTTTAGGGAAACAACAGTAAGCTGTCTGATCACAGGTTTGGGGGGATAAAACAAAGTCTCCCCTAAGAATTGGTAGGGAAATGTTGACACTTCCAGTATAATTGTGCCTGAATTTATACTATCCTTATGGTCTGGGGTACACAAGCTAAGACACTGTTAGAAATTGCTTCCTGTCTGATAATTACACTGCAGCGCTGTCATGCAAAACAGACTCTGAAATTAACATGCAGAAGATTTATTAGAGAGGGCTCTTGAAAACTACACCTAAAATGAGGGAAACAAGGCAAGGCTGAGCAGAGAGAAAGACAAACCTCAGTCAATCCTGCAAGGGGTTCTAAAGATTGGATGGCATTTATATATTATTCTGAGTAGGGCAAGAAGTGTGGCCTATAATACTCTGAAATGCCCAGTCTCTGGATGCTCATAACCTTTGATGGTAGGGCAATGGCAGAAGGGGAACTGACAACTAAGCACTGTCTGCTGGTGGCACTGCCAGTCTCAGGGGCAATGAGCTCTTTATCTCTGAAAGGATAGTAGGATGGAAATCACTCTGTCTACCACAGGCATCTGGCAGAAGCACACACAAAGCAGCTGTGAAGGGGAAAATCTTCCACCCATCTTTCCAGGAGAATGAGGATACAAAATAATGATAATTATCATAAGGACAGCAATTACTAACTTAGATATATAAAAACCAGGTAGAGCTAAAATCCCATATATGAAAAATATGGAAGTTGAAAGGGAGTTGATCAAAATTCTTGGGTCCCAAGGTTCTTGAATTGCTCTTACTAACTGGTTGGTTTAAGACTATACAGCTAAGTATATCTATTAAAATCTAAAAGAATTTAAAAATAGAATCTATAAGTAATTGACTAAAGATATTAAAAAACAAGACAGAGCCCAAAGCAATCTACACATTTAAAGAAATCCCTATCAAAATTTTCAAAAGTGTGGTATCAAAAGTACCACACAATCTGGTAATCACAATAGTGGATTGTGATTACCAAAAATACAAAAACACTAGGGGCACCTGTGTAGTTCAGTCAATTAAGCATCTGACTCTTGATTTGAGCTTAGATTATGATCTCAGGGTCATGAGATTGAGCCCCACATTGGGCTCCATGCTCAGAGGGGAATCTGTTTCTCTCTCTTCCTCTCTCCTGCCCGTCCCTCTGGTTGTGATTCTCTCTCTCTCTTTCTCTCTTTCTAAAACAAATAAATCTTTAAATAAAAATTTTTGAAAATACAAAAAAATTAATTGAAATGGTACACTAACCCCTATGTTAATTGTATTATATACAGTAGCCAAATTATGGAAGAAGCCCACAGGTCCACCAATAGATGAATAGATTAAGAAGATGAGGTATATATAAACATACACACACACACAATGGAATATTACTCAGGCATAGAAAATAATAAAATCTTTCCATTTGTAATGTCATGGAAGGAGCTAGAGAGTATAAAGCTGAGCAAAATAAGTCAGTCAGAGAAAAGCAGATACCATATGATCTCATTCATATGTGGAATTTAAGAAAAAAAAACAAATGAGCAAAGGGTAAAAAATAGACAAACCAAGAAACAGACTCTTAACTATAGAGAACAAACTGATGATTACCAGAGGGGAGATGGGAAGGGATGGGGAAATAGTGGATGGTGATTAAAGAGTACACTTGTCATGATGAAAAATAAACAAAAACAGAAAACTAAGGTAATATATAGCATACAATAGAATGATTGAAATAAGTCTAAACATTTTAGTAATATAGTAAATATAAGCAAGCAAAAGATGTTTGGTGTAAGGCGTAAAATCAACACATGTCACCTTGATATCTAAAATCTGGAGGATCTCAATCATGAAATAGGCAAAAGACATGAACAGAAATCTTACAGAGGAAGACATAGACATGGCCAACAAGCACATGAGAAAATGCTCCGCATCACTTGCCATCAGGGAAATACAAATCAAAAACACAATGAGATACCACCTCACACCAGTGAGAATGGGGAAAATTAACAAGGCAGGAAACCACAAATGTTGGAGAGGATGTGGAGAAAAGGGAACCCTCTTACACTGTTGGTGGGAATGTGAACTGGTGCAGCCACTCTGGAAAACTGTGTGGAGGTTCCTCAAAGAGTTAAAAATAGACCTGCCCTACGACCCAGCAATTGCACTGTTAGGGATTTACCCCAAAGATACAGATGCAATGAAACGCCAGGACACCTGCACCCGATGTTTCTAGCAGCAATGTCCACAATAGCCAAACTGTGGAAGGAGCCTCGGTGTCCATCGAAAGATGAAGGGATAAAGAAGATGTGGTTTATGTATACAATGGAATATTACTCAGCCATTAGAAATGACAAATACCCACCATTTGCTTCGATGTAGATGGAACTGGAGGGTATTATGCTGAGTGAAGTAAGTCAATCGGAGAAGGACAAACACTATATGTTCTCATTCATTTGGGGAATATAAAAATTAGTGAAAAGGAATAAAGGGAAAGGAGAGAAAATGAGTGAAAATATAAGTGAGGGTGACAAAACATGAGAGACACCTAATTCTGGGAAATGAACAAGGGGTAGTGGAAGAGGAAGTGGGCGGGGGGGGAGGTTGGGGTGACTGGGTGATGGGCACTGAGGGGGGCACTTGGCAGGATGAGCACTGGGTGTTATATGTTGGCACATTTAACTCCAATTTAAAAAAAAAAAACATTTGATACCTATTTAAAAAAAGGAATAAATACATTAATTACCTGAAGGTATGGTGACCATCGGTCACTATACAATGCTATTACAATATCATTGACTGTATTCCCTGTGCTATGCCTTTTATTCCCATGACTTATTCATTTCATAACCAGAGGACTGTATCTCCCACTTTGTTTCACCCATTTTGTCCATCTACCCTCCCACCTCCCTTCTGGCAACTATCAGTTTGTTCTCTGTATTTATAGGTCTGATTCTACTTTTTGTTTGTTCATTTTTTAGATTCCACATATAAGTGAAATTATGTGGAATTTGTCTTACTCTGTCTGACTTGTTTCATTTAGCATAATACCCTATAGGTCCATTCATGTTGATATATATATATATATATATATATATATATATATATATATATATTACATCTTTCTTATTCATTCATCAATGAACACTTATGTTGCTTCCTCATCTTAGCTATTGCAAAGAATGCTGCAATAAACAAAGAGGTGCAAGTATCTTTTTGCATTAGTATTTTCATTTTGTTTGGATAAATTCCCAGTAGGGAAAGTATTGGATTATATGGTAATTATATTTTTAATTCTTTGAAGAAACTTCATACTGTTTTCCACAGTGGCTATACATGCCCACCAACACTACCACAGTTCTTTAGAACTAAACAGAAATGAAAAGGTCACATCAAGGATGTAAAGCAAATAACATGGATCTTAAAATAAGTAATAATAAAAAGACAGTAAATGGAAATATTAGATGGATGAAATGAATAATATAGGTGGTATTAGTTATATAAAAATAGACGATAAACGTTTAAAAGTAAAGATAGACAAAACCAAAGTTGAATGTTTTAAAAGTCTAATAGACAAATCTTAGCCCTATACCCTTATATAGAGAAAGGGCACCAATGATTAACCTTTAGATTAAAAATCTTTATATGCATAATGATACTTTTAAAAAGTATATAAATTACAAGGATATATAAATTGGTAGAATAAATTTGAAACTTCAGTGACCTATTTCCTAGAAAAATATATTAAATAATTACATAACGTAGAAAGCTTTAATAAACCTACTAAATTAAATTAATTAAATCAATACTTAAAAATGAAAAACAAAAGTACCAAATTGTGTTGCTAAAAAGTTATATTTAGAAAACAGATACTTTTAAGTCTTACATTATCTGTTCCAGAGAGTAGAATGAAATAAATAGGAATAGAGAAATACAGGAGAAGTATAAAAACAAAGCATTACAGAGCAAGCTCACTTATAAAAAGGTATGCAAATATCCTCAATAAAAAATTATAGTATATAATTTAATACACCCACAAGAAAATGATATACCTAAAAATAAATGTAACATACATATGCTACACTTTGTGGAGAAATACGTACATCATTTTCTGTCAAGACAAAAAGTAAATAAAAAATAAAATGAAGTTTTTGCTTTAGAGATCTAAATATCATAAAGATATTTAAACATTAAAAAGAAAGATATTTAATCATTAAATACAATGTAATTCAAATATAAATACCAACAGGATATTTCATTGAACTCAAAAGGACGAATCTAAAATTCATATGGATGAACACAGGGCCAAGAAAAATTAAAAATTTTGAATGAGAAGAACTGCAGTAAAGGGTTAATTTGGCAGCCTGAATACCCAAACCACAAATATTCCTCTGAGCCCTTGGAATTGGCTGCCTACTATGTCTTTGTACACTTACGGTACCAGAAGGTACATGCTAACACTGTGATTCACAGTGAACATTTGTTTTTGTATGCTTGGAGCTTCGGGCCATATGGTATCACTTTGATTTCAGAGGGGTGAGACCACTGGAGACTGAGCACCTAAGGTCAGTCATGTGGGTTGTTCATGTCTATGTTACTGACACCAATAAAAACTCTGGACACCAAAGCTTATGTAAACTTTCCCAGTTGACAATATACTATTCACATCTTATTACATATAAAGGTTTCTGGTGCCTAAGGAAGAACTAAGTAATGTTTTGTAACTCCATGGGGAAAGGACAACTGGAAGCTCATGCCTAGCTACTGCTGGACTCTGTTGTACATACCTTTTGCTTTAATGATTCTAATCTGTACCTTTCTACTGTAATAAACAGTAACTGAGTGGGGACCCCTAACACAGGAATCAAAGTCAGGCACTGACTAGCTAAAACCTATCAAAGCCTATAATGAAGCTATGGAAATTAAAACAGTATGGTCATGGCATAGAGACAACAAATAGACTAAAAGAAAATACAACCTCAAATGTGAAGAAATGGCATTGCAGATCAATAGGTAAAAGATAAATTATTGAACAACACTGAGGGGGGCACTTGATGGGATGAGCACTGGGTGTTATGCTATATGTTGGCAAACTGAACTCCAATAAAAAATTAAAAAAATAAAAAATAAAAATATATATGTTTCAAAAAATAAACTGCTTAATCTTCAAAAAAAATTCAAACAAAAAAATTGATCCAGATTATCCATTTAGGAAAAATGCATATATCTGATAGACACCATCTATAAAAATGTATCAGATAGAAAAATCTGTGAAATGCAAAATTAAATACATCCTTACAAAAACATATAGATTTTTTTTATATTCTCAGGATAGGGACAGATTTTAAGTAAACAATCATAAAAGAAAATATTTATTAGTTTGACAGCATTAAAATTAAATACACCTGTACACCAAAAGGTATCACAAACTTATAAAAATTAGATATATATGAAATAAGTGATAAGACCTTAGTATATGCAGATTAGCATATCTATATAGTATAAATCAATTAGTTCATCCAACAAATACTTATTGAATGTCTGTTATGTACAAGATGATGTTCTGGTGACTGGAAAAACTGTAGGAAACAACTCAGACAATAGCCTTATTTCATACGGAAGACAGACAATAATAAATAAACAAATAAATATATTAATAAGCCTCAGATTTTAGCAAGTGCCTTAGAGAGAAATAAAGCAAGTAAGGGAATACAGAGCTTGACAGGAGATGTTATTTTAGATAGGCTGTTCAGAAAAGGCCAATGTAAATCTACAGCTATTTTTGAACCTAATATAAGGCTACAAGTCATAGCCTTTCTTATGAAAAGGAAAATAACCCAATAGAAAAAAGCTATTCTCAACTAAATTAATTAAATGGCCAAAAATTCTCTGCAGTTTATATAAACATAATTTTGCATGTGTGTTCATGTTAAGAGGATTTATGGGATTTCAGAAAAAACATTTTAGTATGAATTTATAATTTCTGAACCTGGGTGATGAGCTAATGAAATTTGTTATACCATTCTCTCATTCATTTTTCTTTTATTTTTTCTATATAACAATATTATATTTTATGAATATATAATTAAAATACATTTTAATTGCTCAACCACTGAGCATCTGCCTTTGGCTCAGGTCATGATCCCGGGGTCCTGGAATTGAATCCTGCATCAGGCTGCCTGCAGGAAGCCTGCTTCTCCCTCTGCCAATGTCTCTGCCTCTCTCTGTGTGTCTTTCATAGATAAATAAATAAAATCTTTTACAAGATAAAATAAAATAAATAAAAAGTTACTGAAACTCTTGAAAGAAAAAATATTTCTCTTGAAAACAATTTAAAAATAAATGAAAATAATGGAATTAGCAAACATAATCTACTGATATACACACAAAGAAAAACATATCATGATCAAATTAAGTTCCTTTAGAAATTCAAGGTTTGTTTAATAATTGAAAATAAATTAACATAATTATACATGTTAAAAGAAAATTTTTCATCTTGTTTTTAAAATTTGACCTATTGTTGAGTGAAATAAGTCAATCGGAGAAGGACAAACATTATATAGTCTCATTCATTTGGGGAATATAAATAATAGTGAAAGGGAATAGAAGGGAAGGGAGAAGAAATGGGTAGGAAATATCAGAAAGGGAGACAGAACATGAAGACTCCTAACTCTGGGAAACGAACTAGGGATGGTGGAAGGGGAAGAGGGTGGGGGGTGGGGGTGAATGGGTGTCAGGCACTGAGGGGAGCACTTGACAGGATGAGCACTGGGTGTTATTCTGTATGTTGGCAAATTGAACACCAATAAAAAATAAATTTATTTAAAAAATAAAAATAAAACAAAAACAAATGGAGAGCCCGTTATGCTTTGAAATCCCATCAGGGGTAAATAGAAAGAACTGTTAGAAAGAACTTTGCCAGTATATATGATAACCCCTAAAAGTTTTTACACACTTCATTCTCTTCTTTGTTCATTTTAGAGATGCACCTGCTTTCAAATATCATTGCCCACCAGAAGCTAACATGAGAGATGTTTGAATTTCATGTATCTTGTGCAGTGTAGGCATTTAATGCATATTTATTAAATCCAGACCTGTACTGTCCCCCAGGAATTTCATAAAGTAGAGCCAAGGAACATAAGCTTTCAGGTCAGGCAAGCTAAGGTTTAATTTCCAACTACCATTTTGGAGGTATTACTATCTTCATTGTTCTCATGGTAAGATTCATGTCCTCATTGGTAATGGGATGAATAAAATCTGCAGAATTGGGAGTAGTAATGGATATATATTATGCAAATGTTGACTGTAGTACTCAGTCAGCTGTAGCTAGAGATAGAAATCTGTGATTGTGAAGATTTAGACTAGGCGAAGGCCAAGCTCTACCTCTTCTAGTTGTGTGTAACCCACAACAAGTCTCTAGTCTCTGGGAGTTGATAGGCACAATGCATGCATGAAGGTTGTTACTGATGCCACCTAGTATTTCTGATCCTGTCTCCCAGGCACAGACTGCTCCCTTTGTTTTTTGTGTTTTTTTTTTTTAATGCTGCATCTTTTGATATCTGGCAGGGTGTGTCCTCCATTATTCTTTTTTTAAAGGATTTTATTTATTTATGAGAATGCACAGGGAGGGGAGAGAGAGGCAGAGACAGGCAGAGGGAGAAGCAGGCTTCATGCAGGGAGCCTGACATGGGACTCGATCCAGGGTCTCCAGGATCACACCCTGGGCTGCAGGCGGTGCTAAACCGCTGAGCCACTGGGGCTGCCCTGCTCCCTTTGATATAAGGCTTGGCCCTGTGATTGTGTTTCAGCCCATGACATATGGCCGTGTGTCCACTTTTAGGTGAATGCTTTGAGGCAATATGTGATTTGATGTGTTCTTCCTCTCCGTCTGCCAAGCAGTTACAATAACATAGAGTTCAGTCCCTGGCCAATTCTGAATGAATACAGAGTATGAGTGAGAAATAAGCCTTTGTGCTTTCCATCCCTGAAAAGTATGATGATGTCAGTATTGCCTACCCTGTCTTAACTGAAGCAGCATGTAGAGTGCCTGCACTAGTGCCTGACACATAATCAGTGCTGAGGAAGTGTTTATTATTGGTAGCAGTAATAGTTATATTTATATTCGAAACAGCCCTAGCTCTACCTAATGATGTCTAAGCTGGCAATGAACTTCATGATTTTAAGATCACCAGATTCTCATGGAGAAATGAGTTTATTATTTGGCATAAGAAAAGTACAAAAAATCCTACTTCAAACACCTGTTGACTGACCATGTAAGCATCTTACAGTGACTCATCTCTGAGCAATAATTTCCTTATGTGTAAAATGAGGAGGATGGTGATGGTGGCTTAAGTTGGATAAAATGCACAGAGCACAGTGTTGAAGTGGGGTGAGCACCTAATAGTCCCTGCTGGCCTTCTCTTTCCTGCTGCCTGTGATTACTACCTTTGTAGCCATCAACTGCAGCTTCTCCTGCCTTCACTTCTTATGTCCTTCCCCAGCTATACAGGCCTCTCCTCCTAGTCATTGGCTTCTCCATGAGGAGATGGAAAGCAGACTACTAATGTATTAATTTTGCTAACAGTAGTTTGAGGAAAAATTGTGTCAGGGTGGGAGATGGCACAAAATATACCATGGATTTTGTTAGTTCATTGGCTCTAGTCCTTAGAAAGAGATATGAAATAAATGGAAAATCTGAAATCATTTGTGGCTTTAAATAACCTAAATACAGGGATCCCTGGGTGTGAGCGGTTTGGCACCTGCCTTTGGCCGGGGTGCGATCCTGGGACCCGGAATCGTGTCCCACGTCGGGTCCCGCATGGAGCTGCTTTTCTCTTGCCCTGGGTCTCTGCCTCTCTGTTCTCTCTGTGTGACTATCATGAATAACTAAATAAATCTTAAAAAAATAACCTAATACATCCAGTGTGTTTGCTGTGTGTCTGAATCATTTTCAGACTTAAACTAAGCAGTGATAATTTTCTGCTTAGTTTTTCTGTTCTGGTAGATCTGATCAATGATTTCTGGGCATATGGGTGGACAGGCATGATGGACTTCTCTTCTTAAAGGCCAGCATTAAGTGTAATTGTATTTCAAACATCTAGTGAAAGTATCTTTTCAAATAACTGAAAGGGAAACTAATTAAATAGCTAAAAACTTTCATCATTTCTGGAAGGATGTACCAAACCCAGTGGTACAGTTGGTCTTAACCATAAACTCTTATTATTCTCTATGAAAAAATTAACTTTAACTAAGAGTTATGGTTATATTTTATGAGGTGGGTGGAAAATTTTAAGGTTCATTGAGAAACTTAATTAATCCGTCAAATTTGTTCACAAATCTTTGAGGTATGAAACAAAAACTAGAGCCTTTGCCTTTCAATCTGGGTCTGAGGTCCTCATCACTGGGCCACACCACCTTGGAGAGGAGCAGGAGAGGAAAACATACACACTGGTTTGTGTTTAAAGATTTTAAAAAACACTATTGCTTTTTGTTAAAGATTTTTAAAATTTAGATGATACGGTCTAAGATATCTTAAATATCCTTTTCTCTCATTCTCATACTGTTTTTTCTGTTACATAGTCCACATAAGTTGGCATATGCATGTTACATTGCAAGGAAGGTATTGAAAACTTGATGCTGTAAAACTGTTTTTTTTTAAGATTACCTCTTTATATGCTAATTAGTGTGAAAACAGAATTTACTTTACAGCTTTCGTGGTGTGACAATATAGGGGGGTCAATATCATGAATGTGAGTTTGTGCAAGTGGGCCATCTGAAGTGGGAATGGTAACTCATGGGAGCAGACTGGTGAAGTGATATGAAAAAATAAAGCTGCGTATGCCCTATTGGCATTTATTATCAACCAAGTAGATTAAAGGGGCACCTGGGTGGCTCAGTTGGTTAATCATCTGCCTTTAGCTCAGATCATGATCTCAGAGTCTTGAGATCAAGCTCTGCATCAAGCTCTCTACTCGGCAGGGAGTCTATTCTCTCTCTCTCCCTCTATACTTGCGCTCTCTCTCTCTCAAATAAATAAATAAAATCTTTTTTAAAAAGTAAATTAAAAAAATTAATCAGTTTGTCAATGTGTATAACTGTGTATTAACAATTCAATTACTAAAAATGTATTCTGAATAAATAAGAATGTATAATATATATTTAGATGTAAAGATGGTGATTATATTTTCTTGGAAAAATCAAATCATGATAGTTCCAAACTAAATCACTCTACATTCATTAAAATTACACTGTAGAGATTTATTCATTTTTTTATGAATATGGAAAATGCATGTAACTCCAAAGCAGGTTGAAGAGCAGCAGGGGGTGTCTATATTCCACTTTTGAGAAAATACAAGTGGAGAGACAGAGCCATGGTCAGAGCACAGATTCTCAGATATCAGTAACAAGGTGGTTTTCATTTTTTGTTTTTGTTTACTTGTATTTGAAAATTATCCTGCACTTAACATGGATTACTTGTATAATCAAAATGTCTTTTTTAAAAATAATGTGTGCAAATGGTATTGATTACCTTCTTTTTTTTGGACTGGCTTTGCTAACAATTCTGTTGTATGGTTTAAAACATTCCATTTTAGGGCTATTTTGCATCTAACTCACTCTGGCAGTTTTAGGTCTAGTATGCTTCCAGAGGGTTGGGTGCACATCTTAATCACTGTAACACCATCCCTTTATGTAGACTCACAGCTATTGGCCTGAAATGGGAACTTTGATTCAGAACTTTAAAGAGAGAATATCCCATTTTCTGGTTACATGTTCCTGGAGAATGGGGCCATGTCTTTCTTCATCACTGGGTTCTTATCCTCCTTACGATCAGCACATAAGTCAGGGATTGCCTCAAAACAGTCCTGCAATAGAAAGCTATTCAGTTGATCCAAATCTCATTAAGGTGAGAAGACTGAAGCCCATGGAAATTAAATATTTTTCTCATGATCATATAACACCTGCCCCTGTTCCATTCATTGCATCCAAGACTAACAGATGAGCCTCTTCGACAAGAGGGGTACTCTGAACACCTTTATTAAGAGAAAATATTCCTTTTACAACACATTTACAAACAACAACTATAAATGTTATTCATCATTTTTCTAAAGGGTTCAGGAAAAACAGTTTTCCTAGTAGAAAGAGGAAAGAAGCCACCAAAATCCTAGAGGAGAACACAGGCAACACCCTTTTTTAATTTGGCCACAGCAATTTCTTGAAAGATACATTCATGAAGGCAAGGGAAGTAAAAGCAAAAATGAATTATTGGGACTTAATCAAGATAAAAAACTTCTGCATAGCAAAAGAAACAACAAAACTAAAAGACAACCTACAGAATGGGAGAAGATATTTGCAAATGACATATCAGATAAAGGGCTAGTATCCAAGATCTTTAAAGAACATATTAAATTTAACACCCAAGAAACAATCCAATCATGAGATGAGCAGAAGACATGAACAGAAATTTCTCCAAAGAAACATATACATGGCCAACAAGCACATGAGAAAATGCTCCGCATCACTGGCCATCAGGGAAATACAAATCAAAACCACAATGAGATGCCACCTCACCCCAGTGAGAATGGTGAAAATTAACAAGACAGGAAACAACAAATGTTGGAGAGAATGTGGAGAAGGGGGAACCCTCTTACGCTGTTGGTGGAAACTGGTACAGTCACTCTGGAAAACGCGGAGGTTCCTCAAGAAGTTAAAAATAGAGTTACCCATACAAGCCAGCAATTGCGCTATTGGGTATTTACCCCAAAGATACAGATGTAGTAAAACACTGGGAAACCTGCACCCCAATGTTCATAGCACCAATGTCCACAATCGCCAAACTGTGGAAGGAGCCATGATGTCCTTCAACAGATGAATGGATAAAAAAGATGTGATATATATATATATAGATATATATACATACACACACACACACACACACACACACACACACACACTGGAATATTACTCAGCCATCAGAAAGGACAAATAGCCACCATTTGCTTCGACAAGGATAGAACTGGAGGGTATTATGCTGAGTGAAGTAAATCAATTGGAAAAAGACAATCATCATATGGTTTCACTCATATGGGAAATATAAGAAATAGTGAAAAGGAGGGGAACTGAGTGGGAAAAATTAGAGAGGGAGACAAACCATGAGAGACTCCTAACTCTGGGAAACACAGGGTTGTGGAAAGGGAGGTAGGCAGGGGAATGGGGTAACTGGGTGATGGGCACTGAGGAGGACACTTGATGGGATAAACACTGGGTGTTATACTACATGTCGGCAAATCAAACTTAAATAAAAGCAAATGGGGCAGCCTGGGTGGCTCTGCGGTTTGGCGCCACCTTTGGCCCAGGGCCTGATCCTGGAGACCTGGGATTGAGTCCTACATCAGGCTTCCTGCATGGAGCCTGCTTCTCCCTCTGCCTATGTCTCTGCTCTGTCTCTCTCTGTCTCTGTCTCTGTCTCTGCTCTCTGTCTCTCATTAATAAATAAATAAAATCTTTTTTTAAAAAAGACATTTTCTATATCTTGAGCAACAAAATGTGGTTCCAGATTGCAATGGCACATAATCATGGTGGAGGGACTAGACTTTGGTTTATGGCCAAAAAAGCCCACTTAGAAAGTTCTGGACTCATGTTACACCACTAGCATGCCACATCACTGGCATATATAACTGCTGCAGAGTATCTGTAAGGAGGATAAAATAAACATGCACCCAGATATAACTCAAGGTATTTTTAAACAGAATTATCTCCTTACATCATATTCATGTCCTTCTAAAGCCCTCTTCACCTGGGGAGAGCACTCATGTATTTTGAATACCGAAGTCATAGTTAGTGAAGATATAGGAGTTACAGAAGACTTAAATAGTGATCTTTTTTTTTTCTGTACATCTGGGTTTTCTCTTTTCTTATTTATTTTTTATTGGAGTTCAATTTTCCAACATATAGCATAACACCCAGTGCTCATCCCATCAAGTGCTCCCCTCAGTGCCTGTCACCCAGGCACCCCCAAACCCACGCCCACCTCCCTTTCTACCACCCCTTGTTCATTTCCCCGAGTTAGGAGTCTCTCATGTTCTGTCTCCCTTTCTGATATTTCCCACTCATTTTTTTCTCCTTTCCCCTTTATTCCCTTTCACTAATTTTTATATTCCCCAAATGAATGAGACCATATAATGCTTGTCCTTCTCTGATTGACTTATTTTACTCTGCATAATACCCTCCAGTTCCATCCACGTCAAAGCAAATGGTGGGTATTTGTCATTTCTAATGGCTGAGTAATATTCCATTGTATAAATAAACCACATCTTCTTTATCCATTCATCTTTCGATGGACACCGAGGCTCCTTTCACAGTTTGGCTATTGTGGACATTACTGCTATGAACATCGGGGTGCAGGTGTCCCGACTTTTCACTGCATCTGTATCTTTGGGGTAAATCCCCAGCAGTGCAATCACTGGGTCGTAGGGCAGATCTATTTTTAACTCTTTGAGGAACCTCTACACAGTTTTCCAGAGTGGCTGTACCAGTTCACATTCCCAACAACAGTGCAAGAGGGTTCCCCTTTCTCCACATCCTCTAAACTCAGAATGGATGAAAGATCTTAATGTGAGACAAGATTCCATCAAAATCCTAGAGGAGAACACAGGCAACACCCTTTTTGAACTTGGCCACAGTAACTTCTTGCAAGATACATCCATGAAGGCAAGAGAAACAAAAGCAAAAATGAACTATTGGGACTTCATCAAGATAAGAAGCTTTTGCACAGCAAAAGAACAGTCAACAAAACTAAAAGACTACCTACAGAATGGGAGAAGATATTTGCAAATGACGTATCAGATAAAGGACTAGTATCCAAGATCTATGATGAACTTCTTAAACTCAACACCAAAGAAACAAACAATCCAATCATGAAACGGGCAAAAGACATGAAGAGAAATCTCACAGAGGAAGACACAGACATAGCCAACAAGCACATGATAAAATGCTCTGCATCACTTGCCATCAGGGAAATACAAATCAAAACCACAATGAGATACCACCTCACACCAGTGAGAATGGGGAAAATTAACAAGGCAGGAAACAGCAAATAGTGGTCATTTTGTATGCTTATAAAATCCATTTAACTGAACAACAATAAATAAATGAAAAAGGGTGAAAGAGGGAGGAAACAGGTATGTAAAAATATTTAACCCACGTTTAGTCATTATTCTTGGAAATGTCACCTGATAGTTTCAAATGTTGGAATCATTGTAAATAAATATTAGAAAATGATTGTGTTCACTGTCCTGATCAGCCAATATCATTGGGAGCTCCTGTGCTTGAGGATCTGTGAAATACTAAGAGGAACAGTGAAGGTTCTGATTTATCTTGGAGGATTCAGTGATTAACACCCAAGGTCTCTAAACAGGGTGTGTGTCATACAGCCCTTTTCAAGTGCAGATACCTTTGTCTTTTCTTCTCTCTACCAAGGACCTTCCACTCCATGGTAGAAAAACATAATGGGTGATAGATACACAGGCCCTGGTCCAGCTACAGCTCCTGCCTCATTTTCTCTTCATCTTTGGGAGACTATAATTGAAATTTGGCTCTTTTTTTTTTTTTTTTTACATCACTCCCTTTTGGATTTTTGCTGACTTCTGTTTCCACAAAACCCCTTCCCTCATCAATCAGGTAGAGAGAGGAGGGGCAAGATGGCGGAAGAGTAGGGTCCCCAAATCACCTGTCCCCAACAAATTACCTAGATAACCTTCAAACCATCCTGAAAATCTACGAATTCGGCCTGAGATTTAAAGAGAGACCAGCTGCAATGCTACAGTGAGAAGAGTTCGCGCTTCTATCAAGGTAGGAAGACGGGGAAAAAGAAATAAAGAAACAAAAGGTCTCCAAGGGGAAGGGGCCCGCGAGGAGCCGGGCTGAGGTCAGGGCGAGTGTCCCCAAGACAGGAGAGCCCCGTCCCGGAGAAGCAGGAGCTGCACCAACCTTCCCGGGCTGAAAGGCGCTCGCAGGGAGTTAGAGCAGGACCCAGGAGGGCGGGGATGCCCTCGGGCTCCCTGGGACACTAACAGACACCTGCGCCCCAGGAGAGTGCGCCGAGCTCCCTAAGGGCTGCAGCGCGCACGGCGGGGCCCGGAGCAGCTCGGAGGGACTCGAGCTGCTGCTCTTCGGAGAGGGCTGCGGGGCGGGAGCAGCTCGGCGGCGGCGGCGGCTCCCACAGAGAAAGAGGCTCCGTGCGGAGGGCCTGCGCGGCTCCGGGAGCAGCTCGGAGGGGCTCGGGCAGAGAGGCGGCTGTGCGGCCGGGAGCATGAATCCAACAGCGCACGACCCGGAGCACAGAGCGCCAGGACACAGCCCAGGATCCGGCCTCCCCCCGGGACAGGTAGAGGCCAGGAGGGCCCAGGACAGCAAGGACACTCCTGCCCCAAGCTGAGCAGATCAGTGGTCTGAACTGACACCAAAAGACTGGGATTGTCCCCTGCATATTCTCAGACCATAACGCCTTGAAATTAGAACTGAATCACAACAAGAAGTTTGGAAGGACCTCAAACACGTGGAGGTTAAGGACCATCCTGCTAAAAGATGAAACGGTCAACCAGGAAATTAAGGAAGAATTAAAAAGATTCATGGAAACTAATGAGAATGAAGATACAATCGTTCAAAATCATTGGGATGCAGCAAAAGCAGTCCTGAGGGGGAAATACATCGCAATACAAGCATCCATTCAAAAACTGGAAAGAACTCAAATACAAAAGCTAACCCAGCAGAAGAGGAGAGTTAATTAAAATTCGAGCAGAACTCAACGAAATTGAGACCAGAAGAACTGTGGAACAGACCATTAGAACCAGGAGTTGGTTCTTTGAAAGAATTAATAAGATAGATAAACCATTAGCCAACCTTATTAAAAAGAAGAGAGAGAAGACTCAAATTAATAAAATCATGAATGAGAAAGGAGAGATCACTACCAACACAAAGGAAATACAAACGATTTTATTTTATTTTTTTTAAATTAATTTTTATTGGTGTTCAATTTACCAACATACAGAATAACACCCAGTGCTCATCCCGTCAAGTGTCCCCCTCCGTGCCCGTCACCCATTCACCCCCACCCCCCGCCCTCCTCCCCTTCCACCACCCCTAGTTCATTTCCCAGAGTTAGAAGTCTTTATGTTCTGTGTCCCTTTCTGATATCTCCCACACATTTATTCTCCCTTCCCTTATATTCCCCTTCACTATTATTCATATTCCCCAAATAAGTGAGAACATACACTGTTTGTCCTTCTCCGATTGACTTACTTCACTCAGCATAATACCCTCCAGTTCCATCCACGTTGAAGCAAATGGTGGGTATTTGTTGTTTCTAATGGCTGAGTAATATTCCATTGTATACATAAACCACATCTTCTTTATCCATTCATCTTTCGATGGGCACCGAGGCTCCTTCCACAGTTTGGCTATTGTGGACATGGCTGCTAGAAACATCGGGGTGCAGGTGCCCCGGCGTTTCATTGCATCTGAATCTTCGGGGTAAATCCCTAACAGTGCAATTGCTGGGTCGTAGGGCAGGTCTATTTTTAATTCTTTGAGGAACCTCCACACAGTTTTCCAGAGTGGCTGCACCAGTTCACATTCCCACCAACAGTGTAAGAGGGTTCCCTTTTCTCCGCATCCTCTCCAACATTTGTTGTTTCCTGCCTTGTTAATTTTCCCCATTCTCACTGGTGTGAGGTGGTATCTCATTGTGGTTTTGATTTGTATTTCCCTGATGGCAAGTGATGCAGAGCATTTTCTCATGTGCATGTTGGCCATGTCTATGTCTTCCTCTGTGAGATTTCTCTTCATGTCTTTTGCCCATTTCATGATTGGATTGTTTGTTTCTTTGGTGTTGAGTTTAATAAGTTCTTTATAGATTTTGGAAACTAGCCCTTTATCTGATATGTTATTTGCAAATATCTTCTCCCATTCTGTAGGTTGTCTTTGAGTTTTGTTGACTGTATCCTTTGCTGTGCAAAAGCTTCTTATCTTGATGAAGTCCCAATAGTTCATTTTTGCTTTTGTTTCTTTTGTTTTCGTGGATGTATCTTGCAAGAAGTTACTGTGGCCAAGTTCAAAAAGGGTGTTGCCTGTGTTCTCCTCTAGGATTTTGATGGAATCTTGTCTCACATTTAAATCTTTCATCCATTTTGAGTTTATCTTTGTGTATGGTGCAAGAGAGTGGTCTAGTTTCATTCTTCTGCATGTGGATGACCAATTTTCCCAGCACCATTTATTGAAGAGACTGTCTTTCTTCCAGTGGATCGTCTTTCCTCCTTTGTCGAATATTAGTTGACCATAAAGTTCAGGGTCCATTTCTGGATTCTCTATTCTGTTCCATTGATCTATGTGTCTGTTTTTGTGCCAGTACCACACTGTCTTGATGACCACAGCTTTGTAGTACAACCTGAAATCTGGCATTGTGATGCCCCCAGCTATGGTTTTCTTTTTTAAAATTCCCCTGGCTATTCGGGGTCTTTTCTGATTCCACACAAATCTTAAAATAATTTGTTCTAAGTCTCTGAAAAAAGTCCATGGTATTTTGATAGGGATTGCATTGAACGTGTAAATTGCCCTGGGTAGCATTGACATTTTCACAATATTAATTCTGCCAATCCATGAGCATGGAATATTTTTCCATCTCTTTGTGTCTTCCTCGATTTCTTTCAGAAGTGTTCTATAGTTTTTAGGGTATAGATCCTTTACCTCTTTGGTTAGGTTTATTCCTAGGTATCTTATGCTTTTGGGTGCAATTGTAAATGGGATTGATTCCTTAATTTCTCTTTCTTCAGTCTCATTGTTAGTGTATAGAAATGCCATTGATTTCTGGGCATTGATTTTGTATCCTGCCACGCTACCAAATTGCTGTATGAGTTCTAGCAATCTTGGGGTGGAGGCTTTTGGGTTTTCTATGTAGAGTATCATGTCATCGGCGAAGAGGGAGGTTCAACACTCGTAAAACAATCAATGTGATTCATCATATCAGCAAGAGAAAAACCAAGAACCATATGATCCTCTCATTAGATGCAGAGAAAGCATTTGACAAAATACAGCATCCATTCCTGATTAAAACTCTTCAGAGTGTAGGGATAGAGGGAACTTTCCTCGATATCTTAAAAGCCATCTACGAAAAGCCCACAGCAAATATCATTCTCAATGGGGAAGCACTGGGAGCCTTTCCCCTAAGATCAGGAACCAGACAGGGATGTCCACTCTCACCACTGCTATTCAACATAGTATTGGAAGTCCTAGCCTCAGCAATCAGACAACAAAAAGACATTAAAGGCATTCAAATTGGCATACAAACGATTTTAAAAACATATTATGAACAGCTATACGCCGATAAATTAGGCAATCTAGAAGAAATGGACATATTCCTGGAAAGCCACAAACTACCAAAACTGGAACAGGAAGAAATAGAAAACAACAGGCCAATAACCAGGGAGGAAATTGAAGCAGTCATCAAAAACCCTCCAAGACACAAGAGTCCAGGGCCAGATAGCTTCCCAGGGGAATTCTATCAAACGTTTAAAGAAGAAACCATCCTATTCTACTAAAGCTGTTTGGAAAGATAGAAAGAGATGGAGTACTTCCAAATCCAGTCTATGAGGCCAGCATCACCTTAATTCCAAAACCAGACAAAGACCCCACCAAAAAGGAGAATTACAGGCCAATATCCCTGATGAACATGGATGCAAAAATTCTCAACAAGATACTAGCCAATAGGATCCAACAACACATTAAGAAAATTATTCACCACGACCAAGTAGGATTTATCCCCAGGACACAAGGCTGGTTCAACACTCGTACAACAATCAATGTGATTCATAATATCAGCAAGAGAAAAACCAAGAACCATAAGATCCTCTCATTAGGTGCAGAGAAAGCATTTGACAAAATACAGCATCCATTCCTTATCAAAACTCTTCAGAGTGTAGGGATAGAGGGAACTTTCCTCGACATCTTAAAAGCCATCTACGAAAAGCCCACAGCAAATATCATTCTCAATGGGGAAGCACTGGGAGCCTTTCCCCTAAGATCAGGAACAAGACAGGGATGTCCACTCTCACCACTGCTATTCAACATAGTATTGGAAGTCCTAGCCTCAGCAATCAGACAACAAAAAGACATTAAAGGCATTCAAATTGGCAAAGAAGAAGTCAAACTCTCCCTCTTCGCCGATGACATGATACTCTACATAGAAAACCCAAAAGCCTCCACCCCAAGATTGCTAGAACTCATACAGCAATTTGGTAGCGTGGCAGGATACAAAATCAATGCCCAGAAATCAATGGCATTCCTATACACTAACAATGAGACTGAAGAAAGAGAAATTAAGGAGTCAATCCCATTTACAATTGCACCCAAAAGCATAAGATACCTAGGAATAAACCTAACCAAAGAGGTAAAGGATCTATACCCTAAAAACTATAGAACACTTCTGAAAGAAATTGAGGAAGACACAAAGAGATGGAAAAATATTCCATGCTCATGGATTGGCAGAATTAATATTGTGAAAATGTCAATGTTACCCAGGGCAATTTACACGTTTAATGCAATCCCTATCAAAATACCATGGACTTTCTTCAGAGAGTTAGAACAAATTATTTTAAGATTTGTGTGGAATCAGAAAAGACCCCGAATTGCCAGGGGTATTTTAAAAAAGAAACCATAGCTGGGGGCATCACAATGCCAGATTTCAGGTTGGACTACAAAGCTGTGGTACAGCACAAAAACAGACACATAGATCAATGGAACAGAATAGAGAACCCAGAAGTGGACCTGAACTTTATGGTCAACTAATATTCGAAAAGGAGGAAAGACGATCCACTGGAAGAAAGACAGTCTCTTCAATAAATGGTGCTGGGAAAATTGGACATCCACATGCAGAAGAATGAAACTAGACCACTCTCTTGCACCATACACAAAGATAAACTCAAAATGGATGAAAGATCTAAATGTGAGACAAGATTCCATCAAAATCCTAGAGGAGAACACAGGCAACACCCTTTTTGAACTTGGCCACAGTAACTTCTTGCAAGATACATCCACGAAAGCAAAAGAAACAAAAGCAAAAATGAACTATTGGGACTTCATCAAGATAAGAAGCTTTTGCACAGCAAAGGATATAGTCAACAAAACTCAAAGACAACCTACAGAATGGGAGAAGATATTTGCAAATGACGTATCAGATAAAGGGCTAGTTTCCAAAATCTATAAAGAACTTATTAAACTCAACACCAAAGAAACAAACAATCCAATCATGAAATGGGCAAAAGACATGAAGAGAAATCTCACAGAGGAAGACATAGACATGGCCAACATGCACATGAGAAAATGCTCTGCATCACTTGCCATCAGGGAAATACAAATCAAAACCACAATGAGATACCACCTCACACCAGTGAGAATGGGGAAAATTAACAAGGCAGGAAACAACAAATGTTGGAGAGGATGCGGAGAAAAGGGAACCCTCTTACACTGTTGGTGGGAATGTGAACTGGTGCAGCCACTCTGGAAAACTGTGTGGAGGTTCCTCAAAGAGTTAAAAATAGGCCTGCCCTACGACCCAGCAATTGCACTGTTGGGGATTTACCCCAGAGATTCAGATGCAATGAAACGCCGGGACACCTGCATCCCGATGTTTCTAACAGCAATGTCCACAATAGCCAAACTGTGGAAGGAGCCTCGGTGTCCATCGAAAGATGAATGGATAAAGAAGATGTGGTTTATGTATACAATGGAATATTACTCAGCCATTAGAAACGACAAATACCCACCATTTATTTCGATGTGGATGGATCTGGAGGGTATTATGCTGAGTGAAGTAAGTCAATCCGAGAAGGACAAACAGTGTATGTTCTCATTCATTTGGGGAATATGAATAATAGTGAAAGGGAATATAAGGGAAGGGAGAGGAAATGTGTGGGAAATATCAGAAAAGGAGACAGAACATAAAGACTCCTAACTCTGGGAAACAAACTAGGGGTGGTGGAAGGGGAGGAGGGCGGGGGTGCGGGTGAGTGTGTGACGGGCACTGAGGGGGACACTTGACGGGATGAGCACTGGGTGTTATTCTGTATGTTGGTAAATTGAACACCAATAAAAAATTAATTTATAAAAAAAATCAGGTAGAGAAATAGGCACCCTTCAATTTTTCCTGGTAATTTGCATTTCTAGGGCATTCTGGGCTCATGATATCCATTTAATGAGATCTCCGGATAATGACTCCCATGAGATCATTCTGTAGAGAGTGTTATTGAAATGCCTAAATTTCCTCAAAGATCTTACAGTCCAGTTGCTGGAATAAAATGTACATTAAAAAATTAAACCAAAATAAAGGTTATAAATAGCAATTCAATAAAATAAAGCATAAAGTATTACAATTCAGAATATTTTTTATTATAGTCAGAATAATGGTGTTAAAGGTGTTCTATAGACAATGAACTGAAGTTGCTCAGCAGAAAGAGTTGTGTTGAGAAAGGAAACTCTGTAAGAAAGAAATCTTCACCTGGTGAAGCTTCAGCCTTGAGCTACCTTCCAATGTTGGCACTGACATTGGTCCTCAGATAAACTATCTGCTGCAGCAACTTCTGAGGACAGTTCTACCATTCTGATAACAGAGACAGGACCCAGATCACCTGGAGAGCACATTTATTTATTTTTTAATTTAATTTATTTATTCATGACACACACACACACACACACACACACACACACACAGAGGTAGAGACACAGGCAGAGGGAGAACCAGGCTCCATGCAGGGTGCCCGATGTGGGACTCGATCCAGGGTCTCCAGGACCACGACCTCGGCCGAAGGTGGCGCTAAACTGCTGAGCCACCCGGGATGCCCATGGAGAGCACATTTAAATGCAATTCCTTTCTCTAGATTCTTTTTTTAAATAATAAATTAATTTTTTGTTGTTCAATTTGTGAACATACAGAATAACACCCAGTGCTCATCCCGTCAAGTGCCCCCCTCAGTGCCCACCACCCAGTCACCCCAACCCCCTGCCCACCTCCCCTTCGACCACCCAGAGTTAGGAGTCTTTCATATTCTGTCTTCCTTTCTGATATTTCCTACTCATTTTTCTCTCCTTTCCCCTTTATTCCCTTTCACTATTTTTTATATTCCCCAAATGAATGAGACCATATAATGAATGTCTTTCTCTAGACTCTAAGAGTATCACCAGAGAGAGAGGAGAGAGAGAGAGAGAGAGAATAGTAGGGCAAAAAGAATAAAGAGAAAACAATAGCTGGAAACTTCTCAAATTTGACAAAAGATATATCTATAAATCCAAGAAGTTTAATAAAACCAAATTAGGATAAGCCTAAAGTAATTCATATCATGACTTAATAATCAAATTTTTAATAACTAAGGAAAAGTTTAAAAATCTTGAAAGCAAGTAAAAAGAAATGATACATTACCTATGGTGAAACACCAATTTAAGTTAACTGAACATTTCTCATAGAAAACCAAGAAGGAAATAGCACAATATTTTTTTCATGTGCTAAAGAAAAAGAACTATTAACAATTCATTTTATATATGGCAAAGTATCTTTCATGAATAAAAAAGAAATAATGACGACCACAGTAAAAGAAAACTAAGAAAATTAGTTACTAGCAGACCTACTGTTAAGATTTGCTATGGATGGTCTTCAAACAGAAGGAAATGACAAAAGAGGAAATCTTAGAGCATCAGGAAGGAAGAAAAAAATAAAATGGGTAAAAATATGATTACATAAAAGAGACCATTCATTTTCTCATGAGCTTATAAATCTTATTTGATGATTAAAACACAAATTATAATATCATTTGAGCCTCAAGATAATGATTGATTGATTGATTTAAAGATTTTATTTGTTTATTCATGAGATACACACAGAGAGAGGCAGAGACATAGACAGAGGGAGAAGCAGGCTCCCTGAGGATTCCCATGTGGGACTCAATCCCAGGATCCCAGGATCATGCCCTGAGTCAAAGGCAGACACTCAACTGCTAAGCCATCCAGGCACCCCAAGATAATACTAACACCACATACAAAGAGACATATTCATTTTTTAAATAAATTTATTTTTTATTGGTGTTCAATTTGTCAACATACTGAATAACACCCAGTGCTCATCCCATCAAGTGCCCACCTCAGTGCCAACAACCCAGTCACCCCCACCCCCCTACCCACCTCCACTTCCACCACCCCTAGTTCGTTTCCCAGAGTTAGGAATCTTTCATGTTCTATCTCCCTTTCTGATATTTCCCACTTATTTTTTCTCCTTTCCCCTTTATTCCCTTTCACTATTTTTTATATTCCCCAAATGAATGAGACCATAATTTTTGTCCTTCTCTGATCGACTTATTTCACTCAGCATAATACCCTCCAGTTCCATCCACGTCGAAGCAAATGGCGGGTATTTGTCGTTTCTAATGGCTGAGTAATATTCCATTGTATTCAAACATATTTAAGTCAAAATAAAATCCTAGCAAGTGCCCAGATAACTCACAGGAAGGCAAGAAGAGAAAAAAAAAAGAACCAGAGAAGCAAACAGAAAACAAATACTAAAATTGAAATGGAATAACATATCAATAATTACCTTAAATGTAAATGGTCGAATTAAACAACCAAAAGTCAGAAATCAGAGTGATATCAATAAAAAATGGTGGAATATGAATATCTGAAAAGTCTCTTCTCTATAAAAACAAGGAAAAAACTGATGAAACTTGTCAGAATTAACTTTCTCAGAACTCTTTAAATTTACCAAGCTGGGGAGTGGTTATTCAAAACAAACATTAATTCAACAAGAACAGTGAGCTTGCAGCATTCCCAATCTACCCTCATTAAGTTTGTGGTAGCCTTGAAAATAAATGCTCATGATGACAATGAAAAACATCAGCTTGGCAGTACCCAGAGGGATAGAAAGTGATTGAAGCTCCTTCAAATCCCATACTTGGAGAATTTGTCCTTATGAGACTTGTCTGGTGGTTTCCTGTAAGACTACATTCACAAGGCCATTTTTATTTGACTAGACCTGGACTTCACCAAATGTTAAAAATATTTTCTCCAGGGTGCTTGTCAAAAAGAATTAGAGGCAATAGTTTAACTTCATAATGCCTGAAGCAGTGAATAATGAGGTAAATAACAGGCTAATCAAAATACTTAAAAGGAAAAGCTAAGGACTGAAATTTCCACATGACTTTGAAGGCATATATCTAAGAATCTAGATGACCATAGGCATGTACAGATGTACTTTTTACATGTCCAAAGTTGTGCACATGCTTAGGAAAGACATGAGAGGTTCTAATCTCTTATTTCTGACTGCCCTTGAGGATGTGTGCAAGAAGAATGTGAAAGCTTAAGCTTGGTTGTTAATTGACTGGCTGAGTGTTGACAGAATGCCTTAACCTTCACACAGAGTCTCTCATTAAAGTCTAAGACACTTATTGATATCAGGTATTTAAGAAAATCTCTATACAATCATTAGCAGACCACAAATAAGCAAAGATTTCAATGAGGAAACAGGGAGAAAAAGAATCACACTTTGCAGAATTATGTGAGAAAAATTATTAATTAAACAAACAATAACAGCAAATAGCAAAACAGTAAGTCCTGGGAAGGGAGAAGAATACAAGTTCCAGGATTTCCACATTATATTGTTTAAAATGTCCAATTTTCAATAATAAATGAGACACACAAGTATTGTACACACATGCACACACACAAAATGTAAATAAGAACTAACTAACTAAATAGATAATAAATAAATGTAAATCAATAAACACTGTGCTGAATAAGCTCAAATGTTGGACATCCTAGAAAATGCAAATCAACTATTTTTAATATGTAAAAGAATTAAAGAAAACCGTCTTAAGATATAAACAGAGTATGAGACTGATGTCTCCCCCAAAATAGACTATAACTAAGAAGCTATAAATTGTAAAAGTTATTAGAATGACTTAACAGCAGATTTGAGCAGACAGAAAAAAAATCAGTAAATGAAAAGATAGGTCAATTGACATTACCAGTCTGAGAAACTAAGAAGGAAAAAGGAATGAAGAAAATGGATAGAGCATCAGAGATCTGGGTAATATCATAAGAATAACATTATATACATAACGAGAGTTCTAGAAGAAGAAGGGAGAGAGAAAGATGGAGAAAGAATAGTTTAAGAAATATTTGATGAAGAAATAATCTATACATTTAAGAAACTGAACAGACTCCAAGGAGTACAAACTCAATGAGATTTATAAAAAGACACATCACAATAAAATTGTCAAAAGCAGCTAGAAAGTAGGCAGCTCTGGTTGGCTCAGTGGTTTAGTGCCACCTTCAGCCCAGGGTGTGATCCTGGAGACCCAGGATCAAGTCCCATGTAGGGCCCCTGCATGGAGCCTGCTTCTCCCTCTGCCTGTATCTCTGCCTCTCTCTTCTCTCAGTGTCTCTCATGAATAAATAAATAAAATCTTTAAAAAAAAGCAGCAAGAGAGAAGTGGTTGTCACATACAAGTGATTCTCAGTAAGACTTATAGCTGACTTCTCTTATAAATCACAGAGGATATGTGGCATATTCAAAGTGTTGAAAGAAAATGATTATCAATCAAGAATTCTATATCCAACAGAACTAACCTTTAATAAATGAAGAAGAAATAGAGATATATCCAAGTAAACAAAAACTAAGAGAATTTATTACAAGCTGGCTTACCCTGAAAACAATACTGAAAGGAATTCCTCATGTTGAAAATGAAAGGACAATAGATAGTAAGTTGTAAGCAAAATAAAATTTAAAAAACACTGGTAAAGGTAAATATATGGGTATAATATAGGAGACAGTATAAATGAATATTTGTTTATAACACACTTATTCTTCCATATAATTTAAAAGTTAATTGCACAGAAGATGCATACAATGTATATGTTGGGCATACAATGTATAAATATGTAATTTTATGACAGTCACAGCTAAATAGAGAAGGAATGGAACTATAAAGGAAGAATATTTTTGTTTACTATTGAGATTGATTTTTTAAATTTTTAAATTTTTTATTTTTTAATTGGAGTTCAGTTTGCCAACATATATCATATCACCAGTGCTCATCCCATCAAGTGCCCTCCTCAGTGCCCATCACCCAGTCACCCCAACCCCCCGCCCACCTCCCTTTCCACTACCCCTTGTTCGTTTCCCAGAGTTAGGAGTCTCTCATGTTCTGTCATCATCACTGATATTTTCACTCATTTTCTCTCCTTTATTCTTTATTCCCTTTCACTATTTATTATATTCCCCAAATGAATGAGACTATATAATGTTTGTCCTTCTCCGATTGACTTATTTCACTCAGCATAATTCCCTCCAGTTCCATCCATATCGAAGCAAATGGTGGGTATTTGCCATTTCTAACGGCTGAGTAATATTCCAATGTGTACATATACCACAGCTTCTTTATCAATTCATCTTTTGATGGACCCGAGGCTCCTTCCACAGTTTGGCTAATGTGGACATTGCTGCTATAAACATTGGGGTGCAGGTGTTCCAGCATTTCACTGAATCAGTATCCTTGGGGTAAATCCCCAGCAGTGCAATTGCTGGGTCATAGAGCAGATCTATTTTTAACTATTTGAGGAACCTCCACACAGTTTTCCAGAGTGGCTGTACCAGTTCACATTCCCACCACCAGTGCAACAGGGTTCCCCTTTCTACAAATCCTCTCCAACATTTGTTGTTTTCTGTCTTGTTAATTGGTACTGATCTACATGAGATGGTTGAAAGTCAAAATGTTAACTGCAATTCCCAGGATAACGACTCTAATTATAACTCAAAAAATATAGTTAAATAAACAAAAATGAATTAAAATAGTACACTAAATATCTTAATCCACAAAGGCAATAATGGAGGAACAGAGGAACAAAAACCACATAAGACATATAGAACACAAACAGCAAAATTACCGATATAAAATCTTTTTTACCAGGAATTACATTGGTATAAGCAAATTAAGCTTCAATTAAAAACAGAGATTGGTAGAATGGATTAAGAAAACACAGGATCCAACTATATGCTGTCAACAAGGAATATATTTCAAAATTAAAGAAGACAAATAGCTTGAAAATTTAAGAATGTAAAAATCTATACCAGGTAAATAGTACCTAAAAAAAGTTGGAGAAGGTACTAACAGAAAAAAAGAGATGCTAAGCGGACAATTGTGACTAAAGACATAAGAGATCATTTTATAATAATAAAAGACCACATATTGCATCATTCTATTTAGAATCCATAAATAGTTCAGATAGTAGTCTAGGCATGATATATCTAAAATAGCCAAATCCATAGAGACAGAATATAGATTAGTGTTATTCAAGAACTTGAAGAAGGCCAAAGGGGATGAGGTTTCTTTTAAGAAATATATACTCAAAAAATTTAAAAATTAAAAAAGAAATATAAACTCAAAATTAGACAGTGTTCTGTAATTATGTAGTGGTGATGGGTGAAAAACCTCTTGAATTTGTGAAAAATGTAGTGGTGATGGGTGAAAAACCTCTTGAATTTGTGAAAAACACAGATTATTCTTTTTAATAGGGTGAATTTTATGGTTTGTAAATTATGTCTTGATTTTTTTAAATTCAGAGATTGGCAAAATGGATTAAAAAACAGGCATACAATCCAGCTGTAAGCTGCGTGTCAGGAACTCTCTTCAACTTAAACCGCATAGAAACCACAAAAGTAAACATATTGGAAAAGGTGTACCAGGAAATGAATACAATAATAATACTTAATACTTTTATTAAGTATGACTGAAAATATTAATATTTGATTTCAGAACAAAGAAAATTTCTAGAGTCAAAAAGAAGGATGTTATATAATGATAAGAGGGTCAATCCACTCAGGAGCCTAGTGATCCTATTTGTGTATGAACCAAACAACAGAGCTTCAAAATAAGTGAAGCAAAAAGAAATAAATAATTCCACAATTGTAATTGGAGATATTAACAACTCGGTGTCAGAAACTCAGAAATAGTAGACATAAAATCAGCAAGGATATTGAATATTGAAACAACACAATCAATCAACAGGATCTAATTGATATATAAAAAATACTCTGTCAAACAAGAGAAGAATGTGTCTTTTTTTCTAAGTTATCATGGAACATTTGTCAAGATAAACTCTATTTGAATGATAAAACAAACCTGAAAAAAGCTAAATTAATTGAAGTCATGTATAATATAATATGCTCTACATCAATATAAATTGTATTCTTTGACCATGATGGAATCTATTTATCCACATATATATTTATATATGTTTAACAAGACTAATATCTTTAAACACATGGAAATTAAATAATACAGTCCCATAGAATCCATGAAATAAAGAGGAAATCTCAAGTGAAATAAAAAAATACATATAACTTACTGGAAATGAAAATGCAACATATAAAATATGTGAAATTCAGCTAAAGAATTGCTGAAAAGGAAATTTATAGTACTAAATGTTTGTATTAGAAAAGGGCAGAGGTCACAAGTAATTAATTTCTTCCTCAGGAAATCAGAAAAGAAAGACAAAATGTATCTAAAGCAAGCATAAGAAAAAACAGTAAACAAATTAATAAAATTAAAATAGGAAAACAGATAAAGTAAATAAAACAAAAAGTTAATCCTTCCAAAAACTTAATAAACCTCTAGCAGGACTGGAGAAAATAAAAAGATAAAAGACACAACACCAAACCAGAAATGATATAGGGATATTACCATAGGACTGAGGCCATGAAAAGGATAAGTGAATACTAAAGAATAGTGTTAATAGTTTTATTCTTATAAATTCAACAACTTCAAAGAAATAGGCTAATTCCTAAAAGGCCAAAACTGCCAATACTCAGCCAATATGAAGTAGAAGATCTGAATAAGCCTCTAATTATATAGAAATTGACTCCATAATTTAAAAGCTCTTAAGTAAAAAAAAATCTCCAAGCCTCAAGTGTTTTCACTAGTGAATTCTACCAACATTGCATAAAGAATTAACAAATTTTCCACAATCTCTTTCAGAAAATAGAAGAGGTAGGGCTATATCTTAACACCTTTTATGTGGCCAGGATCACCCTAATATGCAAAGTAGTCAAGGACAAACTAAACTAAACTAAACACCAATTAGACATGGTGTTTAGACATAAACACCATGAAATTAGACATAAAAATCCTTAACAAAATATTAGCCAGCTGAATCCAATGATGAGTAAAAGAAATTATATACCATGACAATATGAACTTAGTTACCGGTGACAAGACTGGTTTAACAACTGGAACAATTATTATGATTCATTATATCATCGAGCTAAAGAAGGAAAACCAAATCAATGAAAATTATATTCACTGATACAGATTTGACAAAATCAAATACTCTTTTATGATAAAAAGATTCAATAGGTTAGAAGTCAGAAGAATTTACCTCAATTTGATAAAAAAAATCATCTAAAAATCATACAACTAACATCAAGCTCAATACTGAAATATAGAATTTTTTCCTTAATATTGAGAACAAGGAAACATGTTTGCTCTTATCACTCTTATTAAGAGAGTACTAGAATTTCTAGCCAGAGCAATAAGGCAAGAAAAAAATTAAAGGCATTCAGATTGGGAAGGAAGAAAAAAAAGCTATTGCCAGATGACATAATTATCTATGTAGAACACCCATACAAAAAGAAATCATTTTGTTTTGTAAAAAAAAATACAAAAAACAAAACAATTCCTAGAATTGATGAGTCCCACACTGTGCAAAACAGCAGATCAACACTCGTAAATCAATTGCCTATATATTTATGAAAAATTAATATATAGAAACCAACATTAAAAATACAATACAACTTACAGTTGCTCCAAAAAATGAAATACTCAAATATGCCACAAAACATATACAGAATTACAAACTACTGTTGAAAGAAATCAAACGGACCTAAATAAATGGACAGATATACTATGATAATATATTAAAGATTCAATATAATAAAGATGTCAATTCAAGCCAAATTGATCTATAGGTTTGTTTTATTTTATTTTATATTTTTTAAAAGATATTTTCTTTATTCATGAGAGACACAGAGAGAGAGCCAGAGACATAGGCAGAGGGAGAAACAGGCTCGCTGTAGGGAACCTGATTCGGAACTCAATCCCAGGACCCCAGGGTCACAACCTCAGCCAATGGCAGATGCTCAACCACTGAGCCACCCTGGTGCTCCTGATTTATAGATTTAATGAAATCATTATAAAAATTTATATGAGGTTTATGTAGACATAGACAAACATTTTAAAATTTATGTGGAAAGAAATATACTTGTTCAACCAGTCTTTACTCTTATTGCAAAAATAATTCAACAGAAGACGTACAGCAAATGTTGTTTGAGCAATCAAGCATCTATCGACAGGATTAACCTTGACCTTTTAAGAAAGTAAACTCAAAATTGGTCATGAACTTAAATGTAAAATATATCATTATAAAATATTTAGAAATAGAAGAGGCTTATAGATTTTGGTTACTAATCCTGTAAAAAAAATATGTCATTTGCAAATATCTTCTCTCATTTTTTTAATAATAAATTTATTTTTTATTGGTTTTCAATTTGCCAATATACAGAATAACACCCAGTGCTCATCCCGTCAAGTGCCTCCCTATTCACCCGTCACCTATTCACCCCCACCCCCCGCCCTCCTCCCCTTCCACCACCCCTAGTTCGTTTCCCAGAGTTAGGAGTCTTTATGTTCTGTCTCCCTTTGTGATATTTCCCACTCATTTTTTCTCCTTTCCCCTTTATTCCCTTTCACTATTTTTTATATTCCCCAAATGAATGAGACCATATAATGTTTGTCCTTCTCCGATTGACTATTTCACTCAACATAACACCCTCCAGTTCTGTCCACAAAGAAGCAAATGGTGGGTATTTGTCGTTTCTAATGGCTGAGTAATATTCCATTGTATACATAAACCACATCTTTATCCATTCATCTTTCGATGGACACCGAGGCTCCTTCCACAGTTTGGCTATTGTGGACATTGCTGCTAGAAACATCGGGGTGCAGGTGTCCCAGCTAAATATTTTATTTATTTACTCATGAGACACCGGCAGAGGGAGAAGCGGGCTCCATGCAGGGAGCCCGACGTGGGACTCAGTCCCAGGACTCCAGGATCGTGCCCTGGGCGGAAGGCAGGCACTAAACCGCTGAGCCACCCAGGCATCTCAATGTATCAGTTCTTTATATATTTTGGATAGTAACTCTTTATCAGATATATCTTGCAAATATCTTCTCTCATATTGTAGGCAGCCTTTTAGTTTTGTTGATGATTTCCTTTCCCAAGGTTGATATGATGGAGCTACAAAAAACTACAAAAAACTGCAATATTGTAATAAATCACTGTGAAGAATTAACAGTCACTGCTTTCTCACTCTACAAAATATATATCCCTGAGTCTCATTCCATATTCTGGTTTGAGTGCTCCTGGTTCGCAGACCATCTCTTTGGTATATGCACAATAAATTTTTAATAATTACTACTTCAATGATTCATTGGTTTCACTTTGTTTGAACCTTAGACTTATTATGGTGTCACAAGCAAGATTCAAAGACCCGAGGCTGGTGGCTGGTGAGCAACCGGGTGTTGGTACCGGCAGGAACCACTGAACTTACTGCTTTCTTGCCAACCCTGGAGGTTGAGGGTAGATCTCTCCTGGATCTGAGATAAATTGTCTGCATTATCAACTGTTTGACTTTATTGTGCACATTTGCTTTCGGTTTTCTACTTTGCTTCTGGTTTCAGTTTCTGTTTTTTGAAGGTCCTCAGTATGTAACCCATCCTCTGATAAAGAGGGGAGATTGTGATTCCTAGTGCTTTAGAATAGCTCTTGGAAAACAAGGGTCCCTCATAGAATATTTTAGGGCATCTAAAGAGAAAATAGATTGCACCTCATCTTTGGACCAGGATCTTGTACCTTTCTGGAAAAATGGATGAACTTATGTATAATTTAGAAATGCACTGGCCATTCTGGAGAGGCTTTGCTTTAGGTGAGTCCATCTTTAAGGACACCCATAAAGGAGAAGATCCCAAATTTCCAGGAGACAAGGAATTCATTTTTTGTTTAAAGCAGAAGCTTCTTAAAGACAAAATGACCCCAAAAGTGGTTCTGAAAGGATACATACACCATACAAATAGAAAATGAAATCTTTAGTAAAAAAAAAAAATGGCCATCCAAGTATCTGCACAGAGAATCTTAACTTAGTCCCTCTATGAGAAACACAATGTAGATCCAATTATTCTTTTGTTTTTGTACCTGAGGCATGGCTGAAAGCTTTAAAATAAAAGATATAGGATCTTTGCATCTAGCTATATGTTGTGCATGTGTGTGTGTGTGTATAGAGAGATATGTATATATATATATGTTATTGTATATATATGCTATAGAGAGATGTTATAGATATGTGATATTTGTATATATCTTATACATATACATAATATAACATACACAACATATAATATATGTTATAGATATGTGATTTTCTTTTACTTCTGGATGGTATTGCCAAAATTAATTTGTGAAGAGCTCTATTTAATTGACTTAAAGAAAATTAAGCATTTATATAAATATAGCATACTTTCAGCAACATAGAAAGCAACACAAATGTTTTTCAGTTCATGTGATCTGGCATAATCCTCGATAAATGAAAGCTAATTTAAATTAATTGGTTTGATAAAATTAGGCATGTCTTCAAAATTTGTTGACAAGAAAAATAAGATGATGGGTAACTATTTGATGTCTAATTCAAGCATAATTTTTGGAAACAAGTGATTTAAATAAAGATTGATAAGATCAGAATGTATACTAAATTAAACTAAATAATGGATATTTGTTGAATATCTAAATCATTTCTAAATAAGATAAACTTTAAATTCTAAATATAAACATATCTACTTTGGGCTTTTTAACTTTTACAGAGATAAAACATATGCAAGTCTATTAATAAACATGTTTTATGCCACATTAAAAAATTTATTTTGAGGAAGATTATGCAGTTGACTTTTGACCCCCGCAGAGCTGAAAATCAGCATATAACTATTTTTTTATTTTTAAGTAATCCCTACACTCAATGTGGGCTCAAACTCATGAACCCAAGATACAGAGTCATATGCTCTACCAACTAAGCCAGCCAAGAACTCCATGAAAATCAGCACATAATTTTTGTCTCCCTCAAAACTTAACTACTTATAGTCTACTATTGACAGGAAGCCTTACCAATAACATACTCGTTTAACATATATTTTTCTATGTTTTATGTATTATACAATATAATCTTAAAGTAAACTAGAAAAAATATTATTGAGAAAATCATAAGGAAAATACATTTACAGTACTTTGCTGCATTTATCAAAAAAGTCTGCATAAAAGTGGACTTTCATAATTCAAACCCATGTTGTCCAAGGATCAACTTTACTTCTAAAATTTGGGAATATATTTATAAGTTTGCTAATCTACAGCAAGAGTTCACAATTGCCTGTTTCTTGGTTTTCACTGGAAAGCAAAGATTACACATTTTTTTAAAAGTTGGAAGAAGAGCTGAAAATACAAAATAAAATGGAAAGAAAATAAACTTAAAGTAGGAAGTGTAAATTTACCCTGCACAAACTGTGCATTGGGGCTGGAAGAATCTTTCATTCCAAAGCAGCAGGAATCCCTTTGGAAGGTGAGAAGGGAACTACCATGAAAGCTTCCTCTTACTGTGAATGGATTTATTGCAACTTTTTTTTTCTCAAAACTGGTCACAAGTGAGTTATGATAAGCATTTATTTAAGTAGAAAATATACATGTTATCTGTATCTATCTGTAGATAATATATGTCTTCAATTTTATCTATCATTTATTTGATTTGCTGTAGGGCTATTTGTTATTTATATATAAATTAAAGAATAATTTTATAAAGTGTAAAATAAATTGTATGTGTGGCATATACTGAAACTAAGAAATGTATGTTAGTTTATTAAACATTTATTCCAGTTACTTAAAGGGTTTTATATTTGCAATATGTGTGCTGTACAATGATATAAATACATTATATTTATTATATACTATATATTTAAAAGCCAATGCTCTTATAACACAGTAAATTGAGTGACAAAAGTGTCCGTGTAGTCAGCTGAAAAGGCCAATAGGAGAACATCCACCTTTTCTGTCCTGGAAAAACACAGTAATAACTCCTGAAGGCCAGGCTATAACCGCGCTTTAATAGGTTCATACTTTATTACCTTGTCTTTTCTGATTTGCAACCAGGCAGTAATCATTGTTTAAAAGAACTTCTCCCGGGATCCCTGGGTGGCGCAGCGGTTTGGCGCCTGCCTTTGGCCGGGGGCGCGATCCTGGAGACCCGGGATCGAATCCCACATCGGGCTCCCGGTGCATGGAGCCTGCTTCTCCCTCTGCCTGTGTCTCTGCCTCTCTCTCTCTCTGTGACTATCATAAGTAAATTAAAAAAAATTTAAAAAAAATAAAAATAAAAATAAAAGAACTTCTCCCATGTCTTCTAACTACCTGCAAGGCTAGAGATTCTGGTAGCAGCTTCCCAGATATTTATAGCTGTGTCATCAGTTTAGAAGATGTTCTCCTATATCTCAAGTCTTTATTCTTCTTATTCAACATAGAACAAACTTCTTCAGCAAAAATGTGAAGATCCTGTTGCCTCTGCCTGTTCTATAAGCCCGAGCCTAGCAAAACAATGTCAGGATGAATCTATAAACATGAGTGAATTTCATATTATAATTTACAAAATGCATATGGTTTATTTTAAATATATTAATTAGAATGAGTTCATATTCATCTAATGTGATACTTGGGCATAACATTGTTCTATTCTCTGAGTAAACCTGCAATTATTCTGTAGCAAATGCCTTGCGTCATTTCTTTTTTTAGAAAAGGTTTGTAAGTTTTTATTTTTATTTTTTTTATTATTTTCTTAAATTTTTATTAATTTTTCAACTGTGACTTTTAACAACTATGATAGTAATTAGGAAGTTTCTTTTTTTTCTTTCTTTTTTTTAAATAAATTAATTTTTATTGGTGTTCAATTTACCAACACACAGAATAACACCCAGTGCTCATCCCGTCAAGTGTCCACCTCCGTGCCCGTCACCCATTCACCCCCACCCCCGCCCTCCTCCCCTTCCACCACCCCTAGTTCATTTCCCAGGGTTAGAAGTCTTTATGTTCTGTCTCCCTTTCTGATATTTCCCACACATTTCTTCTCCCTTCCCTTATATTCCCTTTCGCTATTATTCATATTCCCCAAATGAATGAGAACATACACTGTTTGTCCTTCTCCGATTGACTTACTTCACTCAGCATAATACCCTCCAGTTCCATCCACGTTGAAGCAAATGGTGGGTATTTGTCGTTTCTAATGGCTGAGTAATATTCCATTGTATACATAAACCACATCTTCTTTATCCATTCATCTTTCGATGGGCACCGAGGCTCCTTCCACAGTTTGGCTATTGTGGACATGGCTGCTAGAAACATCGGGGTGCAGGTGTCCCGGCGTTTCATTGCATCTGAATCTTTGGGGTAAATCCCTAACAGTGCAATTGCTGGGTCGTAGGGCAGGTCTATTTTTAATTCTTTGAGGAACCTCCGCACAGTTTTCCAGAGTGGCTGCACCAGTTCACATTCCCACCAACAGTGTAAGAGGGTTCCCTTTTCTCCGCATCCTCTCCAACATTTGTTGTTTCCTGCCTTGTTAATTTTCCCCATTCTCACTGGTGTGAGGTGGTATCTCATTGTGGTTTTGATTTGTATTTCCCTGATGGCAAGTGATGCAGAGCATTTTCCCATGTGCTTGTTGGCCATGTCTATGTCTTCCTCTGTGAGATTTCTTTTCATGTCTTTTGCCCATTTCATGATTGGATTGTTTGTTTCTTTGGTGTTGAGTTTAATAAGTTCTTTATAGATTTTGGAAACTAGCCCAGTATCTGATATGTTATTTGCAAATATCTTCTCCCATTCTGTAGGTTGTCTTTGAGTTTTGTTGACTGTATCCTTTGCTGTGCAAAAGCTTCTTATCTTGATGAAGTCCCAATAGTTCATTTTTGCTTTTGTTTCTTTTGTTTTCGTGGATGTGTCTTGCAAGAAGTTACTGTGGCCAAGTTCAAAAAGGGTGTTGCCTGTGTTCTCCTCTAGGATTTTGATGGAGTCTTGTCTCACATTTAGATCTTTCATCCATTTTGAGTTTATCTTTGTGTATGGTGCAAGAGAGTGGTCTAGTTTCATTCTTCTGCATGTGGATGACCAATTTTCCCAGCACCATTTATTGAAGAGACTGTCTTTCTTCCAGTGGATCGTCTTTCCTCCTTTGTCGAATATTAGTTGACCATAAAGTTCAGGGTCCATTTCTGGGTTCTCTATTCTGTTCCATTGATCTATGTGTCTGTTTTTGTGCCAGTACCACACTGTCTTGATGACCACAGCTTTGTAGTACAACCTGAAATCTGGCATTGTGATGCCCCCAGATATGGTTTTCCTTTTTAAAATTCCCCTGGCTATTCGGGGTCTTTTCTGATTCCACACAAATCTTAAAATAATTTGTTCTAAGTCTCTGAAGAAAGTCCA
This sequence comes from Nyctereutes procyonoides, assembly GCF_905146905.1. NCBI lineage: Eukaryota > Metazoa > Chordata > Mammalia > Carnivora > Canidae > Nyctereutes > Nyctereutes procyonoides. The sequence goes on along the minus strand of NW_026575047.1, from coordinate 55,328,629 downwards.
TGGTATTTTGATAGGGATTGCATTGAACATGTAAATTGCCCTGGGTAACATTGACATTTTCACAATATTAATTCTGCCAATCCATGAGCATGGAATATTTTTCCATCTCTTTGTGTCTTCCTCGATTTCTTTCAGAAGTGTTCTATAGTTTTCAGGGTATAGATCTTTTACCTCTTTGGTTAGGTTTATTCCTAGGTATCTTATGCTTTTGGGTGCAATTGTAAATGGGATTGACTCCTTAATTTCTCTTTCTTCAGTCTCATTGTTAGTGTATAGGAATGCCATTGATTTCTGGGCATTGATTTTGTATCCTGCCATGCTACCAAATTGCTGTATGAGTTCTAGCAATCTTGGGGTGGAGGCTTTTGGGTTTTCTATGTAGAGTATCATGTCATCGGCGAAGAGGGAGAGTTTGACTTCTTCTTTGCCAATTTGAATGCCTTTAATGTCTTTTTGTTGTCTGATTGCTGAGGCTAGGACTTCCAATACTATGTTGAATAACAGTGGTGAGAGTGGACATCCCTGTCTGGTTCCTGATCTTAGGGGAAAGGCTCCCAGTGCTTCCCCATTGAGAATGATATTTGCTGTGGGCTTTTCGTAGATGGCTTTTAAGATGTCGAGGAAAGTTCCCTCTATCCCTACACTCTGAAGAGTTTTGATAAGGAATGGATGCTGTATTTTGTCAAATGCTTTCTCTGCATCTAATGAGAGGATCATATGGTTCTTGGTTTTTCTCCTGCTGATATGATGAATCACATTGATTGTTTTACGAGTGTTGAACCAGCCTTGTGTCCCGGGGATAAATCCTACTTGGTCATGGTGAATAATTTTCTTAATGTGCTGTTGGATCCTATTGGCTACTATCTTGTTGAGAATTTTTGCATCCATGTTCATCAGGGATATTGGTCTGTAATTCTCCTTTTTGGTGGGGTCTTTGTCTGGTTTTGGAATTAAGGTGATGCTGGCCTTATAGAATGAATTTGGAAGTACTCCATCTCTTTCTATCTTTCCAAACAGCTTTAGTAGAATAGGTATGATTTCTTCTTTAAACGTTTGATAGAATTCCCCTTAAAACAAGAAGATAACATTTGTACCAATAGAGTGAAAATTTCAGCAAAATAGGCTCTTTTTTTTTACAAAACTAATAGAAATAATAATAATAATAATTAATAATAATAATAATAAAATAGAAGAAGAAAGGAAACAACAGTATGTGAAAAGAAGGATGTGTGTTTTCCATAAAGGAAGGAACGAGAATGGGCACTTGATGGGATGAGCACTGGGTGTTATGCTATATGTTGTCAAATTGAACTCCAATTAAAAATATATATATAGGAGGAGGGCAAGATGGCGGAAGAGTAGGGTCCCCAAGTCACCTGTCCCCAGCAAATTACCTAGATAACCTTCAAATCATCCTGAAAATCTATGAATTCGGCCTGAGATTTAAAGAGAGAAAAGCTGGAATGCTGCAGTGAGAAGAGTTCGCGCTTCTATCCAGGTAGGAAGACGGGGAAAAAGAAATAAAGAATCAAAAGGCCTCCGAGGGGGATGGGCCCCGCGAGGAGCCGGGCTGAGGCCGGGGCGAGTGTCCCCAGGACAGGAGAGCCCCGTCCCGGAGGAAGCAGGAGCTGCACCAACCTTCCCGGGCGGAAAGGGGCCCGCAGGGAGTTAGAGCAGGACCCAGGAGGGCGGGGATGCCCTCGGGCTCCCTGGGACACTAACAGACACCTGCGCCGCAGGGAGAGTGCGCCGAGCTCCCTAAGGGCTGCAGCGCGCACGGTGGGGCCGGAGCAGCTCGGAGGGCTCGGCAGAGAAGAGGCTCCGTGCGGAGGGGCACGCGCTCTGGAGCAGCTCGGAGGGCTCGGAGGCGGCGGCTCCGCGAGGGGCTGCGGGCGGAGCGCGAATCCAACAACGCAGGCCCGGGAGCACAGGGCGCCGGGACACAGCCCAGGATCCGGCCTCCCCCCGGGACAGGCCTCTGAAAGGCCAGGAGGGTCCAGGACAGCAAGGACGCTCCTGCCCCGAGCTGAGCAGATCAGCGGCCCCGCCCCGGAGCCTCCAGGCCCTGCGGACTGAGAGCCCCGTAGTTACTGCGGGAGCTGACACTAGGCTTCCAGAGCTGGCCACCACCACTGTGGCTGTTCCTCCTGGGGCCTCACGGGGTAAACAAACCCCACTGAGCCCTGCAGCAGGCAGGGGCAGAGCAGCTCCCCCAAGTGCTAACACCTGAAAATCAGCACAACAGGCCCCTCCCCCAGAAGACCAGCTGGACGGACCAGTTCCAGGGGAAGTCAAGGGACTTAAAGTATACAGAATCAGAAGATACTCCCCTGTGTTCTGTTTTTTTTTTTTTTTGTTTTGTTTTGTTTTCTGTTTTGATTTTGTTTTTCCTTTTTTTTCCTTTTTGATTTCAGTTGCTTCCCCCAACTTTTTTTCCCTTTCTTTCTTTTTCTTTATCTTTTTCTTCTCTCTTTTTTCTTCCTTTTTTATTTTTCTCTTTTCTTTCCTTCTTTCTCTCTCTCTTTCTCTACTTTCCCAATACAACTTGTTTTTGGCCACTCTGCACTGAGCAAAATGACTAGAAGGAAAACCTCACCTCAAAAGAAAGAATCAGAAACAGCCTCTCTCCCACAGAGTTACAAAATCTGGATTACAATTCAATGTCAGAAAGCCAATTCAGAAGCACTATTATACAGCTACTGGTGGCTCTAGAAAAAAGCATTAAGGACTCACGAGACTTCATGACTGCAGAATTTAGATCCAATCAGGCAGAAATTAAAAATCAATTGAATGAGATGCAATCCAAACTAGAAGTCCTAACGACGAGGGTTAACGAGGTGGAAGAACGAGTGAGTGACATAGAAGACAAGTTGATGGCAAAGAGGGAAACTGAGGAAAAAGAGACAAACAATTAAAAGACCATGAAGACAGATTAAGGGAAATAAATGACAGCCTAAGGAAGAAAAACCTACATTTAATTGGGGTTCCTGAGGGCGCCGAAAGGGACAGAGGGCCAGAATAGTGTATTTGAACAAATCCTAGCTGAAAACTTTCCCAATATGGGAAGGGAAACAGGCATTCAGATCCAGGAAATAGAGAGATCCCCCCTAAAATCAATAAAAACCGTTCAACACCTCAACATTTAATAGTGAAGCTTGCAAATTCCAAAGATAAAGAGAAGATCCTTAAAGCAGCAAGAGACAAGAAGTCCCTGACTTTCATGGGGAGGAGTATTAGGGTAACAGCAGACCTCTCCACAGAGACCTGCAGGCCAGAAAGGGCTGGCAGGATATATTCAGGGTCCTAAATGAGAAGAACATGCAACCAAGAATACTTTATCCAGCAAGGCTCTCATTCAGAATGGAAGGAGAGATAAAGAGCTTCCAAGACAGGCAGGAACTGAAAGAATATGTGACCTCCAAACCAGCTCTGCAAGAAATTTTAAGGGGGACTCTTAAAATTCCCCTTTAAGAAGAAGTTCAGTGGAACAATCCACAAAAACAAGGACTGAATAGATATCATGATGACACTAAACTCATTATCTTTCAATAGTAACTCTGAACGTGAATGGGCTTAATGACCCCATCAAAAGGCGCAGGGTTTCAGACTGGATAAAAAAGCAGGACCCATCTATTTGCTGTCTACAAGAGACTCATTTTAGACAGAAGGACACCTACAACCAGAAAATACAAGGTTGGAGAACCATTTACCATTCAAATGGTCTCAAAAGAAAGCAGGGGTAGCCATCCTTATATCAGATAAACTAAAATTTACCCCGAAGACTGTAGTGAGAGATGAAGAGGGACACTATATCATACTTAAAGGATCTATCCAACAAGAGGACTTAACAATCCTCAATATATATGCCCCGAATGTGGGAGCTGCCAAATACTTAAACAATTAATAACCAAAGTTAAGAAATACTTAGATAATAATACACTTATACTTGGTGACTTGAATCTAGCTCTTTCTACCATCGACAGGTCTTCTAAGCACAACATCTCCAAAGAAACGAGAGCTTTAAATGATACACTGGACCAGATGGATTTCACAGATATCTACAGAACTTTACATCCAAACTCAACTGAATACACATTCTTCTCAAGTGCACATGGAACTTTCTCCAGAATAGACCACATACTGGGTCACAAATCGGGTCTGAACCGATACCAAAAGATTGGGATCGTCCCCTGCATATTCTCAGACCATAGCGCCTTGAAATTAGAACTCAATCACAACAAGAAGTTTGGAAGGACCTCAAACACGTGGAGGTTAAGGACCATCCTGCAAAAAGATAAAAGGGTCAACCAGGAAATTAAGGAAGAATTAAAAAGATTCATGGAAACTAATGAGAATGAAGATACAACCGTTCAAAATCTTTGGGATGCAGCAAAAGCAGTCCTGAGGGGGAAATACATCGCAATACAAGCATCCATTCAAAAACTGGAAAGAACTCAAATACAAAAGCTAACCTTACACATAAAGGAGCTAGAGAAAAAGCAGCAAATCGATCCTACACCCAGCAGAAGAAGAGAGTTAATTAAAGATTCGAGCAGAACTCAACGAAATTGAAACCAGAAGAACTGTGGAACAGATCAATAGAACCAGGAGTTGGTTCTTTGAAAGAATTAATAAGATAGATAAACCATTAGCCAGCCTTATTAAAAAGAAGAGAGAGAAGACTCAAATTACTAAAATCATGAATGAGAAAGGAGAGATCACTACCAACACCAAGGAAATACAAACGATTTTAAAAACATATTATGAACAGCTCTACGCCAATAAATTAGGCAATCTAGAAGAAATGGACACATTCCTGGAAAGCCACAAACTACCAAAACTGGAACAGGAAGAAATAGACAACCTGAACAGGCCAATAACCAGGGAGGAAATTGAAGGAGTCATCAAAAACCTCCCAAGACACAAGAGTCCAGGGCCAGATGGCATCCCAGGGAATTCTATCAAACGTTTAAAGAAGAAACCATACCTATTCTCCTAAAGCTTTTTGGAAAGATAGAAAGAGATGGAGTACTTCCAAATTCGTTCTATGAGGCCAGCATCACCTTAATTCCAAAACCAGACAAAGACTCCACCAAAAAGGAGAATTATAGACCAATATCCCTGATGAACATGGATGCAAAAATTCTCAACAAGATACTAGCCAATAGGATCCAACAATACAGTAAGAAAATTATTCACCATGACCAAGTAGGATTTATTCCTGGGACACAAGGCTGGTTCAACACTTGTAAAACAATCAATGTGATTCATAATATCAGCAAGAGAAAAACCAAGAACCATATGATCCTCTCAATAGATGCAGAGAAAGCATTTGACAAAATACAGCGTCCAGGGATCCCTGAGTGGCGCAGCGGTTTGGCGCCTGCCTTTGGCCCAGGGTGCGATCTTGGAGACCCGGGATCACATCCCATATCGGGCTCCCGGTGCATGGAGCCTGCTTCTCCCTTTGTCTGTGTCTCTGTTTCTCTCTCTCTCTCTCTCTGTGACTATCATAAATAAATAAATTTTAAAAAATTTTAAAAAAAGAAAAGATTTAAAATACAGCATCCATTCCTGATCAAAACTCTTCAGAGTGTAGGGATAGAGGGAACATTCCTCAACATCTTAAAAGCCATCTACAAAAAGCCCACAGCAAATATCATTCTCTCTTTTTTTAAATTTTTATTTATTTATGATAGTCACACACACAGAGAGAGAGAGAGAGAGAGAGAGAGAGGCAGAGACACAGGCAGAGGGAGAAGCAGGCTCCATGCACCGGGAGCCGGATGTGGGATTCGATCCTGGGTCTCCAGGATCGCGCCCTGGGCCAAAGGCAGGCGCTAAACCACTGCGCCACCCAGGGATCCCACAAATATCATTCTCAATGGGGAAGCACTGGGAGCCTTTCTCCTAAGATCAGGAACATGACAGGGATGTCCACTTTCACCACTGCTATTCAACATAGTACTGGAAGTCCTAGCCTCAGCAATCAGACAACAAAATGACATTAAACCATTCGAATTGGCAAAGAATAAGTAAAACTCTCCCTCTTCACCAATGATATGATACTCTACAGAGAAAACCCAAAAGATTCCACCCCAAGATTGCTAGAACTCATATAGCAATTTGGCAGCGTGGCAGGGTACAAAATCAATGCCCAGAGGTCCGTGACCTTTCTATACACTAACAATGAGACTGAAGAAAGAGAAATTAAGGAGTCAATCCCATTTACAATTGCACCCAAAAGCATAAGATACCTCGGAATAAACCTAACCAAAGAGGTAAATGGTCTATACGTCTATACCTAACTCCTTGCCAATTCATCTAGCCTCACTCTTACTGGTCATTACCTTGACATAGACTTTCACACAACATAGTCTGCAGCCCTGGCAAATGGTGCTCTGCCAGCCTAGGAGCCTCCCCTTTCTTTCACCAGCCATTTTAAGCTCAGTCATCAATACTTCCTTTGCTAATGAGCCTCCATGAAAGGCTGCAGTTAATTTTCTCTACTTACCTTGGTCTTTGAAGTTCACTGGTTGGTAATGATCTCTACTGCCCAGCTCTGAAAGGAGAGCCCCTTGAGACTTGGCCAACCTTTTTGTTTCTGAACTTCCTAACTCTGGCATGGTGCTTGCTTCTTCAAGAGATTCAGTAAACAGTTCATGTTAAAAGCATTGCACTAAGTATTTTTGCCTCTTACTTACCCTTATAAAGCCCCATTGATTTTTCATTGTGCACAAGACTCAAATCCATCCTCCCAGGTGTCCTCGCAAGGCACTACTATGGTGCATTGTGCAGACCTGTTTGGAAGAACACAGAACATGTCAAGAACTTTTCAACCTTCATTATCTATTAGGAATCTGAATGAACCCTCTGTGGGACTTTCCCCAGATAGGTTTTACCCTATGTTCCTCTATCTAATTGGGCAAGGAGATAATAAGGGTTATAGGAAATTGCCAAATTGGGAGAGTGACCAGAGTTAAAAGTCAGGGAAGGGGCTTAGGTATGCACAGACAAGAGGATGACCAAACTTAATGTTTTCCCATGACAGTGTTAATAATTGCATTTATGATCTGCAGTCTTTCTTTACTTTTTCTATTTAAAAACAATGACAACGGAGAATATTTTGTCATGATGATGATGATGATGACTTGCAGAGGGCTGTTCTCAATCAAGTCCTGGCTCTATCATTTGACTGCAACATAAGTAAGTGACATTTGGTGAGTTCTCTGGTCCTCCAACACCAATACTTCATGGAGGATTAATCCAAAGGATGATTTGTTGCTGTGCATTTGTTTCCTATAATGAGCACAAACTCCCTGCCACATTTAAATAAAAGCCCAATTACATCTCCATAGCCGCAAGTGCTATTATCTTTTTGTCTGACTAAAAATGTTAACAAGTTTCCTATTGCTTTACAAAGTTTAGAAATAAAATGCTTCTGATACAGGCTGCATAAAGTAAGGTCTACTTTGCTTTGTTCTTTTTTTTGGAGGGACCTAGGACTTTAATTATTTTACCCTTTATTGCTTCTTACTTTAGAATATAGTCTTCTTTGCATCCCCCCCTTTTTAAATATAAGTATAAAAAGCACATTAAATATAACTAGGCACTGAGGGGGACACTTGACGGGATGAGCACTGGGTGTTATTCTGTATGTTGCTAAGTTGAACACCAATAAAAAATTAATTTATTAAAAAAAGAAAAATATATATAACTAGGTAGCACTGAAGAAAATGACATCAAATCAGTTGAAAAGAACTGAAGTATGTTTTTATGGGCTATATGTTTTTGCAGAAGATACAGAAGGCTGACAGCCTAATAAAAAAATAGTGTGTGTTCACCCACTTGCTGGGGCTCTCAAGTTCTTCTGAAATGAGGATGCACCTGGGAACTGCCAGGACAGATTCTCAATTATTAATTACCAACTGACCTTTGTATTAAGGCATCAGTCTCATAGTTGTGAACTGACTGATTTTATTTCTCTCTACAGAATTTTATTTTTTAAGAATTTCAGTTATTCTAGGAAAAAGAAACCCAAATAACTATCTCTAGAAATTTAGATTTTTTCTTCATATTTTAAGAATCACTCTATAAGCAAATGATAGAGTTTATTTTTTTTTTCTCACTATATTTAGTGCAGTCTGTTCATCTCACAGCAGAGAAACTGAGGCCTGGAACCAATGCCAAGTAGTCATGTGCAGGTCTGATTATAAATGACAAATTAAAAATAATAAAATAGAAATAGGAAAATTATAGAACCACATTCCAGAATTAGATCCTTAAAAATAAAATTAAAAACCATTAGTTAACATAATCAAGGAGAGAAAAAAAAAGTAGCTTGTACTTTTTTTATCACCATAAAAGAGAACATTAATAAATAAGACTAATTTGCTCAGTTTCATGAAACTATATGGAAGGGGACACCTAGGTGGTTCCGTTGGTTATGTCAGACTTGATTTCAGCTCAGGTCCAGATCTCAGGGTCATGACCTCAAGGTGGTGAGATTGCAACTAGCATCAGGCTTCAGCCTGGAGCCTGCTTAAGATTCTCTCTGTCTTCCTCTGCTACCTCCCCCTCCCATTCTCCTTCTCTAAAAAACAAAACAAAACAAACAAACCATATGGAAGAACCTGAATGAACTAGATGATTTCATAAGCAATTCTTGGAAAAATATCAAAAACGGTCTCAAAGGAAATTGAAAATTCAACCAGAACAATTTTCATTAAAAAATTAGAAAAAGCTATCAGTAAGTAAGTTATTCAAACACCAGGCCCAAATACTTGCAAGGAGAAAACTTCACCTAATCTTTAAGAACTGCATAAATGCTGTATATAAGCCATTAAGAGCACAGTAAAACAGGAAAATTTTCTTTTTTTTTCTTTTCTTTTTTCTTTTCTTTTTTTTTTTTTTAGATTTTATTCATTTATTTCCAAGAAACACACTGAGAGAGGCAGAGACATAGGCAAAGGGAGAAGCAGGCTCTCTGCCAGGAGTCTGATGCAGAACTCGATTCCAGGACCCCAGGATCACAACCTGAGCCAAAGGGAAGTGCTCAACCACTGAGCCAACTAGGTGCTCCAAAGACGGAAATTTTCTTAATGAAATGAGTTTATAATTATCTCAACCAATAGCACAAAAAGATACATATCCATCTTTATCATGAATATTAATGTCAATGTCCTAAAGAAAATATGAGAAACATAAGTCAGCAGTAAAGCATTATTCTAACAATACCAGAATTTTAATGCTGCAAAACCTATTTATCTAAGTAATAACAAGGACATCAGAAAGAATTATCCAGCATTTAAATAATAAATCTGTAAGACCTTTATGATGAAAATTGTAAAGTGCTATTGAGAGGCTTAAAAGAAGTCTGAAACTGAAACAAATGGAAAACCATACAGTGATGCTGAATTGAAAGAGACAGTAATCAGATGTCAATTACATTAACCTGCATTTGAGATCCAATAAAAGTACCTGTAGGATTTTTCCTTTGGAACCAGACAAGTGGATTCTAGATCTTAAAAGGAAAAATGCAGAGGAAAAGTAGGGAAATTATGGATATGAAAAATAATGAGAGTGGGAAAGCCCATTCACATACTAGCTATATTATAAACATACACATAATAAAAGGCTGTGCTACTGGTACATAAATCAAGAAATCCACAGAAAAGAACAAAAAGTCCACGGGCGCCCAGGTGCCTGTCAGTTGAGTGTCTGCCTTAGCTCAGGTCGTGATCCCAGGTCCTGGAATCAAGCCCTGCATAGGGCTCCCTACTTGGCAGAGAATCTTCTTATCTCTGCTGCTCCTTCTGCTTGTGCTCTGTCTCATTCTCTCTCTCTCTCCCTCTCTGTCAAATAAATGATAAAAATCTTTTTCAAAAGCCTATAAAACAACACAATATATAAAGGCATTTAGTCAGTTGTTATGGAAACATTTTAAATAAGTAAGAAAAATATATTCTTCAAAATATGATGTTGACAATTTTTATCTATATGAAAAAAAGAAAAAGTCTGAACTAACATGGCATGCAAATAAATCCTAAATGATCTAAGTTTCATATCCTAAGAGAGAAAATATAAAAATACTAGCAAAGCAAAGATGTTTTCCATTAAGAAGTAGAATAGGAAAAAAAAGAAGTAGAAGAGGGAAGGCATCTTAAACTATTACAGAACACCCAAAGTTATAAAAGTATTGATAAATTTGATATTGAAATGAATATGATAAATTCTTTTTAAAAAATAGATCATTAAAAATAGAATGAAAAAGGGAAGCATAATATTCACAGCTTATAGAACTGTGAAAGAGAACTATATTATAGTTTCATAATCTATAGAGTACCTATAAATCAATGAAAACAAAGACCAAATTCCCAATAAAAGTAAACAAAAGATAAAACATTAAAGCACATAGTAAGAGAACATAAGAACAACTACTTTGCTTCTTTTATTATTTAAATATGCAAACTGAAACCAATGATATACAGTTTTTGCTTATCAGATTTGATAAACAATTGGAGAAGTTATGGATTAAACATTGCTGGTAGGAGTGCAAATTGGCACAATCACTATAAGAAACACTAAGGTACTGTCTTATTAGAATTTAATAGTTCACATACTCTAACACATCTACTTTTAACAAACTCACACCTAACTAAATGACGTATGAATATGATTATTCTTTACAACATTGTAATAGAAACATATCAATAATGCTGCATAGATGTCTATCAATAAAGAGTTGTTGGCTTAAATTGCAGTGGATCCATGTTATTTAATGTTATGAAGCAAATTGAAAGGAAAAAGCTCTATGTATACCTCAAAGGAATGAAACAAGTAAAAAATAAAGTGAGAAGGTGCAAAACAATGTATCTGGTGTGAGCACACATGCTTATAAGTTTGAAGACCAAGAAACCAACTTCAGATGTTGCTTCCAGGGAAAAGAACATTCTGGGAAACAGATGAGGAGGATGACCTTCTTTTCACTAATGACTTAATTTAAAAAAAATGCACCATGCAACATGTTTTCAGTTTAAAATTAATAAATAAATGGCAGTTGGAAAATTCAGTAGGGGAAAAATATAAGAACCATGATAAATACCCACAATGCTTGGGATTTATGACCATCTTTCATTAGTTTTACTGCACCTGCTGCTGTTTATTTTTTAATAAACAGGAGTTCTCATGATAATGCATGAAGAGAAGAGAATCTCCAGCAGGAAGTCCCAAGATGGAAGAATCAGGTAGGTGAAGAGACAAAAAAGCATGGGAAGAAATGAGTACATAAGTGAGGCCAGAAGGAGCATGAGCATGAGATAGTGTGACAGCTCATGCCAGATATCCAGTCACAACAAAAATTTTGGAGTCTGCTCTAAAAGTCACTGAAATGTTCTAAGTAGAATAGTGACAAAGTCAGATTTAGTTTTTTAAAAAAAAAGATTGATTCATTGATTCATTCATGAGAGACACAGAGAGGTGGAGACATAGAGGGAGAAGCAGGCTCCCTGTATGGAACTCAGTGTGAGCCTCGATCCAGGACCCTGAGCTGAAGGCAAACACTCAACCTCTGAGCCACTCAGGTGTCCCCAGATTTAGATTTTAAAGGGCCTTTTTAATGAAAAAAAAAAAAAGACAGACTGGGGAGAAAAATTTATAATACGGGTAAGAAAAAAATGTTGAGTGAAATGAGTCAATCGGAGAAGGTCAAACATTATATGTTCTCATTCATTTGGGGAATATAAATAATAGTGAAAGGGAATAGAAGGGAAGGGAGAAGAAATGGGTAGGAAATATCAGAAAGGGAGACAGAACATAAAGACTCCTAACTCTGGGAAATGAACTAGGGGTGGTGGAAGGGGAGGAGGGCGGGGGGTGGGGGTGAATGGGTGACGGGCACTGAGGGGGGCACTTGACGGGATGAGCACTCGATGTTATGCTGTATGTTGCAAAATTGAACACCAATAAAAAATTTATTATTAAAAAATGTTGATAACCAGAAAAAAAATTTATCCTAGAAACAACGCAGTTAAGTTGGATAGAAGACATAAATGAGCAATTCAGAGGAAAAAGACATGTAACTGACAGATAAACTTCAAAAAGCCTCAAATTTCATGTGCCACCTTAACATCTTTGAACCACACAGGCCCCATGTCTAACCACCCCACACACACAGCTTTCGCTAGATATGCTCCCCACCCAGGGGAAAGGCTGTTAACCTAGCTAATTCCCATTTAAGCTGGACCAGGTGCACTCCACCTGGTCTTTATCCTACTAAATTTCACTTCCCTGCCAGTGCATAAAATTATTCAAACAAGTCAATCACATCCTCCAAAAAGCCGGTCTCCCACAGGCCCCCTGTTATTCACTCAGTTCCCAAGTGCAACCCCATGTGGACCTGTGTGGTATTCAGTGCTTTCCTCCCCAAGACCATGAGCGTATATGAATAATAAACTGCTGAGAATCTCCTCTGCCCAGTGTCAGGTGTCATCTGTCTTATCCTATTTAGGACAGAAGGATCACTCCCTCACCAATGGAGTATATAAGAGATGATCAGAACTATTACTTCATTTGTAAATAGAGAAACATTTACTAAAACAACAAAAACATGGAATTTTTTACCAAACAGATTCACAGAATTATAAACAATTGATAATAACCTGTGTTGGCAGTACTTTGGATGGACATTTAAACTTGATGTTTTTTCTTGTAGTATCTATTAATATATGTATATCCTGTGGTCTCTAATTTGCCTTCTATTTATCTTGTAGAAAACTTCACTTAGATGCACTGTTGAGAACAGAGGAAAAAATGGATAGAACTTAGAAGTCTACCAGCAAGATAATAGCTTGATAAATTTTGATACAACCACCTGTATTTAATTTTTGTGTATTGGCTCAGTCATCATCATTTCCAAATGTCTTATGTGGTTCCCTGTACTACAGAGGCTGGAAATCTCAAAACTATATTTGCTGTGTTCCCTTGACTACAATCAAAATGCAGGTCTGCAAATTAAATCTACTCATGTGTACACCGAGGCTCCTTCCACAGTTTGGCTGTTGTGGACATTGCTGCTATAAACATCGGGATGCAGGTGTCCCGGCGTTTCATTGCATCTCTATCTTTGGGGTAAATCCCCAGCAATGCAATTGCTGGGTGGTAGGGCCATTTGCTTCGACATGGATGGAACTGGAGGGTAATATGCTGAGTGAAATAAGTCAATCGGAGAAGGACAAACATTATATGGTCTCATTCATTTGGGGAAGATAAAAAATAGTGAAAGGGAATAAAGGGGAAAGGAGAAAAAATAAGTGGGAAATATCAGAAATGGAGATAGAACATGAGAGACTCCTAACTCCGGGAAATGAACTAGGGGTGGTGGAAGGAGAGGAGGACGGGGGTGGGGGTGACTGGGTGGTGGGCACTGAGGTGGGCACTTCACAGGATGAGCACTGGGTGTTATTCTGTACATTGGCAAATTGAACACCAATAAAAATGAATTTATTAATAAAAATAAATAAATAATAAAAATTCTTTATAAATGCCATTCTAAAAACAATCTACTCATGTGTGATTTGATTTTGTATCTATGTTAAGTGAAATGAGACAGCATGAGGCACCATTAAAAATATTTAATTTTTAGAACATTATGAGAAAAATAATTGAGAAGATAGTACAAAGCTTCCACAATACCCTCATACCTAGTCTCTTATATTTGTTACCATTAATGAACCGATATTTCTTCTTGTATTCTTCTTTCCTAAAGTCCATAGTTTACTGAAATTTCCTGTTTTTACAGAATACCTTATCCTGTTTTAGGATATTATTCAGGATCCCACTTTACATTTACTTGTCATTTTTCCTAGGACTTTTTCTTGGCTTGTGGCTTAATTCTCAGACTTTTCTTATTTTTAATGATCTTGACAGATTAGTGGAACACGGTCAATTATATTATGGGATGTTCTTCAAATGGAATTTTTCTGAATTTTTTCTCATGATGATACATTACCGGATGTACATTATTGGAAGGAAAACCATGGAGGTAAAGTGCCATATTCATCACTTCATATCATGGGTATATACTGTCAAAATTACCTATCACTGTCAGTGTTGACCTTAATAACCTGATTGGTGAAGTTTGTCAGATTTCTCAACTGTAAACTCTCTCTCTCTCTTTCCAAGTTTGCATATTGCACTATTTGAAATGAAGTCACTGAGGGGACAAGATGGCGGAAGAGTAGGGTCCCCAAGTCACCTGTCCCCACCAAATACCTAGATAACCTTCAAATCATCCTGAAAATCTACGAATGCGGCCTGAGATTTAAAGAGAGAACAGCTGGAATGCTACAGTGAGAAGAGTTCACGCTTCTATCAAGATAGGAAGATGGGGAAAAAAGAAATAAAGAAACAAAAGGCATCCAAGGGGGAGGGGCCCTGCGAGGAGCAGGGCTGAGGCCGGGGCGAGTGTCGCCAGGACAGGAAAGCCCCGACCCAGAGAGCAGGAGCTTCACCAATCTTCCCGGGTGGAAAGGGGCTCGCCGGGAGTTAGAGCAGGACCCCAGGAGGGTGGGGATGCCCTCAGGCTCCCTGGGACACTAACAGACACCTGCGCCCAGGAGAGTGCGCCGAGCTCCCTAAGGGCTGCAAGGCGCTCGGCTGGACCCGGGAGCAGCTCGGAGGGGCTCGGGCGGTGGCTCCGGCGGAGGGGGCTGCATGGCCCAGAGAGGGAATCCAACAGAACAGGCCCGGGAGCACTGGGCACCGGGACACAGCCCAGGATCCAGCCTCCCCCCGGGACAGGCAGAGGCCGGGAGGGTCCAGGACAGCAAGGACACTCCTGCCCTGAGCTGAGCAGATCAGCGGCCCCGCCCCAGAGCCTCCAAGCCCTGCAGACTGAGAGCTCTGTACCTACTGTGGGAGCTGACTCCAGGGCTCCAGAGCTGGCCGCCGCCACTACGGTTGTTCCTCCTGGGGCCTCACGGGGTAAACAACCCCCACTGAACCCTGCAGCCAGACAGGGGGCAGAGCAGCTCCCCCAAGTGCTAACACCTGAAAATCAGCACAACAGGCCCCTCCCCCAGAAGACCAGCTAGACGGACCAGTTCCAGGGGAAGTCAAGGGACTTAAAGTATACAGAATCAGAAGATACTCCCCTGTGTTTTTTGTTTTTTTGTTTTGTTGGGGTTTTTTTTTGTTTTGTTTTGTTTTTGCTTTTTGATTTCTGTTTGCTTCCCCCACCCTTTCTCTTTGCTTTCTTTTTCTTACTCTATTTCATCTCTCTTTTTTTCTTTTTTTCCTTTTTTCTTTTTCTCTTTCTTTCCTTCTTTCTCTCCTCTCTTTTTCTCCTTTTCCCAATGCAACTTGTTTTTGGCCACTCTGCACTGAGCAAAATGACTAGAAGGAAAACCTCACCTCAAAAGAAAGAATCAGAAACAGTCCTCTCTCCCACAGAGTTACAAAATCTGGATTACAATTCAATGTCAGAAAGCCAATTCAGAAGCACTATTATACAGCTACTGGTGGCTCTAGAAAAAAGCATAAAGGACTCAAGAGACTTCATGACTGCAGAATTTAGATCTAATCAGGCAAAAATTAAAAATCAATTGAATGAGATGCAATCCAAACTAGAAGTCCTAACGATGAGGGTTAACGAGGTGGAAGAACGAGGGAGTGACATAGAAGACAAGTTGATGGCAAAGAGGGAAACTGAGGAAAAAAGAGACAATTAAAGGACCATGAGGACAGATTAAGGGAAATAAATGACAGCCTGAGGAAGAAAAAACTACGTTTAACTGGGGTTCCTGAGGGCACCGAAAAGGACAGAGGTCCAGAATATGTATTTGAACAAATCATAGCTGAAAACTTTCCTAATCTGGGAAGGGAAAAAGGCATTCAGACCCAGGAAATAGAGAGATCCCCCACTAAAATCAATAAAAACCATTCAACCCCTGGACATTTAATAGTGAAGGTTGCAAATTCCAAAGATAAAGAGAAGATCCTTAAAGCAGCAAGAGACAAGAAATCCCTGACTTTTATGGGGGGGACTATTAGGGTAACAGCAGACCTCTCCACAGAGACCTGGCAGGCCAGAAAGTGCTGGCAGGATATATGCAGGGTCCTAAATGAGAACATGTAGCCAAGAATACTTTATCCAGGAAGGCTCTCATTCAGAATAGAGGGAGAGATAAAGAGCTTCCAAATAGGCAGAAATTGAAAGCATATGTGACCATCAAATCAGCTCTGCAAGAAATTTTAAGGGGGACTCTTAAAATTCCCCTTTAAGAAGAAGTCCAGTGGAACAATCCACAAAAACAAGGATTGAATAGATATCATGATGACATTAAACTCATATCTTTCAATAGTAACTCTGAACGTGAATGCGCTTAATGACCCCATCAAAAGGCACAGGGTGTCAGACTGGAAAAAAAGCAGGACCCATCTATTTTCTGTCTACAAGAGACTCATTTTAGACAGTAGGACACCTACAGCCTGAAAATACAAAGTTAGAGAACCATTTATCATTCCAATAGTCCTCAAAAGAAAGCAGGGGTAGCCATCCTTATATCAGATAAACTAAAATTTACCCCGAAGACTGTTGTGAGAGATGAAGAGGGACACTGTATCATACTTAAAGGATCTATCCAACATGAGGACTTAAAAATCCTCAATATATATGCCCCAAATCTGGGGGCTACCAAATATATCAATCATTAATAACCAAAGTTAAGGCATACTTAGATAATAATACACTTATACTTCGGGACTTCAATCTAGCTCTTTCTACACTCAATAGGTCTTCTAAACACAACATCTCCAAAGAAATGAGAGCTTTAAATGATACACTGGACCATATGGATTTCAAAGATATCTACAGATCTTTACATCCAAACTCAACTGAATACACATTCTTCTCAAGTGCACATGGAACTTTCTCCAGAATAGACCACATATTGGGTCACAAATCGGGTCTGAACCGACACCAAAACACTGGGATCGTCCCCTGCATATTCTCAGACCATAATGCCTTGAAATTAGAACTAAGTCACAACAAGAAGTTTGGAAGGACTTCAAATACATGGAGGTTAGGACCATCCTGCGAAAAGATGAAAGGGTCAACCAGGAAATTAAGGAGATTTAAAAAGATTCATGGAAACTAATGAGAATGAAGATACAACCGTTCAACATCTTTGGGATGCAGCAAAAGCATTCCTGAGGGGGAAATACATCGCAATACAAGCATCCATTCAGAAACTGGAAAGAACTCAAATACAAAAGCTAACCTTACACCTAAAGGAGCTAGAGAAAAAACAGCAAATAGATCCTACACCCAGGAGAAGAAGAGAGTTAATAAAGATTCGAACAGAACTCAACGAAATTCGAGACCAGAAGAACTGTGGAACAGATCAACAAAACCAGGAGTTGGTTCTTTGAAAGAATTAAAAAGATAGATAAACCATTAGCCAGGCTTTCTAAAAAGAAGAGAGAGAAGACTCAAATTACTAAAATCATGAATGAGAAAGGAGAGATCATTATCAACACTAAGGAATTACAAAAGATTTTAAAAACATATTATGAACAGCTATATGCCGATAAATTAGGCAATCTAGAAGAAATGGACTCATTCCTGGAAAGCCACAAACTACCAAAACTGGAACAGGAAGAAATAGACAACCTGAACAGGCCAATAACCAGGGAGGAAATTGAAGGAGTCATCAAAAACCTCCCAAGACACAAGAGTCCAGGGCCAGATGTCATCCCAGGGAATTCTATCAAACGTTTAAAGAAGAAACCATCCTATTCTCCTAAAGCTTTTTGGGAAGATAGAAAGAGATGGAGTACTTCCAATTCGTTCTTTGAGGCCAGCATCACCTTAATTCCAAAACCAGACAAAGACCCCACCAAAAAGGAGAATTATACACCAATATCCCTGATGAACATGGATGCAAAAATTCTCAACAAGATACTAGCCAATAGGATCCAACAGTACATTAAGAAAATTATTCACCATGACCAAGTAGGATTTATCCCCGGGACACAAGGCTGGTTCAACACTCGTAAAACATCAATGTGATTCATCATATCAGCAAGAGAAAAACCAAGAACCATATGATCCTCTCATTAGATGCAGAGAAAGCATTTGACAAAATACAGCATCCATTCCTTATCAAAACTCTTCAGAGTGTAGGGATAGAGGGAACATTCCTCAACATTTTAAAAGCCATCTACGAAAAGCCCACAGCAAATATAATTCTTGATGGGGAAGCACTGGGAGCCTTTCCCCTAAGATCAGGAACAAGACAGGGATGTCCACTCTCACCACTGCTATTCAACATAGTATTGGAAGTCCTAGCCTCAGCAATCAGACAACAAAAAGACATTAAAGGCATTCAAATTGGCAAAGAAATCAAACTCTCCCTCTCCGTCAATGACATGATACTCTACATAGAAAACCCAAAAGCCTCCACCCCAAGATTGCTAGAACTCATACAGCAATTTGGCCATGTGGCAGGATACAAAATCAATGCCCAGAAATCAATGGCATTTCTATACACTAACAATGAGACTGAAGATAAAGAAATTAAGGAGTCAGTCCCATTTACAATTGTACCCAAAAGCATGAGCAACCTAGGAATAAACCTAACCAAAGAAGTGAAGGATCTATACCCTAAAAACTACAGAACACTTCTGAAAGAATTTGAGGAAGACACAAAGAGATGGAAAAATATTCCATGCTCATGGATTGGAAGAATTAATATTGTGAAAATGTCAATGTTACCCAGGGCAATTTACACGTTTAATGCAATCCCTATCAAAATACCATGGACTTTCTTCAGAGAGGTAGAACAAATTATTTTAAGATTTGTGTGGAAATAGAAAAGACCCGAATAGCCAGGGGATTTTTTTTTAATTTTATTTATGACAGGCACACAGTGAGAGAGAGAGAGGCAGAGACGCAGGCAGAGGGAGAAGCAGGCTCCATGCACCGGGAGCCCAATGTGGGATTCGATCACTGGTCTCCAGGATCGCGCCCCGGGCCAAAGGCAGGCGCCAAACCGCTGCGCCACTCAGGGATCCCAGCCAGGGGAATTTTAAAAAAGAAAACCATAGCTGGGAGCATCACAATGCCAGATTTCAGGTTGTACTACAAAGCTGTGGTCATCAAGACAGTGTGGTACTGGCACAAAAACAGATCAATGGAACAGAATAGAGAATCCAGAAGTGGACCCTCAACTTTATGGTCAACTAATATTCGATAAAGGAGGAAAGACTATCCACTGGAAGAAAGAACAGCCTCTTCAATAAATGGTGCTGGGAAAATTGTACATCTACAAGCAGAAGAATGAAACTAGGCCACTCTATTGCACCATACACAAAGATAAACTCAAAATGGATGAAAGATCTAAATGTGAGACAAGATTCCATCAAAATCCTAGAGGAGAACACCGGCAACATCCTTTTTGTACTCGGCCACAGTAACTTCTTGCAAGATACATCCACGAAGGCAAAAGAAACAAAAGCAAAAATGAAGTATTGGGACTTCATCAAGATAAGAAGCTTTTGCACAGCAAAGGATACAGTCAACAAAACTAAAAGACAACCTACAGAATGGGAGAATTATTTGCAAATGACGTATCAGATAAAGGGCTAGTATCCAAGATCATAAAGAACTTATTTAACTCAACAGCAAAGAAACAAACAACCAATCATGTAATGGGCAAAAAATATGAACAAAAGACATGAAATTTCACAGAGGAAGACATAGACATGGCCAACACGCACATGAGAAAATGCTCTGCATCACTTGCCATCAGGGTAATACAAATCAAAACCACAGTGAGATACCACCTCATTCCAGTGAGAATGGGGAAAATTAACAAGGCAGGAAACCACAAATGTTGGAGGGGATGCGGAGAAATGGGAACCCTCTTACACTGTTGGTGGGAATGTGAAATGGTGCAGCCACTCTGGAAAACTGTGTGGAGGTTCCTCAAAGAGTTTAAAATAAACCTGCCCTACGACCCAGCAATTGCACTGTTAGGGATTTACCCCAAAGATACAGATGCAATGAAACGCCGGGACACCTGCACCCCGATGTTTCTAGCAGCAATGTCCACAATAGCCAAACTGTGGAAGGAGCCTCGGTGCCCATCGAAAGATGAATGGATAAAGAAGATGTGGTTTATGTATACAATGGAATATTACTCAGCCATTGGAAATGACAAATACCCACCATTTGCTTCAACGTGGATTGAACTGGAGGGTATTATGCTGAGTGAAATGAGTCAATCGGAGAAGGACATGCTCTCATTCATTTGGGGAATATAATTAAAAGTGAAAGGGAATAGAAGAGAAGGGAGAAGAAATGGGTAGGAAATATCAGAAAGGGAGACAGAACATAAAGACTCCTGACTCTGGGAAACAAACTAGGGGTGGTGGAAGGGAAGGAGGGCAGGTGGTGGGGGTTAGTGGGTGACGGGCACTGCGGGGGGCACTTGACGGGATGAGCACTGGGTGTTATTCTGTATGTTGGCAAATTGAACACCAATAAAAAATAAATTTATTATTTAAAAAAATGAAATGAAGTCACTGTCATCAGCTCACACATAAGGAGTGGGGATTTAAGCAGGCAAGAACTGTTTCTCCACTCTAAAAATGCCCTTTGCTTCATCTATTCAACCCCTCCGCACTCCTGAGCCCTTGGTAATCATTGATCTTTTTATTAAGTCCTTGATTTTTCATTTTCCAGAATGTCATAATTTAGTATGACATTTAGGATTAATCTTCCCAACTTTGGTTTCTTAATATATGCATTGACATCTACCCATGTTTTTTTTTTCTTGGCTTGATAGCTCATATTTTTTATTGCTGAAATACTATATATACTTGGTTTTGATATAATGACAATGCTGGCCTCAGAATGCGTATGAGAAGTGTTATCTGCTTTTTTTCTGGAAGAGAATGTAGAGAGTAGAAATCTTTTCTTTCTGAAATGTTTGATAGAGTTCATCAGTGAAGCATATCTAGTTCTGGCACTTTCTTTTTTTTGAAGGATTATCAGTTATTGATGTAATTTATTGAATAAATAAATACTTTTTATCTTAAGACTTTGGTAGTATCCTTCAAATAAATGGCCCATTTCATCCAAATTATCAAATTTATGAGCAGAGAGTTGTTCATTATATTTATTTACAACTTTTTTTTAGTGTCCAAGGCTTCAGCACTTTTAGTTTTTTTGAAAGGCAGACTGACACATGTAATGCCTCATTTGAATGTGTCTAGAATCTTGGAAGCTTGACTACTTTTCCATTCTCCTACAAATGGACCTTGAGAGCTTGTTTGGAGGTTTAGCAGGGGAGCACAGGTACTCATATACCATTGACTGACGAAAATGGTCCTCTTGTATGGAGGAAGGTTGTTCTCTTCAGCTAAGCATGCAGCTTCAGGAGGAGCCGTGAGAGAGGGTGGGCATACACACCTAACCAGCCAGGACAGCCAAATCAACACTGGTGATCAATACGGTGACACATGTGGCAGCCAGATCACCCTCACATCCTTAGCTAACTTAATTACTGATATTGATAATTTTTGTCTTCTATTCTTTCTCGGTTTGCATGGCTGTAGTTTTTATCAATTATATTGATCTTTTCAAAGAATCAGCTTTCAAATATTAATTTCTCTATCATTTTCCTGTTTTCACATCCATTGATTTGTTTTAATTTTATTTCTTTTCTTCTGCTTGATTGAGGCCTCAATGGTATTTCTGTCTGTAGTTTCTTATGGTGAAAGATTAAATTATTGGCTTAGATCTTCTTTTCTAATACATACATTTAATGCTGTTTTCGTCTGAACATTGCTTTTACTGCATCTCTTGCAATGTGATCATTTGCATTTGCATTTTTACTTGGGTCTAAATAGTTTTTTAGATTTCTCTTGACATTCCTCCTTGACTCATATGTTATTGAGAAGTCAATTTACAGATTTTTTTCAGATTTTTGAGCTGTATTTCTGCTAATGATTTCTAGCTTAACCTCATCATCATGGGATCCCTGGGTGGCGCAGTGGTTTGGCGCCTGCCTTTGGCCCAGGGCGCGATCCTGGAGACCCGGGATCGAGTCCCACATCGGGCTCCCGGTGCATGGAGCCTGCTTCTCCCTCTGCCTGTGTCTCTGCCTCTCTCTCTCTCTCACTGTGTGCCTATCATAAATAAATAAAAAAAATAAAAAAATATATTAAAAAAACTGTTTAACCTCATTATCATTTGAGTTCATATTTTATATAATTTGTATTTGTTTAAATATATTATGTGTATTTTATGGCCCAAAATATGGTCTATCTTGGTTAATGTTCCACAGGAGTTTGAAAAGAATGTGTATTCTGCTGTTGTTCAATGGAGTGGTCTATAAGTGTTAATTAGATTCAGTTGATTGATGGTGCTGTTCATTTCCATCGTATTCTTACTAAGCTTGCCTGTTCATTTGTCAATCATGGATAAGGTTGCTGAAGTTCCCAACACTAAGTATTAATTCATCTATTTCTACATGCTGTTCTATCAGGTTTTGCCACATGTATCTGAACACTCTGTTATAAATACATACACTTAGCATTGTTATGTATTCGTGGAGATTTGGCCTCTTTTATCATTATTTGATTGTCTAAATTATTCCTGATAGTTTTCCTTGTCTTGAGGTCTTTAATTAACTTGCCTTTCATTAGTAGAGTTACCCTAGATTTCTTTTGATTAGTGTTAGCATAGTATGTCTTTCTTCTCCCATCCAGAGGGCTTTTCCCCCTTCATTTTTAAAATTGTGAAATACACATAACATAAAATTTACCTTCATAACTATTGGTAAGTATATAGCTTAGTAGTGTTAAATATATTCTTAAATTTGTGCAACTATCACCACCATCTATCTTCATGATTCTTTTCATTTTGTAAAATTGAAACTCAAAACACACTGAACAATAACTCCCATTCCTCTCTCTCCCAATCCCCCGGTAATCACCATTATCCTTTCTGTCTCTATGAAATTGAGCACTCTATACCTCATGTAGGTAGAATCATACAGTATTTGTCTTTTTGTAACTGGCATATTTCACTTCACATAAAGTCTTCAAGTTTCATTCATGTCATAAAATATGTCAGATTTTCCATTTTAAAGCCAAATATTATTTCATTGTAAGTATATCCCACATTTTCCCTATTCATTCATCTGTCTATGGACAGTTGGATTGCTTTCATGTTTTAGCTAATGTGAATAATGCTGCTATGAATATACAATTGTCTCTTTGAGACCTTACTTTCAAAACTTTTGGGTATATACTTAGAAGTGGGGTTGCTGAATCATATGCTAATTCTATTTTTATTTTTTGAAGAACCACTGTTTTGTTTCTCATGGCAGTTGTACCAGCTTATATTCCCACAAAAAGTGAACAAGTGTTCCAATACTTCCTTCCCATCCTTGCCAACACTTTTTTTTGTTTTTCTTCATAGAAGTCATCTTAATTGCCCTTATACTTATCTTTATTGATAATTTTATTTATAGGGCTTGAAGTTACTGTCTAGTGGCCTTCATTTCATCCTGCAGGACTCCATTGAGCACTTCTTACAGGGCAGTTCTAGTGGTAACAAATTCCCTCTGCTTTAATTTTTTTTGAAATATCTCAACTTTCTCCTCATTTTGAAGGGTAGTTTTGCTGCATGGTTGCAGACTTCTTATCTCATGGAGTCGAACCATGAATCTCATGGACAAAAGGGTGAATGAAGTGAAGTGAAAATTTATTAAGTGAAGGTGAGAACAGAAAGGAAAGAGAAAAAAGACCTTTTGAATGAGAAGGGTCCTGAATGTGTTGCCACTGAGGGCTTTTATAGTCAGTCTTTTATAGAAAACTGACAAGGGAAACTGGTAAATATTTTGTCAATAACAGGTAAGACAAACATGGTAGATTTGTAGATATCATGAGACCATCCTGTTTATATTTAGAAAGAACATGGTGAATTTGTTAGGTTCCCTTCTCTCTGGTTAATATCTCATCTGTAACATTTCTTTACATCTGAGATTAGTGCGAGCCTGGTTACCTAGCCCCCTGCATGAGCCTAATCATGTAGCCCTGTACCTAGCTCTCACTACCTAACCTTGCCTGTCCCTTACTCAGTTTTCCCAGATATAGGATTTGTAGTTTACAGGTCTTTCACTTTTACTACTTTGAATATATTGGCCCAGCACATTCTTCAACTAAAATTTCTGACGAGAAATCTAATGATAATCTTATTGGAGATCATTTGTATGTGATGAATTGCTTCTTTCTTGTTGTTTTAAAAAAAATTTTTTTGTCCTTGTTTTTCAAAAATTTGATCATATGTCTCAGTGTGGGTTTTCCTTAGTTCATCTTCCTTGGGATTTTGTTGAGCTTCTTGGATATTTATAGTCATGTCTTCCATAAAATTTGGGAAGCTTTCAGTCATTTGGTTAGGCAGGAAGCTATGCATGAGCAACAGAAGGATGTACCTTAGATGTCCTGATGGAGACCTCCAACTGAAGACTGCCTAGGGACCACCCCATTCCATCAATCTAGCAGTCAGTTTGCAGTTACAGCATCCCAGCAGAGAAAGAGTTAAGTGTGTTTTGCTTGTTGCACTTGTGCAGAAAGCAGCCACTTGTCCTTATTTGACCTACATCTCTAGAATAGAAATAATGTGGTTTCCTACCAGATGCAGGCATTTTGAATACATCTTGGGAAAGGATATGCATAGATAGCTAATTATTATATAACCCAGGCCTTTCACTCAAAAGGACCCATCCAAAAGAAAAACTTGATATAAACCCACACCCTGGAGTTCCCAGGCTTTTGTCTCTCTTGACTGGCCTGTACTTCCCTTGGAATGTACTTTAATAAAATTTTATTCCACTTTACTTTCATCGACCTGTCCTATAAATTCTTTACCATGGCAACAAAAAGAGCCAAGGATTCTTTTCTTTTTCATCTAACTCTTGGTAACAATTTCTTTCAGTTATTGTATTTTGCAGCTCTAAAATCTTTTTGGTTTCTTCTTGGGTTTTCTTTATTAATATTTCCATTTTGTTTATGCAAATTTTTGCTGACTTTCATCACTTCTTCCTTCTGTTCTTTGAGCACTGTTAAGGTAGTTGCTTTAAAGTCTTTGTCTAGTAGAGTTGCCATCAGGTCCTCTCCAGAGGTATTTTCTGTATATATATATATATATATATATATATATATATACACATATATATATGTGATATACTTTCCAGTTTCTTTGCATGCCTTGTGAATTTTTTTTGGTTGAAAATTGGATATTTGAAAAAAAATAAAATAAATAAAATAATAAAATAAATAAATAAATAAAATTGGATATTTGAATCTAATAACATAGTAACACTGCAAATCAAATCAATCCCCTTTCCTAAATTTGCTAATTGTTTTGTTATTGCTTTATTTTTTAATTTTTAAAAATATTTTATTTATTTATTTATGAGAGACACAAAGAGAGAGAGAGAGAGAGGCGGAGACACAGGCAGAGGGAGAAGCAGGCTCCATGCAGGGAACTCAATGCTGGACTCCATCCCGGGACTCGATCCTGGGACTCCAGGATCACGCCCTGAGCGGAAGGCAGGCACTAAACCGCTGAGCCACCCAGGGATCCCTGTTTATTTTTTTAATTCTAGGCTCTGTGTGCCAAAGATCACCATGAGATGCAGACTTACAGTATTCTCAGGTCTTTCCTGAGCCTGAGAAGCCTCAGGTCTTTTCCCTGGGCATTTGCAGTCACTTTTTCATCTTCCCGGTATATGCAATTGTTTTCTAAGTCCTAGTCTTTAATAGCTGGCTCTCAAGAGGTGAAAAAGAGAAAAATGAAGGAGAAAGGAAAGGGTGCTAGCTTTTTATTTTATTTATTTATTTAATCTTTCTTTCTTTCTTTCTTTCTTTCTTTCTTTCTTTCTTTCTGATAGTCACACACAGAGAGAGAGAGAGAGAGAGAGAGAGAGAGAGAGACAGAGAGACAGAGAGACAGAGAGAAGCAGAGACACAGGCAGAGGGAGAAGCAGGCTCCATGCACCGGGAGCCCGACGTAGGATTCGATCCCGGGTCTCCAGGATCGCGCCCTGGGCCAAAAGCAGACGCCAAACCGCTGCACCACCCAGGGATCCCAGGTGCTCACTTTTTAAATGCCAGGGAGCTCACTTCAGCTATAGAAATATGGGCTTGCAACAAATGGGGTAGAAGCAACAACCGTGGCCCCCACCTCTCTCTGTCTGCACCTCTGTGATCAGAAGCGGCAATAAGAGCACTGATTTCGGATACTTGGAATATCTTTTTGCCTATCCTGTTTACTATAAATTGGGCACAGGTTTCTGTAGGAACACATACACAGCTGCCTGCATGAGGGTGGGGCTGAACTATGAGCTGAAATGGACTGAAATTAACTGCGATTTACCATCCAAATCTTCTCCTGGAAGTTGAAACCTTCAGTAGGCTCCAGAGTTCCAAAACAGTTACTTGAGACAGATTCTGTAGTGCAATTGGTGTTTAGGTGGGGAGAAGAATTCTTGGTGCTTTATTCTGTGCCGTCTACCTCAACCCATTTACTGTAATGTGTCTGTGTCTTCATACTTAAAAGGGTATGTTGTATAAAGCATATGATTGGATATTTTTAAATCCAGCCTGACAATCTTTGTCCTTTATTTGGCATATTAAGATATTTTACACTTAATGTAATTGTTGATATAATTGGATTGATATCTACCATGTTTAGAACAATTTTCTGTTTATTATAGTTCTTTACTTTTCCTTTTTTTACTCTTCTCTAGTTTTAATTTAGCATGCATGTAATTACATTTATTTCTTCTCTCTTTGCATGTGTTATACTTTTTAAAATGTTGTGATTACCCTAAAGTTTGCAATATACATTTACAACTAGTGTAGATCTACAGAACATGATAACTCTTCATGGGTACAGGTAACTTATAACAGAGTATTCCTGATCCCTCTCTGCCTCCCTTATAAAATTGTTGTCATTTATTTACCTTGTCTGTATCATATAATCACACAATACACTGTTCTGTTACTACTGTTGTTAAAATGAACATTTATCTATTAGATCAATTAAAAATAAGGAAAATCAAAGATTTTATTTTACTTTAATTTATTCCTTCTCCAATGTGTTTTATGGTGTTTTAAAAATGTAGATCCAGGTTTCCAGCCTATTATTTTCCTTCTCTGTGATGAACTTCATTCCTTGCAGGACATTCTATTGGTGATGAATTCCTTTCATTTCTGGTTTTCTAGAAAAGTCTATATTTCTAATTCACTTTTGAAAATTAATTTTTCTGGGTATAGATTCTAGGTATGCAGGGAGCTTTCTTTCAATATATTGGTATGATATGCCTAGATGTGGATTCTTTGTTATTTCTCCTGCTTTGTATTCTCTGAGTTTCCTAGATCTGTGGTTTGATGCCTGCCATTAATTCTGAAAAGTTCTTATCCGTAATTGCTTCCAATATTAATTCTACTCCATTCCTCCTCTCTTCTCCCAGTATTTCATTATGCATGTTACATCTTTTGAAATTATTCCAAAGTTCTTGGATATTCTGTTCTAGGGTTTTTTTTAATTCTTTTTAGTTCTTTTTGCATTTTAATTTGGGAAGTTTCTATTGACATATTTTCAGGCTTATCAAATCTTTCTTTAGCTGTTTCCAGTTTACTCATGGGCCCATTAAGCAATCTTTATTTCTGCCACTGTTTTATTTTTTTTCTAGCATTTTCTTTTGATTCTCTCTTAGAGCTTCCAATCTCTTTTAGCATTATTCATCTGTTCTTGAATATTGTTTACATTTTTTCCATTATAGTCCTTAGCAAATTAAATATAATTATTTCAAATTCCCTCTCTGGTAAGTATAAAATTTATATCAAGTGTGGTTGATGCCAGTGGTTTTATTTTTTTTTAAGATTATTTATTTATTTATTCATGAGAGACAGAGAGAGAGGCAGAGACACAGGCAGAGGGAGAAGCAGGCTCCCTGTAGGGATCCTGATGTGGGACACCTCTCCTGGACTCCGGGATCACTCTCTGAGCCCAAGGCAGACACTCAACCACTGAGCCACCCTGAGATTCTCATGCCAGTGGTTTTAAATAGGTCTAGTTTTCTTGTTTCTGTCTCTCTTACATTATTTTCCCTAAGAACTCCTTAAATAAGGTCTGATTCTTGTAGCACTTTTAGCTCTTCTAGCTGTTTCCCATTGTTAACATTGTGAAGCTCTACTAATATAAAGGTAAGAAGTTCTGGACAGTCTCTTGGTTTGCCTCCCTTTCTATTTTTATCTCTTAACTCCAGGAAACAAACTGAGGTTGCTGGAGGGGAGGTGGGTGGAAGTATGGGGTAACTGGGTGATGGATATTAAGGAGGGCACATGATGTAGTGAGCGCTGGGTGTCACATGCAACTGAATGAATCACTAAATTCTATCCCTAAAAGTAACGATACAGTGTTTGTTGACTAAATTGAATTTTTTTAAAGGGGGGGAAAAAGTGCAGGAGAGAAAGTGTTCCAAAATCTTATGATTAAATCTCAAGGTTTTTTTAGTTGACCTGAGTCCTTAGGCATTAACCATCACATTTTTTAAGTGAGACAGAAGGCCATGAGCCATTACATATAAGCTTTATTTGATGCCAGACATCCTGGGGTCACTTAATAAATGATAACAGAAGGGACACATTCAGCTGCCCAAATCTATTTTAGGTCACAGAGATTGTGGCTTTCTCATCCCTGCATGGCTTTGAAGGCTCAAGGTAAGAACCATAAGATCATCAAAAAGAAGTAAAGTAGTTGTGGAATTTCCTTATTCCCATTTGTTTCCTTGGAGAATAAATGGTTTGTATAAGACCTGGCACTTTCTATCTGTCCCCACTGGACACAGAGACACACTGGAGATTCTGTTCAATCCTCAAAGTGAACTGTTGATAATATGAAAATGTGTTTCTAAGGAGCTTTCTCAGTGGCTATGACTTTCTCAGATGACCTGGTGCCATATTAATAAAATGTTAAACCCACAAACTCCCCACTAGTCAATAAATAATGCAAGCTGAAATCACTAAATATTATGCCTCTGAGGGCTGTTTCATTGAAATTCACTGATTCAACACTTTTCTAAGGAAGTTCTGCCTCATTCAGCATTCTTACTGTAGAGTTTGCCAGGCTGAATACAACCCTTCAAGGCTCTTCTTACTGCTGTCACCCTTTCTCAGCACTCAAATGATGGTGATATAAGCCAGGTTCTCAGAGAATTGCAATTGTATCTAGTCTCTAAGGGCTGGTTTATTTCTACTCAGTCTCCAAGTCTGTGGAAGAAAAACTGATATGCTCTCTCTGTGCCTGACAAGCAGATTTTGCTTCTCTCTACTCCCACTATAAGGTTTAAAAGCACAAATTAAAAACCTTTAAAGGGCTGATGCAAAGCCTTTTCCTTCTGTTAACAATCTCTTAGAATACTATATTTGGAAGACTTGGTTTCATAATATATCAGTGCTATTGTTCTGGAATTTTCAGAGCCAATTTTTCAAAACTGGCTTCTCAAAAAAAAATAAATAAAATAAAATAAATAAATAAATAAATAAATAAATAAATAAATAAATAAATAACAAAAATGGCTTCTCCAGCAAGCCCATGCAAGTTGTGTGCTATCAATATGTCTACCAACACCAAGAATAAAAAAGTCGGCAACCTTTCTCATCTATCCTTCCAGAGTGAAGAAGGAATGTGGGGATCCCTGGGTGGCGCAGCGGTTTGGCCCCTGCCTTTGGCCCGGGGCGCGATCCTGGAGACCCAGGATCGAATCCCACATCGGGCTCCCGGTGCATGGAGCCTGCTTCTCCCTCTGCCTATGTCTCTGCACCTCTCTCTCTCTCTCTCTGTGACTATGATAAATAAATAAAAATTAAAAAAAAAGAAGGAATTTGCACAACAGAGGGATTGTTGGGAGAGAAGGAGAAATACAAACCCAATCGCATCCTTAGAGAAATTTCTTTAAAGATTTTATTTATTTATTCATGAGAGACACAGAGACAGAGGCAGAGTCATAGAGGGAGAAGCACACTCCCTATGGGGAGCCCGATGTGGGACTCGATCCCAGGACCCCAGGATCACAACCTGAGCTAAAGCAATTGTTAGATGGAATACAAACTACACATTGGGGAAAATATCCTGGCTCTTCATTTTCAAATTTCTGAAGCATCAAGTGTTTTTAGGATGTTGTCTGTCCCCAGGGACAGAGATGTCTCATACTGCCACTTTGGCATTTTTCCTTTTTGTGCTGTCCTTGACTAGGAAACAGGGAAAGAGTTCCAGGGCAAGTTTGTATACTCCAGGCAGATTTGATTGCCATAAACCTGTATGTTGGTCTGCACACTTGCTTCTTTCCACTCCCAAATTCTTTTGAATGCATTTGTGGTGTTGGGGAACGACCCTGGAACATCAAATTTAAAAAAAAAAACAAAGAGGGGCCAAAGTAAGACTTGAGTCTTTACTTGTAAGTTATGAGTTTGGGGGCAGGGATATCACTTCACCTTTTTACTTACACTTCCTCAGCACTGAAGTGGGCCCAGTGATACCTTCCACATATGAATGTAGTCAGAGGAAATAATGGGTATTTGCAAAAACATAAACTTCATCTACTACTATGCTTTCCATTTTTCTTGTAACTTTTGTTATGCCTGCTACAAGGGAGAAGACTTCAACAAACCAATTGCAGATTGACTTCTGGTAGGAAATTATATAGAAATCAATTCTTAAATGGTTGCAGGCATGGATGCAAGAAAAGCACAGCTGCTGATGGCAGAACAGTAACTCGGTCATGGTTGTCAGCCTCTCTCAAGGCTAATGGTCAGCAGAATGAATGTGAAATTGATATCTAGAATAATTCTTAGTCCACCAAAATCCTTTATCAAAATGCTAAAGCATTTATCCAGAATGCTAATTTCTTCCTAGGACAAAGTTTAGGCATTACATCACACAAAGAGTTCTGTTCCAGATCAAGACTGGAACAAGCTTTCTTACATAAATGTTTGCAGAGTATCTAAAGCTGTTAAAAGGTTAGTATCTGTTAAAAAGAAAAAGAAATCTGTATTTGCTTTTTGAAACTGGAGGAAGTCATATTGCCTAAGCAAATATTTAGGAGGTTTAGAGCCACTTGATGAACAACACCAGGCCAGCTGCAATCTAGGAAGGGATCACTTGATTTCAGGAGCTCCGTGTGCTAATTTGTAAAGGAAGATAGAGCCTCTTTTGTCCTAGAGTGATGGGAGGGCAAACATTGGCAGGATTCCCCACCTCCCACCCCTACGTAAAACCCCTACCATTGGTCCAGCAGAGACAGGCCATTTCTAGCTAAAGGTCAGGCTATCCTAGACATGAAGAGAATAAAGGGGAAAGGAGAAAAAATAAGTGGGAAATATCAGAAAGGGAGACAGAACATGGAAGACTCCTAACTCTGGGAAATGAACTAGGGGTGGTGGAAGGGGAGGAGGGCAGGGAGTGGGGGTGACTGGGTGGTGGGCACTGAGGTGGGCACTTGATGGGATGAGCACTGGGTATTATTCTGTATGTTGGCAAATTGAACACCAATAAAAAATAAATTTATTATTAAAAAAAAGAAAGAAACTCATCAGTTCTGGGCAGGCCTGGTGGCCCAGCGGTTTAGCGCCACCTTCGGCCTGTCCTGGAGACCCTGGATCAAGTCAGGCTCCCTGCATGGAAACTGCCTCTCCCTCTGTGTGTCTGTCATGAATAAAATAAATAAAAAATCTTTTTTTAAAAAAGAAACTCATCAGTTCTGGTACATATTTTGGGGTTATTTTCTTCTCTTGGGGGACATGAGAGGTAAATTTCAGTGGAAAAAATATAAACATTTTGTAATTTAAAATATTGGTTTCTGTGGGACCGGGTTCTTTTTTTTTTTTAATAATTTAATTTTTATTGGTGTCATTTTTTACCAACTTACAGATAACAACCCAGTGCTCATCCCGTCAAGTGTCCCCCTCCATGCCCGTCACCCATTCACCCACCCCCGCCCTCCTCCCTTCCACCACCCCTAGTTCATTTCCCTGAGTTTGAAGTCTTTATGTTCTGTTGTCCTTTCTGATATCTCCCACACATTTCTTCTCCTTCCCCTTATATTTCCCCTTCACTATTATTCAATATTCCCAAATGAGTGAGTATATTCACTGTTTGTCATTCTCCGATTGACTTACTTCACTCAGCATGTTACCTCAGTTCCATCCACGTTGAAGCAAATGGTGGGTATTTGTTGTTTCTATTGGTTGAGTAATATTCCATGTTTACTAAACCACATCTTCTTTATCCATTTCCATCTTTCGATGGGCACGAGGCTCCTTCTTCGTTTGGCTATTGTGGACATGGCTGCTGAATACATCGGGGTGCAGTGCCCGGCGTTCATTGCTATCTGGAATCTTCGGGGTAAATCCCTATAGTGCAATTGATGGGTCGTAGGGAAGGTCTATTTTTAATTCTTTGAGGAACCTCCACACAGTTTTCCAGAGTGGATGCTCCAGTTCACAGTCCCACCAACAGTGTAAGTGGGTCCCTTTTTCCACATCCTCTCAACATTTGTTGTTTCATGCCTTATTTATTTTCCCATTCTCATGGTGTGAGGTGGTATGATCATTGTGGTTTTGATTGTATTTCCCTGATGCAAGTGGATGCAGAAGCATTTTCTCTGTGCATGTTGGCCATGTATGTCTTCCTTGTGGATTTTCTCTTCAAGTCTTTCTCGCCCATTTCATGATTGGATTGTTTGTTTCTTTGGTGTTAAGTTTAATAAGTTCTTTATGATTTTGTGAAAATAGCCCTTTATCTGATATGTTATTTGCAAATATCTGGGGACCTGGTTTCTTAATATGGTCTTTATTTATGTACATGTGGCAGATTCCAACTGTGTTCACAGGGGCCACTCAACTTTGTCTTCAAGTAACAAGCAAAATCATAAATCATATAGACAATCAAGCCCTAAGATGCTATGATCATACAGACAATCAAGCGCCAAGATGCTATGATCCCTAAGCTAGCTGAAGAACAGCAATGAAGACAGCATGACCCCTCCCCAACCCACCTAGAGAGAGGCACTTGAGATGTCATGGCCTTGGGCAGCATGCTATGGCCTGGTGTATGCTATTAGGCCACTCACTGAGGAGTTCTTGAACCCTATACCTACCACTTACAGTGCAGCCCTGGGAAGACATGTACCAATTATTCATCCTTATCCTCCAAGGGGTCTTACTCTGGCCTTTGTGAGAGAAGACCTCAGAGAACAATTCTCTTACCACAATGAGGAAACTTAAGGTTGAGTAGTTGTTATTAAGTAATTCATGTTTTCTCTGGCTATAGATTTAATCCCCCCGACCCTCAGGTGTTTATTTTTTATCCTTGTCTTTCATTGCAATGAGTGAATCATGAACTATTTCTAAAGGATCAAACTTTTGTTTTGAATTAATTTTATGTTAATGAAAATTAGCCCAGAAATGCATATGTGCATAAATTTATATATCCATTCACATGTACACAAATACATGTGTATCATATGTGTATAAATTTAAGAATACCATATCACATTCATATGTGTACATATACACAGACACATGCATATACAAAAGCACAACTGTTATGGCCGAAACTCAGCCTCTGTCTCCCAGTCTAGCTTTCATGGTCACCCCAGGCACTATCACAAAACTCTTGGGTCTGCCCAAGTATGGCCTAAAACTGCCAAGCTTCACAGTTCAAAGTCAAAGGCCTGTCCCCACTAACCAACTTGCTAGTGAATCTGAAAATGTAGACCTTCACATGAAACAGTACTGCCTGAACCAAAATCTCCTGTCGAAGGAAAGGGGACATTCTTCTATTTTGAGACATAAAATTTGGCAAAAAGCAAACTTCCTTTAAGAACCAGGGGAGTTCAGTGAGTGTGGGGCTTGGACATCCCAAAACTTTAAGATCTTTAGTCCATCTAAAATATCTTTGGGGCGGACAATCTATATTTTAAGCACTTTTTGTCACAAATAAACTATAGCTTTTCTATGCTTTCTGCCTTTGGACAAATTGCTTAACTTCCATAAGCCTTAATTTCCTTAGAAGTAAAATGAGAATAAAGATAACACTTATCACATGAGGTTTTGGTGAGGATTTTACAAGATGATCCATGGAGAGGACCTTAGCACGGCATCTAGAACATAGTAAACACTACCTGGATGTTGTCATCTTTACAATGCTCCTGCCATGGTAGGAGAACTAGCGCTAGCAGCACTGGTAAGAGGGAAGCTGGCAACAGTAATAACAGTTTTGGAGAAGAGTAAATATGACTTATTGACTTTTCAACGTTAGTGGGCAAAGGAGAAAGAAGGAAGCATTCAAGCCAGATGGAAGATACTTTAAGGGATATGGAAGCATGAGGTGATGAAACAAAAGCTCAGCAAATGAAGGGAGAGGTATATGATACGTATGTCTTAGAGCCCTGTGAAGACCTCAGGGGAGGTATGATATGTGAGCAGATCATTTAGAAATTGATGGGTTTGGGGAAAAGTGGAAGGTAATATTGGGGGAGGAAAAAACTGACCAAAATAAAAGCTCCTCATGATCACAGAATTCTTGGTACTGGAGTAGTTTATACTAAGAAAAGGAGAGCTTGTACTTTAGATCAGTGAGAAGATGAGAGAGGTTTGTGGGACACCTGAAGGGATGCTAAGCGGTGGACAAAAGGTAGAGCCTGATCTCTGAGTAGGGCAAGAACTCTGCTAGGCTGGTTC
This sequence comes from Nyctereutes procyonoides, assembly GCF_905146905.1. Taxonomy (NCBI): domain Eukaryota; kingdom Metazoa; phylum Chordata; class Mammalia; order Carnivora; family Canidae; genus Nyctereutes; species Nyctereutes procyonoides. The sequence goes on along the minus strand of NW_026575047.1, from coordinate 55,293,805 downwards.
AGAACTAAGTGAATAAGGGTGGTGGTCTCACTCAGATTTGCAGACTTTGCAATTAAATGGCTCAAAGGAAACAGTTCCTTGTTGGGTGGGCACCTTCTTGTAAAATTGATGATAATTTGTGCCTAAACTTGTACACTCTCATGCTAAACATTTACATACTTCCATCAAAAAGTTCAAATATACTCTCTCTCACCTTCTCTCTCTCTCTCTCTCTCTCTCTCTCTCTCTCTCACACACACACACACACACACACACGAAAATACCCCTAGTTGCTACACAGTCCTCATTTCTATAACTGATCACAGGGCCATAGCTGATATGTGTCTCAAATAGTTAAGGTTCTTTTCCCTGTTAGGTAACCCAAACTTTAATTTCTGAAGAGTCTGAGTCCTTAGCTGCCCTGCCTTTATGAAATTGCTGATATGTCTGCATTTGTTTCCAAGGGATGCCAGACAAATTATCACAAACCGAAAGTCTTAAAACAATAAAATTTATTCTGTCACAATTCTGAAAGCTCTATGCCCCAAATCAATGTGTCATCAGAGGAAATTCCTTATGTCCTTTCCTGAATAAGAAATATCCCATGTCTTTCTCCTAGTTTCTGGTGGTGGCTGACAATCTTTGTCATTCCTTGACTTGTTTCTATATAACTCCAGCCTCTCTCCATTGGCACATAACATTCTTCCCATGTGTGTGTCTTTGTCTCTTCTACACTTCTTTTAAGGACATAGGTCACATTGGATTAGGGTTGACCGTAAGCCAGTATGACCTTATCTTGATTATATCCGCAAAGACCCTATTGCCAAGTAAGATCACATTCACAGGTACCACTGTTCAGTATTTCAGCATATCTTTGTGAGGACACATTTAATTCGCAAAATTATCCACCAATATCTACTATTGGACATACTCTACAGGCATTCCAAAGCATCCTCTGCATTCCAGATAGAGTCCTCCCTAATTCCTTTATATAGCAGAAATGCAATTCCTCCTTAGTAATCAGAATCAATCACCCTGGCTAGGACAGTAATTCTCTTCTTTATAGTGGAATAAAGAGCCTCAAATAACAGGATACAGCTTCAACTTCAAATTCAATGGATATATCATTGTGTTCTCTGGCAGAAGCATGACTTCCTTTGGAACTAAAATTTCCAAACCAGCAAAGCACAAAGTTATAGGGGTGGGAAGCCAAAATTTTGCAGAAAGAACATTAGGCATTATAGTGAGAAGAACCATTTCCAATTATACCTCTTTGATTTCCAGATTCCTGTATTCTGAGTTGGTTGCTATCTCAAAGCATATACCACTTCTATGGTGCTATCTCCCAACTCGTGTCATAATTGAATCTTCTCAGATCATTCTGACATTATAACAAGCCAACTGCTTCTGAGTGACAGGGAATATAGTAGAATGGATAAATTTGGCATGAGCCTATTGCCACACTTCTTTGATTATAAAGTGAGTTCCTTGATCAGAAGCAGTGTTATATGAAATAACTGATAGTGAATGTGGCATTCCAGATCCAGAAATGTTAGGGTGGGGAGAAGCATTACAAATATTGAAAAAAATCATAATTTACACCTGGAATGAGTTTTTTGTCCAATAAGGACAAGGCAATAATCAAGGCAAATCAATTTTGTAACATGCTTGCTACTATATGACTAACTGGTCCCAAGGGAGGTAAGTGTTGTTGAGCTCCTGCATGGCCTCCATTGCTGCTGCCTTAGTCACTTTGTGCATGACATCATGGAGCCTTTCATGACACCTATAGGTGACATACTATATAGAACTTGCCTACCTGATTATTTCCCTACAGAGGGAAGTTTTTCCTTTGGTGAACATTCACATAGGACAGAAATATGGCACCTTGTTTCCATTCTGAGAAGTTATTTGCAAACCTGTTCTCCAGTTTCTTTGTCACTCATCATCAAATTCTGTTCTTTCCCAGTCTCTGTCAATCTAGTTAAAGTGCTGTGTGTGAATTTGTGTGGGTCTCTACTTCTGGCCATTTCTTATCCAGACAACGGAAAAGATTAAATGCACTGTTTAAAATTTTGTCCACTTAGAAAATGTCTCTCCCCTTTGTTCTTCAGGGCCACCCTCGAATAAGGGTGGAGTACTCCGCAGTCTACCTATGGTTGGTTGCAGAACCATCTGTAAATCTGTCATAAGGAATCCTTATAAGGTCATACGTGTAAATTGTGAGAAAAAAGTCAGAGAAGCAGGACAAGATATAGTACGAGTCTGAGCTACCAGACCATGAAACTACTGTACCCCTTAGACTTGCTTAAACCTATTCTCTTTTTTTAAAAGACTTTTTAAATGTATTTATTCATGAGAGACAGAGAGAGAGGCAGAGACACAGACAGAGGGAGAAGCAGGCTCCATGCAGGGAGTCCAATGTGGGACTCGATCCTGGGTCTCCAGGATAACACCCTGGGCTGAAGGCAGGTGCTAAACCGCTGAGCCACGCAGGGATCCCCTCAAACCTATTATCTTATAAACAACTTCCACCCTATTGCCTGGTGTGTCAGAGTACAGCCAATTCATGATAAATAGCTTAGGTCACATGGTCATGGAGTGCCCATTCTGTCTCTACAAAGTTTAGTAGCATAGCAAGATAAGACCTAATTCTTAAAATAATAATAATAATAATAATAATAGCAATAGTAATAATTGTATACAATGTAGAACATGGCTTTGCTCCCAAAGCTGGATATTTGCATTATAATACTCTCATTTGAGCTGGCCAGAAGCTCCATACAGCAGCCCTGTTGGAAAACGACATTTCAATTACCATTATACTGGTCCATTAGGCCCAAGACACCTGCTCCAGGTCCCACTCAAAATCTAGAATTTTGTAGATTATTCAATGAATGCACTAGACCAGCACTTTCAAATATGGTAGCACCTTCAAAGAGACCCACAGTAAATGATCCATTTTTAAGCAGTAGGCAGTAGAAGAAATAGTAACCTTTCTTTCACTTTGGAGGGAATGTTCCAACATGTTTCAGAACACCTAACCCTTAGAAACCTTTCCAAAGTCTGAGCCCCTGAAATCTCATTTCATTATTGCTCACCCTCTGCTACACATGTGTCTCATTAAGACATTTAAGGTTCTTGCCATTCCTGCTCATTAGGTTAATTATAGCAGTAGATGAGTGTGTTCTTCTATAGAATACAGAGATTTCTCCACAAGGGGCTGTCACAGAGAGGAGGACAGTTTGGTTTCATTGGGTGCAGGTCATTGTGATTCTGGTTTTTACTCCACCAACCAGTTAACTGAGAACTTCTCTAACCCATTCAGTTTGAATCTCTGTACTTGCTCTCATGGGAACAAGTTCAGCCTTACCCAGTGTTGAATTCCTCACTCTATGGTTTAACATTCCTAGAATCAGCTTTGCACAGTGGCAGTATCGTAGCCAATGAGATTTATCTGAGGCACGATTATTAATTGAAAACTTTTCCCTAGAATCCATGCCCATATATTTACTTATGTTTCTGATCTGGTTTAAATTAGCAAATATTTCCCTTTTTATCTTCTTCCTTCTCTTCCCTTCCTTTCCTATACATTCCTTTCTCTCTTCCTCTGTCTCCCCTCCCCCCTTCTCTAGCATAAACCATCTCCTCATGGATCAAATTTTGCATTTATCTCTGTGAACCTTACTTGATATTTGTAACCCCAATTACACATCCCAAGTCACTAACAAGTGATGGGGGCAGTTCTTGGGGATCATAAGCATCACCCTATGTAAAGTTATTAAGGGATCTTCAAATAAGGAAAAGTTCTTTATACAAGACGCACGGGTTGCTTCTTCCAGCAAAGGAGATCAAAGCATCTTGGGGAATTCACAATTCCCAGCTTTCTTTGAATCCACACAAATATCCCTATCTCAAGTCTCAGAAGAGCCGCCTTTGAATCCACACAAATATCCCTATCTCAAGTCTCAGAAGAACCACAAAGCCTCACTGTACACAAGGGTATAGGCAAGCGTGAGAATTCAACTTTCATTGTAATTAATCAATCCACTTAAACTCTCAATTTTACAGTCGTATCTTGCCTTGTCCTGTTTCATTTTGAACATCACTACAGAAACTGATTCTCTGATCATGACAGGAGCCAATGGTTTAAAGTCAGTCATGTTGTCTGGGACTGCTTCCCTGTGCAATCACATGTGGCTTTCCCATATCTCCCTACAGGCCTTGTCATCATTGTCACCACCATTAATGTAAAGTACAACACCCAAAGCACTTGCTTCAATAGGCATTTCTTTACCAGCAACCTCAGGTGACAACTGAATCCTAATGTCACTGCACATTGTGGGTTATTGGAATTCCATTTTCCACTCTATATTGCATTCAAGGTGAAGGGTATAGTCAAAAGAATCCTGAAATCCCATGTCAAATGTTAGTAACAGGCTTAACTATCTATCATCTATCTATCTATCTATCTATCTATCTATCTATCTATCTATCATCTATCTATCTATCACTGTATGTTAATTAACTATACTGCAATTTAAAAAAATAATTTTTAAAATTCAAAGACTGTGGGGACAGCTCTAGGGAAGGACACTCATTGCTATTAGAATTCATTAGTATTTTTAAGCTTCAAAAATACAGATGTTTAAACACTACTTACTGGATAAAGGAGTATGTTTTGTCATTGTAGATTTCCTGAATGTAACTCTTAGCTACACTACCATGCAAACTCATCAGTAAATACTTATTATTGCCCTTTTGATTTTATCCCCACTTCGGCATCTCTGAATGGCATTAGCTGTATCCCAGGACAATAAATATCTGTCTTGGTAGTATCCAGAGGACTGGCTACACCACATACCGCATCACCCCCCCTGCTTGTGGCTGTGTATAGGGAAACTGCCTACATCCAAACTCCAGGATCCTTCCTCTACGATATTGGCTGGATGCAGTCTCTGGTCTTTGTGAGGTCCAAAAGGGCAAACATGGTTAACTTGTTTATTCATAAGGAGCAATCTTAATATTGTTAATGTGGCTTGTACCATTAAGGCTATTAAAATTTAAGGACTCAATAGATTTCTTCATCTACTACATCATTGGTAATTATAGGAATTAGCTGAAATGCACTACCACTTAAATGCAATGGAAAACTATTTTGTCTTTTAGGAGAACTCCTCCCTACTGACCCATACTTTTTTTTGATACTTAAAATTTAAGGGTGAAAAAAGATATTATATCTAGACCACTTTTATTGTGTGTCCATGTGTATATATACACACGAAAATGTGTATATATATATATATATATATATATATATATATATATACTGTTAAAATCTCTCAGGAGAGCTTTTTTCCCATATTATGTGCTTTAGCAAGGGTTGTTGTTTTCTAGCCATTTCTGTAGTTTTGGACTAGCAGGTGGTATTTTGTGCCCAATGGACCTAATGACTTTTCCTATTTGAGTTCAATTCCTCGGTCACCCCTGAAAGCAACTTATGGTATGTGGAATATGGTAGTCATGGCTAGAAATGCTTAGACTATATATCCATCTTATTTTTTTTGGCTTTTCAGGCATCATCTCAATCATATTTTTTTTTATTAGAGTAGTTCTAATCTTTTTAGTCATAGAGCAATTTCCCCAAATCCCTGCTCCATTTACCAGTCAGGGCACACTTCACAGAGTTCTTGATCTTGATCTGTCACATCTTGGCTGACTAGTGGAGAAGAAACTGTTTTGTGAAGCCTGACCCAGGACAAGAGACCCACATAAACAAGGAGGTAGTTCGAGGGATTTACTGTCATTGCAAAGTCTAGTCCAGCATATACAAAAAAATCACAGAACAACACCTGTTTGGGAGCAGAGCAAAGGAACAGAAAATGAGTTGCTTAGAAAACCTGAAAATCCAAAGAAGGAAAGCTGCCAAGTACCTATGAGTATGGGTCTTTGGACTAAGTTGTAGTGCCTGGCAAGCACTTGTCTGGAATATGACTAGGTTTTGTGAACTCTCTGGCTAAACCCTTTTGTTCTTTCCCTTGTTCACTTTGCTTTAGACACCATGGTGACTTCTCTTCCTTCAACATTTTGGTCATGCTCTTGCCTCAAGGCCTTTGCACTTGCTGCTCCTCTGTCCTGGAAGGCACTTTTCCCCTCATATACAATTGGCTCGTTCCCTCACTTCCTTCACAGCTTTACCTAAAAGTCATCTTCTCGCCCATTGGCCTGGCCTGACACATGATCTCAATTTTTGTATTTTCTCTCCCTAGAGACCAAGTGTTATGTCTCCTTTCTCTGTTTTATTTTCCTTTTTAATACATCACTATCTAACCCACAATATATTATATTTACCTCATTTATGATGTCTCCTTTACTAGAAAGTAAGCTCCATGAGGGAGAGGTGTTTATTGGAGTAGTGGCTTTTGTTCATTGTTGATTGTCCAATGCCTAGAATAGAGCTTGGTACACAGTAGAGGATAATACTTATCTATTAAATAAATGCACAAAATAATCATGCAAAATCTTGTCTTAAGGATTAACACTTTAGTGTATGTAGTTGATTGACATGTTGGTCCCAGTCCTCTACTCCTATATGCATGAATGTCAAGCCAGCCATGTCTTGACTTAGGGCTCACTCGGCCAGAGGAAGGTGTGCAGAATGATTGTGTGCCAGTTTCATGCCAAGGCATTAAGAAGTCTTGCATGGTTCTATTCAGGCTCTTGAGTTTCTGCACCAGCATGAGAAATACATGACTTAGCCAGTCTGTTGATCCAAACAGGAAGAAAATCAGATGGAATATAACAAAGCACAGCTTACAGGCTAAGACAGAGATGCTTCAGGATACAGAAATTCATGAGAATAAGAGATTATTGTTAAGGCTGACTGAGTACAGCAAAATCTAGCATGCTATAAGATGCATCATTTCCACCATTTTATTATGTAGTTACAGAATTGATCATTCTATATGCATTGCTTTTTTTAAAAAAATGATATGTTTTAGGGATTCTCCAAGGTCAGTACATATAAGCTAACATTATTTTTAATGGCTACATAGTATTCCACAGTATGCATGTAGTACAGTTTATTTAGCCAAAGCCCTGTTGAGGAATATTTAACGTATGATCTTTCCTTAAACCAACAATGCTGCAATGAACACTTTAAAATATTTATCTCCATTCACATACAGGAATATTTAAGATAGATGCCTAGTGCAAATGCAAAGTTCATGAATCGAATACACACACGTTTTAAAATTTGGTAAAAACATCCAGTTTTTCAGAAAAAGTAAAACTTTTAGCTTTTCACCAAAGATGAATAAGAACATCCATTACTCTGCATATTTTAGATTAATCCCAATCTAATAAATGAGGAAACAATATTATTATGGTTGTAATTGGCTATTTCTTGATTTTGAGTAAGACAATATGTTTTCATATGCTTATTGGCTGTTTAAGTGTTCTGTAAGAATCATGTTCATCATCTAAATTTTTCTATTAAAATGATTTCCTATCTTACTGATCTGATACATTCTGAATATTAACACTTAATTGATTAAATATGTTTCAAATACCTCCTACCAGACTATCACTTCCATTTTTAACTTCATGGTAACTTTTTTTCTCTAAAGAGGATTTCAAGTTTTATGAAAGCAAATATGTCATTAGATTTATTTATGGATTCTGAATTTTACATTTTATTTGGAAATAGTTTTACACCACTCCAACATAATGCAGCAATTCCCTATATTTTCTTTATCAAGTGCACAATTTTGATTTTTATCTGGCCTTTGCAACACTTCCATATTATAAAAACACTGTAATATTTTTACTAAGTTTATAATTCTGCTTTTTATCATGAATTGTATTGTTTTTATAAGGGAACATTTTCTTCCATATGGTATGGAATTACCTCCACATTATTCTTGAATGTGCTATCTACTTACCACTAACTTGAAACATCCCTTTTTATTATCGTAAGCTACTATCCTGTCAGTACAATAATATATTTATTTTTAAAATAATTTAATAAGTTTTAATGGTGATAAAAAACAACATAATTTACCATTTTAATGTGTATGATTCAGTATTATTAAGTGTATTCACATTGTTGTGCAACAGACCCAGATTTCTAGATCCCCTAGTCTATATGTTCTATATATCTATTTTTGTACCAATATTACTAAGTTTTAATTATACTAGATCTATAGTGATAATGACACTATAGTGTCCTCTTTAAAAGTGAGATATTCTTTAACTTTTGAAATTCTCTAACACATGAAATTTAGACTCATTTTATCAGGTTCCATAATCATTCAGTTAAGATTTTATTGAGATTTCATGTGAATTCTAGACTAATATGGGGAAATTTTAGTTTTACAGGTCTGTAGCTTTCATATAAAACATAATATACCTCTCCTCTTACTTTTTTTTTAAATGTTCTTCAGCAAACTTTGAAGTTTTATTCACATAAGCTTTATACATTCTTTGTTAAGCTTATGACAGAATTTTCTGGCAGTTCAAAATCCATTGGGCCTTTCTTCTCGGGCAAGCAGCTAGACTTACTGCCCAGTACCTTTTGCAATTAGGTGGGGTCACGTAACAGAGGTCTTTGTCAGTGAAATGTGAGAAGTGATGAGTGTTACTTCTTTTTCTTTTTTTTAAATGTTATCTTTTTTTTTTTCCTGATCGTTAAATCTTTTTTTTTTCTTAATTTTCTTTACTTATTTATGATAGTCACAGAGAGAGAGAGAGAGAGAGAGGCAGAGACATAGGCAGAAGCAGGCTCCATGCACCGGGAGCCTGACATGGGGTTGGATCCCGGGTCTCCAGGATTGCGCCCTGGGCCAAAGGCAGGCGCTAAACCGCTGCGCCACCCAGGGATCCTATGAGTGTTACTTCTAAGCCACACTCTTGATACATGCTCACACTTTCTCCTAAGGTCTGTCCACCTCCTGCTGCCTGAAATGGCAATCCCTAGAGCGTCTTGGAAGCGATGTGTTGTTCAAGTTCAAGGGTCAATTGTATTTGAAAAATGTGTACAAATTTCTGCCATCTGGGGAAAACCCGTGTCTCAGCTTAGAGAAATGTATATTTCTCCCTCTTTGGATATTTTATCTAGAATTTAAAAATTTGAACTGAAAGTAATCTTCATCCACATCAGCTTCATTTATCATACCAACCAGAATCTCTTGAATTTTTTAAACTGATATACATAATTAATATGCTGTTCATATTTTTATCCTTTTCAATGTACATCTTAAGGACAATAGATTTGTTCTAGTTGATGCCTGGGGCATGTTCCATGAATTTGGATTTGGTGTCTTCACAGTTATACACTTCTAAATAATCTAAAATTCTGTTGTGATTTCCTCCTTAATTTAAGGATTATTAAGAAGGCTGGGGCTTCTTAAAGGGGGATAGACCATATTCTTTTTTTTTGCTATCCCTTTATTCTTAATTTCTAATTTCATTATTTTATGGAAGGCGATATGGCATGTATCATTTTTACTTTCAGAAATCCATAAAGATTATCTTTGTGAACAAACACTTCAATGATTTTTCTATCTGGGTGAGATGGATTTAAAAAAATACCTGGAGTCAGGAAGAGGGATATTTAAATATCTGAAAACCAAGATCAGTATGGGCTTTCCAGCATCTCAGCTGTTTGGCTCCAGACAATTGGTTTCAGGTTGACCTCTGGGTGAAAAACTATGACCCCTCTTGGCTTCTGTTCCACTGCTTTGGAGAAAGACCTGGGAAAACTATAGAAGCCCCACTTCTGTTCCTTATTATGCACTTATAACACTATCTTTTTACTTCATTGACATATAATTACCATACAATGTTATATATTAGTTTCAAGTATACAACACAACTTGATATTTCTATACATTATTCAGTGCTCACCACAATAAGTGTACTGTCACCATACAAACCATTACAATATTATTGACTATATTCCCCAAGCTATACTTTGCATCTCTATAATGACTTATTTACTTTATAACTGAAAGTTTGTCACAGTCTCTTGAAAACCAGTACAATGATCATGTTTGTAGAAGCCCGCACTTCTGGCATTTTGACTAATCTGCCTTATATGAGGAGGAAGGACAAAGTAGGAGGAGAATCAAGTGCTACTTCAGGGATATGGTGCTCTCTGAGGAAAGCAAGACTTTGAGGGTGAGTTTTTAAGACAAAAAGGTGGCATAGAGTGTCTCAGAATCCTAGGAAAAAAGAGCAACACATGTCCAGGACAGGATCTTCTCCACCCCTTTTCCTAAATATCAAGACATAATGCTAGTCATATGTCCTGGACCTGCAGCACATGGTTTCTATTTAAGCAGAGGTGATAACTTGTTTAGTAAAAAACAAAAACTAAGGGACTCTGGCAAGTCTCAGACAGAAGGCACAGTATGTATACTTTAGGCTGGTAAGTTTGCTAACACTCATGGGAAAGTTGAGAAGGAAGAGGTTCAGTAAGAGTTTAAGAAGCAGCAGACAGGCTGGGGCATATCTTGATACCAGATTTGCCCTGGACACCCCTGCTTGCCCCAACCATTTTAAATTACAAATTATCTATACAGAAACCTGGAGATTCTTTTAACTTTCTATTTCAATTTTTGGTCATATTTTGTCTTAGATAATTTTCTAAAATTGGATAACCTGGAGACTAATTTATTTGCTTGTCACTTTCCCATTAGAGGGTTGAATTCATTTCTGTTTTCATTACCAGTACACAGTGGTTTGTCCAAAATTGCTTTCACCCAAATCCCACATGGATGAACTTACAACATTTTAATAAGATTGCTCTTTGCTTTAGGAAGGATTTATAATGGATAAACTAAAACTTCTTATCTTTGAAGTAATACCTCACTTTTTCTAGCAGACATAAAGGCACATAGTCTTAAAGGTTGGGAGGTTAGCTTGAATCTGAGGCCAAAGTATGTCCTTTATACTTGCCCACACGATAATCCAGGATTCTTTCTTTAAAAGTTTAATACTAAAGTTGTTATGCAGCATTCTATTAGATAATAAAGAGCTCCTTTTCTTCATATATACTCCATAAACTGCTGAGTTGTGAAAGTGCTCCATAAATAATGCAAGGCTCTTGCCCATCATTAACAAAAGACACTGTTAAGTGGACAGAAAGTTCAATGATTTCCTTTTATGGAGATCATAGGACACATACTTAGCACAATTTGCTGACCTTGCCCTCAAAAAAAAATATTGTCTGCATAAACTCTGGATTGAATCTTTTCATATGGGAAACAGAGACGTGGGGGATTTTAAAGAGAAACAATGAACACTGGTTAAAACTCTGACTTGGCTTTAGAAGTGGTCCACTGAGGAAAAAAAAAAACAGAACTATTACTTCTCTTCCATTCAGAACATACTCTTCAAGAAAAAGCGTGCTGAACCAGGAATCTGAGCTCTTTCAAGAAATCAGCTTGTAGTGAACTGCAGAGTCAGATCCCAGTGTGATAAGTTATATTATCATTCATGATAGGCCATGAATCACTGTTCATGAGTCTCATCTGTACCACCAGGATTATGCCAGTCAAACAGATTCATTGTGTATCTGTCCCAGGGAATTCAGCTTGGGAAATGCAGCGCAGAGTAACAGGTGATTTGGTAAGTTTATGAATACAGAGAAAGCAGGTTCCTATAGGGCAAATTTGCCTAGGACAATCAGATGTATAGGCACTTGTTTGGGCATATTATCCCTTAGCCCTAAATATTAAGTTCTGATGTTCCATTTCTCAATATTCTAAGCAATAACAAACCTCGAGTCTGTGCTAACATCTCTGGCGAATTTATGGCCTCTGGACATTGCCCATCTACTCCCTGATTTGGAATATTCCTCAAGGGTCAGTTGATTCTATATTTTGGAAAGTTCAGTTGGACAGATTGTGATGTAGAAATTCTAGCAACCACTCCTGATTTCTTTCCAGCAAATGCACAAGTTAGACTCTAAGCATCCCCAAAAGTCCCGTTCCACACCTTGAAATCCACCTTTCACTTGTTTACCTTACTCAAATCAGAGCCCAGACTGCCAAAATTCTTCACCTGACTAAATCTGCTAAGCAACCAGAAAGGTTTTAAGAATTATTTGTCAGGGCACCCAGGTGGATCAGTCAGTTAAGTGTCTGACTCTTGGTTTCGGCTCAGGTCATAATCTCACAGTTGTGGAACTGAGCCCCACGGCTTGCTCTGTGCTCAGTATGGAGTCTGCTTCAGATTCTCTCTCCCTCTCCCTCTAAAATAATAATTAAAATAAAATAAATAAACAAATAAATAATTTATTTATTTCTCAAATAAATAAAAAAATCTTTTATTAAAAAGGGAAGAAGAATTATTGCCATTTATAACTATATAGTCCACCATGGTTACCCTCCATAACACACAAACCCATGCTCTCACAAGAAGGGTTATAATAATGCTCCATTCTAGAAAACATGCACTACCCCTCTCATCCTGGTGTCTTTCTTTTCCAACCAATTGTATCCAAGCACGTTAAAAATGCTCTGGCCATGTTAAAAATTGGATTTCTGGAATTTACTCCCTGACCTTCTAAGTTAAAATTTCTAAGAATGGGGCTCAAGAGGTTTTGTTTTTATAAGCAACAAGATAGTTCTGTATATCCTGTAGTTTGAGCAGCATATGGGGAAAACTTTCACTGAGACTCATTTCTGCCTTTATGATTTTATGTCACTGTATTCCATGAAAGAATAGCCACAGGGTCAGCTGCAGCCCGTGGCCACCCATCCTCAGACTATTACAGGACTGTGCTCTGCTTGAGGAGTGCTGAAGAGGGCAGAAGGTGGTTGTGGGATACATGAGGGCTAGAAATTATGAATCTGGGTTCGACTTCAACACCTTCATGTCTGGTTCTGCAGTCTTAGTTATAGTGTTTGACTCTTCCAGTGTTAGGTTCTCTACCTACAAAATGGGAACAAAAACAGTAAAAAAATGAAATTATTTTCCAGATTGTAAAGGGATTAAATGAAGCAATGAAAGGACAGGACCTTATACAGAATGATGCTCAATTGATATCAGATTTAACTCAGTAAAGATTAGTTTCCTTCCCAATTTTGCATTTGCAAAATGATCACGACAGTGAATGCTGGCTTGTAGGTGGTTTTGAAGAACACACCAGATGTATGTGAAAGACATTCTCTACGGGCAGTTCTGTGAGGAGCAGAGGATCCTGAATTCCTTCCCTTGCTTTGAAAGAGTGACAAGCAAGGCCACCAGTTCAATCTGAGAGGATCAGACATCCCCATCCTAAATCCCTGGAATATTTTATGTGGCAAAACGACTTTGGAGATGTGATAAAATTAAGGACTTTAAAGTGGGGAGATTAACCAAGATTATCCTAGGGAACACTAAATGTAATCATAAATGTCTTTCTAAGAAAGAGGCAGAGGGATATTTGACAATAGAAAGGAAAAGCAAGGGCAGCCCGGGTGGTTCAGCAATTTGGCGCCGCCTTCAGCCCAGGCTGTGATCCTGGAGACCCGGGATGGAGTCCCATGTCGGCCTCCCTGCATGGAGCCTGCTTCTCCTTCTGCCTGTGTCTCTGCCTCTCTCTCTCTCTCTCTCTCTCTCTCTCTCTCTCTCATGAATGAATATATAAAATATTTTTTAAAAAAAGAAAGGAAAAGCAATATTATGGAGAAGTAGGGGAAGAAATGGCTGTGTGCTGCAAAAAGGTGTCACAATTCAGGGAACGCAGGTGGCCTCAGAAGCTGGAGAAGGCAACAAATTGATCCTCTCTGAGATCCTCCAGAAGGAGCCTGTCCTGCTGACACCTCAGTGTGTTGTTCCTATGAGATTCCTTTCAGACTTCCGATCGCCAGAATGGTAAGGGAATACATTTATATTGTTTTGCATTTATGGTTACTTGTTACATCAGCCATCGAAAACTAACACGGGTGGGGTTTAAATTAAAATTTTTCTAAGAAACTAAGGGAAATGTTTTAATAATTGACAGAGAAAAAGCATCTGAAACTCTAACAAGAGAGTTTGAAATTTTCCCCACCAACATTGACAGGACATTCACTAAATGCCTGGCACAGTGCAGATCAATACCAACCATCTACAGTGTCCATTGCCTCAGTCCTTTTGCCCTACCTGAATGAAGCATCTCTGGGAAAAATGCTAAATCCTCTTCAAATTTCAGAATCAGGATAGTGCCAAGCTGGCACAGTTTCCCCCAGAGCCAGGTCTCAGTATTTCCAGAAAATGAGCACTGGGTGTTATTCTGTATGTTGGTAAATTGAACACCAATAAAAATTAATTTATAAAAATAAATAAATAAATAAATAAATAAATAAAAAAGCTTCCTGGAATCCTTTTCTGAAGTGAGTTTCTCATGTTGGCTCCAATAACCCTGTTCCTTTGAGGCCTACATAGGTCAGGAGATCCAGGAGGGAAGGATAGTGTTTTCTCTCCCTATCCCTATCATTTCCTCTGCTGGCTGTCTTCATCTTATTTGTTTCCATATTGTCCCATTTTCCTCATCTTTGCTCTGTCTGCCAGAATCATATTGCCCACCTATTGCAAAGATTAGTTCTGTGGTTAAAACAAAGCTGATGCAATCAGTTTAATGCACGGAGGCCTCTGGGCTAAGAATAGGATGATCGGGTAATTTATCATTCACAGCAGGACACTTCTGAATTAAAAGCAGCTTGCTGACTTGAGACAGAATATCAGCTGGAACTGGCAAGCTCCAACCAAATAGCCCAGAGCAGGACTGCAGCTGGAACAAGGAAAAGAGCAGGTGGCCCGTCTATCAGGCTTCTGTCTTTCCTCATCCACACTGTGCACTACAGGCCTGTGACTGTCTTGAGCTTCCAGGAGAGCCCTCCAGGAGCCCCCAAGGGCTGAGCAGAGTCCTGTTGGGGTGGAGAAGCAGGACACTGGTCTCTTTATTCCCTTTATCAAAGAACACCACCTGACTGGAGCCAGCTACTTTCTGCACCAAGAAACTTGACTCAATTTACTCAACTCAAAAAAAAATTTAAAAAAAAAATTTACTCAACTCAGCAACATGTACCTCAGCCTCCTGCCCTACCATTCTAGGCTCAGACCTTCCCAAAGAATCACAGCTCTTGGAGCTGGTGGGTGGCTCAGTTGGGTGAACATCCGACTCTTGATTTCGGCTCAGGTCATGATCTCGGGGTCATGAGATTGAGGCTGGAGTCAGGCTCCATGCTCAGTAGAGTCTGCTTGGTATTCTCTCCCTCTACCCCTCCCCCCTAATCTCTCTCTCTCTCTCTCAAATAAATAAATAAAATCTTAATAAAAAAGAGTCTAGAGTCCTATACTCTCTAGAACCCATCAATAGGCAATCCTGTGCCACACACTGCTCCTAAGCTCTCTTTTGGCCAACCATTGAGTTCTGTTTCCTCCATGAGCCAGCCAAAGCCCCTACGTCATTTGCAGAGTAGTCAGAAATCACACACTTAGAATCCTATCACAGACCAAACCTTTCTTTATTTAGAACAGCACTTCTACCTGTCTAGTTTTTAATGTTATTTTTGTGTGTGTGACAACCTCTTTCCTTAGGGTGGAAAGATAAAACATAAGATACCTAGTGAAACTTGAGTTTCAAAAAACAAAAAAAAAGGAACTTGAGTTTCACTTGAATAACTTTTTTTTTTTAGCACAAGGATGTCTCATGTACTATGTATCCTGTCCTGTATTTTTATCTTCTAAATCTACAAACCCTACCTGACCTCATCCCCCTCCCCTAAACTCGAGGAGATATTTTCCAAAATCCTAACGTGGTGGTATAATATTAAAAAAATACATATTCAAAGCTACACTTACATGTTTATTTAGATTGGTGTGTGATATGAGATGCAGTGGAAACTATTTCATACCCACATCATGAATTTTATGAAAGGAGGATCATCCATGGTAGAAACTGTGTGTTCAGATCTGCTCCATGTGTTTGGTATTTTTTGTTGTGTTTTTTTTTAGATTTTATTTATTTATTTGAGAGACAGTGAGTTAGCAGGAGACAGCACGAGCAGGGGGAGAGGGAGAAGCAGGCTCTCCATTGAGCAGAGAGGTTAATGCAGGGCTCAATCCCAGAATCCTAGGATCATGACCTGAGCCAAAGGCAGATGCTTAACCAACTGAGCCACCCAAGCATCCCTCCTGCATGTCTTATATGGCTGAGAGGAGTGGAGGGAATCCTTGTGCACAGCTGACAATGTCTTCTGGAAGCTTCCTTAACTTCATCCTTAACTCCAGACTCAGACGACATGTAGGCTGTTCATGGGTGTGTGTCAAAGGCTCCATATGATGTTCAAAGGCTTTCTGACTTTGAATATACTCCTTTGAGCCATTTTGCTAAAAGTCTATAACCAGAAACTTTAAGTATTATTTACTTTATGTTTCCTTATGCTAACATTTAAAATTAACAATTTTTGTGCGACAATGAGCATGCTTTGGTGAATATCCATTATAGCACCTGTTTTTGTTTTTTGCAAAAAAAAATGTCTTTGAAAGCAGATACACAGTAATTGAAAACTAATGGAGTATGTGTCTTGTGGACATATAGCAGGAGAGGTGGGAAGGAGAGTTTAAAGTCCCCAGATGGTTCTCATTAGTCATTACTAGAATCAGCAGATTATTAAGTGACAAAAATAATATGACTTCCATTCTCATGAAATTACTTCCATTCTCATACAGACACCACAAAAAAATGTAAGGATATTCTTAACTCATAAGTTAAAACCAAGAGTGTTCCAGAATCCCAGGGTTTAGCAAAAGTTATACTGTCATGGATGTGGTGGCCAGATGGGGGTGGAATATATAAGTTGTTTTACATTTTTCAAAAGGCCTCACGAAAATTAGCCCATGAATGCTACCTGAATATATTATAATTGAAAATCTCCTCTAACAGGAGACCCCCAGGAACATACCTGCAGTTGAACAGGTTAGGCTTATTGCTTGTTTGGAGCTAGAGAAACTACACATAGTGCACCCTATGGGGAGTCATGCAGCATCTGGGTAAGGGGCTGTCAGAAAAGATTCACTGCAGGACTAGGGCTTGTGTTGGGTGACTCTGGAGGAGGGTTCGAAGAAACAGGGCTAGTTTCATTCTTCTGCATGTGGATGTCCAATTTTCCCAGCACCATTTATTGAAGAGACTGTCTTTCTTCCAGTGGATCGTCTTTCCTCGCTTCAATGTAGATGGAACTGGAGGGTATTATGCTGAGTGAAGTAAGTCAATCGGAGAAGGACAAACAGTGTATGTTCTCATTCATTTGGGGAATATGAATAATAGTGAAGGGGAATATAAGGGAAGGGAGAAGAAATGTGTGGGAAATATCAGAAAGGGAGACAGAACATAAAGACTTCTAACTCTGGGAAATGAACTAGGGGTGGTGGAGGGGGAGGAGGGCAGGGGGTGGGGGTGAATGGGTGATGGGCACTGAGGGGGACACTTGACGGGATGAGCATTGGGTGTTATTCTGTATGTTGGTAAATTGAACACCAATAAAAATTAATTTATTAAAAAAAATAAATAAATAAAACATTTCATCACCCCTAAAAAAAAAAAAAAAAGAAAAAGAAACAGGGCTTTGCTCTGGATTGGATCCTGTCAGGAAACATAATGCTTTGCTTGGGTGTCCTAATAAATCACATCTAGAAGGAGGGCAGGCTAGAGCAAGGTAGCATTGTTTTAATTATAAAGAAGCAGCACTTTATCTGGGAAAGGGGGATGTTGGTCAGTTTTGTGGCTTCAACAGTGCTCCTGTTTTGTCTGTAATCAGACATGATGATATACTTGTCTTGCTCTCATCTTGATTGATCATATACACTGAATGGCTTTGCCTGATAGTGTGTGCAGTGCAGTTATGTTCATCAGGAGAGTACCAAGGCCCACCTACAAGCACCAGGCCAGCTCCTAGACATCATTTCTCTTTCTCATATCAAAGCAGTAATAATTAATGCAAAATATGACTAAATTAGCACTTTTTAATTTTTGTATACTGCAGGATTATTGATGAAAAAGGTATCATCAACGTTCTTTTCTTTAGAAACACTGGAATGTTATTAAGTGGGTGGAAGTGATTATTTCAAATTATAGGATGCATAAAGGAAAAGTAATAAAAAGATCTTGGGCTAAAAATAATCAAATCTTGCAATATCCAAAAATGCAATGATACTTCAGCCACTAAACCAAACCCCAGGAACCACAGAGAGGCTATGTTTGTCCTCATGAGTGCCTCTTGCACTGTGATTCCCTCACTTGGGATGTCCTTCTGCCCATAGCCCCAGGGATATCTGTATAATACCTTCACACTTCCTGGACTCCATGGACTGTTTCCCAACAATCCCTGGTAGTGCATCCTCCCCTGAAAGGACAGTCTATGATAAACACATAAGATGTCCCCATTTCACTACTTCATCTACCATTTGGGCAAAATGGGTAGACCCCTCCTTGCTGCTACAAGCATAACCAGAAACCTAGAGTAACATACAAGGAGGCAATTAGATACCTCTAAAAGGTGGTAAAAGGATGGAGGGCTGATTTGGGACTATAGGAAGGGAGGAACAGTATCAGGAAAACCTGAGTCTCTCTGACCCAACAGAAGATGATCCTAGTCAAGTAACTGAAGGTGGCCAGGTGGACTTGTTCTCCACCTGATAAAACAAGGTTCTTCTGACAATACCAGCTCAATAACACTAGCAACGGAATTGGATGCCAACCAGTGTGAATTGTCAGGGGAAGCACTCTCATTTCTTGCAAACTGAGACCTTCCTCCCTCCTAGGGATACCTAGTGGATAAAGTGCACCTGTAGGGGGACCCAGTCTGGAAGGCCTCTTTGTCCAGCACAGGTTACCCTGCCTCACTGAGAGACACCTAGTGGTGGAAGAAGGCCCTTCGCTCCCTCAGACAGCATCAGCAAGGATCATGGGAGCCCTAGGGACACCAGATAAACCAAGCAGGGAAAAAGAACACAGCAGAGACCCTGACACCATCATTGGAACCACAGCCCACAAAATAGGCCAGGGTATGCATGCCTAAACAGATGACTGCCCGCTAAAGTAAAAGATTTCAAAAGGACTCAGAGTATCCTACATGACAGACAAAATGTTTACAATATAAGGGGAAAATCACCTGTCATACCATGAACCAAGAAAATCACAACTTGAATGAGAAAAGAAGGGCCACCAACACAGAGTGATTCAGATATTGGAATTATCTGACAAGAACTTTTAAAGTAGCCATCACAAAACAATACTCCAACAATGATACATTTTCTTGAAATAAATGAAACCCTGGAATATCTGTCCCTCCCCTCAGCTCTAGGGCTGGTAGCTGCTTTCTGTGATCCCAGCCTCTCCACACCTCAGAGCCCTTATCACTCCTTTCAGTCTTGGCTACCTTTGTCTGCTTGGTGGTTCTTCATATAAAATCTTTCATGCTCACATTTCTGTCTCCCATCTGCACTGACTGGCAGAGAGGGCTTTGTAAAGTTTAGAAAATATCATTTGGAAAAGAGGGTTTATATCATACTTGTCTAGAGAATACCTCAAAATCCTCTTATGACTTTGTTTTTTCTTCTGGGTCCCTCTGTCCTGGGCTTTGATGAGAGGTTACTCATTCGTCAACCACGTTTCATTACCTATGACCTTCCATCCCATGTTCTGCAAATCTCACTTAGTATCTCATCTTAAAAATGAGGGAACTTCAAGGGTGCCTGCGTGGTTCAGTTGATTAAGCATTAAACCCTTGATTTTGGCTCAGGTCATGATCTCAGAGTTATGAGATCAAACTCCACATTAGGCTGTATGCTCAGTAGAGAGCCTGCTTAAGATTCTCCCTCTTTCTCTGCCTCTCGCCCCCCCCCCCGCACATTCTATCTCTCTTTCTTTCTTCTCTCTCTCTTTCCCTTCTTCTTTCCCTCCTTCCCTCCCTCAAATAGATAAATAAATCTTAAAAAAATGGGGGATCTTCAGTTCCTACTTTAAAGTTTGTTCAGACTTTCAGCACAGTCCTCAACACATGTTCTTTCATGCCCTGTGAAGTAGAAGTAGTGGAAAGGGATATGCTGTCTCCCTCAAATCTGTCTTAAAGAATCTGAAGACAAATTGGATCATACCACTGTCCTGCTGAGAATCTTGAAAGCCCCTCAAACCTTGGTCTGATGAAAAACAGTGACACCCCAGTGTCACCCCTCCCAGCTCTTAGCCGCACCTGACTGCTTGTCTCTCTGATGCTACCCATGGTTGGGGGCCTCCCCTGTGTTGCTTCCATTCCCAGACACCCCACTGGATAACTCTGCTCATCTTCTCTTTATGTGCTGGATGAAGGCACTTCCACAGAGACTCCCCTGGCCCCTTCCCTCCACTCCACTGTCCCAGGTCTTCATGCTGTCACATGCATCCTGTCCCAATTGTATCCAGGTCTGTTTACAAGTTTATCTGCCTCCCTACCAGAGTCCCAGCTTCATGTGGATATGCTTCTCCCCCTTTCCATGTGGAAACCTACAGAACATGTGATAGACATTCCAAAAGTACTCATTCTGTGTGGGCTCTGCTGCTTTTCATGTGGAATGGCCACTCCCTACCCACCTGCCAAAGCCCCCCTCTTCATGTGTGACTTGTGCATTTCAGTATTAGAGTCCTGGAAAATAACACTCAGAAGAGATGACAGTGTCTCTCTAAACTTTGTTTTTTCTCACCAGAGAACATGTGGCTGGATGTCCTTGCCAATGGGGGCAAGAACAGTTTGTTAAACTTGAAAGGGACACCTGTGACAGAAAGACTCGAAGCTGTTTGTCATAAGCCTTTAAAAACAAGAATAGAGTGTCCCCCATATGGGAAGATGAGGTCTTATCCTGATGAAAATAAACTTAGCAAACATTTTTGGAGTGTTTTCATGTGTCCTGGGCTGTATCTAGACACCTGTCTCAGCAGATACAGCTATTAGTCATTTACTCTTTATAAATCAGAAACTGAGGTTGAGTAGCATGTCGGAGGTCAGTCTTTGGGGGAAGAGGTGGGTTTGTAGCTGAGGCAAGGCTGACCTGTAGTGGCCATTTCTAACCACTCCACTAGAGAAGTGACAGAGTTTGAAGGGAATGGATTTGCAAGCCACAGAGTGTCTTGGAGAGATTCTTTTAATCACTGCCCACTCAAACTTATTCTATCTGTGGTAACTTAACAAAGCCCTAAAATACTCTGTGGGATGCCCTAACTGCATGGCCTCAAGGCATCATTCTCAGCCACCCCTTGCTGCCCATACTCCAGTGAAAAACACTTTTAGGGACCACTAGTGCCCCCAAAATCATGGTATGAAGAATTAACCTTTCAAAGAAAAATGGTTTCAGCCAAAAACTTCATTCACGGCTAAGTAATGGAAACAGCACACAGCACACACCAGTGACAAACATAATAAATACTTTGAATGAAAGTAAGACTGAGGCAATAAGGAAGCCATATCATCTCTACATGTTTATTTAATTCCATATATTGAAGGACAGGATAGCATTCTCCATTCCCTGCCATTTCCAAGGTAGGGCAGACATGTTCATAGTAAATGAATACAGTGTTAGGACATTGAGTCTCTCTAGTATGGGGAATATAAAAAAATAGTGAAAAGGATTATAGGGGAAAGGAGAGACAATGAGTGGGAAAAATTAGGGAGGGTGATAAACCATGAGAGACTCCTAACTCTGGGAAACAAACAAGGGGTAGTGGAAGAGGAGGTGGGCAGGGGGATGGGGTGACTGGGTCATGGGCACTGAGGGGGCACTTGATGGGATGAGCACTGGGTGTAATACTATGTGTTGGCAAATTGAACTTCAGCAAAAATACTCACTTGTGAGAAACCAAATAAATGATCAGTTTTGTCCTCAATCTTTCTGTCTAATTGTAGTTGAGGTACCACCTTCTCTGGGAAGTCTTCCATCAATTCTCAAGGCTGAGATGCCTCACTTCTTGTCTATTTATGTATCTAAGTCTCTTATTGAGAACGACCCCCTGTTCCAGCTGAAGAACTATTTTTTCATGTGACTGTATCCACTCTGCATCCCAGAGCCTGGCAGAGTGGACATCAGATCATAGGTGTGTTTTTTGGTCCATACAAAGTACCACAGACTGGAGGCTTACACAACAGAATCTTATCATCTCACGGTTTTGGAGGCTGGAAGTCTGAGACCAAGGCATCAGCAGGCTTGGTTTCTTCTCAGGCCTCTCTACTTGGCTTGCAAATGACCCTCTTCTCATTGTGTCCTTATGTGGTCTTCCCTCTGTGGGGGGTCTGTGTCCTAATCTCTACTTAGAAGGGTACCAGTCAGATTGGATTAGGGCCCACCCATATTCTAATTGAACCAACGAGAGCTCACTTCTTAGACTACCAGGTTGAGCTGTCACACAAAGAAAACTTTATTTGCAGCAAAAAAAGGAGATCACCGGAGTAACTTCCAAACCCATAACTCTCCAAGCAAGGATGGATGAGTTCCTTTTCTTTGGGGTTAAGATGACTAT
This sequence comes from Nyctereutes procyonoides, assembly GCF_905146905.1. Classification (NCBI taxonomy): domain Eukaryota; kingdom Metazoa; phylum Chordata; class Mammalia; order Carnivora; family Canidae; genus Nyctereutes; species Nyctereutes procyonoides. The sequence goes on along the minus strand of NW_026575047.1, from coordinate 55,271,307 downwards.
GTGGACAGGGAAGCCTTATCATTGTATATAGGGGTGGGCATAAGGTTACACATGTGCCTGAAGGAAACATGCCTGCATACACATTGTATGTAATGTAAATGAGGCTTGTGCTCCTCTTTGGGTGGAGATTTAATATAATGACATAAAGATAGTTGATGGTCATTCTAGAGGTCACTCCATGGCCACATCTACACAACGCGACTCAAACTGGTCTGGGTGGTCTGGACCATCTGAATGTCTTGTCAGGGACATTGCTATTGCTTAGGGGGCAGTTTTGCTGCCTATTTGATTTAAGAGATAAATTGTAAAGAGGAGCTTAAGGAATGTGGGACAAAGGTCGGTGAGTACAAGCAAGTGGGCAGTGAAAGTCAGGTCTTAGGGTCTAGCTGTTGACAAACTAAGCCTTGTTCTTCAAAGGATTTGAGACATTGCTTTCTCAAATGCACAACCATGATTCACTCTGTAGAAAGTATGTGGGTCTTGGCAAATGAGGATGACTGAGGTTGTCACAGAGGAACCAGAAGGCCAAGAATGACAGAGTATAGGGAGCATGCTGAAGTATGGACAGGACTAGATCATATTGTACTTGCAAGTGGGTGGTTATTTTCTGAGCCTTATTATGTTTGAAGGGTTTCACAGAAGTTCACAATGTAGTAATTACCAAAATGCAAAGGAAGAAACACAGCACTCGTTTTAACTCAGACATATTTATTACTTCAAGACTATATCTTAAAAGATAGTTCAGTATAACATGTCTTGAAAAACAACTATGTAGTTAGTATTAATAGAAAGATACAGTACAATAAGTGGCCAGTTCTTGGTTACTTTCCATAGGGAGAAAAATGGGCAAATATCAGTGGAGGGATATTAAGATCCACTACTATAGATGCTCCTTCAACATAAAGACTCACAGATTCAACATAAAGTTAAAATACCTGCCAGGATACTTTCAAATTATTGATAATATCACTTTCCACTAGCCGCAGTATTTAGGTATAACACTCTCCACTGTTACTCATTTTTCTGAATATAAGTCAAAGGCCTTAAAAAGGCATTATGAGTGAAAGAAAGCAGGACCAGATATGCTTCCAACCAAAACAGCAAGAATGCTAAATAGCAGCAAGGAGGTAAATGAAGTGACAGAGTTGCATGCCACACTTTCAAAATACTTCAGCCAAGAATAAAGAGACGAGAGTCTCTTGTGTGGATGTGCAAAGCACAGACCTGCCTCAGTGTGACACTCCTACATATACATCCCACTGAAGCACCTGACTCCACTTTCCCTGCCCCATCCACACCAATCCGGAGTGAGGCTCACTGAGAAGGGAAGTTGTAATCCAGAGGGGAAATTTTCTAGAAATCCTGAGTGCAGAATGCCCTACTTACCCCCTGAGGATCTCTGTAAAAGCAGGATAAGTACCAGGAGTCTTCACATTGTCTTTCCCATATGGACAGGAAAAAAAGGGAATGTGATTTAAGTCACTTAAAGGGCATACTCATGGATGTCTGGGTGGCTCAGTGGTTGAGCAACTGCCTTTGGCTCAGAGTGTGATCCTGGGATCCAAGACTGAGTCTGACATTGGGCTTCCTGCATGGAGCCTGCTTCTCCCTCTGCTTATGTCTCTGCTTCTCTCTCTCTCTCTCTCTCTCTCTCTCTCTCTCTCTCTCGTGTGTGTGTGTGTGTGTCTCATGAATACGTAAATTATTTTTTAAAAGGCATAATCAGATCAAAAGGTAATGTTCCCACATCTCACCTGCTGGTGGGACTAGCAGCTCCATCCATGAGCTTCTTTTCTCTTCTTTTCTCTGTCCTGACTGGAGTGGGTTTTAGGATAAGGGTTGGGGTCATGCTGCTCTAGAGATCAGGCTAAAATAATCAGCTGGTGGGAGGTCCCAGGATTTCATGCTGAATTAGAGAAATAGATGGAAAACTTCTCTCAGAGTGGTAACCTCAAATGTCAATGGCACTTAACAGACCAACAAGTGCAGTAGAAAGGTACTCACACCAGTGAGAATGGTGAAAATTAACAATACAAGAAACAACAAATGTTGGAAAGGTTGTGTGGAAAGGGGAACCCTCTTGCACTGTTGGTGGGAATGTGAACTGGTGCAGCCACTCTGGAAAACTATGTGGAGTTTCCTCAAGGAGTTAAAAATAGATCTGCCCTATGACCCAGCAATTGCACTGCTGGGGATTTACCCCAAAGATACAGATGCAGTGAAAAACCGGGACACCTGCACCCCGATGTTGCTAGCAGCAATGTCCACAGTAGCCAAACTGTGGACGGAGCCTCGGTGTCCATCGAAAGATGAATGGATAAAGAAGATGTGGTCTATGTATACAATGGAATATTCCTCAGCCATTAGGAACGACAAATACCCACTATTTGCTTCGACATGGAGGGACCTGGAGGGTATTATGCTGAGTGAAATAAGTCAATCAGAGAAGGACAAACATTATATGGTCTCATTCATTTGGGAAATATAAATAATAGTGAAAGGGAATAAAGGAGAAAGGAGAGAAAATGAGTGGGAAATATCAGTGAGGATGACAGAACATGAGAGACTCCTAACTCTGGGAAGGGAACAAGGATGGTAGAATGGGAGGTGGGTGGGGAGTTGGGGTGACTGGGTGACGGGCACTGGAGGGGCGCTTGATGGAATGATCACTGGGTGATATGCTATATGTTGGCAAATTGAACTCCAATTAAAATGGGGTGGTGGAAAGCGATTTGGTGGGGGATTGGGGTAACTGCATGATGGGCACTCAGGGGGTCACTGAGGGGGGCACTTGATGGGATGAGCACTGGGTGTTATGCTATATGTTGGCAAATCGAACTCCAATAAAAAATATACAACGAAATAAATAAAATAAAATGGGGAATATAAAAAATAGTGAAAGGGAATAAAGGGGAAAGGAGAAAAAATAAGTGGGAAATATCAGAAAGGGAGACAGAACATGAGAGACTCCTAACTCTGGGAAACGAACTAGGGGTAGTGGAAGGGGAGGTGGGTGGGGTGTGGGAGTGACTGGGTGGCAGACACTGAGGGGGGCACTTGACGGGATGAGCACTGGGTGTTATTCTGTATGTTGACAAATTGAACACCAATAAAAAATAAATTTATTAAAAATAAAATAGGAAAAAAAAGAAAGATAAATATAAACCCTAGATCTTCCACCCTTCCTCTCAGAACCTCAAGACCAGAAAGAGAGGGAGAAGTGGGCCTTCAGCTCAAGTTTAAATGGGAGAATAATTAGAGATTTGGGAAAGAGGGTCAGAGATCTTCTCAATCAGAAGAAATAGAAGGTCCACACCAAGTTGCCCAAATAAAGTAGAAGTAAGATGAAAATAAATGGCAAGGCATCCATGCACACATGATCCTGGAGAACAGAAAGGAAAGTGTGGTCCACAGCATGTGGGAGAGAGGCAAAAATCCCACTCAGCAAGGACAGAGAACCCAACAAAACAGAAGGAAATGCTCCAAAATGGGATATAAGAAGCTAATGAGAAATTTATTTCAATAAAACAATAGCTAAAAGATCAATAAATAAAATGAAAGGCAAATTATATAGCTTGAGAAACAAATTGAGAATCCCAAACCTACCATTTCAGAAACATGAGAACTCTGGAAACAGGTTCAGAATGATAAGTCATGAAATATAGGTTTGATTATATTATGGAAAAGCGTATTGGTAGCCACTTTAAATGATACAAATAATAAATCTTCCATTTTAAAAAATAGAATACTCATATACCCAAAAAAGGGGAAAGAAAATCCAAAACATAGGATGCGAAAGAAATATTTACTACAGAAATAATCAGAGGAAAAATATTAGAACCAAATATATCACTTATATTTAAAATGTAAATGAATATTCAAGATAAACTTACAACAAAGTCACTCAAAAATGGTTAAAAATAAAATCATGAGTGAGAATATATGAGGCATAAGCTCAGGAAAAGAAATCAGGGGCCCTGATTTACTTTTAGTTTTTGTTTTATATTTTACTTCAATTTGTCAACATATAGTGTAACACCCAGTGCCCATCTCCTCAAGTGCTTTTTCTTAGTGCAGGGGCCCTGATGTTGAAAGCAGACAAGAGTGTATTCAAGGTAGACATTTAGAATAGAATCAAAATATGATGTATTAATTGTTAAATATCATATGATAAAAGGAAGAAATATGAAAGAAGTACAGCTAATAGAGAGTGTAGATCCACCTGCCAGACTCTGGCAGGTCAATGTCAAAGGATAGGGCTCCAAGGTTATAGTTTGGGAAGGACTCTTTCATACAAAATGACTCCTAATTCTGGGACACGAACAAGAGGTAGTAGAAGGGGAGGTGGGTAGGGGGATGAGGTGACGGGCATGAGGGGGGCACTTCATGGGATGAGCACAGGGTATTATACTATATGTTAGCAAATTGAATTCCAATTAAAATATACATATAAAAAAGAAACAAAATCTCAAAATATAGCTCAATAAATTATAAATAATATAAATCCTACAGAATACATGGTGCTCAAAGAACAAGGTAACATAATTATAAATTAAATTTTAACTTTAAAAAATGTGATGATTTTTAAATGATCCAAAAAAGTTCATTTCAAAGATGATATCAAAATAGACCTGCCCTACAACCCAGCAATTGCACTGTTGGGGATTTACCCCAAAGATACAGATGTAATGAAACGCCAGGTCACCTGCACCCCAATGTTTCTTTTTTTTTTTCCACCCCGATGTTTCTAGCAGCAATGTCCACAATAGCCATACTGTGGAAGGAGCCTCGGTGTCCATCGAAAGATGAATGGATAAAGAAGATGTGGTTTATGTATACAATGGAATATTACTCAGCCATTAGAAATGACAAATACCCACCATTTGCTTCAACGTGGATGGAACTGGAGGGTATTGTGCTGAGTGAAATAAGTCAATCGGAGAAGGACAAACATTATATGGTCTCATTCATTTGGGGAATATAAATAACAGTGAAAGGGAATAGAACGGAAGGGAAAAGAAATGGGTAGGAAATATCAGAAAGGGAGACAGAACATGGAAGACTCCTAACTCTGGGAAACGAACTAGGGGTGGTGGAGGGGGAGGAGGGCGGGGGGGTGGGGGTGAATGGGTGACGGGCACTGAGGGGGGTACTTGACAGGATGAGCACTGGGTGTTATTCTGTATGTTGTCAAATTGAACACCAATAAAAATAAATTTATTATCAAAAATAAATAAATAAATAAATAAATAAATAAATAAATAAATAAATAACAAAAGTGAACGTAAAAAATATCTAGAAAGTGAAAGTTAAACAAAAACAGAAAGCTACATATCAAATCATGGATTGCTGTTAAAGTTTGTTGAGAAGAATATTTAGAGCCCAAAGTACTCATATGATTAAATCTTAATTAATGAAGATAAATGAACTAGCTATATACTGAATGAGTTAGAACACTAATAAAATAAACAATACAAAGAAAAGAAAAGCTACAACTTGGATGAACCTTGAGGACTTTATGGTAAGTGAAATAAGACAATCACAGAATGACAAATACCATATAACTATACTTACATAAGTTACCTAAAATAATAAAATTCATAGAGACAGACTGGCATGGTGACTGCCAGAGTCTAGGGATATGGGAAGTGGAGAGTTAGTACAGAGCTGGGTGTAGAGTTTCAATTTTGCAAGATGAAAAGAATTCTGGTGATGGGTGGGGGTGATGGTTGCACAACAATGTGAATGCCCATAATGCCTCTGACATGTACACTTAAAAATGGTTAAAATTATAAATTCTATGTTGTGTATATTTTAGCACAATTAAATATATATATAATAATTTTCTAAAAAGATAAGATAAATTTCAAGATTTACTATAAAGCCATAGTAATCATGACAGTGTGGTACTCATAAAGTAACAGAATAGAATGGAGAACTCTGAAGACACCCAATGAAACAGAACAGAGAGCCCAGTAATAGACACATAAAAATATAGTCAACTGATTTTTGACAGAGGATCAAAGGCAATTCAGTGGGAAAGGACAGATTTGGTTTTTGTTTTGTTTTTTTTTTATTTGATTTGGTTTGAGGGGGGAGGGTAAAAGGAGAGGGAGAAAGAGAATCTTAAGCCAGCTCTGTGCTATGTGGGAGCCTGACTCAGGGCTCTATCTCACAACCCTGAGATCATGACCTGAGCTTAACTGACTGAGCCACACAGGCACCTGGGGAAAGGATAGGGGTGTTTTGTTTTGTTTTGTTTGTTTTGTTTTGTTTTAACAAATGATGCTGGAGCGACTGAACATCCATATGCAATACAATGGAGCAAACAGTATTTTCAATAAATGGTTCTGGAACAACTGGATATCCATATGGAAATACACACACACACACACACACACACACACACACACACACCCTAGATACAGACTTACACTGTCCGAAAAATTAACTCAAAATGGATTACAGGCCTAAACATAAAACACAAAATTATAAAACTCCTAGAGGATAATGTAGCAGAAAACCTAGAGGATCTTAAGTATGGAAATGACTCTATATACAACAGCAAAAGCATGATCCTTGAAAGAAATAATTGATAGACTAGACTTCATTTAAATGAAAAACTTCTGCTCTGTGAAAGACAATGAAAAGACAAATCATAGGTTGGAAGAAAATATTTGAAAAACATATCTGATAAAGGTCTGTGATCCAATATATACAAAGAACTGTTAAAACTCAAGAAGAAGGAAACAAACAATTAAAAAATAGACCAAAGTCCTTAAAAAATACTCCATCAAAGAAGAAGACATATAGCAAGTAAGCATATTGAAAGAGCTCCACATCATGTGCCACCAGGGAGATTATAACGAGATATCATTATACATCCATTAAATGGCCAAAATCTGGAATATTGACAACTCCGAATTCTGGAAAGGAAAGGAAGTAACAGAAACTCTGATTCACTGCAGGTGTTAATGCAAAATGCATTCCACTCTGTAAGAGCATTTCTTACAAAACTTAACATATTCTTTACCATAAGACCCAGCTATCACACTTCTTGGTATTTACTCAAAGGAGTTGACATGTTATTTCCAAATGAAAATCTGCACATAGGTGTTTATAGCATTTTTATTCATAATTGCCAAAACTTGGAAGCAACCAAAATGTCCTTCAGTAGGTGAATGGATAAATAAACTGTGACACAACCAGACAATGAAATATTATTCACCTGTAAAAAGAAATGAGTTATCAAGCTATGAAAGACACGGAGAAGCCCTAAATGGATATTACTAAGCAGTCAATCTGAGAAGGTTATATACAGTATGATTCCAATTATATGGCATTTTAGAAAAACAAAAAATTATGGAGACAAGGATCAGTGGTTGCCAGAGGCTGAGGGGGTGAGGGCATAAATAGGTAGAGCACAGTTTTAGGGCAGTGAAACTGTTCAGTGTGTTACTATATCATGGATACATGATACATATCTGTCCAAGCTCAATAGCTTGGTCAATGTGTGGCCTGGTGCTCCTGGAGAGGGTGGCTGGGTCCCCCTGCAGACATTCACCCAGCACCAAGGGGCAGTCAAGGCTGTAGCTTGGTGTCTGGGGAGTCTAATGTCCTGGCAGCTGGAGGGGGCACCAGCAACCAACACATTTGCATCTGGAATGTCTGCTCTGGGGCCTGCCTGAGTACTGTGGATGCTCAATCCCAGGTGTGCTCCATCCTCTGCTCTCCCCACTACTAGGAGCTCGTATCCAGCCATGGCTTCACCCAGAACCAGTTGGTTATTTGGAAATACCCAACCATGGCCAAAGTGGTTGAGCTTAAAGGTCACACTGCCTGGGTCCTCAGTCTGACCATGAGCCCAGACGGGGCCACCGTGGCATCAGTGGCGGAAGATGAGACCCTGCGGCTATGGCACTGCTTTGACTTGGATCCTGCATGACAGCGGGAGCGGGAGAAGGCCAGTGCAGCCAAGAGCAGCCTCATCCACCAAGGCATCCGTTGAGGATCAACTCATCACCCCGGTTTTTGTTTTTGTTTATTTTTTATTTTTCTAGTAAAGTCATGACTCCTTCTCTAAAAAAAAAAAAATGTGTAACATCAAGAGTGAACCTTAAAGTAAACAGTAGGCTTTGGGTGGCTGGCCGGGGGTGTTGATAATGGGGGAGTCTGTGCATGTATGTGGATGGGGGGTATATGAGAACTCTCTGTACCCTTCCCAGTTTTTCTGTACCTAAAGCTGCTCTAAAAATAAACTTAAATATAAAAAATAAAAATAATAGTAGAAGGACTAAAATATTAAAAATAGAAGCAGAACTTTAAGAATTACAAAACATAGCAGTAGGATTTGTTGATGGGCAGTATTTGTTAGTAGGTAAATTCTTAAAAATACAACACAGCAAAGGAGGGACTGGTAATAAGGTTTTTGGAGAAAAAACTTAAATTTAAGGAGAATATATAATTTAAATGAGACACTGGAGAGTCAGGAAAGGTTGAAGAAGTGGGCAGAATTGTGGAATATTGTGCACTCCTGTGATTTCTAAAATGGGATGTACTGAAGATACAATGATGTTTCACCACAAGAGTTCAAAAAGACTGAAACTGTGGACAGTACCAACCTCTCCCCAGGTGTGAGACATCAGTACCCCTCCTCCATATTATGATAAGCTCTGATATTAGAAAATCAAATCCATATGCAAATTAAGTACATGGTAATTAGATAAAGAGCCATGAGCAGTGAGGTCAAGTCTCGGGAAGATTGGGGAGTGTTTGGGTCAGAAAGAATTAGTAATGAGAGGTATTAAATTATGTGAGAAAGGGCTACTTCCAGAGGTCTGTGCCTCAAGATGGCTTCTGGTTAAAGCTTTAAATCAGTCTGTCCTCCAACTAACTGAGGTCATCACATCAGTAGACTGACTAGTCACATGTGCCACATTTGTGCTGCTTGGCCTGGTTTGACTCTCTCTAGCTCCTAGTGCCAAGTGAAGCTCCTACCCTTGTCCCAGATGCCAGTCAGAAGGTGGCTCTTCCCAGCTGTTGCTCCCCTTGCACAGTATTCAAGCTGTCCCAGGACAGATCAAGTCAGGACAAAGCTAAGAGGGACTGTAGCTCCCCCAAACTGATGAAAATGTCTAAGTGTTTGGTGTCTGAAAATACAAAAACAAAATCCTTGGCAGGTCATATCAATAAAAACAGAAAGAAGAGATGTACACGATTAGAAATGAAAAACTGAGAAGTAGCCATGAATGCAGAGGAAACTGAAAAACCCTAAGTGCGATGTATTATAAAAATCACGCAAATATGTTTTAAAAAATGGAGTGTAATTCATTTTCTTAAAAAAATATGTAACTAAAGTTGACTCCAAAAGTGCTTGATAACCTAACCTGCCCAATGGGAGTAATTCAGAAACATACCAGTGGATGCCCAGACAGCCCTCAGGTGAGTTCTTTTACACTTAAGAAAACCAAGTAACTGGAGATTAATAGAAATTCTGCTGCCAAAAAAGCAGCAGAATGATTAATCTCAAAGATCAATGTTAATAGGAAAAATCACAAGTAGGGATCATCTCAGGAACAGAACAGCGGTTTGGTCTTAAAGAATCTATTAATATAATACAACACACTACTAGAGCAAAGGGGAAAATCTCCTGATCATCTCCATGGATACTGAGAGGCTGTGACAATAATCTAACATCTACATTTTCCCCAGAAAGCCTTAATAGTTTGAGACTAAGCAGATACTTTTTTATTATGACAAGGAAAATACATGTCTTCATATAAGTTGAATGATGAGACACTGAACCATCCCATTAATGTCAGGAGTAAAATAGGTATGCCACCTGAATCACTATTATTTGATACTGTTCTCAAGTGCAATTGCCTAAGGGAAATTATTGGAAAGGAGAAGGCAAAAGAAAGCCTCAGAAACAATAAGAAAATACAATTAAAGTGGTTGATTATGACATTAATATACAAAATCAACTACATCCTATACATCCAGTTAGCAAATAAAATGCAAGAAATCATCCCATTGAAAATGGTAGCCAAACAATAAACGATCTAGAACTAGACAAGAAATTCATAGGACTATCTGAACAAAACCATAAAAATCTACCAAGTGGCATAAAATTATATTTGAATACAAGCCTTGACGGCAGCATTCTTGAATCAGAAAACTCATATATAAATTCATTGTGACCTCAATGAGGGAGGCAAACCAAGAGAGTCTCTTAACTACAGGAAACAAACTGAGGGTTGCTGGCGGGGAGGTGAGTGGGGGGATGTGGTAACTCGGTAATGGGCATTGAGGAGGGCATGTAATATCATGATGAATTACTGAACTCTAGATCTGAAACTAATGATCTTCTCTATGTTAGCTAATTGAATTTATTTTTATTTTTTTAATTGACCTCAATTTTTTAATAATAAATTTATTTTTTATTGGTGTTCAATTTGAGAATACAGAATAACACCCAGTGCTCATCCTGTCAAGTGCCCCCCTCAGTGCCCATCACCCATTCACCCCCACCCCCTGCCCTCCTCCCGTTCCACCACCCCTAGTTCATTTCCCAGAGTTAGGAGTCTTCCATGTTCTGTCTCCCTTTCTGATATTTCCTACCCATTTCTTCTCCCTTCCCTTCTATTCCCTTTCACTGTTATTTATATTCCCCAAATGAATGAGACCATATAATGTTTGTCCTTCTCCGATTGACTTATTTCACTCAGCATAATATCCTCCAGTTCCATCCACGTTGAAGCAAATGGTGGGTATTTGTCATTTCTAATGGCTGAGTAATATTCCATGTATACATAAACCACATCTTCTTTATCCATTCATCTTTCGATGGACACTGAGGCTCCTTCCACAGTATGGCTATTGTGGACATTACTGCTAGAAACATCGGGGCACAGGTGTCCTGGTGTTTCATGCATCTGTATCTTTGGGGTAAATCCCCAGCAGTGCAATTGCTGGGTCGTAGGGCAGGTCTATTTTTAACTCTTTAAGGAACATCCACACAGTTTTCCAGAGTGGCTGCACCAGTTCACATTCCCACCAACAGTGTAAGAGGGTTCCCTTTTCTCCACATCTTCTCCAACATCTGTGGTTTCCTGCCTTGTTAATTTTCCCCATTCTCACTGGTGTGAGGTGGTATCTCATTGTGGTTTTGATTTTGTATTTCCCTGATTGCAAGTGATGCAGAGCATTTTCTCATGTGTGTTGGGCAAGTCTATGTCTTCCTCTGTGAGATTTCTGTTCATGTCTTTTGTCCCATTTGATGATTGGATTGTTTGTTTCTTCGGTGTTGAGTATAATAAGTTCTTTATAGATCTTGGAAACTAGCCCTTTACCTGATACGTCATTTGCAAATATCTTCTCCCATTCCGTAGGCTGCCTTTTAGTTTTGTTGACTGTATCCTTTGCTGTGCAAAAGCTTCTTATCTTGATGAAGTCCCAATAGTTCATTTTTGCTTTTGTTTCTTTTGCCTTCGTGGATGTATCTTGCAAGAAGTTACTGTGGCCGAGGAAAAGGGTGTTGCCTGTGTTCTCCTCTAGGATTTTGATGGAATCTTGTCTCACATTTAGATCTTTCATCCATTTTGAGTTTATCTTTGTGTATGGTGCAAGAGAGTGGTCTAGTTTCATTCTTCTGCATGTAGATGTCCAATTTTTCCAGCACCATTTATTGAAGAGACTGTCTTTCTTCCAGTGGATCGTCTTTCCTCCTTTATCGAGTATTAGTTGACCATAAAGTTGAGGGTCCACTTCTGGATTCTCTATTCTGTTCCATTGATCTATGTGTCTGTTTTTGTGCCAGTACCACAGTGTCTTGATGACCACAGCTTTGTAGTACAACCTGAAATCTGGCATTGTGATGCCCCCAGCTATGGTTTTCTTTTTTAAAATTCCCCTGGCTATTCGGGGTGTTTTCTGATTCCACACAAATCTAAAATAATTTGTTTAAATTAAAAAAATGTGTATGAGAGAGGGAGAGAGAAAAAGTGGAAGGATGAGGCAAGAAGTGTTGAGGGGACGGTTGAGTTGAAAATATTGATATTCATATGAAAATTTGATATTACCCTGAACTAGGCTTCAGAAACTAAAGGCATTTACAGAGAGACAAATTAATTAGAAATAGCCCTAAAACACTTACAGGGATTTAGTTTACAAACTAGGTGGCATTTTGAAAAGAATGGGGAAAAGGCTAACTGTATTACAGGGATACACTATTACATACTTTTTGGCACAACTGACTAACCATTTGGAGAGGAAAAAAAGATGCATTTTTACCATTTTCTGCAGTAAATGAATTCCAAGGAGTTAAAAGATGTAAACAAGTGAAACCATAAGAATTTAGAAGAAAATATGAGTACATTTATTTATAACCTTAGAATGGAGAAGGCCTTTTAAAACTGGAAACAAATCCCAGGATCTACCAAGGCAAATATGGATAAATTGACAACATAAAACTTTAAACTTTCTATATGCTAAGAAATAAACAAATCAATAAATAACATCAAAAGATAAATAAATAAAAGCATTTTCTAAGCAAATTGGAATATTTTCAAGATATAAGAAAATTTCCAAAGTACACAGGCAAATTTATTAAGAAAAGCCAAATAATCCAAAATTATGTAAAAGACATACATTTACAAAAACTGAAATTTCTAAAATATATCTGAAAGATATTCATTCATAATAAAATGAACTAAATCAGAATAACACTGCAATATAATTTTTCACCAGATTGGAAAAAGAATTAAGTTTGATAATACCCAGTACTGAGAAAGTTGAGAAATTGGCCTTTTCATTATACTTTTATAGGTATATCCATTGATCAGTATTTGGAGGGTAATCTGGCAATATCTACCAAAACATTAAATGCACATAGCCTTAAATCCATCAATTCTACTTCCACCTTAGAATTTATACCAAGATATGGTCACAAAAGTATGCTAAGATATAAATCAAGGATGCTAATTACAGATTTGTATATAAAAATAAAAACTGGAAATACTCTATATGTTAATTAATAGACTAACCAAAGAAATTATGTGCACCAAGACAATGGAATGGTAAGCAGCTATTAATAAGAATGAGGTAGATCTTTATATGTTGTTATGGAAGGATAAAACACTAAGTGCAGAAAGCAAAATGTAGAGAGGTGTGCATAGCGTGAGCTGTAGTAGAGGAGTCTCTCTTCATTCATGTTCCCTTTCTCCCCGTCCTGGCCTCCTCCTTTTCTTTTTCTTCCTTTCTGGAAATGCCCCCCCCCCAGGCCCCAAAAGCTCTTTCACTGGTAGCCCCTGTAGCCATTAACACTTTTCTTATTACATGTGCATCTTCTCATTATTATTATTTTTTAAAATGGCAGAGTATTATTTGAGTGGTCAACATATAAACTACTTTTGTTTGCTTTTTTAAATATTTTTCTGTACAAAATACAAAATCAAAAAGGTTTTTTTTTTCAAGAAAAAATGTTGTAGGGATTCATTTTGCAGTAGTAATGAGAAATGAAGCATTCTCTTTTTATCAAAACACTTCTACCTGTGTCTACAATAGACAGAAAAGAGAAAAAAGACTGCATTGTTCATCTGTCCCATGTAGAATGGGTGAACTCTGAGGACAACCCCGCTCCAAAGGGCATGATGCTAGAATGCCCTAACTTATCAGCCTTCTTGTTGTAAACAAGGTTTTAAACACTTTACTGCACACTCAGTGCTCAAGTGCCCCCACCCCCACACACACAGCATGCACAAGCCTCCTTTCTCCTCAGTGCAAACAAATCTCTGATTGACTTATTTCACTCAGCATAATACCCTCCAGTTCCATCCACGTTGAAGCAAATGGTGGGTATTTGTCACAAACAAATCCATGTGCATTACCCAGAAATGAGTGAAATAAATGGCTGGAGAAAGGCATGCAATTTTTTTGCCCTGAAAATCTAATCTCCCTCATAATATACCGATCTCAGGGGTTAGAAGCAAATTAAGGAACCCCAAGAGCTCCAAGCCTTCTGTAGTTTCGAGCTCTGATCTGTTACTAGATGAAACAACAGAACAGGAGAGATTTTGTTGTGTCTCCCTCTAATCTCATTAAAAAATAAGAAGACTGGGAAGAGGCAGAGTGATCATTATCAGCTAGATAATGTAAGTGGAGAACTGTGTCACCAAATGGGTTTAAAATATCAGAAAGGGGGACAGAACATGAAAGACTCCTAACTCTGGGAAGCGAACTAGGGGTGGTGGAAGGGGAGGTGGGCGGGGGATGGGGGTGACTGGGTGGCGGGCACTGAGGGGGCACTTGACGGAATGAGCACTGGGTGTTATTCTGTATGTTGACAAATTGAACACCAATAAAAAATACATTTATTAAAAAATAAAAAATAAATAAAGTTTCCCTTGCTTTCAAAATGCTTATCTCCAATGAATCTACCTGTTCAAGCCATCTTTCTTGGCTAAAGCTGGGGTAGTTGAGCTGTGGGAAAGCAGATCCCTAAATGCAAGAGACTGAGTTACTGGTTGTACAGCCTGCCAGCCCCTCCTGCTGCCTTCCACTGGCATTTCATCCAGGAAACCACTGGCCACATCATCTCCTTCCCAGTTCCTGTCATACAAGGAACCAAAAGAGGTCCCAGACTCTACCCCCTGGCCTTGATACATAAAGAAAAGCATAGCATACTTTCACTTTATGTTGTGCATTTTTATGTACCCACACATTTAATCTAAGACTAATCAACTCTAGTACATGAGAAGCATCTAATAAATTATTAAAACAAAACAAAACATATAGCTGGTTAATTTAACTTTAGCTATTACATTGGGCTGATAATTCTAATAGAACTCTATTTGTCCTTCGGGTTTTTCAGAATAGAGCGAAGTCAATTCCCCAGTGTCTGAGGGTAGCACAGGAAGTGTGGAAGTCACCTGGGATCTCAGAAATCCCTCTGACTTGCCCAGAGCTGGTCCTAGTTCAGAATCAACACATATCTGTGTCCTCCATGATTCCCCCCACAGGGTAGGTTGGCAGAAATCAGGTTGGTAAAAGCACAATGTCCAAGGCCAACTATCTCTCTCTCTTAAAATGTAGGAACAGTGTAAAATTGTTTCTGTCTGCCATGTCTGGTAGAGGAAAACAAAATCTGAATTGCAGAAAAAAACAGCAGTTAGGTTTTAAGTTTTAGTTTTGTTTCCTTTTACCAATTATTTGAATGAATCTAGTGAGTGTGGTTTATTACTATTACTACTTTCAATCTAGGTTTATAAATAGGCAAAAGCATATGCTGAATTTTCATGTAGACTCTCTTGGCAAGTGACATGCAGGCATGCAACCAACTGTACAGGTCTCCCCCGGCAGTCCTGAGCCAACCTGACTTCTCTGAAGGGCTCACCAGACTTTGGAAAATGGGAAAAATGACCTCTCGGTGGTGCTGGTGACCCCATGGACGTCCCAAGAATATCAAGTAGACCATCTGAGAGGATTAAAAAAAAAAACGTGCTGAGATCCTATTACTGAAAATAACAAGGTAATTCTAATTAACATGACTAGCAGCAAGCGCAACGGGTAAATCAGCATCCTCATGTCTAGTGTGGCTGTGGGATTAGCACCCCAAATTCTCCCCAAGCCAACGGCATCGCCTGTCTGTGCTTTTCCTACATGCTGGGGATCAGGACCAGGTTAAGCAAAGTCTTTGGATACTGCCTCGACGAAGTTTGGAGCTGACATCAGGATGCCGATGGTGCAGATGATGGTGAAGACAGAAAAGGCCATGAGACACAGGCGGTCCACCACGCAGGCCGCGAACTTCCACTCACTGCAGATGGCATCACTCTCGTCCTGGCAGCGGAAGCGGTTGGCGATGTATCGGATCTCCTCTAGGATCTTGGCCAGATCCGGGTCTCCCTCCGAGGGCTGCCCGCCATGCAGGAGGTGCTCGTCGTGCGTGGGGGAGCAGGCCATGCGGCCACACACGACACCGGAGTCGGGGGTGGGGGCACAGTGCACACCATCCAGGCCACGGAAGCCGATGTAGAGCAGGTTGCCATTCGTGGTAGGCGGCCCTGCCACTGCACTCATCTCCACACTGGCCAGGCTGCAGCGGCGCTGCTTATGCTGGCAGGCTGGCCGCACCTTGTCTTCCCCCGGCCTCTTCATGCGCAGGAACCATGCACACCAGTTCAGAAGGATGACTCTGGTCTGGGGAGACAACAGGGCAGTTAGGGGTGGACAGGAAGTGAGCATCAGCTGATCCTGATCCCAGCCCTACTAGGTGGATCCTGGGGGTGACAGGCCCCCACCACTTCCCAGGTGAGTCTACACAGGCAAGCAGTGCCAATGCCTTACAATGGTTGAGTCACATGTGAGCCTAGAGTAAATCAACGCAGGAAGTCATCCTACAGATGAGCTGAATTCTCAGTGGCAGACAGGCTGTAGTCTCAGGGCAGACAGGCATGTGGGAGGAGAGGGCTAGCTTGCAGAAAGGGCCCTGCCTGAGCTGTGTGAACAAGACAAGTCACTTTCTCTTTCTAGTCTTTCCTCATCTGTAACTAGCATCCATCATACCTAAGTGCCAGTGAGATACCCTGGTATGTCATGGCACTCTTATAGGGGCACACCCCTGGAGATTTAAAATTGTTTCAAGGGCAACCCTATGATACCTATCAGATGCTACATGATCCCCTAGCTTGGGGCAGTTCAAACTATAACATCAGGTCCTTTGCAATGATAGCATATCATTGCAAAGCAGGTTTTTGTTGTCCTGATCAAAAGCAAGCGCCAGGGGATCCCTGGGTGGCTCAGCGGTTTAGTGCCTGCCTTTGGCCCAGGGCGCAATCCTGGAGTCCCGGGATCGAGTCCCACGTCGGGCTCCCAGCATGGAGCCTACTTCTCCCTCCTCCTGTGTCTCTGCTCCCCCCCCCCATGTCTATCATAAATAAGTAAATAAAAAAAAAAAAAAAACAAAAGCAAGTGCCAAGAACGTCAATGTGGAACAGAAAATGAGGGTGCGTGTGCTGTGCCAACAGGTGCCAAGTGGCCAGTCATAAGTACTTATTAAGTCGTTTTGACTAATGTAATAAAGAAAGCCATTAGGTATTTCTTTTGCCTTAGGGGCTATGAAAAAAATCCTTAAGACACTGAAGGTGCTGTGAACCAGGGAAGTTTGGGAACCTTCAGCCTGATTCATTAGGCTACAGTGGAGACTAAGATGATATGCAGGAAAGTACTCGGAAAAATATAAAGCAGGAGCTGGCAGACTTATGGACCACATAATAAAGTCCATAAGGCCTCTTATGCAACTACTTAGTTCCGCTAATAAAGTACAAATTAGTCATGAAAACATGTGAAGAAGCAAGCGTGGCTTTTTTCTGGTAACATTTTATTTGCAAAAGCAGCTCGCAGGCCGCATATCACTGCTGGGGCCACAGTTTGCCAATCTCTGGTTTGAAGTGCTTTATCAACATACATTGCCTACTTGCATAGAAGACACTGGAGAGAAATCACTGAGATTTCTTACTTTTCCCTCTAATGAAAATAAAGAGCCATGTGAGGTCATGATCCAGGTCAAAAAAAATTGTAAGCTTATTTAGACAAGTATATGAAAAGTGTGCCCTTTCCCTGAGATTACCCAGATAATGGTTTTAATTTTGATTTATGATTGTAGGTGAATTCCAAGAGCAACACAACAAATATGTTTCCCACCTGCAAGTACAGGCAGTAAGTTGTGAAGTTCATGTCTGTAGCACTTTTTAATGGCATCTTATCAGAGATAACTGCAGGAGACCAGTCTGGAGACAAGCAATGAAAAGAAGGTGAAAGACCAAGTTCACTGCAGCTGTAAAGAGAACTGGGTGATGGACATTAAGGAGGGCACATGATGTGATGAGCACTGGGTGTTCTAGGCAACTGATGAATTACTGAACTCTACATCTGAAACTAATGATGTACTGTATGTTGGCTAATTGGATTTAAATTTTTTAAAAAAGATAACCCTTTGTTCACAGCAGATAGCATTCTATATATATGTTGCCCACACCCTATGGACAAACCTCCAGAGCCTGGAAAAGCCTGTCCGCGTACCCAGGAGGATTTTCCATGATCAGTAAAGGAACAGGAACACATGGCCTCACATGAATCCAAAGGTCAGTCTGGCCTTCCACAGGAGTCTCAGAATACATGCCATCTCACTTGGGCCTCTCAGGGGCTCTGAGTATAATGAGTATATGAGTGAGTATAATGCCTCCACCCATTTTACAGATAAAGAAATGGAGGCTTCAAAAACCGTAATAAATTGGCTCAAGGTCTTATTGTAAGCAAGTCATCTATATCTTTAGGCTGCCACAGCTCATCTGTAAAAGAGTCTATGAAGTGTTCTTCAAAACTCCTGTGACTCTAGCCCATGCCCCACTTCAAAGGCACTGGAAGATTGGACCAGAGCTCAAAGGAATACATTGGGCAATGAGTGTGTCTTAACCCAGGGGTAGCTGTACACATGGAGTGTGTGTGTTTATTGGGGGAAGGGTCTGTGCATACCCTGGAGCACATTTCAAGCTAATGTGATCCACACTACCAAGTCTATTTTGAATTCCATGGCCTGAATCATTAGCTTTCAAGGCTACAGCATCTCAAGAGATGAAATGATCCTGTTGGCACTTATCAAACTGCTCATGACCTCTTCTGTTAGGTTATGGTTTTGTGGTTAGCTGCGTAAATGTCACAAAAAGCCAGGGCACCAGCAGTATCTTCTTCATAGAAACACATCATAATAAAAGTCCTTTGGAGGCTGTTTATGTTTCCAATACACATAGAAAGAAAGAAAGAAAAATGCAGTTGGCTCCATATATTGAAAACGAGCAGTACAAGCTTCATATTTCATGTGTAGCCATTGGTTTTAATACACGCCTGTGCTAATCGGTGAAAAATTAGGATATGCTTTTAATTAAGATTTTTTTCTGGACGTAAAGTATTACCAGGCCATTAAATATGGTTTTGTGTCTTCATGTCTTAAACATAAATAATAATATGTGGTGTTAGTTTTACACTTGCATAAACAAACAAACACTTGAAGGATAATGAAGAAATTACTTAAAATGACTATCAGTATTAGTGTTGGAAGCACAGTGAGGGGCAGGAGTGAGAGCAGGATTTCCTTTCCTGTAATTAACTTTTATTTTGACTTTTGAAACATGTCAATGTATTATCTATTTCAAATGGAAGCAGGGTAGACAGAAAGTGTGTCAGGGTTATAAAAGTCAGATGACATTGTAGGTGAATGTCTGCCAAAGTGTCCCAGCTTTTAATGGGGGGCTCAAAACAAGCCCACAGACTGCAGTGATGTGACATGTGTGGGAGATAGCACCATTTCTGAGAGCTCACTCCACTGCTGATGCAATGCGCTTTGAGAGAAAGTCCTTTTTAAGTGTAAGCATTTGCTGTGGAAAAGAACCCAAGAGAACACAGTAACTTGGTAAGGTCATTTTTTTTATTTAGATCTTTCCTAAGTTCACTTTTTGGTAACTATAAATTGTTGCATAATGAATATTTTTAGAAGGCCTGGGCACTCCCTGTCCCTGGAGGTTATAAAATGCACCTTACTCCTTGCACCTGCATGTAGCACGTTGGTGAGTCTTACACTCCCTTCTGAACTTGGATGCAAGGTTGTAAGTCTCCAAAGCAAACAGGCTTGTTTTGACACAAGAGGGCTCCTTTAGCTCCTACCGTCCCTAGGCCATGCTCTCTGGGCAAGAAGACCGGAAAGTTTGCAGGGCCCAAGTAAGAATCAAGGGTGGGAAGCATCCCTCCCCTGCCTTGGGTAAGGGGTCCCACTATGCTGAGGTGAAGAAAGCCCAGGCCATGTTTGACCCTAATCAAGGTTTCCCGAGTCTCAGATGAGGACAGGCATACAGCTTCAGGTACTGGACTCCAAAGGAGCACAGCATGTGGTTGGGTAAGCATCCACCCACATCCCAGTGCATGGTGCTAAGCAGATGCTGGGAAGGTGTGTGGTGTTCCCTGGGCTGACACAACAGGCTGTTAGGTTCAATTGTTTATTTTTCATCCTTTTGCTTTTATCCTATCCCTCTTCCCCACCGGTAACCACTAACCTTAATTTTATAGGCCTGTGGTAAGATGACATTCCTACATGAATTGACTACATGTATTATTACATGGCTCACTCTCCCTTACCCTTTTCACTCCTCATTCTGTTTCGAAGATCCAACCACATGGATGAGTGCTTATGTCGTCTGTTGCTTTCAACCACTGCACAGTTCTCCACAGTGTATATGCAAAAAGTAGTTTTATAAACACTATGGTAGCAAAATATACAGAGTGGTCAGTATGTGAACCCTGTTCTGGAACATCAGATTACAAGAACAGTTCCATGGACCCCTAAAAGCATGCTCATCATAACTATCCTCTATACAGAGATAATGCAATGATGTAGAGAAGTGAGGAGGTATGGGAAGTACTGCTCTTTGTTTAGGAACACCTAGCTGTTTGTGGGTTTTTAAAATAGACAATTCATCCATGGAGCCTCCCCTGGGGACGGCCCCTGACTTCCTGTGGTGAAGGGCAGAGGAACGGACCCACTTGGGCATCTTGCCACCGTCAGGGTCATGGTGGTGATACTGCAGCACAATCACTGTCACGACCACGGAGAGGCCCACGATGATCATGGTGCTGGCAAAGTACTGGGCTGCAGAGACAAGAGACACAGGGTGAGACATGGGGCCTCCATGGCACAGGCATCACAGTGTGGCAGGCAGACCCCAACACCAGTCTCTGCCTGCCTGCCTGGGACTCAGTGGCAAAGCCTAGAGCAAGGTAAGGCCACCTCTAGGCCTGCAGACCACCCCCCCTCAAAACATTCCCAGCAAGGAGAGGCTGCCCTAGAGCAAGGAGACCCACTTTCCCATCCACACAAGCGGCCTGGCCTAGCTCACTACCCTCTTGTGAACTCTGTCGGCCTCCTCCTTCAGTGAGGGTTAACAGTGCCTCATAGGATTCTGACAAGATTATTCCCAAGAGAAAAGTGTGGACAGTTATGGGAACTGAAAACACTGGTGTAGTGAGGGTGTGGTCCTCATCATGATAACTTTAGGCCAGGGACATGCTGGAGGCAGTGATGTGGAAAGGGCACACCTGGGCATCACCAGAGGGATACCTAATTACTGTGGAAAGTGAGTCTGGTCCCATCTAATAAGAGCTAGGAGGAGATGTTAGTTGTCTGAGGAAGATGTGAAAGTGACTTTCGTGGCTGAGAAGTTTCAGCTCTGATGGGTAAGGATGCATTTTTCCCCCTTGGCCCAGGTGAGAAGCAGCACTGAGCATCTGAAACAGCTCTCCCCTAACCCACTACCCCACCCATGAGTTTAGACATCTATGAGTTTAGACAGGCTACTCAGGCTGTCTGGGCCTCAATTCTTCACCAGCATAACAGAGATGGCAATGCCTTCCTTGCAGGGCTGGTGCAGGAATGAGAATTATATGAGCCAAGGATGTAGAAGAAAGCCTAGAAAAAGGAAGACATTCTTTGTTTGGCAACTCTGATTATTAGACCTTCAGTGTGGCTTTCAGCTCCAGGGGGCTGAGCTCTAAGAAGAGAATATCCTGGTGTAGAGGCTAAGTGCATGGCCACACACTTGGTTAAGAATGCCTCCTTCTCTCCAGGCAGGAATGAACTCTCTGTCCTCCATGGGAACCAAGAGGTACCTATGAAAAGCTGCCAGAGATGGACATCTGAGACTTCAAGTTAGCACCAGAAACCTCTAAGAAGTGGAAGGAGAGTGAACAAAACTGTGACTGCTATAGGTTGAGCTGTGGCCTCCTCAAATGCATATGTTGAAGCTCTAACCCCTGGTACCTTAAAATATGACTGTATTTGAGGACAGGGCCTTTAAAGAGGGGATTAAGTTAAAATGGGGTCCTTAGAGTGGGTTCTGATCCAACCTGACTTGTGTCCTTACAAGAGGTGAAATTTGGATACAGAAAGGAGTACCAGGGATCCACCCAGAGAGGAAAGACCATGTGATGGCACAGAAAGAGGTTGGTCATCTACAAGTCAAGCAGAGAGGCCTCCAAAGATATCAAACCTGCTGGCACCTTGATCTTAGACTTCCAACCTCCAGAACTGAAAGCAAATACATTTCTGTTCTGTAGGCTACCCGATCTGTGAAATTTTATCATAGCAGCCTGAATAGACTAATACAAAGACCTGTGGAGGTATCCAGGGTCAAATAATCTCAACAACATCAGAGGCCTACAGCATCCCATCTTTTTAGACATGAGCTAAGCATCAACCATGCCTTTTTCCCACTGGGTCATTAGTCAAGGCAGGGCCTGCCAAGTGCCCTGTAGAAGGTGCTTTCCATTGCAAGTCTCTATTAAAAGCATTGTGTTGGAAGATAGGAAGAGTGGCTCAGACCGTCAGGTTGAAACATGGTTCTTTGCCCCCGATGGTAGTGAGACCCACTGATAGGAACACCCACCAAGGCTTTTAACACCAACAGTCTCTCTCTCTCTCTGGCCAAAATATGACACATTAAGGGAACTCACAAAAAAAGAGCCTTGGCCTCCTAGTTTGTGAAGCCTAGGGGTATCTGTGTATGATAAACAGGCTCCCTTACTCCTACCATCCCTTACTAACCTGAGGTGGCCCTCAGGTGGCATGGGCCAACAGAAATAATCACAAACTCTGTTCTTCTTTCTGAATTCCATCACCAAACTGGAGTAGTGATTTTCATATTAAATCTAATATCCACCGTTAGAATGTTTCCTTCCCATTCTTAAAACTGGCTTGGGGGTCTGGTTCCCCGACCAGGAGCAGAATCCTGGCTGTAGTGTAAAGAGTACCAGATCCTGACCACTAGACCACTGCACACCCCTCTGTATGTTCTTGCTTATTCTAATCCAGGGAGATGCATAGCCACAAATGATGCTATCTCCTATTTTGGCCATTCTGCCCTGGGCAGGAGGTCATGCTTTATATCTGTCTTGGCCAAAACATATTTGTCCTGTTTACATTTCATCACAAGCTTTAACTTTATTCAGAGACATCGAGATATCTCAGGAAACAAGGGCCAGGAGTTAAAATGTGAGCCCTTCCCATTCTGACAAAGGATTTGTAGAAAAACAATAACTCAAGCTAAAGAAACAAATCTCTAACAAATCTCAAAGAAAAAAATCTCTGGCTGCAGAACAAGTGTGAAGGGGAGAACAATGGGAGGAAGGGTACATTTCTGCATCTTCAAGCCAAACCACAAATCTGGACTCTCTGCACTCCCCTTATATATGCCCAGGTGAGCAGAGGCCATGGTTCACTCTGAACAGTTACAGCAAGTCACTCCCTCTGGGCGTGTGGCTGTCCAGGATATAGACAACAGGTTTCTGCTCTGTGCCTGTGCTAGGAAATTCTGGGCACTCTCTAAGCCTATGTCTTCAAGAGAGGCCTGACACTTGCTTACCTATCAAGGGCACCGAGTCAGATGTCGCAGGCATGATCTCAGCCACCAGCAACATGAAGACCGTAAGAGAGAGTAAAACTGTTATCCCTAAAACATAAACACACAGCAGTGCCTGAGACAGAAGAGATGATAAGGCTCAATTCCATCTAACTGCCTAACCTGCGATTCAAAGAACTAGAGAGGTGTGGGGGAGGGGTCAGTGACATCCTGAAACCAAATGCAGGGTTATCTGTATTTATGGGCATGGCCATTTTTCTGGGGACTGTTCACATCATTTACCAGAGTCCCAGATGGAGGTAAGTTTGGGAACGAGAACTTTAGAACAACAATACACAAACGGTTACTGAACTTGACAGAAATATCTCTCATTTTCTTAATTATATTAGGATTGAGAAGTAGTTATGTATAGCAGGGAGAAAAAAAATGCAATCTGAAGACCTGACTTATGGTCTTGATTTTCCTGCTTACTAGCTATGTGACTGTAGATATGGGTTTGAGGATGATTTCTATATGTACTAAATATGACCTTTAGTAACTCTTTAAGATGTTGAGAAATTAATTTCACCATTCTAAGTATTAGTTTTCTTATCTTCCTATTGGATAATTGTAAGGAATTAACCTGTGTATGGCAATATACAGATTAGCAAACTAATACTAAACTAACTGTTTCCTGTCCATAGCGAATGCCAGCCAGCTGCCACCAAGAAACAGGATGGGGTGGCAGGAGACAAGAAAGTAAGGTACCTCGGAACAGAACCCAGTGGTCTCTTCCTGGGCATTCCTATCTTCTGTGAAAGATCAAAGGATCCTACAGATTCTCCAGAGGGCATGGGCATCTAACATGGAGTCTAAATCAGGAGCCCACAGTCTCGGGGAGATGCCCTGCACTGGGAGGTCAGTGTGTGATGCACCAGGCAGGCTTTGCAACATCTCTGCACCCAAGCCATGACATGTCCTGCACTGTCCACAGTGATCCCTACAGAGCTGACCTCACGTCAAGGCCCTCCCATCCTGTCTCAGACTCCTGCCCAAGATCAGGACACTCACCCAGGGAAATCTTCTCCCCTGAATCTGCAGGGAGCAAGAAGACAAGGAGGGCTAGCGCAGAGATAAGCACACAAGGGATGAGCAGGTTGAGGCCATAGTAGAGGGTCCTGCGGCGAATGGTCACTGTGAAGGTGACATCTGGATAGGGCTCTTTGCAGCACTCATAGAACTTCTCACTCCGCTTGCCTGGGATTCCTCCATGAGTAGCAGGGGAAAGGAAGCATGTCTTAATAAAATTACCCTGCTTGTTTATTTTAATGGGTATATCACACAAACAACCATGGAGTTTGTTAAATGCTAAAAAAACAAACAAAAAAAACACCTGGGTAATCAGTGTTTGAATAAACTTTCTTTCTGGTTTATTAGAGTTATTCAGGAATGTCTTAATGATCCTGGAGCAAATTGGGGGAATTTTTTTAATGAGTTGGAACTAGATGTGGTATATAGTGAACATCTGTGATCCCCTCAATATTTGTATGTTGAAATGCTAACCCCCACAGCAATGATATTTGGAGATGGAGCCTTTGAGGGGAGCCGTGGGATTATTGCCCTTACAAGAGGCCCAGAGAACTCCCTATTCTCTTCTGCTACATAAGAATATAGCCAGAAGACACTGAAAACAGCCATTCAGGAACCAGGAAGTAGGCCCTCAGCAGACATTGGATCTGCCAGTACCTTGATGTTGGATTCCCAGCCTCCAGAACTGTAATAAATAAATTTATGTTGTTATAAGCCACCCAGCCTATGGTACTCTGTCATAGCAGCCTGAAGGGACTAAGACACCATGATTATAAATAATAATACACTATAAGCTTTAGATTATTATAAATGTAATTATTGTTTTCTATTTAAAATCATCAAATATAGGTTCCCATGAACTGCAATTTTCTGTCCAACCTGATTTTAGGAATCGAATGGACTCTAATAGAACAGGGACACCTATACCAGCAATGACTTGTTTAAATAGCTGCACGTTTCTCATGGAAAGCCCTGAGTTTTCTAATTGTTTTTTGTTTCTTATTGTATAGCTCTTAGTAAATTATAGAGATTGCTGCAGGGTTCAATAAATGCTGACACTAAAACGCAGAGTGAAAAATCCCTAACTTTTAAAGCCAGCACAGGAATAAAAGTGGCTTCCTGCAAGGTTGCTAGTCTCATGTCTTTTCTGGGCTTACCCACAAGGTCCCATTCTCCATTTGGGATGTAGCCACTGATGTCTGCCTCCTGCATCTGCAGATCCAAGGACCACCCTCCATAAGACCAGGACCCAAACTTCAGCTTGCACTGCTGCACATCAAAGGGGAACCAGCGCACATCGATGTAGCAGGAGCTCTTGAATATGCCTATGTGGGCAACAAAGCAGTTGGAAAACTGATATGGAAGGGTACTGAGCTGGGCTTTAAATACATAGCAGTCTTACACTGCTGGTGGGAATGTAAACTGAAAACAGTTTGGAGATTTCCATAAAAATTAAAATAAAACTACTATATGATCCAGTGACCCCACTTCTGGGTATATATCCAAAGGAAACAACATCACTATCTGGAAGAAATATCTGCACCTCCGTGTTCATGATATTCACTGCAGCATTATTTGCAATAGCCAAGGAACAGAAACAAGCTAAGTATCAATGGATGGATGAACAAAGAAAAGGATTATCAAATCACACACACACACACACACACACACACGGACACACAGACAAAATGGAATACTATTCAACCTTTTAAAAAGATGGAAATCCTGCCATTTGCAATACTATGGATAAACCTGGAGGGCATTATAATAAGTGGACTAAACCAAAGACAAATATTGTATGATCTCACTTACATGTGGATTTTGGAAGAAAAAAAAAAGCTAAACTCATAGAAACAGTGAGTTGCCAGGGGGCTGGGGAGGTGGGGAAGTGGACAGGGGCTGGTCAAGGGGTACAGACTTTCATTTAAAAGAGGAGCAAGTTCTGAGGATCTAATGTACAGCATGGTGACTCTAGTTAACAATGCTGTATACCTGAAATGTGCTAAGAGAGTAGAACATTCTCATGAAAAACAAAACAAAGCAAAACCCAACCATGGGAGGTAAAGGATGTATTTATTAACTTGATTGTGGAAACCATTTTACAATGGATATGTATATTAAGTCAGCATGTTGTGCACCTCATTACATTTTCATTTGTCAACTATATTTCAATAAAGATGGAAGAAATTTTTAAATAAAAATAAGTAAATAAATACAGAGCAATCCTTGAGTTTCTAACCTCATATGCTGTTTATAATATGCAGTGTCTATTCCTCCTGGAAAGGGTAGGCAAGTTAAATGATACATTATTTTTTTGATATTCAGCATGTCTTTTTGGTCAGTACCTCAGGCACACATTGTTCTGGCTCACCTGTGTTCCCTTCAAGAAGAGGAGATGTAGGCTCCTGGGCCTTGAGATTGAGTGTGACTACAGAGGCCTTCAGCCCCTCCTCCTCCTCCAAACTACAGGCAGACCTGTCCAGAACAAGCTTGGTCTTTTTGGAAAGTCTCTAAAGAGGAAGCTCAGATGAAGCTTCATTTGTCTTTTAAACTTCAAAAACAATACCCACCATGTTTTGTTGAAGACTATTCTAAAGGATTTCTGGGCAAAGAATTAGAAATTCTGTAAACTTGCTCATACCATGCCTATGCATCTTCAAACTCTAATAAGAGAAAGTAAAGAATGTAAAAAAAAAATCCCAGAATAACTGATAAAAATGATGAAGGGTTTAGAAGCAGAATATAAAAGGGATGTGTGTATGTGTGTATGTGTATGTGTGTCTCTGTTTAGTGAGGAGCTGGGTGTGCATTTCCTTAGGTTAAAAATTGAGAAAAAAGGGGAGAGGGTGGGAAGAAAAAAAATTGAGAAAAAAAATACAGGGGCACCTGGGTGGCTCAGTCCATTAAGCATCTGCCTTCAGCTCAGGTCATGATCCGGGGTCCTGGGTTTGAGCTGCACATCAGGCTTCCTGCTCAGTGGGAGTCTACTTCTCCCTCCCCTTCTCCCTCTGCCCCACTCCCCTGCTCATGTTCTCACTCTCTCTCTCTCTCAAATAAATAAATAAAATCTTTTAAAAAATTGAGAAAACTCTTGGTTATCTAGAAATATATGTGGAGGATAATTTTAACTCATGTAGATTCTAGACTAAGAACAGAACAAAGACTGATAGGTTTAAGTAGAAGACAGTGCTTGGATACAAGGAGCTTCTAATGAGAAGGGTGTCTTCAACCTAAGACAAGCTGGAGGTGAATTTCTGGCAGGTTATGGAGAGGAGGACAGATAAACCCCCTCCAGTAACTTATGCCCATGGGCTCCACAAGGTCCAGAAAAAGGCCTGAAGGCAGGAGAAGGCACAAAGAACTAATGGTTCCTCTCTTCTGGGGACTGGGTCAGTGTTCTGTGTATTTCTACTACTAAATTTAAAAAAAAAGAATGAATGGAGGAAGGGATTCAACAGCCTTGCCAACACTAACCCTCGTGCCCCACAGCCAAGCCGGGGAAGTTTGTTTGTTTGTTTGTTTGTTTATTTATTTATGAGAGAGAGAGAGGCAGAGACACAGGCAGAGGGAGAAGCAGGCTCCATGCACCGGGAGCCCGATGTGGGATTCAATCCTGGGTCTCCAGGATCATGCCCTGGGCCAAAGGCAGGCGCCAAACCAACGCGCCACCCAGGGATCCCCAAGCCGGGGAAGTTTAAAAAACCTTCCTGTCCTTTCAAGTTCCTTTAAGTAGATATGATGTACACCCAATGTTCATAGGGAAGCTACAGACACTGCCCTCCCATTAATGGGCTAGATCCCCCCAAACCCACATGCTTGTAGAAAATGTAACTCTAGGGGCTCCTGGGTGGCTCAGCAGTTGAGTGTCTGCCTTCAGCTCAGGTTGTGATCCGGAGTCCTGGGATTGAGTCCTGCATCGGGGTTCCTGCAGGGAGCCTGCTTCTCCCTCTGCCTGTGTTTCGCCTCCCTCTGTGTGTCTCTCATGAATAAATAAATAACATCTTAAAAAAAGAAAAGAAAATGTAACTCTACCTAATTGAATTATTCCATTTCTACAAAACAGCCAGAGAAGGAGAATCTCTAGCGATAGAAAGTAATCAGTGGTGGCCTGGGGCTGGTAGTGAGGTGGGGCTTAACTGTAGATCATCAAAAGGGATCTTGTTGGGGTGATAAAAAAAAATGCTCTAACACTAGATTTTGGTAATGGTTGTACAATTCTGTGAATTTACTGAAAACCACTGAACTGTGCACTTAAAATGGCTGAATTGTATGATATGTAAATTGTACAACAAAGCTATTAAAAAATTAAAATATGAAATAAAAAGAAAGGTAATTTCATTACCAAAGTCTCTATTTCAAATCTTGCACCCAAAGCACCTTTTTTTTTTTTTTTTTTTGCTTGTGCTTGGTTGCTTGAACAGAACAGCATCCCAGATAAGTTCTACCAGACCTAGGGCACATCCAGGCCAGGAGCTCCCTTAGGCTCCTGCCAGTGTAGGGGAGATTGCCACACCCACACCCACAGCACAGCATGCCCTGTCCTTCCAGGCTCCTGGAGCCACAGAGGCTGGGACACAGGAATGAAGCACAGAGGGGACTGCTGTACCCAGGCAGCCTGGAGCTTAGAAGTGCTGCTTCTTGTAGCTGAAAATAGCCTCAGCCTTCAAAACAATCTGCGGCACCATATTCTTGTATACTGATGACCACCGGAGATTGTTTTCTAAAACAGCCCTCATAATAGAAATTGCAATTTACAGGCTAGGGAAGAAGAATGTAAGTGTGTGTGTCTGATGGAAGACTCATCCCATAGCCTCAGTCCCCTAGGGGCCTGCTGTGTGGCAGAAAGCATGCTTGGGCTGGGGGATGGGTGAAGGAACAGGGGAAGTAGCAAGGAAGCACATGCTTTAAGGCAGAAAACTGAAAATCTGTGTTTCTTCAGTCCATACAAACATTGGGAGGTATTTGCCTTTGATGGGTTTAATCACTCACTCATGCATTTATGAACAGATGGGCCAGGCACCTGGTTGACTAGTGGTGGTTCTTGGTTTGTAAACACACTATCTGCCCACAGGATGCTTATCATCTGCTAATGAGAAAGAATGTGTAAGCAACAAGTCAGGAGACAAGGCCAGCTTTGCAGTGTCCTGTGAAATGAAGGTGTGGGACTGGGATTTACTGCAGCAGAAATGCTCTGGTGTGTGTGGTATGTGGGGAGTGTGGTTGGTGCTTGAATGAATGTATGTGGATGTGTGTGTAGGAGATAGGTATGTGGGGTGTATATGTGAAGTATGCAGTGTATAATGTATATGTGGTATGGGGAGGTTACTAGGTATGTGAATTTGGTATGGTGTATGTGGTGTATAATGTGTTGGTAGGTGTATGGATATGGTATAGGTGTGTGTGTGGTGTTTAGTGTATGTATGTGGGGTGTGTGGCTACTGTGAATGTGTGTGGATATGTGTGTGGAAGGTATGTATGTGGGGTGTATATGCGAGGTATGTGGTATAGGTGTGTAGCATGTGTGTGGTGTATAGTATGTGTATGTGGGGAGTGTAGTTGGTGTGTGAATGTGTGTGAATATGTGTGTGGAGGGTGTATGTGAGGTGTGTGGTATAGCTGTGTAATGTGTGTGGTGTGTAGCATGTGCATGTGGGGGGTGTAGTCTGTGAATGTGTGTGGATGTGTGTGAGGTGTATATGCAAGGTATGTGGTATAGGTGTGTAGCATGTGTGTGGTATATAGTATGTGCATGTGGGGGTGTGGTCAGTGTATGAATGTGTGTGGATTTGAGTGGAGGTAGGCATGTGGGTGTATATGTGAGGTGTAATGTGTGGGGGTGACAGGTATGTGGATATGGTGTGAGGTGTGTGTGTGTGTACTGGTATTGAGGTGGGAGTTGGCTGAAGACTGCCTGGGAGCAGGAAGTTAAACAGTTGCAGAGGGGGAGATAATCCTGGAAAACAATGTAAAAAATATCATGTATAAGATTTTTAAAACTAGTAATATCTGCCTCACAGCATTAAAACCCAGGTTCCTCATGCTTTGTATTATTCAGTGAGCAGTCCAGGGCCCAATGAACTGAGAGAAATGAGGAGCTGGTGGGAAAAAAATCGATCCCAGGAAGCAGTTAACCATCAACTGGTGGCAAAGAAGAGAAGCTCAGTCAGGAATAAGGCACTAATGAGCCCCACTTTGAAACCACTTGCTCTTATATCTAACACACAGGTGCTTGTTAATGCACATGCTCAAGAAGCCAGCAAGTCCAGCATCATGCCCTCAGCACCTGGGGAGCAGAAACTGCCAAGATGATATGTGGTCTGGCGGGAGGTGAAATGGCCATTGGAAATGGAGTAGGGAAGTGCCAGGATGTTTGGCTTGCAGGCTGTAAGGAGAACCAGGAGTGATCTGCTAAGGGAGACCTGCTTTAGCTGTGGATTAACTTTAAAGAACACTTAGCACACAATAAGGACATATAACACACATTGGCAAAGACCCTTTGAGCCAAGACAAAAATAAGGAAGATGGCATCGTCGTGTTCAGGAAATATTTGTGAACACAGAGGGGAAGAAAGCAGGAAGCGTTGGGTGTTAATGAGGCAAAGGATGCCCACCACTCCTGTGAGCATGTCAGGACTGGTGCCTGAACTCACTTCAACTAACTACAGGAGGACAAAGGAAGTGGATCTTACCTGGAGGGAGGTACTGGCAATGCCCAGAAGAATTAACTAACACGTTGGTGTGGAATGTGGCATCAAATCGCTCATCAGCACTAGAAACATGAAAAGGATTTCATGAGTCAGCACTGCCAGGCGGTGGACTCCCAGTGCCCTTAGGTCTGTCCTGACTGCGGCTAGAATGGCTTTGAGAAGTACTACTCGGATGTTTGGATGGCTCAGTCGTTTAAGTATCTGCCTTTAGCTCAGGTCATGATCCCAGGTCCTTGGATCTAGTCCCGCATCAGGTTCCCTGCTCAGCAGGGAGCATGCTTCTCCCTCTAGCCCTCTCCACTGCTTGTGCTTGCTTGTTCTCTCTCTCCTTCTCAAATAAAATAAAATATTTAATTTTTTTAAGTGCTATTCTTCATCCTCAGGTCATGCCAACACCATTTGCAGCTGGCCTGGGAGATCTTCTCAGAGCACAGGTTGGTAGCAGCCAATGTCCACCCCCACACACACCCATTTCATATGCACTGTTATTTTCATATGCACATAAAACAAAGTTTACTTAGCCAAACTTAAAACTGAAGACAATTTCACTGGACATCAGCAGATAAGAAATTTCTCTCTATATAGGAGATAAAGGGTGTGTAGAGGCACTCTGTCATTGACAGCCCCATGAGGGCAGGGATTTTGACCCACTATCTTCAAAGCTCCAGTTCCAGCCTCCTGAATGCATCTAACTCTTGATTGTACTTAACCAATGCATCTTGAATGACTGAGCTGCAAGCATAGGAGGCTGCTGGGCACCAGCAGAGCCCAGAGGCATCCTGGGCTCCATGGTTAGCAATGACAGGAAGGAGGGCAGGTGAAGAGAGCAGAACTAGGTACAGGTTTTAGACAGTTGCACCCTAGCCCCCTGTGTGTTCATGTTCGGAACCTCCCACACCCAGGAGTTACCAACTTGAATAAAGGGGGTGGGAGGAAGATACAAAACAGGAAAAAAGAACAATTAAAGCCAATAGCCCTTATTATCCGCATCTTTTATCTTCTGTATTCTGATGCTTTGCTGACCCTGGAGAAACTGTCCCCCTACCCGACCCCTGCCAGGGTGGCCAGTTTCTAGAAATAGGAAACAACTTGCTTACCAGCGCATCTCTCAAATGCAAACCATCTAATCCAGAGCCTATACCCTAGCCATCTCCTTTACCAAGGTCTCACACTCCAGCCTTCTATCCCTCTGTCTTAACAACCTAAGGCCAGGTACCAAACAACTAGTGACAGCCCCTATGATCCAGAGCCCACTGAAATTCTTCAAACTAGCCAATCCTAACCCTGCTCACCCTGTCTTGCCAGTTCCAGTCCATGGAAGCCACAACAACGGCTCTTTTCCACCCAAGATGATGCAATCAACAAAAGGAATAAAAAATTACTCCTTAAAAAAGTATTATCCTCACAGAAATTCAAGAGGATACTGCACTGAGACAAAATGAAGAGCAGTATGAAAGTTAAATATGATTTATGAAATAATTTTTTATCAATAGGTGGGAGGTTTGGCTGAGAAGAATCACAGAGATGACATGTAGGACAGAGATGAGGCAAGCCTCCAGAGTACAAGACCAGGGGAACTCACTCAACAGAGGCTGGAGAGACAACAGGGCAGGAAACTAGCAAAGAAATCACACAGAGAAATGCTAGAGCTGAAAGATACCAGTTGAACATGAAGGCAAAGGGAGACGCTTTCAAGAATACTAAGGCCTCAGAGAGTTTGTGTATATTTAACGTATATTTTCTTGGTCATGGATTTGAGGATGAGTGCTAGGAAAATGAAGGTGAATACTGAAAAAAAAAAGGAAATAAACTTTTGGACTACACCTAGGGATCAAGATAATGGATTTGCATGATGAGCTATGCAGGGCTTAGAAAAGGTGGGGTCTTACAGCAAGACATGAGGGGTCTCTGAGGAGAGCAAAGTAGAGTTAGAGCAATGGAGAAAACAAGCTGGGAAACATTATGGATTCTATTAAGGACACATTTTTTTTCTTAAGTTACCATAATAAGTAAGAAAAAAAAATCAACCAGAAACTTCAGGGGAAAAAAAACTATAAAAAAAAGTCAGGGTTTGAATATGAAACAAAAATGTGATGAAGTGCAGAGGAAGAAGGAAGGGCTACATATGAGGCTGCCTTAAAAGGATAATCTTTTGAGAGGAAGGACATACCTACCTCCTTACTTGCAAGCACACAGTGAGAGGGAGGAGGAGGCAGGCTCAAGATGCAAATATCTTTGCTTGACTGTGGTCTGTACCCAACTGTCTCAATGAATCATGATACACAGTGACTAGGAACAAAATAGCTGAAAAGGTAGATCTTCACAAAATCGCTCTAGATCATACCATAATTTGCAAACTAGGTTCTCTGGATCTGTGAGATTTTCTGGGTATGCTCTGGAGTTGATTCCATAAATGTAAACTTAGATAGTGTAAATGTTGATAGTGTAAATGTTGATTCCGATATTCTCTTTTCCTTGTATTCTAAAATGGTAACACAAGTCCAAACACACTCAAATGACTTCTACAAAATTTTAACTTCAAACTAGAAAACCAATGGATCAATACATGTGGCTCATTTAACTCCTTTTTGGCTGAAAGTTAAACTAAAACGTCTCTTTCCATGCCTGTGCCTGTATTTGAACCTCTTGTAAATGAGTCATCCAGTAAGATTTCAGTTTTGCACGCTCTTTTAAAAGAAATCCACATTTGAGCCTCCAATTCCAGCAAAGAACCTGCACCCTGCTGCCCAGCACAGAACTGGCACCTGTTCCCACCACTGTAGCTGCAACAACTGAAAGTGTCATGTGATGCATGACACAGGATGCGTAGTTTTGCTTATTTTAAGCCTGGGTTTCTTCTTGCTGATTTTTATATTTATAACAAAGACTATGAGCATCTGTTAGATCAGTGACTTAATTCTGGAAAGAAAAAAAAAGAAGAAGAATTCCTCCAAGCTCTTCCTCCACACATTTGGATCAATTTAATTGAAGAGACTCTTGAGATCACAAGACAAATGAGTAAAAACAAGATAAAAATCTGTTTCCATTAACAACAGTTTACCTGTGTGACTCACTGATTTCTAAACAGTTAAACCAAAATAGAATGGGGAAAAATCAGAGGGGAAGACAAACTATAAGTGACTCTTAAGTCTAGGAAACAAATTCAGAGTTGCTGGAAGCGTGGCAGTAGGTGGGGGGAATGGGGTAAGTGGGTGATTGCATTAAGGAGGGCACATAATGTGATGAGCACTGGGTATTATATGTAAGTGACTGAATTATTGAAAAGGACATCTGAAACTAATGATGTACTGTATTTTGGCTAATTGAATTTAAATTAAAACAAAACAGAATATTGAGATAAACACAACTGTTAACACTGTTATCGATATCAAAATTCAAATCTTAATATTCATTTTGGCAGTTTTAGGGTTCTTTTCTATTTTATACATAAATGATATAAAAGCAAACTGCTGTAATAATTGTATGCTAATACTGCTTTATTGGCTTTGGCCATTAGAACTGGAGATAAAGTTTGTTTGTAAAAGGTCTCTATGGCTAAAGGCTGAGGCTGAACACAGCTGAACATGGCAGGGGATGAAATCCTCATGACCACTGCCATGACACAGGAGGTGAGCATCAGTACTGTTTGTCTCATGGACTATGTGCGTGCAGCAGATAGTGACCATGAGGGCGTTATGATAACACCGATAATCATGGGAGCTGGGGTGGGCCCACAGAACTTGGTTCACTCCTCTGCTCTGATGTGCATGTGAAACCTTCTGTTATTAAGCAGTCTGAATATATATACTGCTTATGTACTTAAGACATGATGTACCCTCTGAGTTCTTGAAGACTCAGGCACCTGGCAACCTCATTCCCTTTGACAGCTCCTCTTTCCAGCTGCCTGGGTCCTTGTCCCAGGGCAGACAAGCTTCCACTTGATATGGGGAGAACTCTAGGAGCACCCCCACCACCAATGGGGGAACAAGGGCAAGGGGGCCTTGGTCAATGAAAATTGACCATGGAAAGGAGGCATATTTAGCCCAATTATCCAGAGTGCAGATCCTACAGTGTTAGTGTGGTGGTCAGGAAGAAAAGGCAGCTGGCCAGGTCCTAAAGATGAGCCTAACTCCAGCAGGTGGAAAGGAAGGTTGGTACATCCCCCACAGAATGCATGGTCTGATTACATACCTGGAGGTAAACTAGACAAAAGGAAGCTTCATGAAGCTGTGGTTTGCCTGGACACTGGGGTGGAGTGAGGTGTTGGCCTAACACCTTACCTTAACACTTACCTTAGCAGTAAGGTTAGCATCAGGCTTGGAAGCAAACTAAGGGTGGCCATGCCTGTGGGACCCAGGGTTCAATGCTTACAGAATTAATTGCAAGCTGTGCTTTCAGAAGTCAGTGAAGGCACAGGCAGGCAGAGGTGAACCTGGGGATCCTGGGATTAGATTTCTTTCTGTCCTCCATCCCCCCAGGTGTTTGGTTCCACCCCTGGCTCCTGACCTGGGAAGCAGAGCCTCTGAACCCAGTTCAGTGCAGCCTTCTGCTCAGCCTGCCTGGAGCACTGACCCCCACTGCCAATCATGGAGAAGCTCAGTCCTAAACCCAGGAAAAGAAGGTGACCATGCCATTCACAGAATCACCTGGCCAAGACCCGGCTGTCAGTGCCCCAAGAGAGAAGAACAGGATGACCAATCATCAAGGAAGCCCAGAAAGACCAACCCCCAACAGGACACATGTTCACTAAACTAAGACTTTGTGTACAGGTAATACTGAAGGATTAGGAAAAAAAATCCAGGGTCACTGTGCTGTACTGAAGAGGGCACTAGGTGTGTGGGCTCATGATCACTCTAATGAATAAAGACTCCTGTGCAGCCCATCCTGTCTCCTCTGAGCTCACATCATCCTTGAAAGAGAGACAGAAGAGCAGAAGAGAAGAAAAATGATCTCAACTGTTCTCACCACAAAATGAAATAATGATTATGCAATTTGATGTGATAAAGGTGTTAGATAATGCTAGAGTGGTAAACATATTGCAATATACACACAATTCAACACACTGCACACAGTAAACTTACATAAGGTTATATGTCAATTATATCTCAATAAAAGTAATAAAATAAAAATATTGGAAGAAAAAAAGTAAAGGAGGAAGATAGATCCAATCTATCTCGAAAGATCTAAGGTATCATTTATTTTAATCTTTTTGGGGGAGATACCACAAAACTTTTTTTTAATAATAAATTTATTTTTTATTGGTGTTCAATTTGCCAACATACAGAATAACACCCAGTGTTCATCCCATCAAGTGCCCCCCTCAGTGCCCCTCACCCATTCACCCGCACCCCCGCCCAGCTCCCCTTCCACCACCCCTAGTTCATTTCCCAAAGTTAGGAGTAGATGTGTCATATGTATACAATGGAATATTACTCAGCCATTAGAAACGACAAATACCCACCATTTGCTTCGACGTGGATGGAACTGGAGGGTATTATGCTGAGTGAAATAAGTCAATTGGAGAAGGAAAACATTATATGGTCTCATTCATTTGGGGAATATAAAAAATAGTGAAAGGGAATAAAGGGGAAAGGAAAAAAATGAGTGGGAAATATCAGAAAGGAGACAGAACATGAGAGACTCCTAACTCTGGGAAAAGAACAAGGGGTAGTGGAAAGGGAGGTGGGCGGGGGGTGGGGGTGACTGGGTGATGGGCACTGAGGGACGCACTTGATGGAATGATGCTATATGTTGGCAAATTGAACTCAATAAAAAAATAAAAAAATAAAAAATAAAAGAATTTATTGCTTTAAAAAAATTTCTTCAAAGAAAAACTAGCTGTCAAGACACCTCTGATGTAAGGTACATCCCGATGTCAGAGGGAAAAGAGACTATTTACAATAGATTAATTTGTTTCATAAGAAAGTAATGAGTCCTCTTTTTGGATATTTTGATTTAGTTCTGTAATTTACTCTAAGATGTTAAGGATCTACAACCACCAATGTGGCCAGTCATAGTCCGTGAACAAAAAGCCTTGAGCAGAACTGAAATTTAATGGTCAGAAATCCCAGGAGGCAGATATCCCAGGAGGCAGATATCTGGGCAGGAGGCTTCCAGAAAATGAATTCAAGATCCATTTCCTTATCCACCAATTTACATGTTGGATGGATGGCATATAACATGGATGTTGTTTTAATAATTGAATGTGACATTGGATGGATTATAATAATGTAATAAATAAGATGTTACCACCGCAGGTACCAAGTTTCTGAGCTCCCTATTTTGTTCCTTGAAATATATAACTATCCCTGACGTAGTACAATATTTTTTTAAGAGAGAGAGAGAGGACGGGGAAGGAGAAAGAATTCCAAGCAGAATCCACAAGGAGCATGATGCAAGACTTGATCTCAAGAACCTGAGATCATTACCTGAGC
This sequence comes from Nyctereutes procyonoides, assembly GCF_905146905.1. Lineage (NCBI taxonomy): Eukaryota > Metazoa > Chordata > Mammalia > Carnivora > Canidae > Nyctereutes > Nyctereutes procyonoides. The sequence continues at coordinate 55,233,640 of NW_026575047.1, read as the reverse complement.
TGAAATCACGGACCAGATGCCCAAGGATTGATCCAGCAGCCTCCACTAGTATCATATCATCTTAATCAGGAAAACATAATGAAAATGTTGGTATTTAGCAGAATAAGCCCTCCTCATTTGTTCTTTTGTTTAAATGTTATATTACCTATCCTATTTTTAATAATAAATTTATTTTTTATTGGTTTTCAATTTGCCAACATACAGAGTAACACCCAGTGCTCATCCCGACAAGTGCCCTCCTCAGTGCCCGAGACCCATTCACCCCCACAACCCGGCCTCCTACCCTTCCACCACCCCTAGATCATTTCCCAGAGTTAGGAGACTTTCATGTTCTGTCTCGCTTTCTGATATTTCCTACCCATTTCTTCTCCCTTCTCTTCTATTCCCTTTCACTGTTATTTATATTCCCCAAATGAATGAGACCATATAATGTTTGTCCAACTCCTATTGACTTATTTCACTCAGCATAATACCCTCAAGTTCCATCCACGTCGAAGCAAATGGTGGGTATTTCTCATTTCTAATGGCTGAGTAATATTCCATTGTATACATAAACCACATCTTCTTTATCCATTTATCTTTCGATGGACACCGAGGCTCCTTCCACAGTTTGGCTATTGTGGACATTGCTGCTAGAAACATCGGAGTGCAAGTGTTTCATTGCATTTGTATCTTTGGGGTAAATCCCCAGCAGTGCAATTGCTGGGTCGTAGGGCAGGTCTATCTTTAACTCTTTAAGGAACATCCACAGTTTGCCAGAGGGGCTGCACCAGTTCACATTCCCACCAACAGTGTAAGAGGGTTCCCCTTTCTCCACATCCTCTCCAACATCTGTGGTTTCCTGCCTTGTTAAGTTTCCCCATTCTCACTGGTGTGAGGTGGTATCTCATTGTGGTTTTGATTTGTATTTCCCTGATGACAAGTGATGCAGAGCATTTCCTCATGTGCGTGTTGGCCATGTCTATGTCTTCCTCTGTGAGATTTCTCTTCATGTCTTTTGCCCATTTGATGATTGGATTGTTTGTTTCTTTGGTGTTGAGTCTAATAAGTTCTTTATAGATCTTGGAAACTAGCCCTTTATCTGATACGTCATTTGCAAATATCTTCTCCCATTCCGTAGGCTGCCTTTTAGTTTTGTTGACTGTATCCTTTGCTGTGCAAAAGCTTCTTATCTTGATGAAGTCCCAATAGTTCATTTTGGCTTTTGTTTCTTTTGCCTTCGTGGATGTATCTTGCAAGAAATTACTGTGGCCAAGTTCAAAAAGGGTGTTGCCTGTGTTCTCCTCTAGGATTTTGATGGAGTCTTGTCTCACATGTAGATCTTTCATCCATTTTGAGTTTATCTTTGTGTGTGGTGAAAGAGAGTGGTCTAGTTTCATTCTTCTGCATGTGGATGTCCAATTTTCCCAGCACCATTTATTGAAGAGACTGTCTTTCTTCCAGTGGGTAGTCTTTCCTCCTTTATCGAATATTAGTTGACCATAAAGTTGAGGGTCCACTTCTGGATTCTCTATTCTGTTCCATTGATCTATGTGTCTGTTTTTGTGCCAGTACCACACTGTCTTGATGACCACAGCTTTGTAGTACAACCTGAAATCAGGCATTGTGATGCCCCCAGCTATGGTTTTCTTTTTTAAAATTCCCCTGGGTATTTGGGGTCTTTTCTGATTCCACACAAATCTTAAAATAATTTGTTCTAACTCTCTGAACACAGTCCATGGTATTTTGATAGGGATTGGATTAAACATGGAAATTGCCCTGGGTAACATTGACATTTTCACACTATTAATTCTGCCAATCCATGAGCATGGAATATTTTTCCATCTCTTTGTGTCTTCCTCAATTTCTTTCAGAAGTGTTCTATAGTTTTTAGGGTATAGATCCTTTACCTCTTTGGTTAGGTTTATTCCTAGGTATTTTATGCTTTTGGGTGCAATTGTAAATGGGATTGACTCCTTAATTTTTCTTTCTTCAGTCTCATGGTTAGTATATAGAAATGACATTGATTTCTGGGCATTGATTTTGTATCCTGCCACGCTGCCAAATTGCTGTATGAGTTCTAGCAATCTTGGGGCGGAGGCTTTTGGGTGTTCTATGTAGAGTATCATGTCATCGGTGAAGAGGGAGAGTTTGACTTCTTCTTTGCCAATTTGAATGCCTTTAATGTCTTTTTGTTGTCTGATTGCTGAGGCTAGGACTTCCAGTACTATGTTGAATAGCAGTGGTGAGAGTGGACATCCCTGTCTTGTTCCTGATCTTAGGGGAAAGGCTCCCAGTGCTTCCCCATTGAGAATGATATTTGCTGTGGATTTTTTGTAGATGGCTTTTAAGATGTCCAAGAATGTTCCCTCTATCCCTACACTCTGAAGAGTTTTGATCAGGAATGAATGCTGTATTTTGTCAAATGCTTTCTCTGCATCTAATGAGAGGATCATATGGTTCTTGGTTTTTCTCTTGCTGATATGATGAATCACATTGATTGTTTTACGAGTGTTGAACCAGCCTTGTGTCCCGGGGATAAATCCTACTTGGTCATGGTGAATAATCTTCTTAATGTATTGTTGGATCCTACTGGCTAGTATATTGTTGAGAATTTTTGCATCCATGTTCATCAGGGATATTGCTCTAGAATTCTCATTTTGGTGGAGTCTTTGTCTGGTTTTGGAATTAAGGTTATGCTGGCCTCAAAGAACGAATTTGGAAGTACTCCATCTCTTTCTATCTTTCCAAACAGCTTTAGTAGAATAGGTATGGTTTCTTCTTTAAACGTTTGATAGAATTCCCCTGGGAAGCCATCTGGCCCTGGACTTTTGTGTCTTGGGAGGTTTTTGATGACTGCTTCAATTTCCTCCCTGGTTATTGGCCTGTTCAGGTTTTCTATTTCTTCCTGATCCAGTTTTGGTAGTTTGAGGCTTTGCAGAAATGCGTCCATTTCTTCTAGATTGCGTAATTTATTGGCGTATAGCTGTTCATACTATGTTTTTAAAATCGTTTGTATTTCCTTGGTGTTGGTAGTGATCTCTCCTTTCTCATTCATGATTTTATTAATTTGAGTCTTCTCTCTCTTCTTTTTAATAAGGCTGGCTAATGGTTTATCTATCTTATTAATTCTTTCAAAGAACCAACTCCTGGTTTTGTTGATCTGTTCCACAGTTCTTCTGGTCTGGATTTCATTGAGTTCTGCTCACATCTTAATTAACTGTGTTCTTCTGCTGGGTGTAGGATCTATTTGCTGTTTTTTTCTCTAACTCCTTTAGGTGTAAGGCTAGCTTTTGTATTTGAGTTCTTTCCAGTTTTTGGATGGATGCTTGTGTTGCGATGTATTTCCCCCTCAGAACTGCTTTTGCTGTATCCCAAAGATTTTGAATGGTTGTATCTTCATTCTCATTAGTTTCCATGAATCTTTTTAATTCTTCGTTTTCCTGGTTGACCCTTTCATCTTTTAAGAGGATGGTCCTAAACCTCCATGTATTTGAAGTCCTTCCAAACTTCTTGTTGTGACTTAGTTCTAATTTCAAGTCATTATGGTCTGAGAATATGCAGGGGACGATCCCAATCTTTTGGTATCGGTTAAGATCCGATTTGTGACCCAGTATGTGGTCTATTGTGGAGAAAGTTCCATGTGCACTTGAGAAGAATGTGTATTCAGTTGAGTTTGGATGTAAAGCTCTGTAGATATCTGCGAAATCCTTCTGGTCCAGTGTATCATTTAAAGCTCTCGTTTCTTTGAAGATGTTGTGTTTAGAATACCTATCGAGTATAGAAAGTGTTAGATTGAAGTCACCAAGTATAAGTGTATTATTATCTAAGTATGTCTTAACTTTGGTTATTAATTGATTGATATATTTGGCAGCTCCCACATTCAGGGCATACATATAGAGGATTGTTAAGTCCTCTTGTCGGATAGATCCTTTAAGTATGATATAGTGTCCCTCTTCATCACTCACTACAGTCTTCGGGGTAAATTTTAGTTTATCTGATATAAGGATGGCTACCCCTGCTTTCTTTTGAGGACCATTTGTATGGTAAATGGTTCTCCCACTTTTTATTTTCAGTCTGTGGGTGTCCTTCTGTCTAAAATGAGTGTATTGTAGACAGCAAATAGATGGGTCCTGCTTTTTTATCCAGTGTGATACCTTGTGCCTTTTGATGGGTCATCAAGCCCATTCACCTTCAGAGTTACTATTGAAAGATATGAGTTTAGTGTCATCATGATATCTATTCAGTCCTTGTTTTTGTGGATTGTTCCACTGGACTTCTTCTTAAAGGGGAATTTTAAGAGTCCCCCTTAAATTTTTTTGCAGAGCTTGTTTGGAGGTCACATATTCTTTCAGTTCCTGCCTGTCTTGAAAGCTCTTTATCTTTCCTTCCATTCTGAATGAGAGCCTTGCTGGATAAAGTATTCTTGGTTGCATGTTTTTCTCATTTAGGACCCTGAATATATCCTGCCAGCCCTTTCAGGCCTGCCAGGTTTCTGTGGAGAGGTCTGCTGTTACCCTAATACTCCTCCCCATAAAAGTCAGGGATTTCTTGTCTCTTGCTGCTTTAAGGATCTTCTCTTTAAGAAATGTGTGGGAAATATCAGAAAGGGACACAGAACATAAAGACTCCTAACTCTGGGAAACAAACTAGGGGTGGTGGAGGGGGAGGAGGGTGGGGGTGAATGGGTGATGGCCACTGAGGGGGACACTTGACAGGATGAGCACTGGGTGTTATTCTGTATGTTGGTAAATTGAACACCAATAAAAATTAATTTCTTAAAAAATGGATCTTCTCTTTATCTTTGGAATTTGCAAGCTTAACTATTAAATGTCCAGGGGTTGAATGGTTTTTATTGATTTTACGGGGGTGATCTCTGTATTTCCTGGATCTGAATGCCTGTTTCCCTTCCCAGATTAGGAAAGTTCTCAGCTATGATTTGTTCAAATACATATTCTGGACTTCTGTCCCTTTGGGGGCCCTCGGGAACCCCAATTCAACGTAGTTTTTCTTTTCAGGGTGTCATTTATTTTCTTTAATCTATCCTCATTGTCTTTTAATTGTCTCTTTTATCCTCAGTTTACCTCTTTGCCATGAACTTGTCTTCTCTGTCACTCACTTGTTCTTCTACCTCATTAATCCTCGTCGTTAGGACTTCTAGTTTGTATTGCATCCCATTCAATTTATTTTTAATTTCTGCATGATTGGATCTAAATTCTGCAGTCATGAAGTCTCTTGAGTCCTTTATGCTTTTTTCTAGAGCCACCAGTAGCTTTATAATAGTGCTTCTGAATTGGCTTTCTGACATTGAATTGTAATCCAGATTTTGTAACTTAGTGGGAGAGAGGACTGTTTCTGATTCTTTCTTTTGAGGTGAGGTTTTCCTTCTAGTCATTTTGCTCAGTGTAGAGTGGCCAAAAACAAGTTGTATTGGGAAAAGGAAAAAAGAGAGGAGAGAAAGAAGGAAAGAAAAAAGAAAAAAGGAAAAAGAACAAAAGAGAGAAGAAAAAGAGAAAGAAAAAGAAAGAAACGAATAAAAGGGTGGGGGAAGCAAACAGAAATCAAAAAGAAAACAACAACAACAACAACAACAAGAAAAAAAAAACCCACAGGTGAGTCTCTTCTGATTCTGTGTACTGTAAGTCCCTTGACTTCCCCTGGAACTTTCCTCTGGAACTTTCCAGTGCTGCTTGGTCAATTGTTTTTCCCCTGTTCTTCTAGCTGGTCTTCTGGGGGAGGGGCCTGTTGTGCTGATTTTCAGGTGTTAGCACTTGGGGGAGCTGCTCTGCCCCCTGCCTGGTGCAGGGCTCAGTGGGGTATGTTTACCCCGTGAGGCCCCAGGAGGAACAACCGCAGTGGTGGCGGCCAGCTCTGGAGCTCTGGAGTCAGCTCCCACAGTAACTACAGAGCTCTCAGTCTGCAGGGCCTGGAGGCTCCGGGGGGCGGGGCCGCTGATCTGCTCAGCTCAGGGCAGGAGCGTCCTTGCTGTCCTAGGCCCTCCTGGCCTCTGCCTGTCCCGTGGGGAGGCCGGATCCTGGGCTGTGTCCCCGGCGCCCTGCTCCCGGAGCCTGCACTGTTGGATTTGGGCTCTCGGCTGCCCAGCCCCCTCCAAGGAGCTGCCGCCGGAGCCCCTCCGACCTGCTCCCGGGTCCAGCCGGGCACGCTGCAGCCCCTTAGGGAGCTCGGCGCACTCTCCCGGGCGCACTCTCCCGGGGCGCAGGTGTCTGTTAGTGTCCCCGGAACCCGAGGGCATCCCCGCCCTCCTGGGGTCCTGCTCCAACTCCCTGCGAGTGCCCTTCCCCCTGGGAAGATGGGTGCAGCTCCTGCTTCTCCGGGACGGGGCTTTCCTGTCCTGGGGACACTCGCCCCGGCCTCAGCCCGGCTCCTCGCGGGCCCCTCCACCTTGGATGCCTTTTGTTTGTTTATTTCTTTTTCCCCCGTCTTCCTACTTGATAGAAGTGCGAACTCTTCTCACTGTAGCATTCCAGCTGTTCTCTCTTTAAATCTCAGGCTGCATTCATAGATTTTCAGGATGATTTAAAGGTTATCTAGGTAATTTGGTGAGGACAGGTGACTTGGGGACCCTACTCTTCAGCCACCTTGCCCCTCCCCTATATTACTGATCCTTGACCTTTGATTCATCACTGCAAATTCTGGGATCCACTTGTCCAGTCCCATGAAGACCTGCTGAGACTTCAGTTGGAATCACAGTAAATTTACAGAACATTTTGTGAAAATTGGACATCTTTGTGATACCGAGTATTCCCAAAATTAAATATGATATAAATTCATAATTTACTTTGGTCTTTCTTATATCTATTTATTGGTAATTTTTTATACTTGCAAATATTGGAAATAAAATTTGTTAAATTGGGATTCCTGGGTGGCTCAGCGGTTTGGTGCCTGCCTTTGGTCCAGGCATGATCCTGGAGTCCTGGGAATGAATCTCACATCGGGCTCCCTGCATGGAGCCTGCTTCTGTCTCTGCCTCTTCCTCTCCCTCTCTCTCTCTCTCTCTCTCTGTGTCTATCATGAATAAATAAAGAAAATCTTTAAAAAAATCAGCACACATGGCTTAAGTGGGCTGTGATTCTTTAAAAAATAAATAAAATAAAATTTGTTAAACTATATTTTCTAATTGTCATAAGGGTAAAGAAATACATTCAGTATTTTTACACTTGTTTATTAGCCAACATATTTTGTCTAGATAGTCTCTAAGAGTCCTTTTTAAGGTAAAAAAAAAAACCCACATAGTCTATGAATGATGGTAATTTAGTTTATTTTTTTTCTAATCCTTAACATTTTTTACTTTACTTATATTACTACTTAAATTCATACCATTATTAAGATATGCAATGACAAGGGATATCCTTATTTTGCTTTCCACATACAGAAACTTCTAATGTTTCAGCATTAAATGGGCTTTTGGTAAAGACTTTACATCAACTGAAATCAAGTTTAATTCTTTTTTTTTAAATATTTTTATTTATTTATGATAGTCACACAGAAAGAGAGAGAGGGGCAGAGACACAGGCAGAGGGAGAAGCAGGCTCCATGCACTGGGAGCCCAACGTGGGATTCGATCCCGGGTCTCCAGGATCGCACCCTGGGCCAAAGGCAGGCGCTAAACCACTGCGCCACCCAGGGATCCCTCAAGTTTAATTCTTTATCACAAATAGGTATCAAATACTGTCAGTTGATTTTTCTCCACTTACCAAGATTATTATATGATTTTTCTCCATTCCATTAATAGGGTAAATTATGTAAATAGATTTTTCTAAAGTTAAACAAAACCTGTATTCCTAATAGAAAATTATATTTGATTCAATTTATTTTTAATTATTGCTAGATTTAGTGAGCTAAAATTTATTTAAGATTTATACATGTATGTTCATAAGTGACATTGTACACTAGATGAAACTTGTCTATAAAACCCACCTTTTAGGACACAGAACATAAAGACTCCTAACTCTGGGAAATGAACTAGGGGTGGTGGAGGGGGAGGAGGGTGGGGGGTGGGGGTAAATGGGTGACGGGCACTGAGGGGGACACTTGACGGGATGAGCACAGGGTGTTATTCTGTATGTTGGTAAACTGAACACCAATAAAAATTAATTTATTAAAAAAAACCCACCTTTTCTGAATTCTTTCCCAAAACATGTCAATCAAGAGAATGAAAGGAAAGCTTCAGACTGTGAGAATATATTAGAAAAAGACATACCTGATAGAGACTATTATCCAAAATATGGAAACTACTCTTGAAATTCAACAATAAGTATAAAAACAACCTAATTTAAAATTGAGTCAAAAACCTGAACAGACACCTCAGCAAAGATATAAAGTCAAATAAGCACAAGAAAAGCTTCTCCATATCATATGTCATTAGGAAAATGCACATTAAAATGAGATACACCTCTTAGATAGCCAAAATCTAACATCAAATGCCAACACGGATATGGAGCAAAAAAGAAGTCTGATTCATTACTGTTGGGAATACAAAATGTATAGCCACTTTGGAAGATAGTTAGGCAGTTTTTTTATAAAACTAAACATACTCTTACCATACAATCCAACAACTCAACAATCACATTCCTTGCTATTTATTAAAGGAGCTGAAAACTTAGGTTTACAAAAATCTGTACACAGATGCTTATAGCAGTTTTATTATTCCTAAAACTTGGAATCAACCAAGATGTCCTTCAGTAGGTGACTGGATAAATCAACTTTGATACATCCAGACAATGGAAAATCATTCAGTAATAAAACGAAATGAATTAACAAATCATGAAAAGACATGGAGAAACCTTAAATGTTTATTACTAGGTGAAAATGACCAATCTGGAAAGCCTATATATGTATGATTCCAAATATATGACATTCCAGAAAAGGCAAAATTATGAAGACAGTACAAAAGTTAGTGTTTGCTGGGGTTATGATGAGGGAGGGAGAAATACATGGAGCAGAACATTTTTAGGGCAATGAAACTACTCTGTATAATATAACTATGGTGAATATATAGTCTTACACATTTCTCCAAATCCAGAGAATGTACATGAAGAGTGAACCCTAATGCAAACTATGGACTTATGTGATAATGATGTGTCAATGATAGGTTCATCAATCATATCAAATGTTCCACTCTGATGTGGGGAGGCTGTGCATGTGGGGGAGCAGGGGATAGAGGGGAAATCTCTGTATCTTCCACTCAATTATGCTATGAACCTAAAACTTCTCTAAAAAATAGTCTATTTTTAGAAATATATATTGACTCAATCTTCTTGTCTATTTTTTCTATTTTTGTCTAGAACCAGCTTTTATTTTTCCAGAAAAAAAATAATTCTGGCTAAATGTCCAAATTTAGTGGCCTAAAGCTATCCATAATGGTGTCACTTGTTTTAAAATATCTGTGGTCACCTGCTTCTGCCCCATGTGGCCCACTGGGGATCCACTGAACCCCTGGGATAAAAGGGACATTGAGATGACCAGAAGGGTCCCCAGGACCCTAGGGAACAGAGAAAGGCTGGACCCTGTGACCCCTGGGCATAGACATCAGCTGGGCCTCCAGCAAACCCCACAGACCCCAGTCAGCTCAGATCCAGAGACCAGCAGGAGGATGCAGAGCACCTGCTCCCTCCACCTGAGACACCATCCTGGGAACAAGCATGGAGGTGGGCAAAAGATATGATATGGGAGTATTTTCAATGATTGGGAGGGACTGTGTGTGTGTGTGTGTGTGTGTGTGTGTGTGTGTTCCCTGCTTTAGTGAGGGCAGCTCCTGAGTGAGACCAAATCACTGAGGGACGACATTTTATTTTTTCTGATGAACTGCACTGCATCCTGCTCTGCCACACACACACACATGCACACACACACACGTGCACACACATATACAAGCACACATGGGCATGCACACACATGCATATGCAGGCACACAAGTGCACACACACACACACGGTACATACACTGACACGCAGTACTCTGTAATTTCTCCAGGTTGGAATTTCCTAACGAACACCTTTGATGAAATAAAGCAGCATCTGTGCTATTTTTACAAAGTGCAAAAAATAAATAAATAAATAATAAAATAAAATAAAATAAAATAAAATAAAATAAAAATCTTTGGTCAGGGCAGTTTGGGTAGCTCAGTGGTTTAGTGCCACCTTCAGCCCAGGTTGTGATCCTGGAGACCGACGATTGAGTCCTACATCGGGCTCCCTGCCTGCAGCCTGCTTCCTCCTCTGCCTGTTCTCTGCCTCGCTCTCTTGCTCTGTGTCTCTCATGAATAAATAAAATCTTTAAAATAAATAAATAAATAAAATATCTGTGGTTATAAACCCATTTTATTGCTAATAAACATTTCTTTGTACCTTCTTATTTTCTTCGTAATTATTCTGAAGTGTGTTCATTTTATAAGTTCTTTCTAAAAACCACCTTACTCCTTCTTGATTTCTATTTTTCATATTTAATGTATTTTTACTCTTTGTTTTTTCTTCCTCCTACTTAATGTTTTTTTCTAATTTCTGGACATTGGTGATTAACCCACAAATTTTCCTTTTTAAATATTTTCTAATGTAAGCATTTAAGGCTATGTATTCCCCCTACACACAGGCAGAGGCAGACACACACACACACACACACACACACACACTCACACTGAAGATTTTTTTATTCATATATAATACTTAGTTCTGCAGATATTTATTTTTAGTATAACAAAGATAAATCTACTCCTATATCTCTGAGTATTTCTATAACTGTATCTATATTTATATATTAGATAAGTCTTGTTAACTGTGTAGTTCAAAACTGAGATACCCTTATGTTTTTTTTTCTTTTTAAACTATCAATTACTAAAAGAAGTACTTCAAAATATTCTGCCAAAAATATGGATGTCTGCCAATTTTCTTCCTTTGTTTCAAAGATATTTTGTATTTAGTGCATACATGAGAGATTTGTTATATGTTCTTAGAAATTGTTTCTTTTTGAGATGCCTGGCTGGCTCAGTCAGTTAAGCTTCTGCCTTCAGCTCAGGTCATGATCTCAGGGTCCTAATACAGAGCCCTGCATCTGGCTCCTTGCATATCAGGAAGGTTGCTTCTCCCTCTTCCTCTCCCTCTCCTCTCCCTCTGCCACTCCCCCTGCTTGTGCTTGCGCTCTCTCTCGCTCTCTCTCTCTAATAAATAAAATATTTAAAGGAAAAAAATGTTTATCATTGACTAGACCTTTAATTTTAATTGTATCTTTTTTTTATTGCAGTGCATGTTGTGGTTTTTGGTTTTCTGTTTTTTTGGGTTCTTTTTGCTTTTCGTTGTCATTGTTTTTCTGTTGTAAACATAGCCATTCTCATTCCTGGTTCCTGTTTATCAGGCTTATCTTTTCATTTTTTACTTTTTATTTTAATTAATGTGTTTATTTTTGTTTCTTGTGTACTTAAGTGCTTTAGTTCCATCCAATGGCCTACAGCTAGATTTTTTAAAGTATATATAGTTGGGAAATCTCAAATGTGTGTGTGTGTGTGTGTGTGTGTGTGTGTGTATATATATATATATATAGTTATATATAACCAGGTGCCTAATCCACTTACTTTTATCTTCTCTATTGCTATGTTTGGTTTTATCTCTACTAATTAATTTTGTGCTTTTGACTTCTCTCTCTTTTGATTGTACTTCTTCCTCCCTTTTGGGAGTTTCTCATGTTTTCCTTATTTTTCCCCTACTCACTCCCTACCTGTTTGAAAGTTCACTATATTATTCCTATGTTTCTGATGGTTGTTCTTACATTTTTAACATGTGTATCTTACTCAAAACTGACCACTCTGTGCCCTGTCAGCACAACAATGGAATGTTTTGTCTCCACTTGCTATCCAAGTACCACTTTCCATGTTACTATTTTCTGGCATTTAAACTCTTTGTTTTTCATACTCCCAAGCCCATCAATATTATTTTATATATTCCAACTTGTTTATATTTACCTGACTTTTTTTAAAAAAGACTTTATTTATTTGAGAAAGAGAGAGGAGATAGACAGAGACTGTATGGCAGAGGGACAAGCAGACTCCCCACTGAGCATAGGGTTTAATCCCATAGCCCTGAGATCATGACCTGAGCCCAAGTCAGATATTTAACTAACTGAGCCACCCAGACATCCCTATATTTACTTGATTTTTCAACCAACTGCTTTGCTTACCATTCCTTCTCATCTTTTATTCCTAAATGTTCCTTCTGGTAGTTCCGTTTTATTTTTCAAAGATTCCATTTATTTATTCATGAGAGACACAGAAAGAAACGCAGAGACATAGGCAGAGGGAGAAGCAGGCTCCCTGCAGGGAGCCTGATGATGGACTAAATCCCAGAACCCCTGAATCAGTCCCCTAGCCAGAAGCTCCACCACTGAGCCACCCAGGTGCCCCTGCTAGTTTATTTAATAGTAGTATTTCTGGTTGTTTTCCACTCATGGGAAACTCTTTTAGTCTTTGTTTTCTTGAAAATGTCTGATTTTGCCCCGCACATAAAAAATGGTTTAGCTGGCGAAAGATTTCTAAGTTGATAATTATTTTCCTTCAGTATTTAGAAGGTACTTTTTTTTTTCTGTCTTCTACTGCACTCTCTAAAAGGTCTGCAGTCTCTTTCCTGTTTCTTTGTTAGAAAGCTGCTCTTTTGTCTTCTCTTGTTCCCAGGATCTCCTTAGCTTTGAGTGTTCTGCAGCTTTTAGCATAGTATGTCTAGGGGCTTGTTTCTTACTATATACCTTTCCTCAGACTTGTATGTTCTGAATCAGAGGATTTATGATTTTCATCAATATTATTAAATTTTCAGCCATCCTTTCAGAACATGGTTTCTGTTGAAAAAAAAAAGTATTGTTTTAATGGAAAACTGCATCCTCTTTAACACACAGTTCTGAGTTAGCCTGTCATTGTATTTGAACTATTTAAAGGTTCTTTGTAAGCCATAAGCAATTGATAGATGTATAAATTATACATTGTCTGGTAGTGATTTGACTTTCTGTACACTGCAGATAAACAAGTTTTGTGACCATCTATAATTTTTCGCAGCATTCCTAGTCCATATAAAATTGTCCTGATTTCTCCTTTGAACTGGCTCTGTCTAACATCTGCCTGGGTCCCTTGTGTTATATGAGTAAAATAAACTCTTTAACATGTGCTCATTTTTTATACCTCTATATAAGTCACAATTTTGTCTTTCTTCTGAAAATAATCTCTTAACACTTCTTCCCACATTCTTTCTTTTATTTCCTCCTATTGTACTAGCAAACATGTATGGGAACACTAATTCACCATATGAGAGGAACCCATACTCTAGGTCTTGCAGGATTAAGTACGTGGTGTCTCTTGGGTGGATTCTGCTTCCGTGTCTACTTACTGCATAACCTCTGACACACTGTGCTTTATTATGATTATGATTATTTGTTCCCATTTTGCCTTTTTGGAAAATAGAAATAATAATAGTACTTTCTTCATAAGGTTGTTAATAAGTGTAAAACATCCAGACCAGGACCTGGCACACAGAAGCACCATAGAAGTGTTAGATATTTTTGTAACTGTTCACTATTCTTTAATATTTTTATCTATTTAGCTTGCTGTGATTCATCCAAGAAACAGCCTCTTCACCTTCAACTGTGTCTCATCTGATACAGTGCCTCTACTGAGTTTTTAATTTTGATGGTTAAATTTCTCACCTCTATTAATTTTTACCTTTTTAAAGCTGCTTTTTAGAGGATGACCTGCTCTTTCCTTGTTTTCTATTCTTATCATGTTCAATTATCTTTAAATTATCTTTTAGTTTCTATTATCTAAGGTTTAGATCTAAATCTGCTGTTTGCCATGTTTACTAACTGCTCTAAGTTTTAAAATTTTAATTTGTGTGTGCATGTTTGAGTTCCATCTTACTCTCTTTATTGCTTCACTCTTTGTACCATTTTCTGTAACAATGAGAGCTCAAGAAGCATAAATCCAGAAATAGTGTTGGTGGGGAGAGGAGGCCAGGGAAGTGAGGGAACGGAAAAAAGAGTCCCGTGGCTTTCCTCTCACAGCTGTACAGCTCCACCTTGGACACTTATCTACTTGTCATACCTTGTGCTATTTGTGAGGCTGCAGAAAACTCTTAGCTCAAGCACAGATTTGGCACCCACAGAACTTGGACAGAAGACGCAAAGGCTTTCCTGATGGGGCAGACAGGAATGAACCTTCATTCTTTTAGCCCCAGAAGGCAGTTTCCCCCAGCACAGGCTAAAACAGGCAAGCTTCTTTTTCATCCTCCTGAACTGAAAAGTAAATGTTTTTTAGTCCAATTTCTTTTCTTCTTCTTCTTTTTTTTTTTTTTGTTAAAGATTTTATTTATTTATTCATGAGAGACACAGAGAGAGGCAGAGACACAGGCAGAGGGAGAAGCAGGCTCCATGCAGGGAGCCCGGATGCGGGACTTGATCCCAGGACTCCAGGATCATGCCCTGGACCAAAGGCAGGCGCCAAACTGCTGAGCCACCCAGGGATTCCTTTAGTCCAATTTCTCACTGAGAACAGCATCTCCACAGAAGGCCAGCTTTTTCAGTTCCAACCCACCTTGTATGTGGCAACAGAGAGGAAGCACCAGTATTATTCCTGATTTGATGGGTAAATAGTTTTGTGACACAGAACAAGTCATTGAACTCTCCAGGGCTCAGTGAGGGAAAGATAAAGTTGACCTCCATTCTCCTAAGGTGCCTTGTCGCCTGGGCGTTCCTTCTAGCAGTGTTTTAGGTAGCTCATATGAACTGATGGGAAGACATCAATGAAATAAAAAGTAGTTTTTCATTCCTAAACTATGAAACCATTGATACCCCTCTGGCTCTAGATCTATGAAACAAAGGGAAATAAGAAACGCTAATCACCTCTGCCAGTAGAAGACAAAGTTATGGCACTGGTGTAACTATGTGTTAAAAGACTGTAAATTATATGCAGAAATTCACGTGTGTGTGTGCGCACGTGCATGCATGCAGGGTGACTGGAAAACACAATGGTAAAAGGTAACAATATTTCATTCTGCCCACCTGTACTCTAGCATCTCTCTTGTTTAAAATAATTAACACCCAGTGCTCACTGCAAGCTTGGGAACCTCCTACATAAATGGGGGCCCAGGTCCGTACCTAAGGTAACAGGCTAAAAAGTGACTACATTAATTTTTTAAGGGAGCTTTACTCTTCAGATTGAGGACAATAAAGAAATTCATCAGCATTGAGGCCCCTGGGTGGCTGAGTGGTTGAACATCTCCCTTCAGCTCAGGTTGTGATCCTGGGGTCCTGGGATCCAGGCCTGCATCAGGCTCCCTGCATGGAGCCTGCTTCTCCCTCTGCCTATGTCTCTGCCTCTCTTTCTGTATCTCTCATGAATAAATAGATAAAATCTTAAAAAAATAAATTTATCAGCATTAATATGAATGAATGCTGTCTAAATAAACAAGCATATGCTTTCAAAAAACACCCCCAAATATCATTTGCTATGTTATAAAAATGATAAAACAAAAACATTGTTTTTGTCTTTAAGAAGTCAATCTAAAGATCTCCTACCCATAATTATACTAAATATTTCCACCAAAAAATGGAAACAGAAAGGTTAATAACTTAAATACCAAACTTGGTTTAGATTAAGTGGAATATAACACTGGCGGCCTAATTTTCTTTTTTCTTTTCTTTTTGTCTTCTTTCTTTTTTTGAAATTATGCAAAGTTTAGGCCAGAGAGGTAAAATAAAAACAGCTGCTGGGAACGAAGGGAACCTAATTTTCTTTATGAGTAAACCAAAATGGTATAACATCCTTGGAAAGAAATTTCACAAAATATAATAAGAGCATTTAGGACCCTAAAAAATTCCATGTTTTGTCCAGAAAGTTAACTGATTAAAACAATTATAGTCACATATGTTTATTACCATATGATAGAACAAAAATAGAGCTCAGACTCTCAGTTATGGAGAGACAGAACATTACCTATTTGCTATGGACTGATTTGTGTCCTCCCACTCCCCAAATCCACATACTGAATCCCTAACCCCCAATGTGACTGTTTTTGAAGACAAAGCTTAGCATAAGGCTTAAAGGAGGTAATTAAGGTTAAATAAAGACATAGGATGAGGTCCTACTCCTATAGGATTGGTAGCCTGATAAAAAGGAGAGATCCCTCTTTCCGTCTCCCTTCCTCCCTACCCTGTATACATGCCATATGAGAAGGCAACAATCTACAAGCCAGGAGGAAAGCTATCATCAGGAATCAAATTGGCTGTCTCCTTGATTTTGGACTTTCAGCCTCCAGAACTCCAAGGAGTGAAAGTCTCCATTTTTATGTATCCACTAAAACCACTTTGAATGCTTCTCGGGAGCAGCACAGTATATAAATAAATAAGAAATAAAATTTAATGTCCTGAGGATTCAGCCCCCCCCCAATATCTACTTTAGTACCAAAAAGAAAAACAAACAAAATTAAACACCATGCCCAATGTATAGTACTTTGTTATGACAGCTCAAGTTGACTAATCCACTCTTCCCTCCATTAATTATGACTAAAAACTCTGGGTATAATATGTAAAAAAACATGAGACCATGAAAAGTTTAGAGAAGAATGTAGAAGGAACAACATGAGGTACTTGTGTGTTTCATTTGTCTCCTATATTATAAACTAGCTACTTGAGAAGCACCAATGGGCATAGACCAAAAAAAAAAAAAAAAAAGCCCTGAGAAAAGCTCTATCTAGCCCACTGGCTAGAGGGCAGCAGGGAGACAGAAAACTTTTAGATGATATCCATGTATCAGCTAAATGCCAAAGAAGAAAAAAATCGTGTTCTATCACCAACCCCATCAGGAGAGCCAGGTGAGGACTCTAGACTTCCAACCAAATTATATATACCAAGAAAATAGTATCCAAAAAAGCAAGAATGACTATAATATTGTCAGATAAAACAGATATTAGATAGACATTAGATGAAAGAAAATTACAAAGGGCAGACAAATGTACACATTGGTAAGGGCTCGATCCACCAAAAGACACAGTAATCATATATTCTTTCCCACAAACAAGTTGCAGAGTATGTGAACCAAAACTAGATGGAAGTGTAAAAAAGGAATCAACAAATCCATTGTTATAGTTAGAGACTTTAACACTCCTTCCTCAACAATAGAAGACATGAGGTATAGACATAAAATCAGCAAGGATACAAAAGAATTTAACATACCCTCAGCCAAAAGGACCTAACAGACAGAAAATCCTTCCCCCAATAACAACAAAAACACATTCTTTTCAAGACTCCACGGAACATATGCTAAGACCATATCCTGAGACACAGGACAAATCTTGACAACGTTTATTAGAACTGAAACTATATATGAATGGATAAAGAAGATATAGTTTATGTATACAATGGAATATTACTCAGCCATTAGAAACGACAAATATCCACCATTTGCTTTGACGTGGATGGAACTGGAGGGTATTATGCTGAGTGAAATAAGTCAATCGGAGAAGGACAAACATTATATGGTCTCATTCATTTGGGGAACATAAAAAATAGTGAAAGGGAATAGAGGGGAAGGGAGAAGAAATGAGTGGGAAATATCAGAAAGGGAGACAGAATATGAGAGACTCCTAACTCTGGGAAACGAACTAAGGGTGGTGGAAGGGGAGGTGGGCAGGGGGTGGAGGTGACTGGGTGACGGGCACTGAGGGGGGCACTTGATGGGCTGAGCACTGGGTGTTATTCTATATGTTGGCAAATTGAACACCAATAACAAAAAAATTTACAAACAAAACAAAAAGAACTGAAACTATATAGAATTTGATATGTGATTACAACAGAATCAAATTAGAAACAAACAGGAAGTGTCTCAAATACTTGGAATCAAATACCAGATTTCTAAATAATCTAGGAGTCAAAGAGGCAGTCTAGAGGGAATTCAAGACGTACACTGAACTGAATGAAAATAAAAAATATATATCAAAATCTGTAAGGGCAGCCCAGGTGGCTCAGTGGTTTAGGGCCACCTTCAGCCCAGGGCCTGATCCTAAAGACCTGGGATCAAGTCCAACATCAGGCTTCCTGCATGCAGCCTGCTTCTCCCTCGCCTGCGTCTCTGCCTCCCTATCTCTCTCTCTGCCTCTCATGAATAAATCTTAAAAAAAAAAATCCGTAAGATGGAGGTAAGGTGATGACAGGGGAATTTATAGTAGCAAATTGCTTACATTAGAAAAAAGTTTTAGGTCTATAATCTGTGATCACCCCACAAATAACTAGAAAAGAAAAAGAAAAAGAAACCCATAGTAAATAGAAGAGATGAAATAATAAAGACAGGAACAAATATCAGTGAAAGTGAAAAGAGAAAAAATTAGGAAAATCAATGAAACAAAAATATACCTCTTTGAAAGGATCAATAAAGTTGACAAACCAGTAGCAGGAATGAATTTGAGTATACCACTACATGCTCTTTAGACAATAAAGGAATGATAAGCTGGTAAGGGAATACTATAAACAACTCTTCACACATAAGTTTGACTGTTTAGATGAAATATGCCAATTCCTTGGAAAGCACAAACCACTAAAATTTAACCAAGAGGAAACAGATAAGCTGAATAGCCCTAAAAGTATTACACAAATTAAATTAATAATTTAAAACATTCTAAAATGAGCTTTCTAGATCCTGATGGTTTTACTAGAGAATTTTAACAAACAATTAAAGAATTAATACTAATTCTATTACTCTGTCCTAGGCAGCAGAGGATGAGAAAATGTCTATCAACTCATTTTAAGAGGCTAATATTATTCTGAAACCAAAGCCACAAAGACAGTACAAAATTGAAAAAAGAAAGAAAAAGAAAAAAAATAGCTAAAAACTACATTCCCGTATAAATATATATAAAAGCCCTTAACAATATATTAGTAAATATAATTCAACTGCCTCTATAAGTAATTATACATATGACTAAGAATTAAGTCCATGAGTGCAAAGCTGGTTCAGTATTTCAAAACAGATCAGTGGAATCAACCATATTAAAAACCTAAAGAACATGATTATATCAATTGAAACAGAAAGAGTGATAATATCAATACTGATCCACAATAAAAACCTTCAGAAAACTAGAATAGCAAGGAACTCCCTCAGCCTAATACAGAATATCTAGAGAAACACTAGCATTATACTTAATGGTATAAGAACTGAATGCTTACCCCTAAGATCAGGAACAAAGGCAAGTCACCTATTTCCAACACTCTTATTCAATTTAGCACTGGTAGTTCTTACCAGGAAAATAAAGGAAATAAAAATATAAAGATCTAAAAGAAAGAAAATTTAAGTTGACAGTAGAAATCATCTACATGATTATGTAGAAAAAAAATCCCAAGAAATATCTAGAAACAAACAAACTCCTAAGAACATGAGTTCAACAAAGTCAGAGGATACAAGATCAACATTAACAAAGAAACATACAAAAAACAATTATGAGTCTATATACTAGCAATAAACATATGGAAACTGAAAACACAATACCATTTATAATTACGCAAATAAATGAAACTTGAATATAAATCTAACAAGACATGTATGGGACTTTTATGCTAAAAATTACAAAATGCTGATGACAGAAATCACAGGAGATTTAAATAAGGACACATACCGTGATCATGGATTGGAAGACTCAACATAGGATGTCAATTCTCCCCAAAATGATCTGTAGGTTTAACAAAATTCCTATCAAAATTCCGGTAAGTTATTTTGTAAATATAAATAAGGTCATTCTGCAACTGATACCGACAGGGAAAGGAATTAAAATAGCTTAAACAATTTTGAAGAAAGAAGAAAGTAGGAGAAAATACTCAATGTATAAGTCCTACTACAAAGCTAAAGCAAACAAGACAGTTTAATATTGGTGGAGGGGAGAGAAACAGAAATCAATAGAACAGAACAGAGAACCCAAGTGTAGACCCACACGAATACAGTAGTTCTCCTACCCCTTACCCGAGGTTTAGCTCTGTGGTTTCAGTCCTCTGGGGTCCAGGGGCAAACCATCCTCCTTCTGATATATTGTAAGGTCAATAGTAGCCTAAGTCTCTGTCACAATGCCTACATCATTCACCTCACTTCATCTTACCAACTAGGCATTTTATTGTCTCTCATCATTACAAGAAGAAGGATAAGTACAGTACAACAGGATATTTTGAAAGAGACCACATTCACATAAATGTTATTACAATACATTGTTATAATTGTTCTGTTTCATTATTAGTTATTTTTGTCAATCTCTTACTGTGCTTAATTTATAAATTTAACTTTATCATAGGTATATATCTACAGGGGAAAAAAACATAGTATATAAAGGGTTCAGTACTATCTGTGGTTTCAGGCATTCAGATCCCCACTGGGGGACTTGGAATGTATTCCCCCTGGGTAAGAAGGGACTACAGTACATCCAAATGATTTTGACAAAGGTGTGATACACAAAGGAGGAATACAGCCCTTTCAACAAATGGAGCTGGGGAAATTGGAAAACAATAATCACAAAGATGAACCTCCACCTAATCTTCTCCTGTTATTCAATAATGAACTACAGACTTAAATGTAAATCTTAAAACTATAAAACTTAGGAAAAAATCTTGGGGACTTGCATCTAGGCTAAGTGTTCCTGGGCTAAAAATTCTTAGACATGGTTACCAAAAACAATCCATTAAAGTAAAATTTGATAAACTAGATTTTATTAAGATTTTTTAAAAATGCTCTGTAAGAGACTTAAGAATCTGAAAAGATGACCCACAGAAGGGCAAAAGGTATTTCCACATGACATGTCTAACAAATGACTCATTTAGAACATATGAAGGACTATTAAAACTCAGTAAAAATTAAATGAATAATAAAAAGCAATGACCCAATTAGAAAAGAGGGCAAATATACATGAATAGGAATTTGATTAAAGAGGATATACATATGACAAATGAATACATGCAAAGATGTTCAACCTCATTAGCCATTATGGAAATGCAAATGAAAACCACAATGAGATATTACAGGTTTATTACAATAAAAAATACTAATAAGGACACACAGTAATTCAGTCACTCATACATTTCTGGGTACAGAGGGGAATGTAAACAGTACAAATACTCTGAAAAAGAGTATGGCAATTTCTTGTAAAACTAAACATCCACTTATATAAGCTAGCAATGGTACTCTTGTATAATTCATACCAGCTAAATGAAAACTTACATTCACAAAAACCTGTACACAAATGTTCACAAGAGATGTATTTATAACAACTAAAAACTATAAAGACCCCAAATGTTCCTAAAGGGACGAATGGTTAAACAAACTGTAGTATACTCATACCACTGACCATTGAGTGCTATTCAGCTACTCTCAAAAGGTTATATGCTATTGAGTCTATTTATATAAAAGCATTAAAATGCCATAATTCCAGAAAAGGAGATCCTATTAGTGTTTTCCAGGGGTTAGGGACAAGGACGATGTAGTTACAAAGGGATAATATGAGGGATCTTTGTAGTGATGCTACAGTTATGTATCTTAATTGTGGTGAGTGGGGAGTTGCACAAATCAACATGTTTGGAAATTGTTTAGATTTATACGCAAACAGGGGAGGAGGGGCAAGATGGTAGAACAGTAGGGTCCCCAAATCACTTGTCCCCACCAAATTACCTAGATAACCTTCAAATCATGCTGAAAACCTACGAATTCAGCCTGAGATTTAAAGAGAGACCAGCTGGAATGTTACAGTGAGAAGAGTTCGTGCTTCTATCAAGGTAGGAAGACGGGGAAAAAGAAATAAAGAAACAAAAGGCCTCCGAGGGGGAGGGGCCCCGCGAGGAGCCGGGCTGAGGCCGGGGCGAGTGTCCCCAAGACGGGAAACCCGTCCAGGGGAAGCAGGAGCTGCACCAACCTTCCCGGGCGGAAAGGGGCCCGCAGGGAGTTAGAGCAGAACCCAGGAGGGCGGGGATGCCCTCGGGCTCCCTGGGACACTAACAGACACCTGCGCCCCCGGGGAGAGTGCGCCATACCCCGCCGCCGAGCTCCCTAAAAGACTGCAGCGCGCACGGCTGGACCCGGAGCAACTCAGAGGGGCTCGGGCGGCGGCTCCGCAGAGGGGGCTGCCGGACGGAGCACAAATCCAACAGCGCAGGCCCAGGAGCACAGGGGCCAGGACACAGCCCAGGATCCAGCCTCCCCCGGGATAGGCTGAGGCCAGGAGGGCCCAGGACAGCAAGGACGCTCCTGCCCCGAGCTGAGCAGATCAGCCACCCCGCCCCAGAGCCTCCAGGCCTTGCAGACTGAGAGCTCTGTACCTACTGTGGGAGCTGACTCCAGGGATCCAGAGCTGGCCATGGCCACTGGGGTTGTTCCTCCAGGGGCCTCACGGGGTAAACAACCCCCACAGAGCCCTGCACCAGGCAGGGGGCAGAGCAGCTCCCCCAAGTGCTAACACCTGAAAATCAGCACGACAGGCCCCTCCCCCAGAAGACCAGCTGGACGGACCAGTTCCAGGGGAAGTCAAGGGACTTAAAGTCTACAGAATCAGAAGATACTCCCCCGTGTGGTTTTTTTTTTTTTTTTCATTTCTGTTTGCTTCCCCCACCCTTATTTTTCCTTTCTTTCTTTTTCTTTCTCTTTTTCTTCTTTTTTCCTTTTTTTTTCCTTCTTTTTCTTTTTTCTTTTTCTCTTTTCTCTCCTCTCTTTTTCTTCTTTTCCCAATGCAATTGTTTTTGGCCACTCTGCACTGAGCAAAACGACTAGAAGGAAAACCTCACCTCAAAAGAAAGAATCAGAAACAGTCCTCTCTCCCACAGAGTTACAAAATCTGGATTACAATTCAATGTCAGAAAGCCAATTGAGAAGCACTATTATACAGCTACTGGTGGCTCTAGAAAAAAGCATAAAGGACTCAAGAGACTTCATGACTGCAGAATTTAGATCCAATCAGGCAGAAATTAAATATCAATTGAAGGAGATGCAATCCAAACTACAAGTCCTAACGACGAGGGTTAACGAGGTGGAAGAACGAGTGAGTGACATAGAAGACAAGTTGATGGCAAAGAGGGAAACTGAGGAAAAAAGAGACAAACAATTAAAAGACCATGAGGATAGATTAAGGGAAATAAACGACAGCCTGAGGAAGAAAAACCTATGTTTAATTGGGGTTCCCAAGGGTGGCGAAAGGGCCAGAGGGCCAGAATATGTATTGGAACAAGTCATAGCTGAAAACTTTCCTAATCTGGGAAGGGAAACAGGCATTCAGATCCAGGAAATAGAGAGATCCCCCCCTAAAATCAATAAAAACCGTTCAACACCTCGACATCTAATAGTTAAGCTCACAAATTCCAAAGATAAAGAGAAGATCCTTAAAGCAGCAAGAGACAAGAAATCCCTGACTTTTATGGGGAGGACTATTAGGGTAACAGCAGACCTCTCCACAGAAACCTGGCAGGCCTGAAAGGGCTGGCAGGATATATTCAGGGTCCTAAATGAGAAAAACATGCAACCAAGAATACTTTATCCAGCAAGGCTCTCATTCAAAATGGAAGGAGAGATAAAGAGCTTTCAAGACAGGCAGGAACTGAAAGAATATGTGACCTCCAAACCAGCTCTGCAAGAAATTATAAGGGGGACTCTTAAAATTCCCCTTTAAGAAGAAGTCCAGTGGAAAAATCCACAAAAACAAGGACTGAATAGATATCATGATGACACTAAACTCATATCTTTCAATACTAACTCTGAACGTGAACGGACTTCATGACCCCATCAAAAGGCGCAGGGTTTCAGACTGGATAAAAAAGCAGGACCCATCTATTTGCTGTCTACAGGACACTCATTTTAGACAGAAGGACACCTACAGCCTGAAAATAAAAGGTTGGAGAACCATTTACCATTCAAATGGTCCTCAAAAGAAAGCAGGGGTAGCCATCCTTATATCAGATAAACTAAAATTTACCACAAAGACTGTAGTGAGAGATGAAGAGGGACACTATATCATACTTAAAGGATCGATCCAACAAGAGGACTTAACAATCCTCAATATGTATGCCCTGAATGTGGGAGCTGCCAAATATATCAATCAATTAATAACCAAAGTTAAGACATACTTAGATATTAACACTTATACTTGGTGACTTCAATCTAGCTCTTTCTATACTCGACAGGTCTTCTAAGCACAACATATCCAAAGAAACGAAAGCTTTAAATGATACACTGGACCAGATGGAATTCACAGATATCTACAGAACTTTACATCCAAACTCAACTGAATAACAATTCTTCTCAAGTGCACATGGAACTTTCTCCAGAATAGACCACATACTGGGTCACAAATCGGGTCTGAACCAATACCAAAAGATTGGGATTGTCCCCTGCATATTCTCAGACCATAATGCCTTGAAATTAGAACTAAATCACAACAAGAAGTTTGGAAGGACCTCAAACACGTGGAGGTTAAGGACCATCCTGCTAAATGATAAAGGGGCCAACCGGAAATTAAGGAAAACTTAAAAAGATTCATGGAAACTAATGAGAATGAAGATACAACTGTTCAAAATCTTTGGGACGCAGCAAAAGCAGTCCTGAGGGGGAAATACACCGTAATACAAGCATCCATCCCCAAAAACTGGAAAGAACTCAAATACAAAAGCTAACCTTGCACCTAAAGGAGCTAGAGAAAAAACAGCAGATAGATCCTACACCGAACAGAAGAAGAGAGTTAATTAAGATGCGAGCAGAACTCAATGAAATCGAGACCAGAAGAACTGTGGAACAGATCAACAAAACCAGGAGTTGGTTCTTTGAAAGAATTAATAAGATAGATAAACCATTAGCCAGCCTTATTAAAAAGAAGAGAGAAGACTCAAATTACTAAAATCATGAATGAGAAAGGAGAGATCACTACCAACACCAAGGAAATACAAACGATTTTAAAAACAGCTATACGCCAATAAATTAGGCAATCTAGAAGAAATGGACGCATTCCTGGAAAGCCACAAACTACCAAAACTGGAACAGGAAGAAATAGAAAACCTGAGC
The DNA here is from genome assembly GCF_905146905.1 of Nyctereutes procyonoides. Classification (NCBI taxonomy): domain Eukaryota; kingdom Metazoa; phylum Chordata; class Mammalia; order Carnivora; family Canidae; genus Nyctereutes; species Nyctereutes procyonoides. Next base: position 55,208,613 of record NW_026575047.1, on the reverse strand, counting down.
AGGCCAATAACCAGGGAGGAAATTGAAGCAGTCATCAAAAACCTCCCAAGACACAAAAGTCCAGGGCCAGATGGCTTCCCAGGGGAATTCTATCAAACGTTTAAAGAAGAAACAATACCTATTCTACTAAAGCTGTTTGGAAAGATAGAAAGAGATGGAGTACTTCCATCTATGAGGCTAGCATCACCTTAATTCCAAAACCAGACAAAGACCCCACCAAAAAGGAGAATTATAGACCAATATCCCTGATGAACACAGATGCAAAAATTCTCAATAAGATACTAGCCTATAGGGTACAATAATACGTTAAGAAGATTACTCACCATGACCAAGTAGGATTTATCGCCGGGACACAAGGCTGGTTCAACACTCGTAAAACAATCAATGTGATTCATCATATCAGCAAGAGAAAAACCAAGAACCATATGATCCTCTCATTAGATGCAGAGAAAGCATTTGACAAAATACAGCATCCATTCCTGATCAAAACTCTTCAGAGTGTAGGGATAGAGGGAATTTTCCTCGACATCTTAAAAGCCATCTACGAAAAGCCCACAGCAAATATCATTCTCAATGGGGAAGCACTGGGAGGCTTTCCCCTAAGATCAGGAACTAGACAGGGATGTCCACTCTCACCACTGCTATTCAACATAGTACTAGGAGTCCTAGCCTCAGCAATCAGACAACAAAAAGACATTAAAGGCATTCAAATTGTCAAAGAAGAATTCAAACTCTCCCTCTTCACCAATGACATGATACTCTACATAGAAAACCCAAAAGCCTCCACCCCAAGATTGCTAGAACTCATACAGCAATTTGGCAGCGTGGCAGGATACAAAATCAATGCCCAGAAGTCAGTGGTATTTCTATACACTAAGAATGAGACTGAAGAAAAAGAAATTAAGGAGTCAATCCCATTTACAATTGCATCAAAAGCATAAGATACCTAGAAATAAACCTAACCAAAGAGGTAAAGGATCTATACCCTAAAAACTATAGAACACTTCTGAAAGAAATTGAGGAAGACACAAAGAGATGGAAAAATATTCCATGCTCATGGATTGGCAGAATTAATATTGTGAAAATGTCAATGTTACCCAGGGCAATTTACACGTTTAATGCAATTCCTATCAAAATACCATGGACTTTCTTCAGAGAGTTAGAACAAATTATTTTAAGATTTGTGTGCAATCAGAAAAGACCCCGAACAGCCAGGGGAATATTAAAAAAGAAAACCATAGCTGGGGGCATCACCACAATGCCAGATTTCAGGTTGTACTACAAAGCTGTGGTCATCAAGACAGTGTGGTACTGGCACAAAAACAGACACATAGATCAATGGAACAGAATAGAGAATCCAGAAGTGGACCCTCAACTTTATGGTCAACTAATATTCGATAAAGGAGGAAAGACGATCCACTGGAAGAAAGACAGTCTCTTCAATAAATGGTGCTGGGAAAATTGGACATCCACATGCAGAAGAATGAAACTAGACCACTCTCTTTCACCATACACAAAGATAAACTCAAAATGGATGAAAGATCTACATGTGAGACAAGACTCCATCAAAATCCTAGAGGAGAACACAGGCAACACCCTTTTTGAACTTGGCCACAGTAACTTCTTGCAAGATACATCCACGAAGGCAAAAGAAACAAAAGCCAAAATGAACTATTGGGACTTCATCAAGATAAGAAGCTTTTGCACAGCAAAGGATACAGTCAACAAAACTAAAAGGCAGCCTACGGAATGGGAGAAGATATTTGCAAAGGACGTATCAGATAAAGGGCTAGTTTCCAAGATCTATAATGAACTTATTAGACTCAACACCAAAGAAACAATCCAATCATCAAATGGGCAAAAGACATGAAGAGAAATCTCACAGAGGAAGACATAGACATGGCCAACACGCACATGAGGAAATGCTCTGCATCACTTGCCATCAGGGAAATACAAATCAAAACCACAATGAGATACCACCTCACCCCAGTGAGAATGGGGAAACTTAACAAGGCAGGAAACCACAAATGTTGAAGAGGATGTGGAGAAAGGGGAACCCTCTTACACTGTTGGTGGGAATGTGAACTGGTGCAGCCCCTCTGGCAAACTCTGGATGTTCCTTAAAGAGTTAAAAATAGACCTGCCCTACGACCCAGCAATTGCACTGCTGGGGATTTACCCCAAAGATACAAATGCAATGAAACCCCGGGACACTTGCACTCCGATGTTTCTAGCAGCAATGTCCACAATAGCCAAACTGTGGAAGGAGCCTCGGTGTCCATCGAAAGATGAATGGATAAAGAAGATGTGGTTTATGTATATAATGGAATATTCCTCAGCCATTAGAAACGACAAATACCCACCATTTGCTTCAACGTGGATGGAACTGGAGGGTATTATGCTGAGTGAAGTAAGTCAATCGTAGAAGGACAAACATTATATGGTCTCATTCATTTGGGGAATATAAATAATAATGAAAGGGAATAGAAGGGAAGGGAGAAGAAATGTGTGGAAATATCAGAAAGGGAGACAGAACATAAAGTCTCCTAACTCTGGGAAATGAACTAGGGGTGTTGGAAGGGGAGGAGGGCGGGGGCTGAGGGTGAATGGGTGATGGGCACGGAGTTGGGCACTTGACGGGATGATCACTGGGTGTTATTCTGTATGTTGGTAAATTGAACACCAATAAAAAATAAATTTATTATTATAAAAAATGAGTTATACACAAAGAAACACAAATGCACATATGTAATACTGGTAAAATCAGAACAAACTGGACTGTGCCAATGTCAATTTCTTGGTGATGATATTGTACTAGAGTTATTTACAATCTTACCCATTGGGGAAAATTGTGAAGGATAGGAAGATAGACCTCCCTGTACACTTTTAAAAATATTTCTTGTCAATCTACAATTATTTCAAAATAAAGGTACAATATTTGTTTAAAAAATTAGAAACTTACCAATTAATGGTCAATTAAAATACATCTTTTCAATGGACTATTATGTCACCATTAAAATGATTATTAGGAAAAGTCTATGGAAACATGGAAAATATTTTTCATGACTGAAAAATAGTCATTATAATCAAATAAAAGTATATATATATATTTTTTTTTAAATTTTTATTTATTTACGATAGTCACAGAGAGACAGAGAGGCAGAGACACAGGCAGAGGGAGAAGCAGGCTCCATGCACCGGGAGCCCAACGTGGGATTCGATCCTGGGTCTCCAGGATCGTGCCCTGGGCCAAAGGCAGGCGCTAAACCGCTGCGCCACCCAGGGATCCCACATAAAAGTATATTAAGTGGATGGACTGAAAGACAGATATAATGACATTTAGCTGTATAGAGAAGTAGGGACAGAAATTAGCATTTTGACTTTGTCTTAACCATGTCTTAACCATTGTCTTAACCATTTAGTCTTTTGAAATACAAAGAGCTCTTTCTTTACCTTGTCCTCAATCTAAAGACAGCTTTCATAATAACTAAGTGTAAATAACATGATAAAAAGTGACACCATCTACTGGAAGGTCAGAAGGTACCTTAACCTTCAAACCCAGATGCCACGGATCTTCAGTAATCCTTTTCTGGAGGCACAATCTGGAAGACCATAAAATGGATCCCATACAATTTTATGCTTACCAAGATCATCAAAGGACTATGTTATAATCATAACACAGCTTGCCTGCTGATTACCAAATGCATGAAAAATGATTCACTAAAGTTGTCTAGCATTAGTGCATCCTTGGGAAAAATGAGAAGCACTCACTAGATAAGTACCAAAGAGAAACATTCAAATGATTTATTGTTTGATGTTTCTCATTCAAGTTCTCACTGGTTCTTTTGCCATGGCCTCTGATGGCATGAACATAATTCATCATTCAGGTGGTCTTTCTCTGGACAGCAAGAGGGAGACAATAATATACTTGAGGTAAGCACATGGGCTGAAATTCAGGACTTCCAGCCACAAAATTCCTGCTAGCTTCCATCTAATTAAAGAAACACAAAACTGGTATTAGTGTTCAGCAGGCAGAGTCTTTCAAAGTTTGGTCTGGAACGCACATGTGGCAGAGTCCTGAACTGTAGTTCACAACTGCTGTCAGACCCCAGGGGAGCTAGAGAAGAAGTCCCATTGTCAACAAGTACCCAAGGAGCTTCTTAAGGCAGAGCAGAAGCCAGGAAATTAAAACAGAAGAATCAAAATGGGCAGCAAGATGTAGAACACCTTTATGGGCCACAAGGACTCAGAGGGCCACCAAAGAAACCAGTGAACAAACGGAGAATTTTCAAAGCTAATCTACTGTCTCCTTATAGACCCCCTTGACCTGATGCAGACAGGCTGCCAATGTGGTTCTAGAGCGAAAGCCAGGAACCTTCCTCCTGCTCCATCCTACTTCCAACATCTGGATGGCCATATGGGGAAGAGGGTTGGAAAGAACACACATGTCACTTGTGGCGGTTTCGCTCTCTTTGAAGTGCTTTAGTGAACTTTTGTAGTTCTCCTCACAATGGTAAGGTGCACTTGTACCAGATTTATTCCTCATTATCTCAGGGTTATCCTCACTATTGTAAATGAGATCCTTGGGATCCCTGGGTGGCGCAGCGGTTTGGCGCCTGCCTTTGGCCCGGGGCGCGATCCTGGAGACCCGGGATCGAGTCCCACATCGGGCTCCCGGTGCATGGAGCCTGCTTCTCCCTCTGCCTGTGTCTCTGCCTCTCTCTCTCTCACTGTGTGCCTATCATAAATAAATAAAAAAAAAAAAAAAAAAAGTAAATGAGATCCTTTATTTCATGTTGCTATTCACTCAGCTGTTATCTTGTCTTCCTTGCTCTACTCTCTTATTAGCTCAAAGTTTGTCAGCTAATTTTATTTTTAGGTAAATAATCATCTAGGAGCAATGACAGTGTTATATCTTCCTCTGTAATATTTAGATCTCTTATTTTTAATTTGCTCTGGCTAGGGCCTTCCACTGATAGAAATATCTGGCATCTTCACTTTATCTCTGATTTGGATGTAAATCCAAGTTTTCAACAGTTAACTTTATGTTTGTGGGAGTTTTCTTGTGGATAATAGTTATCCAATTGTGAAAGTTTTCTTCTAGTCTTAGTCTGTAATGTGTTTTGATCAAGGATTATAGCTGAATTTAAATTTTTTTCTATAAATTGAGATTTTGTCTTTGTTTCCTTGTTTAACATGGATATGGAGTGAATTCCATTAGCAAGCCTAATAAATTAATTAGTTAATCTTTGCAAGAAGATTAATTAATCTCTGCATACCTGGGATAAAATTTATTTGGTCTTTTTTACCTAAGGCACTGCTGGATTTCATCTGCCAGTATTTCATTTAGAATATCTGCATCCATATTCACATGCAAGATTTGTTGATAGTTCTTTTCTATTGAGATATCTTTACCATGGTAATTTATATCAGTGTTATATATTTTCCATCTTTTATCCACATTCTAAAATAATTGATATAATGTAGATTTATCTATTCTTAAAGGTGTAAAATTCAAATGTAAAGATACATCTTTTAAAATGTAAATCTTTGCCTACTTTTCGCATTTTTTATGTATTTCTAAATCTATCCTGGATGTTCTACTTTTTATGTATAATTAGTAATTTTTATTCCCCTAGAAAATCACCCATTTCAACCAGGTAGTCCATATATATATATATGTTCTTTTATTCACTTAGGTTTTTTTTTATGTTTTCAAAGAACAAGATTCTAGTTTTTGTTTTTCTTGTGTCTAAAGGTGCATGTTTGTGTCTTTTAAAAATACTTTATTTATTCACTAATTCCTTCCTTCTGCTTTCTTTTTTTTTAAGATTTTATTTATTTATTCATGAGAGACACACAGACAGAGGCAGAGACAGAGGCAGAGGGAGAAACAGGCTCCATGTGGGGAGCCCTATGTGGGACTCCATCCTGGGACTGCGGGATCATGCCCTGAGCCAAAGGCAGATGCTCAACCACTGAGTCACCCAGGCGTCCCTCTTCCTTCTACTTTCTTCAGATTTATTTTTATATGCAATTTTCTAACTTTTGGAGATACAGGCTTACTAACCAAATTTCAAACTTTGTTTTCTAATTTGTACTTTGATAATATCTCTCTGGTCTTGAGATGTTCACTTTCATTGTCATTCATGCCTTTTTTTTTAATAAATTAATTTTTATTGGTGTTCAATTTACCAAAATACAGAATAACACCCAGTGCTCATCCCGTCAAGTGTCCCCCTCCGTGCCCATCACCCATTCACCCCCACTCCCCGCCCTCCTCCCCTTCCACCACCCCTAGTTCATTTCCCAGAGTTAGAAGTCTTTATGTTCTGTCTCCCTTTCTGATATCTCCCACACATTTCTTCTCCCTTCCCTTAAAAGATGTTTCTTGGCCCAATGAACCAAGATTAATTTGAGAATGTCTTTTTAAAAAATTAAGTACAGGGACGCCTGGGGTCCTGGGATCGAGTCCCACATCAGGCTCCTTGGAGGGAGCCTGCTTCTCCCTCTACCTATATCTCTGCTTCTCTATCTGTGTCTCTCATTAATAAATAAATAAAAATCTTTTCTTTAATTAAGTGCAGATTATAGATATCTATGCAGACATAATACTGCACCACAATCCCTCTGTTGTTATTTCTACTTCTATAGCATTTGAACAGAGAATATGTGCTATATGAGATCTACTTTATAATATACTAGATATTATTTATGGTTCAAAAATAATTTTTGGTAAATATTTCAAGTGTGTTTAAAAGTATTTTCTGTTTGTTGTATTTCTTTGTATTTTTTGGTTCAGTCTTATCAACTATTTTATTTCATCCTATTAACCAAACTTTTTCCTGAGATTCTGGTTTTGTCCACTTCTATGTATTTCATCAGTATTAGTTGCAAATATCTAGAAGCTACATTGTTTGCCACATACCTGTTCATAACCACTTTGTGTACTCAGTAAATTTGCCTTTAATCAATATAAAAAGATTCATTTTGTTCCTTTCTATGCCTTTAATGTTTTATTTTTTTATTTGTTCAATAAGAACACTGTTAAATCAGGTGTCTTTTTCTGGCATTTTCCAGACATAACTTTTTCAATTCCTTTATTTTCATTCTGCTGCAGCATTTTGATTAAAATCTGTCCTCTGTATATATCATACAGTTGTGTTTTTGTTTGTTTTCTAACCCAATCAGAGAGTCTATTTTATTTTAGGAATTGTTATAGGAGAAAAATCTATTTGCATTTTTGTTATTAGTGACTATTTTAACATTTCTTCTTTTTATCTAAATTCAGTTTGCCAACATATAGTATTACATGCTTTTCTATTATTTGTCAATTTACCATACTTTCTTTTATTTTTTCTTTTTCTGTTCCTGCATTTTAGTGTATTGGCTGAATTCTTTACTTTGTATCTAGTGATTTAGAAATTATAATACCATGTCTGTTCCTCTCACATCTACTGAAATATGCAACACACAAATTTACTTGTACTTTTTGTTCATTTTGTACATTTAACTAGGGTAACTCTATCCTACATGAACCAGGGAACAGCAAACTTCCACCTCATTCCTCTATGCCTCAATCTCCTGACTCAAACCTCTTAGTTATTATTTTATTTAAAAATATTATCAAATATTTAAACTTAACTATGACTTCTAGTGCTTTCCTCAGTAATAACTGTTGCTTGTATTCCATGCTTGACTCTTTTTTTTAGTTTCATCTCATTTTGTTAAATACATCCTTCAGAAATCACTCAAGTCTTCACAAATTTGAAACTACCTTAGTTTTTGCCTTGAGTAGTTCAGTTCAGCAAAATATCTTATTTTGAAGAGAATTTATTCTTAATAATAAAAAGTAATGCTCTATTAGCTTTGGCAAGTTTGTTTCTTGTCACAAAGATCCTTCACTTTGAGAGCTTTGAAAGGTTTTCCTTTCATCCTCAATGTTTTTAAAATTCAGCATGATAATCAAGATGTAAGTCTCTTTTTATTTACCCTACTTTGTATTCAGTATACTGTTGGTACATGAACAGACAAATACACCATCCCATTTCAATTCATTGGGCAAAAGATGGAACGCTCACTAAACCATGTTAATCATTTCCTATTTTTTAAAGTGAAATAAAGTTAGATTCTAACCTCATACCATACAGGAAAATTTTAAGAACAAAGGCCCCACAAAATAAAAACAAAACAAAACAAAACAAACAGAAAAACAAAAGAAAAACTCCTTGGTTTACTTTAGTAATTTAGTTTATTACAAACTTTTTAAAGTATTACAAGAAGCTATAATAGAATGTATGTGTAATCTCCTAGCATGGAATCTCAAAGTCTTAGAGGATACATTAAAAAAAAATAACAAAATAGATCTGATTTACTGAGAGTGCAAAATTTATCTTAAATAAAAGACCATAAATCATGCTCTACAATACAACCTGAGTAATCTAAATTGAATAATCCTCATGACAGATTGGTATGGAAAGTGAAGGAGAAAAGAAAATGTAATCATTGCTAGGTTAATAGTTTCTCAGGCTAAGTCCATGTATGTTTTATGACCCATACCCAACACTCCCACCCCAAACAATCAAAATCTACGTATGTATATATGTATGTATGTGTATATGTATTTGGTGCTGGAAAGAGTGATCGGTCAATCCAGACACTGTGAGTTCCAGTGCTATTACCCAAGCTGTGGCCTCCAGCAATTCCCTACTGGACTCACATAACGGCCCTCGTAGTACACCTGCTCATGGTAATTTGATGCTTTCCAGTGCTATTTGCTACACTAACTTTTGGGGATAAAACATGTGTTCAGTACAAGGTCTTCCTGACAGAGATCACTTGCCAGTGGGGAAGGAGAGTGTGAAACCTGATTTTCCATGTGACATGCTGCTTAGAAACAGCAAGTCCTCCATGGCACACAGTGGCCCAGGCAGGTACAGTCCTAGAGGAGAAGTCTGGCCAGGTTGATCTGAATTCCTCATTGTAGTTCTTTGACATTATCTAATTCTTCAACCTCACGCTTGCATTAAAAGCAAATGCTGGTGACATTTGATCCCTTCCAAGACTGTCTCCCCCTACTTCTTTAAGAGCTCTCTGCATGCCATGGCCTAATTTCATATTTTCTCATGAAAATGCCTTATCTTGGCTCCTATGTCTTCATCTAACTACTCTCTCTAGGTAGCCATTGTCCCAGAGTGAGGAAACCACATACGTTATTGTCTAAACTGAGTTACTCTTAGAATTGAACAGGGCATTATTAATAGCTACACCAGGACAGTAGGCTGAACCCAGGACTGTCCCAAGCTCCCAGGCAGACAGGTCTGGTACTACCAGCCTCCCACAAATAAGTATTCCCCTCCTCCCTCTGGATGACAATCTCCCTCTTCCAGATCTTTCTAAGATTCCAGATTTATGACACAGCATTTCTCCTTGAAAGATGATCATTTGATCTCTTATCAATACAAAGGTGTTAGGCATTGGGAAAAATGAAAGGGTCTGGAGTCAAGGCTGTGGTTCTGCGTGAACAGGCTATTTAATCTCAGAAAAAAACTGAACAGTAGACCATAATTCCTGGCCATCAAATCAAATCAGATGAGACCACCCAGGGTGAGGTGTTTTTTTTTTTAACTGATTACAAGTGCCTTCAGGGCATTGCATATGTGTCCGTCTATTTATTTATTTATTTATTTATTTATTTATTATTTATAAATTTATTTTTTATTGGTGTTCAATTTGCCAACATATAGAATAACATCCAGTGCTCATCCCATCAAGTGCCCACCTCAGTGCCCGTCACCCAGTCATGTGTCCTTTTAGAAGCATAGCATCTCACATATATTAGGTCCTCAGAAAATTCTCCTGAGCTGAAGTGACAGCAGCAGCCACATCAGGCCTGTGGTGGTACCCCATAAGTAGAGTCCCCATTACTCTAGGTTTTCATATGCTCCATGGAGCACCAGGACCCCACGCTCTGTAGATGAGGTTGTGAGGGCTTGCTGAGCAGGACCAGTTTCTCTCTCATGCATCTCTTCCTGTGAATCACAAAACCCTATGAGGTCCTCCATGCAGGCAGCCTTAAGCACAGCCTAGATGGGGTGGGTGGGGGGTAGGGAAGGGCAGTAGGAATTTGCCTGGGTTCCCACAGCAGGCTGAAGAGAGCAAGTAAGAGCAGACCTTGGCCGCTGCCACTGTGCTACCTGCCCCACTCCTCCCCTCAGGCAGTTCATGATGATGACTGAACTTCCCATCGAATTCCTGTCTCACATATTTATTACATAGACCCTTACAATCATGTTGGCTCTGTGTCTGATGTTACTAAGATCAATAAGCTCATCTCCAAAAGCCATGCTCTTGGACACAATCAGTCTCACAGGGCCCTCAGGGTATAGGGAGAGGGCAGGTGCTCAGTGGACTGGCCCTGTGCCACAGACAGAAAGACAGTTTGCTTCAGCCATCTGGATTCAAAACCGTCCCTAGAAAATTCTGCTCACCGCAGCACCTGGCCCTCTGTTTGAAATTCTGCTCAAATCCTTGCATAGTGGTTTGCATTTTGTCATCCCACTATGGCTGGCAAGGGATTTGGAAAAAGAAAAGTTGGATGTCAGATGCTTTGAAACTAGGAAGAGACAGACTCACCTTTCCAGAATGAAAGACAAAAGAGACGCCAAGAGGTCTAAAAGTAGAGTCAACTTGGAGGGAGGAAAAGAGGAATTATTTTGTTTTGTCTAACTCATAGAAAAATAAAAGAGCTCTAAAAGTATGACCAGAGGTAGACCAGCCTGAGATACATCGGACTCTGAAGTCAGGTACATCCTACTGGATGACCTTGGGCAAGAAGCTGAATCTCTCTGAGCTCCAGTTTCGTGTCCTGAGAAATGTGGGTGCTAATGACTGACTTTGGAGCCATCCAGCCATTTGCAGAAAGCGTGGAACCAGGTGAAGGTGTTGAAAGGTCCAGTAGGGATAGTCCATGCTGCCCAGTGCAGACAGGCTGGCCTCTGAGTCAGCTTAGGGCAGACAAGTATCTGGGCTGATAGTGGCAGAATGACAACATATGTTCATGTGTCCTCTGTCCCTCAACATTACCAAGAAGCTAGAGGAAATAATGGAAGCAAAACACATCCACTGTGATCAGCTGGGAACAGTGCACAAGCAGAGAAGAACAGGTAACTTCTGAACAAAATAACCATGGGTGGGAATCAGTTGATAACAGGAGAAGTCAGAAGGAGAATATGAATAAGTATTTTAACAGTTATTCAGGGTAAAAAAGAAATGAAATTCTACAGAAAGGATGAGAGCCTCTTCCATCTCACTCATGATAAAAGCCAAGACCTCCAAGACCTGGGCCACACCCTGCTGTGTCTCTGACCTCCTCTACCCACATACTCCAGCACACTAGAACACTCCTTGTGTTGCTGGACAGACCCAGATGATATGTTCCTGTCTCAGGGTGATCAAAAAAGATACAATTTTTTCAAAGATTAAAGTATGACACTTTCACAAAATATAAAATGAACATGCGTGAAAGTTTTTAAGTCATTAATTAATGAGGGAAAAGGCAAGGTGTCAAAAACCAATTCCAAGGAACATCCAAAACGTGGACATGTCAAAGGCAATCATGAATGCAGATCAGATCTGTTAGCGGAGGAATCAGTCTACCAGACAAAATCCATCTGCTTCCCTATACACTGGAGTCATTTGCATTACTATACATTTCCTAGAACTTACAGAATTGAAAAGTAGTTCAAAGACCATGACAGATTCAGACAGTTTCTGCTAACCTGGAAGGTGCATGTGACCACACACATAGCATGCCATAGGCCACCTGGTCATTGTTCTCTTGTCTGTCTTGTTTTCAAATATCAAGGCTTTTCACAACCTTTCCTGACAGGCTTTGTGCACTTGTTCTTTCTGTCAAGAACCTCCCTGATGCCATATGACTTGTTCCTCCACCTCCTTCTGGACCTTCTGTTGGCCTCATGTCCTACCCATGGTTCTCTCCCTTTCTCTAGAGTGCAGGGATTTTTGTCTGGCTTAATTGCTGCTGTGTCCTTGGATCCTAGGTCAGGGTGTGGTAGCAGCACATAAGCCTTTGCTAAATATTGGTTCAGTGAATGAACAAATTAAAAACAAACATCAAAGGGACAGGTGTAAAAAAGGGGAGGTTTGGGCAGACAGTTCAGAGGATAGTTTTGGAGATACACACATAGGTTACCCAGTTCCACTTACTTCTTGAAACCAGGTAACTATTTTACTTTCTTCCTACCACACCTTGTTAGAAATAGCCTCCCTCCAGATTAGGTCTCAATGTTTGATGATGCAGATAATGCTATAACAGCACATCCTAAAACCTCATTCTCTAGGAGGTCCAAAGCTGTAAAATTACCTTTGCTCAACTGGAGATTCCTGCTGCATCCAAGAGCTGCTACTCATGGCCTCCTGCCCTGAGCCCCACTCCCAGGCCAGCCATGATTGCATTATGGCCCTTGAGCATCAAGTCATTAACCTTCTTCAAAAGGCATTAACATGACAACACAGAATAAAAGATTTTCTCCCTAAGACCCCATTCCATATGTGCACTGATATAATAACACATGAAGCCCACAATGGGGCTATGGTCACTCACAAGGATGTAGATCCTGGCTCTTCTCTGTTACCTTTGCTACCTGCCTGTCTCCTCTCTGCTTTCACTGAGAAACCCACTTAGTCTTTATGATGCTCTCCTTCCTACTCACATCACTTTTGTCTTCCACATCAAGAGCCAGGATTGGAAACTCAATCAGGCCAAGGTGTCAACAACTGAAATGTGAGTGTTCAATTCATCTGTTCTGTAGCTAAACATGTCAAAAGCTGTCCTTCTCAGGCCCAAGGCCCAAGGCCCTGATAGCTGCCTATACTAAACATTAACAGCCTGGCTTGAGGCTTGAGGCCCTGGCTACCAGTGTACACTTGGTCCATGCATAACAAAGATTCTACTATTACTACTGAATGAACAGCTCAAGAATGGAGAAGCCCAGAGAGGCTGAGGTACTGGCCTGTGGCTACACAGTGCAGGGAAAACCAAGGTGTCACTGTGGCTCAGGCTTTCTTCCACCAGCCACCTGCTGATATAAATGATGCCTTTCATTCTGTCCAAATGGGAAAATCATGAAAAGCTAGCCACAATGCTACTCACTCTGAGTAAGACCATGTTCAGAAAAGCCCTTGATCTACAGGCTTAAAGTAAAGCAGAATAAAACGACCAAGAAAACACTGGAATCATCATCTGGCAGGGATGCTTTTATCAGCACCCGTCCTCTCCTCAGAGCAACCTGGCCAGCTGGCTGGCAGCATTGGAACTTGTTCACCATCCATCAGGAAAATAAAGCAGCCCATCCCAGAAACGATGCAGAGATGGCAGTTTTACAATGACCCAGCCTCCTGAAAGCACAGAAAATGTATTATATCCCCAAAACCATTAGTGGCTCACACTCCATTATGAAGCCAGAAAGAGCAAGAAATGTGATGGACATGTTTGTGATGCTTCTTCCCCTGACCTGAATCAATGCTCCTTTCAAAACCATGGCTTACACAGAGTGATGGCATATCCCCCTTCTTAAGGAAAAGCTCCTGCTGCAAACACAACATATTAATGAACCATCACGAAAGCCTACTGAGAGAATGTACCATTTAGAGTGCCTGGAAGCTGGCAGAAAATATTAAGCTCAACATCTTTCAAAATCCCCCAAAACAGACTATCAGAAGGTCAGGATCCTATCAAATTCAAGCCTGTTTTTTCTACTTCCTGTGTCAATTTTTTTTGGCTCAGTCACAGGTTCATGTTTTCCAGCTTGCCAATATGATTTCTTTCCTTTCTTCTCTTGCTGCACTTAGCAGTACCCATGTCACCTGACCTCTTCCCTCCTCCTCTTAATTCCTGTATCCTCCCTTCATCCTTCCATCCTGTCCATGCACAAATATTAAGCACTCTCTAGACCCCCAGGAGAAGTGGCTGACCCCATGTGCTATGGGGGACAGGAATCCCTTTCTGTGACAGAGCTTGACAGAGAGACACACCAAGAACTCAGTGGGATAGGGTGCCAAGATGAGGTCCAAGGGATGAAAGAAGGGTGAGCATTCCACTTTAACAGGGGAGAGCTCATGAAGATGTCCTGTAGTAGGAAAGAGCTCAGACAGTAGTAGGAAAGAGGAAAGAGCCCTGAAGCAGCAGGTGTAAGAGGCAGCAGCAGGGGGTGGGCCGGGCCACTCCCACCTTTGGGGCAAGGCCATGTGACTTGTGTCTAGACACAGGGAAAAACCAGTGAATGGAGGCAGGGAGAAAGGTGATATCTTTGTGTTTAGTAACTCTCTCTGCTTGCCTCTTGTGCTCTCTCTTCCTCCTACAGGTCCCTCCACGATGCTGAGTGTTCCTTCATTACAAATGTCTGTTTTGGTCCTTCATCCCTTCCCCCAACTCTCTAATTTGGCTTTCCTGCTTCATCACTTTCCTTCCATAAAGCACATCTTTGTCTTCCTTTCCCTCTCTCCCTATATGCCCTGGAGAGGGGAGGTTGACTTCTGCTCCCCTGATCCAGGCTGTGTCCCTGCCTATTCTGTTCAACAGAGTGTAGTGAAGGGGCTGCTCTGGGAGTCTTAAGTCTGAAGGCCTACAGAGCCTGGTGGCCCTCACTTCCTTCCTCTCTGAGTACTCCCTGACACCACACTGAGGGATGCCTGTGCCAAGTGGAAAAGTCTCCTAGAGGAAGCTGAGTGGCACAAGTGACAGCCCCAGTGGAGCTCCCACCAACAGCTGCCATCACTGCCAGCCATGGGGGTGCAACCCTCCACACTGCTGCTCCCAGGTCACTGCTTTTGGCCAACAACTCACATACACAGACAGGCAGCCACATGGGTCCAGTCAGCCCACAGCATGGTGAGAAGTAATAATGCATACATTTTTTTTTAAGACACCAAATTCAGGGTAGTCTGTCAAGCAGCAAAAGATAAATAACACCATGTCTATGACTGGCTTCGAATATATTCTATAACCTGCTTATGCTACACCATGGTTTTGTGGACATGCAAGCCATATATTTAGCAGTTACTTCAGAAAGGAGATTCTACATCCCATTTCTCAGAAAAAATAATCAGAAGAGGCAGCCTCTACAGATTCCATGATGGAAGCCAATAGATGTGGCCAATAAGGAGATGCGGAAAAGAGGAAGGAAAAAAAAAGTCAGAACTCAAGGGGAAACATGAGAGGAAATGGATTCTGGGACCACTGGGTGGGTCAGACATGTGGGGGGTATTATTACTTCTGAGGGCCTGCTTCCTGGGGACAACAGGTGGAGACTGTACCTTTGCTCATTGAAATTCAGTTTATATAGAATACTTGGTAACTCTTCATTAGCCAGAACATTAGAATCAACAATCACTGTATTTATTAGGGTGTGAAGTTCCATAAGCCATAAGAACCATCTCTCTAGCCCATTAAGATTTTACCACATTGTGGGATCCCTGGGTGGCGCAGCGGTTTGGCGCCTGCCTTTGGCCCGGGGGATCAAATCCCACGTCGGGCTCCCGGTGCATGGAGCCTGCTTCTCCCTCTGCCTATGTCTCTGCCTCTCTCTTTCTCTGTGTGTGACTATCATAAAAAAAAAAAAGTTTAAAAAAAAGATTTTACCACATTGTAGTATTTATTCTTGACTTCAAATGAAAAAGAACTAAATTAAGCACAATGCAAAACCACTGACAGTTCTTTCTAAAGTCATACCATCTTACTCCAAGCAGAGATGCTCAATACCATGACTGTAAATGTACCACTGACATTTGATCTTTGCCAAGTACCACTCTAAGCATGCTAGGTACATCCTCAGGGTTATCCTTTCCAAACTCTGTGAAGCTGGCATCTCCTCCATTTTGCAAAGGAGAAGTCTGAGACTTAACAGTTATACACATAGTAAATATTATAGCTAAGATCACACCCAGACTTCTCCAATTCTCATTGTAAGAGCTCGTTGTCCTTAAGCAGCCAACAGCAATGCCACTTATGAGGGGATGAACTTGTCCCCCACCCCTAATTCACTTGCTGAAGGCCTAGTTCATATCTTAGCATACCTCAGTATGTGAGTGTGTGACTGTATTTGGAAAGAGTCTTTAAAGAGGAAGCTAAGTTAAAATGAGGTCATTAGGGTGGGCCCTAATCCAATATGACAGTTGTCCTCACAAGAAGAGATTAGAGAACACAGACATTCACAGAGGGAAGACCATGTTAAGACACAGACGATGGACTTCTACAGGTGAGAGGAGACTCAAAAGAAACCAAATCTGCTAACACCTTAATCTTGGACTTCCAGCCTCCAAAAGAAAATACATTTCTGTGAGAAAACAAATTTTTGTTTCAGTCACTCAATCTGTGGTATTTTATTCTGGCAGCACTGGCAGACTGATGATCCAAAGTGAGCACATGGGATTCCATGTGCTCCACCTATTCAGTAGGGTATCACTGACTCGGACTTTATACATATTGCAAAGCTCAAGCACCAGAACTTAAGAAGCTGAAAAGTGGCAGCAAATAAGGAGGGAATAATATTCTTCTAGAAACAGGCCCAATGATCCCAATGAAATGTAATCGCCAGTAAGAAAGAGAATTAAAAGTCAATACAAGATAAAGAATCACCCAGCCCCCTAAAAGCAGTGTAGGAGAAACACATCAGCTGGTCCCTGAAAATCATGGGGAGTGGCCAATGGTCACACTATTTCCTAAATCAAGAAGGCATGGGGCTTCTGTCTTCTCTTCCAGGTAGGACCAAAGACAGCAGTCACCCTAGGAAATATATTTCTTTTATATTAAGTTTGTCATCACATTCTAGATCTTACTGGGAAGGGACGGTCTGGATCCCCTTATTTTGAATATGTAATTTAGCCAAAAATCTTAGTGCTTCTAGAAATTTACCCTGCCTGTATACTTGCCTTTTGGGCATCTGGTCTACAAATCAGACTCTACTGGATTACTGATGAACCCCTCATTTCTTGATATCAGTAGCAGGACTATTAGAATATGACTGTCATATGCCTTTTGGTCAAGTACTTGACCTGTGTCACAAGCTTCCAAGCACAGCTAGAGGTGACAACCTCATGCACTCAGCTACAGGCAGCAGGGCTTTCCCAATGCACACTGGGGAATGCATTAAATAAGGACTTGTGTTCAAACAGTGGACCAGTCATGCATGCTATGGGCCAGAAACTTATGTTGTGACAATAATCCTACCATTCATGTGCAAAGGTACTTACACATGCAAAAATGCCTCAGTGTCATTATGCATAAAAGTATATATGTACCTATAATGCACAGCCCTATAAACATGGCCATCACAGGGAGAGTGCTAAGTAACACAAGCCTGCATGCCAAGGCAGAGAACATGGGAGAAGGGGACAGAATGCTTTTCAAATGCCTGGCCATTCACAAAGCATCATGGGCAGCAATGATCCCAAACTACAGATAATGTGTCTGATGTTTCTATAAAATACTCAAATATACTTGGTTGTTACATGTATGCAAGAATAAAATCATTCTTCCTTTTGTCCAATGTGCTTACCTGTTATAGAGAAGAATGTCTGGCTTCCAAATCAGGCCATCTGGGAAACGAACAGTCTTCACGCCTGGATATTCTGACATATTCCATTGTAAATAGTGATCTGTCCAAGACTGACACAGACAATGACATTAGTAGCACTTTGTTTTCCTGTCTACTAATGTTTCTTAAGGGAGATTATTAGTTACATTCAAAGCCAAAAAAAAAGATCCAGATACTTATTTACATAAGTGAATTGTTATCTACAAAATATAAGGAAACTGGGAATTAAATAATCTCTTCTTAAATGACCATGAATAGTATAAAAACCACATTTAAGATCCTGCTGTCACCATGACCACATTCAGACAGTAGCATTAAAGCTAATTCCGGTCCACTGCATGCCCCCAAGCCTTCCCCTCCCACAGCAGATGGGTTTTTTTCTAGCCAAATGAGTAACTGTTTTGCTTTCAAAGTTCTCCACTGAAGGGACACTCAGGAAAAATAAATTCACTTATTTCAATCAGAAAAGAACTAAGCTGGAAAAATGAAGAATATTTATTTCCATGAAACAATTTTGTGCAGCTGCTAGGGAACCTCTCAGAACCTTCTAAGGAGGGTGTGTTTTTGGAATGGAGTTCTTATTTTCATGTAGGAATAGTGCTTCTGATGCCACAACCCCAAAATGCAAACACTCGTTTGATGGTAAAACACTGAATCAAGACAAGGGTGCAGATGAGGACTGAGGAAATAAATACACCAGCACAGGTGTGTTTCCATACCTGGGGTCCCTTGTCCCAGGACCACACACCCCAGTCCGACCTGGGGTCCACTAGCTCTGTAAAGACTAGTTAGGTAGGTTCCCACCTACAGCTGCTATACAAATAGCATCACCAAGCCAGGGCTGCAAGGCTGGCCCATTTGGACTCAGCAGCTCCTATAAATATGCCACAATCAGGGCAGACCCCAGGAAAGGCCCCATCCTATATGTGGTCTCCTTGGGGCCACTTGTACTCTGGAGATCAGACCTTCTCAGACTTAGAAAGGTATGTGATGCAACATATCTAGTTGGGACTGAGGCAACTCTCCATAATCAAACGTATTATTATTTCTGCAAGAAAACATGCATACTGACACTAAGTCAGAAAAATAAATGCCCCCACTAATATCTATTTCAGTTTGATTTTAAACTCCATGAGTTTGATGCAAAGTTACAAACACAACATCACGGAAAACAAAAACCCTTTAATTTTCAAAGCTGTTGAGATTTGGGAATTGCAGCCCACGGGCAGTGGATCACAGTGCATGTCCCAGAGATCTCACCATCCTCTAGAGAGAACAGAAAAGCATCCGGAAAGGCTGTCCCACTTCTGGGGCCATCTGAAGTCAGATGAGAGCCAACAGCCTGTGAGTAATGTCACTTTACAGCCATGAGCTTCTGCGAATGAAGAGTTGGTGATGTATAATGTGCTGAAGAATCGTCTGGGGCATTTAGGATGGAAAGTCACCCCACTGATATTTCTACTTGATGTGGTTAGTTACTGGAAGACAGGGGAGGAGAAGGAAGAGAAGGGAAAGGACAGTACCAGGGAGCCAGACTTGTTGAAACTGGTTTGCAGGAATGCCTGGGCATCAACCAAACTGTTTGGTACCTGATAATAAGTGTCAACCTAGAAATGAGGCCCATTTTTTTTCATCTAAGATCAAAATAGTTGACTGGAAGAATTTTCAAAACACATATGTATGGAGTTTTCTGACACTAAGTACATGCTGTCTTTTACACCAACAACAAATTATCTGATTCTCTGGACACCAACTGGGTGTCTAGGCATTCAGTTCTATTTTGATCCTCTACCTGGAGTTATTATCAGAGCAATACTCCCAGATCACCTGGAAGAATCTATTCTTTTCCTTCTCTTCCCATTTCTGTGGGATCTTTCCTCATTAAATCTTCAAGACCTAATTATATAGGGTTATTATGGGGACACACAAGGGAGGAAGGGGTCCTGGATCTGAAACACACCACAGGAACCCCAATTCTTCCATGGATCTGAGAACTGGCCTCATTAGCACCTGCCTTGAATCCAAGGAAACTTTTGAAGTATGTGTGAATGCACATGCATGAGATATTTACAGCAGGAGAGTGAGAGAGAAAAAAGGGAATATTTTCTTTGCTTTTTCTTTTTAAGTACACAATGGTATTATAACAAGAAACATATTTGGTCTATGTCCCAGGTTCTTGGCACAGGCCTTCTAAAACCAGGGGAATTCCCTGAGGATAGAAGTGTCTCTTAATATTCATACAGAGCCCCTTCTGAGCATACTAGAAGTTATTCCAATGAGGTGAGGTGACTTAGGAAGGGACCTCTAGATCACCTCAGGTTGCCAGCATGCAGCTGGTCATCACAAAGACCAAGCTTTGATTAAAGGGTGGGTACTTTCAGCCCCATCCAACCTTAATATCCAGGGAGAGAATGGAGACTGTGTTATAAAAACTCCTGAACAACAAGGTGAACATATCCAGGTGCTAGGAGAGTTACTAGCCCATGAAGAGCAGAAAAGCTGTGCCTTCCCCACACCTTGCCCTATGCATCTCTTCCATTCAGTTGTTCCTGACCAGTATTCTTTTTTTTAATAAACTTATTTTTTATTGGTGTTCAATTTGTCAACATACAGAATAACACCCACTGCTCATCCTGTCAAGTGCCCACCTCAGTGCCCGCCACCCAGTCACCCCCACCCCCTGCCCTCCTCCCCTTCCCCCATCCCTAGTTAGTTTCCCAGAGTTAGGAGTCTTTCATGTTCAGTCTCCCTTTCTGATATTTCCCACTTTTTTTTTCTCCTTTCCCCTTTATTCCCTTTCACTATTTTTTATATTCTCCAAATGATTGAGACCATATAATGTTTCCTGACCAGTATTCTTTATAATAAATCAGTAAATATAAATGTTTTCCAGGCGGGGCAAGATGGCGTAAGAGTAGGGTCCCCAAGTCACCTGTCCCCACCAAATTACCCAGATAACCTTCAAATAATCCTGAAAACCTACGAATGCGGCCTGAGATTTAAAGAGAGAACAGCTGGAATGCTACAGTGAGAAGAGTTCACGCTTCTATCAAGGTAGGAAGACGGGGAAGAAAGAAATAAAGAAACAAAAGGCCTCCAAGAGGGAGGGGCCCCACGAGGAGCCGGGCTGAGGCCAGGGCGAGTGTCCCCAGGACAGGAAAGCCCTGCCCGGAGAAGCAGGAGCTTCACCAACCTTCCCAGACAGAAAGGGGCTCACAGGGAGTTAGAGCAGGACCCAGGAGGGCGGGGATGACCTCAGGCTCCCTGGGACACTAACAGACACCTGCGCCCTGGGGAGAGTGCGCCGAGCTCCCTAAAGGGCTGCAGCTGGTACCCCGCAGGCCCGGGGGCAACTCAGAGGCAGCTCCGGGAGAGGGTCCCAGCAAAAGGGGCTGCGGGCAGGAGCGTGATTCCACCAGCGCAGGCCCCGGAGCACAGGGCGCTGGGGACACAGCCCAGGATCCTGCCTCGCCCCGGGACAGGCAGAAGCCGGGAGGGCACAGGACAGCAAGGACTCTCCTGCCCCGAGCTGAGCAGATCAGCTGCCCCGCCCCGGGAACATCCAGGCCCCTGCAGACGGAGAGCTCCAGAGTTACTGCAGGAGCTGAATCCAGGGCTCCAAAGCTGGCCCCGCCACTGTGGTTGTTCCTCCAGGGGCCTCACGGGGTAAACAACCCCCACTGAGCCTCATGATGGCCTCACCGGATATACAGGATAAACATTACTCACTGAGCCCTGCACAAGGCAGGGGGCTGAGGAGCTCCCCCAAGTGCTAACACCTAAAAACCAGCACAGCACGCCCCTCCCCCAGATGACCAGCTCGACCAACAGGGGAAAAACAAATTATTGACCCAGTAGCACTGGAAAGTTCCAGGGGAAGTCGAGGGATTTACAGTATACAGAATCAGAGGATACTCCCCCTTGTTTTTTGTTTTTTGATTTCTGTTTGCCTCCGCTGCCCCCCCTTTTTTTCTTTTTTCTTTTCTTCCTTTTCTTTTTTTTTTTTTCCTTTTTTTTTTTCTTCCTTCTCTTCTCTCTTTTTCTCCTTTTCCCAGTACAACTTGTTTTTGGCCACTCTGCACTGAGCAAAATGACAAGAAGGAAAACCTCACCTCAAAAGAAATAATCAGAAGCAGTCCTCTCTCCCACAGAATTACAAAATTTGGATTACAATTCAATGTCAGAAAGCCAATTCAGAAGCACTATTATACAGCTACTGGTGGCTCTGAAAAAAAAACCATGAAGGAATCATGAGACTTCATGACTGCAGATTTAGATATAATCAGGCAGAAATTAAAAATCAATTAAATGAGATGCAATCCAAACTAGAGGTCCTAATAACGAGGGTTAACAAGGTGGAAGAACGAGTGCATGACATAGAAGACAAGTTGATGGCAAAGAGGGAAACTGAGGAAAAAAGAGAAAAACAATTAAAAGATCATGAGGATAGATTAAGGAAAATAAAACACAGCGTAAGGAAGAAAAATCTACATTTAATTGGGGTTCCTGAGGGCGCCGAAAGGGACAGAGATGTATTTGAACCAGAATATGTATTTGAACAAATCATAGCTGAAAACTTTCCTAATCTGGGAAGGGAAACAGGCATTCAGATCCAGGAAATACAGAGATCCCCCCCCCAAAATCAATAAAAACTGCTCAACACCTCGACATTTAATAGTGAAGCTTGCAAATTCCAAAGACAAAGAGAAGATCCTTAAAGCAGCAAGAGACAAGAAATCTCTAACTTTTAAGGGGAGAAATATTAGATTAACACCGGACCTCTCCACAGAGACCTGGAGGGCATAAAGGGCTGGCAGGATATATTCAGGGTCCTAGATGAGAAGAACATGCAGCCAAGAATACTTTATCCAGCAAGGCTTTCATTCAGAATAGAAGGAGAGATAAAGAGCTTCCAAGATAGGCAGGAACTGAAAGAATATGTGACCACCAAAACAGATCTGCAAGAAATTTTAAGGGGGACTCTTAAAATTCCTCTTTAAGAAGAAGTCCAGTGGAACAATCCACAAAAACAGGGACTGAATAAGTATTATGATGACACTAACCTCATATCTTTCAATAGTAACTCTGAACGTGAATGGGCTTAATGACCCCATCAAATGGCGCAGGGTGTCAGACTGGATAAAAAAGCAAGACCCATCTATTTTCTGTCTACAAGAGACTCATTTTAGACAGAAGGACACCTACAGACTGAAAATAAAAAGTGGGAGAACCATTTATCATTCCAATAGTCCTCAAAAGAAAACAGGGGTAGCCATCCATAAATCAGATAAACAAAAATTTATCCCGAAGACTGTAGTGAGAGATGAAGAGGGACACTACATCATACTTAAAGGATCTATCCAACAAGAGTACTTTTAACAATCATCAATATATATGCCCCGAATGTGGGAGCTGCCAAATATATCAATCAATTAATAACCAAAGTTAAGACATACTTAGATAATAATACACTTATACTTGGTGACTTCAATCTAGCGCTTTCTACACTCGATAGGTCTTCTAAGCACAACATCTCCAAAGAAATGAGAGCTTTAAATGATACACTGGATCAGATGGAATTCACAGATATCTACAGAACTTTACATCCAAACTCAAACTCAATTGAATACACATTCTTCTCAAGTGCACATGGAACTTTTTCTCCAGAATAGACCACATACTGGGTCACAAATCGGGTCTGAACTGATACCAAAAGATTGGGATCGTCCCCTGCATATTCTCAGACCATAATGCCTTGAAATTAGAACTAAATCACAACAAGAAGTTTGGAAGGACCTCAAACACGTGGAGGTTAAGGACCATCCTGCTAAAAGATGAAGGGGTCAACCGGAAATTAAGGAAAAATTAAAAAGATTCATGGAAACTAATGAGAATGAAGATACAACCGTTCAAAATCTTTGAGATACAGCAAAAGCAGTCCTGTGGGGGAAATACATCGCAATACAAGCATCCATCCAAAAACTGGAAAGAACTCAAATACAAAAGCTGACCTTGCACCTAAAGGAGTTAGAGAAAAAACAGCAAATAGATCCTACACCCAGCAGAAGAAGAGAGTTAATAAAGATTCGAGCAGAACTCAATGAAATCGAGACCAGAAGAACTGTGGAACAGATCAACAAAACCAGGAGTTGGTTCTTTGAAAGAATTAATAAAATAGATAAACCATTAGCCAGCCTTATTAAAAAGAAGAGAGAAGACTCAAATTACTAAAATCATGAATGAGAAAGAAGAGATCACTACCAACACCAAGGAAATACAAACGATTTTAAAAACATAGTATGAACAGCTATACGCCAATAAATTAGGCAATCTAGAAGAAATGGACGCATTTCTGCAAAGCCACAAACTACCAAAACTGGAAATGGAAGAAGTGGAAAACCTGAACAGGCCAATAACCAGGGAGGAAATTGAAGCAGTCATCAAAAACCTCCCAAGACACAAAATTCCAGGGCCAGATGGCTTCCCTGGGGAATTCTATCAAACCTTTAAAGAAGAAACCAGATCCCTGGGTGGCACAGCAGTTTAGCACCTGCCTTTGGCCCAGGGCATGATCCTGGAGACCCGGGATTGAATCCCACGTCAGGCTCCCGGTGCATGGAGCCTGCTTCTCCCTCTGCCTGTGTCTCTGCCTCTCTCTCTCTCTCTCTGTGACTATGATAAATAAATACAAATTAAAAAAATGTTAAAAAAATAAAAAAATAAAGAAGAAACCAAACCATATCTATTCTACTAAAGCTGTTTGGAAAAATAGAAAGAAATGGAGTACTTCCAAACTCGTACTATGAGGCATCACCCTAATTTCAAAACCAGACAAAGACCCCACCAAAAGGAGAATTATAGACCAATATCCCTGATGAACATGGATGCAAAAATTGTCAACAAGATACTAGCCAGTAGGATACAACAATATTGTTGATCTTCACATTTAGAAGAGTGTTTCCTTCTTTCCCTTCCATTTCTATAAAGCAGAGATTTTCTCCACCTGTGAACTCCACGGTCCACACCACCAGCTTGCCTCCTGCCATATCTCTAGGGAGTCATTTGGTCACAATATTTTAACCTTTTGGTCAGAATGTAAATTTCACAGCCTTATTATAAATAGCTTAGGAGAAGAAACTGGGTCTCATCTACTCTGGATCCTTCTCACATGACCCAGTTCAATGCCTTCTACATAGTAGGTACTCAAAAAGATCAGTTGAATAGGTACGTGAGATAACAAATTTGAGTTTTAGAACAAATGAAGTGGCATACACTTCTGCAAGTATAAAAATTAATTAAAAATAAGCTGTGCTTGAAAGAAATTTAGAAGTCTCCAGTGACATCCTCCAAAGCAAGCATGTTTATTTATGGTGCCCCCGAACTCAATGCAACAAATAATAATGCAGTTACTACTTTCCTGGAAAACAATACCCTTTGAAAAAATATTTCCAAATCATATACACTGTTGAAGATCATTTGCTTACTGGGGGATAAGGAATGTAGGCATCAGGAAGACAAATCTGTCTGTGACCTAACATGCAGTGAGCATATTAGGTATTTCTCACTATGTACCATCGAGAATATGGGGAATGTCTGGTTTTATGCTAAAAAGGAAGCATTTGCATTGTCTCTCAGAATTCCCAGAGCTTCACCTTCACTACAGCATTTAGATGTTATTTGGAGTTGGCTCCATTTTGTATCATGATACCTTAGCCCTCCCTCAGTTCCTAGGTTGAGTTTTTTGTTTTATTCATTAATTCCAGAAAAATTATTCCAGGGTGGAAGCAATGGTATTCACATGCAGTGGTCAGTATAGATCTGTTCTAAAGGTCAAACTACCAGATCAGGTGTGGGCATGAAAGACAAGAGTTAAGGGTGACTCTGAGGCTTCTAATCTGAACAAATGAATACATGGAGTTACCAATTATCCAAATAGAGACAGCTATTATAGGCCCGAAGGGCAGGCTGCCCAAAATGTACCACTTTGGGCATACTGATTATTTTAAATAAAAGTTATTTAGAAGAGTCTGTGCAAGAAGGACACTCAGACCCTCCTCTGTCCCCCTGAATGCAGGAAATAAATTTCTCCCCTGAAAGTTACTCTCCCTACCAGAAGCTAAAGAGACTTCCTTATCACCAGAGATAGAAAATTTAGAGCCAGAAAGGCAATAGAAACAACCCTTGTTACTTTTTACTAATTTCCTAGCATAGTCCAAATTCCTTTCAGAATTCCTTACTAAATAAAGCTCCCAAAGTTAAGGGTTTTTGTCCTGCCAATTCCTCACAGATTTATTGTCTCTTTGCCTAAAAAGTTCAAAAACTATCTGCTTTGGTCATTTCTGTATGTCTCAATGTCATTATTGGGCCTCCGTGTGCATATAACAAAATTTTATTGTTTTTTTTTCTCCTATTAATCTGTCTCAAGTAAATTCAATCTTAGTCCAGCTGGAAAACTTTAAAGGGTAGAGAAGAATTTTTTCTTCTCTTAACTATGGAGGGGAAAAATGTAAAAGGGAATGAAGGGATGGTCTGGAACACACTGGGATCAAGAGCCTACTAGGTGCCCACATTGGGAACACCAGGGAGGAAGTTGGGTTGGTGCTGTTAGCTCCTGAATGGTGTCTTCAGTCTGGATACTGGGCCCTCCAACTCCTGAGCAAGGAATGGCTGGACAGACATCAAAAGACAGCAGAGGTGGGCAGCCCAGGTGGCTCAGTGGTTTAGCGCTGCCTTCAGCCCAGGGCCTGATCCTGGAGACCCAAGATCAAGTCCCACGTTGGGTTCCCTGCATGGAGCCTACTTCTCCCCCCTGCCTATGTCTCTGCCTCTCTCTCTCTCTCATGAATAAATAAGTAAAATCTTTAAATAAAAAGAGAGACAGCAGAGGGAACTCGGGAGTCATGAGTGAGTTAGGAGAAAAACCTAAGAAGAGGTTTCCAGACACTAGGTGAAGTACGATTTCAAGAAAGAGGGGCCAATCAACTCTACCCAAACACTCCTGAGAGACCCAGTAAGCTAAGAGGGAAAAATCAATCCCTAGAAAAGGCAAAACAATACTGTTGTTCTACCCCTGGTAGGGAGTGTGGGAATAGGGCAGGTATCAGACATCATTTGGGGTATGGCAAAGTTCTGTTTCCTGAGGGAGATGGTACTCAAGAGCTGAAAGCATTCCGTGGCAGTACACTTAGGGTCTGTTCATTGCCTTGTATGTAAAGTTTTTGCCTTGAAAGACACCCTAGTCAAAGAGCTTCATGAAACATATAAGTGAAAGTGACCACTGTCTGCTATTCTACTTTGAACTGAACTCAAAAATAAGCTAGATCTATAGAAAGATGAATAGATGGCCAACTATGGAATAAAGCAAGAATTGTAAAATGCTAATTACAGAATCTAAGAGGTGAGGATACAGACTCACCGTAAATTCAACTTTTAAGTATATTTGAAAATTTTCAACAAAACAATTGGGGGAAATGTTATTCATAGGATAGCATTCAGCAACCTTGAGAGTTAGTAGTTTGCTCACCCCAAGGCTGAGTTTAACTGAGAATGCATGTGAATAGACTGGTGACAGTCAGGGTCAGGCATGGGTTGGGAAAGGAACTTTGCTGTAAAGGTGAGAAGGAAACCAGAGTCACTGCTGAGGGTTAATGGTGACAACTGAGGTTTGTCTGTATGCTAATGAAAATGACCTGCAGACACTATTATGCGGCCACAAGGACAGTTGTGAAAGCAAGGCTCTTGGCAAGGACCAGGAAGGAACCTCCTCCCAGAAGGGAGGGCCTGCCTCTAAGGGGAGTACAGACCCTGTGCCCATGACCAAAGGAGGGAAGCTAAAGCAGGTGTGCACAGGCTTTAGGGTAGGATGTGCTCACTACAGAATGTTACTTTAAATACTGCAGGGAAATCTCTCAAAGGTTCTGTGAGGGATCTCATGTATAGTGAAGCGTCCTCCTGGGACACATTTAAGTGAATGTTTTCTTTCTCTCCATTGCCACATGCATGTCTTGTCCTAATGAAAGACATTTTTCCCATATCTCAGCTCCTATCCTGGAACACTCACCCAAGAAGCAAACAAAAGGTCAATGAAAAATACCAATGTCTCTATGCTAAAAATTGGGTGACAAAAACTTTCAAAGATCAGGTGGGTTATAATTCCTTTAATTCCTTGCGTTCAACAAAATTGAATGAGAGAGAAACTAGTCAAACTGTCAGCTGATACACCCTGATAAAACTATATGATTTTTGGCATGTCATCTGGAAGAAGTTCAAGGAATTAATTAACATTGCTGTAACAAAATGTCTTTCATTGTGAACAACACATTACTACATCTATTTTTAAAAGTCATAGAATTTACAGTGAAATCTGCATCGGGGTCTCATTTCCGGTAATAAAAAATAGTCATCTATGAATTAATTTAAAACAAAGCCCCATCTTTGGTAGAGAGATGAATGTCACCTTGATGAATTAAGTACGAAGAATCACCATAATCCTAAATCAATCTAGAAGAAAAAAATTAACACTTATTGTCTAAAGGAATAATTTTTATGTAAATATTTACATTTGAGAAAATCAAGACAGAGTGATTAATAAAAGACCTACAAACAAAATTATATTACAGTAGGATAAAATTTTATGTGAAAAGTGGAATCGCAATTCAAGTGCAAAGACAGGGACTGTGTGAAATATCCAGCAGTTAGAAGAAGGCCTTCTTCATGTATTTCTTAAGTGAATGATATAGACATAAATTATTATGTTATTTAGGTTCCACTTAAAATAGAGACTAACAGTTTTACTTTCAAAGGTCTATATTTGTAAGTTGCTGGAAGAGACATCATTTGCAATTCATTAAATTGAGGTGAGAATTTTAAGATGTCAAGTTAAAAATCCATGAATGGAATATAGTACTTCACAATTTTTGAAGGGGCCACTAGAAAACTAAGTGTGGAGACCTCTAGTTTAGGCAACTCTCTAGGATACCCATATTTGCATCCAGAGGGCATGGGGAGTGAGGCAGTCTCCTGAGCCCTAGGACCAGTCAGTACAGATTACAGACATGCTATAGATTTGCTACAGACAATGCAGATCTTAATCTTACTACTTTTCTTGCATGAAGTGCTTTTAAAATTTCTCTAAGTCGGGAGGCCTGGGTGCCTCAGCTGTTAAGCATCTGCCTTCAGCTCAGGGCACGATCCTGAAGTCCCAGGATCGAGTCCCACATTGGGCTCCCTTCAGGGAGCCTGCTTCTCCCTCTGCCTATGTCTCTGCCTCTCTCTGTGTGTCTCTCATGAATAAATAAATAAAATCTTATAAAAAATTTTAAATAATAAAATTTCCTTAAATCAACCTAGAGTGAAATACAAGCATGTACTGAGCCCTGCACAATGCAGTGAGAAACATCCAAAAGTGGACGTTTTATTTCACATACACTAGTTTGAGTGTAGTGAGGGAGGACTGCCCTGGTTTTTATCAGAGGCTCTCTGCTTCCCGTGCATTTCATGAATTGGCATCTGGAAAGCAAGAGCAGAAAGACCCCCAGTAGAGGATTGCCATTGTCTCAACTTACCATCTGCAGCCAAATGTTGGTGGTTAAAACTTGGTTCTTCTCATCCTTCAAAGAAAAAGAAAGAACCATAAATATTGTTTATATGGTTTACAAAAGAGGGAGTGATATCATTATTCATGCAGGAATGGGACTGCTGGAACTCCTGGAGTGTGTGGGAATCAGGAGGTACCAAGTGCTTCCAAATACACTTAAGCAGCATTTCCCCAGAGTTAAGGTTTTCTCTTTATTCTAAAGTAATGCACATTTATTATAGAGCACTTACAAAACATGAAGAAGTATAAAGAAGAAAATTAAAACCCCACAGCCCCACAATCCAGAGATGACACTTGCTAATGATTTAGTTTACTTTCCTTTGTACCCTTTACAATAATTTATATGCTTAAGAAAATAAAATTGGGAATAAATTCCATTTTTTTAAAGTCAAGTTTATTACCAGAATGTATACAGTTTTAAACAAATATAAGTATCTCATGCTTCCCTCCCCCAGGAAAGGGAACATAACCTGTTAAAGCTGCCATGCTGTATGCCAATGGTGCTGTTTGGGTTACATTTCTCCCTGGTCACTGTGGATCTGCCTGCCTTTTCTCTCATCTTCTATCTACTGGGAAGCATGCCTAGCCACACACACCTGCAAGGTAAATTCTGCCCTAATGAGTAAACCAGGTTTCAGAACGGTAACACAACTTTATGAAGGAGCTATTCAAACCTGGATCTTTCTGACTCAAAGTCTTTTTCCCCACATTTCCAAACCACCTAAGGATGGGGTCCAGCAGGTCTGTACTCTAACCATAGCTTTGCTCCAGCATAGGAACCTAAAGAAAATTCTAATCAACATCAGCCTTTCCAATTGGGATGTAAGCAGTGTCTTATCACAGCTGGACAAGCCCAACATGGCCCAGCAAAAGTGAGTGTACACAGACTAATGAGTAAGTTTCATGCAATACTTATACTGAAATGGTGTTATTCAGCATTTGGCACTCAATTCCCAACTAAAGGACTCTGTAAATTCACAATTGCCATTCTCTCTAGGAAAAAAATATTTATTAATGCCCCCAAGCAGATGTGCCTAGAAGCGGAGACTGTGAGCTCCTCCAACAGGAATTATCTGGCCCCATTAACTGATGGCATACATGAGAACAGACCCAATGGCAGAAAGAACATGGCATCTGCTGGGGCGTGGTCAGAGGGCAGGGATACTAATGAGAAATAAATGCTGTTTCTCATGAAAATAAAAATGTGTTGAATATGTAAGGAACTGGCAAAGATTCTTTGATGCATCAATGCCCCCTGGCTCTGCAGCTCACACTCTGAGCAAATTTGAGAGGTGAAATTGGCAGGTCTAGGTATGTGAATCCCAAAGAAAGAAAAGAGCTGCTTGGGAATGGACAGTGGACAACATCCCAGTAGGTCCTAGACCACAGCTGTGTCCAGAAGAAGATGCCACTTCTTGGCACAGGGAAAATATATCCTATTTTCCAAAATAAATATTTCCAAAATAAATATTTTGGTGATAGGGAAAATATATCCTATTTTCCAAAATAAAACATGGTAGTCTTTTTGGTGGAAAAAGTTACATAGCTAACATTTCTCTGTACTGCATACTGAACAAATGGTCCCCGATAGAACCATATATTTGAACTGCATGAGTACTCTAGTTCCAGTTCAATCTCCAATATTATTTGAAAGCATCAGTGAACTCTTTTAGGACATATATTCATTGCATCAACTTATTAAGGAGTTGTTATTTTTAATGGACTTAAAATTAGCCAGTGTTCCATTTGGGTGGTTTTCCTTCTTTTAATTGCATCTGTGTCTCAGCTTCTGAGAAAAAAGGCTTCTGTGGTTTGGGAGCTCAATTACTACCAATCTAATTAAAAGGCTTTCTTCTTTCCAACATTCCAACTGAAACCTCATTAGAGTGAAACGGAATTTCTGCATATGTAGCAGCATGGGACTGAAGTGCCGGCGTTTCAAACTGTAATCAACACTGAGCAGCAGCCAGCCACCGCCCGGGAGCACAACGATGCCAGGTAGGGGAGTCCTCCTTGGAGACTCAGAAGGACCAGCCTGCAGATTGGCAAAGAGGCTGCTATGTGCATTCCCAGGGTGGATCTCTTTCCTCAGCTTCCATCCCAGGGCCACCTGCTGGCTAAGACTCTGGGCTCTCTAAGTCTGCACAGCAACAAGGTATCCTACCTCTTTCCCATTCCCATGAGCAGTGTCCCTTCCCCATCACACAGTGAATGTTTGGGGTTCAAACTTAACCCCCACTGTGATGGTATCTGGAAGCTGAAGCTTTGGAAGATTAGGTCATGAGAGCAGAGCCTCCATGAATGGGATTAGTGCCTTATAATAGAGACCCAAGAGAGCTCTCCTGCCCTTTCCGCCACGTGAGGACATAGAGAGAATATAGTCTATGAACCAGAAAGCAGGTTCTCACCAGAAACCAGATCTGCCCATGCACTAATCTTGGATTTCTCAGCATCCACATCTGTGAGAAATAAATGTGTGTTGTTTAAGCCACCCAGTCTGTGGTATGTTCATTACAGTAGCCCAAGATGAAGACAGTACCCCACCACACATAGTCTGACTTTACTCAGCTCCAGATGGGGCCTCTCTGCTCTCATCCAGCTGCACTGCTGGAAGAATAAAGTCTAAGGTTCCTAGTGAAGTACATAGTCTTTTCATAGTCCTGTCAAGTGTTCAAGTGTCCATTCATTCATTCATTCATTCAACAAGTGTTTACAGAACACTTCCTGTCTCTGGCATTACTCCATCTAGACTTGTTATGGTAAGAGATGAACATTGCTCTTGAGCTCACAGAATGTAAAAATGTGAGTTGGGGCTGGGATTACACAACTCAATAGTGATATAATTACAAAAAGGAAGAGAGCAGAGTACCTTCAGAGAAGATGACAGGGTGGAGTGGCAAGGATGAGCCTTCATTTTTATGCCCTATGATATTGGAAGACCAAAAGACATGGATCTCTCATGTCATCATTTGTACCATTTGCCCTTCAAAACCTCACTTCTCCTCACCTCCTGGTGAGGCCTGCTCTCCCCCACACCTTCCTCCTTGCTTCTGCCTTGGACTGAGGCTGACTCCTGGCTCACCAGAGGCTCAGGCAGACTTTGTCTTTACATAGGAGAATGCGGAGCAGTGAGGCGAGGCATTAGGGAGACAGATTATAGTTAAGCATGAGGAAGAACCTCCCTGGCCTACTACAGTCCAGCCTACTTCAGGAAATACTTGGCAACCAGCTCCTGGAGTTATAAACACAGAGGACAGCCACATGCCTGAAGAGGACATGGACGTCCCTCGGTAGCCCTTCAGGGTTGCAGCTCAGGTGACTCAGAGCCCAGATAGTCTACAGTGGTCAAGTCTCCTACACACCCTGGTGCCCAAGCCCATACCAGCCTCTAGCCCTCCCTTCCTGACACTCCCAGCACACCCACAGTGCCCTGCTTCCAGAGCCTTCTGCCGGAGAGCCTAAGGCACAATTCCAGCCTGCATTCAGTAGTTGTGCCTCAGGGTTTGCATACTGCTGCAGATGCCGAGGTAATGTGGAGAACTAGGCACAGAGACCCAGCCTTTAGTTTGGAAAGTTGGCAGATGGATCTGTAGTCCCCAGATGCCTCTCTGGCCTCAGGCATTAGGATGTTCCTGGCAGTATATATAGGGGCTCCACCCCCATCGCTCAGAATCTACTCACTTAACCCAAGAGGGAAATATCCCTCCCTTTCATCTGAACATCCTCCACTGACAGTAAAGCCACCAGCTTCCTGCACTGCACTTGAGCTGGTTTAAATCCTGAATTAGCTGATGAGGCTCCATTCAATAGCTGGATGACACACTGATCAAACTCTAGGATTCCTGTGGGAAGGGGGAATGCTATCTCCAAACCCTAGTCCCAAACCCTGGCCCAACAAGCAGCACAGAATCTGAACATGGGTTTCAGTGATTCCAGACTCTTAGGCTGCCACTTGGCCATTTCTGTCCTGACCCAGCCTGGCAGGATGGCATGCAGGGGCAGATCCCATACCAGCAGAAGACCCACCAGGCTCCAGGCTTTCAATCTCAGCCACTCAGATTCTGTGGGTTTCAATTTTCTCTCCTAGGAACAAGGAGATTAACAGTTGCCCTGAACACCTCCCAGAGTGGAAGAGGCAAAGAGAGCATCATACAAGTCATGACATGTGACTCAGTGCCAGTGGTTATCCCTGTGGGGCTACTCTCACCACAGAGCTCTACTGTAAGACTCACACTCCTTCTTGACCCTGGGACCACAAAGGAAGAGACAGGACCTGTGGTTGCCAGGGAGTCACAGGAAGCCCTTGCAGCAAAGCATCCTCAACGCCAACAAGCCTAATGCCTCATTTGTTTTTGGTTTTGTTTTGTTTTGTTTAATCTGAGCACTTCAGAATATTATTCAGCCTTAAAAAATAAGGAAATTCTGCTATTTGTGACAGCACAGATGAACCTATGAACCTAGTGGACACCATCCTAGGTGGAATAAGCCAGACACAGAAAAATAAATACTACATGATTCCACTTTTATGAGGAATCTAAAATAGTTGAGCTCACAGAAGCACAGAGTAGAATGGTGGCTGCCAGGGAAATGAGAGGTCTTAGTTCATAGGAAAAAAAGGTTCAACTCTGCAAGATAAATAATTCCTAGAGATCTCCTGTGAGACATGGAGCCTATACTTAGCAATGCTATATTATATGCCTAAAAATGCAGCCACTCTGGAAAATTGTGTGGAGGTTCCTCAAAGAGTTAAAAATAGATGTGCCCTATGACCCAGCAATTGCACTGTTGGGGATTTACCCAAAGATACAGATGCAATGAAACACCGGGACACCTGCACCCCGATGTTTCTAGCAGCAATGTCCACAATAGCCAAACTGTGGTGTCCATAGAAAGATGAATGGATAAAGAAGATGTGGTGTATGTATACAATGGAATATTACACAGCCATTAGAAATGACAAATACCCACCATTTGCTTCGACATGGATGGAACTGGAGGGTATTATGCTGAGTGAAATAAGTCAATTGGAGAAGGACAAACATTATATGGTCTCATTCGTTTGGGGAATGTGGAAAATAGTGAAAGGGAATAAAGGGGAAAGGAGGAAAAAATGAGTGGGAAATATCAGAAAGGGAGACAGAACATGAAAGACTCCTAACTTTGGGAAATGAACTAGGGGTGGTGGAAGGGGAGGCGGGCAGGGGGGGTGAGAGTGACTGGGTGACGGGCACTGAGGGGGGCACTTGATGGGATGAGCACTGGGTATTATTCTCTATGTTGGCAAATTGAACTCCAATAAAAATAAATAAATAAATAAATAAATAAATAAATAAATAAATAATAAAATCTGCTAAAAGGGAATATTATATGTTAAGCATTTGAAAGAAAGAAAGAAAGAAAAGAAAGAAAGAAGAAAGAAAGAAAGAAGAAGAAGAAAGAAAGAAAGAAAGAAAGAAAGAAAGAAAGAAGAAAAAGAAAGAAAGAAGAGAAAGAAAGAAAGAAAGAAAGAAAGAAGAAAAAGAAAGAAAGAAGAAAGAAAGAGAAAGAAAGAAAGAAAGAAAGAAAGAAAGAAAGAAAGAAAGAAGAAGAAAGAAAGAAAGAAAGAAAGAAAGAAGAAAAGAAAGAAAGAAGAAAGAAAGAAAGAAAGAAAGAAAGAAAGAAGAAGAAAGAAAGAAAGAAAGAAAGAAAGAAAGAAAGAAAGAAAGAAAGAAAGAAAGAAAGAAAGAAAGAAAAGAAAAGAAAGAAAGAAAGAAGGAATTTTTAAGATGATAGCTTATGGTTTAGATTGTGGGGAGGGTTTCACGTGTATATATTCATCTCAAAACCCGTCAAGTAGTATACATTGCATCTGTTTAGCTTTTTCTAGGTCAACTGTACCCCAATAAAGGGACAAGTTTTTTAAATATATTTTGATTTAAGCAGCCATGCTTTTTAAATCAATCTCCCAGAATAATCATGTATTTTCTTTGAGTACAACAGTTCTGATGATGTGTAATGTGCTATCTTGCATTTCATAGAGCAATTATTCTTTTGGAAGTTGTACAGCAACATTATTCAACATTATTTTGCAGAGCTCCCAACACTTTTCCTTTGCTTTTGTATAGATGCTTGGAAAAAGTAGACAACAATACATCTCACTGTATCTAAATTCTTGTCTGTAGAGAAAAGTGTTGGATAACAGAAATTCCTATTTGTGTAGTCTCTATAGTTTATACCAAGGATTACTTCTTTTATCTAATTTAATTTTACACCAAACATATTTTGTCCTAGTTTTATAGAATAATAAACTGAGAGTCTGTGGTTTTTCCTGAGTCAGCAAGATAGTAGGTCTGACAAAAACAAAAACAAAACAAAACAAAACAAAAAAAAAAAAACTCTACTCCTATCCAGAATAAGATATAAACTCCTATAAATCAGTAAGAAAAGGGCGGACAATCCAATAGAAAGACAGGCAAAAGGCGAACAAGCACATGATTTTTACTACAGAGAATATCAGCAAATAATATCTGAAAATAGCATAGCTAAAACTTCAGTAGACATTTGCATTCTTTCAAATGTCACATGTGCACACATGCATGCATACACTTTTCTTTCAACTCATTCAGTCTTGTACCAACTCAGGAAAGTCAGTACTATTATTATTCTCATTTAACAATGGGGATTATCAGAGAGCCCAAATTTAACGTAATATGTCTGTTCTGTTTGAAGTGAGTGTATTTCTCCTTTATAATCAGGAGGGAGGGGAGTGCATTAAACTATCAACTGTGAAACAAAACAAGCTTTTGGCCCTGGGTCACACAACTCAGTGTGGAAGCTGAGATCCAACCCTTTACCTGTTTATCTCAACACCTGTGTTTGAGCCACAATGAGACTCTGCTCCCAATGTCATAATAGTGAGCACCTTGGTGATGTTAATGAAAAGTGGTTCCCTTTGGTATTTCTATTATACAGGAGTTCTCCAAGTATAGTCTGGGAACCTCTAAGGTTCTGAGATGCTTTAGAGAATCAGTGAAGTCAAAACCTTTTTCATAATCAGTAGATGTTATTAGGCTGTTTTCCCCCTCATTTCCTCATGAGCACTGAGTAGAGCTTTGCAGAGAACACATTGCATATGATGTCAGCAGCAGACTAAATACAGAAGATAAGAGAATCCAGTTGCCTTCTATTAAGCTTGGCATTAAGGAGATTTGCAAAATATAAAACAGTGCCACCCTTCTCACTAAAATTGTTTTGCTTCAGTAAATACAGTTACTTTTCAGAAAAATATTAGTTACATTAACATGGCATGGGTTTATTATAATATTAAGTCAATTAGTGAACTTAAACTGTTTTCTTAATTTTCATTTCTAACATGGTAAATATTGATTGATATAACCCACGTAAAAAAACCTGGGGGGGGGAATTCCCAATAACTTTTATGAAAGTAAAAGGGTCCTGAAGCTTAAAAGCTTGAAAGACACTGGCAAAGGGCTCAGCATTTGTGAAACATTCTGTTTCTTGTACCTAAAGACCTGGCCCTCAAAGGGTGCAGAGCCCTATTCCATCTCTGTTACCATTTTGGGGTTGCTCGGGGTCTATGTCTTAGGAGTACAACTGAAAAGTCTAGATATCACAGGCAGACTGCGTGTATTACTAACAAGTTGTGTAAACTTGGGGTGGTCCCTGCGCTTTACCCAGACTTGGTTTCCTCTACATAAAAATAGGAAACTGATTGCCATCTCTCCAGAAAGTTGCAAAGATTAAATAAATAGCACACAAAAAGTGCCTATAACATAATAAGGTTTTCCACTTTTCAATGATCAGAAACAAGTTCCTCTGACACAGGTACTGGGGAAGCTTAGAAGGTTGGCCCACACAGGCAAAATCTCCTCTCTATATGACTGCCTATCTTTGGAGGTGGCACATAATTACATTAGTTTTATTCTCACTGAAATCTAGGCCTAACAGGTAAATGTCTTGACGTCAATATTTAATTTTCTTAATGAGTTAAGTGTATTCTGTGATGTATGAATGAGAAAATGTGAATCTTTTCAAAAAGAATGTGTGTAACACAGTTCCCTCATGATATAGATGTGTCTCCTTCTGCCAGCTACCCAGCTTCATGGCCAGCTTGGCCCAGGAACCTCAGTATTTTCCTACTGAGGCTCTGGAACTCCTTAATCACTGACCTGGTTAAAGATATATACTTATTTCTAACAGTATTGTTAAGTACTAACAATGGAAATGTGTTATGCTATGGTCCTTTAAAACACAGCACCCTTGGGATGTCTGAGTGGCTCAGTGGTTGAGTGTCTGCCTTCAGTCCAAGGTGTGATCGTGGGGTGCAGCGATCAAGTCCCACATCTGGCTCCCTGCATGGAGTCTGCTTCTCCCTCTGCCTATGTTTCTGCCTCCCTCTCTCTCTCTTTATGAATAAACTGTTTTGAAAAAATAAAAAAATAAAACACAGCACTCTGAAAAGCCTGATACTGTAGACAATGCTCCAAAGAACTCCACTGAAACAGACTTGGAAAACTGCCTTTAGAACTACCCAAAGTGATTTTTATCTTTTATTCTATTTTTAACTATCAAAGTTAATTCTGCATAGCTCTACAATACTGTTTTCAGGAGTAATGCTGAGAAAGACTTGAAGAAATCTGTAAAATCAGGTCAGAGTATAACACACACACACACACACACAAACACACACATACATACACACATAATTTTTGTTTTCCTTCTAATAGGTCAGTGTGTAATTCCTTACTGACTTAATCCCAGGTAAGACAACATATCACCAAAAGTGGCCCATCAGGCTGACTCCCTGGAAAGTATTCATACCAGGTGAACTAAGGGTAAGTGTGTGTCCTAAGCTTAAGTCCTTGATTTGACCGATGCCAACTGATTTTCTTTCCTGAACAAAACCCACTTCCCAGTCCAATATTGAAGGGACTGGAGCCCATCATCAAGCCAGTCCAACTGCCTATGTGTACAGATATGAGAGGGATTCCCCGGGGAAGTTACTGGCTCTGACCTTGTAAGGTTCCTGCTGAGAGCACCCCAGCCCCAGCACTGCTCAGGTTCCCCAAGGAGGGGGAGGTTTCAAGAATACGTTTCTAATTGGAACTGAAAGGCCTTCTTTCCACTTCTATAAGAGAGAGGGCCTCCCTATCTCCCCAAGAAGAACCAAAATTGGAAGAATGAAGCCCATGAAGGGGATCATGAGAGTAAAACCTAACAAAGAAGACATCACATCTTGAGTTAGCAGAGCCAGGAAGTGGAAGGTGTGACAATGGGAGCAGGGGAGATTATGCAGTGCAGGAGAGGTCAGAAGGGCTTCAGTGGCCCTGGGTGATCCAGGAATCAAGCTTATCTCAATTCTCCTTGAACAGACGCAATAATTTTCCCATCATTAACCATCATCCTAACTGAATCAGTGTCCAAACATTGCCTTTACTGTTTACCACACACACAGCACACATGACATATTATCTTCAATTAGGCTAAGAAAAATCACATACACCTCCAGACCCCCACAAATGGGCCTGAGAAATTACAGAAATGTGTGCAACTTCAGCACCAAGCCTTCCGATGAACCCTGGTGGGAACTGGCTACAGCACATCTCATTATAACTGAGGGTCCTCTAAAGACACGAGCTGGGGATATGGGCATCCCAAAAGAACACCCCATGTGTAACTGGTGCAAAGTTGGGTTCAAAAGGCCAGAGAGGAGGGGACGAAGTATGTGAAGGGAAGATGGGAGCAGAATACAAAGCAGTAACATTTTCTTTCTTTGTTGCTATTTGTAGAAATATTTCTAATATTTCTAATAAGGGACAAAAATGATGTTAAAAAAAGTTCACCACCATTGCAACTCAGAAAATTAAAAAGTATGAGTAGAGAGATTATGAGGATAAGGTCTGGGCAAGAGGGAAAAAAATTGGAATGACAGCTGCATAAACAAACTAAGGTAATAAATGAATGAATGGATGTATTTTTTAAAATAGCAAATACAAAGAAGAAAGGAAGGCAAGATAGGAATAACTAAAATATAA
This sequence comes from Nyctereutes procyonoides, assembly GCF_905146905.1. Classification (NCBI taxonomy): domain Eukaryota; kingdom Metazoa; phylum Chordata; class Mammalia; order Carnivora; family Canidae; genus Nyctereutes; species Nyctereutes procyonoides. Next base: position 55,169,368 of record NW_026575047.1, on the reverse strand, counting down.
AACATAGTCTGGAAAAAAGCCCAAACAAGAAGGGCATGCTTCACATGAGTTCTCTATACTATATAACTTAATAAAGCCTTGGGTCAAATTAAACATGATTTCAAAGGCAAAATTACAAAATAACCAAATGAAATGAAAGGGAAACTTCAGAGTTAAAGAAATAAACTGAGAACCAAAACAACACGACCACATTATCTAATAAGTTAGACACAAAAAGGGACAAAATAGACCCAGCTAAAAACTGAGTTACTGGCATGAAAGCAAGGCATGAGATAATCACAGTTTGTGCAGAGGAAAAACACAAAGAGATTAAGTCAATTAAGGAAGAGGTCAGAGACGGAGGTGACACAGGAAGATAGAACTGGAGCTGAAATGGAGAATAGACACATTGAGAAAATTAAGTGCACAGGTTCTGGTAAAACAGTAGATTCCATAACATGAATACCATCATGTCACAAAACACCTAGAAATACTGGGGGGGAAATCAATCAAAGCTTTTTAAATATAAAACTTAAGCTCATAAAAAATATGAGAAATCCCTCAATACAAAGAATACAAGAGCAAACTGAAATGAACATTATGAATACATGAGTTGATACTGGAAGAGCCTTGGAGGTAGAACCGTGGTGGCCAGTTATATTCACAGAGAGCTTGAGCAGTGCCTTGGTGGAACTGAAGAAAAAGCTTTGATTTCACAGGTGAGGGGAACTGAACCAAACTCCACACCACATCCATCCACATGACACAGGCCACAGTCCTTTGGACACCCCTACACTTTCATGGATTTTATCTCCAGCAGCACTCCCCCAAGTTCTCATGGAAAATATGCAAAAAAAGATCAACTTATAACTCTGACATGGAGAGGGAAGGAGCAACTCTAGGGGACCAGGCCATTTAGAGCCTTCTCCTTAGCAAAGGCGTACCCTTCAGACTTTGTCAGATCTATTCCTGCTGGGGAGAGGGCATCCCACCCATACCAGTACCCTGTAGTCTTTCTGACTCTACAGAATGGGGAAGGGAAGAGCTATATCACCAGGAAACACTTGAGCTCACACCCCCAGAGCACAGACCCTCCAAAAGACTGAGATTTCATCCTAGCATGCTTCCTCTCCTCACCTTGCCATAACACCACAAGGTTCCAGTAGGACACCAATGGGTAAAGCTGAAAGCTCCCTGACCAAGGGTGTCAAGGGCAGGTCAAGGTCAAGCAAGGGAAACAAAAATAAAGACACTAGAGGAATTTAAGGCCTCTGGCAAGCTACAGCAAACGGTAACACGTAATCACTAGCCAAACTAATAGAAATTCTCATACTAATGGTGTTTGCCTCAATTCCTATTACCTTAAAAATCATTTTTGGCTTATGACAGAAAAACCACAAGGCAACTAAAAGACAAGAAAAAATAATCTGAGGAGACAAAGCAAGCATCAGAACAAGACACTGACATCAAGTCTGAAATCCTATTCAACTGTAAGACACGTGTATTTTCCAAAAATGTTACAATGTGAAAAAAAAATCTTAGAATTGATGGACTATGGTGTAAAGTGTATTTTTACAGATAATGAAAGTTAAAGAAGGTATGAGAATTAGTAGAGACTTCTAACGATCAATCTCAACATCATTCATTCCAATGTTCAAAAAACAAGTGGGGGCAAAGAGCCTACACAGGCATTTCCTCCAGAATCAACAGTGAGATTTTTACACATTATCTGAAAGGCAGAGACATTTCTAAGTTTGCAAATGTTACTAAACTCATTCAAACAGAGAAGGCTAATGGGAATGATCTATAGGAACATATTGCTAAACTATAGGAATTAGAAAAACTGAATTTCATTGTGGTAATTTCAGAGCACCAACAGTTGCAACTCAGGAAAAGAAGTTGAGAGTCCCTGTCACACATTTCCAAATAGCATGCTACCCTGAACATCTTAATCAAGAAGAAGATAAGAAGCAATATGGGAATATTTCCCTCTTCCAAATATTTCAAAAAAATACAACAGGAAAGGAAAAGATGGGCATTTAAAGCAACCAAAGATCTAGTAAAGGAGAGGCCAGATGGTGGGGGCTTCTGTAAAAAGATAAGCCAATATCTACCACTGAACCCCTTCAGAGAAGTCTGAGGTCAGTTGGTGGCTGAGCACGGGTGTGGGTGCAATCTGTGCATGGGAACCTGACACAGGTGCATGTTGGGGGTGATGAGCACCACTGAAGTAGTCCAAAGGACTTTCTCATAGCAGCTGACCCAACGTTCTTTCTCTTCAAGCTAATTATGTGATCAAATGCCCACCTCTGGTGACAGACTTTTATTAAGGCCCTGCTCTCTGCCAATATGGAGAGGCAGGAGCATTATATGGCAACACTTCATCCTCTACAGGGGTTCCACAGGTCCCATCCTGATCTAAAGGTGGCCCAACATGGCCCAGCATGCCTGTTCTGAGGTTTTGATGTTCTCATGCATGCAGCTACCTAGGAAGCCCCTAGTGCGAACTCCAAACCTAGGAACACAGTAGCAGAGAAGCCTGTATTTAAGGTTCTACCCTTTAAAGAAACCAGGCTGGGGTCACCTTGGAAACCTGAATGCTAAAAAGTATTACCCAAATGATGTACATCAACGAAAAGAAAGCACTATGATGCCCTCTCAGATTCCCAGTTCGTGCTGTTATCATGAAGATTTTGAGAAATCTCAAAGAACTTTATTAAATTTGTGGTTCCCAAGTGTAATTACAGGATCTTTTTTGCTTGTCTATACAATCTATAAATAATGAGTCCTCTACAGATCTTTAGGCTCTAGTCCTTTTCTTATGGACTTGTAGAAAGCTAATAAATTGCCAGTACCCAGAAATAACTCAGTAATTCATTCTAACCACCGCAGAGTTCTCACATTAAGAAAGGAAAATTCTATACCTCTCCCTTCCTCAGCCCAAAAGTCCATCTCCCATCTAATACAGAGCATATTCAGATACCCTATTCTACATGGAACAATGAGGAGCTAAATAAGCCAAATTCAGACTATTCACAGACCTCATTTCTTCTTCTGGGTAGTACAATGAAGTGATTCATGTCATAAAGCACACTATACCAATTACCAAGAAAAATGTTCCTATCACAAAATCAGGAACAGAATGACTTTGGAACTTTTTCATGATTCCAGTGATTAAATAGTTTGCATAAAGTTCCAAAGTATGCCCTTCCTTAATAAATGACCTTTTGTTATGTGTCAGCTGCTTAATATTTCAGCAAAATTTTTTTTCCTTATAAACCCTGAATTTGCTAAGAAGAAAAATGCTTATGCAGGGGATGCCTGAGTTTAAATCTACAACAACTATGGCTGAATCTCTCTTCTACAACTTCCCACCTTCTCAATCCCCTCTATAATCATATTTCACCTTTGGATCAGAATAAATTGCACCCATTTTTATATTCATCATAATGTAGAACAACAATTGGTTTCTCTTCAGTTTAACAAGGGGATGAACTTGTCCTAACAACTTGGATTCCATATTCAGATTGTTATAATGGATTAGGTTATGAAATTAGGAGAGTTTCCCAGGGAAAGAGGTGCTTCTTGACATTTCTTAAGAACTTTCACCAACTTTCAGAGTGAGTTGCTCTCTATCTTCTTCCTAGCTCCCAAAGATACTTCCTAACCTCCCTTGACTAACCACATGCTGCAGCACTCACTTCCCCCTCTGCCCCCAGTAAGACCTTCTCAAGATGCCACCTAAGTTGTTTTGCCAGGAGTTTAAAGACACGCCCTGTTCTCAGTTGTCCTTATAATCTCTGACAGTGGCAAGCTCTATCAGAAAGGCACAGGTGAATAATGGATAAGATCATCAGAACACACCTTCTCTTCTGGCTCTTACAAACTGAATAAAGATACTAATAAGAAAAAAAATTGCCCAATAAATTCACAAATGAAAAGGAAAGGAAGAATACCATAAAGATTATGAATATGTGTAGCTGCTTTGGGTGAAAGGGGTAAAATGAGACTTCTCAAAATATACAAATGGAAAATAAGTGACAGATTGCCATTGAATATGGTTTGTCTTCTCTCATTTTATTGGATTGATTTTGACATCAAATTTATAAATGAACAAAACTCTGAAATACTGCTACATTTCCACATTGTGGATTTGTCCTCCTCTGGGTATGGGCTCACAGATTTCTCACCATGCATAGTAAGAAATGATCCTGAGAAAATGAAAGAACGATTGGCTTCCACAGCTATAGACCTTTTTCTTAAATTTGTACTAATGTAAAGATGTATGTATATAAAATAAACCAAGTAACCTTTTAAGTATTTTAAAGTGGTAATGTTCAGAAGCTGATAATGGTATAGCAAAACTGGTAGTTTCCAACACTGTGAGTCAATGTATAAACTGCTACATACTTTCTTCAAAGCAACCTTGAAATTTGCCTTTATGTTGAGACTTAAAAAAAATTAACTTTTTGGGCTTATTCCACATCTAAGAAATGACTTTAAAGAAATAATCAGGAATCAGAATAAACAAGGAAATCCAAAGGTATTCATTATATTACTTATAGTGCCAACAATATTATAAACAAGTTAATTGCCCAATAATAAACTGTAGCATATCCATAAAAGGGAACACTATGTAATTACTGAAATGTTTCTAAAATAATGTAAAACACATTAAAATGTGTGTGAAAAACACAGTAAAATGTGTTTTGAGAGAAAAGCATAAAATTGCATTTTAGTATTATCCATTGTTTAAATTCTATTCTGGTGATCCTCCTATTTCTCATCCCCTGTTTAGTCGTGAATATGATTTGATTCTTTCAATACCAAACTGCTCTATAAAACTCTCACATCCAACCTGCTTTACTAAGTATCTTGACCTCTCTAAATAAAATATATGCATGATGTGATACTGACCTTAATGTACACATAACTTTAGGAGTTATGATTCCTATCTCATTTTTGATACTATACATTTTGACTTAGAGAATTTTTAAATCCTCACTGCAAGAGCAATAAAAATACTTAAGTTCCGGAAAGATGGAGTAGATATACTTTTTCCCATTCTTACCATTAAAAACAACTTAACTGGGTGGCAGGCACTGAGGTGGGCACTTGATGGGATGAGCACTGGGTATTATTCTGTACATTGGCAAATTGAACACCAATAAAAAATAAATTTATTTAATAAATAAATAAATACAATTTAAAACAATTAAGACCTCTGGAATATTATATATAAGGCAAAAAGACTCTAAAATGTGTACAGGAGAAGGCAGACTGCCTATAGACTTTAGTACCCAAGGAACAACACTGCAGTGAATTCCCTGGGTTTTATTTTTGATTCTTATGTCCCAGAAGGACAATTTAAAAGTCATGACTTCCACCTCCAATAGGCAGTAATGTAGGGGTAAGTAGAAATCCATATCTGGGAGGTGCTCATTCCTTTCCCCTCCCCTCATGTCAACAGAAGCCAAGTAGAAAATCTTAAATCCACCCTCACCTGGCAATTAGGCAATGCCCCCTCTTCCTCTGCTGTACTGGTGTCAGAGAAAGACAGGTAGCCAGAAAGTTTAAGTAAGACTCAGATTCTTATAACATAATGAACAAAATTTTTAGGTTACTGTTGAAAACCACTTATCATACAAAGGACCAGGAAGATCTCACAGTGAATTTAAAAAGACAATCAATAAATGCCAACAACAGGATGAACAACTATAAGATGTAGAATGATCTAATAAAGATTTTTCAAGCAAACATCATAAAAATGCTTCAGAGAACAATTGCTAACATGATAGTAATAAATGAAAAGATAGTCTTAGAAAAAGAAATACAAGATATAAAGAAAAATCATGACGACGTCAGAGGTGAAAAATAACATAGCCTAAATAAAAACTAAATGGATAGGCTGAACAGCAGAATGATTGAAAAATTAGTGAACTGGGGGGAGAACGATGGATATTACCCAATTTGAAAAACAGAGAAATTAAACTAAAAAGAAAAAATGAACAGAGCCTCAGGGACCTATATGACTACAACAAAGACCTAACAAAGACTCATATTATTGGAGTCTTGAACCAAGAAGAAGGTGGAACTGAAAAAGTACATGAAGAAATCATAGCTGACACTTCCCAAATTTGACAAAAGATACATATATATAGTTTCAAGAAGTGAGCAAACCTCAAACAAGATAAATCTTAAGAAATCCCCACCAACACACATCACGCTCAAAAACTAAAGACAATGAAAAAACCTTTAAAAACAGTAAGAGAAAAATAATACCTTATCTATAGAGAAAAAGCAATCAAATGATAGTTTATTATTCATCAGAAACCAGAAGCCAGAAGAACTTAGAATAACACTTTCAAGTGTTAAAAGAAGGGTCAACCCAGAATCCCATAAGCAGTGAAATACATTGATCAGGAATGAAGGTAAACTCAAGACATTTTCAGATTAAGACAAGTAAAAGAATTTGTTGCCTGTGACCCTTAAAAGAATGGATAAGGAAAGTTTACTAAGCAAAAAGGAATCAATAAAAGAAGAAAGCTTGAACATAAAAGAGGAAAAAATAGAGCAAGCAAAAATATGGGTAAATATGATCAGCTTTATTTCTCCTGTTGAATTTTCTACATTGTGTTTGATGGTTGAAACAAAGATTATAAAATGGTCTGAAGTGATTCTAAATGTATATAGAGGAAATAGTAAAGATGATTATATTATAAACAAGGGATGGTAAGGGATGCAAACAGGGGTAAGATTTCTGCTCTTCACTCAAGTAGATAAAATGACCACATCAGCAGATAATGATAAGCTATTTATATGTAAAGCAACACCTAGAAGACCCACTAAAAATCTATATAAAGAATTTCACTCAAAAACATTATTGACAAATCAAGAAGGAAATTTTTTTAAAAACTTTAAATAACCTATAGAAAGCAGATAAAACAAAAGAAGAAAATTAAAAAAGGAAGACAGAAAAATCAGAAAACAAAAACAAAATGGCGGTCTTAGGCCTTAACACAATAATTTTATTAAATGTGAATACCCTAAATATAGCAATTTAAAGATAGAGACTAGCAAAATAGATGAAAAAACATAACTCAATGATGCCGTCTAGAAACTTGACATCAAATATAACAATATAGGCAGGTAAAAAGACAGAAAAAGAAATAGCATGCAAATGTTATCCAGATAGATCAGAAGCAGCTATATTTGTAACAGATAAAGTAGCCTTCAGAGCAAAGAAAATTACCATAGATAAACAAATTACATAATGATAAAAGGGTCAATTCACCAAGAAAACATAGCAATCCTATATGTGTATGCTCAAAACCAGAGAACTTCAAAACATACACAACAAGAAAACCTGAAAAAGCTTAAAGGAGAAATATAAACATTCACTATTATGGTTGGAGCTCTACATACTTCTCTCTCAGTACTCGAAAGAACAAGCAGAAAGAAAATCAACAAACTTACGATTGAACTTAACAAAACACCTACCAACAGGATATAATGACATTTACATAACATTTCCCCCACAACCGCAAAATACTCTTTTCAAGTGCCCACTGAAAGCATACCATGATAGATTATATTCTGGGCCATAAACAAACCTTAACAAATGTAATATAATTGAAATCATACAAAATATGTGCTCTCCAACTGATGAAATGAAATGAAATGAAATGAAATGAAATGAAATGAAATTTATAGAAAACTGTATCAGGACAAGAAACTATTCAAAAGCTGTAACACTGAAAAACTTACTTCTAAATAATATATGGCTTAAACAGGAAGACACAAAAGAAATGTTTAAAAATACGTTGAAAATGAAAATATAAGATCAAAATTTGTAGAAGTGAAATAAAACAGTGCTGAGAGGGAAATTTATAGCACTTGAATGCATACATAAGAAAAAAGGAAAAGTCTCAAACCAATAGTCTAAATTACTACCTGAAGAATCTAAAAAAAGGAGCAAAAACACCCAAGAGAAAAAATAATAAGAAATAAAGAGCAGAAACTAATAAAATTTAAAACAAATAGAGAAAAATCAATGAAACAATGAGCTAATTATTTTAAAAGACCAATAAAATTAACAAACTTTTAGCAATACCAAAGGAAAGACAGAGAAGACACAACCAAAATAAAGAATAAAACAGGATATAAAAATAGATCTTGGAAACAACCAACAAATAATAATAAGATGGTACAGAGGGGCAGGGCAAGATGGCAGAAGACTGGGGTCCCCAACTCACCTGGCCCCACCAACTTACTTAGATAGCTTTCGAATCATCCTGAAAACCTATGAATTCAACCTGAGACTTAAAGAGAGGAGAGCTGGAACGCCACAGAGAGAAGAGTTTGCAATTCTAATAAGATAGGAAGGTAGGAAGGCAGGGCGGGGGGGGGGGGGGGGGGGGGGGGGGGGGGGCGGAGAAAAAAGATTCAAGTGGTGGAGGAGCCCCTGTGAGGAGTCAGGCTAAGGCCAGGCTGGAAACCCTCACAGGAAAGGAGAGCCCAGCCCCCAAGAAGCAAGAACTTTAAAAATCCGCACTGGATTCTTCTAGGACAGAAAGGCGCTTAGCAGGAACTCCAGCAAACCTCAGGAGGGGCAGTGGAGCCTCCAGTCTCCCTCAGTCACTAAGAGGAAGTGCGCCTCGCGGGGAAGAGCACACCACAGACCTCGTGCAGGGCTTGGTAAAGGGCTGGAACGCACACCCAGCAGGGCCACAGGGCCACGGGAGAAGCTCAGGCGGAGGCTCCTGGCAGGAAGGGCTGTGCTCTGCTGCCTTCAGGAGCCTCAGCCCCAGGAGCCTGATTCCAACAGCACAGGCCCCGGATCCCAGGGCGCCAGGGGACACAGCCAGTAATCCTGCACTAACCCCAGACAGGTGGAGGCAGGGAGGGCACACGACACCAAGGACTCTCCAGCCACCAGGCGCCCCTGAGCTGTGCAGATCAGCGCCCCCTGCCGCCAGAGCATACAGGCCAGTACAGACTGGGAGATCCTGGTAGTTACTGCAGGAGCTGACTCCAGAGAAGGAGACCTGGCCTCGGCCAGTATTGTTGTCCCTCCTGCTGTCACGGTGTGCCTGGGATGGATTGGGACTGCCAAGAAACAGGGGTCTCATGGCTAAACAGCTCCCACTCAGCCCAGCACCCAGCAGGGGCAGAAAGTTCCCCCAGGTGCACACACCTGAGAATCAGCACAGCAGGCCTTTCCCCCAGAAGACCAGCTGGAAGGACAGGAGAAGAGCAAGTTCTTGAGCAAGCAGCCCTGGATAGCTCCAGGGGAAGTCGAGGGATTTACAGTATATAGAATCAAAGGATACCCCTCCTTTCTTTTTTTTTCTTTTTCTTCCTTTTTCCACTACAACTCGTTTTACCCACTCTGCATAGAGCAAAATAACTAGAAAGAAAAACACACCACAAAAGAAAGAATCAGAAACACTACTCTCTGCCACAGAGTTACAGAATTTGGATTATAATTCGATATCAGAAAGCGAATTCAGAAGCACAATTATAAAGCTACTGGTGGCTCTGAAAAAAAAACCATAAAGGAATCACGAGACTTCATGACTGCAGATTCACATCCAATCAGGCTGAAATTAAAAATCAATTAAATGAGATGCAATCCAAACTGGGGTCCTAACGACAAGGGTTAATGAGGTAGAAGAAAGAGTGAGTGACAGAGAAGGCAAGCTGATGTCAAGGAAGGAAGCTGAGGAAAGAAGAGAAAAACAGTTAAAAGACCAAGAGGAAAGGTTAAGGGAAACAAATGACAGCCTCAGAAGGAAAAATCTATGTTTAATTGGGGTTCCAGAGGGCACTGAGAGGGACAGAGGAACAGAAAATATATTTGAACAAATCATAGCTGAGAACTTCCCTAACTTGGGGAGGGAAACAGGCATTCAAATCCAGGAGATACAGAGGTCCCCCCCTAAAATAAATAAAAACCATTCAATAACTCGACATTTAATAGTGAAACTTGAAAACTCCAAAGATAAAGAGAAAATCCTTAAAGCAGCAAGAGACAAGATCGCCAACTTATATGGAAAGGAGTATTACATTAACAGCAGACCCCTCCACAGAGACCTGGCAAGCCAGAAAGGGCCGGCAGGATATATTCAGGGTCCTAAATGAGAAGAACATGCATCCAAGAATACTCTATCCAGCAAGGCTCTCATTCAGAATAGAGGGAGAGATAAAGAGCTTCCAAGAGAGGCAGAAACTGAAAGTATATGTGACCATCAAACCAGCTCTGCAAGAAATATTAAGGGGGACTCTAAAAGAAAAGGGAAGTCCAAAGAAACAATCCACAAAAACAGGGACTGAATAGGTATTATAATGACACTAAATTCATATCTTTCAATAGAAACTGAACGTGAATGACCTTAATGATCCCATCAAAAGGCACCGGGTTTCAGACTGGATAAAAAAGCAAGACCTATCTATTTGCTGTCTACAAAAGACTCATTTTAGACCTAAGGACACCTACAGCCTGAAAATGAAAGGTTGGAGAACCATTTACCATTCAAATGGTCCTCAAAAGAAAGCAAGGGTAGCAATCCTCATATCAGATAAATTATAAAGTTTATCCCAAAGACTGTAGTAAGAGATGAAGAGAGACACTATATCATACTTAAAGCATCTATCCAAAAGAGGACCTAACAATCATGAATATTTATGCCCCTAATGTGGGAGGTTCCAAGTATATGAATCAATTAATAACCAAAGTAACGAGATACTTAGATAATAATAAACTAATACTCAGAGACTTCAACATGGCACTTTCTGAAAATGACAGATATTCTAAGCACAACATCTCCAAAGAAACAAGAACTTTAAATGATACACTAGACCAGATATATTTCACAGATATTTACAGAATTTTACATCCAAATGCAACTGAACACAATTTCTTCTCAAGTGCACATGGAACTTTCTCCAGAATAGATGACATATTGTGTCACAAATCAGGTCTTAACCGATACCAAGGGATTGGGATTGTCCCCTGCATATTTTCAGACCATAATGTTTGAAACCTGAACTGAATCACAAGAAGATATTTGGAAGAAATTCCAACACATGGAGGTTAAAGACCATCCTGCTAAAAGATGACAGGGTCAACCAGGAAATTAGAGAAGAATGAAAAAGATTCATGGAAACTAATAGGAATGAAGATTACAACTGTTCAAAATCTTTGGGATATGCAAAAGCAGTCCTAAGAGGGAAATATATCACAATTCAAGCATCCCTAAAAAATTGGAATGAACCCAAATAAAAAAGCTAACCTTGCACCTAAAGAAAGTAGAGAAAGAACAGCGACTAAAACCTACACCAAGCAGAAGAGAGTTAATAAGGATTTGAGCAGAACTCAATGAAATAAAGACTAGAAGATACGTACAACATATCAACAAAACCAGGAGTTGGTTCCTTGAAAGAATTAGTAAGATAGATAAACCATTAGCCAGTCTTATTAAAAACAAAAGAGAAAAGACTTAAATTAATAAAATCATGAATGAAAAAGGAGACCTCACAATCAATACCAAGGAAATACAAATGATTTTAAAAATATATTATGAGCAGCTAGCTATACACCAATAAATTAGGCAATTTATAAGAAATGGACGCATTTCTGGAAAACCATAAACTACCAAAACTGGAACAGGAAGAAATAGAAAACCTGAAGAGGCCAATAACCAAGGAGGAAATTGAAGCAGTCATCAAAAACCTCCCAAGACACAAAAGTCCAGGGCCAGTTGGCTTCCCAGGGGAATTCTATCAAATGTTTAAAGAAGAAGCAATACCCATTCTACTAAAGCTGTTCAGAAAGATAGAATGGGATGGAATACTTCCAAACTTGTTTTATGAGGTTAGCATCACCTTAATCCCAAAACCAGACAAAGATGCCACCAAAAACGAGATATAAACTAATATTCCTGATGAACACAGATGCAAAAATTCTCAACAAGATACTAGCCGATAGGATCCAACAGTACATTAAAGAAGACTATTCACCATGACCAAGTGGTATTCATCCCCAGGACGCAAGGTTGGTTCAACACTTATAAAGCAATCAATGTGGTAGATCATATACACAAGAGAAAAAACAAGAACCATATGATCCTCTCAACAGACGCAGAGAAAGCATTTGACAAAATACAGCATCTATTCCTGATCAAAACTCCTCAGTGTGTACGAATAGAGGGAACATTCCTCAGCATCTTAAAAGGCACCTACGAAAAGCTCACAGCAAATATCATTCTCAATGGGGAAACATTGGAAGCCTTTCCCCTAAGATTAGGAACACGACAGGGATGTCCACTCTCACCAATGCTATTCAGCAGAGTACTAGAAGTCCTAGCCTCAGCAATCAGGCAACAAAGAGAAATAAAAGGCATTCAAATTGGCAAAGAAGAAGTCAAACTCTCCCTCTTTACAGATGACATGATTCTGTACATAGAAAACCCACAGGATTCTACCCCAAGATTGCTAGAACACATACAGCAATTTGGCAGTGTGGCAGGATACAAAAACAATGCCCAGAAGTCAGTGATATTTCTATACACTAACAATGAGACTGAAGAAAGAGAAATTAAGGAATAATTCCCATTTACAATTGTACCCAAAAGCATAAGATACCTAGGAATAAACATAACCAAAGACGTAAAGGATCTATACCCTAAAAACTACAGAACACCTCTGAAATAAATTGAGGAAGACACAAAGATATGGAAAAAATGTTCCATGCTCATGGATTGGAAGAATTAATATTGTGAAAATGTCAATGCTACCCAGGGCAATTTACACATGTAATGCAATTCCTATCAAAATACCATAGGCTTAAAAAAATACACAGACCTTCTTCAGAGAGTTAGAAAAAATCATCTGAAGATTTGTGTGGAATCAGAAAAGACTCCGAATAGCCAGGGGAATATTGAAAAAGAAAACCAGAGCAGGGGGCATCACATTGCCAGATTTCAGGTTGTACTACAAAGCTGTGACCATCAAGACAGTGTGGTACTGGCACAAAAACAGACACATAGATCAATGGAACAGAATAGAGAATCCAGAAATGGACCCTGAACTCTATGGTCAACTAATATTCCACAAAGCAGGAAAGACTATCCACTGGAAAAAAAGACAGTCTCTTCAATAAATGGTGCTGGGAAAATTGGACACCCACATGCAGAAGAATGAAATTAGACCACTCTCTTACACCATACACAAAGATAAACTAAAAATGGATGAAAGATTCTAAATGTGAGACAAGATTCCATCAAAATCCTAGAGGAGAACACAGGCAACACCCTTTTTGAACTCGGCCACAGTAACTTCTTGCTAGATATATCCACGAAGGCAAAAGAAACAAAAGCAAAAATGAACTATTGGGACTTCATCAAGATAAGAAGCTTTTGCACAGGAAAAGATACCGTCAACAAAACTCAAAGGCAACCTACAGAATGGGAGAAGATATTTGCAAATGACGTATCAGATAAAGGACTAGTATCCAAGATCTATAAAGAACTTATTAAACTCAACAGCAAAGAAACAAACAATCCAATCATGAAATGGGCAAAAGACATGAACAGAAATCTCACAGAGGAAGACATAGGCATGGCCAACAAGCACATGAGAAAATGCTCTGCATCACTTGCCATCAGGGAAATACAAACGAAAACCACAATGACATACCACCTCACACCAGTGAGAATGGGGAAAATGAACAACACAGGAAACAACAAATGTTGGAGGGGATGTGGAGAAAGGGGAACCCTCTTGCACTGCTGGTGGGAATGTGAACTGGTGCAGTCACTCTGGAAAACTGTGTGGAGGTTCATCAAAGAGTTAAAAATAGAACTACCCTATGACCCAGCAATTGCACTGCTGGGGATTTACCGCAAATATACAGATGCAGTGAAACATTAGAACACCTGCACCCCAATGTTTATATCAGCAATGTCCACAATAGCCAAACTGTGGAGGGAACCTCAGTGTCATTGAAAGATGAGTGGATAAAGAAGATGTGGTATGTATACAATGAATGAATACAATGTATACATGTATGTATGTATACAATGTATATATGTATGTATACAATGTATACATGTATATGTATGTATGTATACATGTATGTATATAATGAATGTATACAATGTATACAATGAATATTACTCAGCTATTAGAAATGACAAATACCACCATTTGCTTCAACGTGGATGGAACTGGAGGATATTATGCTGAGTGAAATAAGTCAATCGGAGAAGGACAAACATTATATGGCCTCATTCATTTGGGGAATATAAAGAATTGTGAAAGGGAATAAAGGGTAAAGGAGAGAAAAAGAGTGAAAATATCAGTGAGGGTGACAAAAAATGAGAGATTCCTAACTCTGGGAAATGTACAAGGGGTAGTGGAAAAGGAGGTGGGCGGCGGGTTGGGGTGACTAGGTGATGGACACTGAGGGGGTAACTTGATGGGATGAGCACTGGGTGATATATGTTGGTAAACTGAACTCCAATAAAAAAATAAAAAATAGAAAAGACAAATATGGGGATCCCTGGGTGGCACAGCGGTTTGGCGCCTGCCTTTGGCCCAGGGCGCGATCCTGGAGACCTGGGATCGAATCCCACGTCGGGCTCCCGGTGTATGGAGCCTGCTTCTCCCTCTGCCTGTATCTCTGCTTCTCTCTCTCTCTCTCTCTCTGTGACTATCATAAATAAATTTAAAAAAATAAAAAAGACAAATATGAAAGGATACAACATAAATGACTTTGAATCTGAATAGAAATGAACAATAATGACTCATCAGAATTTACAAAGTACAAATCTAAGTCAACACAGAGGATGCTGACACAGAACCCACAATAGCTTACAAATTAAAGAGAGCAGCTAACTGTGACAGTAAACGTATAGATGGGGTTAAAACAGCTGGATTAGAACAAAGTATAAGAATCACTTAAATGCCCCAATATACTCACATGCACATATGGCAACTGCTCCGCCTACCCTTGCAGAGTACTAGAACTTTACTCTCTGGACTCTGTGTGAGAGACACAGGTAATGCTACAACACAGGTAACATGCTGAAAACAAACATGGGGTTAAGAGCATTGACCTCTCTAGCCCTTGTCCCTTCTTGGCTCCCAAAACTTGGTCAGGCTTATACTGTCCAGGCTTCAGAATAGCAATACTTTCTCTCAGCAAACTGATCATCCTGAAGAAAATATGTAAAAATACTAAGGTCCCCAAAATATCTTCCCAGCCAGATGATGCTATTTTGAATCCCACTCCATCACCATCACTGAGATATTTGAACACACACACCACTCATATCAAGGATCACCTCTCATTATGGGAAAGCCTCTAATGTAAAAAATAGAAAACAAAACAAGCAAAGAAGAGACCTTAAAGAAACAGACAATCTGGGGAGCTGATTAAAACCTCCAAAAACTTTTTTAAAAAATAACTTCAATACAATGGAATATTACTTAGCCATTAGAAATGACATATACCCGCCATTTGCTTCAACGTGGATGGAACTGGAGGGTATTATGCTGAGTGAAATAAGTCAATCAGAGAAGGACAAACATTATATGGTCTCATTCATTTGGGGAATATAAATAATAGTGAAAGGGAATAGAGGGGAAGGGAGAAGAAATGGGTAGGAAATATCAGAAAGGGAGACAGAACATGAGAGACTCCTAACTGGTAAATGAACTAGGGGTGGTGGAAGGGGAAGAGGGCGGGGGGGGGGGGTGACTGGGTGGCGGGCACTTAGGGGGACATTTGACGGGATGAGCACTGGGTGTTATTCTATATGTTGGCAAACTGAACACCAATAAAAAATAAATGTATTATTAAAAGAAAAAAATAACTTCAGAGATGGAAGAGAAGCTATGGTATCAATGGAAAAAGAACAAGTGTCAATAGGAAGCAGGTACTACCAACAAGGAATATTCAGAATGCAAAATATAGCTCTTGGAAATTGGAGCACTGGAAAACAGAAGACAAACAACAAAAATTCTGAGGTAATTATTATTGAGCTTATTCCCAAACTATCCATCAAGTAAAAGAAAAAAAATCAAGTCACATAAGACCTTGAAAACATGTTCTTCTATGCTCCCTTTCTCAGACTGCTACTGATGGACACCACTGACCAGAATGAGAACAGAAAGTTGATGTCATGGGTCTCTGAAAAGGACACAACTAGAGAACAGCAACAGGTATTCTTTACTTGATAGTTGTGGTATAGTAAAAAATATGACACACACACACACATACACACACACACACACACAAATCTTCATACCATGTTCCTGAAATTACACAGAGTTTAAAAAATGTTTGTAATTTCCTTAAAGATAGGAATAACTTCATTATGTTAATGAAGTGATTAAGGCAATAGCAAGGAATTTCCTGAAAAGCTTCAAGATAGGAGCTGGTCATCAGAAAAAAATCCTAGATGAGACTAAAGGGCTGGAACTTTCAGTTAGACTTTCAGGGAAGGGAGGAGGTGCTGGAAATTGAGTTTAATAATGTGGCAAATAATTTAATCAAATATATCTACAAAACAGAATTTCATTAAAAATTCTGGACAACAAACTTGAAAGACTTTCCTGGTTGGTGTACCAGGAAGGTAGCATATTCTGACTTCTGTGCTTGGGGACTTCGTAGACCTTGCCCTATAACCACCTTATCTGGCTACTCATTTGCGCCCTTTATAATAAGATAATTGCAAATATAGAATTTTCCTGAGTTGTATGTGCTGTTCTAGTCAATTACAAACCTGAGGGGATTTTGGAAAGCACTGAATTTGCAGTTAGCCAGGCAGAAGTGTGATATCCGGAGACCCCACTTGGGCTGGCATCTATTGGAAGAGCAGTCTTGCTGGGCTCTGTGCCTTTTATCTTGTCAGATCTAATTCTAACTCTGGGTAGTTGGGGTGAGAATTGAATTGAATTGTAGGACACCCAGTTGCTATCAGAGATTTGTTGGTGGACCCAATGGTAAAAGAAAATATCAGTTTGACAGCTGTGTAGCAGACCTAAGGAACAATGAATTTGTTTCACACAGGAAGACAAAATTCTTCAAAAGATATGTCACTAAGAAGTGTAAAAATAGGGATCCCTGGGTGGCGCAGCGGTTTGGCGCTTGCCTCTGGCTCAGGGCGCGATCCTGGAGACCCGGGATCGAATCCCACGTCGGGCTCCCGGTGCATGGAGCCTGCTTCTCCCTCTGCCTATGTCTCTGCCTCTCTCTCTCTCTCTCTGTGACTATCATAAATAAATAAAAATTTAAAAAAAAAAAAAAAAAAAATTATAAAAAAAAAAAGAAGTGTAAAAATACAATACTTCATATGTTAGAATTCTAGTAAAAAGTTTCAGAATGAAATTGATTTTTACATGAAATATTCAACAAGTGAAAAAGATAACAGCATTAGCCCTGAGGAAAATAAAAAATTATGCTGGAAAATAAATATAATCATAGTCTACTACATGGCTCAAATGTGAAGAATTTCATAATTATATTGATATACATACTGTACACATTAACTTAACCAAAATTGGTGATATAATTCCATGAAGAGAAAATGAGAATTAAAGGGGAAGTATATTACTTGTTTGGGGGTTGGGAGTGAATGGAGAAATAAATCCTCACCATTAGTATTGGGAAGTCCTTAGACATTGAACATAACTAAACCAAAAAGTAGTGGTTATAATCAGGATTTTATTTAGCGATATAGATGTAAATCTCAAAGAAACAGCTAAGAATTTAACGCTGTTGCTTCTGGGAGCTGCAAATGGAGGCAGGTATATAAATAAGCCATATGATCTATTTCAGTGTTTATGTTCAAGAATTATATTAACAAAAATACAAAATTTTAAAAAGTATTACCACCTACAACAGTACTGTAACATTATCACAGGAAGTATTATTATTTTAAGGGATAGGATCCAAGAGGTGTGGTGGCATTCATGTGCTCACACAATTAGAGGGTGTAAGTTCAGTTTTGAACTCTCTTCTTATATCCCAAGTTGTGTATCTTTCTGAATCTTCCTAGCAGCAACCTGTAAATAAGTGAAGTGATCTGACATCATCAAAGGGAAAAAGATCAATTCTGACTAGAAGGGACCAGGAAATCTCTATAGAAATGTCATTTCAACTCAGCCTTGAGCCATCTCAGGCTGCTCTTTGCAGGCAGGGAACATGACTGGATGATTTTCCTCCCTTCTCTCTTGACTCAACCTGGCTTCTGGTCTGCATTGGGTGAAGGAAGGAGTAAGTGCAGTCCATAGCATGATTCAGGCACCTGATGAGCTCTCAACAGTTTGTAAGCCATTTATAGTTTATCAGTGAACAGTGTCTCCACTTTTACATTTTTTTGAACTCACACCAACTTTGGTGTCCAACTAACAAAATAAGGTGAATAGCAGTACATCTGACAGGGCTGCAGCAAGGACTAAATGGAGAGCCAGCCATTGACACTGGCTACTGCTGTCATCCCTCTGATCTTCCAATCCACAGCGAGCATCCAGAGCCCTTGAGGCCTACAATGCTCCTCAAAATATGCAGCTCTGCTATCCCCTGTTGCCATTTATGCTTTGTCCTCCCACTGGACTACTTTGATGCCTGCTTCAATGTCTTCACACCTTAGTGAAGCCACCCTCCCACCCAGACCAGTTGCAGGTAGCTTTCCTTGATGAATGCATTAGTCACAGTATCCCTAACAACAACAACACAAAATATCAATTATATATATAATATTATAGATATAATTATTATATATAATAATATATAATATAATATATAAAATAATACCTTGGTTGTGACTCAACCAAGGAATTGGCTCACATGATGAGGACTGAAAAGTCCCATGACCTACCATCTGCAAGCTGGAGAACAAGGAAAGCTGGTGGTGTAATTCAGTATGAATCCAAAAGCCCAATAACTGAGGGGCCATTGGTGGCAGTCCTTCCATCATAATTCCTATTCAGTCCCTGTTTTTGTAGATGGTTTCTTTGGACTTACTCTTTCTTTTACAGAGTCCCCCTTAATACTTCTTGCAGAGCTGGTTTGGTGGTCACATATTCTTTCAGTTTCTGCCTCTCTTGGAAGCTCTTTATCTCTATTCTGAATGAGAGCCTTGCTGGATAGAGTATTCTTGGCTGCATGTTCTTCTCATTTGGGACCTTGAATAGATCCTGCCAGCCCTTTCTGGTCTGCCAGGTCTCTGTGGAGAGGTCTGCTGTTAATCTAATATTTCTCCCCATATAAGTTGGGGATCTCTTGTCTCTTGCTGCTTTAAGGATTTTCTCTTTATCTTTGGAGTTTGCAAGTTTCACTATTAAATGTCGAGGTGCTGAACGGTTTTTATTGATTTTTGGGGGGGGATTGCTCTATCTCCTGGATCTGAATGCGTTTCCCTCCCCAAGGGAAGTTCTCAGCTATAATTTGTTCAAATACACTTTCTGGTCCTCTGTCCCTTTCGGCACCCTCTGGAACCCCAATTAAATGTAGATTTTTTCCTCCTGAGGCTGTCATTTATTTCCCTTAACCTTTTCTCATGATCTTTTTTCTTTTTTTTCCTCAGCTTCCTTCCTTGACATTAACTTGCCTTCTCTGTCACTCACTCGTTCTTCTACTTCATTAACCCTTGTCTTTAGGGACCTGTTTGGATAGCATCTAATTTAATTGATTCTTAATTTCGGCCTGATTAGATCTAAATTCTGCAGTCATGAAGTCTCTTAAATCCTTTATGCTTTTTTCCAGAGCCATCAGGATCTTTATAATTGTGCTTATGAATTGGCTTTCTGACACTGAATTGTAATCCAAATTCTGTAACTCTGTGGGAGAGAGGACTGTTTCTGATTCTTTCTTTTGTGGTGAGATCTTCTTTCTGGTCATTTTGCTCAGTGCAGAGTGGCTAAAAACAAGTTGTACTGGAAAAAGGAAGAAAAAATAAAAAAAAAGGAAAAAACAAAAAACAAAACAAAAACAAAAACAAAAACAAAACAAGGAGGGGTGTCCTCTGGTTCTACATACTGTAAATGCCTCGACTTACCCTGAAGCTTTACAGGGCTGCTTGGTCCAGAACTTGCTCTTACCCTGTCCTTCCAGCTGGTCTTCTGGGGGAGGGGCCTGCTGTGTTGATTCTCAGGTGTGTGCACCTGGGGGAGCTTCCCTGCCCCCTGCCAGGTGCATGGCTCAGTGGGAGCTGTTTACCCCATGAGGCCCCTGTTCTCTGGCGGCCCCTCTCCATCCCAGGCACAGGGTGACACAAGGAGAACCACCATACTGGTGGCGGCCAGCTCTCCATCCCTGGAGTCAGCTCCCGCAGTAACCACTGCAGCTCTCAGTCCGCACTGGCCTGGATGCTCCGGGGGCAGGGGGCGCTGCTCACAGCTTGGGGGCACCTGGAGGCAGGAGAATCCTCTTTGTCCTGTGCCCTCCCCACCTCAACCTGTCCCTTGGGGAGTGCAGGATCATGGACTGTGTTCCTGGTGCCCTGGGCTCCAAGGCCTGTGCTGCTGGAATCCCGCTCCTGGCCCACACAGAGCCGCAGTCAGAGCTGCTCCCGAGGCCCTGCTGGGCGCCTCTCCAGCCCTTTACGGAGCTTAGCCCATGGTCTTTGGCATACTTTCTCCCTGGGTCGCCCTTCCTCTGTTAGTGACCCTGGGAACCTGGTTCCCTGCGAGCGCCTTTCCCTCCGGGAAGATTCTTAAAGTTTCTGCTTCTCTGGACCAGGCTTCCCTGTCCTGGAGGCTTTCACCACCTGGCCTTGGCCTGGCTCCTCACAGGTGCCCTCCCCGCCATGCTTTTGTATTTTTATTTTTTCCGTCTTCCTACCTCGAGGGAAGCGCAAACTCTTCTCACTGTATCATCCAGCTGTTCTCTCTAAATCTCAGGCCAAATTCATAGGTTTTCAGGATGACTTGAAAGTTATCGAGGTAAGTTGGTGAGGACAGGCGATTTGGGGTCCCTACTCTTTGGCCATCTTGCCCCCTATTCAGTGGAAGTCCTTCAGAACTGCGAAGTTGAAAAGCTCATGAGCAAGGGCAACTGATGTCCGTGAATGTCTCAGTTCAACTATAGAGAACACATTCACTGTTCCTCTGCTTTTTCTGTTCCATTAGGGCCCTCAATGAATTGGTTGATACCCAGGAACATGGATGAAAGTGATCTTTACTCAGTCTATAAATTCAAATACTACTCTCTTCCAGAAGCACCCTCATAGACACCCCCAGAAATAATGTTTTATCAGGGGAGTATCCCTTACCCTCATCAAGCTGACATATAAAATTAACCATCAAAGTGAGCCTCCAAGAGAGGAAGATACAGTAGGATGTCTACTGTGAACATCTCTCTGTTGTAGCTTTTTCCCATCTAATATTTATTTATTTATTTTCACCTGAGTATTTTTAATTTAAAAGTGGCATAATTTGATTAATTTGAAAGAAGCGTATAGCTGGAAACAAATTTGTTTAAAAACAAATCTGAGGTTCTCATTTTTCAATAGGTGTATCTATCCATTTCAAAGTAGTGATTATTGATAAGACTGGCCTTATTTCTGTCATCAAAATGTATTGCTGTTTTCCACACAGTATTTTGCTGTGTTTCTTAAAACCATTTCTATATATTATTGGAGTGTCCAAATTTCTTTGCTTCATTTTTCCCTTCAAGGTTTGAAAATTTTATGATTTTCTTAGGGTGATTATTTAAATTACCCTAAGAATTTTTGAAAATTTTTGAAAAACATTTTTATTTATATGTATTATACACACACACACACAAATGAGAGGGAGTGTGTGTGTACTGGATAGGTCTGGGTTACAGGGTTATAGACTGCTATGAACATTTCAGGGATTGTTGTTGCTTGACACTTTAAGCTTAATGAGAATTTTTTTCAAGTCTCTGACTACTGCATTTCTTATACCCTACTTATAAAGATTTGGTTAGGGTTTGGTTTTTTTTATGTTTGCATAACTGGAATGCACTTCCTAGCAATTCTTTTAGATACTTTGTGGGTGGTAAACCTCGAAGCCTTGTATACTTAAAAACGTTTTGTTGTTTTTTGGTGGCTTTTCCACTTGACTTTGTAGAGATTTGGAGGATAATAATCAGTTTGACATCTGAGCTTTGACATTATAGTCAACTATCTTCTCAGATCCCATCCTGATAAGATGGCAGATGCCATTTTGGCAATCACCCTTTGGCAAGTGATTTTCATCTGTTCTGAATGAATTAAAAGATTTTCTTTTATTATACTTGCTGTATTGAAATTGAAGTACTCAGTGTGGCTTTTACAACTAAGTTTTCATATCTTCCTTGAATTCTAGAAGCTTTAAAAAATAATTTATTATTCTTACTTCCCATTTGCTCAACTATCTCTTTCTGAGATACATAGTAGAGTCAAGTTAGAATTCATTCTATTACCTACTGTCAACCAGTGATTTCCAAACACAATTTCCCACTGACAGATTTCTTGATAAAAGGGGATACAGATCTGGAGAGAGAGAGATATACAATAAGCCTGGAACACCTATTTTATTTTGTGCTAGAAACAGAAAACATCCATGGCCACAGAAACCACACCAAAAAGACATAGGAGTACCTAAAAGTTTAAGTATTAGAAACAATAACTGCAATGAAATAAAACATATCAAGTACCTCTCAAATAATTCAAAATGGTAATAAAATTCCATTGGTCACCTATTTAAATATCTTGAATATTGTATAATATATATGTATATATATTTTAAGATTTTATTTATTTATTCAAGAGAGATACAGAGAGAGGGGAAGAGACATAGGCAGAGAGAGAAGCAGGCTCCCTGTGGGGAGCCTGATGCAGGACTCAATCCCCAGACCCCAGGATCACAATCTGAGCCAAAGGCAGACACTCAACCACTGAGCAACCCTACCCAGACGTCCCTGTATATTTCTTTAAAAAATCTCTAAATAAACCTGGGCTCAAGCCCCAAAGCTTCTCTGCCTATACAAGAATAATCATAATAATACATCACATTGTTCAAATGATCATTGAAGAGACAAAAATAAGCGTGTCACAGTGTTTGAAAACTTTAAAGTTATACACATACAGACGACATTTTAAGGTTCTTTTCAAATACAGACTTCAAGATATACACCCAAAGGTAAACCATCAAAGCTATCTACTAGTAGGGGAGCCAGGCCCTGAATCCTACCCACCTCAGGTCATATCCACAGTCCTTTCCAGATTTCCTGGCAGATACAATGATAATGCCAAAAGGAGACTCATTTTCCTTCAAGAGAGCAGATTTCTGAAGTCAGTGCAATCTTTCCAATCTACACAAAGCTAACCATGTATTCCATCTTGCTATTCATTGCCTCTGTTTGAGATTGTTTCAAGCACTTTATAAGCATTTCTCTCTAATTTGGTGTGCTTTTAAAGTGATATTTGGAAAAATGCAGTAAGCCAGTAGGAAGATGGTTTGTGATGAGACATCAATGACCAGCTGCTCCCCGCTGATGCAAACCACCCCTGGAAAGGAAACAAATTTCCTGTCATGAATATTCCCTTTCAGTTTTTAATTTAATATACTTCCCATAATTTCCCCTGTCATAAACAATGAAGGTGCCACCCATATGCCGCTGTTTTAATATATACCAAACTGTTACTGAGGATCGTCCGGGCCATGACTGTTCCATTAATTGCTCCATACACAGGAAAAAGATGAGAGGCCCAATTGGCCTGACTCCCCTGAGGGAACTAAGCTAAGGAGAAATCCCCTGTGGCTGTGGACCATCTTCCAGTTCAACTGCAGCTTACAGAGAGCTGCATTAAATGCCTCTTTCGTTCCTGGGACCCTATGTCAGTACATACCACTCCCTGGCCTAAGAACTTTGAGCAAAAAACTTCTGACGCAGTTTTTGTTTACTCTGGGGCAATAAAATACACAAATACAAATAAAGAACATGGAAGCCTCAAAGCTAGATTTAGAGAAACTCTCCTGCTTTAACTATCTACACTGATTGCTCTTTATCTAACTTAAAAAAAAAAAACAAACATAGCATCTCCTGATTTCCCCTTGTCTCTGGGATGTACCCCTGAAAATTATCCAGAAATGTCTGAATGTTTGCAAATATCAAGAATGGAATCTGTCCACTTTAATCAAAAGGTTATTGTTTAGTTTTCATCAATTAGAATTTTATTGATCCTCAACCTATAGATATTTTAAGCAAATATAAAATATTGTCCTAAGTGATTCAATACCAATTTGCTAAGTATAGCTATAACAATTAATGAAAAATCTAAAAGTAACACTTTTTGCTCTAAAAATAAAACTTCGTAAAGAAGTTTTTAAATACATTTTGTTTAAAGTATTTTAAAAGCTTTGGCCAATTCACAAAAATAGATGCATAGATCAATGGAATAGATGAGAAAACCCAGAAATAAATCTATAATTACAGGCTCAATCTTTGAAAAGCAGGAAAGAATAAGGGCACCTGAGTGGTGCCGTCTGTTAAGCATCCAACTCTTAGTTTTGGCTCAGGCAGTGATCTCATGGTCCTGAGAAAGAGCCCTACACTGAGCTCTACGCTCAGTGTAGAGTCTGCTTTGAGTTTCTCTCTCCCTCTCCCTCCACCCCTCCCCTCAGCTGTCTCTTTCTCTCTCCCTCAAATAAATAAATCTTTTGGGGAAAAAAAGCAGGAAAGATTATCCAGTGGAAAAAAGTCTCTTCAACAACTGGCCTTGGGAAAACTGGACAGCAACATGCAAAATAATGAAACAGGATCACTTTCTTACACGATACACAAAAATATATTCAAAATGGATGAATGAAAGACCTAAATATGAGACAAGAAGCCATCAAAATGGAG
Organism: Nyctereutes procyonoides; assembly: GCF_905146905.1. NCBI lineage: Eukaryota > Metazoa > Chordata > Mammalia > Carnivora > Canidae > Nyctereutes > Nyctereutes procyonoides. The sequence goes on along the minus strand of NW_026575047.1, from coordinate 55,144,524 downwards.
AACACAGGCAGTAACCTCTTTGACCTTGGCCACAGCAACTTCTTACTAGATATATCTCCTGAGGCAGGGGGGAAATAAAAGCAAAAATGAACTATAGGGACTTCATCCAAAAAAAAAAAAAAAAAAAAGCTTCTGCACAGAGAAGGAAACAATCAACAAAACTGAAAGGCAGGCTACAGAATAGGAGAAGATATCTGCAAATGACATTTGATAAAAGGTTAATATCCAAACCTATAAAGAACTTACCAAACGCAACACCCAAAACAAATGTAGTTAAAAAAAATAGGCAGAAGACATGAACAGACATTTTTCCAAAGACCTACAGATATTCAACAGACACATGAAAAAGATGCTCAACATCACTCACCATCAGGGTAATACAAATCAAAACTACAGTGAAATATCAGCTCATACCAGGGCAGCTAAAATCAACAACATAATAAACAACAGATTCTGGCAAGGATGTGGAGAAAGGGGAATCCCTCTTACACAGGTAGGAATGCAAACTGGTGCAGCCACTCTGGAAAATAGTACGGAGGTTCCTCAAATAGTGAAAAACTGAACTTCCCCACAACCCAGCGATTGTACTACTAGGTATTTACCTAAAGAATACAAAAATACTAATTCAAAGGGATACATGCAACCCAATGCTTATAACACCATTATCATCTACAACAGCCAAACTATGGAAACAGTCCAAGTGCTCATCAATGATGAATGGTTAAAGAAAAGTAGTATAAACATACACTGGAATATTACTCAGCCATCAAAAAGAATGAAATTTTGCCATTTACAATGACATGGATGAAGCTACACAGTATTATGCTAAGCAGAAGCAGTCAGATAAAGACAAATACTATACGATTTCATTCATTTGTGAAATTTATGAAACAAAACATGAGCAAAGGGAAAAAGAGCAGCAAACCAAGAAATAGATGCTTAACTACAGAGAACAAACTGATAGTTACCAGAAGGGAGAAGGGTAGGAGGATGGTAGAACAAGATGATGGGGATTAAGGAGAGCACTTGTTATTCCATCAAAATCCTAGAGGAGAACACAGGCAACGCCCTTTTTGAACTCAGACTCAACCACAGTAACTTCTTGCAAGATACATCCACGAAAGGCAAAAGAAACAAAAGCAAAAATGAACTATTGGGACTTCATCAAGATAAGAAGCTTTTGCACAGCAAAGGATACAGTCAACAAAACTAAAAGACAACCTACAGAATAGGAGAACATATTTGCAAATGATGTATCAGATAAAGGGCTAGTTTCCAAGATATGTAAAGAACTTATTAAACTCAACACCAAAGAAACAAACAATCCAATCATGAAATGGGCAAAAGACATGAAGAGAAATCTCACAGAGGAAGACACAGACATGGCCAACATGCACATGAGAAAATGCTCTGCATCACTTGCCATCAGGGAAATACAAATCAAAACCACAATGAGATACCACCTCACACCAGTGAGAATGGGGAAAATTAACAAGGCAGGAAACAACAAATGTTGGAGAGGATGTGGAGAAAGGGGAACCCTCTTGCACTGTTGGTGGGAATGTGAAGTGGTGCAGCCACTCTGGAAAAGTGTGTGGAGGTTCCTCAAAGAGTTAAAAATAGACCTACCCTACAACCCAGCAATTGCACTGTTGGGGATTTACCCCAAAGATACAGATGCAATGAAACACCGGGACACCTGCACCCCAATGTTTATAGCAGCAATGGCCACAATAGTCAAACTGTGGAAGGAGCCTCGGTGTCCATCGAAAGATGAATGGATAAAGAAGATGTGGTTTATGTATACAATGGAATATTACTCAGCCATTAGAAATGACAAATACCCACCATTTGCTTCGACATGGATGGAACTGGAGGGTATTAGGCTGAGTGAAGTAAGTCAATTGGAGAAGGACAAACATTATATGTTCTCATTCATTTGGGGAATATAAATAATAGTGAAAGGGAACATAAGGGAAAGGAGAAGAAATGTGTGGGAAATATCAGAAAGGGAGACAGAACATAAAGACTCCTAACACTGGGAAATGAACTAGGGGTAGTGGAAGGGGAGGAGGGCGGGGGGTGGGGGTGAATGGGTGATGGGCACGGAGCGTGGCACTTGACGGGATGAGCACTGGGTGTTATTCTGTAAGTTGGTAAATTGAACACCAATAAAAAATAAATTTATTTTAAAAAAAAGGAGAGCACTTGTTGTGATGAGCACCAGGTGATGCATGTAAGTTGAATTACTACATTGTACAATTTAAAGTAATATTATACTATATGTTAGCTAACTGGACTTTAAGTAAAAACTTAAAAGAAAAAAGCTTTGGCCAATTAATTTTTAAAACCCATAAGACACTTTATTTAATATATAAGCTATAAATATAAACTAAAGATTTTTCAATCTTACATACCAAAAAGTTCATTATCTCATTACAGGCTCTCTTTGTAAACAGTATAGAAAGGTTTTACAATCTTTCACCTTGGGGAACTTTATTTTGATTTTTCTTCAGTATCAGATTATAAGCATCAAAAAAAAGCTAAAAACAGAAAATCCATCCCCATCTCATTTAAGAGCCACCACCCTTCATCAGAGGCCCTACTTTGGGGTATACCCTGTCATTCCTAGTAAACAAACTCATCCTGAAAATAAAATATCCCTACTTAAAATTTTCAAATATTAGTGCTTTAATCCTCATAGGAGTCCAAAAGTATTTGGTCAATAATTTAGTAGTTTTGTTAGAGTAAATGCATCACTTTCTACAGTGACTACATTTAAAGAAAATCTTTATTTACATTTACATAAATTATATATGTAAGACGTATGAGAAAATGCTTATTATCTCATTCTTGGTAAAGTCAAAGGGGTTGCCACGAAACAGGGAGTTATAACTTTTAGTTGTGTTTTTTAGACAATACCTTTTAAGAATATATTCAATAAGACAAAAAAAAAGATTATCTGAAGGACATGATCATACACATTCCAAGGAAATGTAGAAATGTACTGATCTAAGAAAATGAGAGAAACAACTTTTTACCCAAGTGTTCACAGCTCAGTTTAAAGGCTACAATTAAATATTAAAATGTATTATAGAAGTATCAATGTGGGCTTGTAAATCAAACAATAGATTAAAAGTATAAACAGCATATTTATACATTGGCTGAGTTGCTGGTAAGAACATCCTGTAAATTCCTAGTTCAAGATGTCAGCTTAAACATACTCATTTATTTCCCCTTTCTGTCTAAGGTCACTGAAGTTAAAATAAAGGAGGGAAATGCTATAAATGCCCTAAAACAAACAGAATGGGAATGGAATCCAAAAAAAGACAAGATAATGTTAAATACAGGGAAGCCTAATATCTGCAAACACGGAGTGAAGAAAGCCCTATGATAAATACTGGTAAGAAGGCTGCAGGGTGGGAGGAACAGGTGTGCCCCAGGGAACCTAGAACCATAATGAGTTCAGAGGTGAACCAAAGCCAACAAGGAGGATGGAATGGAGCTGACATGGATGAAGTGACAGAGACCTTTGGAAAAGAGAGCTGTGAACTCCCTTCTGAGAATAACCATTAGCCAGGGTTTCTCCTCACTCCATCGAGTCAAAATTCAAAAAGCTGGATTTGTTAGAACTGTGTAGTCTAACATGGTAGCCACTGGTAAAATGTGGCTACCGAATCCTTGATATGTGACCAGTGCTGAGATGGACTATAAGTGTAATGTACACACTGGATTTCTAAGACTTGGCTCTGCCCTCCCCAGAAACGTAAACCATCTCATTGTTTCTCCATTTGCTATGTTTTGAAATTGTAATAACTAGATATATTTTAGTAAGTAAAGTGTCTTATTAAAATTAACTGTACCTGTATCTTATTTTTTAGAGGTGGCCACAAGAAAATCTAAAATTATGTCAGTAGCTGTCATTATATTTCTATTGGATAGTACTGAATTAGAGAATAAAGAAGCTAATGTGACAAGAGATGCCCCTGAGACAAAGCATCCAGCCCTTTTGTATTTAGCACACTCAAAAAAAAAAAAATGTAACAGTCCTCACCCAAGCCCTAAAACAAAAAACACTAAGTTCTACCCTCAAAAATAGCATTTCCACCAATGTTTCTCTTCTCTGATTCTAAACTATGAAGAGAGGTCTAAGAATAGGCATTTCAGGAAAGCTTGCCAAACAAATCAGAAAAATAAACAGAAAGACAAATAAATGAGCAAAATTAAAAGGGGGAATATCTTAGAAGAAATAACACTATTCAGTTTAAAATAAATGAATTTAAAAAATAAAGAAATAAACAATACTCCTCAATTGATATCCTGTGAGAAAGGAGGTCAACTGTATAATGAACAGAGAGAATAAACAGCATGACTAAAGACTTGGAAAAAGAAAGATATGATAAGATTTGGTGAAGAGTATAAAAGAGGAGAACATTTGAACTTGACAACAGGATCAGTTGACAACAGAAACACTCAATCCCTCTGAATTGCATAGATGTCACAGCATTAGACCCAAACAGAAGTAGTATAGGCTCAGGAAAAAATGGCTTTACATTGTCACAAAATCATGAAGGCAGCTTAAAAAATAAGAATCAAGATACAATAGGATTGAATTACAGATTCCTATAGAATCCTATGTATGCTGTACACAGTTTCAGGAGAAAATGTAAATTTAACCAACACAGAGATAGGAGGAGGTTAAAAAAAAAAAAAGTAGGAGCAGAACTCAAGTGCTTACAGACACAGAAACCAAATTATGGTCAACAGAAATGACAAAAAAGTCTTAAGATGGTCTTTTGAATGTAAAAAAAAGGGGGGGGGGTCAGTGAAAGTAAGAACAGTATGAGAGCCAATAGGGAGATCTGCAAGTGAATTAAATTCATATAACAAGAAATCAATAAATAAAGCTGATCAATCAAGGAATAATAAATAGTACTAAACAGGTATCTTAAGCAGAAACAAAAGCTGCTGAAGGTCTCTGGGGATAGACAGCAATGGGAAAAGTGAGATAGGGTTTCTCGTAAATCCTTACTGTTGGCTCTGTAAATGTGTGTCATGTCGACATTTTTAAGCATTAAAAATATCATAGCCTACACATTTTCTGCATAGTATATACACATTAAATAACTGAAATATCCATCTGGGGACCAACACAGCAGATAATAATATGTCCAGTGTGTTATAGTTCAACAATCACACAGCAATTACACTAACAATCCTTTAAATTAATCGTCACGATTTCCACAAAGCTGCTAAACTAAAAATCAATTCTCGGTGGATGGTACATGAAATGTGAAAGATAAAACAACAACAAAAAGGAAAATACCTTCACGAGTCTGAGAAAGGGAGTTTTTAAACAGGACACAGTAAGCATTAAACACAGAAGAAAGGTTTTATGAGTTGGGTCACATTAAAATGAAGAAATGCTCTTCATCAAAAAGACACTCTCTCTTTAGAAGTATATTATACTTCAGTTAAAGATTTACAAAAGACAGAAAAAACAAACCTCAAAAGAGCAAAAAGACAAGTCAGAGAGTCTGAGGGAAAATTTGCAAAAACATGTAATTGCCTGAGGGCTTATATTCATAATACAGAAAAACTCATATAAATCAATAAGGAAAAACAAAACAAAATAAACAAAAAACAAGATAAAAATAGGCAAGAGGCATGAATAGATGCTTCTCAAAAGAAAACCAACTTTAAAATTAAGAAAGGAAAATGTCCTTGACTCCAACGGTAATCTGGGAATTGCTAATTAAAATCACAAAGTAGGGGGCAGCCCAGGTGGCTCAGCGGTTTAGCACTGCCTTCAGCCCAGGGTGTGATCCTTGGAGACCGGGGATCGAGTCCCACGTCAGGCTCCCTGCATGGAGCCTGCTTCTCCCTCTGCCTGTGCCTCTGCCTCTCTCTCTCTCAATCTCTCTCTCTCTCTGTCTTTCATGAATAAATAAATAAATAATCTTTTAAAAAATTTTTAAAAAATAGCTTAAAATAAATAAATAAATAAATAAATAAATAAATAAATAAATAAATAAATAAATAAATAAAATCACAAAGTAGGGCACCTGGGTGGCTCAGCGGTTGAGCAGCTGCCTTAGGCTTAGGTTGTTATCCCGGGGTCCTGGGATTGAGTCCCACATTGGGCTCCTCACAGAGAGCCTGCTTATCCCTCTGTCTCTCTACCCTTCTCTCTGTGTCTCATGAGATTTATTATTTTTTTTATTTTTATAAATTTATTTTTTATTGGTGTTCAATTTGCCAACATATAGAATAACACCCAGTGCTCATCCCGTCAAGTGCCCACCTCAGTGCCCGTCAAGATTTGTTTGTTTATTCATTCATTTATTCATTCACGAAGAGACACAGAGAGGGCCAGAGACAGACAGAGGGAGAAGGGGGGGGGGGTCAGTGAAAGTAAGAACAGTATGAGAGCCAATAGGGAGATCTGCAAGTGAATTAAATTCATATTTCCTGAAATGCCTTCTCCCAGGAAGTCCGATGCAGGACTCGAGCCCCAGACCGGGATCATGCCCTGAGCCAAAGGCAGACATACACTCAACCCCTGAGCTACCCAGGCATCCCTAAATAAAAAGCTTTAAGAAATAAATAAAATCACAAAGTAGTATCACTCCCCCTACCTGCCAGAATGGTGAATTAAAAAGCCTGAAAATACAAAGGGTTCGTGAGTATGTGGAACAACAAGGATTTTTCATAGGCTGCTGGTGAGATTGTTAATTGGTATATAATAACTCAGAAAATCGTTTGACATCACTTAGAAAACTTAAAGTTATTGCCACCTTATGACTTGGAGTCTACTCCCATACATATACACATGTGATAGGCAGAAATGCATTCACGTGTGCATCAAAAGACATGAACAAAAAGAATATTCATGACACAGTTCTTCATAATAGACAAAAGAGGGAATCTAAATATCCACCAATAGAATAATAAATGTTATATTCATACACTGAAGATGAACAAACCACAGCAGGCAACAACTTGAATGACTCTCACAAAAATAAAATAGCAAAAGTAACCAGACCTAGAGGAATACACACCGTGGGCTCCTGGTTGGCTCATTGGTTGAGCGTGATCCCAGAGTCCTGAGATCAAGTCCCGCATCAGTCTCCTCACAGGGAGCCTGCTTCTCCCTCTGCCTATGGTCTCTGCCTCTCTCTGTCTCTCTCATGAATGAATGAATGAATAAATAAATAAAACTTAAAGAAAAGAATACACACCATGTCCTTATGTTATTCTGCCTGTATAAATTTCTGGAGAAGGACAAAATTAAAAATTCTGGTGCTCAATGCCAGGCTAATGGTTTTCCAGTGGGAAATAAACACACTTTCCTTGTTTTATCGATACGCCTTCTCTCTCAAATATAGATGCTACCCCTTTTACCACAAGACAGGAATCTTTACAGACAGTGATCTAAGAGTAAATGCCCCACTTTGAGAATCATCTCACAGGTGGCATTTGTTAACTATGACAGTTACAATTCCCTCCCTCTTTGCCAACTTCCATCTACCACTAAGACAGGTCAGCTCCTTCATCTACGACCTGACTGGGAGCCTACCTGACACATGGAAGACTTTCCCACTGCCTATTCTCCCACAGTGGCTTTTGACCTCATAATACTGGATTTTATACAATTCCTTATTTAATATCGTAAGTTTCGGCCAATTACTTTGGCATTCTGGGAGCTGTGATTCCTCAGCTTTTGCTGTAACTTCTAGCTTTTCTCCATAGAAACTTAAGCCTCTTAGGTGATATCTTATTTTGGGATATCAACACGGAGAGATAAGACAACAGGTGTGTTGTATGCATGTATGCATGTCTGTTTATATACACATAAATAGGAACACAGATACATGTTTGGTTTGGGGGATTTGTTTTTTTTTTGTTTGCTTGTTTTGTGCTAAAATGGTTTATAGCTGATGTTGACTGTCAGTAAGTAAATCACTGAAATAAATACCATGGGAATTGATATTAGAAGGTTCCAAATGACTATCCTCTCCTCTGAGGAGTAAAACACTACCTAATCCTAATACATCAATAAAAGAACAGAGATTTTATTGGCATCCCTCCATAACAAGACTATTTCTCTTCCTTTAACAGCATGTCAGGGATAAATCAGGAGCTCTGAGAAAGCTAAACCCTTTGGGGAATATCTTCAGTGGCAGACCAGAAAAGCAACATTTACAAGAAAGATTCCTTTAGTAAAAGTGCCCATAATCCTCAGTCTATAAACCTAAAGCATTTTGTATGTTTATCTATGTCCAAAAGCCATAAAGAGGTTTGAGAGGGATAAAATTTCTACCATAATAAATCTGGATCAATTACAAAGCTACATTGTAAACAACCTTTAATTTAGAATTTCAGTTCTGCTCCCAGCAATGATGATCTAAATGTTTCTCACAAATTGTCCAGTGAGAACAATTAGAGAGGATGGAAGATGCAAGGATCATGTGCATAAAAACACCAGAGAACTTAACAGGGCAATGAAGACTTGCAGGGCCAAGATCCAGAAGGGGAGAGAAGCCCTGAGGGGAGGGAAGATGACAGGGTTTGGGGCCACTTTTCAACAACCATTTGATGATTCCTAATGCAAAGCCTAAGTGGGGGGGAAAAAAAGCAAGCAGATTTTGATGGACTTAAGAGCTAGGGGGACAAAACAGGAGTTCAAGATCCATTGAAAAGAGGGAAGACTCTAGTAAATTCTCTATATTTACATCCTGGTATATATAAGCAAAAATCAAAGGTAGATCAGCCCTTACAGGATGGAAGTCTAGCTCCCCAACTTCACCTAACTGGATTGAGGCTATTTGTGCTTGCTGGTGCCATGACCTGGATGTTGGTGAGAAACAAACATAAAATTGGAGAAAGATGGTATCCTTAAGGCCTTCAAAGTATCTCTACAATTTTTCACCTGCACCAGGACAAAATAAAAAGGCAACCAGGCTTAGAAGCAACTCATGAATCATTTCATGTAACTTAAAAGTAACATCATGAATCATTTCAATACTTCAATACATGCTTTTTAAACAATTTCTAAAATAAAAAGGACAGAGACTGAATATGCATTGATGATGAGAAATGCATGACAGTGGAAAAAATTCAATTTTATTTTAAAACTTGTATTTGTTTACTATTTGGCATATTTGCCATCACTTTAAAATTAATGCCTGCTAATATTGTTTAAAGTGCTATAATGGGGTTATACAATTTTTAATTTTTAAATATTTCCCTACACATTCTATAAACACAGAGAAAAGAGAACATGAACTACACCAGGGTGCCTGAGTAATGGTGATTTGGGTGATGATTTTCCCCTTCAGTCCCTTTATTGAATTTTGTTTTCTGCATAAAATACATATTACATAGTTTTAAGAAATATTATGCAGAGAAACATTATTAGGATACTTACTTATGCCTTGGGCTTTCTTCAACTGTACACAGTTGTTAAAAGTGTACAACTTTTACAGTTATTATTAAGTTAGAGTTGTAGCATTTTGAATATTGATAGATGCAAAATGATAAATATAACAAAAGGAAAGCATCTCCATTGGGATGTCAGATAACACACAAGCCCTTAGGATACTAGCTCAACAAACACACCTGCTATCAGTAGTAGCAAACCCCAAATGTATGACCACTTAGTTCTACTGTCTTGTGGCTAAAGCTTCTAAAAGGTTGAATCTCAAGGCAGCCCCGGTGGCCCAGCAGTTTAGTGCTGCCTTTGGCCCTGGGCCTGATCCTGGAGACCCGGGATCGAGTCCCGTGTCGGGCTCCCTGCATGGAGCCTGCTTCTCCCTCTGCCTGTGTCTCTGTGCCTCTCTCTCTCTCCTGTGTGTCTTTTATGAATAAATAGGTAGAATATTAAAAAAAAACCCTCTATATTAAAAAAATAAAAGGTTGACTCTAAATGTGGAATCTATAATATACCAAAATCATTCATGCATAATTATGTGTTTTACCTTTTGTATAATTATGTGTTGATTCACATTATTCATTTTAAATGTCTTGCCTTCTGGACATGCTTTCATAACTCTGCACATTTATTTTATGCAAATCAACACTGAGAATGGCCTTAAGATGTATGCATACAGGTGAATGACTACATGGCATGAATAAAGGAGAAATATTATGTAAACTGTTGGTGGCTTAGAACGCTGCATTTCCATCACTTCAAAATGATGTCTTGTATATTATCTCATTCCCAACCCAGTTACAAGCCCACGAAGTAAATTAATAAATGCTGTGAGTCAGAGTATGCATTTAGGAATAAGTTAGGCACTTTTATATAACAAATTTATCTATGTAGCTACATGAAGTTTATATAAACAGTTATACATCATGGGTTGGATATCCAAAGTATCTCTGGATTCTGTCCACTTCTCACTTTCCCACAATGTGGGAAGTTTCGACCTCTTCATCCTTTGTCTACACTTCTCCTCCTCTCCAATCAATCCCACACACATACTGTCCTCAGCAACCTCTATCTAAATAAACACAGATCTACTTACATCCCTCCTCTTCTTAAAAATACACCACACTTTCCCACTCTCCACCTAACATTTCAGCAACAGGCCTATTAAATAGTTAGAACAGAACACAGCAGGTAAAACAATCCCTCTGAAAACACGTTTTATCTTTAAAATATATGCATCTTTTTTTTCATTCTAATCTATAATTTATACTTTTGGGATTTAATACAAATATCATGATTTGGATTTTTTCCATTTCTAGGAAAATATGCTATGGCAAGCTGATCTTGCAGCCTCACAAATCCCCTGGCACACTGGCTCCTCATGCCCTCAGAGATACCCAGGCTCAGGCAAAACCTCAACTCTGCAAAAGCACTCAAGGCACCTCACACTCTATTCCCTTTCTGTCTCTGAATTCAATTCATATTTCCTACCAAAAAAAAATTCCATTCTTCATCTTGTAAAGTATGTTTCTAGAAAATAATTCTTACCAAAAATGTCTGTAAAGAAAAATTAGTAGTTTGGTCAATACCATTCCCCTCTTTTAGAAATTCTCAATTACTCAGGACATTCAATATCCTAAGAAGTCTTGCAGCAAAACCTGTTGCCAAGATTAACTGAGAGCTAGAGCTTCTTAGAACCTACCTTGCTGTATTCCACCAAACTCTCTTTCCTCACCCTGCCCCCATCACCTGGAAAGTCATTCCTACTTTTTCCAACTGGCAAATTCTTATGCAATTTTAGAAGTCCAACTACCTCCGCTTTGAAACCATTCCCAGCCACTCTAGCTGGAAATAAATGTTTTCTCCTATGTGTATTTGTAGCACTTTGTACAGGCATGTATGTTAAGTTATACATGTGGTAATCTTGGATCTACACGTCAGTCTGCCTAGTCAGACTGTGAGTTTTAAAAGTAGAAATCATCCCTTATTCATTTATGAATCCCTAGAATCTAGCAAAGTTCACAAAACGAGCTCAGTAAATATGTGTGGAATAAACTGGTGAAACAGAAATTATCTTTCATGAAAATAAAATATGCAGCATCATATGCCATCTCCCTATCACTCCAGCCAGGAAATCTCTGCTGGCAAAAAAAAGGGAACAATAGCAAGACTTGGAGGGCAGGGTAATGGTCTCTAGAACAGCCCAGAGTGAGTAAATGACCCCTGTTACCAAATTTATAAAGAGAATCTTGTGCCAATCAAGACTGTCACATGAATCCCTTATGAGAGCTACTGTGTTATCTGTCCAGGATGCTAAGATTGCAGCTGGAGAGTCCTGGCTCTGGTTCAAAACCAGGCAGAGCCAAGTCCAAATGGAATACAAATGTTTGCATATTTCATTATTTCTGATATAGAGACTTTCTTTTCACCTAGGATCTCAGAACAGTCACATTCAGTCAGCTACAGTTAAGCCAGTTTAATTAAATTAAGCTAACTGTTCTGCAAAAGAAGTTACCAACTCCAAAGGAGGCAAGACGCAAAGGACTTGCAAGTCAGATACAGGTTTTTCTTGCAGTCCTGCCTCTAACCAATGAGTAACTTTGTGCAAATGACCATACCTTTCCAGGCACTGACTTTCCAACCTCTGAGTTGAGTAGCTACATAACTAAAATCGAGCAACCTTCAGTGAATTACCAGTGTATGTCAACCACTTCTTATTTAATCCTCTTGAAACCTTGTGAAGTGGGTATTACTATTCTCATTTTACACATGAAGAAACAGGGCTTAGAGAGGTAAAGTAATTTGCTCAAGGTCACACCATGAGCTCACAACATTGCCTGCCTAGGAAGTGTTCAAGGCTGGATGGCCAAGGTGAGACCAAGGCCTTTTCCCCTCCCACCTTCCCATGACCTCAGACTGCTGATAGCTGTCTTCACATGTGTTTCTCTAATACTGGAATGATGATGATACGCAGTATTCATAATTTTCATTATTTTTTAAAGTTTCCTAACTTGACACAAGCTTGTGTTTTATTACTTCTTTGTCACATCATATAACTCTAGCTTACACTTAAACTTCTCATAAGACCCCCAAGTCCCTCATATAACCTGAGTCCTTAAGGATCTTTTAAAGAGGCAAACACACCCAGAAATAACCCTGCAGCTGCTCAATGAGTGAGCTCCTCTCCAAAGAGACGGCCACAGCCTTAAAAGGATTGCTCCGCTTGTTCACTGTTCCTGCTCCTTGGCTAAGTAGCCACTGTACCTTCATATACCATCCCACCAGCACAAGGACAACTCCAAGAGAGGCAGCTGTGGAGCATGCCATGGGGCTGGCTGGAGCCAATCATGGGCAAATGGGATGGGGACGGTGGCTTTCACTTTCTCAGTCTATTATGCACCACTTGTGGAATGTGTTAGCTTAGCTGACAGGTCCTCTGACATGTGTATAGAGGTGGGGCAGGGAGTGTTGTTTGGTTTGGTATGTTTTAATGAAAATGACCATTGTCATGTGCTAGCTCTTGGTGGTCTCTCAAAGTTGCCTTCACATCTTTAGCTAATCACAGTGATGGGAAGTATAGGAAAATACAGATTCAGGACACTTACAAAACTTACCTAAGAGCAGCCATCCAGAAATTATTAGAGCTGGAACCCACCCAAGCTCCCAAGTACAAATCCTAAACCTCTTGAAATAACAGAGAAGTTGCTTCATAAAGTTCTTGCCTCCCCAAACCCCAGAGCCTATGCCCCTCCCAAAGCCTCTACACTTTCATTTATCTGACTTGGCTTCCTTCAATACTAGAGCTTCTGGGATGTCTGGGTGGCTCAGGTCATTATCCTGGACACCCTGGAAGCAGGATCTAGCCCTGATCTGGGTTCCCTGCTCAGCGGGAGTCGGCTTCTCCCTCTGCCCCTCCTTGTGTCTCTTTCCCTACCTGCCCCCCTGCTCCTGCTCTGTCTCTGGTTCTCTCTCTCTCTCAAAATAAATAGTCCTTTCCCCTCTTGTAATGCAAGCTCTGTAAACAGCAATTTTTACTCTTTTGTAACCTGTATGACATTTGTCTACAACCCTCCTGATAAGTCATCCAACGTTATCACATATACACTGAATATTTTAAAGCATAGTTCTGTCTGTACGAGGAAGTACACGTTTAACACAGGTACAGTAAGGAAGACAAAGCCATTCATCATGGCAATTCTAACTAGGTTAAGTGATGAGAAGTGTATCACTGTGGTCCTGTGGGTACTCTTTATTTATCAGATTGTGAAATATCACCTGTCTTCTTACACCATTTATCTGTACCCCTCTGGTGAATCGTAGCGGTTTCTACGTGGAGCTGAGGCTATCTGCACACCTCTCTTCTACCACAGTCTTCTTCCCCCTGAATATCAAAATCCCTGTGCCCCACTCCTACCAACAGGTGCCCCACCCAGAACAGAGTCTAAGGCCTTGTACAGACTAGACACGAAAGCCATTTATAATGAATTAGGCACTTTTGCAAAATATTTGTATTGTATTAAGGATATGCCAATGAAAACTGAACATTCAAAGCGGTCTAGAAAAGCAAAAGAAAAAGAAAAAAAAAACTTACACACCTTATACAGATTTGTCAACTGAAGTACTAGTAAGTCCACAAAGAAAGAACCCCATGGGGCTGGGAGCAGCTGCCTGAAGGAACAGATAAATGTATCTCGAGTGTGGAGCCTTGCTCATCATCAGAGCCGGACTACCAGCACTATTCTCACCAGGAAGGAAAAAAATAGCCCACCATTGGAATTGGGGCGAGGGGCGTGTAAATGCTCACAGTTGGCCATCTGCCTGGACAGATTAACCAGCTGCAAAGCCCAAGGCCAAGCCCCTACCTAAAGAAGCTACATACAACAGGCAGCAGAAGAGTCTAGAGAAGGCTAAATTGACACAGCATGCTAACACTTATAAGGGTATGTATACTAAAATGTGACCCTTTGGACGCTGTTCTTGCTGATTCTGGCTCAGGATGGGGATATGTTCATCCCGAGTTTCCAAGCTGAGGGAAAGGTGCGAAGTACCCATGCACAGGTGGCTGAGGGAGCGGAACATACTTCACCGGGTTCCTTCCCGGCGGGGGTAAACTGAGGCACGGAGCGGGCAGGCCCAGGTCGGCGGCAGAACAGCGGCCCTAATGGCCGTGTGCCAGCTGGTGTGTCCCAACCAGGCCACATCGTCTGGCCGCCTGATGCTTCCGCGCCCCTCAGAACCCAAGGAAGAGAGAGGACAGCCCGGCGGCCGGGGCCAGGACTCACCACGTCCATGATCTGCAGGAGGCTGAGGGAGAAGTACACAGTGAGCGGTTGCGAGTCATTGGCCACGGGCCTCTCCAAGGGGTTGTAGTTCTTGACCAGCTCCCTGTAGAGCTTCCTCTGGAACTCGCCTTGCAGAGACACTTAAGGAGAGGAGAGACCGGGGGGCTGCTCACAGAAGGCCGGCAGGGTGCGCCCCATGCCCTGCCGTGGCCCCCAGCCGCCTGAAGCAGGCAGCCCAGACCCACTAGGTCGCCCTCCCCGGACAGCCCCCGGGAGCGCCGGCCGCTGCCTCTCGCCGGCGCGAGCCCCCAAACCTGGCCCCGGCGCGGGGCGCCCAGAGCCCCCCGGACGCGCCCGGGATCCCGCGGGGGTGGAGCCGAGGGCTGGGAGACCCGGCGGCTTTACCGTGCAAGAGTGACGCGGCCAGCGCCAGCCAGATCGACCGGCGCATGTCGGGCTCGCAGCTACCGCGGCCGCCGCGCCCGCGTCTCGCGCTCCGCCCGGGCCTGCGCCTGTGGCCGCGGAGCCGCCTTCCCGGCTGGGCTGGCGCGCCTTTAAAGAGCCGAGCGCGCCCCCGCCTCCGCGCGCTTCTCCACGTGACGAGCCCCGCCCCGCCCCCGCCCCGCCCCCCGCGGGGGCCTGGGCTGCTCGGCCGCGGCCGGGGGAACTGCAGCCCGCGGGCCTAAGTGGGAAGTGCACCCCGGCGCGGGGTACAGGGTGGGCGCCCCGCGCCGCCTCCGTCTCCTCCGGGCTGTGCCTGCGCATCGCGCCTCCGGCCAAGCCGGGGGCTGCCCGAGGCCAGGCTCTGTCTCTCGCTTCCGTCCTTGGTCCCCACTCCGCTCCCTCCTGCTCTCAGACAGGAGCTGTGCGGGGTTGTTGGGAGAAACCGGAACAATTCTGGGGTTCAGTCCTCCGGGTTCCCCCCCCCCCCCCCCGCCTTACGCCAGTGGCTGGGTGACAGCGACTGGGAACCAGGCTCCCACAGGTTGGGAAGACACTCCAACCAGACAAAACAGACCTGAGAGGAAGCCCCCTCCTCTCTCCCGCCCCGGTGTTTTGCCAGCAACCGACTGCTGAGCATCACCCGCCCAATTCTCATCTAGGTTCTGGAAGTGCTGAGAGCAGAGGGGAGATCTTTGCCTGGGAGGCATTCTATAGGGGAGGAGAAAGGCTGCAAAAGTGTGTGATGGGATTCCCAGTGGACATCCTCTTTATGTCTCATTCTCTTTTAAAGGAGATTTAAAAGATTGGAAAGTTAGTCCCCAACTCCTTTCTGGAAGGACAGCCAAAACTTGGTGATGTGATCTAGGCTTTTTTCCTTCCTTTTTTCCTTCCTTTTTTCCTTCCTTCCTTCCTTCCTTCCTTCCTTCCTTCCTTCCTCTCTCTCTCTCTCTCTCTCTCTCTCTGTCTCTCTCTCTCTCTCTCCTTTCTCTCTCTCAGTGACAAGGGGGAGGCTCAGGGGAAAAAAAAAAACTAGTCAAAGGGTCAGGAGCTAAATTGAGTCTTAGATGTTGAGGAGGCATGGTCTTGGAAGAGGAAGGGAGTGAGGGTACCAAGAAAGGGCTTCTAGAGAAGCAGAAAGCCCTGTCTCATTTGCTCTCAGCAAGCTGGTTGCAGAAAGCTGAGTTCAGCAGGTTCCTTGCGCCCACGTAGGGTGCGCTGCCTCTCGCCTTGGTTCAAGCCAAGCCCGAGTCTCTAAACCACACCAAGAGGTAGGGCACTGTGGACCAGCAGAGGCAGTGCCCACGTTTCTTTCTTCCTTTCTTTCTTTTTTACGATTTTATTTATTCATTCATGAGAGACACAGAGAGGCAGAGACATAGGCAGAGGGAGAAGCAAGCTCCCTGTGGGGAGGACTATGCGGGATTCCATTCCAGGAACCCAGATCACATCCTGAGCCAAAGGCAGATGCTCAACCACTGAGTCACCCAGGTAACCCGCATGCCCACGCTTCTTAACTGCATAAGACTAAGACGTGGGATTCTTGGATGATACCAAAAACTAGAGAAAGGCTCCCCAAAGCGTTACTACCCTTGAATATACCCCAGCAGCAGGAATGGCGACTGAGCTAGTTATTTGATTTGGAAAAACAAAGAAATGTGACAGTCTTGCAAGGAAGTGTCTGATAGCAAATTCACACCCGTTAACTGATGTATGTGTAAACAAAGAATCAGTGTAGGCTTTGATAACTGCGATAGAGTCCTAGAGGAAGAAAAGATTTATTTATTTTTTTTCTGGAGAAGACTTCATAGAAATAACAGCCTTCCTGGGCTTGCCACAAAAGGAGGTGATAGGCCAGGAGATGGGAACTCCAGGGCAGGGTTTCCTGGTAAGCAGACAGATGTGCTCTTTAATTAGGGCTCCTGAATTCTGCAATCTGTGGCAGTCTGGATACACACAGAACAAGCACTGGTGAAGGAATGAACTAAAGGATTACAGCTGATGGCAAAAAGGGAGTCAGAAAAGGAAAATAAAACAACAGAATAGAAGGGGCATAAGAACCATCAACCGGGAAGATTCTCACTGGCACACCATCTCCACTGGTCATGTAAATGCAATTCTGGCTCTCAAACACATTTCCTGAAAGTCTCTAAAAGCCCTGCCTTCCATTCTGGAGGGTCCAAGAGAATTCATACACCTTGAGTTTGGTCATTGGGATTACTTTCCTAAACTACTTCTTTACGTCCCTTCTACTCATAATATCAGAAACCTAGAAATAAACTATTTTTCCAATGGGACAACCGGTCAATAAGTTTTTATTTATGCCCTGTGCTGTCCTAGGTGCCTGGAGGACCTATAGGCACAATCGTCTCACTCAGATTACAGTTTAGGGCTGACATAAGTGAGGAAAAATAAGTTCCAGTCTGTGCTGTGAAAGTAAATAGGTCTGTGAGTTCAACAATGTTCCACCTCCACCCCACCCGCAGTCTATGGGACTTGGTTTCTTCATTTATAAAATAAAGAAGTAAGACATTCTGGGAGTTGAGCTGACAGAGCTGCAGGCCCCCGTCTCACTCCCATTCCCAACATGAATGATAGATAAACATAAGAGAAGATCAATACATACTTGAGCTTGGCAAGGCAAGAATCAGAAACAAATCCAGAGTAGTTACCCACAAGACGGTGCTGTTACAATAGTCCAGGGGAGGGGTACATCAAGATATGGGCTCCAAGGATAAGAGTCTGATATTCTAACACATTCCAGTGAAGCAAACTGGCCGTGTTTTGTGAGAGGTGGAGGACTGGAATGAAGATATCCTCATAAATCTAGAGCTTGGAAAAATATCCCCTTACATGTAAAAGAGACCAGTAAACCCCAACCATGACCAAAGGTAATGGAGGTAACATTTTTTCTGCTTTGATTCTGGGTAGGGAGCAAAAAGATAACTGAAACCCAAAAATGCATAGTGCTTAGGTATGTGACCAGATCTATACTACCCACATGATGAGGAATTCAAGAATTCCACTGGAATTCACACTTCTATAACTTCACCATGGAACTCAAAAAAATTATGAATTTCACAAAAATTAACTCCAACTATAAAAATGTAAACTATAAAACCCACACAGAAATAAACTACATGCCCTATGAGGCAAAAGTCAATATTAAGGGAAAGTACACAGGCAAAATAAACAGAAAAGTTAATACCCCACAATTTGAGATAATAGGATGATCTGAAAAAAATACCTATAAAATACGTATGTTTAAAATGCCAAAGTTATTGATCCTAGTGAGTAATATCAGCTGCAGTAATAAACCACAAATCCTATTAGCATAACACTATAAAGTTTATTACTCCCTCATATCATAATCAGAAATTTCCAGTGACTTTCCTAGGTGGCTAAGCTCCTCAAATCTTTCAGAGACAAAAGATTCTTTGAACAACTCGATTGACTGTGTTCTGGGGACCAGAGAAATGTGCTAATTGAAATTTCTGCTGGAGCTTCAACATTTACCCACCTTGCAAACAAGTGGGAGTATACCAGGGCCAGGCCTGGAAGCTGCTTGTATCATTTCTATCCATATTCCTTTGGCCAGAGCCCAGTCACTTCATCACAGCCTCAAACAAGGGAAGCTGGAAAACGGTCTTATCTGGGCCTGAGAAGAAAAAACAAAGGTAAGCAATGTTAGTAATATGGTATCCAGGAAATAAAGTAGGAATTAATAGCATAAGGAGAGAACAAAACACAAAGGAATAGAAACAAATAGAAAAGAAAATGTGAGCATCTAGGGGGAAAAAAACATGGTAATTAAAGTTAAAACCTATGTTAGAGGAGATTGGCGGACAGCCCCAGTAGCCCAGCGGTTTAGCGCCACCTTCGGCCTGGGGTGTGATCCTGGAGACTAGGGATCGAGTCCTCCGTCCGGCTCCCTGAAAGGAGCCTGCTTCTCCCTCTGCCTGTGTCTCTGCCTCTCTCTGTGTCTGTCATGAATAAACAAATAAAATCTTTAAAAAAAAAATAAAGAGAAGATTGGCTAATGATGAAGAGAACATTGGTACCCTGGGAGCAAGAGCTGAAAAAGGTACACTGAAAATCACCCAGATAAGAAAGGTTAAGAAATAAGAAGGATAGAATAAGAACTCATCTAATAGAAGTCCTAGAGAATATTGATAAAGAGGATAGGTGAGTAATTATTTAAAGAGAAAATGATTAAGAGGTTTAAGCCCTAAAAGAAACGTGACTCTCAAAATGAGGAAGTACAAGAAGCAAGGATCATGTTAAATAAACAAAAGATTCATGACCAGATAGTGAAGCTGGTGAAACTACTGAACAGCAAAACTACAATACAGATTCTTAAAAGAGACGAAAAGCAACAACATATATGCAAATATAAATAATCTATGACTGTTAATAAGAATAATTTGGAAGGAAAAAGATATAATTGAAGAGGACATTTCTAGTCTTTGCAAGATGGCAAATTCAGGAAACAAGCAAAATCTACTGCAAAAATAAGTCCACCTGGCCAAATTATAAAATATATTGGAAATTGAAAAATGCACTTTAAGAAATTTTATCTTGTGGACATTTAAAAAAGTATATGCACCCAACAATTACTGAAAACACATTCCTCTTGAACAGATGAAATATTTACATAGGGTTCCTCCTCTTCATTACTAATTATTATTAATATTATTTTTGCATATTCTCTTACTTTTTCTTACTCTATTTTATTAGTCTTTTTAAATAACCATATTTTAATTTTGTTGGTCTTATGTACTTGATTATGTTTTCATTAATTTCATATCTTTTTAAATATCTTCCTGCCTATAATCTTCTAGTTTATTTCTATTCTAAATTCTCAAATGACTACATCATTAATGTTTAATTTTTTTCTTGTCTAATAGAAAAACAGACCAAAATACTAAGGCTAGTTAAATACTATGAGAAGAAAGAAATATATGGCAGTACAACTTATAGAATTAGATACAAAAAACACATTACAATTAGTAAACCAAATCCAAAAAAAAAAACAAAACAAAACCATAAAAATAGTAATCATCAAATAGGATCATCTTAGTCAGCTCAGGCTACCATAACAAAATAGTCCAGTCTTGGTGGCTTAAACAGCAGAAATGTATTTTCTCGTAGTTCTAGAGGCTGGATGTCCAGGATCAAGGAGCTGTTAGGATAGGTTTCTGGTTAGGCAACTTCCTAACTTGCAGATGGTCACCTTTTCACTGTGTCTTCACTTGGCCTTTCCTCTGTACACACACAGGGAGAGAAAGAAATAGATCTGACATTTCTTCCTCTTCTTATAATGACACTAGTTCTATCAGATTAAGGTCCTACCTTTATGATATGACATCAAGTAACCTTAATTATCTTCTTAAAGGCCCTATCTCCAAATACAACCATACCAGATAGGACCTCAACATTTGAATCTGGGAGGACACAGTAAAGTTCATAATAAAGATTTCTACCAGAGTAAAGTGAATATCCCGATAAAGCAAATATTATAAAGATGTATTTATTTGAGATAGAGAGAATGCGTGTATGTGTACATAAGCAAGGTGATGGAGGGGTTGGAGAGGGACTTAGGAACTGGGAAGTTTATTCCCTGCTGAATGGGGAGCCTTACCTCAGGACCCTGAGATCATGACCTGAACCAAACCAAAAGTTGGTGGCTCAACTCACTGAGCTCCAGGCTCCCCTCACCCAAATTAAGCAAATATTATAATAAAGCAAGCCAAATGAATCATTTGATTTCCTAGTGCTTGTAAAAGTTATGTTACACTATACTGTGGTATATTAAGTGTGCAGTAACATTATATCCAAAAAATCAATGAACACACCTAATTAAAAAAAATTCTTTATAGCTAAAAATTGCTGATCATCATCTGACCTTTCAGCAAGTTGTAGGCTTTTTGCTGGTGGAGGATTTTCTCTCCATATTTGTGGCTGCTGAGTGATTAAGGTGTTGGTTGGTGAAGTTGGGGTGGCTGTGGCAAATCACAATGCAGTTTGCCAGTTTTATTAACTCTTCCTTTCATGAACAATTTCTCCGTAGCATGCAGTGCAGTTTGATTGCATTTTACCCCCAGTAGAACTCTCAAAATTGTAGTCAATCTTCTCAAACCCTGCTGTTGCTCTATCAATTAACTTTATATGATGATCTAAATCCTTCGTTGTCATTTTGATAATCTTCACCAGGAGTACATTCCATCTCAAGAAACCACTTTCTTTGCTCATCCATAAATAGCAACTCCTCATCTATTAAAGTTTTATCATGAGATTACAGAAATTCAAATATAATAACAGTTATAAAGTTCAAAATACTGGGAAAATCACCAAAATGTGTCACAGAAACCAAAAGTATGGAAATGCTGTTGGAAAAATGGTGCTAATGTCCACAATAGCCAAACTGTGGAAGGAGCCTCAGTGTCCATCGAAAGATGAATGGATAAAGAAGATGTGGTCTATGTATACAATGGAATATTACTCAGCCATTAGAAACGACAAATACCCACCATTTGCTTCGACGTGGATGGAACTGGAGGGTATTATGCTGAGTGAAATAAGTCAATTGGAGAAGGACAAACATTATATGGTCTCATTCATTTGGGGATTATAAAAAATAGTGAAAGGGAATAAAGGGGAAAGGAGAAAAATGAGTGGGAAATATCAGAGAGGGAGACAGAACATGAAAGACTCCTTACTCTGGGAAACAAACAAGGGGTGGTGGAAAGGGAGGTGGGTGGGTGGTTGGGGTGACTGGGTGATGGGCACTGAGGGGAGCACTTGATGGGATGAGCACTGGATGTTATGCTATATGTTTGCAAATTGAACTCCAAAAAAAAAAAAAAGAAAAAAAAAAAAGAAAAATGGTGCTAATAAACTTGTACAATATAGAGTTGCTATAAACCTTCAATTGGGGGAAAAAACAATATCTGAAAAACACAATAAAGCAAAGCACAATAACATGAGATATTCTTGTACTCATTAGTACATTTACAGGCGAACAACAATGTTGATATATCAATATTTATTGAATAAAATTCAATACCTGTTCAGGATTAAAAAATTGTTGTGCCCAAGATTGTGAATCCGAGAAAACCACCAAGGAGCCGACACCGATGCAAGTACATGAGGGTTTATTAACAAGCTCGAGCTTGGGTCCAAGCATACCCGACACAGCAGAGCAGGGACTTGGACCCCGAGGTGAGTTACAGCTGGGTTTTTATGGTCTGGTCTAGGGGTAAGGTGGGGTTTTTCAGTAAGGGTAGGGGTGTGAGAATCTCCAGTAAAGAGGTCTCACAAGCTCTTGCTTCCTTATTCCGATAAGAGCGTGCTTTGTTTTTCTTCTCTAGCCGGGGGAAGGTAGAGTTCAGTACCTGGTCACAGTGGCCTGAGATGGCTACCAAAGCTACAATGGCTGTACTTGTACCAATATTAAACTTGAATGGCTCTAATTTTCTCAGCCTCCACAAAAATCACCACTATCTTAATCTAATTAAGTGCATTTTCTAAAAGCCTACAGCAAATATCATGTCTTTGTTTTTGTGTTTGAATAAACTTTTATGTTTAGAAAAGCTTTGGTTTTTCAAGAAAAATTGTAGAGATAGTACAGAGAATTCTCACACTCAATGAGAATAGACACTATTGTAAACACCTAACATGTATGATACGTTTTTCCAACTAATGAAAGAATACTGACATGTTATTGTTAACTAAAGACCATACTTTAAAGATTCAGATTTTCTTAGTTTTTACCTACTGTCTTCCTGTTCCAGGATCTCATGTGAGATACCACATCACATTTAGATATCATGTCTCCTTGAGCTCTTTTTGGCCATGATAGTTTTCCAGTCATGTTTGGTTTTTGCTGAGCTTGATAGTTTTGAAGAATACTGGTTAAGCATTTTGCAAAATGTCTCTCAGTTGGGGTTTGTTGGTATTTTTATTGTGATTACACTGAGGTTGTGGATTTGGGGAGGAAGACTCCAAAGATAAAGTGCCATTCTCATCAGGTCATTTCAATGATACCCACTACCAACATGACTTATCACTGTTGATGTTGGTCTTCATCACCTCGGTTGACATGTTTGTTAGATTTCTCTACTGTGAAGTTACTGTTTTTTGCTTCCCAGTCTACACTGTGCTCTGTGGAAGGATGTTAGTATTCACAGTCCATGTATAAGGAGTGGAAAGTTATGATCAACCTCTTTAAAGTATTCTCATAAATTTTAAATACTCCTTAAAATATTTACATAAATTAGTTGAAATACTTCTACACGAGAGATTTATCTCTCCTCCCTCACATGTTTATTTATTCAATAATTTATTTATATCAGCGTACCACATGATATTTATTTTATACCTTGGGTTATAATCCAGTATGACTTTATTTTTTTACTCAAAGTGTTTCAGTTTTGATCATTAGGAAGGAGTTCTTTCTGTTGATTCCCGTGTCCCTCTCATACACTCCCTTGTGGGCTTTTGTTTTTGCTTTTTTTTTTTTTTTTTTTTGAGTGCTCTCATATTTGCTAATGCTATGTGAGGGTTCAGACACATAATGTTTTTGGCTCCAGTTCTAGAATCAGCTATTTCTCCAAGGATCCCTATATCCTTTTGATTAAAAATGGTATTAGAAATGAAGATCTGAGCACTAGATGTGCTTGCTGCTGCTGGGTGAGGTTGCTTCTAGGCCTTGTGAAGCTTTTGGAAGGAGATATATGTTTGTCTAATCCATGTATACACAAATACCTATCTATAGCTATTGTAAGCCACACATAAGTTCACACTAACATCTGCAATTCTAACCTAATACTATATGGACCATTCTAGCCTCCTCCCCATTGTCTATGGGTAATCTCCAACTCCATCAATGAGAAGTGACTCCCCATTGCCATCTACTTACTTGCTGGTTGAATTCCAGTACACATGCACAAAGGTTTCAGATTTGTGCATTATCGATGGGAATGTGGTGCACATATAGTCCTTTTTGCCTTTTGTCTAAAAGTCTTCACTCATTTCCAAAGTTGCTTAGCTCAGTACTTTTCCCCCAACTTCTTAGTGAGGATATTTCAAGTATTCTTAATATCATTGGACATGTTTGTCGTAGTCAACATTCCATCATGGAATCCCCTGATTATGTGATAATCTCCTAAATGATTTTTTAAAAAATTTGAGTCAATTGAGGCTCATTCATTTTGCATAGAGTTATATGAATTTTGAAAAAAAATGCATATTATCATGACTTTAACATTAAGATATGCAGAAAAATTTTTCTGTCCTATAAACTGCTCCTCCAAGACTCACTTATTAATATCTCATCTCTTCCCAAATCCTGGCAACAACTGATCCATTGATCATCCTTATAGTTTTACATTTTCCACAATGTCATATAAATGGACTCATAACATGTATGTAACTTTTTAAGACTGGTTTCTTTCATTTAGCAGTATACATTTAAGATTCATCCATGCTTTTGCATGGCTTGGTAACTTATTTCTTTTTATTGTTGAATACTATTTTATTATATGAGTGAAACATAGTTTTCTTACCCATTCACCTACTGAAGGACATTTTGGATGCTTCTAGTTTGAGGAAATTTGGAATAAAGTTATAATTATCACTCAATTCCAGATTTTCATGTATGTGTGGACATGAGATTTCAAATCATTAGATAAATACCTAGAAAGGTTAATGAGTATCATATGATCAGACTATGTTTAGTGTATTAGTTTTCTACAGGTACCATAACAAAGAATTACAAAGTAAGGGGCTTAAACAACAAATATTTACTGTGTCACAATTACGGAGTCTACAAATCATTGTTACGGTGTTGCATGGGTGGTTTCTTCTGAAAGCTATGAGGTAGAGTCTACTGCATATTTCTCTCCTATATTCTGATAGTTTGCTGGTAATCTTTGGCATTCCTTGGCATGTAGAAGCATGACCTGATCTTTTCTTCCATCTTTGCATGGTACTCTGTGTGTGTGTGTGTGCCTCCAAATCACCTTTTTTTTTAAGATTTATTACTTTTTTTCAAAGATTTTATTTATTTATTAATGACAGACACACATACAGAGAGAGAGAGGGAGGGAGGCAGAGACACAGGCAGAGGGAGAAGCAGGCTCTACGCAGGGAGCCCTACGTGGGACTCGAGCCTGGCTCTCCCGGATGACACCCCCCAGCTGAAGGCGGCGCTAAACCGCTGAGCCACCAGGACTGCCCCCAAATCACCTTTTTATAAGGATACTGGTCATATTAGATTAGGGGCCCATACTACTCCAGTATAACAGTATAATCAAATCTGTAATGACACTATTTTCAAACAGTATTTGTATTCTGAAGTACTGGGATTTAGAACCTCAACATATTCAGGGGCAACGGTGAGGACAAAATCCATAACATTTAGGATTTTTGTATAAATCAGCAAATTATCTTCCCAAGTGGCCATACCATTTTACATTTCCATCAGAAATTAGAAAAGTCCTGGTTGCATTATATTCTTGCCAGCAGTTGTTATTACTAGTTTTTGGTTTTGTTTTGATAATGCTGTTGCTATTTGTAATTTTGCCATTCTAATAGATATATAGTCGTAACTCATTGTTTTTGTCTTTCTCTAATGACAAATTATGTTGAGCCTCTTTTCATATAATTATTTGACATCTATATATCTCCTTTGATGAGGTGTCTCTTTAGGTCTTTTTCCCATTTTGAAATTCTTGTCATTTGTTCTCTTATTGTTGAGTTTTAAGTAGTCTTTGTATATTGTAGGTAAATGTCCTTTATTAGATATGTGGTTAGTAAATGTTTTCTGCCTATTGATGAATTGTCTTTTCATTCTCTTAACAACGTTTTTGCAGGACAAAATTTTTTAATTTTAAAACATGCAAATTGTCAGTTTTTTTCTTTAATGGATTTGCTTTTGGTGTTTTATGTAAAAACTCAACAAACCCAAGGTTACATGGATTTTTTTCCCTACAGCCCTACAGTTTCATAGTTTTATAGTTTTCTCCTATAGCTTCCTAGGATTTTTAAAAATATTTTATTTATTTATTCATGAGAGAGACAAAGAGAGACACAGAGACATAGGCAGAGGGAGAAGTAGGTTCCCTGCAAGGAGCCTGATGTGGGACTTGATCCTGGGACCCCAGGATCATGCCCTGAGTGAATGGCAGATACTCAACCACCCAGGTGCCCCACTTACTGGGATTTTTAATCTGAATTATGTTGAATCTATAGATCAAATTGGGAAGAACTGGCATATTAAAAATACTAATTCTTCTAATTCATGAGCATGGAATATTTATTCCATTTATTTATATCTTCCTTGAATAAAGATACTTTTATTTTACCCTTTCCCATCTGTATACAATTTATTTTTTTTTCTTGTCTTCCAGGATGATAATGAATAGCACTCGTGAAAGAGAGGACATCTTTGCCTTTATTCCAATCTTAGAGGGAAAGAGTTTGGTTTTAACCATCAAATATTGTTGTAGGTTATTTTCCATATATTCACTTGAGTTGAGTAAAGCCATTCTCTTTCACTCCTGGTTGTTATTGTTTTGTTGTGGTTTTGTTTTTGAGAGCTGTACTATGAATTGATAATCTAATTTCATCAAACACTCTTACTGCTCCTAATGATATGATATATTTTTAAGACTTAATTTTTATTTAATGTTCAAACAATGAAGATATTCTTAAAATTGGGAACAGTATAAAGTTGCTCACTATTATAATTTCTATTCAATATTACTTGAAATATCTCCATACAATTCTATTCGTCTCAACAACCATGTAAAAAATGTTTTTTCAGTAGCTTATTCATAATACCAGCACCCTATTATCTAGAAGTCAATCAATCAAAAGATTTCCTAACTTTTATTTTGAGAATATTTTAAGACATTGTTTAGTTTCAACTTAGTTAATAAATGGAAAGATGATGGGTTTATAACTAGGGAGAATTACTATATTAAAGATGTCGATGGTCTCCAAATTAGACTATAAATTTAATATTATCGGTCAAAATCCTGAAATATTACTTTGTGAAGATTTACCAGCCAATCCTAAAGTTCATATTCCAAGAGTAAAAGAATAAGAAAGTTCCATTTTCTGTAATGGCAGAATTGATACTTCTGAAAACCTCATTGAAAACAATTAGAATATTAGTCAAAATGTACTTTAAAATTCTGTTTGGCATTATGCTTAAAGAAAGAAGCCATACACTAGAGTATGTGTACTATATGATTCCATTTTTATGAAGTTCTAGAAAAGATGAAGGTAATCTATAGGGAGAAAACAGATTAGTATTGCTTGGAACCAGAGACAAGGGGTTGTTGAGTGCAGAAAAAATTCAGGAAGTTTTTATTATGATAATAATGTTTCATATCTTGATTATGATTATTGCTATACAAGTATATACCAGTATATTATAAGTAATCAAACCATGCAGTATCTTATATGTAAATTATCCCTCAATAAAGTTGTTTTTTTAAAAATCTCTATTTGAAGGTATCAGAGGGTTAACAAGACAGTACCCACTAAAGACAAGGGTCTTGGGAAAGGAAGAGATACAGTAAAGTTTTTGGAGAAACTCTTCCTGAGGTGCCATTTGCCACCTCCAGAGAAGGAAGCCAAAAGAGGATGAACTGACAGCCTCATAGAAGCTAGAAAGACAAGGACTGATAGAGGGCCAAAAAGGAGACGAGAGCTAGTAAATTTCTTTTGCTTGGCATTAGTAACTGCATTGGCTATGTCACATACATAAGTGTGAATCAGAAGTAGACAAGAACTGGGGACATCTGGGTGGCTTAGTGGTTGAGCATCTGCCTTTGGCTCAGGTTGTGATCCTGAGGTTCTAGGATCCAGTCCCATATCAAGCTCCCCACAGGGAGCCTACTTCTCCCTCTGCTTATGTCTCTGCCTCTCTTGTGTCTCTCATGAATAAATAAATAAAATCAAAGAAGAAGAAGGAGGAGGAGGAGGAGGAGGAGGAGGAGGAGGAGACGACAAGAACTTTCTGGGGATGCAGTTCAGCTTTGAGCCATATCAGTCCTGGGAATTAGCCAAAAGTGAGACCAGATTGCACTCCCAGCTACTTGGTTAAAGTAAATATGAACCTTCTATGGTGGGAGATATTATTGTAAGCCTCAAATTATTTTTATTTATTTTTATTTTTTCAAATTATTTTTAGTAACAATTTTGCAAACACAACATCCAACACATGATAAATAGTAACCCAGCAACCAAAGTCATCAAAAACATGGAAAGTCTGAGAAACTTACACATACTAGAAGAGTCTAAGGAAACATAGTAACTAAATGCAATTTGGTATTTTAGATGGGCTCCTAAAAAAGAAAAAGTATACTAGTGCAAAACTGTTGATACAGAAATAGAATGTAGAATTGGTTATATGCCAATGTTGGCTCATTTTGTCACAAATGTACCATACTAAAAGAAGACATTAACAATAGGAAAATGGTGAGGGATATAAAGGAACTTTCTACACTGGATTAGCAACTTTTCTGTAAATTTAAAACCACTTAAACTAAAACATTTACAAAAAAAATGTCACATGAAGAGACAAGACCAGTTAAAAAGAAACAGGAGCAATGACTACTCAATAGAAATAGATAAATGGTCTCAAGAAATTGAAGTTAACAGTAATAGCCTTTAAAATGTCTATATATATTATTAAAGACAGACAGACAGACACAGGGAGAGAGATAGAGTGAATCTCAAGCAAGCTCTGTGCCAGGACAGAGCCCAATGCGGGGCTCAATCTTGCCACCCTAAGATCATGACCTGAGCCAAAATCAAGAGTCAGGCACTTAACCTACTGAGCCACACAAGCGCCCCCAAAATGACTATAGTGAATGTGTTCAAAGGAGATTAAAAAAAATAGTGGGATGTTGGCAAAAAGTATACACTTTTTAAAACGTTTTTGTTTATTCATGACAGACACTGAGAGAAGAGAAAGAAAGAAAGAGACAGAGACACAGGCATAGGGTAAAGCATTCAGGAACCCCGATGTGGGACTCGATGTGGGACTCAATCCCAGGACTCCAGGATCACCCCCAGAGCCAGAGGCAGGCACTAAACCCCTGAGCCACCCAGGGATCCCCAAATAAACACTTAAAAAAAACAGACAAAAGACTAAAGCTAAAAAAATTTTTAAACATTTAAGCTCAAAACTTAAATGAATGAATTCAATGGATGAGGCTTCTTCCTTTATCTTTGACATGTAAAGAGGTTGGTAGTCACACTCCTGTCCCTCCCTATAAACAAGAGAATACAGGCAAACTGCAAATCAAAATCTGGAGTCATGCATAGCCAGAGAGATACAGCACCAGAAACTTGCTTGCTTTAAAACAGAAGCTGCTAGATACCCTAAACTAGTAGGATCACTGACCTAACCAGCAGTTTACTCAGTTTCTGGAGGCTGAATGAGGACTAACTTGAGAACAAGAAATTCCTGGGTCACATTCATAGAAATATCCCTATACACTTATAGACTCTTTCCCTCAAAGAACCACAACAGGTTCCCAAAGTGAAGATATAAGAAAAATTCCCTTGTAGTCATGGAAAAAGAAAGTCATTGATAATCTCTTCTCCCTGACAAAGACTGACTTCCCAGGGGAAACCTCATTCCAGCAACAGCAAGGAAAGTCCAATCCACTCTAATCTGCCCTAGGCCTTCTGTCTCATCTACCAAAAAAAAAAGTCCACAAGGGACACAATTTCACCAAAATAGATTGGAAATGCTGCAACCTTGAAAGAAAGTAGGGGATAGAGATGAAATACAGATAGAAATCTTGGGAAGGCCACACTCAGAAAAAATAATTGAGGGATATATCTGAGATCTTTCCTAAATTAATGACAGATGACAAACCACAGACCTAGAAATCTCAGAGAACCTAAGTGAGACAAATACAATAAATAAATAACAACGGGACAAATTGTATTTAAACTACAGAAAACTGAAGACAAAGAAAATCTTGGAGATGTTTTTTTATATAAATTTATTTTTTATTGGTGTTCAATTTGACAACATACAGAATAACACCCAGTGCTCATCCCGTCAAGTGTCCCCCTCAGTGCCCGTCACCCATTCACCCCACACACCCCGCCCTCCTCCCCTCCACCACCCCTAGTTCATTTCCCAGAGTTAGAAGTCTTTATGTTCTGTCTCCCTTTCTGATATTTCCCACACATTTCTTCTCCCTTCCCTTATATTCCCTGTCACTATTTTTCATATTCCCCAAATGAATGAGAACATACACTGTTTGTCCTTCTCCGATTGACTTACTTCACTCAGCATAATACCCTCCAGTTCCATCCACGTTGAAGCAAATGGTGGGTATTTGTTGTTTCTAATGGCTGAGTAATATTCCATTGTATACATAAACCACATCTTCTTTATCCATTCATCTTTCGATGGACACCGAGGCTCCTTCCACAGTTTGGCTATTGTGGACATGGCTGCTAGAAACATCGGGGTGCAGGTGTCCCGGCGTTTCATTGCATCTGAATCTTTGGGTAAATCCCTAACAGTGCAATTGCTGGGTCGTAGGGCAGGTCTATTTTTAACTCTTTGAGGAACCTCCACACAGTTTTCCAGAGTGGCTGCACCAGTTCACATTCCCACCAACAGTGTAAGAGGGTTCCCTTTTCTCCGCATCCTCTCCAACATTTGTGGTTTCCTGCCTTGTTAATTTTCCCCATTCTCACTGGTGTGAGGTGGTATCTCATTGTGGTTTTGATTTGTATTTCCCTGATGGCAAGTGATGCAGAGCATTTTCTCATGTGCATGTTGGCCATGTCTATGTCTTCCTCTGTGAGATTTCTCTTCATGTCTTTTGCCCATTTCATGATTGGATTGTTTGTTTCTTTGCTGTTGAGTTTAATAAGTTCTTTATAGATTTTGGAAACTAGCCCTTTATCTGATATGTCATTTGCAAATATCTTCTCCCATTCTGTAGGTTGTCTTTGAGTTTTGTTGACTGTATCCTTTGCTGTGCAAAAGCTTCTTATCTTGATGAAGTCCCAATAGTTCATTTTTGCTTTTGTTTCTTTTGCTTTCGTGGATTTATCTTGCAAGAAGTTACTGTGGCCAAGTTCAAAAAGGGTGTTGCCTGTGTTCTCCTCTAGGATTTTGATGGAATCTTGTCTCACATTTAGATCTTTCATCCATTTTGAGTTTATCTTTGTGTATGGTGCAAGAGAGTGGTCTAGTTTCATTCTTCTGCATGTGGATGTCCAATTTTCCCAGCACCATTTATTGAAGAGACTGTCTTTCTTCCAGTGGATAGTCTTTCCTCCTTTGTCGAATATTAGTTGACCATAAAGTTCAGGGTCCACTTCTGGGTTCTCTATTCTGTTCCATTGATCTATGTGTCTGTTTTTGTGCCAGTACCACACTGTCTTGATGACCACAGCTTTGTAGTACAACCTGAAATCTGGCATTGTGATGCCCCCAGCTATGGTTTTCTTTTTTAAAATTCCCCTGGCTATTCGGGGTCTTTTCTGATTCCACACAAATCTTAAAATAATTTGTTCTAACTCTCTGAAGAAAGTCCATGGTATTTTGATAGGGATTGCATTAAACGTGTAAATTGCCCTGGGTAACATTGACATTTTCACAATATTAATTCTGCCAATCCATGAGCATGGAATATTTTTCCATCTCTTTGTGTCTTCCTCAATTTCTTTCAGAAGTGTTCTATAGTTTTTAGGGTATAGATCCTTTACCTCTTTGGTTAGGTTTATTCCTAGGTATCTTATGCTTTTGGGTGCAATTGTAAATGGGATTGACTCCTTAATTTCTCTTTCTTCAGTCTCATTGTTAGTGTATAGAAATGCCATTGATTTCTGGGCATTGATTTTGTATCCTGCCACGCTACCAAATTGCTGTATGAGTTCTAGCAATCTTGGGGTGGAGGCTTTTGGGTTTTCTATGTAGAGTATCATGTCATCGGCGAAGAGGGAGAGTTTGACTTCTTCTTTGCCAATTTGAATGCCTTTAATGTCTTTTTGTTGTCTGATTGCTGAGGCTAGGACTTCCAGTACTATGTTGAATAGCAGTGGTGAGAGTGGACATCCCTGTCTTGTTCCTGATCTTAGGGGAAAGGCTCCCAGTGCTTCCCCATTGAGAATGATATTTGCTGTGGGCTTTTCGTAGATGGCTTTTAAGATATCGAGGAAAGTTCCCTCTATCCCTACACTCTGAAGAGTTTTGATCAGGAATGGATGCTGTATTTTGTCAAATGCTTTCTCTGCATCTAATGAGAGGATCATATGGTTCTTGGTTTTTCTCTTGCTGATATGATGAATCACATTGATTGTTTTACGAGTGTTGAACCAGCCTTGCATCCCGGGGATAAATCCTACTTGGTCATGGTGAATAATTTTCTTAATGTGTTGTTGGATCCTATTGGCTAGTATCTTGTTGAGAATTTTTGCATCCATGTTCATCAGGGATATTGGTCTGTAATTCTCCTTTTTGGTGGGTCTTTGTCTGGTTTTGGAATTAAGGTGATGCTGGCCTCATAGAATGAGTTTGGAAGTACTCCATCTCTTTCTATCTTTCCAAACAGCTTTAGTAGAATAGGTATGATTTCTTCTTTAAACGTTTGATAGAATTCCCCTGGGAAGCCATCTGGCCCTGGACTCTTGTGTCTTGGGAGGTTTTTGATGACTGCTTCAATTTCCTCCCTGGTTATTGGCCTGTTCAGGTTTTCTATTTCTTCCTGTTCCAGTTTTGGTAGTTTGTGGCTTTCCAGGAATGCGTCCATTTCTTCTAGATTGCCTAATTTATTGGCGTAGAGCTGTTCATAATATGTTTTTAAAATCGTTTGTATTTCCTTGGTGTTGGTAGTGATCTCTCCTTTCTCATTCATGATTTTATTAATTTGAGTCTTCTCTCTCTTCTTTTTAATAAGGTGGCTAATGGTTTATCTATCTTATTAATTCTTTCAAAGAACCAACTCCTGGTTCTATTGATCTGTTCCACAGTTCTTCTGGTCTCAATTTCGTTGAGTTCTG
The DNA here is from genome assembly GCF_905146905.1 of Nyctereutes procyonoides. NCBI lineage: Eukaryota > Metazoa > Chordata > Mammalia > Carnivora > Canidae > Nyctereutes > Nyctereutes procyonoides. The sequence continues at coordinate 55,111,314 of NW_026575047.1, read as the reverse complement.
CTCGAATTTTAATTAACTCTCTTCTTCTGCTGGGCGTCGGGTCGATTTGCTGCTTCTTCTCTAGCTCCTTTATGTGTAAGGTTAGCTTTTGTATTTGAGTTCTTTCCAGTTTTTGAATGGATGCTTGTATTGCGATGTATTTCCCCCTCAGGACTGCTTTTGCTGCATCCCAAAGATTTTGAACGGTTGTATCTTCATTCTCATTAGTTTCCATGAATCTTTTTAATTCTTCCTTAATTTCCTGGTTGACCCTTTTATCTTTTAGCAGGATGGTCCTTAACCTCCACGTGTTTGAGGTCCTTCCAAACTTCTTCTTGTGATTGAGTTCTAATTTCAAGGCATTATGGTCTGAGAATATGCAGGGGACGATCCCAATCTTTTGGTATCGGTTCAGACCCGATTTGTGACCCAGTATGTGGTCTATTCTGGAGAAAGTTCCATGTGCACTTGAGAAGAATGTGTATTCAGTTGAGTTTGGATGTAAAGTTCTGTAGATATCTGTGAAATCTATCTGGTCCAGTGTATCATTTAAAGCTCTCGTTTCTTTGGAGATGTTGTGCTTAGAAGACCTATCGAGGTAGAAAGAGCTAGATTGAAGTCACCAAGTATAAGTGTATTATTATCTAAGTATTTCTTCACTTTGGTTATTAATTGATTTAAGTATTTGGCAGCTCCCACATTCGGGGCATATATATTGAGGATTGTTAAGTCCTCTTGTTGGATAGATCCTTTAAGTATGATATAGTGTCCCTCTTCATCTCTCACTACAGTCTTCGGGTAAATTTTAGTTTATCTGATATAAGGATGGCTACCCCTGCTTTCTTTTGAGGACCATTTGAATGGTAAATGGTTCTCCAACCTTTTATTTTCAGGTTGTAGGTGTCCTTCTGTCTAAAATGAGTCTCTTGTAGACAGCAAATAGATGGGTCCTGCTTTTTTATCCAGTCTGAAACCCTGCGCCTTTTGATGGGGTCATTAAGCCCATTCACGTTCAGAGTTACTATTGACAGATATGAGTTTAGTGTCATCATGATATCTATTCAGTCCTTGTTTTTGTGGATTGTTCCACTGAACTTCTCTTAAAGGGGAATTTTAAGAGTCCCCCTTAAAATTTCTTGCAGAGCTGGTTTGGAGGTCACATATTCTTTCAGTTCCTGCCTGTCTTGGAAGCTCTTTATCTCTCCTTCCATTTTGAATGAGAGCCTTGCTGGATAAAGTATTCTTGGTTGCATGTTCTTCTCATTTAGGACCCTGAATATATCCTGCCAGCCCTTTCTGGCCTGCCAGGTCTCTGTGGAGAGGTCTGCTGTTACCCTAATATTCCTCCCCATGAAAGTCAGGGACTTCTTGTCTCTTGCTGCTTTAAGGATCTTCTCTTTATCTTTGGAATTTGCAAGCTTCACTATTAAATGTCGAGGTGTTGAACGGTTTTTATTGATTTTAGGGGGAGATCTCTCTATTTCCTGGATCTGAATGCCTGTTTCCCTTCCCAGATTAGGAAAGTTTTCAGCTAGGATTTGTTCAAATACATATTCTGGCCCTCTGTCCCTTTCGGCGCCCTCGGGAACCCCAATTAAACGTAGATTTTTCTTCCTCAGACTGTCATTTATTTCCCTTAATCTGTCTTCATGGTCTTTTAATTGTCTGTCTCTTTTTTCCTCAGTTTCCCTCTTTGCCATCAACTTGTCTTCTATGTCACTCACTCGTTCTTCCACCTCGTTAACCCTCGTCGTTAGGACTTCTAGTTTGGATTGCATCTCATTCAATTGATTTTTAATTTCTGCCTGATTGGATCTAAATTCTGCAGTCATGAAGTCTCTTGAGTCCTTAATGCTTTTTTCTAGAGCCACCAGTAGCTGTATAATAGTGCTTCTGAATTGGCTTTCTGACATTGAATTGTAATCCAGATTTTGTAACTCTGTGGGAGAGAGGACTGTTTCTGATTCTTTCTTTTGAGGTGAGGTTTTCCTTCTAGTCATTTTGCTCAGTGCAGAGTGGCCAAAAACAAGTTGTATTGGGAAAAGGAGAGAAAGAGAGAGAAGAGAAAGAAGAAAAAGAAAAAGAAAAAAGAAAAAAAGGGAAAAGAGAAAAAAAAGAGAAGAAAAGAAAGAAAGGAAAAAAAGGGGTGTGTGGGAAGCAATCAGAAATCAAAAAGAAAAAAAAAACAAGAGGGAGTACCTCTGATTCTGTATACTGTAAGTCCCTCGACTTCCCCTGGACTTCCAGCTGCTGGTCATAATTGTCCGTAGCGAGCTGGTCTTCTGGGGGAGGGGCCTGCTGTGCTGATTTTCAGGTGTTAGCACTTGGGGGAGCTGCTCAGCCCCTGCCTGGTGCAGGGCTCAGTGGAGGTTTCGTTTACCGTGAGGCACTGTGAGCTCAGGAGTGATCGAGCCCAGGAGGAACAACCACAGTGGCGGTGGCAGCTCTCCAGCCTGGAGTCAGCTCCCGCAGTAACTACAGAGCTCTCAGTCTGCAGGGGCCTGGAGGCTCCGGGGCGAGGCCGCTGATCTGCTCAGCTCGGGGCAGGAGCGTCCTTGCTGTCCTTGGCCCTCCCGGCCTCTGCCTGTCGCTGGGGAGGCCGGATCCTGGGCTGTGTCCCGGCGCCCTGTGCTCCCGGCCTGCGCTGTGGGATTCGCGCTCCCGCCCCGCAGCCCCCTCCGCGGAGCCGCCGCCGAGCCGCCTCGGAGCTGCTCCGGGTCCAGCCGGGCACGCTGCAGCCCTTAGGGAGCTCGGCCGGGTGGCAGCTCTCCTGGGGCGCAGGTGCTCTGTTAGTGTCCCCTGGGAGCCTGAGGGCATCCCCGCCCTCCTGGGATCCTGCTCCAACTCCCTGCGAGCGTCTTTCCCTCCGGGAAGATTGGTGAAGCTCCTGCTTCTCCGGGACGGGGCTCTCAGTCCTGGGGACACTCGCCCGGCCTCAGCCTGGCTCCTCACGGGGCCCCTCCCCCTTGGACGCCTTTTGTTTTAGTTCTTTTTTCCCTTGTCTTCCTACCTTGTAGAAGCGTGAACTCTTCTCACTGTAGTATTCCAGGTGTTCTCTCTTTAAATCTCAAGCCGAATTCGTAGGTTTTCAGGATAATTTGAAGGTTATCTAGGTAATTTGGTGGGACAGGTGACTTGAAGACCCTACTCTTCCGCCATCTTGCCCCACCTCCAAATCTTGGAGATTTTAAAGAAAATATTCAATGGATGGATTTAACAGCAGATTACACATGGCTAAAGAATGAATTAGTGATCTGAAAGATAGGACAAAGGATAGGCTAAAGCATGGAAGGACAAAAGGATGGAACAATACCAAAGAGAAAAAAAAAGAAACAAAGGATCAAGATCTAACGTGCATATATTTCTTATCTCAGTAGAAGAGGAGAGTGGATATGGGACAAAAGTAATATTAAAAGGGTAAATTCTGAGAACTTTTTAATATTGATAAAAAGACATCAAACCAAATACTCATTTGATCATGAATTTGATTAATTCTGAATTTTATTTGTTAATAAATTTTCAAAGAATTCCCCACCTATAAAAGATATTGCTCTAAATTTTTCATTCTTGCAATACCATTGTCCAGTTTTGGTAGAACTACTGTAGCCTCAAAATAAATTGGGAAATATTTCTCCTCTATTTTCTGAAAGAGTTTGTGCAAGATTTTTTTTCTTCATGAAATGTTTGATAAAACTAACTAGTAAGCATATCTGCCTGGAGTTTTCTTTATGGGAAGTTTTATGTTGGTTTTTTTTTTTTTTTTTTTTCATGTACTATATTTTCTTTTTTTTTTTTTCTTTTTTTTTTTTTTATAAATTAATTTTTATTGGTGTTCAATTTACCAACATACAGAATAACACCCAGTGCTCATCCCGTCAAGTGTCCCCCTCAGTGCCCGTCACCCATTCACCCCCACCCCCCGCCCTCCTCCCCTTCCACCACCCCTAGTTCATTTCCCAGAGTTAGAAGTCTTTATGTTCTGTGTCCCTTTCTGATATCTCCCACACATTTCTTCTCCCTTCCCTTATATTCCCCTTCACTATTATTCATATTCCCCAAATGAGTGAGAACATACACTGTTTGTCCTTCTCCGATTGACTTACTTCACTCAGCATAATACCCTCCAGTTCCATCCACGTTGAAGCAAATGGTGGGTATTTGTTGTTTCTAATGGCTGAGTAATATTCCATTGTATACATAAACCACATCTTCTTTATCCATTCATCTTTCGATGGGCACCGAGGCTCCTTCCACAGTTTGGCTATTGTGGACATGGCTGCTAGAAACATCGGGGTGCAGGTGCCCCGGCGTTTCATTGCATCTGAATCTTCGGGGTAAATCCCCAACAGTGCAATTGCTGGGTCATAGGGCAGGTCTATTTTTAATTCTTTGAGGAACCTCCACACAGTTTTCCAGAGTGGCTGCACCAGTTCACATTCCCACCAACAGTGTAAGAGGGTTCCCTTTTCTCCGCATCCTCTCCAACATTTGTTGTTTCCTGCCTTATTAATTTTCCCCATTCTCACTGGTGTGAGGTGGTATCTCATTGTGGTTTTGATTTGTATTTCCCTGATGGCAAGTGATGCAGAGCATTTTCTCATGTGCATGTTGGCCATGTCTATGTCTTCCTCTGTGAGATTTCTACATAGAAAACCCAAAAGCCTCCACCCCAAGATTGCTAGAACTCATACAGCAATTTGGCAGGATACAAAATCAATGCCCAGAAATCAATGGCATTCCTATACACTAACAATGAGACTGAAGAAAGAGAAATTAAGGAGTCAATCCCATTTACAATTGCACCCAAAAGCATAAGATACCTAGGAATAAACCTAACCAAAGAGGTAAAGGATCTATACCCTAAAAACTATAGAACACTTCTGAAAGAAATTGAGGAAGACACAAAGAGATGGAAAAATATTCCATGCTCATGGATTGGCAGAATTAATATTGTGAAAATGTCAATGCTACCCAGGGCAATTTACACGTTCAATGCAATCCCTATCAAAATACCATGGACTTTTTTCAGAGACTTAGAACAAATTATTTTAAGATTTGTGTGGAATCAGAAAAGACCCCGAATAGCCAGGGGAATTTTAAAAAAGAAAACCATAGCTGGGGGCATCACAATGCCAGATTTCAGGTTGTACTACAAAGCTGTGGTCATCAAGACAGTGTGGTACTGGCACAAAAACAGACACATAGACCAATGGAACAGAATAGAGAATCCAGAAATGGACCCTGAACTTTATGGTCAACTAATATTCGACAAAGGAGGAAAGACGATCCACTGGAAGAAAGACAGTCTCTTCAATAAATGGTGCTGGGAAAATTGGTCATCCACATGCAGAAGAATGAAACTAGACCACTCTCTTGCACCATACACAAAGATAAACTCAAAATGGATGAAAGATTTAAATGTGAGACAAGACTCCATCAAAATCCTAGAGGAGAACACAGGCAACACCCTTTTTGAACTTGGAAGTTTTATGTTTTAATATAAACTCAAGTTTTCATAGATATCATGCAACTCAGAATTTCTTCTTGCAAAAAAATTACTGTTGCATGTTTCAATTGTCTATTTTATTTGTTATTGGATTTATCGACATAAGTTTATTATATTCTTACATTACCATATTTATGTCTGTGAGCAATATAGTGATATTTCCTCTTCATTCCCATTTTCAATAATTTACATTTTTCTTTTTGTTGATGACTCTCACAGGATTTGTCAATATTATTATTATTATTAATCTTTCCAGAAAACCAACTTTTTGCTTTGTTAATTTTCTCAACTTTACGTTCTTAAAAAATTTCATTGATTTCTACTTTTATGTTGGTTATTTTCTTCTACCAATTTTGGGTTTAACTTACTGATATTTACACATTTCTTAAGCTATAAACTGAGATCATTGCTTTTAGACCTCCTCTCAAATGTAAGTGTTTAAAGATAAAAAAATTCTTGGAGTGCTTCATGTTGCAGTTCGTTGAGCATCTGACTCTTGGTTTCAGCCCCACCTCAGGCTCCAAGCCCAGGGTAGAGTCTGCTTGGGCTTCTCTCTCCCTATGCTCCTCCCTGCCCTTCCTTGCCATGCTTTCTCTCTCAAAAAAAATCTTTAAAAAAGTAAAAAATAAAGATATTGCCTTAGTTGCTCCTACTAATTTTGATGCGTTCTGTACCCATTACCTGCAGTTCAAAAAATTTTCTAACTTTTTTTGTAATTTCTTCTTTGGCCAATAGTTTATTTCCTAGTCTGCTATTTTATTTTCAAATATTCATATCTCTTCTATATACATAATTTTCATTTAATTCATTTGTGATAAGAATAAATATTTTATTATTTCAATCCTTCAAACTACATTAAGACTTACTTTTGGCCTAGCATATGATAAATGTTCTATTATTGTGAACATCCTATAAGTACTTGAAAAAAATATGTTTTCTGAAGTTGTTGAATGTAGTGTCCTAGAAATGTCAATTAGACAAGTGAGTTGATACAGCTGTTTATATATTCTGTATCCTTACTGATTCTTTTTAATTTTTAAGAGACTATCTTTGGTGACTATTCTAATCTCCCTTTAGTTTTGCCAGTTCTCCTTCATGTATTTTGAGTTTGTTTTTATGGATATAGGCATTAAAGGCTGTTATATTAATAAATTGACTTTTAGCATTATAAAATATTGTTCAATTCTGATCATTCTCTTTGGTCTATTTTCATATAAATATGGTTATACCAGCTTTCCATACTTAGTGTTTGTATGTCACATCCTTTTAAAATAATCTTTTACTTGCAATTTTGGCTTTATATTTAAAATATGTCTTGGAGATAGCATACAACTGTGTGTTGCTTTCTTACAGTATAAATACCTCAGATATTACAAAGTGTTGGTCCATCTACATTCAATAGAATTATTGCTTTGGTTAAATTAAGTCTATCATTTTGACTTAATTTAGTTAATCAATCCATTGTTTGTACTTCTATTCCTATTTTCCTGCCTCTTTTTGTTAACCAAAATTTTATATTCCCTTGCATTTTTAATTCCTCTGTTGCATTTTTAATTATACTATTTTGCATTTATTAGTGTTTGCTCCAGAAATTTCAATATGCATTATTAATTTATGATTGTCTATTATGGTTACTATTGTACTACTTCCTATAAAGTATAAAATCTTACATCAGTAAAATTCTGTTTACTTCTCTTGTCTTTTGTACAATTATTATCATATATATTACAACTACATGGGTAATAAAACTCACATTACAATGTTATTGCTTTTTATTTAAATAGTGAGTTGAGGCATGCCTGGCTGGCTCAGTTGGCAGAGTACATAAATGTTGATCTAAGGGTTATAAGTTCAAGCCCCACTTTGGGTGAAGAGAAGACTTAAAAATAAAATAAAATAAATAGTGAATGGAGTTTTTAAAAAATAAAATTAAGAAAAACTTACCTGCTAATAGCCTACTATTGACCGGAAGCCTTGCCAATAACATGAATGATCCACTAACACATATTTTGTATGTTAAATGTATTATATACTGTATTCTTACAAAAAGTAAGCTAGAGAAAATAAAATATTAAGAAAATCACAAAAAAAGATAATGTTACATAATCATTAATAATACCTATTTGTGGAGCTAGTCTTATTTCTAAGTTTCCATCTCATTTCCTTGTAGAACTTCCTTTTGTTATTTCTTATAGTGTAGGTCTGCTGGAAACACATATGCACAGCTATTATTTATCTTTGTTTCATCTTCATTTTTAAGAATATTTGATGGATATAGAATTCTGGTTTGACAAGGTACTAGATTCCCAATATGATCATTCCTTGTGAATATATTCTTATGTTTTAGAAGAAACCCAAAAGGGATCCCTGGGTGGCGCAGCGGTTTGGCACCTGCCTTTGGCCCAGGGTGCGATCCTGGAGACCCGGGATCGAATCCCACGTCAGGATCCCGGTGCATGGAGCCTGCTTCTCCCTCTGCCTGTGTCTCTGCCTCTCTCTCTCTCTCTCTGTGACTATCATAAATAAATAAAATAAAAATATATATATATATACATAAAAGAAGAAACCCAAAAGAGTTGATCTAATGTCCTTGTCTGTTATTTCCAATATCTGAGACACCTTGGGTTTTGTTTCTATTGACTATCTTTTATCTTCTTAATTATGAGCCACATTTTTTCTACTTTTTTGTGTGTCTAATCATTTTTTAATTATGTCAGAGATTATAGATGATACATTTTAGAGAGTGCTTTAAGAAATACTAAGTTTTGTCCTGGCTGGCAGTTATTTATAGGGTATTGTTCTGTTCTCTTTTTTTGTTAGTTTTATTCTTTGTTTAGGTGAATTTTTTCACCTAAATTATAAACTTAGTCCAGAGCCTAGCTCTTATTCTAAAGTGTGATCCTTAATTCTAGCCTTGGCTTTTTTGGGATCACAATTGAATGGCCAAGGTACTTGGCAAAGTGTTTCCACTTTGGCCTGTCCAAAACACCAACATCACTCAGTACAGGTCTGGCATCTCTGTTCAGGTTTCATTCCCATAACAGGTAATTTCTCTTAAGTTTTATAGAGTTTTTCTGTGATTTGTGGTGAAGGTCTTGGCCAAAGGCTCCCGGTTAGCTCATTCACAAATTTTTGGACCACCATCCTCTGCATTACACCCTCTTCTAAGGTATGCTAACATACAAATGCCAGCCGCTTTCTGCCAGTTAGAAATCCCATCTTTGCCTCCTGTGCTCAACAAAACTACTGTGTTCTGCTTGAATTCCATCTCCCCTTGTTAGGGTCCCAAAAGTTCTCTCAGGCAGAAAGCAAAAGGAAGTGCAGGGCTTGTTTTTTTTTTTTTTTCTTTCCATTTTGAAACCAGTCCTATACTGCCTGTTATCCAACATCTAATAACAGTTGTCTGATAATTTTATAATTGTTTATGATAGCAGTACTCCTTCATGACTTGAAGAGGATAGCTTTTATACTCATAACATTTAAAAGTAAATATCTAGTATTCCACAGTTTAAAGCTAAGCATTGTATTAGCCTTCCTCCAACACAATACAGGGAAGTTAGAACACTTTAAATGTGATTGTAGGCATTTGAGTATTGTATGCTATTACTATTAGAACTTTCATTTCTTTCTTGCTTTTTACTCTTGAATATATGCATCATTATTGTTATCTATTATTTTTACTATTATTGTTTTAATCAGTAGGTATTTGTCTATATTTCTTCCACGTTTCCTGTGTATTTTAACCATGCCATTTATTTTTACATCTCAGGCTCTGGTTATTTTAATTTTTCAGAAACATTGTCCTGTAATGTTACCACACTTAAGATCTAATGATTTTTAGGGGATCCCTGGGTGGCGCAGCGGTTTAGCGCCTGCCTTTGGCCCAGGGTGCGATCCTGGAGACCTGGAATCGAATCCCACGTCGGGCTCCCGGTGCATGGAGCATGCTTCTCCCTCTGCCTGTGTCTCTGCCTCTCTCTCTCTCTCTGTGTGTGTGTGTGACTATCATAAATAAATAAAAATTAAAAAAAATAAAAAAATAAAACCATTTAAAAAAATCTAATGATTTTTAAATAATCCAGCAAGGCTCTCATTCAAAATGGAAGGAGAGATAAAGAGCTTCCAAGACAGGCAGGAACTGAAAGAATATGTGACCTCCAAACCAGCTCTGCAAGAAATTTTAAGGGGGACTCTTAAAATTCCCCTTTAAGAAGAAGTTCAGTGGAACAATCCACAAAAACAAGGACTAAATAGATATCATGATGACACTAAATAGTTCAAGCTTTGTTTTCTAAATGTGCTTTATTTTGCTCCACTTTTAAGATAAACTTTTTTTTAAGATAAACTTTTTGTTGAAGGAATACAAAGTAAAGAACAACACAACTCTTAAAAATACCACTCAATGAATTCACAAAATTAAAACACCTTGTAATTAATGCCTAGACCAAGACACAAAACATTAGCTACAAAAGCAGGAAAGTCCTGTTCAGTCAGTAGCCCTCCTCACAAAGTAGTGATTAGACTGACTTCTAATACTAGAGGGTGAGTTTGAATGTTTTTATATTCATATCAATTGAATCTTACAACATGTATTCTTTTGGCTCTGGTTTTTTTCAGTCAACATTGTTTTTGGGATCTATCTATGTTGTTGGCTGTAGTTTTAATTTCTTCATCCTAATTGTCAGATAGTATTTGATTGTAGTAATATACCCTGGTATCTGCTATGGATGGAAACTAGTTGTTTCCAGTGTAAAGTTATAATGAATAATGCTACAATGAATATGGATGAAAATGTATTTTCAGGAAAACATGTGGATATTTCCATTGGATACTGTGATATTGTGCATAATTTACATGTTAACTTGACTGGGTCATGGATACCTACAGTTTTGATTGATTGAATATATTGAACATTATTCTAGGTGTTTCCTTTTTTTTATTTGTTATAGTCTCAGAGAGAGAGAGAGAGAGAGAGAGGCAGAGACATAGGCAGAGGGAGAAGCAGGCTCCATGCACCAGGAGCCCGACGTGGGATTTGATCCCGGGTCTCCAGGATCGCGCCCTGGGCCAAAGGCAGGTGCCAAACCGCTGCGTCACCCAGGGTTCCCTATTCTAGGTGTTTCCATGAGGGCGTTTTTGGTTTTGTTTGTTTCAAATTCTTATTTAAATTCCAATTAGTTAACATATAGTGCAATAATAAACTATATTAACATATAGTTAATATATAACTATATTGCACATATAGTGCAATGTTGGTCTCAACACCCGGTGCTTAGTTTAGTTTATTTTAGTTTAGTTTAGTTTAGTTATTCATGAGAGGCATAGAGAGAGACAGAGGCAGAGACGCAGGCAGAGGGAAAAGCAGGCTCCAAGCAGAGAGCCTGACGCAGGACTGGATCCCGGGTCTCCAGGGAAGGCGGCACTAAACCACTGGGCCTCTGGGCCCAGTGCTCATTTTAAAAAGTGCCCTCCTTAATACCCACCACCTATTCAACCCATACCCCACCAATCTCTCTCCATCAACCTCAGTTTTTTTCTCTATAGTTGAGTCTCTTATGGCATGCTGCCCTCTCTTTCCCCTCTCCTTTCCATTAGTTCACATATATTGTTTCTTAAAGTCCACATATGAGTGAAATCATATATTTGTCTCACTCTGACTCATTTCACTTAGCATAATATACTCTAGCTCCAGGTGTGACATTGCAAATGGCTAGATATAATATTCCATTACATATTAAATATATATTATATATGTATATAATGCATACATATTGTAATATATTGGTATGATGAAACCATTCATCATTGACGGACATTTTGACTCTTCCATAATTTGGTTATGGTTGACAATGCTGCTATAAACATCAGGGTGCATGTATCCCTTTGAATCAATATTTTGTATCTTTTGGGTAAATATCTAGTAGTGCAATTGCTGGATTGTAGGGTAGTTCTATTTTTAACTTTTTGAGGAAACTCCATACTATTTTTCAGAGTGGCTATACCAGTTTGCATTCCCACCAAAAGTGTAAGAGGCTTTCCCTTTCTCCATATCCTCACCAACATATGTTGTTAATTTTAGCCATTCTGACTGGTGTGAGGTGGTATCTCATTGTGGTTTTGATTTGCATTTCCCTGATGATTAGTGACTTTAAGCATCTTTTCATATGTTTGTTGGCCATCTGAATGTCTTCTTTGGAAAAAATGTTTATTCATGTCTTCTGTCCATTTCGTAACTGGATTTTTTGGGGGGGGGTGTTGAGGTTGGTAAGTTCTTTATAGATCTTGAATACTAACCCTCTATCAGATATGTCATTTGCAGATATCTTCTCCCATTCTGTAAGTTGCCATTTAGTTTTGCTGATTTTTATCTTTGCTGTGCAGAAAGTTTTTATTTTGGCCAAGTCCCATTCAGTTTTGCTTTTGTTTCCCTTACCTCCAGACACATGCCTAGTAAGAAGTTGGTATGGTAGATGTCACAGAGGTTGCTGCCTATGTTCTCCTCTAGGATTTTAATAGTTTCCTATCTCACATTTATGTCTTTCATCCATTTTGAATTTCTTTTGGTGTAAGGTGTAAGAAAGTGGTCATGTTTGGGCAGCCCAGGTGGCTCAGTGGTTTAGTGCCTCCTTTAGCCCAGGGTGCGATCCTGGAGATCCAGAATCAAGTCCCATGTCAGGCTCCCTGCAGGGAATCTGCTTGTCCCTCTGCCTCTCTCTCTCTCTCTCTCTCTCTCTCTCACTCTCACTCTCTCTGTTGCCTCTCAGGAATGAATAAATAAAATCTTTAAAAGAAAAAAAAAGAAAGTGGTCATGTTTCATTCTTCTATGTGTTGCTGTCCAGTTCTCCCAACATCATTTGTTGAGATTGTCTTTTTTCCTTTGGATATTTCTTCCTGCTTTGTTGAAGATTAGTTGACCCAGATAGCCGTGGATCCATTTTTGAATTTTCTGTATATCCATTGATCTGTATATATGTTTATGTGACAGTACTATACTGTCTTGATCACTACAGCGTTGTAATATAGCTTAAAGTCTGGAATTGTGATGCCTTCAGCTTTGGTTTTCTTTTTCAAGATTGCTTTATCTAGGGCAGCCCGGGTGGCTCAGCAGTTTAGCGCCACCTTCAGCCCAGGGCCTGATCCTGGAGACCAGGGATCAAGTCCCACATCGGGCTCCCTGCATGGAGCCTGCTTCTCCCTCTTCCTGTGTCTCTGTCTCTCTCTGTATCTCTCATGAATGAATGAATGAATGAATGAATGAATGAATGAATAAATAAATAAATAAATAAACCTTTAAAAAAACAGATTGCTTTATCTTTCAAGGGTCTTTTCTCGTTCCATACAAATTTTAGGATTGTTTATTCTAGTGCTGTAAAAAACACTGGTAGTATTTTGATAGGTATTGCATTAAATGTGTAGATTGCTTTGGGTAGTTGAGACACTTAAATAATATTTGTTCTTCCAACCCCTAGGCATAGAATGTTTTTCTATTTCTTTGTATAATCTTCAGTTTCCTTCATAAGTATTTTATAGTGAAAACTATAAAAGTGTACAGATAAACTATAAGTAGTGTACAGAGATTTTACCTCTTTGGTTAGGTTTATTCCTAAGCATTTTTATGGTTCTGGATGCAACTGTAAGTGGTATCAATTCCTTGATTTCTCTTTCTGTTTCTTCATTATTGATATATAGAAATGCAACAGATTTCTGTATGTTTATTTTATATCCTGTAACTTTGCTGAATTTTTGTATCAGTTCTAGCAATTTTTTGGTGTAGTCTTTCAGATTTTCTATAGAGTATCATGTTATCTGTGATAGTGAAAAGCATACAAATTGTCAAGAAGGAAGTCAAACTTTTACTATGAGAGTACTTTTAGAGAGATTGACATTTGAATCAGTCAACCAAATGAAGCAGATTGTCCTCCTTAATGTTAACAGAAAAAAAGACTGAACCTCCCCCAAAGAAGAGAGAATTCCTCCTACCTGTGTACCTCCAAACTGAGACACTGGCTTTTTCCTATCTGAACTGGAACTACACCATTGGCTCTCTTGAATCTCCAGCTTGCTGGCTCACCCTACAGATCTTGGAACTTGTTTGCCTCCATAATTACATGAATCAATTCTCTATAATCAATGTACATATACATATACTTCTATGTTTCTCTGGAGAGCACAGCTATTCCCAAAACTTGTAAATATTCAGATTTAGAAGATACAGTCAATTTCCCAAAGCACTTGCTCTAATTACACTCCTACCACAATGTATGAGTGATCTAGTTGCTTTGCATACTTATCCACTTCTCTTTGATTTAATTTCAGGCCTTCTGGTTTATGGATAATTTGATCTCATTGTGGCTTTTTATTTGCATTTCCTTGAAGATTAAGGAAGTCAAGCAGCTTTTAACATGTTTATTGGTATTTTGAATATCCTCATTTGTGAAATGACTTCAAGACTTATGCCATTTTTCTATTAGGTTGTTTGCCTTTTTCTTTGTTATTTGTAGGAATTCATTATTTCTTCAAGTTATAAGTCCTTTGTGAAACATATATATTGCAAATACTTTTTAACTCTATGTTTTAATTTTTACTTTTTAATGTTATCTTTTGGGGAACAGATATTCTTACTCTTAGCATAATCTAATTTCTCAACATTTCCAGTCACAATTTTCATTTTTTTTTATCTTGCTTTAGATTTTTTTGCCCACTCCCAAATCAAGAAGATACCATCCTATGTTTTTTTCTAAAAGTATAATGATTTTTTACATTTCACATAGATTTTTCACTCATCTGGAATTAACCTTTGTGTAAACAATGCTATGACGTATGGTGGGAATAGACATTTATTATTTTATGTGGTTATTCAATTGACCCACTATAATTCAATGAAAAGGTAATCTGTTTCTCTTTCTATTGCCACATCACCTTTGTTGCTCAAATGACAATATCTATGTGGGTCTGATGTACTTACCTATAAAGCAACACCATCTTGACTCCTATACCATTATAATTATAAGTCTTCATATACTTGGTAATGTGAATTCTCTACTCTTTTTTCTATTTCTTCAAGATCACTTTGGGTATTTCTAACTCTTTTTATCTTAATATAATTATTATTCATTTTATAATTTGGGGAGATTCTTATATCAATTGGGAAGAATTGATGTTTTTATCATATTGTTTTCTAATCTTACGAACATTATATTTCTTCTGTTTATTTAGGTCTTTTCTAAAAGCACTTGCTCTAATAATATTTTGTCATTTTCAGGGGTGCCTGGGTGGCACAAAAGTTAAGCATCCAACTTTTGGTTTTGGCTCTTGGTTTCGGCTTTCAAGGTCATGAGATCTATCTGTATGTCAGGCTCCATGCTCAGCGAGGAGTCTGCTCCAGTTTCTCTACCTCTGCACCCTTCCCCCCTGCTTGTACTCTCTCTCTCCCAAATAAATAAATAAATAACATCTTCAAAAAATTTTTTTTGAGAAAATATATTTAAAAATCTATTTTTTCTCAAAAATACATATTTTGAGGAAAAAAACTTTCATAAGAATTATTCACAGACATTTTCATGATGGTAAATTATATTTAAATTTTTTTCACTTTATAACTGTTCCATATATAGAAATATATTTGATATTTGCATATTGGTCTTATGCCCACTGAAATTCTAAGCTTACTTATTATTAATTCTAAAAGTTTTTCTACAGGTTTTTCTAAATGTTCACAGTCAAAACAACTGCAAACTTTTTTTCCAATTCTTATTCTCTTGGTTTTTTTTTTTAAGTTTTGTTTATTTGCTTGAGAGAGAGAGAAAGCAAGAGTGAGTGGGGGAGGGGCAGAGGAAAATAATTTTCAAACAGACTCTGCAATGAGCATAGTCTGACATGGGGCTCAATTTCATGACCATGAGATCATGACCTAAGCCCAAACCAAAAGTTAGACACTTAACTGACTGAGCCACTCAGGCACCCCAATTTTTTTAAAGATTTTTTCTTTATTTCTTTCTTTCTTTCTTTCTTTCTTTCTTTCTTTCTTTCTTTCTTTCTTTATAGTTTCTTTCTCTTGGCTTATTTCACTAGCTAGGACCATCAAGTTTGATATTTAATAGAAATGATATCATACTGTTTTGTTTCACTACTGATCTCAGGCAGAGAAGATATTCAATAACTCACCTGGGTCTTCCATAACAAAACACCAAAGCTTGAGTAGTTTTAAGCACAGAAATTTATTGTCTTTACAGTTCTGGAAAATATGAGTCTGAAATTCAGTGGCATTTGATTATTACTTAGCTTTTATATTTTGGCAACTCAAGTAGTTCTGTTTGGCTATGTGACTAATCTATTGTTTAATGCAGGTGCATAGTGTGTCATGCTGAAAGTACTCCTAGAGGATAATCAGTATCGAGCAACCCCTGCTGAATCCTTATTTATCTAATAGCTGGTAAATTTTATCAAAGCAGCCATTCTTTTCTAGGAGTTTTGAGTCAGGATTAAAACTGCCTCAGAGGTAAGAGAGGCACTGTTGGCCTACTCCTCCCTTCTAGTACTGAAAAATAACCCACTTGATCTTAGTTATTATTGTTTATTAAAATATTGTTGAATTTGTTTTGTGTATATTTTCTTTAGAGCTGTGCATCTGTGCTTATCTATTGAACACTCCTGAGATTTTCTTGTTTTAGTAATAAGCTTGTACGGTTTGGGTATCTAGGTCATTCTGGCCTCAGAAAATGAGTTCAAAATTGTTCCTAATTTCCTATATTGTAAAGCAGTTTGTCTAAGTTTTATTTCCTCCCAAAGTCATTTGAAAAATTAGCTGGCAAACCGTCCAATTTGGTGTGACCTTTCTCAGAAGTTTCACTTTGTCATTTGTTATGGAATCATAACATACAAAGAGGAAATGTCACAAGTTTGTGAAACTTGCACTGAAATCAAGAAAAAGAATATTGCTAGCATTCCATTCTTCTCCTACCTTCCAGTTTTTATCCTTCAAAGGTAGTATTATCTTGATTCCTAACATCAAATATAGTTTCACCTGCTACTGAATTTCACAATGCACTTTCTTTTTCCAACCATTTTGTTCAAATTTATATTTGTAATATTTATCCATATACTGTTTACTTGTAGTTTATTGATTCGCTTCAATATGTAGTGTTATGTCATACAAACAGACCACAAATCTTTCTGATGTTGATGGGCACCTGAGTATTTTCCAATTTGGAGCAATTAAAATAGTGGCACTGTGACCATTTCTTGTAACTGTTCTTTTAGCAAATGGATGTATCTCTGTTGATTATGGTTACTCTACATCCTTATGAATACTTGATTTTTCCCCTTTATTATAAGTATTTTAGATAGTATTAATGGTATTAGTTATCATTTTCCTCATTAATTTATGAAGCTCTGTGCCTTTTCATATATTTATTCACAATTTATCCTCTTTTGTGAAGTGCTTATTCAGACTTTTGCCTATTTTTTCCTATCCATTTGTAGGAATTCTATAGTCTAGGTATAAGTCCTTTGTCATAAAAATGTGATGAAATTATTTTGTTCCACCTTATGGCTTCTTTTTTACTCTTTGAAGACATATATCTTGACATATACAATTCACTAATCATAGTATAGTTCCATTTAGATAGTTTTTATTGATGGTTGGCATTTTTTGTGTCCTATTCTAGAAATATTTTCCTACTCTGAAGCCAGAAAGACATCTTCCTATGTCTCTTCTAAAAGGTTTGCTATTTTATCTTTTACATTTAGAGCTGCAATTCATCTTTAATTAATGTTTGTCTATGCTCTCAGGTGAGGTAGGGTTCAAGATTATTTTTTCTGTGTGGATATGCAGTTGTTTTAGTACCATTTATGGAAAAGATCATCTTTCTCCTTTGAATTTTAATTTCACTTTTGTTCTACATCATATGACAGCACATTTGATTGTGTGTTTCTATACCTTGATTCTGTTCTGAGATTCTACCTCTCCTTACACTTTCACCTTGGTTGTCCTTGCCTTATATATACATTTATTTTTATTTTTAGTTTTTAAAGATTTTATTTATTTATTCATGAGAGACACAGACAGAGAGAGATAGAGGCAGAGACATAGGCAGAGGGAGATGCAGGCTCCATGCAGGGAGCCCAATGGGGGACTCGATTCCAGAACTCCGAGATTACGCCCTGAACCGAAGGCAGAAGCTCAAACACTGAGCCACCCAGGCACCCCTATATATACATTTTTAAATCAGGTGTATATTTTCCCCCAAATCTACTTGTCTATTGTTCTATTTTTTGTATCCTAAATTAAGATAGAAGTTACATATGGTGAACCATACACATCTTAATCTGAAAGTGTAAGAGACTCATTTGTAGTCTACTGAAATACAGTTGCTGTAATTCAAGAATCCTGGATCCAGTGAAGAAATAACTCATCTTTGGAAAAAAGGAAGCCATTTTTGTTATGCATTTATTTATGAAAGATATTTTCATTAGATATAGAACTCTGGGTTAGCAATTCTTTCCTTTCAGTACTTTAAAAAATAGTTCCACTTCTTGGCCTCTGATGAGAAACCTGCTGTCATTCAAATGAATGTTTCTTTACAAGGATGTCTCATTTTTCTGTGACTGCTTTCAAGATTTTTTTTTCTCTAGTCCTCAAAAGTATGATTATGACATGTCTGGGCATGGATGTCTTTGAGTTTATCCTGTTTGGGATCTGTGGAACATCTTGAATCTTTATGTTTAAGGTTTTGTTTTGCTTTGGTTTGTTTTTTGGTGACTTGAGGAAGTTTTCAGCCATTATTCTTCAAATAGTTTTTAGTCATTGCACCCTTTTTCCTCTCAGTTTTGGACTCTGATGACATAATTTGGACCTGTTGTCATTGTCTACTGGTCTCTTGCATTCTGTTCATTTTTTTTCTGTGTGTTCAAATTATATAATTTTTAATGATCATGTTCCTCAATTCTTTCCTTTATCATCTCATTTCAGCTATGGAGTCATTACAATAAGTTTATTTCAGTATCATATTTTTTTCATTCTAAAACTTTCATTTAACTCTTTTTCATATCTTCTGTTTATTTGCTGAAACTTTCTATTTTAACTTGTTTCAAGAGGGCTCACAATTGGTCATCTGAGCATTTTTTAATACCCACTTTAGAGATTTCTCCTAGAATGTCAACATCTCATCACTGATGTCTGGTAATTTTCTGGTAATTTTCTAAATGCAAGTTGAGGAGGTTTGTGTGTTTGGTTTTTGGTCTCTGTTTTGTTTAGTTTGGTTTGATTTGGTTTTTCACATGCTGATTAATTTTGGATTTTACCCTGCATACTTAGAATATTATGAGAACCTGGGATTTGATTCAGTCCTATGAGAATTCATGATATTTACATTTTAGTCTTCTGTAGACTGTGGTTCCAAAACTAATTCAGTTTTCTATGACTTTCAGTGTGATTCAGATCATCCTGTATCTGTGGCTCCCAGCTGTCATCAAGTACCTGGGCACAGGTCACTAGGCTATCTCAACTCTTAAAGTCTTTAGTATGATGATTGGAATCAGATCCATTAAAGTATTGGTAAGAGAGTATTTTTGTGTTCCCTGCTGTTCCCCTTTTCAGCCTCTGGATAGGAACTGCCCAGTTCTATCATTGCACTATACATAGAGGCCCATACCATGGAAGAGAGAAAAGAGCCCTGAGATTGACCCTGCTTTCTTGGATCTGTGGCTACAACAAATGTTAAAGGAAGTTCCTTCCCTCAAAGATTTAGTTCCTGAAGTTCTCTGTTGCGGGCTACTTTTGCTGCTGCTCCTCCCTCATCACACAACTGTCTGGGGCACAAGGGTGCAAGAACTGAGAAAATGGAAAGAAAGCATGGGGAATTTCCCTCATTCTTCAGTTCTCTTCCCTAGACTTTCAGCTCAACTAGAGGACTTTGGCGGGAGCTGTCACTGTCTGCACCAAAGTGCTCTGGTTTTCCAGCTGCAGTGATTTCAGGCTGGGCAATACACAAGGAAAACATAGCAAATGCACTGCCAGTTAATTGGTATTTTGAATTCCAATGGTTTCCTTTGATCTGCCAGCTGATACTTACTTTCCAGAGTTCTCAGATTGCTGCCTATGCATTCTGTTCAGGTTATATAATTGGAGTTCAGTGAGATAGGAATATTGGCATATGTTCACTCCATCTTCCCTGAATATTGATCTAGAAAGTTACTTTTCACACCTACTATTTAGTCAATAACAGCAGTATAATTTATATAGGTATATTTAGGTAATTTATCAACACTGTTTCTTCACTCAGTTGCCTTCCCTCTAGGTTTAGTATTCATATGACTACATTTTAATATTTATTTTAGAGAGTGTCTTTGTATGGTAAGTTTTTTTTTGTTATATGTCTATAAATGTCTTGGTTTTCCCATCAAATTCTGAATTTGTCAATGTCAAAAATATACAAATACAGAAAACTGCTTAGAGCAAATATACCAGTTAAAGAGTTATTATACAATGGATATCATTTTAGTCCTATTCATAAATCAGAAGTCAGCAGCAATCCCAGAAAACTCATGCCCCCTCCTCAAAATAAGCACCCTCCTCCCACAGCAAGAAAACTACTATTCTGGATTTCATAGAAATCCCTTATCACTTTTCTTTTTTTAAGATCGCATTTATTCATGAGAGACACACAGAGAGAGAGAAGGAGAGAGACACAGAGACACAGACAGACAGAGAAGCAGGCTCCATGCACGGAGCCCAATGTGGGACTTGATCCTGGGACCCCAGGACCACGCCCTGGACTGAAGGGAGGCACTCAACCACTGAGCCACCCAGGTGTCCCCCTTATCACTTTTCTTTATAGTTTTATTACCAAGCTGAACAGCCCCAACCACTATAATTTAGCTTAGCCTGATTTAAAAAAATATATATCTGTCACCCATCTGATCTTTTTAACTTTGAACATTTTTGTTGAATAAAACTAATTCTGCAATTTTTCCTACAAAGTAGTGATTGAGTCTATAAACTTAATCTGATTCAGATTTTACTTTGGGAGGAAAATTACTTCAATGATTCTGTTGATCTCATTGTCAAGGGGCATATAATAGGCTAGTTAGTTATCCCTTTTTTTGTGTGGCTGGCAGCCATATATTCTTAGTTGGCTGTGCTTAGATCTTTAATTTATACATGTTGCAAAATAGTGATACTCTAGCTCTTTCCTTCTTCATTTAAATATATCCCAACATCTGCCATTTATTTCCCAGTGGTATTTTGCATAAGAAAGGCAGGAGAGATGTTTGAGCCTTTCCTTTTATTTATGAGTTTGCAAAACAAAGAACTGGCACCTTAGTAGCTTATGAATGTAATTAATCATGCCTCTGTGTGTGTGTCTGTGTGTGTGTATGTGTGTGTGTGAGAGAGAGAGAAAGAGAGAGGGACCATGCAGACCTCCCAACTTCAGATTACACCGGGGTCTCAGCTATGAGAGCTATGAAGTCCATCTCCTTGCCCATACTGAGGACATGCCTTTGATAGAGGGCTTGCTCCTTTTTCTTGGGAGACACCAAACCCTTCTGATAACCACCTTTGGCTGTAGGTCTCCCAGTGGCCTTGCTGAACCTTCTTGCATGGCAGTCTAGGCTTTCCCTCAACATTTCCCCCCTCTTATTTTCACTTGGGGTCAGACTTGACTGGGCAGTTTGATAGCCATTCTGTTCCACTCCCTATTTTCTCTCATATGATCATTTCTTCCAATAAAACCCTTGCACATTTCCTTCCATTTTGGCGTCTGCTTCTTGGGGGACCTGGATGAATACCTTATATCATTATGAACTCACAAATTAACACTTCTTCGGTGTGTTTCCACCTATTACAGTCACTATCCTTACTGATGCTCAAATTGTCCTATCTTTGATGAAAAGGAGGTTGGTCAGGTTGATCCCCAAGTTCTTTTTAACACAACCCTACTAGTCCTTGATAAAGCCCTTGCAATCGATTATAAGATACCCTGAGTTTATCTTCTTATTTTGTTCTTTTCTTGCCCAAGACCCAGAATCAGCTATTTCAACCCATTTCTCTAAGAAGCCCTGGTATTTTTTAGTTGTAAATGTTATTTAATGAATGGTTGTATCTTCATTCTCATTAGTTTCCATGAATCTTTTTAATTATTCTATAATTTCCTGGTTGATCCTTTCATCTTTTAACAGGATGGTCTTTCACCGCCAAGTGTTTGAGTTTCTTCCAAATTTCTTTTTGTGATTTAGTTCTAGTCAAAGCATTATGGTCTGAAAATATGTAGTGGATGATCCCAATCTTTTGTTATTGGTTAAGACCTGATTTGTGACCCAGTATGTGGTCTATTCTGGAGAAAGTTCCATGTGCACTTGAGAAGAATGTGTATTCTATTGTGTTTGGATGTAAAGTTGTATAAATATCTGTGAAATCCATCTGGTCCAGTGTATCATTTAAAACTCTTGTTTCTTTGGAGGTGTTGTGCTTAGAATATCTCTCATTTACAGAAAGCCCTGTGTTGAAGTCTCCCAGTATAAGTATATTATTATCTAAGTATGTCTTAACTTTGGTTATTAATTGATTGATATACTTAGCAGCTCCCACATTCGGGGCATAAATATTCATGATTGTTAGGTCCTCTTTTGGATAGATCCTTTAAGTATGATATAGTGTCCCTCTTCATCTCTTACTACACTCTTTGGGATAAATTTTATAATTTATCTGATATGAGGATGGCTACCCCTGCTTTCTTTTGAGGACCATTTGAATGGTAAATGGTTCTCCAACCTTTCATTTTCAGGCTGTAGGTGTCCTTATGTCTAAAATGAATCTCTTGTAGATAGCAAATAGATGGGCCCTGCTTTTTTATCCAGTCTGAAACCCTGCGCCTTTTGATGGGGTCATTAAGCCCATTCACATTCAGAGTTACTATTGAAAGATATGAATTTAGTGTCATCATGATACCTATTCAGTCCCTGTTTTTGTAGATTGTTTCCTTGGACTTCCTCTTTCTTTTACAGAGTCCTCCTTAATATTTCTTGCAGAGCTGGTTTGATGGTCACATATTCTTTCAGTTCCTGCCTATCCTGGAAGCTCTTTATCTCTCCTTCTATTCTGAATGAGAGCCTTGCTGGATAAAGTGTTCTTGGCTGCATATTCTTCTCATTTAGGACCTTGAATATCTCCTGCCAGCCCTTTCTGGCCTGCCAGGTTTCTGTGGAGAGGTCTGCTGTTAATCTAATACTCCTCCCCATATAAGTTATGCATCTCTTGTCTCTTGCTGCTTTAAGGATTTTCTCTTTGGAATTTGCAAGTTTCAGTATTAAATGTCAAGGTGTTGAAGGGTTTTTATTTATTTTGGGGGTCCTGTATCTCCTGGATATGAATGCCTGTTTCCCTCCCCAAGTTAGGGAAGTTCTCAGCTATGATTTGTTCAAATACACTTTCTGGTCCTCTGTCCCTTTTGGTGCCCTCTGGAACCCCAATTAAACGTAGATTTTTCCTTCTGAGGCTGTCATTTATTTCCCTGAACCTTTCCCCATGGTATTTTTATTGGTTTTCTCTTTTTTCCTCAGCTTCCTTTCTTGCCATCAATTTGTCTTCTATGTCACTCACTCTTTCTTTTATCTCATTAACCCTTGTCGTTAGGACCTCCAGTTTGGATTGCATCTCATTTAATTGATTTTTAATTTTGGCCAGATTAGATCGAAATTCTGCAGTCCTGAAGTCTCTTGAATCCTTTATGCTTTTCTCCAGAGCCATCAGTAGCTTTATAATTGTGCTTCTGAATTGGCTTTCTGACATTGAATTGTAATCCAAATTCTGTAACTCAGTGGGAGAGGGCACTGTTTCTGAGAATTTCTTTTGTGGTGAGTTCTTCTTTCTAGTCATTTTGTTCAGTGCAGTTTGGCTAAAACAAGTTGGAAAAAGGAAGAAAAAAAAGAGAAAAAAGGTAAAAACAAACAAAAGAAAACAAAGAACAAAAAAACAAACAAAAACAAGGAGAGGTATCCTCTGGTTCTTTATACTGTAAATACCTCAACTTTCTCTGGAGCTTTCCAGCGCTGCTCAGTCAAGAACTGCTCTTCCCGTGTCCTTCCAGCTGGTCTTCTGGGGGAGGGGCCTGCTGTGCTGATTCTCTGGTGTGTGCACCTGGGGGAGCTGGCCTGCCCCCTGCCAGGTACAGGCTCAGTGGGAGCTGTGTATCCCATGAGGTCCCTGTCCCCTCCAGGCCCCGCTCTGTCCCAGGCACAGAGTGACACAGGAGGAACCAGTCGGCGGCGGCCAGCTCTCTATGCCTGGAGTCAGCTCCCGCAGTAACTACCGCAATCTCCCAGTCCGCACTGGCCTGGATGCTCTGGGGGCAGTGGGCGCTGATCTGCACAGCTTGTGGGTGCCCGGTGGCAGGAGAGTCCTTGGTGTCCTGTATACTCCCCACCTCAGCCTGTCCCCGGGGAGCGCAGGATCCTAGGCTGCCTCCCCCATACCCTAGGCTCCTGGGCCTGCTGTGCAGCTGGAATCATGCTCCCGGGGCTGCGCAGCCCCTTCTGCGTGGAGCCCCCACCTGAGCTTCTCCCGAGGCCACCAGGCGCCCTCTCCAGCCCTTTGCTGAGCTCAGCCTGTGGTGTGTGCCGCACTTTCCCCCTGGGGCGCCCTTCCACTGTTAGTGACCCCGGGAACCTCGGGGCTCCACTCCCCTCCCCGGATCCTGCCCCAGTTCCCTGGGAGTGACTTTCCCTCGGGGAAGATTGTTAAAGTTCCTGCTTCTCCGGGACTGGGCTTCCCTGTCCTGGGGGCTCTCGCTGCCCGGCCTTAGCTGGGCTCCTTGCGGCCCGCCCCCCTCCATACTTTTATATTTTTATTTTTTCCGTCTTCCTACCTTGTTAGAACCGCAAGCTCTTCTCTCTGTAGTGTTCCAGCTGTTCTCTCTTTAAATCTCAGACAAAATTCATAGGTTTTCAGGATGATTTGAAAGTTATCTAGGTAACTTGGTGGGGACAGGTGACTTGGGGACCCTACTCTTCCATCTGGCTTGCCCCACCCCCTTCCAGAGCAAATTTTAATTTGAGAGCTCCTTGCCTTAGAAAATATTCTCTGATATTACCTTTTCTAAAATTACTTTCCTATCATTTTTCTTTGGTCTTTTACTCTGAAATTCCAGCCAGATTTGTGTTGGAGGCTTTCACTGTCTTCTCTCTTCTAAAGCCTGTCCTTTCATTAACTTTTCTTCCTTTTTTAACTCTGAGGTTAGTTACAGGTAAGGGGACTATATTCCCTAATTTGCTTAGGACCACTGGGGCAGAGGGTTGACTTTCACAGCTTTAGAGTGGTTCATGTTTGTTGTACCTTTCATTTTCCAAAGTGTCTCTGTTTGAATGGCAAATCCTACGACCCTCAGTTTTAACTTCTAATTCATTATTTGTCGAGATGTATTTTGAGAGTTGAGGCTCTGTAAATGTCATTATTCATTTTCATTATTTTTCATTGTGTCCATTGATCTTATTTCATTTTTGCTTGCTTTGTTTTATCATTTCTTTGATTTGTTCCTTTGATAATCATATTCCATTCTTTATCTCTGAGGGTGCTAAACAAACACCCTGGCTTTGAGCGGGAAGGACTCTGGCATTGTGTGGTGAGGGGAACCTCCTTAACACTGGATGGTAGTATAAGTCCAGGGCCCCTGCATGGCTCCCAGTGACATTGTGATAAGGAAAGTTATTAGTGCTGTGTGTGGAGGCAAAAGTTTCAAGTGCTTACCCATTCTTTGATGGGATGGAGGGGAGCGATAGACGCCAGCCATGCCCACTTACAGTCAGAGGCAATGGAAGTCTAGGCTCCCCAACTGGGTCATTGCTGATGAAGGTGGGTGTGCATGTTTTCTAAATGTTTTCTCTCTTTCTAGGTTGTTTCTTTCCTGGTCTATTGGATAGAGAAGCAAGCCTTTGTTGAGACTTATTTTTGTCTGCACTCATTAACTATCCTTAGATGCTGGCTTTCCCAGTATCTAGTCTGGGATCTATGAGGCAAAAAATAAATCCGGGGAACTCACTGCTAACGTTCTTCCTCTGTCTCCAGGTCCTTAGGTGTTTTTTTTTATTTTTTTTTTTAAATTTATTTATGATAGCTACAGAGAGAGAGAGAGAGAGGCAGAGACACAGGCAGAGGGAGAAGCAGGCTCCATGCACCGGGAGCCCGACGTGGGATTCGATCCTGGGTCTCCAGGATCACGCCCTGGGCCAAAGGCAGGCGCCAAACCGCTGCGCCACCCAGGGATCCCTCCTTAGGTGTTTTGTTGTTGTTGTTGTTGTTAACTTAAATTCCTGTACAGTTAACATACAGCGTAATATTAGTTTCAGGTGTACAGTTCAGTGATGCAACACTTCCACTCAAGACCTTGTGCTCATGTTGACAAGTGCACTCCTTAATCCTTAAATTTTCATCTATTTAACTCATCCTTCCTCCCACCTCCCAAGCTGATGGTAGCCATAAGTTCTCTATACTTATAGTATAGAGTTCTCTCTACTCTGTTTCTTGATTTGTCTCTCTCTCTCTCTCTTTTTTCCTTTGCTCATTTGTTTTGTTTCTTAAATTCCACATGAGTGAGATCATATTGTACTTATGTTTCTCTGACTTATTTCCTTAGCTCGTCTATCTTTTTCTCTCTACCTTTCAGAATCTCATTTTACTTATATAATGTTTAGGATTTTAGCTGTACTGAGCTTGAGGAAGAAGGAGAAGAGCATCTATTCCATATTGTTCCTGAATTAGTTGTTTCTTCTGCTTATTTTAATAATGCTATTATTTTAATTATTTTATTCAGTGAATATATGTTCCATTTAATGATATTTTCTGGGAAGAGGTTGATTGTCTTAGTTTTAGAATTCCCTATGTGATTATGGAATTTTGTTACATAAGCTCATTTCTCTCTCCGTCTCTGTCTGATTGTCTATCTCTCTTTCTCTCTTTCCTTATCCTGTTGTATCTAGTGATTTTGCAATTGACAATACCTCCCTCCTTGGAATACTCAATCCAAAATGGCATTTTACTTATTGAGTCACAGTTAATGTTTCCCGGAGAAAGTGAGGACATTGCCCAGGACATCCCAAGGTTAGCAGAAAGCTAGGCCTAGATCAGGGGTCTCCAGTTGGCAGAAGGTCCTCTGTCTCAGCAGTGCCTTCTCTTCACCTCCTTCATAAGCAAGGAAGCTGGAGGGAGATTCTCATTTTAAGCACTGAGATAAATCACTTCCCACTTTTCCCAAGAGCCAGAGGATTCTATCAGCAACCCAGCTTCTGCTTTTCAGGATTTGTCAGCCACAGATGCAATTTTCCTGTCTTTAAGAATAACTACACATTTTTGGGAGTTTGGATAAAAGGAAGTCTTCAGACATGATCTTTAAATGATGACTTAAGTTGAGATTCCATATTTAGCCTGTCATATCAGTGAAGATCAAGAATTCGGATAAATTCCAAAGCCTGGGAGATGGTTAAGAAAAGGTACACAACCCACTATTACACTGTTGCTGAGAGTATGCATGTATACAACTACTAGGAGGGAAATTTGGGAATATCTGTCCAAATTTTAATTAGCATTCCATTTAACACAATAATTTCATCATTCATTCTAGGATACAGTGTATAATATAGACATTTCAAGTTTATGCTTAAGAAGTTTATTGGTGGGGGGGCAAGATGGCGGAAGAGTAGGGTCCCCAAATCACCTGTCCCCACCAAATTACCTAGATAACCTTCAAATCATCCTGAAAATCTACGAATTCGGCCTGAGATTTAAAGAGAGACCAGCTGGAACGCTACAGTGAGAAGAGTTCACGCTTCTATCAAGGTAGGAAGACGGGGAAAAAGAAATAAAGAAACAAAAGGCCTCCGAGGGGGAGGGGCCCCGCGAGGAGCCAGGCTGAGGCGGGGCGAGTGTCCCCAGGACAGGAGAGCCCCGTCCCGGAGGAGCAGGAGCTGCACCAACCTTCCGGAGCGGAAAGGGGCCCGCAGGGAGTTGAGGCAGGACCCAGGAGGGCGGGGATGCCCTCGGGCTCCCTGGGACACTAACAGACACGGCTCGCCGGACACAACAGCACGCGTGCCCGGGAGAGTGCGCCGAGCTCCCTAAGGGCTGCAGCACGCACGGCGGGACCCGGAGCAGCTCGGAGGGGCGCGGCTCGCGAGGGGCTGCGCGGCTCCGGAGCGCTCGGAGGGCTCGAGCGGCTCGCAGGGGCTGCGCGGGAGCGCGAATCCAACAGCGCAGGCCCCGGAGCACAGGGCGCCGGGACACAGCCCAGGATCCGGCCTCCCCCGGGACAGGCAGAGGCCGGGAGGGCCCAGGACAGCAAGGACGCTCCTGCCCCGAGCTGAGCAGATCAGCGGCCCCGCCCCGGAGCCTCCAGGCCCTGCGGACGGAGAGCCCCGTAGTTCCTGCGGAGGCTGAATCCAGGCTTCCAGAGTTGCCATAGCAACTGTGGCTGTTCCTCCTGGGGCCTCACGGGGTAAACAACCCCCACTGAGCCCTGCAGCAGGCAGGGGCAGAGCAGCTCCCCCAAGTGCTAACACCTGAAAATCAGCACAGCAGGCCCCTCCCCCAGAAGACCAGCTGGACGGACCAGTTCCAGGGAAGTCAAGGGACTTAAAGTCTACAGAATCAGAAGATACTCCCCCGGTTTTGTTTATTGTTTTTTTTTCTTTCTTTTTGATTTCTGATTGCTTCCCCCAGCCCCCCTTTTTTTCACCTTTCTTACTTTTTTTCTCTTTTTCTTCTCTTTTTTCCTTTTTTTCTTCTTTTTCTTTTTTCTTTTTCTCTTTTCTTTCCTCTCTCTTTTCTCCTTTTCCCAATACAACTTGTTTTTGGCCACGCTGCACTGAGCAAAATGACTAGAAGGAAAACGTCACCTCAAAGAAAGAATCAGAAACAGCCCTCTCTCCCACAGAGTTACAAAATCTGGATTACAATTCAATGTCAGAAAGCCAATTCAGAAGCACTATTATACAGCTACTGGTGGCTCTAGAAAAAAGCATTAAGGACTCACGAGACTTCATGACGGCAGAATTTAGATCCAATCAGGCAGAAATTAAAAATCAACTGAATGAGATGCAATCCAAACTAGAAGTCCTAACGACGAGGGTTAACGAGGTGGAAGAACGAGTGAGTGACATAGAAGACAAGTTAATGGCAAAGAGGGAAACTGAGGAAAAAAGAGACAGACAATTAAAAGAACATGAAGACAGATTAAGGGAAATAAATGACAGCCTAAGGAAGAAAAACCTACGTTTAATTGGGGTTCCTGAGGGCGCCGAAAGGGACAGAGGGCCAGAATATGTATTTGAACAAATCCTAGCTGAAAACTTTCCCAATCTGGGAAGGGAAACAGGCATTCAGATCCAGGAAATAGAGAGATCCCCCCCTAAAATCAATAAAAACCGTTCAACACCTCGACATCTAATAGTGAAGCTTGCAAATTCCAAAGATAAAGAGAAGATCCTTAAAGCAGCAAGAGACAAGAAGTCCCTGACTTTCATGGGGAGGAATATTAGGGTAACAGCAGACCTCTCCACAGAGACCTGGCAGGCCAGAAAGGGCTGGCAGGATATATTCAGGGTCCTAAATGAGAAGAACATGCAACCAAGAATACTTTATCCAGCAAGGCTCTCATTCAAAATGGAAGGAGAGATAAAGAGCTTCCAAGACAGGCAGGAACTGAAAGAATATGTGACCTCCAAACCAGCTCTGCAAGAAATTTTAAGGGGGACTCTTAAAATTCCCCTTTAAGAAGAAGTTCAGTGGAACAATCCACAAAAACAAGGACTAAATAGATATCATGATGACACTAAACTCATATCTGTCAATAGTAACTCTGAACGTGAACGGGCTCAATGACCCCATCAAAAGGCGCAGGGTATCAGACTGGATAAAAAAGCAGGACCCATCTATTTGCTGTCTACAAGAGACTCATTTTAGACAGAAGGACACCTACAACCTGAAAATAAAAGGTTGGAGAACCATTTACCATTCAAATGGTCCTCAAAAGAAAGCAGGGGTAGCCATCCTTATATCAGATAAACTAAAATTTACCCCGAAGACTGTAGTGAGAGATGAAGAGGGACACTATATCATACTTAAAGGATCTAACCAACAAGAGGACTTAACAATCCTCAATATATATGCCCCGAATGTGGGAGCTGCCAAATACTTAAACGAATTATTAACCAAAGTCAAGAAATACTTAGATAATAATACACTTATACTTGGTGACTTCAATCTAGCTCTTTCTACCCTCGATAGGTCTTCTAAGCACAACATCTCCAAAGAAACGAGAGCTTTAAATGATACACTGGACCAGATAGGATTTCACAGATATCTACAGAACTTTACATCCAAACTCAACTGAATACACATTCTTCTCAAGTGCACATGGAACTTTCTCCAGAATAGACCACATACTGGGTCACAAATCGGGTCTGAACCGATACCAAAAGATTGGGATCGTCCCCTGCATATTCTCAGATCATAACGCCTTGAAATTAGAACTAAATCACAAGAAGAAGTTTGGAAGGACATCAAACACGTGGAGGTTAAGGACCATCCTGCTAAAAGATAAAAGGGTCAACCAGGAAATTAAGGAAGAATTAAAAAGATTCATGGAAACTAATGAGAATGAAGATACAACCGTTCAAAATCTTTGGGATGCAGCAAAAGCAGTCCTGAGGGGGAAATACATCGCAATACAAGCATCCATTCAAAAACTGGAAAGAACTCAAATACAAAAGCTAACCTTACACATAAAGGAGCTAGAGAAAAAGCAGCAAATCGACCCGACACCAGCAGAAGAAGAGAGTTAATTAAAATTCGAGCAGAACTCAACGAAATTGAGACCAGAAGAACTGTGGAACAGATCAATAGAACCAGGAGTTGGTTCTTTGAAAGAATTAATAAGATAGATAAACCATTAGCCAACCTTATTAAAAAGAAGAGAGAGAAGACTCAAATTAATAAAATCATGAATGAGAAAGGAGAGATCACTACCAACACCAAGGAAATACAAACGATTTTAAAAACATATTATGAACAGCTCTACGCCAATAAATTAGGCAATCTAGAAGAAATGGACGCATTCCTGGAAAGCCACAAACTACCAAAACTGGAGCAGGAAGAAATAGAAAACCTGAACAGGCCAATAACCAGGGAGGAAATTGAAGAAGTCATCAAAAACCTCCCAAGACACAAGAGTCCAGGGCCAGATGGCTTCCCAGGGGAATTCTATCAAACGTTTAAAGAAGAAATCATACCTATTCTACTAAAGCTGTTTGGAAAGATAGAAAGAGATGGAGTACTTCCAAATTCATTCTATGAGGCCAGCATCACCTTAATTCCAAAACCAGACAAAGACCCCACCAAAAAGGAGAATTACAGACCAATATCCCTGATGAACATGGATGCAAAAATTCTCAACAAGATACTAGCCAATAGGATCCAACAACACATTAAGAAAATTATTCACCATGACCAAGTAGGATTTATCCCCGGGACACAAGGCTGGTTCAACACTCGTAAAACAATCAATGTGATTCATCATATCAGCAAGAGAAAAACCAAGAACCATATGATCCTCTCATTAGATGCAGAGAAAGCATTTGACAAAATACAGCATCCATTCCTGATCAAAACTCTTCAGAGTGTAGGGATAGAGGGAACTTTCCTCGATATCTTAAAAGCCATCTACGAAAAGCCCACAGCAAATATCATTCTCAATGGGGAAGCACTGGGAGCCTTTCCCCTAAGATCAGGAACCAGACAGGGATGTCCACTCTCACCACTGCTATTCAACATAGTATTGGAAGTCCTAGCCTCAGCAATCAGACAACAAAAAGACATTAAAGGCATTCAAATTGGCAAAGAAGAAGTCAAACTCTCCCTCTTCGCCGATGACATGATACTCTACATAGAAAACCCAAAAGCCTCCACCCCAAGATTGCTAGAACTCATACAGCAATTTGGTAGCGTGGCAGGATACAAAATCAATGCCCAGAAATCAATGGCATTACTATACACTAACAATGAGACTGAAGAAAGAGAAATTAAGGAGTCAATCCCATTTACAATTGCACCCAAAAGCATAAGATACCTAGGAATAAACCTAACCAAAGAGGTAAAGGATCTATACCCTAAAAACTATAGAACACTTCTGAAAGAAATTGAGGAAGACACAAAGAGATGGAAAAATATTCCATGCTCATGGATTGGCAGAATTAATATTGTGAAAATGTCAATGCTACCCAGGGCAATTTACACGTTCAATGCAATCCCTATCAAAATACCATGGACTTTTTCAGAGACTTAGAACAAATTATTTTAAGATTTGTGTGGAATCAGAAAAGACCCCGAATAGCCAGGGGAATTTTAAAAAAGAAAACCATAGCTGGGGGCATCACAATGCCAGATTTCAGGTTGTACTACAAAGCTGTGGTCATCAAGACAGTGTGGTACTGGCACAAAAACAGACACATAGACCAATGGAACAGAATAGAGAATCCAGAAGTGGACCCTGAACTTTATGGTCAACTAATATTCGACAAAGGAGGAAAGACGATCCACTGGAAGAAAGACAGTCTCTTCAATAAATGGTGCTGGGAAAATTGGTCATCCACATGCAGAAGAATGAAACTAGACCACTCTCTTGCACCATACACAAAGATAAACTCAAAATGGATGAAAGATCTAAATGTGAGACAAGACTCCATCAAAATCCTAGAGGAGAACACAGGCAACACCCTTTTTGAACTTGGCCACAGTAACTTCTTGCAAGATACATCCACGAAAGCAAAAGAAACAAAAGCAAAAATGAACTATTGGGACTTCATCAAGATAAGAAGCTTTTGCACAGCAAAGGATACAGTCAACAAAACTCAAAGACAACCTACAGAATGGGAGAAGATATTTGCAAATAACATATCAGATAAAGGGCTAGTTTCCAAAATCTATAAAGAACTTATTAAACTCAACACCAAAGAAACAAACAATCCAATCATGAAATGGGCAAAAGACATGAAGAGAAATCTCACAGAGGAAGACATAGACATGGCCAACATGCACATGAGAAAATGCTCTGCATCACTTGCCATCAGGGAAATACAAATCAAAACCACAATGAGATACCACCTCACACCAGTGAGAATGGGGAAAATTAACAAGGCAGGAAACAACAAATGTTGGAGAGGATGCGGAGAAAAGGGAACCCTCTTACACTGTTGGTGGGAATGTGAACTGGTGCAGCCACTCTGGAAAACTGTGTGGAGGTTCCTCAAAGAATTAAAAATAGACCTGCCCTACGACCCAGCAATTGCACTGTTAGGGATTTACCCCGAAGATTCAGATGCAATGAAACGCCGGGGCACCTGCACCCCGATGTTTCTAGCAGCCATGTCCACAATAGCCAAACTGTGGAAGGAGCCTCGGTGCCCATCGAAAGATGAATGGATAAAGAAGATGTGGTTTATGTATACAATGGAATATTACTCAGCCATTAGAAACGACAAATACCCACCATTTGCTTCAACGTGGATGGAACTGGAGGGTATTATGCTGAGTGAAGTAAGTCAATCGGAGAAGGACAAACAGTGTATGTTCTCACTCATTTGGGGAATATGAATAATAGTGAAGGGGAATATAAGGGAAGGGAGAAGAAATGTGTGGGAGATATCAGAAAGGGACACAGAACATAAAGACTTCTAACTCTGGGAAATGAACTAGGGGTGGTGGAAGGGGAGGAGGGCGGGGGGTGGGGGTGAATGGTGTGACGGGCACGGAGGGGGACACTTGACGGGATGAGCACTGGGTGTTATTCTGTATGTTGGTAAATTGAACACCAATAAAAATTAATTTATTAAAAATAAAAATAAAAAAAATAAAATTTCTTAAATGCTATTTTTAAGTGCTGATGCACAGAAGAATGTGAAATTTAAGTGTAATGACAACATCTAGAGAAAGTTATAGACTGCTAATATTTTCATGTATTTTCTGTAAATTTTACAAAATTAGAATCATACAATCTAGACAAGTTTGTATCTTGCTTTTTTCACTTATTACATCATAACCATTTTTCTGTTACCCTAAATATTCTCTATATTTAACGCTTTTTTCTTTGAGGGCTGTTAGCATGTTTTCAGGGTTTTTAAATTTTTTAATGTTTATAAATAATACTGCATTAAAATTTTTCCAGAAAAAAAAATTAAATAAATCAAAACCTCAATAAGATACCACTTCACACCAGAGAGAGTGGGGAAAATTAACAAGGCAGGAAACAACAAATATTGGAGAGGATGTGGAGAAAGGGGAACCGTCTTGCACTGTTGGTGGGAATGTGAATGGTACAGCCACTCTGGAAAACTGTGTGGAGGTTCCTCAGAGAGTTAAAATAGAACGGCCCTATGACCCAGCAATTGCACTGCTGGGTATTTACCCCAAAGATACAGATGCAGTGAAATGCTGGGACACCTGCACTGTGATGTTTATAGCAGCAATGACCACAATAACCAATTGTGGAAGGAGTCTCGGTGTCCATCGAAAGATGAATGAATAAAGAAGATGTGGTCTATGTATACAATGGAATATTACTTAGCAATTAGAAATGACAAATACCCACCATTTGCTTCGACGTGGATGGCCCTGGATGGTATTATGCTGAATGAAATAAGTCAGTCGGAAAAGGACAAACATTATATGGTCTCATTCTTTGGGGAATATAAAAATTAGTGAAAGGGAAAAAAGAGAAAGGCGATAAAATGAGTGAAAATATCAGTGAGGGTGACAGATCATTAGAGACTCCTAAGTCTGGGAAATGAACTAGGGGTAGTTGAAGGGGAGTTGGGCAGGGGGTTGGGGTGACTGGGTGACGGGCACTGAGGGGGGCACTTGGCAGGATGAGCACTGGGTGTTATGCTATATGTTGGCAAATTGAACTCCAATAAAAAATATACAAAAAAATATTTTCTTTAAATACAATATATGTACATTGTGATGATCAGGGTAAAGAGTAGAATGGGAATGAAGATGATGGATGAAGGGGGAAATTAATACATAAATAGTGAATAAATGAAGGAATGAATGAAGTGACACAAATGGGGCTTTGCAGAGATAGTCCATGTGCTAAAGACTGAGGAATATGGTTGAATTCATTTTTCTCATCTGTAGTCCTACAAAATAAAAGGAGTTAAAAACTAGAGACAAATGATTAAAAGGTAATTTCTAGAGAAACTCAGAGCCCAGTTGGAGAATTGGGTAAAATACCTACAAAGATGACTGTTATTCTCAGGAGGACAGTAATCTTGCCACCCAACTGAACATTACCATACAATATGACAGAAAATCTATTAGAGGAAAACAAGACTATGACCTTTTAGTGATCTTCCAGGGAAAAACGTTTTTCTATATCCCATTACCACAGAGATTGATGATTCAGGTTTAAGGTCCAAGATCTCTGATCATGTGCTTAGGTTACATAAGAAACTTGAGATTGATGGAGGGCTGCTGAGTGCCCAAATCCAACCAGCGTGTACTCTATCTAAAGCAGATTGTTGATTGAAGAGCCCTTATTGTGCTGTGCAACATTACAGTAGGATGGTGAAGGACAAAGAGACAGGACGGTGAAGTGCCTGAGTCCATGTTGGAAACTAGTAGTTATGAAGGCCCTGCTGTGTGCTGGGGGCTTAGGTGGGCTATATAAATGAATCTTCATGATGAATACAATAGTCAAATATTCTTCTCTTACATATTACAGATGAGATAAAGAGTGGTGATCTAAATTACACAAGGTCAACTGGTGAAAAACAAGCTGTAGTTCAAACTCCAAAATTTCTGACTTCAATATATAGTACTTTATCTCTAAAAGGGTAGAGCTGCATTTCATTTTCCACATGGACTCATCCAGCACTGATTTTATCATTTTACTAGGCATGCAATCATAGAGTTTCTCATTGCTCCCATGATAAACTGCTACATCCATTGTACCTACTGAAAGAAGAGCTAAGGTAATTCTCAGTCCACAGCTAATAGACTATGGATCTGTGAAGACTTGAGGTAACCACTCCAAAAGTCAGTGGCCTAAGGTGAAAATATTTTCCTTGTCAAGTATTATAGATATCAATTGAATAAAGTAGAGTTTTCTCTGGAATTTGAAGTAAGCGACTTGGCAATGATAGATTTGCCCTGGTAGACAAAGGAAAACTGATCCACAAGAGAAGAGTGTGCAAATAGCACCTAGCTGAGTGGTTCACCAATGGAACCCTGGAGTGGAGGCCCCAGGATTCCTATTGCTGATGGTTGGAGCTGCATTTGAGTCAGGATGCCTTTCAATTCAAGTCTTCCTGGTGGGCAACTTGGAGTTCCTGATCTTATTGTGAGGCATAGTTGTTCAGTGTTCTCTGGGGTTGAAGAGCCCACCCTATAGCTAAGATTCCTGTTTTCTATTTTCTTAAATGAATTCTTAAGATATTCTCTCATTTACACGAGGTGTTGTGAGCAAATCTGTTCAATGGAGAAAAATAGCCCAATTGAATTATTGTTTTTGCTTTCTTAATTTTCTAGAAGGTGACCTTCAACTTCGACTAAAGAGACCAAAATGTAAGAATAGAGAACTAAAGAGTCCACTGAGAGTGCACTTCACCCTTAAGTTTCAAATGGCTATAAACCATGTGCCCTAGCATGACTTGCGGAGGCAAAGTTGGGAAGGGGGGATTCTGACTTAGAGGTGTCACTAAACCAGGGTCCAAGGAGTGTCTTGTGTAGGGAACAGAAGTGAAGAGGGGAGATGAGAATGGGATATGACGAGAAATGGGAGCTAGGGAAGGCTGGGATGACATCTCAGGATATATGTGGGGAATGTACTCAGAGATACATGTGGCTGACATAAATCATGGTGGTGGTTTATTTATGATCTGGTTATGAGGGTGGAAAGAAGTCATTTCAGGAAATCCAGAAAGAAAAATAAATTAGTCAGAATGCTTTGATTGCAAGTGGAGAGACCAGGCAAATCTTCATACAAGATTTCTTGGGATGTGAGATTTTCAGTGCTAAAACCAGAAGAGTCCTGGGCAAATGTGGCTGTTTAGTCAACTCTAGAACTTGCAAGTAACAGAAATTCACTACTTTAGAAAAAATCAGTGATTTTTTTGACTCATAGGTGAAATCATGGAGAAGAAAACGTTACAACCCAATATGAAAACTTGCAGAAAAGGATTATGCAGTTCCGGGAGTTTATGACTTGAGCTTCCAGGGATGTCCCCTCTATCAGCATGAGAAACTCTGGAAAAATCACCCAGCCTAGGCTTCCCCAGATATTCTCATGAGAATCTTCTAGAGATCTCATTGGTCTGGATTTGGGACTTGGATTCAGTAATTTTTTAAACAAATTATTTGTTTCCTATTTGAAACCACTACTTTTCATGAATAACAGAATAAACCTATGATTCCCAAAAATCACTTGCAATCATCTGGAGAGTTGGAAAAGAAAAAAAAAAAAAAACAATACCAGTGTTCCACCCCTCAGAGACGGTGGCTTAACTGGTCTGGGGATAGCCAGGGCTTTGGGAACTGTTAAGGATCAGCAGGTGATTCTAATGTGCAGAAAAATTTGAGAACCACTTCTTTATCTTTTCCCAAAATAGGATTAGGATTTGAGCAAGAGAAGAGTAAGGATTTGTGGGTATTTTAGTCTTAGATAAATCAACATGGGATCTTTTATGAACCCTTTGAGTTAGTTGAACATCTGATCTCATTGTTCTGTTAGCGCAGAAAGGCAAGGTGAGGGTACAAGTGATTAAGAGATTTTGCCAACAGCTAGGATGGGACCCTGACCAGATAAAGCCAGATAGAGGCTGACTGCTCAAGGAGTCTCTTACTTCCCTCCTGCTGTCCTCCTGTCCAAGGCTTCTGATTGATGTGCCAGTAAAGTCCTGACTCTGGTATGTATCAGCTGACTTCTGACATGAAATCATTCTTAGCTTTGGTTCCCTCACCCCTAAAATGGGAATGATACCACACATTTTAGATAGTGACCTGTATAAGTGGTTTTATATATATATATATATATATATATATATATATATATATATATATATATATGTCATTAATGTACAATAAGCATTTGTATTTCCCTCCTTCTCACAGCATTGAATATTTGAGTTGCTCCAGGGACTTCTTTTCATAATAGATATTTCTGCTGTGGCAGACAAATATTCTCAATCTGCAACACATTCACAGCTTGCATGATGAACACTGCTCTAGCACTCCCAGATGCATCTTTGAGACATTATGATTCTCTGTGACTCAGTTTCTCAGGATTTGTGAATTAGCCATCACAGAATGTTTGAATAAAAAGCTGAACATTTCACAGAGAACAACTGTGGGATTCCACAGTTGTGATTCTAATATTCTGTTAATGCAAATCCAGGCTTGCATTCAAATGTAGTTTTCAATTATCATGACTCAGCAGATTTCAGACTTAGGATTCATAGATATTCAAAACCCATGACTCACTGATTCTCTGATATTTGACCTTGATTTTCTATTTCAGTGATCCATAAACAGAAAACATAAATCTAAATCTATAGCAACTATGCAAAGAACATTCATCAGAAAGCTAGTCTCAATTTGACTTATCAATAAGAAAAGAGGAAGGACCCAAACTATTAAATCACTAATGATAGGGGAGATCACAACCAACACCACAGAAATACACTTATAAGAGAATATTAGGAAAAATTATATGCCAAGAAATTGGGTGATCTGGAAGAAATGAATAAATTCCTAGAAACATGTAAGCTACTGAAACTGAAACAGGAAGAAAGAGAAAATTTAAGCAGACCGATGACCAGCAAAGAAATTGAATCAATAATCAAAAATGCCCCATCAAACAAAAGTTCAACACCAGATGGCTTCCTGAAGGAATTCTACCAAAAATTTAAAGAACAGTTAATACTTATTCTTCTCAAACTATTCCAAAAAGTAGAAAGGAAAGCCCAAACTCATTCTATTAGGCCAGCATCACCTTGATTCTGAAACCAGGCAAAGACCCCACTAAAAAGGAGAATTATAGGCCAATATCCCTGATGAACATGAATGCAAAAATCTTCAAGATACCAGCAAATCAAATTTAACAGTATATTAAAAGAATTATTCACTACAGTCAAGTGAGATTTATTCCTGGGATGCAAGGGTAATTCAATATTCACAAATGAATTGATGTGATACACTACATTAATAAAGAAAATGGTAAGAATCATATGATCCTCTCAATAGATGCAGATAAACCATTTGACAAAATATATTATCTATTCTTGATAAAAACCCTCAGCAAAGTAGGGATAGAGGAAGCATACCTCAATATCATAAAGGCAATATACAAAACACCCACAGCTAATACCATCTCAATGAGGAGAAACTGAGAATTTTTTCTGTATAGTCAGAAACAATACAGGAATATACTCTTATCTTGTTATTTATTATAGTACTGAAATCCTAGCCTCAGGAATCATACAACAAAAAGTAATAAAAGGCATCCAAATCAGCAAGGAAGAAGTCAAACTTTTACTATTTGCAGATGACATGATACTCCCTAGGTAAAAAAACAGAAAGACTCCATCAAAAAATTACTAGAACTAATACATGAATTCAGTAATGTCACCGGATACAAAATCAATGTACAGAAATCTGTTCCATTGCTATACACTGAATAATGAAGAAGCAGAATGAGAAATCAAGGAATTGACTCCATTTGCAATTGCACCCAAAAACATAAGATATTTAGGAATATATCTAACCGAAGTGGTAAAAATTCTGTATGCTGAAAATTATAAAACACTTATGAAAGAAATTGAAGATGACATAAAAAAATGAAAAAACATTCCATACTCATGGATTGGAAGAACAAAAATTGTTAAAATGTCTCTACTACCCAATCTATACATTTAACACAATCCCTATCAAAATGCCATCAGCACTTTTCATAGAGCTAGAAGAAAAATCTAAAATTTGTATGGAACCACAAAAGACCCTGAATAGCCAAAGCAAAAGGATTTCTTTCTTTCTTTTTTTTTTTTCAAAAAGAAAACCAAAGCTCCTGGCATCAGAATTCTGGACTTCAAGCTATATTACAAAGCTGCAGTGATCAAGATAGTATGATACTGCCACAAAAACAGAAACAGATCAATGAAACAGAATAGAAAACCCAGAAATGTATCAACAAAGCAGGTAAAAAGAGAGTCATTTAAACAAGTGGTGGTGGGAAAACTGGACAGAACATGCCGAAAAATGAAACTGAACTATTTTCTTACAAAATAAATTAGAGAGAGAGAGAGAGAGAGACCTAAATGTTACACAGGAAATCATCAAAATCCTAGAGAAGAACACAGGCAGTAGTCTATTTGACATCAACTGAAACAATATTTTACTAGACACATTTCCTGGAAGAAAGGGAAACAAAAAGCAAACATGAACTATTATGGGGATCCCTGGGTGGCTCAGTGGTTTAACGCCTGCCTTCAGCCCAGGTTGTGATCCTGGAGTCCTGGGATCGAGTCCTACTTCTCCCTCTGTCTGTGTCTCTGCCTATCTTTCTGTCTCTCTCTGTGTCTCTCATGAATAAATAAATAAAATCTTTAAAGAAAAACGAGGGATTGCATTAAACTTGTAAATTGCCCTGGGTAACATTAACATTTTCACAATATTAATTCTGCCAATCCATGAGCATGGAATATTTTTCCGTGTCTTCCTCAATTTCTTTCAGAAGTGTTCTATAGTTTTTAGGGTATAGATCCTTTACCTCTTTGGTTAGGTTTATTCCTAGGTATCTTATGCTTTTGGGTGCAATCGTAAATGGGATTGACTCCTTAATTTCTCTTTCTTCAGTCTCATTGTTAGTGTATAGAAATGCCACTGACTTCTGGGGATTGATTTTGTATCCTGCCACACTGCCAAATTGCTGTATGAGTTCTAGCAATCTTGGGGTGGAGTCTTTTGGGTTTTCTATGTAGAGTATCATGTCATCGGCTAAGAAGGAGAGTTTGACATCTAAATGTGAGACAAGATACCATCAAAATCCTGGAGGAGAACAGAGGCAACACCCGTTTTGAACTCGGCCACAGTAAGTTCTTGCAAGATACATCCATGAAGGCAAAAGAAAAAAAGCAAAAATGAACTATTGGGACTTCATCAAGATAAGAAGCTTTTGCACAGCAAAGGATACAGTCAACAAAACTCAAAGAAAACCTACAGAATGGGAGAAGATATTTGCAAATGACGTATCAGATAAAGGACTAGTTTCCAAGATCTATAAAGAACTTATTAAACTCAACAGCAAAGAAACAATCCAATCATGATATGGGCAAAGACATGAACAAAAATTTCACAGAGGAAGACATAGACATAGCCAACAAGCACATGAGAAAATGCTCCGCATCACTTGCCATCAGGGAAATTCAAATCAAAACCACAATGACATACCAAATCACATCAGTGCGAATGCGGAAAATTAACAAGACAGGAAACCACAAATTTGAAGAGGACGTGGAGAAAGGGGAACCCTCTTACACTGTTGTTGGGAATGTGATCTGGTACAGCCACTCTGAAAAACTGTGTGGAGGTTACTCAAAGAGTTAAAAATAGTTCTGCCCTACGACCCAGCAATTGCTCTGCTGGGGATTTACCCCAATGATACAGAAGCTTGAAACACTAGGACACCTGCATCCCGATGTTTCTAGCAGCCATGTCCACAATAGCCAAACTGTGGAAGGAGCTTCGGTGCCCATCGAAAGATGAATGGATAAAGAAGATGTGGTCTAGGTATACAATGGAATATTACTCAGCCATTAGAGATGACAAATACCCACCATTTGCTTCGACATGGATGGAACTGGAGGATATTATGCTGAGTGAAATAAGTCAGTCGGAAAAGGACAAACATTATATGGTCTCATTCATTTGGGGAATATAAAAATTAGTGAAAGGGAATAAAAGGAAAGGAGAGAAAATGAGTGGAAATATCAGTGAGGATGACAAAACATGAGTGACACCTAACTCTGGGAAATGAACAAGGGGTAGTGGTAGGCAGTGGGTTGGGGTGACTGGGTGAAGGGCACGAAAGGGGGGCACTTGGTGGGATGAGCACTGGGTGTTATGCTATATGTTGGCATTTGAACTCCAATTAAAAATAAATAAATAAAAAGAAAAAAAGATTCGAACCATGTGATCATTTCAGTAGATGCAGAAAAAGCATCTGATAAAGTATAACAACCATTCATGAAAAAAAATCCATTCATAATAAAAACCCTCAACAAAGTAGGTTTACAGGGAACATACTTCACAATAATAAAGGCCATATATGAAAAACCCACAAGAAAGTTCATACTCAATTGAAAAAAACTGAGAGTCTTTCTTCTAAGGTGAGGAACCAGGC
Source organism: Nyctereutes procyonoides (assembly GCF_905146905.1). Lineage (NCBI taxonomy): Eukaryota > Metazoa > Chordata > Mammalia > Carnivora > Canidae > Nyctereutes > Nyctereutes procyonoides. The sequence continues at coordinate 55,069,394 of NW_026575047.1, read as the reverse complement.
AAGGATAACCACTCTCGCCACTTTTATTCTACATAGAACTGGAAACCGTAGCCACAACAATCAGATGTGGAAGAAAAATAAAAGACTTTCAAATCAGTAAGGAAGAAATAAAACTTCTTCCAGATGACAACTGTAAGAACTTCAACTATTTACAGATGACATAATACTATAAGTAGAAAATCCTAAAGACTCCACCAGAAAAACTACTAGAACTAATAAATAAATTCAGTCAGGTCACAAGATATAAAATTAATATACAGAAACCTGTTTCATTTCCATACACTGATCATGAAGCAGCGGAAAAAGAAACTAAGACAGCATCCCCATTTACAATTGCATTAGGAAAAAGAGCATCTCTTCAACAAATGGTATTGGGAAAACTGGATAGCAACACGCAGAAGAATGAAACTGGACATTTTCCTCACCATTTACAGAAATAAGATCAAAATTGATTAAAGACCTAAATGTGAGACCTGAAACTATAAAAATCCTGGAAGAAAACACAGTAATTTCTCTGATACTGGCTGCAGCAACATTTTTCTAGATGTCTCCTGTGGCTAGGGAAATGAAAACAAAAACAAACTATTGGGACTATATCAAAATAAAAAGGCTTGTGTTGTGATTTTTCACCATTCTCACTGGTGTGAGGTGGTATGTCACTGTGGTTTTCATTTGTATTTCCGTGATGGCAAGTGATGCAGAGCATTTACTCATGTGTTTGTTGGCCATGTCTCTGTCTTCCTCTGTGAAATTTCTGTTCATGTCTTTTGCCCATTTCATGATTCAATTGTTTGTTTCTTTGGTGTTGAGTTTAATAAGTTCTTTAGAGATCTTGGAGACTAGCCCTTTATCTGATACGTCATTTGCAAATATCTTCTCCCATTTTGTAGGTTGTCTTTTAGTTTGTTGACTGTTTCTTTTGCTGTGCAGAAGTTTTTTATCTTAATTAAGTCCCAATAGTTCATTTTTGCTATTGTTTCTCTTGCCTTCATAGATGTACCTTGTAAGAAGTTGCTGTGGCCAAGTTCAAAAAGGGTGTTGCCTGTGTTCTCCTCTAGGATTTTGATGGAATCTGGTCTCACATTTAGATCTTTCATCCATTTTGAGTTTATCTTTGTGTATAGTGCAAGAGAGTGGTCTAGTTTCATTCTTCTGCATGCGGATGTCCAATTTTCCCAGCACCATTTATTGAAGAGACTGTCTTTTTTCCAGTGGATAGTCTTTACTGCTTTGTCTAATATTAGTTGACCATAGAGTTGAGGGCTCATTTCTAGATTCTCTATTCTGTTCCATTGGTCTATGTGTCTGTTTTTGTACCAGTACCACACTGCCTTGATGATCACAGGTTTGTAGTACAACTTGAAATCCAGCATTGTGATGCCCCTGGCTCTGGTTTTCTTTTTCAGTATTCCCCTGGCTATTCGGGGTCTTTTCTTATTCAACACAACTCTTTTTTTTTTCTTTTTAATAAATTAATTTTTATTGGTGTTCAATTTACCAACATACAGAATAACACCCAGTGCTCATCCCGTCAAGTGTCCCCCTCAGTGCCCGTCACACATTCACCCCCACCCCCCGCCCTCCTCCCCCTCCACCACCCCTAGTTCATTTCCCAGAGTTAGAAGTCTTTATGTTCTGTCTCCCTTTCTGATATTTCCCACACATTTCTTCTCCCTTCCCTTATATTCCCTTTCACTATTATTCATATTCCCCAAATGAATGAGAACATACACTGTTTGTCCTTCTCCGATTGACTTACTTCACTCAGCATAATACCCTCCAGTTCCATCCACGTTGAAGCAAATGGTGGGTATTTGTCGTTTCTAATGGCTGAGTAATATTCCATTGTATATATAAACCACATCTTCTTTATCCATTCATCTTTTGATGGGCACCGAGGCTCCTTCCACAGTTTGGCTATTGTGGACATGGCTGCTAGAAACATCGGGGTGCAGGTGTCCCGGCGTTTCATTGCATCTGAATCTTTGGGGTAAATCCCTAACAGTCAACACAACTCTTAAGGTGATTTGTTCAACCCTCTGAAAAAAGTCCATGGTATTTTGATAGGGATTGCATTAAATGTGTAAATTGCCCTGGGTAACATTGACATTTTCCCAATATTAATTCTTCCAATCCATAAGCATGGGATATTTTTCCATCTCTTTGTGTCATCGTCAATTTCTTTCACAAGTGTTCTGTAGTGTTTAGGATAGAGATCCTTTACCTCCTTGGTTAGGTTTATTTCTAGGTATCTTATGCTTTTGGGTACAGTTGTAATGGGATTGATTCCTTAATTTCTCTTTCTTCACTCTCATTGTTAGTTTATAGAAATGTCATTGATTTCGGGGCATTGATTTTGTATCCTGCCACACTGCCAAATTGCTGTATGAGTTCGAGCAATCTTGGGGTGAAGTCTATTGGATTTTCTATGTAGAATATCATGTCACTGGCGAAGAGGGAGAGTTTGACTTCTTCTTTGCCAATTTGAATGCCTTTTTTTTTCTTTCTGTTGCCTGATTGCTGAGGCTAGGACTTCTAGTACTATGTTGAATAGCAGTGGTGAGAGTGAACATCCCTGTCTTGTTCCTGATCTTAGGGGAAAGGCTCCCAGTGTTTCCCCATTGAGAATGATATTTGCTGTGGACTATTTGTAGATGGCTGTTAAGATGCTGAGGAATGTTCCCTCTTTCCATACCCTCTGAAGAGTTTTGATCAGGAATAGATGCTGTATTTTGTCAAATGCTTTCTCGGCATCTATTGAGAGGATCATATGGTTCTTGGTTTTTCTCTTGTTGATATGATCTATCACATTGATTGCTTTATGAATGCTGAGCCAGCCTTGTATCCTGGGGAAAAATCTCACGTGGTCATAGTGAATAATCTTCTTAATGTATTGTTGTATCCTATTGGCTAGTATCTTGTTGAGAATTTTTGCATCCATGTTCATCAGAGATATTGGTCTATAATTCTCCTTTTTGGTGGGGTCTATGTCTGGTTTTGGAATTAAGGTGATGCTGGCCTCATTGAACGAGTTTGGAAGTACTCCATCCCTCTCTATCTTTCCAAATAGCTTTAGTAGCATAGGTATGATTTCTTTTTTAAACGCTTGATAGAATTCCCCTGGGAAGCCATCTGGCCCTGGACTTTTGTGTCTTGGGAGGTTTTTGATGACTGCTTCAATTTCCTCCCTGGTTATTGGCCTGTTCAGGTTTTCTATTTCTTCCTTTTCCAGTTTTGGTAGTTTGTGGTTTTCCAGAAATACAACCATTTCTTCTAGATTGCCTAATTTATTGGTGTATAGCTTCTCATAATAAATTTTTAAAATCGTTTGTATATCCTTGGTATTGGTTGTGATGTCTCCTTTCTCATTCTTGATTTTATTAATTAGAGTCTTTTCTCTTTTGTTTTTAACAAGGCTGGCTAATGGTTTATCTATCTTATTAATTCTTTCAAAGAACCAACTCCTAGGTTTGGTTGATCTGTTCTACAATTCTGGTTGCTATTTCATTGAGTTCTGCTCAAATCTTTATTTACTTTCTTCTTCTGCTGGGTGTAGGTTTTATTTGCTGTTCTGTCTCTACTTCCTTTAGGTGCAGGGTTAGCTTTTGTATCTCAGTTTTTTCCAGTTTTTCATGGATTCTTGTATTTTGATGTATTTCCCTCTCAGGACTGCTTTTGCTGTATCCCAAAGATTTTGAATGGTTATATATTCATTTTCATTAGTTCCCATGAAACTTTTTAATTCTTCTCTAATTTCCTGGTTGACCCTTTCATCTTTTCGGTGAATGCTCTTTCTCCTCCATATGTTGAGTTTCTTCCAAATTTCTTCTTGTGATTGAGTTCTAGTTTCAAAGCCTTGCAGTGTGAAAATATGCAGAGGACAATTCCAATCTTTTGGTATCAATTAAGACCTGATTTGTGACCCAGTTTGTGGTCTATTCTGGAGAAAGTTCCATGTGCACTTGAGAAAAATGTGTATTCAGTTGCGTTTGGGTGTAAAGTTCTGTAAATATCTGTGAAATCCACCTGGCCCAGTGTATCTTTTGAAGCTCTTGCTTTTGGTGATCTTCTTCTGAAAAGATTTGTCAGTTGGAGAAAGTGTCATGTTGATACATATTATCAAAGTATGTCTTTACTTTGGTTATTAATTGATTGATATTTTTGGCAGCTCCCACATTAGGGACATGATATTCATGATTGTTAGGTCCTCTTGTTGAATAGACCCTTTAAGTATGATATAGTCTCCTGCTTCATCTCTTACTACAGTCTTTGGGATAAACTTTATAATTTATCTGATATGAGGATTGCTATTTGAATGGTAAATGGTTCTCTAACCTTTCATTTTCAGGCTATAGGTGTCCTTAGGTCTCAAATGAATCCCTAGTAGACAGCAAATAGATGGGTCTTGCTTTTTTATCCAGTCTGAAACCCAATGCCTTTTGATGGGATCATTAAGCCCATTCACGTTCAGATTTACTATTGAAAGATATTAATTTAGTGTCATCATAATACCTATTCAGTCCCTTTTTTGTGGATTATTTCCTTGGGCTCCCTCTTTCTTTTACAAAGTCCCCCTTAAATTTCTTGCAGAGCTGGTTTGGTGGTCACATATTAGTTCAGTTTCTGCCTATCTTGGAAGCTCTTTATCTCTCCTTCTATTCTGAATGAGAGCCTTTCTTGATAAAGTATTCTTGCTGCATGTTCTTCTCATTTAGGATCCTGAATATATCCTCCCAGTCCTTTCTGGCTTGCCAGGACTCTATGGAAAGGTCTGTGTTAATCTAATACTTCTCCCCGTATAAGTTAGGGATTTCTTTTCTCTTGCTACTTTAAGGATTTTTCTCTTTATCTTTGGAATTTGCAAGTTTCACTATTAAATGTTGAGGTGTTTAACGGTTTTTATTGATTTGAGCGAGAGGCAGGGAACTCTATTTCCTGGATCCGAATGCCTGTTTCCCTCTGCAAGTTAGGGAAGTTCTCAGTTCTGATTTGTTCAAATATGCTTTCTGGCCCTCTTTCCCTCTAGGCACTCTCTCAAACCCCAATTATATGTAGATTTTTCCTTATGAGGCTATTAATTATATCCCTTAACCTTCCTCATGGTCTTTTAATTGTTTTTTTTCTTTTTTCCTCAGCTTCCTTCCTTGACATCAACTTGTCTTCTATGTTGCTCACTCTTTCTCCTACTTTATTAACCCTTGTCGTTAGGACCTCCAGTTTGGATTGCATATCATTTAATTGATTTTTAATTTCAGCCTGATTAGATCTAAATTCTGCAGTCATGAAGTCTCTTGAATCCTTTATTTTTTTTTTCCAGTTGCACTGGTGGCTTTATAATTTTGCTTCTGAATCGGCTTTCTCTCATTGAATTGTAATCCAAATTCTGTAAATGTGTAGCAGAGAGTTTCTGATTCTTTCTTTTGTGGTTAGTTCTTCCTTCTAGTCATTTTGCTCAGTGCAGAGTGGCTGTATGCGTGGGCTGAGTCGAGTATCAACCACGACCTAAGTAAATTTCACCCTAGATGATTCTAATAATGTCAGATCCCAGAAATTGAAAACAATGATCAGAATGAAATAAAACACCAAAGGACCACTAAAGTAAAAAACAAATTTTAAAACAAAGTAATAAAAAATAAATGACCAAGAATCCCAAAGAAGAAGAAAAAAAAGAAAAGAAAAGGGGAAAAAATGAAGAGAAAAAAAATGAAAGTAAAGAGGAAAAAAGAAAAAAAAAGGAGATAAAAAGGGGGAGCTGGTAGATTGTGGTGGTGACAAAGTTGTAGTGAAGGGACAATGTAGTCTACCTAAGGGGTCCTAGAGAATCATCCTCTTGGTGCTGAGTTATTAATTTCTGTATGTTAGATTATGCTCAGTCCCAAATTTATATAAACCAGAAATACTTGTAGAAAGCCCCAACTCTGACCACCAAAACATAAATGAGATAAAAGAGGGGGGCAGAATGGGAATGAGGAATCTCACAGAATGAACTAGAATGGTATACTACTTGGTTCTGGGTGTATGCCGGTCATATTTTAGAAGGATTTAACTTCTGTCATTGTAGAACAAAATGAGGCAGAGAAAACAAAAAACACAAGACCAAAAAAAGAAACATGTCTTGTGTATCTCCCAAAATTAAGTTGAGTATGTTGAAGGGAATCTAGAAATGGAAAATATATCTAAGACCTAGAATTGTAGAAATATGAAAGTCAAAAAGGAAGAAACTTAAATTTGAAGAGGTGGTAAAATATTGTAGTTAAGGTGGAAAAGAGGGAAAAAATGGGAAATTTACAGTCTGATATAAAATGGAGTTGTATGAGAAAAAGGAAGAAAAAAATAGGAGGGGTACCCTCTGGTTCTATATATTGTATATATATGTTCTATGGACTTCCCCTGGAGCTTTCCAGTGCTGCTCGGTCAAGAACTTGCTCTTCCCCTGTCCTTCCAGCTCGTCTCTGGGAGAAGGGCTTGCTGCGCTGATTCTCAGGTGTGTGCACCTGGGGGAGCTGCCCCACCCCCTGCCAGGTGCATGGCTCATTGGGAGTGTTTACTCCATGAGAGCCCTGTTCCCTTGCGGCCCACTCGTTCCCAGCCACAGGGTGACACCAGGAGGAACAACAACACTGGCGGTGGCTAGCTCTCCAGCTCTGGAGTCAGCTCCCTCAGTAAGTACCACAGTCTCCCAGTCCCAGCGAGAGTCCTCTCTGTCTTATGCCCTCCCCGCTCCCTGTCTCCACCTGTCCCAGGGGAGCGCAAGATCATGGGCTGTGTCCGCTGGGCACTCTGGGATCCAGGCCCTGCGCTACTGGAATCGCGCTCACCGGCGCAGGGAAGGCAGCAGGGCACAGACACTTCCGCCAGGAGCCCGGCCTGACCGATGGGCTTCTCCCCAGGCCCTGCCAAGTGCGTGCTCCAGCCCTTTACCGAGATTGGCGGGGGTGTGCAGTGAGCTCTCCCCCCGGTGCACATCCTCTATTATGACCCCAGTAGACTGGAGGCATCCCTGCCCCTCCTGTGATTCAGCCCAATTTCCCTGTTGAGCACTTCTCCGTGTGGGAAGAATCAAGTGCAGATATTTAAGGTTCCTGCTTCTCCGGGGCTGGGCTTTACTGTCCGGAGGCTCTCACCAACCCCCTTAGCCCGGCTCCTGGCAGGGCTCCTCCCGCACTTGATTTTTTTTTCCACCTTCCTACCTCGTTAGAAGTGAAACCCTTCTCTCTGTAGCGTTCCGGTTGTTCTCTCAGGTTGAATTCATAGGTGTTCAGGATGGTTTGAAAGTTATCTAGGTGAGGTGAGGACCCTACTCCTCCGCCCTCTTGCCCCGCCTCTTCCTAACACTTTAAAAATGTTATTCTATAGTCTTCTAGCTTGCATTATTTCTAACGAGAAGTCTACTATAATTCTTTTTTTTAATAATAAATTTATTTTTTATTGGTGTTCAATTTGCCAACATACAGAATAACACCCAGTGCTCATCCCGTCAAGTGCCCCCCTCAGTGCCCATCACCCATTCACCCCCACCCCCACCCTCTTCCCCTTCCACCATCCCTAGTTCGTTTCCCAGAGTTAGGAGTCTTTATGTTCTGTCTCCCTTTCTGATATTTCCTACCCATTTCTTCTCCCTTCCCTTCTATTTCCTTTCATTATTATTTATATTCCCCAAATGAATGAGAACATATAATGTATGTCCTTCTCCGATTGACTTACTTCACTCAGCATAATACCCTCCAGTTCCATCCACATTGAAGCAAATAGTGGGTATTTGTCATTTCTAATGGCTGAGTAATATTCCATTGTATACATAAACCACATCTTCTTTATCCATTCATCTTTCGATGGACACTGAGGCTCCTTCCACAGTTTGGCTATTGTGGACATTGCTGCTAGAAACATCGGGGTGCAGGTGTCCTGGTGTTCCATTGCATCTGAATCTTTGGGGTAAATCCCCAACAGTGCAATTGCTGGGTCATAGGGCAGGTCTATTTTTAACTCTTTGAGGAACCTCCACACAGTTTTCCAGAGTGGCTACACCAGTTCACATTCCCACCAACAGCATAAGAGTGTTCCCTTTTCTCTGCATCCTCTCCAAAATTTGTGGTTTCCTGCCTTGTTAATTTTCCCCATTCTCACTGGTGTGAGGTGGTATCTCATTGTGGTTTTGATTTGTATTTCCCTGATGGCAAGTGATGCAGACCATTTTCTCATGTGGGTGTTGGCCCTGTCTATGTCTTCCTCTGTGAGATATCTGTTCATGTCTTTTGCCCATTTCATGATTGGATTGTTTGTTTCTTTGGTGTTGAGTTTAATAAGTTCTTTATAGATCTTGGAGACTAGTCCTTTATCTGATACGTCATTTGCAAATATCTTCTCCCATTCTGTAGGTTGTCTTTTAGTTTTGTTGACTGTATCCTTTGCTGTGCAAAAGCTTCTTATCTTGATGAAAATCCTTGACACCCTTGCAATGATAGCAGCCCTGTTCCCCATGCCCCTAGTACTGCTGGAGTTCTCTTTCTTAAACACAGATCATGTTCTTTCTCGTTTGACCCTACATTTGTCTTCAAAGCGTTGCACCCCTTGAAGCCCATCTGCCTGTCCCCCTTCATTTGCCAGCCATTTCCATCAGGCAACTTGTCTTTCAGTGCCTCTGGCCCCTCTGTTCCATGCCCTATCTGGTTTGCCTCAAGCTTCAGTCAAAGGCTTCCTCTTGCCTACCTCTTTCTTCAAATCTATCCACCTCCTGGAAATATCTACGGCTCTCTATTTTATAATGCATCTACATGCAGACGTATCCTTCTATTGCAGCAATACTGAGAGAATGTCTTGATGCTCATGCCTCCCTCAGCATTATAGTCCAAGAACATAGCTCACTTCTGGGGGCATATAATAGATTTGCAAAAAAGGGCTCTATTGCATTGAACATATACCAATGCTTCATTTACACCTTGTTTAATTATATTTCAAAAGCTATGGAACTTGATATGAGCCAGAAACAAGCCATTTTCTACCCAGCGACGCGAGTCTACTATTCACTTTCTCCCATCCCTCCATCAGCCAACAGAAAATGGCCAGGAATATCAAATTGTAATCTCCTTAAATGTTCCTTACTTCAGAAAAGGACTCAATTCAGTAGAAACTCAGTTATGTTCAGCTTCCTTAACAACATTGGAATCAGTTCAGCTTGTATTGGCAGCCTGAGAGGAATGTGCATCTCCGTGCAACCCAGATCACCCTGCTCAGCAGCCCGTGCAGAACTCATTTAAGAGAGAGTGGCAGAAGGACCCTTGCAAAGCAGCTGATGTAGCGCTTTGGGAAGTGGCATCCCCAGGACTCACAGTGCGATTCAGGAGGCTGGAATGTGAATGCTGTTACCCCTTCAGTTCATCACAGCTGTGCCTCAGACTGGGTTAGGGTAAAGTTAGACTCTAGTGTGAGCTTGAGGACGCCACTTCTGATACTCTGTAATCTTCTGTTACTAATAATGTGCTTTACTATCTTTAATAGGTGATCAGAAAAACAAAGGAACACTTGTCTTCAGCCGTATGCATACAACCCAGGTATCCACATGTTCCCACCTGCACATATGGCAGCCTTTTTCCAAGCAGCTTTACAGAGCTCCTCAGCTATTAGATTGACACAAAATGTATTTGTTTTGCACACCTTCTCCAGAGAAAAATTGGTGATTTTTCTGTGGGGCTAGGTTCACACAACTGTGTGGGATCTGCTCTGGTGATTCTTGACTCTTGGTCAACACTTGGCAGAGTGCTTAACAGGAACAAATATGGTGTGAAAGTATCAGATGTAGCTAATGGAAGAGCTTCAGCACTGTTTTAGAGGCTGCAGTGAAGCTCACATCAGGAGGAAGAGAGCAGGCACCCCTTAGATTCACTGAAGAGCATAATGGCTATGGCTTTGATACACTTGAACATAGGAGGGCTTCCAGTCAAAAGGAAGAAGCTGTGATCACACAGTAGAATACATGGAGCATAAAGGAAAACAAGTTGGAGTCAGGAGAAATGGGCAGTTAGAGACGAAGCCAGCCTCCACTGCTGGACACAGGTGTATACAAGGCCTCTCCCAGAAGTCCTAGGAAATACAAGCCTTATTTTTCTATAATCCTGGGCTCACCTGAAACCTTCTCATTTCCAGTTGTTGTACTGGCAGAGAACTTTCTCTGTTGGAAGAGAAATATAAAAATTGAATATAAAATAATGAATGTGAATACAGTTTCCTGGACAGGAATGGTCATGCATGTGCTCCCTGGTGAGAATCACATGCCATGAGGTGCAGTGACCAAACTCCCTCTGGGAGTGTAGCATCAGGCAAGGTGAACCAGACAACAGATTTGCCTGTCCTGGGCTCCAGGAAGGGGGCATATGGCAGTATTGGTGATTTGGTTAATTTGCACACCTGGGCCTGCAATCACCTAAGTGAAATCTTGTGTATCTTTTCTGAACACTATAAATTGCCTGGATTCCAAGCCAGCTACAAATAGAGCCACAAAGAGGCAAGGTTTCCAAGAAAAGTGCATATTTGGAAAGCTGCCTCTTTTTCATGAGCTGCTTGCAGGTGATACAGGATCCAGTTTCATCTCTGATGTACTAATGTGCCACCCTTCAAAGACTTTTCTGAGCAGACAGCCAGAAAATTCCTCACTGTGCCACTGACTTCATTCAATTTCCTGCCTTTCTGCAGCTAATCCTTAGCCTATAACTTCTTCATGACTTTCCTGAGGCTGTTCTGCTGATCACTAAAAGCATAGCCAGGAGGCAGGGCAAGATGGCGGAAGAGTAGGGTCCCCAAGTCACCTGTCCCCACCAAAATACCTAGATAACTTTCAAATCATCCTGAAAACCTACGAATTCAGCCCGAGATTTAAAGAGAGAACAGCTGGAATGCTACAGTGAGAAGAGTTCATGCTTCTGTCAAGGTAGGAAGACAGGGAAAAAAGAAATAAAGAAACAAAACGCATCCAAGTGGGAGGGGACCCACGAGGAGCCGGGCGAAGGACGGGGTGAGTGTCCCCAGGACAGGAGAGCTCCGTCCCGGAAAAGCAGGAGCTGCACCAATCTTCCCGGGTGGAAAGGCGCTCGCAGGGAGTTAGAGCAGGACACCAGGAGGGCGGGGATATGCCCTCAGGCTCCCTGGGACACTTACAGACACCTGTGCCCCGGGGAGAGTGTGCTGAGCTCCCTAAAGGGCTGCAGCCCTCACGGCTGGACCCAGGAGCATCTCCCGGGCGGCTCAGTCAGGGTCTCGGTGCAGAGGCTCCGCCCAGAAGGAGCTGCACGGCTGGGGGCGTGAATCCAACAGCGCAGGCTCCGGAGCACAGGGCGCCTGGGACACAGCCCAGGATCCGGCCTCCCCCCAGGACAGGCAGAGGCCGGGAGGGCACAGGACAGCAAGGACGCTCCTGCCCCGAGCTGAGCAGATCAGCGGCCCGCCCCGGAGCATCCAGGCCCTGCAGACTGAGAGCTCTGTAGTTACTGCAGGAGCTGACTCCAGGGCTCCAGAGCTGGCCACCGCCACTGTGGTTGTGGCTTCTGGGGCCTCACGGGATAAACAACCCCCACTGAGTCTCACAATGGCCTCACCGGATAAACAGGTTAAACAACTTTCACCGAGCCCTGCACCAGGCTGGGGGCTGAACAGCTCCCCCAAGTGCTGACACCTGAAATCAGGACAGCAGGCTCCTCCCCCAGAAGACCAGCTAGAAGGACAGGGGGAAAACAAATTATTGACCCAGCACCACTGGAAAGTTCCAGGGGAAGTCAAGGGATTTACAGTATACAGAATCAGAGAATACTCCCCCTTGTTTTTTGTTTTTTTTTTTTTTTGTTTTGTTTTTTATAAATTAATTTTTATTGGTGTTCAATTTACCAACATACAGAATAACACCCAGTGCTCATCCCGTCAAGTGTACCCCTCAGTGCCCGTCACCCATTCACCCCCACCCCCCACCCTCCTCCCCCTCTACCACCCCTAGTTCATTTCCCAGAGTTAGAAGTCTTTATGTTCTGTCTCCCTTTCTGATATTTCTCACACATTTCTTCTCCCTTCCCTTATATTCCCTTTCGCTATTATTCATATTCCCCAAATGAATGAGAACATACACTGTTTGTCCTTCTCCGGTTACTGTGGCCAAGTTCAAAAAGGGTGTTGCCTGAGTTCTTCTCTGGGATTTTGATGGAATCTTGTCTCACATTTAGATCTTTCATCTATTTTGAGTTTATCTTTGTGTATGGTGCAAGAGAGTGGTTGATTTGTTTGCTTCCCCCCCTTTTTTTCTTTACTTCTCTTTTTTTTTCCTTTTTTTTTTTCTTTTTCTTCTTTCTCTTCTCTCTTTTTCTCCTTTTCACAATACAACTTGTTTTTGGGACTCTGCACTGAGCAAAATGACTAAAAGGAAAAACTCACCTCAAGAGAAAGAATCAGAAGCAGTCCTCTCTCCCACAGAGTTACAAAATTTGGATTACAATTCAATGTCAGAAAGCCAATTCAGAAGCACAATTATAAAGCTACTGGTGGCTCTAGAAAAAAGCATAAAGGACTCAAGAGACTTCATGACTACAGAATTTAGATATAATCAGGCAGAAATTAAAAATCAAATAAATGAGATGCAATCCAAACTAGAGGTCCTAATGATGAGGGTTAACGAGGAGGAAGAACGAGTGAGTGACATAGAAGACAAGTTGATGGCAAAGAGGGAAAGTAAGGAAAAAAGAGAAAAACAATTAAAAGATCATGAGGATAGATTAAGGGAAATAAGTGACAGCCTGAGGAAGAAAAATCTACGTTTAATTGGGGTTCTTGAGGGCACTGAAAGGGCCAGAGGGACAGAATATGTATTTGAACAAATCATAGCTGAGAACTTTCCTAATCTGGGAAGGGAAACAGGCATTCAGATCCAGGAAATAGATCCCCCCCTAAAATCAATAAAAACCGTTCTAAACTCGACATTTAATACTTAAGCTTGCAAATTCCAAAGATAAAGAGAAGTTCCTTAAAGCAGCAAGAGACAAGAGATCCCTAAACTATATGGGGAGAAATATCAGATTAAAAGGAGACCTCTCCACATAGACCTGGCAGGCCAGAAAGGGCTGGTAGGATATATTCAGGGTCCTAAATGAGAAGAACATGCAGCCAAGAATATTCTATCCAGCAAGGCTCTCATTCAGAATAGAAGGAGAGATAAAGAGCTTCCAAGATAGGCAGAAACTGAAAGAATATGTGACCACCAAACCAGCTTTCCAAGAAATACTAAGGGGGATTCTGTAATAGAAAGAGAAACTCCAAGGGAACAATCCACAAAAACAGGGACTGAATAGATATCATGACGACACTAAACTCATATCTTTCAATAGCAACTCTGAACGTGAATGGGCTTAATGACCCCATCAAAAGGCGCAGGGTTTCAGACTGAATAAAAAAGCAGGACCCATCTATTTGCTGTCTACAAGAGACTCACTTTAGACATAAGGACACCTACAGCCTGAAAATAAAAGGTTGGAGAAACATTTACCATTCAAATGGTCCTCAAAAGAAAGCAGGAGTAGCCATCCTTATATCAGATAAACTAAAGTTTATCCCAAAGACTGTAGTGAGAGATGAAGAGGGACACTATATCATACTTAAAGGATCTATCCAAGTAGAGGACTTAACAATCATAAATATATATGCCCCGAATGTAGAAACTGCCAAATATATCAATCAATTAATAACCAGAGTTAAAACATACTTAGATAATAATACTCTTATACTTGGTGATTTCAATGTAGCGCTTTCTACACTCGATAGGTCTTCTAAGCACAACATCTCCAAAGAAACAAGAGCTTTAAATGATACTGGACCAGATGGGTTTCACAGATATCTATGGAACTTTACATCCAAATGCAACTGAATACACATTCTTCTCAAGTGTACATGGAACTTTCTCCAGAATAGACCACATGCTGGGTCACAAATCAGGTCTTAACTGATACCAAAAGACTGGGATCGTCCTCTGCATATCCTCAGACCATAATGCCTTGAAATTGGAGTTAAATCACAAGAAAAAGTTTGGAAGGATTTCAAACACGTGGAGGTTAAGGACCATCCTGCTGAAAGATGAAAGGGTCAACCAGGAAATTAAGGAATAATTAAAAAGATTCATGGAAATTATTGATAATGAAGATACAACCATTCAAAATCTTTGGGATAAAGCCCTGGTGGTGCAGCGGTTTAGTGCTGCAGTGTGTGATCCTAGAGACCTGAGATCGAGTCCCACGTCGGACTCCTTGCATGGAGCCTGCTTCTCCCTCTGCCTGTGTCACTGCCTCTCTCCGTATGTGTGTGTGTGTGTGTGTGTGTGTGTGTGTGTCTCATGAATAAATAAATAAAATCTTTAAAAAACACAACAAAATCTTTGGGATACAGCAAAAGCAATTCTGAGGGGGAAATACATCGCAATACAAGCAGCCATCCAAAAACCGGAAAGAACTCAAATACAAAAGCTAACCTTACACCTAAAGGAGCTAGAGAAAAACAACAAATAGATCCTACACCCAGCAGAAGAAGAGAGTTAATAAAGATTCAAGCAGAACTCAATGAAATTGAGACCAGAAGAACTGTGGAACAGATCAACAAAACCAGGAGTTGGTTCTTTGAAAGAATTAATAAGATAGATAAACCATTAACCAGCCTTATTAAACAAAAAGGAAAAAAAGACTCAAATTAATAAAATCATGAAGGAAAAAGGAGAGATCACTACCAAAACCAAGGAAATACAATTTTAAAAACATATACGAACAGCTATATGCCAATAAATTAGGCAACCTAGAAGAAATGGATGCATTTCTGGAATACCACAAACTACCAAAACAGGAACTGGAAGAAATAGAAAATCTGAACAGGCCAATAACCAGGGAGGAAATTGAAGCAGTCATCAAAAACCTCCCAAGACACAAAAGTCCAGGGCCAGATGGCTTCCCTGGGGAATTCTATCAAACGTTTAAAGAAGAAACCATACCTATTCTACTAAAGCTGCTTGGAAAGATAAAAAGACATGGAATACTTCCAAGCTCGTTCTATGAGGCCAGGATCACCTTAATTCTGAAAGCAGACCAAGAACCCACCAAAAAGAAGAATTATACACCAATATCCCTCATGAACATGGATGCAAAAATTCTCAATAAGATACTAGCCAATAGGATACAACAATACGTTAAGAATATTATTCATCATGACCAAGTAGGATTTATCCCTGAGATGCAAGGCTGGTTCAACACTCGTAAAAACAATCAATGTGATTGATCATATCAGCAAGAGAAAAACCAAGAACCATACGATCCTTTCAATAGATGCAGAGAAAGCATTTGACAAAATACAGCATCCATTCCTGATCAAAACTCTTCAGAGTGTAGGGATAGAGGGAACATTCCTCAACATCTTAAAAGCAATCCAGAAAAGCCCAAAGCAAATATCATTCTCAATGGGGAAGAACTGGGAGCCTTTCCCCTAAGATCAGGAACAAGACAGGGATGTCCACTCTCACCACTGCTATTCAACATAATACTGGAGGTCCTAGCCTCAACAATCAGGCAACAAAAAGAAATAAAAGGCATTCAAATTATCAAAGAAGAAGTCAAACTCTCTCTCTCTTCACCAATGACATGATACTGTACATAGAACACCCAAAAGACTCCACCCCAAGATTGCTAGAACTCATACAGCAATTTGGCAGTGTGGCAGGATACAAAAGCAATGCCCAGAAGCCAGTGGCATTACTATACACTAACAATGAGACTGAAGAAAGAGAAATTAAAGGAGTCAATCCCATTTACAATTGCACCCAAAAGCATAAGCTACCTAGGAATAAACCTAACCAAAGAGGTAAAGTATCTATACCCTAAAAACTATAGAAAACTTCTGAAAGAAATTGAGGAAGACATAAAGAGATGGAAAAATATTCCATGCTCATGGATTGGCAGAATTAATATTGTGAAAATGTCAATGTTACCCAGGGCAATTGACACGTTTAATGCAATCCCTATCAAAATACCATGGACTTTCTTCAGAGAGTTGGAACAAATTATTTTAAGATTTGTGTGGAATCAGAAAGGACCCCGAATAGCCAGGGAATTTTAAAAAAGAAAACCATATCTGGGGGCATCACAATGCCAGATTTCAGGTTGTACTACAAAGCTGTGGTCATCAAGACAGTGTGGTACTGGCACAAAAACAGACACATAGATCAATGGAACAGAATAGAGAATCCAGAAGTGGACCCTCAACTTTATAGTCAACTAATATTCGACAAAGGAGGAAAGACTATCCACTGGAAGAAAGACAGTCTCTTCAATAAATGGTGCTGGGAAAATTGGACATCCACATGCAGAAGAATGAAACTAGATCACTCTCTTGTACCATACACAAAGATAAACTCAAAATGGATGAAAGATCTAAATGTGAGACAATAAGCCATCAAAATCCTAGAGGAGACACAGGCAACACCCTTTTTGAACTTGGCCACAGTAACTTCTTGCAAGATACATCTACGAAGGCAAAAGAAACAAAAGCCAGAATGAACTATTGGGACTTCATCAAGATAAGAAGCTTTTGCACAGCAAAGGATACAGACAACAAAACTAAAAGACAACCTACAGAATGGGAGAAGATATTTGCAAATGACGTATCAGATAAAGGGCTAGTTTCCAAGATCTATAAAGAACTTATTAAACTCAACACCAAAGAAACAAACAATCCAATCATGAAATGGGCAAAAGACATGAAGAGAAATCTCACAGAGGAAGACATAGACATGGCCAACAAGCTCATGAGGCAATGCTCCGCATCACTTGCCATCAGGGAAATACAAATCAAAACCACAATGAGATACCACCTCACACCAGTGAGAATGGGGAAAATTAACAAGGCAGGAAACCACAAATGTTGGAGAGGATGCGGGGAAAAGGGAACCCTTTTACACTGTTGTTGGGAATGTGAACTGGTGCAGCCACTCTGGAAAACTGTGAGGTTCCTTAAAGAGTTAAAAATAGACCTGCCCCATGACCCAGCAATTGCACTGTTGGTGATTTACCCTAAAGATACAGATGCAATGACATGCTGGGACACCTGCACCCCGATGTTTATAGCAGCAAAGTCCATAATAGCCAAACTGTGGAAGGAGCCTTGTGTCCACTGAAAGATGAATGGATAAAGAAGATGTGGTTTATGTATACAATGGAATATTACTCAGCCATTAGAAATGACAAATACCCACCATATGCTTCGGCAAAGATAGAACTGGAGGGTATTATGCTGAGTCAAATAAATCAATCGGAGAAGGACAAACATTATATGGACTCATTCATTTGGGGAATATGAAAAATAGTGACAGGGAATAAAGGGGAAAGGAGAAAAAATGAGTGGGAAATATCAGAAAGGGAGACAGAACATAAGAGACTCCTAAGTCTGTGAAACGAACTAGGGGTGGGGGAAGGAGAGGTGGGAGGGAGGTGGGGTGACTGGGTGACGGGCACTGAGGGGGGCACTTGATGTTATGAGCACTGGGTGTTATTCTATATGTTGGCAAATTGAACACCAATAAAAAATAAATTTACAACAAAAAAAGAATTATAAAAATAATAATAAAAAAATGAAAATTCAAAAAAATAAATAAAATAAAAGCATAGCCAGCCAAGATTCCCTTCATGACTGTAGTTGGGATTTTGTCAGCATTTCTTCCCTTATTATTAACCCACATCATTGTGTCCCTGGGCATCCAGCATTTCTCTGAGATGAGCACTCTTTAATAGGAATGGATTTGGTAGAGACCCCAAGAAACATGCCATAGCAAAACTTTAGTCATCCAACCTTGAACAGACCCAGAGCATTTCCGCTCCTTCCATAATACTTAGGAAAGCAAGGCTTGACTCTGAACCATCTTTATTCCCCTCTCAATTATAATCCAAACAGCACAGCTTGGAAAGGACCCACAAACCAAAGCTCATCTAGGTTTTCAAATCTATCTCCCCTACTGGTTTATACTTTTGATACCCACTAACTCATCTCTTTCCTTAACCCTTCCTATGTAATATGGCCTGGCCATGGTGCTAAGTAATTGTTTCTCAAATACACTAATTAATGTCAAACTATGAAATTGTATAAGTTGCTTAACATTACATTCTGTTTGTATGGCAATATTTCCAAGTTAATGAGAGTATGAGCCTTAGGCTGACATATTACAATCTAATGGTAGCCTTTAGGATAAGCTGTGAAAAGTTATCCTTTTTTTAACGATTTTATTTATTTATTCATGAGAGACACAGAGATAGAGGCAGGGACATAGGTAGAGGGAGAAGCAGGCTCCATGCAGTAAGCCTGATGTGGGACTTGATCCTGGGTCTCCAGAATCACGCCCTGAGCCAAAGGCAGACAGACACTCAACTGCTGAGCCACCCAGGCATCCCAAAAGTTAATATTATTTTTATTTAGTTGGAAAAATGTCCTCTTGCCTCTCATCCATAGGCAAAGAAGACATGGGACCAGCTTTATGAATTCAAGATGAATCAGGCAATGGAAGAGACAGCTAGATAGATACCTGAGCTCTGCAGGACTTTCCACCTCTGCTGGTTGGGAGTCCCAGCTACCCTTCCCTGTCTATCCCTTTCCCTGACCAATCAAGAAACAGTTTTTGAGGAGACTTAACATCCCCATCTGCTTTCCACTCCTGCTTTGCACCTGCCTCATCTTATGCTGGTCCAGTGCAATGGGCCAGCAGCAGGTCTCCATTTCCGTGGTGATTACCTATAATCTTTGCCCATTTGCATTATAGATTGGTAAACATACAACAAAAAAACAACCAAGCTACCTAAATACATAAACCTTTTCATTATCTGAACTCCTACCAAGTCCTCCAGGATCTGGGTCCTGTCCACCTTCTCGAATCTTGCCTGCACTCATTCCCAAAATCACTGCCCTACACTGCCATATAAAATCTACAGCTTGTCCCACTTCTCTACCTTGATATATGCTTTTCCTGTTGCCTGGAAGAAAAATCTTCCTTGTTTATCTGTAAGTCTCTAACCCAAATCAAAATTCAGATCAAGATTATTACCTCTATGAACTACCTGGGAGAAGCAAAACACTTCTTTGCATCCATGATGCACTGAATCTTCTGCACTGAATCTGCCACCTGCTCAACATAGACTCTTAGGGTCATGGCAGATTTGCATGTTGTTCTCCCCAAACACCATTCAGACACCAATATCAGACACATTTTAAAGTAACCAGTTAAATAC
Source organism: Nyctereutes procyonoides (assembly GCF_905146905.1). Classification (NCBI taxonomy): domain Eukaryota; kingdom Metazoa; phylum Chordata; class Mammalia; order Carnivora; family Canidae; genus Nyctereutes; species Nyctereutes procyonoides. The sequence goes on along the minus strand of NW_026575047.1, from coordinate 55,050,120 downwards.
CAAGGTCACAGCACTGTCTGGCACATAGCAGGAGCTCAAAAAAACAATGGTGTTATTCATCTCAATTTCATTTATGAGAGTGTTCTGAATTATAAATTAGATAAATTGTTACTCGGTACAAGTAAAGATTAAGGAATACCCCATACTAGTATACCAAAGAGTGTGAAAGATCAAACCATTCATACTAACAAGGCACTCTCCAAAAATCCAACCTGTCCTCTGAGCCTCAGGTACAGATCACAGCACCAAAGATACTCACCATCAGGACAGATCACAGGACTGAAGGCCTCTGTCTCCACATGTGTCACCATGAGTACAGACATGCCTCACTTTATTGTGTTTTAATGTATTGCACTTTGCAGATACTGTGTTTTTTTAAAAAAAAATTGAAGCTTCAAGACTTCAGTGGAGGAAGTAACTACAAATGTGATAGAAATAACAAAAGAACTAGAATTATAAATTATAATATAATGACTTATAAGAACAATATATTTGATCATTCAGATTACTGAATATATATTTCTTAAATATATGTGGTGTTCATCCACAGTTTCTGAAAAGCTTCAGAGCCATAAAAGTGAAATGAGTGTCCTGTTATTAATGAGGATGACTTTTGGACCCCACCCAAAAGCCAGGGCTGGTTGTCAGGAGGACCAGTCATATGATCATAAGATTAGAACTTTCAGTCCTACCAGCCAACTTCTGGAGAGGAGGAAGCAGCTAGAGGTTGAATCAGTCAATGGCCAATGATTTAGATGTGACTACATAATGAAGCCTCCATAAAACCCTAAGAGAACTGGGCTCAGAAAGCTCCTGGGTTGGTGCACACATGGGGATAGAGAGAGATTACACCTGGAGGGGGCAGGAAGCTCCATATCTTTACCCAACACCTCACTCTATATATCTCTTTATCTAGTTGTTAACTTGCAACCTTTATCATATCCTTTAATAAACTGGTAAGTGTAAGTAAATGTTTCCCTGAGCCTTGTGAGTTGCTGTAGCAAACTGAAAGAACCAAAGGAGGAGATCACTGGAACTCCAATCTATAGCAGCTCAGTCAGAAGCACAAGTAACAGCCTGGGGCTTGGCACTGGCATCTGAACTAAGAGGTAGTAGGCAGAAGAATCTTTTAGGATTGAGTCCTTAACCTGTGAAATCTGATGGTGTCTCTGGGTAGACAGTATCAGAACTGAGTTGCATTCTTAAATACCCTACTAGTGTCCAAGAATTGCTTGGTTTTGTTGGGAGGGCGGTGCCTCTCCCCACACATTGGAACTGGGTCTGGTGACCCAACAAGAATTGGTGTCAGTAGAGAACTAGAACCTGAAGATATGATTGGATTGCTGCAATCTCATTATAAAATTTTAACAGATGAGGAGCTGCTTCTTATGAATGAGCAAAGAAAGTGATTTTTTGAGATGGAACCCACTCTTGATGAAGATGCTGGGAAAACTGTTGACATGACAACAAAGGATTTATAATATTACATAAAGTTAGATGATAAAACATTGGAAGGGTTTGAGCAGATTGATTACAATTCTGAAAGAAGTTCTACTGTGGGTAAAATGCCATCAAACAGCATCATGGGAACAGCATTTACAAAGAAACAAACAGCATCTACAGAGAAAATGTTCATGAAAGGAAGACTCAATTGATGCAGCAAACTTCATTTTTGTCTTATTTAAGGAAGTTGCCACAGCCACCCCAACCTTCAACAACCATCACCCAGATCAGTCAGCAGCCATCAACATTGAGGCAAACCTACCACCAGCAAAAAGATTAAAATTCTCTGAAAGCTCAGATGATGGTTAGCATTTTTTAGTAATAAAGTATTTTTAAAATTTGGATATGTCCATCAGTTTTTTAGACATAATGCTACCACACACCTAATAGACTATGGTCTATTACACTATGGTATAGTGTAAACATAACTTTTATATGCACTGGCAAATTGAAAAATTCATTTGACTCTCTTTATTATGATATTTGCTTTGTGGCAGTGATCTGAAATCGAGCCCCCAAAATCTTTGAGATATGCCTGCAGAGATCACAGAACTAAAGGTCCCTTTCCTCACATGTCACCCTGAGTACAGATCACAGCCTTGAAAGTCCCTGTCCTCACACATGCTGATTTTTAGTACAGATAATCATTAGCACTGCAAGGCTAGCTGCAATGATTTTGTCACAGACTGGTTATCACTCTCCTACTCTCTTCATTCAACCATCTTTTATTCATAGTGTCTTAGAATACGTAATTTCAGAACCTGATGTACAATTTTAAAAATTGAACTTTTTTAAAGATTTATTTGTTTATTTGAGAGAAAGATAGATTTGAGGAAGGAGTAGAAGGAGAGAGTCTTCAAGCAGACTCCCCCCTAAACATGGAGCCTGACCTGGGGCTCGATCCTTCAACCGAAATCACAACCTGAGCCAAAACCAAGAGCCAGACATTTAACCAACTGAGCCACCCAAGAGCCCCTAAAATCTAACAACTTTTATTTATTTTTTAAACATTTTATTTATTCATGAGAGACACAAAGAGAGCCAGAGACACCAGAGGCAGAGGGAGAAGCAGGCTCCATGCAGGGAGCCCGATGCGAGACTTGATCCCAGGACTCTGGGATCATGCCCTGAGCCAAAGGCAGATGCTCAACTGCTGAGCCACCCAGGTGTCCCTCAAACAACTTTTAAATGTAAATATAAAATTCTTAAAAATTGGTTCCTGAAATTGTCATTCCCTATGTTTATGGCAATGGGGAATGTTCAAGAAAAGCACAGTGGGTTCACCCTAAGGCTCAGAGTCTGGCAGACTTTGGTCCTTTAAGCTTAAACTAGATAAGATGAAGAATGGACATAGCAGCAAACTGCATTATGAGGTGTCATTTGACATGCACATTCGAACTTTCCTTCGCTGTCCCATCAGGAATAGCATTGGCCAGAATGTCAAACCCAGACCTCTCTTTTGAGAGGCCACTCAGAGAGCCACTGCTCTCTCCAGCTATACTTGCTTTTCTTTGATTATCTGTAATAGCCATTGCTTTCTGAGGTATTTCTCAGAAATACCTTCCCCAGGTCAGATCCTCCAGCCCTTTTGCTCTCCAAAACATTCTATAGAATATGGGAATCAATACTCCTTTGTACTTAGTCATCTCTGTATCTTCCTTTGCTGTATCATTATCAGTTCAGATTTCCAGTTTCAAAGCTCAGCAAAGCCATGGAAGCCAGCCCCAGGGTGAGCTGTCCAGTTTATTCCTCCTGATAATTTCCCCAGAAGTGCTAGGCCTGCCCTGGTTTTGCATTTTCTCGGGCTCCTGTGAAGCTGCAAGACTCACTCTGGAAGTTATCTTGGTGCTTCCTTCCTTCTGAAATCTTTCATCAGGCATTCAGACTCTTTATCACTTGGCCACAGTCTTCTGTGTCTACCTTTCTCAATAAACACTTTTGTTTGCCCGGAAAAACAAAACCAAAAACAAAACATGCAAGCCTCCATCCTTACCCTCTGGGAGGCCAAACCAAAGTGCAGGTCCTTGGAGAGAAATGCTTGCTTCCTAGCCTCTGAGAGGAGGCAGGTGGCCAGTGGGGACCTCCTGGAGGGAGAGTATAGAGGGTTTCCAAGAAAAAAGGGCACTGAGTCAGGCCTTACAGGGTGAGTTTAGGTTAGCAATGGTAGTGACACATGTCCTGTCTCCTCAGTTCTATATCCTTAGAAATGAAAAGAAAATACTTATATAACATACCACCTAAAAGATAAATAACATCAGCATATCAGGAATTTGAAGGAACCTTTGAAAGGCAAAATGAGACAGGAAAATAGCACAGACTCTAGGAAAGGCAGGAAGGGCTGTGGAGTTGGGATGGTGGAGATCCTACATATTTGAGCTCCCAGACAACAGCACCTACATCAGGCTTTCATTCAAACCTGGATAACTGTCCTGAAAATTCAGGAGGGCTCCTCTCTCTGAAGAGAGCTGCCAGAAAATGCAACTCACTGAGCCGCTACTTGCCCAGCATTGGGAAGACTGCACATCTCCCACTGCCAGTAGGGAAACACAGTCCTGATTTTAAGACACTACATTAAAATTAAAGCATCCAATAGCCCAAGTTAATTGTTTAGCTCTCTGATAGTCTAAAAGCACAAGAAAACAACAATGGTTTTCTAAATGCTTATTATACAATTGGGTTTGTGCTTACCCATACATTTTTAAATCCTCCGTTTTTGATGAAATCTACCCCATTATTTTTTTTGCACGGAGGTCAGAATTATGTATTTTGTATTTATATCTCCATCTCCACACAGAAGGCATTTGAGAGAGCCCTCCTGCAACAGGCAAAGGTTCCTTTTTCAGCTCTACAAGACAGCTTCTCAGGACAGAGAGATCTCTGCCACCTGGTGGCTGCATCCGGAGCCGGTCACACTCAGATGTGAGACCTGAGCACCGGGCATTATTTGAGGCGGGAGGGGACGCCCCAGCCCCTGTGCCTGATGCTCTGTCAGTCATTTCCCTGGCCTTGGCACCTTGGCGCTAGGTTTTGCTTATGTTTTGCTGGGCCTGCAGAGCTGGACTTGCTGTGGCTCCCCAAAGGGCCTATGAACTTAACCCTTCACTAGAGGCTTTTACCAGGACACGTCACCCTAGGAAACCAGAGGCCTGCCCACAGACATCAGTGGGTAGATGTGCCCCTGAGGGGGCTTGGGATGAGAGGAGGAGGGGTCTGGAAGGGAAGTAGGGGTCCCTCCCCCAAGGAACCACCAGATTCCATCTGTGCCTCATGGGAAAAGGCAAGCAGAGAGGAAGGATGATTTTAAAGAAAGATTTGTGAGGTGGGAAGTATAAGCCATGCTACAGCAGAGACAACATAGAATTGGGGAGTAGGTCTTCTGGCATTTTGGCTTGGATGGCAGTGCCTCGAGTGGCGCAGGATCTTCCTGGAAACACGGCTCTATGTGCAGCAGCAGAAGCTCCTTAACAACACACTCAGTGGAGGGTGATTCACAGAGCCGTTATGGGGGCCAAGGTCAGGGCACAACCCTGAACCTTGCCCCCAGAGGTGTATAGTGGAACCCCTCCCCCACCACAGGTACCTACAGCCAGATGGGCAGCTCCCGTCGCTTAGGTGTTTCTGGAATGAACCACACAATGGAGCTACTAGGTGCTGGGCACAGAATGCCAAGTACATAGCACCAGGTTGGGCACATGACACCAAGCACATACACCAGCACACAGGCTAAGAACACACACTGGTACACACACCAGGTGTACATCACAGGGCACACAACATCAGGCACAGAAAGCTGGAGACACAGGTCAGGCACAAACACAGACCACATACTGCAGCTGCACAGGATTGCACATACATACCGACCATATACTGTAGAGCAGTGCTAGGAACACAACACCAGCACACAACTCAGCACACAAACCAGGAATACACACTGGCACACATGTTAGGGATACGTCTCATTCTCACACCAGGAATAGAAGCTGACAGACACCCCAGAGATACAACACCAGACACACAGTGCAAGGTACACACAGCAGGAGCACGTGCCAGTAACACCAGACACACATAACAAAACTCAATGCTAGGTATACTCTGAGGAACAAAAAACACTAGTGCAGAACAATGACACACTATAGTAGGCACCCAAGTGGGGCACACCAGCCTGGCACATGCTCTGAGGGATGAATACCAGGCATGCATGCTGGAAACACAAAAAGGACACACAATGCTAGGCACACAGCACCAGGCACACAGTACCAGGCCTACACACTGGGAACACACACCCAGTACACAGCTCTGAGCACTGGGCAAGGAGCATAATGCTAGGGCTGCATCTTCGAGCACAGATGCCAGGACCCAACAGCAGCCATAAATGCCAGAAGCACAATGCCAGACACAAACCTTAGGTATCCAGTGCTCAACCGACGGTGGCAGACAAGATGGACAGACACTGCCTGGCACATGACTGTGCACAACACCCTAGGCAAACAACACCAGGCACACACACACCAGACACATGCTGGGAAACACAGCAGACCAGGCCCAATCTCTGGAAACACAACACTGAGCTCACAAGGCTGAGTTACGAGCGAGTCACATACTGCAGAAACAAAATTCTGGGAATGCAGGGCTGGGCACATGATGCTAGGCATGCTTTCCCAGAACACAGTGCCAGGTACAAATTCCAGGGGCATGAGGCCAGACGTGCAATGCAGTGCTGGGCACACACTGTATGATGTCTAATTTTGGGCACACAGCAGGCACACATGCCAAGCCCACTTAAGTGGGCACACAAAACTAAACATATGACACCAGACACAGACTCTGAGAGCACAACACAGGACACGCAATACCGACACACACACCAGGAACCAAATGCTGTGTACATATGCCGGGCGTACAGACTATACAATAGCAGGTGCATGATGCTGAGCAAACCATGCTGGGCACACTGCACCAAACACACATTGCTAAGCATATAGACCTGAGCAAACACCACCAGGCACAAAGTGCTGGGTGCACAGAGCCAGACAGCACACCAGAAACACGTGCCAGACACAGATGCTAGCCACACAAGGGTGGGGACACCAAGTGAGCACACAAAGCTGACTTTGAGGAATGAAGTGTGGGTTGGAAGACCCCTTAACCAGCCCCTCCAGGTTCACCATGCTCTCATTCCCCTCCAGCCCAGCGATCAGCCATGCCCAGACTCGGGGCTGGTGTCGTTTGTTATTGCTGCAAAGCCTAGACCACCTCTGGATGGTATCCTTTGTGTGGATGTATGAGAGTTTATGTCATCGGTGTCATGTGATGGGCTTTTGAGCCATTCTGCATTCTTTGCTATAATGAATAATTCTGTAGTGTGTGGCAGTGGCATGTCTACACCTAATTTTGGTGATTTTTCTTTTTTTTTTCCCCCAGAGTATTCTTGGAATGGTTTCCTAGAATACCATGTCAAAGGGCAAAAAGAACATATGATTTTGCTAGATACTGCCATTTACCTCCCTAGGCCTATGCCACTTTGCATTTTTACCATTAGTGTCAGTGCCTAATAAAATGGCTGTGTGGGTCCTTGGACCATAATGACATTTGGTGCATGCATTCTTCCCTGGCCTTAAAGCCCAGAAAGCAGGAAACCAACTGCCTTTATTTTTTTTAATAATAAATTTATTTTTTATTGGTGTTCAATTTGCCAACATACAGAATAACACCCAGTGCTTATCCCTTCAAGTGCCCCCCTCAGTGCCCATCACCCATTCACCCCCACCCCCCGCCCTCCTCCCCTTCCACCACCCCTAGTTCGTTTCCCAGAGTTAGGAGTCTTTGTGTTCTGTCTCCCTTTCTGATATTTCCTACCCATTTCTTCAACTGCCTTTAGATCTCTCTGCCTCTAGCCTTCCCAGTCCTGAACCTTCCCACTTTAACAGGAGTAGTATGAACCTTTAGCCATTAGGTGGTGCCACAAAGCAAGCATTTAAATGATCTAAGTGCTTTTGGCCCTCCTCTACAGATCTCTTTTCTTACTGAAGGTTCAGAGATTAAGCCCAGAGGAAAATCAGGAAAATCGCAGCTCCAAAATCTGCCAAGTGTGGAAACGTTTTCAAGCAGATCTAAATAATTTTTATGCAATTCCTTGCTTTCCCTGATAGAAAAGCTAATAACACGCAGACTATAAAGCAGAGAATGATTTGCCCTTCAGGACAAAGTGATTTTGCCTCCTGCAGGGCACCCTTGTAATGGAGAACTAGGGCTTGGCAAATGTTTGCTGAGATGGTAAGCAAATGAGTGAAAACTGTTCCAGACATCCTTTCTTCAGCAATACCCCCAGCAGCTGACTCTTTGCAAAGCGGGAGTATGAGCCCTCCCTTGCCCCCACAGGGTTTGAGGGCAGGAAGCCCAGCCTTGCTGTGCTCTGGGGCAGGCCCTGCACCTGTCTACCCCCAGAATCAAAGCTATAATTACCTCTGTACTCCTCTCAGTGCTACCCGTGCCAGCAGGGGCCTTCAGTGAGTCCTTGGGGGACCCTCTTCAGGTAACTTCAGTGGCACTTGGGGAACAGGAAAGCCAAACACCTGGCAAGCAAAAGCTGGAGGACAGGACCTGGATTTCAGAAGACTCATCATGGAGCTCTGGCACTTAGTTGGCCTTCCAGGCCTTCTCTTCCTAAAGGCCCAGTTTGCAAACTGTTTGCAGGAGGGATTTCAGTGTGCATGTCCTGCTCAAGTCTCCTAAAATGAGGGACCAGAAGAAATACTGCGAGGCTTTGTTCCAGCCCTAAATCTTCCTCCTAGGCTAGTGGATCAGGGTCTCTAGAATTGCTCAGGTATTGAGGACATTGGCCTAAAAGCCCTTACTGGGGGTATTGCAGATTTCAGACTCAAGGGATTGTCTGGTGACTCTGGGTCTGGCTTTGCCACCTACCCTTCCAAACTGCAAAGCACTGGAGCAGGAGGCAGCTGCCAAAAGCAAATGCTCACTGTGCAGGTAGAAAAGGAGCCCTGAGCCAGAAAACTGGGCAGCCAGACTTCAGCCTGTGGGCCTCAGCTTCTTTATATGTGAAATGATAAAAAGCAATTTCCCAAACAATGAGAAGTTTCCTGGTGTGGCACAGGTACTGAGGAAGAGTGCTTTTTACTCCTTCATATCCTAACAAACAGACCCAAAGCAGACAATGCACCAGAAATGAGCCTTTCTGGGAATATTTGGCTCTGTCTTTCATTCTTCCTTTGAGAGCTTAAGTGATCTGCTGAACCTTCTTTCAGGTGGACTTAGCAGCAGGTAGAGGCCATGCCAGGACCATTCTTCTTCTCACTGGGTGGGAACATCTGGAAAGCTAGTGAAACATTACGGGCCACCTCTGGCTCTGACCAAGTAACAATATTGTGCTTTCCCTTCAACTGGAAAGTGGATAAATATCCGAAACCACCGTTTTTAGACTTGAAGCCATAGATAGTGCAAAGCAAGACTGACCCCGGAAAATAAATGAACCAAAAAGGTGAGCAGAAAGTAGATCCCCAGCAGAGCACAGGGGTGGCAAGGCTAAGGATACACAGATGAGTCAGGGGGCAGGAGACGAGATAGGTGCACATGAGGACCATTACTGGTTCATGGACTGAGTGAATTGACACCTCCTTTGCAGATGGTGAGTGTATGTGGCTGTTTTCATCATGAAGGCAGCAACCTTGACCACCCTTCATTACAGTCTCCAGCCCAGCCAGACCTTTGATGATTCAAAGAAGGACACAGGGCTCTGACAGCCCATCACAGCATTTGGTCTACTTCCCTAAAGCATTTTAGATTCACAAAATAGGGATCCCTGGGTGATGCAGCGGTTTGGCGCCTGCCTTTGGCCCAGGGCGCGATCCTGGCGACCCGGGATCGAATCCCACATCGGGCTCCCGATGCATGGAGTCTGCTTCTCTCTCTCCTCTCTCTCTCTCTCTCTCTCTCTCTCTCTGACTATCATAAAAAAAAAAAAAGATTCACAAAATAATGTTCTTTCTGAGCACCTACTATGCCCCAAACCTTAGAAACGATTATATAAATTGAGTCCTTTATAACAATTCTGTTGTATAGATAGAACCTGCCTTCTTTACCTTGCTAAAAAATTTACACAATTCCCATATGGCATTGTGATTTATAAAAAGAAGTACATATTTTCTCTTCATCCTTGATTTTGGAACTGAGCTCCTAAAACCCTTGGCATTTCCCTAAGTGATAAGAATGATAAATGTATCTATTCATAACAAACCCATTGCAAATACATTTGAGTTTATATGAATGAAGTGACTTGCAATGAGGTGATTTGGAGTGGGGGCTAATGCCAGGGGAACCATAAATAGAGGATTGAAACTTTCAGCCCCACTCCCACCCAAACCTCTGGAGAAGAAGGGCTTCTGGAGAAGAAGAGTTGAATAGATGGCCAATAATTTAATCAATTGTGTATATGTGATGAAGACTCTATAACAACCCAAAAGGACAGAGTCCAGGAACTTCCAGGTCAAAAACTCTGAGAAAATTATGGGCACTGGGAAGGCATGGAAGTTCTTCACCCTTTCCCATATACTTTGCCCTATCCATCTGTTCCATCTGGCTGTTCCTGAATCATACTCTTTCATAATAAACTGGTTACTTAGTAAGTGAAATGTTTCTCTGAGCCACTCTAGCAAATTACTCAAATGCAGAGATGGGATCATTGGAACTTCCAGTCTATAGCATAGGTGACAATCTGGACTTATAATTGGTGTCTGAAGTGGGGTAAGTCCTGTGAGACTAAGCCCTTAACCGGTGGAATCTGTCTCCAGGGAGATGATGTCAGAATTCAGTTGAATTGAGGACACCCAACTGGCATTGGAGAATTGCTTGGTGGTATGGGGAGAAAAAACATCAGAACTGGCATCACATAGTTAATATGAATTCATTTCTTGTAGAAAAAAAGAAAGAAAATAGAAGTATATAGAACACAAAATTACAGTGACCTTACCCAGGCCCCATGTCCAATCTTACATCTGTTCCCGAGTGGGCACAGGTAAGAGGAAGTATGCTTTTATATAATTAATTTGTCTACTTGAGGAAGTTCTGCTTGATTTTGTGGGCTCAAAAATCACTTCCAAAGGAATATACCTTTGCTGCTTATACTAGTTTTCCTAAAACATGCAAAGAATGGATGTAGCATGATGGCAATTCAAAGAGTTCTAAAAAGAGAGGTTAAATTTTAAAGAATGTCATGACTCATCCTGTTGATTTTGTTAAAAAACCAAACTAAATGTTTTTCCTAATGTGTGGGAAAGAGAATCAGCATCTGTCATTAGTATAAAGCATCAGAAAAAAATAGAACGGGAAGAATTGACAAGCATTACAGCAAGCCTGAAAGTTTAGAAATACCCCAGATATTATGTCTTTATTATAGATCATGAACCATAAAGCACAAATGATGGGACATTTGAAGAAAATCAACAGCACAAAACAAAAGAATCAAATACAGTAAACAGATCCTGTGGTAGTATTTACTGTATGATTCTTACAGCAGGATTATTGGCAGTTGGGGGGGGGGACTCTGAAAACAGGGGGAATGTTTATACATGGGGGAATGGTTTCATAATGAGTAAATTAAGATATCTGATGATCTATTCATTTGTAACAAACCTCCACAAAAGCTTATCAGTTTAAAACAATAAGCATCATTCATTTTGCTCATGAATGTGCAATTTGGTGGGGGCATGGCAGAAACAACCTATCCCTACTCTGTGCAACATCAGCAGCTCTTCTGAAAGGTTCAGAAAATCACTCACTCACGTGGTTAGGGAGTTGGTACTGTCTCTTGGCTTGGTGCTTAGCCAGGTTGTGGCTGGGAACATTGGATCTTCTCTGCATGGGTCTTTCCATGTGGGTCTCTCCATAGAGTTGTTTAGCCTTTACAGCATGGTAAACTCTAGAGTTCCAAGAGATTAAACTGAGAGCTTTAAACAGCATGACTTTTGCCTCAATCTGTTGATTAGGCAAGTCAGCAAATCTAGCCCATTGTTAAGGAGAAAAATATTAGATTTCATCACTCAGTGAGAGGATTAACAAAAAATTTGTAACATTCTCTAATCTGCCATGTTATAGATAGTAGTCTATTAAAATAAATTAATTCTATATGTACTGACCATACCCTAAATGAGCAGAAAAGCAAGTTGAAATGTAAATAGTTGATTTAATCCCATTTGTGTAAAAAAATTGGGGGAGAGAGCTATTTATTTGTTTGTTTATTTGTTTGTTTGTTTATGCTTGTTTGAGAATAGAGAAAACTATGGGTAACTACACACAGGATTTGGAAGGGAAAGGAGGATAGATTATTAGCTTCTTCTTTTAAAACATCTGTACTTTGATTTGTTGCCATTAGCTTATGTTATTTTGGGATATTTAAAAAATCCAAAGTATTTCTTTAAAAAAAAAGCTAAAATAACTGGAAAAATCACCAAATCAAGCAGGACCAGAAATATATTTTTTAAATATTCAATTAAAATAGCAACTAAAAAAAATGTTCCTAGTATTGACATTAAATGCAACAACAATGAAGCTTATTCAAAGTCCTTCATATTTACCTGGGAAGTTTTGAGATCCCTAAATCCATGGGATTTCTTACCATCCTGAGACCACTTTGGCTATTCCTATGAAATGAGATATGGTGGGGCTGGTAGTGAGGAAGATAGCTTATAATATTCATGCAATTCCTGTACTTTTAAAAACTCGGAATGTATTTTAGATAAGCTCTTTACTGCAAAATAAAATGCATACAGAAAAACATACAAATCCAAAGAATTTGACAGCTCAAAGAATTTTCACAAACTGAACGTTTTCGGGTAATCAACACTCAGTTGAAGAAATACAACATTATCAACACACTAGAAGCTCTTCTGGTACCCAATCCCAATGCCTTCACCCCACCCAACAAAGATATATACATTTCTAGTCTACCACCAAGTATTACTTTTATCTGTTTTAATTTTATATAAATAATATGATATATACTTTTTGTGTCTGGATTCTTTATATAAACTTACATTTGGGACACTAATCCATGTAGTTATATGGTAGTTTATTATCTTTCATGGATTTAAAGTTTTATTATATGACTTCACCAGAATGTATTTACTTGTTTTACCATTGGACATATGAATTATTTGCAATGTTTGATTAATATGAGAATTCTGCTATGAACATTTGTATGAACATCTCTCAATACATTTGAGAGGGTTATATATTCCCACAAGGGTAATTGTTTGGTCAGATCTAGTGGATATTGCCAAAGAGTAACATTCTTAAATGTGTGTGAGATTTCAACACAACCTCCACACTCAACCACTTAGGGGAAGTAGTAGTATCTCATTGTGGTTTTAATTTGCATTTCCCTGTAAATTAATAAAACTGGTCACCTTTTCTTATTTTTTGAGGCATTTGGATAGACTTTTTAATGAACTGCCTACTCAAGCCTATTGTCCACTTTTTAAAAAATTAGATTTTCTATCCTTTACTAATTAATCTATAAAAGTTCTTTAGAAATTTTAGATTCTTATAAGATATGTATTGCAAATATCTTCTTATATTCTGGCAATTCTGCTTCATATAGTTTTTTATTGGAATTGAGGTTGTTGATTTTAATATATTAAAAATTTCTGAATTTTTTATGGTGTTTTTTTTAAAGAATTCTTTGCCATAAGGTCATGAACATATTCTATGCTATCCTGAGAAGCCTTATTGTTTTATTTTCACATTTAGATATAAAATCCACTTGGGATTGTTTTTTTGTGTATGATATGATGTTAAAGAATCAAGATTAACTTTTTCTATATGAATATATAGGTGAGTCAATATGATTTAATGAAAAGGCTATCCTTTTTCCACTGTTTTACAGTGTGTCCTTTGTCTATAAATTGGCTATAGATATCCTTCTGCATTGATTTCTCATTGCAACTTTATCAAAAATCAATTGGCAATATTTATGTATATCTACTTGCTTCTTCCATCAGTGTTCTGTAAGTTTTAAGATGAAAATCCTGGGATGCCTGGGTGGCTCAGTGGTTGAGCATCTGCTTTTGGGTTAGGGCCTGATCCCAGGGTCCTGAGATGGAGTCCTGCATCAGGCGCGCCGCAGGGAGCCTGCTTCTCCCTATGCCTGTATCTCTGCCTCCCTCTCTGTGTCTCTCATGAATATATAAATAAAATCCTAAAAAAAAGAAAAAGAAAAAAGAAAATCCTGCACATATTTTGTTAGTCATACCAACTTTTATTTTGTTGGACTGTCTTTAAATGGTATAATTTTGTTGTCCTTTTGTTTCGCTTTATTTTGTCTCATTTCTGGAACACAAAAAACTATTGGGTTTGTGTATTAACTCTGTATCCTGTATTTTCCCATTTGCTGTCAACACCGGCTCTTGTTGAAGTCAATCCTTAGTTAGCTGCCTGAGAGGAAGAGGCCAAGGCTACAGCTGGCCTGGCAGTGGATGTGATTGCTTCAAGTTTTAGTCAGACAAGGGAGGGAGGGCACACTTTCTATGACCAACTTCCTACTCCCAGTCCACTAGATAAAGCAAAAAGTGAGGAACATGTGGGAAATTAGGAAATGCTGTGTGCTGACACTTTTGTCACCATGGGCATTCCAGACTCGCAAGGCATTTGAGGGCACAGATACTAAATGGTTATCTGGGTCAGTATAGCCTGAATAAGAACATCTGCAAATTCTCACAATTGTAAATAAGGTTTATTTCTCCTCTCTATTTTGGTGACCAATAATACTACTATAAACATATTTAGTTTTTTGCAGTTCACAGGATATTAATATGTTAGAGTACCATGTAAATTTTCAGAAGTCACATACAGCATATATTACTTTGGTTTAAAAATAATTTTCTAAATTCATTAGTTCTGGGGGTATGTTTGTATATTCCTTGGGATTTTCTACACAGGCAATTGTGTCATCTGCAAATTCAGACAGCTATATTTCTCCTATTTGCTTTATAGTTCTTTTTCTTGCTTTCTTTCATTAGCTAAGACTTCTAGTATAATGCTAAATAGAAGTTGTGAGAGTGGACATCCTTGCCTTGTTCCCAATCTTAGGAAGAAAGCACTCAGTCTCTCACCATTAAGAATGTTTCTTGGGGCACCTGGGTGGCTCAGTTGGCTAAGTGTCAGACTCTTGATTTCTACTCAGGTCATGATCTCAGGGTTAAGAGATCAAACCCTGTGTCTGGGTTCATGCAGGGCATGAAGCCTACATAAAATTCTCTCTCTGCCCCTCCCCCTTATTCTCTCTCTTTCCCTCTCTAAGAAAATTATTTTCATGATATATATTTTATTTAATTGTTCAGATGCTCTATCTTTTCATTTCCAAATTTATATTTGCTGCTTTAAAATCCCTGTCATATCGTCCCAGTATCTGTATCATCTTGGTCCACACATTTCTACTTTTCAGTTGAATAGCTGCTTCATGCATTCTCAAGGTTTTATAGGTGCACTTAGTGGGTGAGGCAGAGCAGAGTGTGTTCAGTTCATTTTGCCCAGAACTGAAATTCCTCATAACTATATTTGACTCCAAATCTGTGTTCTCTGTCAAAAAGTTGTCTCTCTTCATGAAAGGAGTTTTGCTTGTGAGTGAGAGGATACCAGTTTCTTCAAGTGGTTCAATGGAGAAATACATGATTTTTGTTGGCTCCAAGGCTTCTATAAATGTGATGTGCTTTTTTTTTTCTGAATATACAAATGAGATTACATTGATGGAGTAGGTGCAGATAAAGTCCGGCCAAACCTCTCTCCATTGTGCTTACCTGCATACCCATTGGGCTCTTCCTGCTCCTTCTCTCCATGCTTCCTACACTTGACCTCCATCCACCTACTTTCTGGGACATCAGTGCTTTTTCCTACTACTGGGCTTCGCCTAGCACGTGACGTTCGTTGTTCATGCCTTTTCCACAGGCTGACCTATTATACACACCTCTACATCTTCTGAGATGAGATAAAATACCAGACACTTATCTAAAAGCCTTCTTTTTTTGGTTTCTGTCATCCAGCCCTGTCCTGCCCCAAGAGTAGGACACACCCTCATGTGTAGTCTTGTGAGCTCCTCCATTAGAGATCTTGTGATCTTATATTGTGATTTTTTACAATTTCTGCCCCAGAAGACAGAGAGCTCTTGGGCAAAGCCTGTGTTGCTTTCAGGTGTCTCCAGGTCCCTCTAACACTCAAAATCATATTTGATGCTGAATAGGTATCACAAATAACTAAAGGATAAAGGACAGGAGGAGAGGACTATAAAGAAGGATTGAGAAAGAGTATATGGCCACCACCATCAAAAGAATTTCCCAAGCCAGGACACTGGCCTTATTTTTCATATCACCCATCCAAATTTGCTGTTGTAAGTTCTGTTTTGTCTGCTGGTCCATTTACAGATCTGTATTGATACCTCTGCTGCAGAATTCTGGCTACCACCATGTCTAACTAGTTAAACAACAGCAGTCTTTTTACTGGGCATCTAACTTCTAGTCTCAGGTGCTCAACAGCCTTAGAAGGATCTTTATAAAACATAAATCTTATTGTTTTACTCTTTTATTGGAATTCATTGAACTGCTTCCTTTGGGTCTCAGAATAAAGACTAAATTTCCTTCTGCGGCTCCTGAGGGCATTTATGGTTCTTTCTGTCCTAATAATCATCTCCATCTCTCCCTGACTCCCTGTAGTTTACGCTCAAATCATTCAGAAATACCTTCTGATTAGTTTCCCAGGGCTGCTGTAATGAATTGCCACAAACAGAGTGACTAAAACAACATAAATTTATTATCTCAGTTCAGGGGGCCATAAGTCTGAAATAGAAATGTCAGCAAGATTGGCTCTTTCTGGTGACTCAAAGGGAGAACCTGTTCCAGGTTTCTCTCCTACCAACAGTGGTTGCTGGCCATCTGCAACTTTTCTTGGATTATAACTGTACCTCTCCAAACTCTGCCCACATCTTTACAGGCCTCCTTTACTCTGTCCGTGGGTCTCCATAGCTCTCTCTCCATAGAAGGATACCAGGCACTGAATTTGAGAGCCCACCCTAACACAGTATGACCTCATCATAACAAATTACATCTGCAGAAGTCCTATTTCCAAATATGGTCACATTCTGAGTTTCTGAGTAGACATGAATTTCAGGAATACTATTCAAACTACTATTTGTTCTTCTTACCTAGTAGATTGTGTTTACTTTGTCTTCGGGTTATTTGCATTATAATTATTCCTTCTCCACTACTGTGGAGGAATTGTCCTTTGGCTTATCTTCACTTTTAATCGTCTTCATTTTTGAGACATTTTACCTATTTTAATGGTTATTTTTATGTGTCATTCTCACTGAGCCATGAAGTGTCCAAATATTTTGGCAAATAATATTTTGAGTCAGCCTGTGAGGGTGTTTCTGGCTGAGGTTAACATTAAAATTGGTAGACTGAATAAAGCAAATTGTCCTCTCTAATGTGGGCCTCATCTAATTAGTTAAAGGCCTGAACAAAGATACTGACCCTCTCTATAGTAAAAGAGAACTCCTCCTGTCTTATTGCCTTTGCCTGGGACATATCTTTTTTTCTGTCTTCAGATTTGAATTGAAACATTAGTGCTTGATACTATGCCATCAACTTTTCTGTGTCTCCGGCTTGCCAACTGTAGCTCTTATGACTTATCAGCCATCATAATTGTGTGTGCCAATTCCTTATGATATAGTTGATTTAGATAGAGATAGAAATAGAGATAGAGAGAGATAGAGACAGAGATAGAGATAGAGATTTTAGAGATAGAGATATCTCCCATTAGTTCTGTTGCCCTAAAGAAATCTAACTAATATATCCAGGAGAATTTCCCTTACTCCCAAGAATTGTTTAGACAGTCTTTCTGAGTGCAAAGCTGTTCAGGGAGAAATTCATATTCTACTTTATCACTCTCACTGTGGTAACAACCCCCTAGACTGTAAGTCTCTAGATGTAATAATTTTTTCATAGTCATTGTTAGATCTTCAATTCTTAGCATATTCAGTCTATTCTCAATAAAGTCTTCCCTTTCAAGATGACTGGCTGAATGCATGTTATAATCATTCTCTCATATCACATCTTTAAAAATGAATAAAAGATAAAAGTACTTTATAAAATTGTATAAAAACAGTAATGGTTGCAAGTTCGTTTAGTAATAATGGACTAGGTAATTTTCTGATCAATACTTCTGTGGAAAAATATCTATAAATCTGGATAAAATATTTTTAAAACATCTTCCTAAGACCTCTACCTCAAGGAATATGGTGTAGATGTACTTTTCTCATTTTTTCCCACTAACTACAATTAAAAACCTTGGACATTTTATGTTAACAAACAATAAGTCTCTGAAAGGTGGAGAGAAGGCAAATGTATTAGGAATATCAGGACTAAGAAGATAGTATGATTGTGAATTCTCTGGGATTTCTTTACTTCATATATCCAAGGCTTGGAGATAATGAAGCTGGCAGCCTAGAAACACTAAAAGGTGAAAAGAGAAAACAAAATACAATAAAACCTTCTCTCTCTAACCAAAGGTTCAGGAAAGAACCAACCCTTCAGACAGCAATCATTCAAATCCAGACATACACAGCAGAAGAAACTATGGCCTCACCATATCCACACCAGTAAAGTCTAAGGGGGAAGTGTAGACCTCCATTCTCATCATATTGTAATGAGGTGCTAAATTCTCCTTCCCAATACCAGGCTGGTGTCAGAAGGGCAGGGTAGGGATTGGGACTTCCATCTCCAGTAAATAGTGAGTGTCCCTCCCCTTGTAGGGTCAGTGGTGAGCATGTGGGGAGCCTGGATTTCCACTCCTATCTGGTAGTGATAAGGTGTCTACCCACATTGCGATGTCTAAGAGGAGGCTTCATGGAGAGTCAAAATGTTCACCAACACCCAGGCATGAGAAGGTCATTCCCCATGGTGTCAGTCGGGGCCACATCAGAACAGTGATGAAGCACTCATCCTTACCAGACAGGTTGATTTCAGTGGAAGCTACTGAGGAGCCAGATATCCCAATCCACCTACAGTAATGAGGAGTCTCTTCCCCACCTGACTGTTAACAGAGGCCAAGTAAGGGACCTGGACTTATATCCACTAGCTGCAGCAAATGGATGCAACTTCCCCTACCAGAGGTATGTCACCCAAAGCCTTCTAAAAGAGAGGGTTTAGATAAGACCTGGACTCTTATAATATGCTACCCCCAAATGACCAGTCTTCATTTAAAAATCAATAATTACACCAAGATTCAAGAAAATAAAAATTTGAGTGAAAAAAAGCCAATCAACAGATGTTAACACTTAGATAATGCAGATGTTAAGATTACCTGACATACATTTTAAAGCAGGCATTATAAAATGCTTCAGTGAACAACTACAAATGTGCTTGAAACCAAAGAAAAAAGTAGGAATTAGAATGTCTCAGTGAAGGGATAGAAAACATAAAGGAGAACAAAATGTAAATTTTAGAAAACAAAATACAATAACAAAAATAAGAAAAACAAAACTCAGTGGGCAGACTCAACACCAGGTAGATGTGAACAGGAAAAAAAAATGATCAGTGAACCTGAAGATGAACAATGGATATTACCCAAGCTGAATAACAGAGAAAACACACTATTAAAAAAGTGATCAAGACCTCACAAAGTTGTGGGACTATTGCAAAAATTTAATACTTATGTCATCACAGTACTGGAATAAAAGGAGAAAAATAGTGGAACAGAAAAATAATTCAAAGAATTATAGATACAATTTTCAAAAGTTGGCAGAAGACATAAACTCAAGAAGTTGAAAGAACCTCAAAATTGAAACTCAAAAAAAAAAAAATGCACATCAAGATGCACCATAGTCAGGCTTCTAAAAACTTAAGACAAAGAATAAAATCTTAAAAGTAACCAGAGAGAAACAACATATTACGTATAAGGGGAAAATATATTTGAATGACTAGAGGTTTTTCGTCAGAAACATTAGAGGCCAGAAGAAAGTGGTATATTTTTCATGTGAAAAAAAGTAATTAATCTATATTTCTATATCCTTTTAGAAGTGAGAGATAAATCAAGACATTCTCAATGAAGAAAATTTAAGGTAATTTTTCAAAAGCACATCTTCCCTAAAACGATGACTAAAATATGTTCTCTAAACAGAAAGAAAATGTTAGAAGAAAGAATCTTGGGACATCAGAGAAGAAGAAAGAACAATGGAAAGAGTAAAAAAGAACAAGGGCTAAATACCTACACTTTCTTTCTCCTAAAGAGTTTCTAAATTATGTTTGACAAGAGAAGCAAAAATTGTGCTACTCTCTATAACACTATCTTATATGCTTCTAAATGTATATAGAGGAAACATTGAAGACAATTATAAATAAATGATAGAGGCTAAGGGGATGTAAAGAAAGGTTAAATGCCTATATTTACTCCAACTGGCACCCTGGTGGGATGTTGATAGTGGAGGAAGTTGCCTGGGAGGGTAAATGAGGGAAATCTCTGAACTTTCCCCTCAATTTTGCTGTGACCTTAAAACTTTTTTTAAAGGTTGCATTTTCCAGATCAATAGCTGCATACCACACATCAAATCTATGTTGATCTATCCTAGTAAGAGTATCACACCTGTCCCAGCTGCAATTGGAGCTATCACTGTACCTTAAGTCAGTAACTGGCTGACTTAAGTTTGTCATTTTTTCTTTTTGATACATCCAAAGCACCAGCACTAACCAACCATCTTATGGTCATCATTTCCCCACATCATTTCCCCACATCTCCCAAATACCAGAGTTACTGCACACACAACACATCTTTTTCTAACTGTACCTTGTCCCAATTCATTTCAGGTGAATCACAGCCATCAACACAGCATCCATTTCCAGCGATGGGATCCAACCTCAGAATCCTATCCTGAGAATTCTGCATCCAGGTACTACTTCCATGCCAATCATATTTGGTTGCGTTCTCCAGAAGCAGACTCTGAGGTAACAGTTTCTGTGAATGAGATTTGTGAGGAAAAAAAAAAAAAAAAAAAAAGCTACCAGGAGAAGCCAGGGTGAAGAAACAGGGCAGGGCACAAGATGGGCTGAACAAGGGTAACTTTTCTGGCAAAGTCCCACAGAAAGTAGTTTCAGATTTGATTTCACAGGGTGACAGAGTCTTAACCTGACCAGACTTTGGTCAGGCTCCTCTGACTCCTGTGCCCAACTTGGCCTCAGATTTTGTATTTCCATGTCCATTTTTGCTCAACCAATTTTAGCAAGAATCCTACTGAGTGGTTTAGTCAGAGTCCCCTGCCCTCAATACCTGATCACCCTCAGTTTGTGACCATGTCCTTCATTTCCCACCACCTCCCAGGTGATGTCTGATGCCAAATCTTGTCTTCAGCAAGAATCCTGTCAGGCCAGTTTAGCCAGAATCCTCTTTACCTTTGATGTTTTCTCTTAGTAATTCTCCATCCAGTGATAACCCCCCACCACCCTCCCTCTTCTCCTTGGCTATAAATCCCCAATTTTCCTCATGTTTGGTGTTGAGCCCCATTGCTCTCCCCTACTGCAAAAACTCATTGGCCCCTATACTGATCACAACAGTCCCCCTGAATTGTCTTCTTTACCATTTTAAGAAGGGTCATGAATACTTTTCTCTTTAACAAAGGAAACTGGAACATACATTATGCCTCAAAGGAATCCTGTGTGATGTTTGCTGAGCTTTCACTCTCTTATTCCTGTCAGCCCTGGGCTGAGGACCACCATGGGAGATGTCCTCTGATATAGGAACACAGTAGGGGCAGGAGTCTAGGGTAAATCTCCTGAAGGAGCAATGATAGGTGTCTGCCATTAGGGAAGAATCATGGTGTTGTTCAAAGGGATCCCTGGGATGAAGTAGCAATAGGCTGGCCTCATTTATACCCTGGCCTCTCTGTTCAATACCTTCATGTATAATTTCATACTAGACGCCTCAAAGGCATAATTTATCCTCTCTTTGTATTTTCTCCAACACCTAAATGATCCATAGCAGGCTGTGAAGATAAGGAAATAGTCCCACTCATCTGTCTACAAAATATGAGTCTCTTATCTAGCATCTCCCACTGTGCATTAAAAAAAAATTACTTTGATTGTTGTGCCCAAGATTGCGAATCCAAAAAACCACCAAGGAGCCGACACCGATGCAAACACACGAGGGTTTATTTACAAGCTCGAGCTTGGGTCCAAGTGTACCCGACACAGCAGAGCAGGGACTTGGACCCCGAGGTGGGTTTCAGCTTAGTTTTTATAGGCTGGTCGAGGGGATCTTCAGAAGGGGGGGAGGAATTTCTCAAGTTCTATTTACATTTTGATATGGGGCTTCCAAGGGCATTGAGCTCTGTTCTTATTCTAATAGGGGCTTCCTGCCCTTGGCTTGGGCTCTGTTCTCATTCTAATTGGGGCTTTCCAGGACATTAAGCTGTAAGCTGTTTTCTTCCTGTAACTGAAGTAAGGTAAAGTTCAGCTCTTATTCACAGGGGCCTGGGATGGCTGTACTTGTGCTAACGCTGAACTTAAAGTGGAATGGCCTTAATTTTCTCGGCCTCCACATTGATGTTAGTCCTCAGGGAGGGCCCCAAGTGCACCACATACTGGTTGTCTCAGGGCAGAATAGTACATGGTGAGGCTGGGGATGTTGAGAAATGAAACTTTATTTGAGAATTAGAGAAATGTCCCAAAGCAGAGAAGTCATCCAAAACACCCCCATTCACATACCCCCCCTTAGCTTTATCTCCAAATTCTATAACACAGGATTATTTTTTTCTCATAACCTAACTACATGTGGTGTGCCAGGAACTGGGCTGAATTCTTGACTTAAATAATCCCATAGAAACCTGTAAAGGAGGTAATATTACCCTCTACTAGAGAGAAAAGCTAAGACCTGCTAGTCAGGGGCTTACTGGTGATGGCTCAGAGGGAGTGCAGGCAGAAGTAGTTAGCCTCCACCCTCCACTGTCCTTAACTTGTCAAGCTTTTGTGCTCTAGTGATGATGAGCTTTGAATTGCCCTCCTCCAGGGGCCCTCATTCAGATTCAGTTCTCCTCCACTGTAGATGGCTGAAACCCCCCTGCCCCCAGGAAGCCTTCCTGGAGTCTAGTCAGAAACATTTCTGTCTTCTTTTGGAAGAGGCTGGTCGAATGTGCTGTGCCCTCTCTCCCCTGCTGGTTACTATGAATTGAAAGGCAGAGCTCTCTGTGTATTTATTTCCTACTCCTCAGAGGGTGCAGCCCAGCACTGGGTATGTAGTAAGTCTGCAATAAGATGCACTGCAGGAATAAAGTGCTAATGCTCAATATTTGCATGTTAAGAGGAATATGGTCTGATCTTCCACTTCCAAGTGCTTATGCATGATTTAGAGCAGTGTGTTGTTGAAAGGATTGGGGGGGGGGTGCTTAATATATCTAAAAGACACCTTTGATATTAAAAATTGTGTCATTATCTAAAAGTCAAAAAATTAGCATCTCCATAGCTAGAATGCTTCTATATCCATATTTTTGTCTCTTCAGCAAGCCATCTGCTTGCATAATTTCATTTCTATTCTACAGACACCCACAGGCAGCCCTCCACTGGAATCAAACTCCTGGCTTGTCCTGCTCTAATTCTCAGGAAAGATCAAATGAAAAGCCTGCAGTTCTCCCTCAGTTAATCCTCAGGACCACTTTGAGGCTTGTTTTATTATCTAAAGACAGATGCTTAAGGAAAATTTGTGACCTGCTTGCTGTTAAGGAACTGATGCTGACAGGTTGTGATTCCTAAGCTCCTGACCACTCAGCTCTATTGCTTTCTGCGGAGACTACCTCACTCCACTCTCCAGGCCTCTATCTGTGTATATGGATCCTTTGCCACCTCCTCATGCACCCCACACTTTCTTCCCTCACTGGGTTACTGTGACAGAATCTGAGCCCTGGAAATTCCTCTCGGAAAGTTGCTATAGAAACTCCTGTTGGGGGTGTTCAGTAGGATGCAGTGTGAATCCTCCCAGCTGATGCACAAAGCAGTGGAGCTGTGTGCAGCTCCAAATCAAGCCACCAGCATTTCTCACCCGACATGTGTTGTCCCAGAGGGTGGAGGAGGAAGCCACCACCAACTTCTTTTCTGTTTAACTCCAGCAATGAAA
Source organism: Nyctereutes procyonoides (assembly GCF_905146905.1). Classification (NCBI taxonomy): domain Eukaryota; kingdom Metazoa; phylum Chordata; class Mammalia; order Carnivora; family Canidae; genus Nyctereutes; species Nyctereutes procyonoides. The sequence continues at coordinate 55,026,462 of NW_026575047.1, read as the reverse complement.
AGAGAACCTTACCTCCTCCAAGCTTGGGAAAGGTAGAGAGCTCCTTGTGCCCAAATACCTCAGTTCCAAGTTAGGGAAACCGAGGCTGAGTGGTCACCACCTGTTCTGGGCATCAGAGATTACCAACAGCCAAAGATGACTGACAGGCCAACTCTGATGGAATGCCAACATGCCACATTCTCTGCATTGGCAGGGTAGTATGTAGGGGAGGAGCCCAACCCTAGTTGGGTTTGGATGATAACCTCCCACTCCTGCATCTCCTCAAAGACCTCTGGTCCTTGCCCTAAAACTATTTGGCTCCACCAACTCCAAACTCATTGAAGGCTTGTTGAAGCCAGAGGCAGACCACCAATTTCTTCAAGGGTATTTCCAGAGAAAGTCAGTGGATCTTGCTGCTCAGAGTAACTTAATCTAACAGATATAACCTTGAATGTGGAGACAAATGGCCTGAGCTCAAAGCCTATCTTGGCCATGTTATAGTTGTTCCCTCAGTTTTCCCATCTTCCATGGGGTCATAGTGATTTACAAGGTGGCCTTGAGGATTCAGTAAGGTGGCATATGTGCTCCTCAGCCATGTTGTTCAAGAGAAGTTACAACTGACCATGGTCAGGGGCACCAGGGAGAAAGGGAAGCAAAGGTGTTCTGGTGGACACACAGCTTGATGGCAGACTCAGAACCAGCAGCTATGAGTCCCACTGAGGACAACTGCATCTCAGAGGTGACCCAGGGTGGGCAGAACCAGAGGCAGCCAGACAGGCACTCAGGGCACTTGATCCCACATGCTGACAAATGACTGGATTTTCACAGGGTTGCCTGTGAAATTTTCTCTTTTCACACAGTTCTTAAAATAAATCTCGCTGGAGGGAGGGTTTCACAGAGGAGAAGTGACAGATATATCTTGTTCTACATAAGATGACTAATAGCCCACAAATGTTCCCAAGAAACATAAGCTGGAGAATGTCAGAGACACAAAAGATTTCAGAGACATGGGGCCTTATGGTCCATATGAGGAATGAGAGGCTGAGAACTAATGTGGTTTTTCCAAGAAGCTAAAAGTCCATTTATTTGAACATCAAGTACCTACTATGTGTGAGACTTTATGCTAGAGACAAGGTAATCTTAGAGATATAAGTAAGAGATGGTCCTCTGTTCCATGGGCATTATAGTGTAGTTGGAGTAAGTTACAAGCAAATATAATACTAGGCAGAGTTGTAAGAAATACTAAAAAGTTGTATAAGCTATGGCTCCTCGAAATGAAGGATTGAGTTATTTACTTTGAGGGGGAAGGAGGGAGGGAGAGGAGGATACATTGGAAGGAGCTTCATCAGAATTATGGTTTCCTGAGATTGACCACAACAAATCAGTAAAACATTTAAAAGAATCCAGGCTTAAAAAAAAAGAGACAAATACAAATCAAGCTTTTTTTAAAAAGGAAAATTATTATTTTTTAATATTATGTAATAATAATATTATTTGAATATTTATCTGAATATTATTTAAAATATTGAAAACTGAAGTTAAAAGAAAAATCTAAAAACCAATGTTATGGAAGATTAGGCATCCATGTTCTCAAAAATTACTTACTGATATCAAGAAATGTATCAGACAAAACTAGAAACGGCCCTGAATAGCCTCCCATCTCTAATTAGTGTTGTACTCAAAGGAGAAATAAGAATACTTGGCAGAGCCCCGGAACACTTGGGGAGTTCCTGAACGCTCAGTGTAGTCTCTTCACTTAGGCTCAGAACCATCAGGTCAACTGGACCAAGATGTTTAAGCACAAACTCTGGCTAATGAGTGGATAATCATTAAATGATGCTGATTTAGGGATACTAGCTAGGAAGCCTGGCCTACAAAAACAAAACTTTTTTTTTTTTTAAATGAAGACTTCTTCACTGCATAACCATCATGGAAGAGATTGACACAGAGAGTTAGTCCAGTCAAGTCCATAAACAAGTTAAAAAAAAAATGCATAGGACAGTAACAACAGCAATTCTTGGAAGAAAAGATGGAAACAGGACCCAGTGTAGTTACATCTAAAATGATCAGTTTTCAATAATAATAACAACAATAAACCAGGATATAGGCAAAGAAACAGGGAAGTGTTCCCCATATACAGGAGAGAGAGTGGTCAATATAAATTGCTGCCTAGAGGGTCCAGATATTGGACTCCGGAGACAAAAACACCAAAACTATTACAAATATAAATATGTTCAAAGAATAAAGGAAGCTATGTTTAAAAATACAGGAAAAGTGTGATGGCTTATCAAATAGCAAATATAAATAAAGATATAGAAATTTAAGAAGAATCTAGGGGATCCCTAGGTGGCTCAATGGTTTAGCGCCTGCCTTCAGCCCAAGGTGTGATCCTGGAGTCCCAAGTCAGGCTCCCTGCATGGAGTCTGCTTCTCCCTCTGCCTGTGTCTCTGCCTCTCTCTCTCTCTCTCTCTCTCTGTCTCTGATGAATAAATAAATAATTAAAATCTTTAAAAATAATAATAATAATAATAATTCTATACTGGTTATTGAATTTTAACATATATATGTAATACAAATAATAATATCACAAAGAAGAGCAGAGAAAACAGAGCTTTATTGGAAGGAAATATCTATATTTTACTTAAATTACATTAGCACTTACCTGAAGTTGGTTGTGATAAATTATGACACATAACGTGATTACCAGAAAAACTAATAAAATAACACTGAAAATAGCAATGATAACAAATTAATTAAAATGGTAAAATAGAAAGTATCTACTTGCTACCAAAAAACATACAGTAAAGAAACAACACAGGAAATAAAAAGATATGAGAAATCAAAATTAAATAGCAAAATGGCAGATATAAATCCAATCATATCAATGACTACATTAAATGTAAATGGGTTGAATACTCCAATCAAGTCAGAGATATTTAGATTGGGTAAAAAGAAATTAAGATCTAAAATGCAGTTGGTTTTTGTTTTGTTTTGTTATGTTTTGGTTTAATTTTAATTTTAATTTTAATTTTATTTAAATACAATTTACCAACATAAAGTATAATACCCAGTGTTCATGTGCCCTCTTTAATGCCTGTCACCCAGTTTAAAATATAGTTTTGATCCAAAGATGCATGTAAGTTAAAGGCAAAAGGATAGAAAAAGATATTATGCAGATAGTAACTGTAGGTGAGTGGGAGTGGCTATATTAATATCAGACAGAATGAAACCATGGCATATTAAAATTTATGGGACACAGCTAAATTTAATAAGTGTATTCCCAGGGCATACGGGGAAACTTATAGCTTTAACTTACTGTATTAGAAAAGAACAAAGATCTAAGCTGATTTTCTAAATTTCCACATTTAAAAACTAGAAAAAGAAGAAAATTAAATCTAAAATGAGAGGAGGGAAAGAAATAATAAAAAATAGGAAGTCAATCAGATAGACAAAAGAAAAACAGAGAAAGTCAGTGAATGACAGTTCTTTGAAAAGATTGACAATACTGCTAACCCTTTAACTGATTAAGAAACAAGGGAAAATTAGGAAAACCATATAAGAGAGAGGAGACACTGATGAATTTACAGGAATGAAAAGAAATTATTATTATTATTATTATTATTATAAATTATTATAAGGCAATATCATCAACTTTATGTCAACAAATTAGACAATTCAGATGGAATGAATAAATTCCAACAAAGACAGAAATTAACAAGACCAACTCAAAATGATGTAGAAAATGTAAATAGATTCATAACAAGTAAAAAAAAAATGAATTTGCAATTTAAAGCTCTTCCAAGAAAAAAAAAAAATAAAGCTCTTCCAAGGAAAAAAAAATGATTAGTCCTTCCAAATGCCTAGTTTACTACTCGTCCTTCTGGGGCTGTTGGCTTGATTGACCACCTTCCTGGTCTTTGCTCCACTTTCATTGATATCTGTGTTTTCCTCTTGTGTTTTTCTCTTGTACTTTGCTCTCTTTCCTTTTGATTATTCTCTTTTTATAGTCTTTCTTTTGAAAACTTACCTCAGTAATGGTCAATATTTTTTTCTAATGGATGCACTTGGAGTTACATTTTCCTCTAATTACCATTTTAGCAGTATCACTCAGATATTGACACATACTCATTTCTTATCATTTACTCATAAATATTTCATCATTTCCATTTTGATTTTTTTATCCCTTGAACTATTCAGCAATGCATTTTTCATTTCCAAAGAAATACGACTTTTTTGGCTACATTTTATCATTAATTTTTATTTTGAGTACTTCTTAGGTACAGTTATCTATATTAAATAGACTACTTGGGACACCTGGGTGGCTCAGCTGTTGGGCGCCTGCCTTCAGCTCAGGTGGTGATCGTGGGATCCGAGATGGATGGAGTCCTGCATCTGGCTCCCTGCAAGGAGCCTGCTTCTCCCTCTGCCTATGTCTCTGCCATTCTCTCAGTCTGTGTCTCTCATGAAAAAATAAATAAATCTTTTTTAAAGAATAGACTACTTGGTATTCACTAAGGTTGGCTTTGTGATCTAGTATTTTCCAATGTTATTAAAATTTCATAGAGTTCTCTTAGATTTTGAGTTGTAGATATGTTCATTAAGGCAAACTCCCTAAGTATTCTTTTACCCTTACTAATTTTTGGTCTCGTTGTCTTATTGAAATTTCTCTTTATATATGTGGGTATATCATTTTTTGTTGTAATTCTGTAATACATTTTTACTTTATTAATTTTCAGTTTGAATAATGTAAATGCAGTTGAAGATTGTTCTTATGTTTGTGACCCATTTATTGTTCTTCATCTGTGACCTGACTATTCATGTCCTTTGTGTGTTTTAATATTGGTTTATTGGGTTTTTTCATTGACTTGTAGAATAATTAAGAAAACTAATTATTTGTCTATATAATCATTTGCCTGTTATTAGTGTATCAGATGGAAATGTTTTTCCCAGTCTGACATTTCTCTTTGGGTTTATTCATACATGTTACATAGAGTGTAGAATCAGCTTGCCAAGTTTCACAAAGTAAAGAAATTGTTGGAATTTTTATTGGGATTACATTGCAATATTAAGTCCTCTAATCTGTGCACATAGTATGTCCTTCTATATTTTAAATAAAATGGACAAAGGGAAATTATAAATAGAGCAGAAATAAGTAAAATAAAAAGGCAAACATGTAATACAGAAAGCTAGCTTGTTCTTTGAAAAGAATGTTAACACTGATAAATTCTGACAGGACTAATTGTAATAAAAATAAGGGACAAAAATAATCAGAACACAAAAAGGGAGCAAACTACTTCCTGTTGCCTTCATAGGCAAATTTAAATAAACACGTCCCCCCAAAATGCATACTACACAATTGACATAGGATAAAAATATGAATAGTACTGCAAAAAAAACTTGTGTCTAGATTCATTAGCCTTTTGACAAAAACTGCAAGTTTGAATGACTTCACCCACAAGTGTTACCAAACCCTTGTGGAAAGAAAGAACACCAAACTGACATTGTCTCTGAGCATAAAAATTATATTTCCCCAATAATTTTACCAGGCCTGCAAAATCTATATATCAAAACATTTCCAGTTCAAATTGGGAAAGATAGTTAAAAGCCAGTTTCAATTATGTACCTAAATAAATATTCTATAAAATATTAGAAATTTAATTCTATAAACATATAAGAAAGGACAATAAATCATGACCAAATTGGTTTTATTCCAGAATGGCAAGGTTGCTCTTACACTGAAAAGACAATCAATGTATTTCACCACCACTGATTATGTCAATAGTTACAAAGAAAGCATCAGAAAACTTACCTAATGAAGACATTTTGAAAGTTTCCTTTTAGTGAAAGGAGCAAGAGGCAGATTATCACTCATACTGAAGGGTCCAGCCAATGCAATGTGTCCAGAAAAAGAAATAAAGAAGGATTAGAAAGGAACAGTGAAATTGCCATCACCTGTAGATGATAGAACTGTTATACAGAAAATCCTAAAGAAGCTAAAAATTCAAAGGAATGGATTGATAGATTGCACAAAACAGTGTAAATATTGGTTATACTTCTATTTGCCAACCATAAAAACTTAGACAATGAAATTTATACTAGCCTTCACATACATAAATAAAAATCAGTTAGAAGATGTAATGGAAGAGAAAACACTTTTTACAATATAAAAAAATAAAATACTAGGCATTAGCCTAACAAAAAATAGTTTAAAACTTAAAGGAGAAAAAATATTAAAAAAAAACTCTGAAAGAACACAAAGGTTGCCTTGAACAACTATAAATGCATATTAAGTTGTTAAATGGGAAGAAATAAAATCAGAAAGTTGTCAATACTAAGTAAATGTTTACTTCTAATTTGATATATAATAAAACACAGTATACATTATTATATATATTTATATATATTTACATGCTATATGCAAGTGAATATATAAGCAAGGGCAGCTCAGTTTTTCTTAAAAAAAAAAATCACAACAGGGAGATAGGACTATTCCTATCTGATATAAAAATGTATGATAAAGCATCTATGACTAAAATAGCATAGTATTGGTACCTGAATAAACAGTGGAACACCATACAAAATCCTGAAATGCACCAAATGCAAATGCAAATTGAATATTTAATAAAGGTCATATGTAAGATCAGTGAGAAGTGTTTTTTAACTAAATAATACTTGAAAATTATGCAGCCACATTAAAAAAAGGAGACAGATCCATTACTCGAACTAGGATAAATTCTAAATGGATCAGAAATATGCATGTAAAAATTAAAACCATATAAGTTATAAAACAAAAACATAAAAACATGTGAAAGCTTTCATAGCCTGAAAGTGGGAAGAAGTTTTTAAAGTATGACTCAAATTATAGAAGCAAAAAAAAAAAAAGAAAGGATGGATACACTTGACCACATTAAAATTTCAAAAGACATGACAATACCGTAAACAAAATAATAAAACTGTGGACAAATTGAAGGAAACATTTGCAACTTAATCACAGGCAAAGATTTTAAAGCCTTATATTAAAATGCTAAAAAAAAATGCTCTTAAAATTAGAATAAAAAGACAAACAATCCCATTGAAATGATATGAAGAAACAATTCACAGTAAAATAAATGCAAATGTTTCCTAAAACATAAAAAAATTGCTCATGATTAAAAAATACAAATTAATACTATACTGGGATGTTATATTACTTACCTATCAGACTGGCAAATCCCAAGAGTCTAACAATATACACACTATTGATAAGAGTGTGGGAAAAGACACTCACAATCCCAGTGCCTATGGAGGAGAATCAGACAAAAATCAAGAAAAAAATCTGTATCTTTTAGCCAGAAATCCAATGTCTAGGAATCCATTCCTAAAACAAACTGGCAAAATATATAATGACATATGCACAAGGTTATTTGTTGCAGAACTATTTATGAAAGCAAAAGACTGCAAGCCACCAGAATGTCCATCAGTAAGGACCAACATGACTGATACTGATTGTGTAGAAGGTGGTAATATAACCCCAAAGGAAGAATTATTTCCAGTGCCTCCAAACCATAATATTTTCATTCTATGTCCTTAGTGATATATAGTGATATAAAGTGATTTTACAAAAGTAGAACTATAAAAGAATGTTTTTCAGTAGCATAATTTTTAGTATTAATATTGTTTCAAAATTATTATATTTGTTTGTATAAATGGATAGCAGAATGAGTAAAAACTTATCCTTGTCAAAACCGCTGAGCCAACCAGGGATCCCACTGGAACTTCTTTTTGTGCCAGAAAACAAGTAAGCTTTCAAAGACTGATAAATCCATGTCAAAAGAACACAGAAGTCAATCTGAAAAACTAAGGGAAATGATTTGTACATCAAAAAGTAAAATATCAAAAAAAAAAAAAAGTAAAATATCTAAGGTAACCTGCCTTCAGCCCAGGGCGTGATCCTGGAGACCCCAGATAGAGTCCCACATTAGGCTCCCTGCATGGAGCCTGCTTCTCCCTCTGCCTGTGTCTCTGCTTCTTTCTCTCCCTGTGTCTCTCATGAATAAATAAAATCTTAAAAAAACAAAAACAAAAACACAGCCTAGGTGGATTAAACATAACTTAATTGTCTCACAGTTCTGGGGCCTTGGAGTTTCAGATCAAGGTGTCAGCAGAGTTGAATTCTTCTGAGGCTTCTCCTTTTGGCTTATATGGGAGTGGGAAAAAGAAAGCATGTTCTATCGTCTCTCTTTATAAGGTCACTAATTCCATTAATAAAGCCCCACCCTCATGACCTCAGCTAAATCTATTTATCTCCCCAAATCCCCAACTCCAAATACCATCACTTTTGGGTTAGTGTTTCAACACATGAACGGGGAGTGCACAATCCAGTTCAGAGCAGATCTAGGTAGTCATCATCACTGAATGCAAAATCAATTTTATGTGAAAGATTGATAGATAACTTTATCAAGGAAGGATCAGTCCAATAATACACAAACACACAAACAGATCGATTCTAGCATTATTAAAACTGGGAAAATTCCTGATGTGATTCCACAGGAACTTCACAGTATCTGTGATATATTATTTCCCAGAAGTGAAGCTGTAATCAAATCAAGCCAATTTACATGAAATTGGGTGAGGAAGATGTTGGGGGTGGGCAAGAAATGACACATTATAGGACACCAATAAGGAATCAGCCAATTGAAAATGCAAGACATCTACAATACAATTGACCCATCTCACCAATAAATTATTGACATTAAAAAGGTAGGAAGGCTGTTATAGAAGAAAATAAACTTCAAAAACATACCAGCCAAATGTATAACACATGTATCTTTTGAGATTTTAATTTGAATAAACCAATTCTAAAAAGACATTTATGGAACAGTTGGAGAAATTTCTATGAAATTATTTTTAAATTTTGTAGCTTGATAAGAACACAAGGTTTATGTAAAGAAAAATATTTATCTATTAGAGATATTCATGTAGAAAATAAGTCTTAAACATAGATATCATTTAAAATAGCATAAATTATAAAATTACCATACTGTTTCTTTTTTAATTTTTATTTAATTATGATAGTCACACACACAGAGAGGGAGAGAGAGAGACAGAGACATAGGCAGAGGGAGAAGCAGGCTCCATGCACCGGGAGCCCAACGTGGGATTTGATCCCGGGTCTCCAGGATCGCGCCCTGGGCCAAAGGCAGGCGCTAAACCGCTGAGCCACCCAGGGATCCCTACCATACTGTTTTGATTATTATGGCTTTGTAGTGTATTTTCAAATCAAGAAGTGTGATACCTTCTGCTTTGTTTTTCTTATTCAAGAATGTTTTGCCTATCCAGGGCCTCTTCTGGTTCCATAACAATTTTAGGATTATCTTTTCTATTTCTGTAAAAAAAAATGCCATTGGAATTTTGATAGGGTTGCATTGAATCGTAGATTGCTTTGGATATAATGAAAATTTTGCCAATACTAATTCTTCCGATTAGCAAACATGGGATGTGTTTCCATTTATTCATGTACTTTGAATCCGCTTCCTCAATGTGTAGAAGTCTTTCAGCACCTTGCTTAAGTTTATTCCTAAGTACTTTATTATTTTGTTATTATAAATGGGATTGTCTATTTGATTTCCTTTTTTGATACTTCATTGTTGGTGTAAAGAAAACCTACTGATTTTCATATGTTAATTTTGTATTCTGCAACTATACTGAATTTGAACAGAATAGATAACCTAGAAATAAATCCATGTATTTATGGTAAACTGAACTTCAACAAGGGTAGAAGGGCAAGAATACACTATAGAGAATGAATAGTCTCCTCAATAAATGCTGGTGGGATAATTGGATATCCATATACAAAATAATGAAATTAGACCCCTACTTTACACCATACAGAAAAATCAACTCAAAATGGATTAAAGACTTAAAAATACAACCTGAAACCATAAAACTCATAGATGAAAACAGAGAAAAACCTTCTTGACCTTGGTTAGAGCAATGATTTCTTGCATATGGCATCAAAAGCACAGGCAATAAAAGCAAAAATAGACAAAAGGAACTACATCAAACTAAAAGTTTCTGCACAGCAAAAGACACAATCACCAAAGTGAAAATGAAATGTACAGAATGGGAGAAAAATATTTGATAAAAATTAATATCTGATAAAGATGAATATCCAAAGATAAAAGGAATTACTACAACTCAGTAGGAAAGAAAGAGAGAGAGAGAAGGAAGGAAGGAAGGAAGGAAGGAAGGAAGGAGGGAAGGAAGGAAGGGAGGGAGGGAGGGAGGGAGGGAGGAAGGAAGGAAGGAAGGAAGGAAGGAAGGAAGGAAGAAGGGAGGGAGGGAAAAAAGGAAAGATGGATCAAAGAATCCAATTAAAAAATGAGAGGGATGCCTGGGTGACTCAGTCAGTTAAGCGTCTCTCATTTTTTTTTTTTTTGTTTTGGGTTTTTTTTTTTTTTTTTGACTCTCAGTTTTGACTCCGTTCATGATCTCAGTGAGTCCTAGGACTGAGCCCCATGTCTCCCTGCTCCCTTCACCCCTCTCCATTCATGTTTTCTCCATGTCTCTCTCAAATAAATAAATAAAATTTTAAAAATAGAAAGAGAACGAAATAAAAAGAGTTTGGAAAATACTTTGATCAGAGTTTGGAAAGTGAATACTTTAAAATGCAAATTCTCCTTCAACTTGACCTGTGAATTTCATGCAATCTCAAGCAAATGTATATAGCTTTCCCCACCATGGTATTTGAAAACCAATTCTCCAATTTTTATGGAAATGCAAAATGTCAAGAATAGTCCAAATACTTTTCAAGAAGAACAAGATGTGAGGAATTGTTTATTGGATATCAAGACATATTATAATGCTTTGATAATTAAGACAGGGTAGTGCTGGCATAAAGATTTTTTTTTAAAACCCCATGAAACATAGTAGAAAGCCTACGTTTGTGACAAAGGTGCCACTGCAGAACAGTAGAGATAGTGTGGCCTTTCCAATAATGGCATTAGCATAATGAAATATTTATAACAAAAAATAAAAATACATTATATGATTCACAGTACATAAAATCAATTCCAAATGGCTTAAAAACCTAATGCAAAAGACAAAGCAATGAAGATTAAAGAGAGAATATCGGAGATTTACTGTAACTGTAAGATTTCTTAAGTGACATAATGGGGTCAGAAATGATAAGAAAACAGAAATCAACATGGAGCTAGAGTGGGTCCTGGGGATATAGTCTGACTTGCCTACAGCTGTGTTTTTTAAACTTAAAAAAAAAATTACAACACACATTAAGACAGATATTTATTTCTTGACAGATACATCCCAATACACACACACACACACATACACACACACACCTGAAACCAAATTTCACAAAATAATACTATTATGCTTGTCTTTGAGGAGTTGGATATTTTCTTTTTTCACTATATTATTCTGATTTTTTCTTTTTAAACCTGTTGGCAATCCATTAAAATGAACATGAAAGACTAGGGAGTTGTAACAGTTTAAAAATTGTTAGTCTAAAACAGAATTTTAGCAAGCAATTTAGGAGAAGAGAAGAGACTGCACAGCAAACTAGCAGGAAGCTGGAAAGAGACTATCACAGCCTCTTTTACTGAAAGAGCTCAGGCAGTGTGTAGCAGTTTGTTTAGAGATAAAGAGCATGGTCTTTGGATCAACACTTCCTGGCTTCAGTTTCTAGCATGTGACCTTAGGCAAGCCCCATAAAATATCTGTGCTTTAAAATGGGAATCATAGGGATGCCTGGGTGGCTCAGTGGTTGAATGCCTGCCTTCAGCTGAAGACGTGATGCCAGAATCCCAGGATCCCAGGATCCCAGGATTGAGTCTGCATCAGGCTCCCCATAGGGAGCCTGCTTCTCCCTCTGCCTATGTCTCTGCCTTTCTCTCTATGTCACTCATCAATAAGTAAATAAAATATTTAAAAAAATAAAATGGAAATCATAACAGTGCTTGCTTCATAAGGTCTTCTTACCTTAAGAGTCAATATACTTAAAGTATTCAGAATAGTGCTTATCTTGGTGAAAGCACTACACAGTCCAACTTATGAAGCAAGACCGGCAGGTTAATATTGTAATCTTATTTATGAATGGAGAGGTGGTAACCTAGGTACACTTATATGAGTTCCAGATCTGAGGTGTCAGATTTAAGCCTTGAAAGAGAGAAAGGTTGAACTACCTGATTTGTTGGAATAACTGATTTCACTGGATTTGTATGGGTCCTGTGAGATAGAGATAAGTATCTTTTTCTGGGAGTAGCACTTTAGAAAAGATGGATAGGATTAGTGACAAAATCATGGGGAAGAGATTGTAACATTTTTTTCCCCAAATTTATCAAAAACCAAACCACAAGCTTCCAATCTCTACAGGAGCTGTATGCTACCTCAGGTGACATATAGATTGCTGAGATATTCCACTAGATAAACAGAGTAATGGCATTTTACTTGTTGGATGTAAAAGTTTGCAAGAAGATGTGGTTCATAATATAATAATGGTAAAAACCCAACTTATTCCAAAATCATCCTATGTGATACTCATTAATGACCCAAAAATGCAAAATCTAGATGTACTATATTCCAGGAAGGGATGAGCCATTTCAAGGTAAGGGTTTCTGTAGCTGCTTTTATCTCTGAGGCATGGCAGGAATAAGAATAAATCTGCCACAAAGAAAATGTGACCAAGATAAGGAGAACCAACTAAACCTTCAAGGACTCTGTAGGCCATCATGATGGATTAAAATCAAGAAAAGCCAATCTACACACCAAGCAGGCCAATCTACACACCTCCATCAATTCTTTCCTTCAAATGTTTAATCTCAAGTACAGGGTGGTACATGGAAGGCTGGGGATGGGGTAAGAGGGCAAAGAGGAAGAGAGAGGTGGGAGGATTCTGTGGTATAAAAAGTAAGAGGTAAGACTGTAAAATAGAGAGTTATTTGAAGACATGGGAAGCTAGAGAAATGAGAAAGAAAGCAGAGAGAGAGAGAGAGAGAGAGAGAGAGAGAGAGAGAGAGATCTCCAATGTCTTGGTTCCCAATCCCTAATTGAAAGACAGACCTGATTCTTACCATAAAACTATATGAAACCCACTGTAAATTGAAATTAACTACAACTAAAGGAGCTCAACTCCAGATTGAGGAGTAATGGTTGTAAATTTCTTACATTTTTAATGAAGTATCATAATATTTAAGATAGAATGTAACAACTGAAAAATGCATGATATAGAGGAACAATAGAAAACTGAGGGGGCTATTGACAGGATGAGCACTGGGTATTATGCTATATGTTGGCAAATCGAACTCCAATAAAAAAATACAAAAAAAAAAGAAAAATTTCTAAACACTTTGAAAATAAATAACACAACTTTAATCCATGGATCAAAGAGGAAGTCCAAAGAAAAGTTAAAAAAAAAAAAACCATAGAACTGAAAGAAAATGAGAAGAAAATATATCAAAACCAGTGGTATGCAACTAAAGTAGAGCTGAGATTGATTGTATAATATTAAATGCTCATGTTAGAAAAGAGCAAAGTTCTCAAAATAATAATTTAAGTTACTACATCAAGAATTTGTAAAAAGAAGAACAAAGTAAACCCAAAGTGAGCAGAAAGAAAGAAATCATAGATTAGATCTGAAATTAATAAAATTGAAAACAGAAAATAATAGAAAAAGCTAATGAAACAAAAAGCTGCTTCCTTAAAAATATTAATATAATTGATATAATCCTCTAGTAAGACTGACAAAAATAAAATCAGAAAAGACACATATCATCAGTACCAGAAAATGAAAGGTATCATTATAGATCCTGCAGTCATAAAAATGATACAAAGCAGGAGCAGTTGGGTGTCTCAGTCAGTTAAGCCTCTGACTCTTGATTGTGGATCAGGTCATGATCTCAGGATCGTGAGACGGAGTCCTACATTCGGCTCTGCACTCATTCAGTGGGGAGTCTACCTGGGATTTTCTCCTTCTCCCTCTATTCCTGTCCTGCCACTTACGGCTATTTTCTCTCTCTCTCAAATAAATAAATAAATAAATCTTTAAAAAATGATAAAGGGAATGTTGTAAATGACAGTACACTTACAAATTTGACAACATAGAAGAAATGAACTGGCTGCTCAAAAGCCATAAATTACCAAAACTTAATCACCATAAAATGGGTACCTGAATAGTCCTGTAAATATTACAGAATTTTAAATCATAATTCAAAACCTCCAAAAAAGAAACCTACAGTCATTCTTGGCTCCACTATCAAATTCTACAAAATGTTTATAGAACTGAAAAAAATTTTACACAAACTTCTTCAGTAAACAGAAGAAGGAATACCTCACAGTTCATTTTAAGGGGTTGTTACCAAACCAAAATAAAAGCAATATGAAAATACATATGCAAACACACAATTATCTCATATGAATTTTATTTTTTATTTATTTTATTTATTATTTATTATATTCTTATTGGAGTTCAATTTGCCAACATATGGCATTAACACCCAGTGCTCATCCTGCAAGTGCCCCCTGAGTGCCCATCACCCAGTCACCCCAACCCCCCACCCACTTCCCCTTCCAATACCCCTAGTTCATTTCCCACAGTTAAGTGTCTTCATATCTTGTCACCTTCACTGATATTTCCCACACATTTTCTCTCCTTTCCCTTTATTCCCTCTCACTAATTTTTATATTCCCCAAATGAATGAGAACATACATCTTAGTCCTTCTCCGATTGACTTACTTCACTCAGCACAATACCCTCCAGTTCCATCCACATCGAAGCAAATAGTGGGTATTTGTCGTTTCTAATGGCTGAGTAATATTCCATTGTATACATAAACCACATCTTCTTTATCCATTCATCTTTCGATGGACACCGAGGCTCCTTCCACAGTTTGGCTATTGTGGACATTGCTGCTAGAAACATCGGGGTGCAGGTGTCCCGGCGTTTCATTGCATCTGAATCTTTAGGGTAAATCCCTAACAGTGCAATTGCTGGGTCGTATGGCAGGTCTATTTTTAACTCTTTGAGGAACCTCCACACAGTTTTCCAGAGTGGCCGCACCAGTTCACATTCCCACCAACAGTGCAAGAGGGTTCCCTTTCTCCACATCCTCTCCAACATTTGTTGTTTCCTGCCTTGTTAATTTTCCCCATTCTCACTGGTGTGAGATGGTATCTCATTGTGGTTTTGATTTGTATTTCCCTGATGGCAAGTGATGCAGAGCATTTTCTCATGTGCATGTTGGCCATGTCTATGTCTTCCTCTGTGAGATTTCTGTTCATGTCTTTTGCCCATTTCATGATTGGATTGTTTGTTTCTTTGGTGTTGAGTTTAATAAGTTCTTTATAGATCTTGGAAACTAGCCCTTTATCTGATATGTCATTTGCAAATATCTTCTCCCATTCTGTAGGTTGTCTTTGAGTTTTGTTGACTGTATCCTTTGCTGTGCAAAAGCTTCTTATCTTGATGAAGTCCCAATAGTTCATTTTTGCTTTTGTTTCTTTTGCCTTCATGGATGTATCTTGCAAGAAGTTACTGTGGCCGAGTTCAAAAAGGGTGTTGCCTGTGTTCTCCTCTAGGATTTTGATGGATCATTGTCTCACATTTAGATCTTTCATCCATTTTGAATTTATCTTTGTGTATGGTGCAAGAGAGTGGTCTAGTTTCATTCTTCTGCATGTGGATGTCCAATTTTCCCAGCACCATTTATAGAAGAGACTGTCTTTCTTCTAGTGGATAGTCTTTCCTGCTTTGTCGAATATTAGTTGACCATAAAGTTCAGGGTCCATTTCTGGGTTCTCTATTCTGTTCCATTGATCTATGTGTCTGTTTTTGTGCCAGTACCACACTGTCTTGATGACCACAGCTTTGTAGTACAACCTGAAATCTGGCATTGTGATGCCCCCAGATATGGTTTTCTTTTTAAAATTCCCCTGGCTATTCGGGGTCTTTTCTGATTCCACACAAATCTTAAGATAATTTGTTCTAAGTCTCTGAAGAAAGTCCATGGTATTTTGATAGGGATTGCATTAAACGTGTAAATTGCCCTGGGTAACATTGACATATTCACAATATTAATTCTGCCAATCCATGAGCATGGAATATTTTTCCATCTCTTTGTGTCTTCCTCAATTTTCTTCACAATTGTTCTGTAGTGTTTAGGGTATAGATCGTTTACCTCTTTGGTTAGGTTTATTCCAAGTATCTTATGCTTTTGGGTGCAATTGTAAATGGGATTGACTCCTAAATTTCTCTTTCTTCAGTCTCATTGTTAGTGTATAGAAATGCCACTGATTTCTGGGCATTGATTTTGTATCCTGCCACACTGCCGAATTGCTGTATGAGTTCTAGCAATCTTGGGGTGGAGTCTTTTGGGTTTTCTATGTACAGTACCATGTCATCGGCGAAGAGGGAGAGTTTGACTCCTTCTTTGCCAATTTGAATGCCTTTAATTTCTTTTTATTGTCTGATTGCTGAGGTTAGGACTTCTAGGACTATGTTGAATAGCAGTGGTGAGAGTGGACATCCCTGTCTCGTTCCTGATCTTAGGGGAAAGGCTCCCAGTGTTTCCCCATTGAGAATGATATTTGCTGTGGGCTTTTCCTACATGGCTTTTAAGATGCTAAGGAATGTTCCCTCTATCCCTACACTCTGAAGAGTTTTGATCAGGAATGGATGCTGTATTTTGTCAAATGCTTTCACAGCATCTATTGAGAGGATCATATGCTTCCTGTTTTTTCTCTTGCTGAATTGATCAATCACATTGATTGCTTTACTAGTATTGAACCAGCCTTGCATCCCAGGGATAAATCCACTTGGTCATGGTGAATAATCTTCTTAATGTGTTGTTGGATCCTATAGGCTAGCATCTTGTTGAGAAATTTTGCATCCATGTTCATCAGAGATATTGGTCTATTATCTCCTTTTTAGTAGGGTCCTTGTCTGGTTTTGGGATTAAGGTGATGCTGGCCTCATAGAACAAGTTTGGAAGTACTCCATCTCTTTTATCTTTCAGAGTAGCTTTAGTAGAATAGGTATGGTTTCTTCTTTAAACGTTTGATAGAATTCTCCAGGGAAGCCATCTGACCCTGGACTTCTGTGTCTTGGGAGGTTTTTGATGACTGCTTCAAATTCCTCCCTGGTTATTGGCCTGCTCAGGTTTTCTATTTCTTCCTGCTCCAGTTTTGGTAGTTTGTGGTTTTCCAGAAATGCATCCATTTCTTCTAGATTGCCTAATTTATTGGCATAAAGCTGCTCATAATAAGTTTTAAAAATCATTTGTATTTCCTTGGTATTGGTGGTGATGTCACCTTTCTTATTCATGATTTTATTAATTTGAGTCTTTTCTCTATTCTTTCTAATAAGGCTAGCTAATGGTTTATTTATGTTATTAAGTCTTTCATAGAACCAACTCCTGGTTTTGTTGATCTGTTCCACAGTTCTTCTGGTCTCGATTTCATTGAGTTCTGCTCGAATCTTTATTAATTCTCTTCTGCTGGGTGTAGGATCTATTTGCTTTTTTTTTCTCCAGGTTCTTTAGGTGCAAGGTTAGCTTTTGTATTTGAGCTCTTTCCAGGTTTTGGATGGATGCTTGTATTGCGATGTATTTCCCCCTCAGGACTGCTTTTGTTAAATCCCAAAGATTTTGAACAGTTGTGTCTTCATTCTCATTAGTTTCCATGAATCTTTTTAGTTCTTCCATAATTTCCTGGTTGACCTTTTCATCTTTTAGCAGGATGGCCCTTAACCTCCATGGTTTTGAAATCTTTCCAACCTTCTTCTTGTGATTTAGTTCTAACTTCAAAGAATTATGGTCTGAAAATATGCAGGGTACGATCCCAATCTTTTGGTATCAGTTACGACTGATTTGTGACCCAGTATGTGGTCTATTCTGGAGAAAGTTCCATGTGCACTTGAGAAGAATGTGTAATCAGTTGCGTTTGGATGTAAAGTTCTGTAAATATCTGTGAACTCCATCAGTCCAGTGTATCATTTAAAGCTCTTATTTCTTTGGAGATGTTGTGCTTTGAAGATCTGTCATTTGCAGAAAGTGCTACATTCAAGTCACCAAGTATAAGTGTATTATTATCTAAGTATGTCTTAACTTTGATTATTAATTGATTGATATACTTGGCAGCTCCCACATTAGGGGCATAAGTATTCATGATTGTTAGGTCCTCTTTTGGATAGATCCTTTAAGTATGATATAGTGTCCCTCTTCATCTCTTACTACACTCTTTGGCATAAACTTTAAATTTTCTGATATAAGGATGGCTACCCCTGCTTTCTTTTGAGGACCATTTGAATGGTTCATGGTTCTCCAACCTTTTATTTTCAGGCTGTAGGTGTCCTTATGTCTAAAATGAGTCTCTTGTAGACAGCAATTAGATGGGTCTTGCTTTTTTATCCAGTCTGAAAACCTGAGCCTTTTGATGGGGTCATTAAGCCCATTCACATTCAGAGTTACTATTGACAGATATGAATTTAGTGTCATCATGATACATATTCAGTCCCTGTTTTTGTGGATTGTTTCCTTGGACTTCCTCTTTCTTTTACAGAGTCCTCCTTAATATGTCTTGCAGAGCTGGTTGGTTTTGTGGTCCCATATTCTTTCAGTTTCTGCCTATCTTGGAAGCTCTTTATCTCTCCTTCTATTCTGAATGAGAGCCTCGCTGGATAGAGTATTCTTGGCTGTAGGTTTTTCTCATTTAGGACCCTGAATATATCCTGCCAGCCCCTTCTGACCTGCCAGGTCTCTGTGGAGAGGTTTGCTTTTAATCTAATATTTCTCCCCATAAAAATTAGAGATTTCTTATCTCTTGCTGCTTTAAGGATCTTCTCTTTATCTTTGGAATATGCAAGCTTCAGTATTAAATGTCGAGGTGTTGAGCGGTTTTTTGATTTTGCGGGGACGGGGGCGGAATCTCTGTCTCCTGTATCTGAATGCCTGTTTCCCTTCCCAAGTTAGGGAAGTTCTCAGCTATGATTTGTTCAAATACACATTCTGGTCCTCTGTCCCTTTTGGCGCCCTTGGGAACCCCAATTAAGCATAGATTTTTCCTTCTGAGGCTGTCATTTATTTCATCTAATGTATCCTCTGATCTTTTAATTGTTTGTGTCTTTTATCCCTCAGTTTCCTTCCTTGCCTGCAATTTGTCTTCTTTGTTACCCACTCGTTCTTCTACCTCATTAACCCTGGTTGTTAGGATCTCCAGTTTGGATTGCATCTCATTCAATTGATTTTTAAATTCGGCCTGATTCAATCTAAATTGTGCAGTCATGAAGTCTCTTGTATCCTTTATGCTTTTCTCCAGAGCCACCAGTAGCTTTATAATTGTGCTTCTGAATTGGCTTTCTGACATTGAATTGTAATCCAAATTTTGTAATTCTATGGGAGGAAGAATCACATGATTCTTCCATGTGAGGTGAGGTTTTCCTTGTATTCATTTTGCTCAGTGCAGAGTGGCCAAAAACAAGTTGTACTGGAAAAAAGAAAAAAAAAGAGAAAAAAAAAAAAAAAGAAAGAAAAAGAAAGGGGTGGGACAAACAAAACAAAAAACAAGGGGGTTATCCTCTGATTGTATATACTGTAAATCCCTTGACTTCCCCTGGAATTTTCCAGCACTGTTTGGTCAATAACTTGGTTTTCCCCTGTCCTTCTAGCTGGTCTTCTGGGGCAGAGGCCTGCTGTGCTGATTCTCAGGTATGTGCACCTGGGCGAGCTGCCCAGCCCCCTTCCAGATGCACGGTTCAGTGGGAGCTGTTTATCCTATGAGGACCCTGCTCAGTCCCAGGGACAAGGTGACACCAGGAGGAACAACAGTGGCGGCGGCCAGCTCTCCAGCTCTGCAGTCAGCTCCCGCAGTAACTCCCGCCGCTCTCAGTCTGCAGGGTCCTGGATGCTCTGGGGGCGGGGGGCGCCGATCTGCACAGCTTGGGGGACCGGCGGCAGGAGCATCCTCAGTGCCCTGTGTCCTCCCGGCCTCTGCCTGTCCCTGGGGGAGTGCCGGATCCTGGGCTCTGTCCCCCAGCGCCCTGGGCTCCGGGGCCTGCACCGCTGGAATCGTGCTTCAGAGCTGCGCAGCTCCCTCCAGAGCGGTAGCTGCCACCAGAGCTGCTCCTGAGCCCGCCAGAGGCACCTCCAGCCCTTTTGGGAGCTCG
Organism: Nyctereutes procyonoides; assembly: GCF_905146905.1. Classification (NCBI taxonomy): domain Eukaryota; kingdom Metazoa; phylum Chordata; class Mammalia; order Carnivora; family Canidae; genus Nyctereutes; species Nyctereutes procyonoides. Next base: position 55,006,328 of record NW_026575047.1, on the reverse strand, counting down.
GCTGTGGTGTGTTGCCTGCTCTCTCCGGGTCACAGGTCCTCTGTTAGTGTCCCTGGGAGCCTGAGGGCATCCCCTCCCCTCCTGGGATCCTGCCCGAGCTCCCTGAGAGTGCCTTTCCATCCGGGAAGATTGGTGAAGCTCCTGCGTTTCCAGGACGGAGCTCTCCTGTCCTGGGGGCTCTCGCCGACCCCCCTAAGGCCGGCTCCTCGCGGGGTCCCCTCCCCCTTGGATGCTTTTTTATTTCTTTTTTTTTTTCGTCTTCCTACCTTGATAGAAACGCAAACTCTTCTCACTGTAGCATTTCAGCTGTTCTCTCTTTAAATCCCAGACCAAATTCGTAGGTTTTCAGGATGATTTGAAAGTTATCTAGGTAATTTGGTGGGGACAGGTGACTTGGGGACCCTACTCTTCCACCATCTTGCCCCGCCCTTCTTCTCTCTTATGAATTTTAATGCAATAGTTCTCAACAAAAGTATTAGCAAATTTTTTTTAATTTTTTTTTATTATTTATTTATGATAGTCATACAGAGAGAGAGAGAGAGGCAGAGACACAGGCAGAGGGAGAAGCAGGCTCCACGCACCGGGAGCCCGACGTGGGATTCGATCCCGGGTCTCCAGGATCGCGCTCTGGGCCAAAGGCAGGCGCCAAACCACTGCGCCACCCAGGGATCCCAGTATTAGCAAATTGAATTAAAAAATTTGTAAAAAGAATTTTATATAGCCCACTGAATTTTTCCTGGAAATGTAAGGATGATTTAATATTTAAAATCAATCAACAAAGCCAGCCATGTTAATAGGCTAAAATAGGAATTAACAAAAAAATTGACAAAAATCCAACATCCATACATAATAAAAATTCTCAGTGAGGTAGGAATACAAGGGAACTGCCTGAACATAATAGGAGCATCTAAAGAAACCTACAGTTGATATGATTGAATCACGATAACATGAATGTTGTTCCCCTAATATTAGGAGCAAGGCAAGAGTATCTGTTGTCAACACTGTTATTCAACACATCACTAAACGTTTTAGCCATTGCAGTAAGAAGAGGAAAGAAGAAACATACAGAATGAAAAAGAAGAAATAAAGCTGCCTCTAGGAGCAGATGACATGATTGTCTTCATAGAGAATCTCAAGAAATAAATACCTACCTAAATACCTAAATCACAAAAATAAATACCTATAAATAAGAACTGAGTTTAGCAAGGGTGCAGGATACAATAGCAACACAAAACTATCTGTCACATTTCTCCACACTAAAAAGGGGAATGGAGAAACTGCAATTAAAAATGTAAAACTAGGGGAACCTGGGTGGCTCAGTCAGTTGAGAATCAGACTCTTGGTTTCAGCGCAGGTTACGATTTCATGGGTCTTGGGATTGAGCCCCTCTTTGGGTTCCCAGCTCAGTGGGGAGTCTACTTAGATTCTTTCCCTCTGCCTGTGTCCCCACTTGTATGCTTATCTCTAAAATAAATAAGTAAATCTTTAAAATAATAAATAAGTAAATGTAAAACCATTTACATTCACACCAAAGAAAATGAAGTGCTTGGGTATAAACTCAACAAAAAATGTAAAGGATCTGAATACTGAAAATTAAAAATGTTGATAAAAGAATCAAAGAAGACCTAAATAAATGAGAGATGTACCATATTAATAGATTAAAAGACTCAATATAATAAAGATAATTTCTCTCCAAATTAATTTGTTTTCCATTAGCATCCCAGCAAGGTTTTTGTATATGTAGACAGTATTATTCATCTATATGAATAAGTACAAACCTCAGAATAGCTAAAAACAATCATGAAAAATAAGAATAAAATGGGAGAAAAAATGTATACAATATTAAGATTTAATATATAGCTACAGTAATGTAGACAGTATGGTACTGGTGGAAAGGCAGAAATGTAGAGTAGTAAATCAAAATTAAAAACTCAGAAATACAGGGATCCTTGGGTGGCTCAGTGGTTGAGCATCTGCCTTCAGCCTAGAGCATGATCCTGGGGTCCCAGGTTTAGGTCCCACATCGGGCTCCCTGAGTGGAGCCTGCTTCTCCCTCTGCCTGTGTCTCTGCCTCTCTCTCTCTCTCTCTGTGTGTGTGTGTCTCTCATGAATAAATAAATACAATCTTACAAAAAATGAAAAGAAATTAAAAAAATAAAAACTCAGAAATACACCCTTATAAAGATGTTAAACTAATTTTTGACAAAAATTTTGTGTTTTCTTGGCAAATGCAATTCAACTGAAGAAATATATTCCTAATAATGGTGTGGGAACATCCATAGGCAAAAATGTAAACTTTGACCTTGACCTCATATTGTATGCAAAAATAAACTTGAAGTGGATCACAGATATAAGTTAAAACTATTTAATTTTTATTTTATTTTTTTAAAGATTTTATTTATTTATTCATGAGAGACACACAGAGAGAGAGGCAGAGACACGGCAGAGGGGGAGAAGCAGGCTCCCCTCAAGGAGCCCAGTGTAGGACTCCTCTATCTCAGACCCTGGGATCACAACCTGAGCCAAAGGCACTCAACCACTGAGCCACCCAGGCATTCCAAAACTATACAATTTTTAGAAAAAACACAGAAGTTTATCTTTGGGTATGGTGTAAGAGAATGGTCCAGTTTCATTCTTCTGCATATGGCTGTCCAATTTTCCCAACACCATTTATTGAAGATCATCCTCCTTCCAGTGCATATTCTTTCCTGCTTTGTCGAATATTGGTTGACCATCGAGTTGAGGGCCCATTTCTGGGTTCTGTATTCTGTTCCTTTGATCTATGTGTCTGTTTCTGTGCCAGTAGCACACTGTCTTGATGATCACAGCTTTGTAACACAGCTTGAAATCTGGCATTGTGATGCTCCTAGCATTGGTTTTCTTTTTCAATATTCCTCTGGCTATTCAGAGTCTCTTCCTGATTCCATACAAATGTTAAGATTATTGTTCCAACTCTGTGAAGAAAGTCTATGGTATTTTGATAGGGATTGCATGGAATGTGTAAATTGCCCTGGGGAGCATAGAGATTTTCACAATATTAATTCTTCCAATCCATGAGCATGGAATGTTTTTCCATCTCTTTGTTTGTGACTTCCTCAATTTCTTTAAGAAGTGTTCTGTAGTTTTTAGGATATAGATCCTTAACCTCTTTGGTTAGGCTTATTCCTAGGTATTTTATGGTTTGGGGTAAATTGTAAATGGAATTGATTCCTTAATTTCTCTTTCTTCAGCCTCATTGTTAGTGTGGAGAAATGCCACTGATTTGTGTGCATTGATTTTGTATCTTGCCACATTGCTGAATTGCTGTATGAGTTCTAGCAATCTTGGGGTAGAGTCTTTTGGGTTTTCTCTATACAGTATCATGCGATGTGGAGAAAGGGGAACTCTCTTGCACCGTTGGTGGGAAGGCAAACTTGTACAGCCACTCTGGAAAACAGCATGTAGGTTCCTCAAGAAGTTAAAAATAATGCTGCCCTATGACCCAGAAAATTGCACTATTGGGTGTTTACCCCAAAGACACTGATGTAGTGAAATGTCAGAACACCTGCACCCCAATGTTCATAGCAGCAATGTCCACAATAGCCAAACTGTGGAAGAAGCCATGATGTCCTTCCACAGATGAATGGGTAAAGACAATGTGGACTATATATACAATGGAATATTACTCAGCCATCAGAAAGGATGAGTACCCACCATCTGCTTCGACATAGATGGAACTGGAGGGTATCATGCTGAGTGAAATAAGTCTATTGAAAAGGACAATTATCATGTGGTTTCACTCATACATGGAATGTAAGAAATAGTGAAATGGATTATAAGGGAAAGGAGGGGAACTGAGTGGGAAAAATTAGGGAGGGAGACGAACCATGAGAGACTTCCAACTCTGGGAAGCAAGCAAAGGGTTGAGGAAGGGGAGGTAGGTGGGGGATAAGGTAACTGGGTGAAAGGCACTGAGTAGGGCACTTGATGGGATGAGCACTGGGTGTTATACTATATGTTGGCAAATTGAATTTAAATTTAAAAAAGTAAAAAAGAAAACTATAAAGAATAAAATAAAGGTATAACTATTGCTTGAAAAAAAGAATAGATAGCCTTGGTTTGCAATTGAAAAACAAATATTCACAACCACCTTAATGGTACCCATGTATGCCCTGGCTCTTCAAGAAAAGTCCTGTTTTTTTGTAATTTTACACATTTCAATAAAAATCATTTGTCAAATGTTTAAGTAAAAAAAAAAGAAGGAAATAAAAAACATAGGAGGAAATATTTAGGATCTAGGTCTAGAAAAGACATCTTAGGCATTAAAAGCATAATGCATAGAAGAAAAAAATTAAAAACTTGTCCCCATCAAAATTAAAATATTTTTCTCTGCAAAAAGACCTGTGAAAGAGATGGAAAACCAAGCTACAGACTGGGAGAAAATTCTTGTAAAACATATTCAACAAAGGATTAGTATCTAGAATATGTAAAGAACTCTTAAAAACACAACAGTAATAAAACCAACCCAATTTGCAAAACAGGCAGATATAAACAGACATTTCACTGAAGATGATATACAGATAGAAAATAAGCACACACATAAAATATTTAATATCACTGTCTATTGGGGAAATGCAAAATGAAACTACATTAAGATATCACTGTACAACTATCATAATGGCTAAAATAAAAAAGTGACACTACCAAATGCTGACAAGGATGCAGAGAAACTAGATCACTCCATTGTTGGAAGGAATGAAAACTGGAACAGCTACTCTGGTAAGCCCTTTGGTAGTTTTCATTTAGCAAATATACAATTACCATTGAACCCAGCAATTGCATTCTTGGGCATTTATTCCATAAGATGAAAACATAAAAAAACTAAGGTAAGAATGCTGAAAATAACTCTATACCCATAAATTTGGCAACTTAGATGAAAAGGACCAATTATTGAAAGGCACAAAGTACCAAAAGTCACACAAGATGTAAATAACCCAAATAATTTCATATCCATTAAAGGAAGTAATTTTTTAAATTTTTGTAACAGAAAGTTTTTATCTCCAAAGGAAAAAAAAAGTCCAAGTCCAGAAGCTTCCACAGATGAATTTTAATGAACATTTTAAGGCAGAAATAACATTAATTCTATAAAATATCTTCCAGAAAATAAAAGACTGGGAACACTTTCCACCCTTGACCAAGAGGCCAGATACTACTAATATCCTTTTGGGCATAGACACAAAAATCCTCAACAAAATATTTGCAAATCAAAGTCAGCACAGTAAGAAAAGGTATAATACATCACAACCAAGTAAGATTCACCCCAGGAATGTAAATTTGGTTCAATATTCAAAAACCAATCAATATAATTATCCATATTAACAGAATAAAAGAAAGAAACCATACGATCATCTCAGACAATGCAGAAACACATTATAAGCCCCAACTATCCAGATAGCATCAATCCCAAGATGATTGACATCAGGAACCAGTAGAATGAGCTTTTGTCTCTTGCAAGCCCCAGGTCCTTCCTGGCAGCACCTGCTGCTGACAAGTAGAAGAAGCAAAAAGATGTGGCTACATAATGATGTGATTTATTTTTTACACTTATCTGACTCAAGTCCTAGGAAAGGCAAGAGATCACCAGTACCCATGAGTTCCCCTGAGTCTGCAGGCAAATGTAATACTTTGACACATATCTCAAATCATCTCTCACTCCCCCCCCCCTTTTTTTTACATTATCAAGCTCCCTCAAATTCCTTCCCCTATGATAGAATTTCTTAGCTCTGGTTGGCTCTGCTTCAATTTCAGTTTCTCTTATTTGCACACAGTCTTTCAGTTATGATATTATGAGCATAAGGAAGAAACCAAAATCAGGACAACTGAGAGAAAGAGACATGTCTTGGTCTTGAATGGACCTTCAGTTCTACTTGGTAAAAGTTGTACTGTGGACTTCACTCGTTTCACTGTCATGGACATAATAATATTAATTTTTTGTACTTTCTTCTCCTGAATTTGTTGAAATTACTGACTTCCCACATTCTCAATCTCTTCCCAAACTCTTTTGTATTAAGGAATCATCTTTTCATAAAGCCAAGCCTTCTGGTCCTTCTGAAGCCAAAGGTTAAAATAGCACTTGACAGGATGAGCACTTGGGTGATATTCTATATGTTGGCAAATTGAACACCAATAAAAATAAATTTAAAAAAAAAAGCCATACTCTGCATGTCTCTAGAGGTTGCATTCCTGACAGTGAATTTCTTCTTTGAAGTGGCTTTGCTATCTGGAGAGACTGCCGATTTTCCAAGCCATCCAATCCTTCTCATTTCTTGCTTGGCAGGTCTTCCCTCAATTTCTCTCACCCTCCTCACCTTTTACTATAAACAGCAAGATGAAAATAAGGCTGTACCTTTAATACCAAGCTTGAGGATCTTCTTAATTAAATGACCAAGCTTGTCTTTTACAAGTTCTGTTTTCTGCATAACTGCCAAACACAATTTCACTAAGCTCTTTGCCAATACATGACAGGGCTCCTCTTCCTCTAGTTTCCAAGCACATTTCCTCACTCTCTTCGGAGCCTTTATGTGCAGCATTCCCGAGCCTGCTCTGTGTATTCCCACCAGCAGCATAACATGCATATTTTTATCAATATGTGATGCTTAGGCATCCTCTGAGGGAACGTGGGGGTTTTATACAGAGGTTTTCACCTCCTCTAAGTCCTTGCTACCAGAATCCTTAACATCCATATCTCTGTTAATAGTTTGTCCAAGGAAGTCAATATTTTTACTAATATTAGGCTTCTCGAGATCCCTCCAGAGGCCACTGCCTGATTTCAAAGCGGCATTCACATTTTTAGGTATTTCTTGCAGAAGCACCCCACTTCCAGGGACTGAAATCTGTATTTATTTTTGTTGTTGTTGTTGCTGTTGTTGCTGTGGTGACATATTCACAAGTGTAGCAACCTATAGCGAGTGTTGGGGGTCATGGAAACCAAAATGCTGCCTGTTGCACCACTCCTAGTAAGATCCAAGTGAGAGCCCTGAATATACAATTGTAATTAATCAAAGCCAATCTGAGATGCAGAAAGGAGGAAGACAGTGGTGCAGCACTTTTTAAATGGCACACAGGGGTACCCACTGATGTCTGTAACCCATCATGGTGCTCACAGAAACAGAGACTACTCAGTGGGTTCTCAAACTCAAACATTAGAAGGAAGAGTGGAAAAATCGCTCATTGATTATACCAAAAGAAGTGAATTACACTGGGTATGCATCTTCATTCCAAAGAAGAACTTAAAGTGGCAGGAGAATGAATGATTAGCTTTCTTCCTTCCTATTGCTCCCTGTAAAACACATATGCATGCTTGTGCACACATGTCTACCTTATACACACACACATCTCTGCAAACCACTACATTTACAGGACTTTTTTACACTTCAGATGAGTCTATTAGTTTCCAATAAACATACTTGCCATCTATTTTTGGATCTCATCACCCTAATGAAAGGATTGCTGAATACTTTGTAGCCAATTACCACGTGCAAGATAAATGCATGTATTTATTCATTCTCAATAGTGATGATTAAGAGGGAGTCATTTTGCCATAGTCTAGCAGATATTTAAAATATAAATGAACTCACTGCGAGAGAGAATACTTTCCTCCCAGCCCAACCTGAGGACAGTGCCATGCTAGACAGAGCTTTTTTGTCCAGTCCTATTAGCATGAAATTACTCTTCTATTCCTTTAAATACCACCGTGAGGATGAGATAAAGCAAGTACAGATACTTCTCAAAAAGGGGGGGGGCTGCCTCTCTTTGTTTTCATTTGAGAATCCCAACCCCTCCCATCTATCCACCATTCTGGATTTTCTTATCTAATAGTTTGTTTCTTTATTGCAGTGTCGATATACTGCATTTGATGTTATTTCTCTACAGCAGAACACATTCATACTGAAAAAATATGTCTCAAGAAATCTACTTTTGAAGTTCTCTACTGAGAGATAGATTTTAAGCAGTGATGTGTAGTTATGGAAATATGCCATCTGTCACCTTATCTTTCTTGAGGCCTCTTGACAATTCCCATTTAGGACAAAAAAGTCCCCTTTTTGTGACATGATCATTCTTTATTTGATCTAAATGGATGTATCAAAAATGAGTAGGGGCACCTGGGTGGCTCAGTGGTTGAGTGTCTGTCTTTGGCTCAGGTCATGATCCCAGAGTCCTGGGATCGAGTCCCACATCAGGTTCCCTGCAGGAAGCCTGCTTCTCCCTCTGCCAAAGTCTCTGCCTCTCTGTGTGGTCTCTCATGAATAAATAAATTAAAAAACCACACACATTATGACCAAGTATAAGGTATTTTAAATGCTTACAAATATGTAAACATTTGTATATTAAAATCAAATATGCATATAATAGTATCTATTTAAATTAAATAAGTTATTATTTATTAAGTTCAACACAAAACAGTTAACAAACCAAATAATTATAACACCAATGAAAAGTTCCAGTTTCTCCCTCATTTAGACCCAAGGTATTGTCTGGACCCTTCTTCAAGCTCACCCTTAACATGGCTGCTGGGGAAGCAGAAGCATACAGGAAGGTGTGTAACCTATATGACCTCAAATGTCTTTTTGCAATATGAGAACCACAATCTCAGGACTAGAAGCAGCACCTGATATGGGCCTCATCAGTGTCTGCTTACAGACCTCAACCCAAAGCCAGTGTCTTTTGTTTATATTAGAAATATGTTTAGTAATGTAATAGTGGGAACAATTTTTCTTCAGAGATTTCCATTTTAACAGCCTTTTGAGCTTAAACCCTATCTTCCTCATTTCCTTTTTTTCCATATTCCTCATTTCTATTCTGTGTTAGAAATTCAAATAATTGATCTCACTGGTGGCAAATGAACATGTTGTATCTTCTGCTGAACTTGCTTTGAGAAGAGGAAGATGTAGAGGCTTTAAGCACTTGCCTTAGGAGCAGCCAAGGAATTTACTAATTCTCTCCAAGATTTTCTGCTAACACATTTCCTCCTACCCTATTTTTTTTTTATTATAAACCTCAAGCTTCTAATTTCCCAAACAAAACCACCTGGTGTCACTCACCTCATTGTGATGTAAGTGTTGAGAGCAGACTTCCCCATGAACAGCCAAACAAAACATAAGAAAATTGATACTTGTTTTAGGAGTCACAGAACAAGATGCAGTTGTATGCCCAATTTAATCAAACTATAATGCCTCTTCACAGTTTCTATGTTATCTGCAAGTGGCACCTATCATGGTCTCTTTGTAACAAATGGAGCCATGATTCTTCTGCAGGGACATAGCCCTGGCATCGCCACAGTGCTCCACATCAGCAATCTCTGGGTAGGGATTCATCCTTATTATGTGATTTGAAATTTTAATAGATTTCATCCTTATGTCACATCCACCATTGCCATTGCTGTTCTTTCTAACAGGCAGGAAGGTATTGTCATTTTAAAAATAGGGAAGTTGAGGCTCAGAAAAGCTAAGTGCCTACCCAGGGTCAAATGTATGTTCATAGTTAAGGTAGTAACATTCAAGGATACAGAGTTAGTGTTTAAAGACCCAGCTATATGATTGGTATATAGTAATTATATAGTATAATATATAACTTATATATAAATATTACATATTTTAAATTAATATAGTATATGCTAATGTCAATATAGTAAATATGGCATATTAATATATAACATAAATATCTAGTAAAATATTTATGTATTAAGTGTATATTAAGTTTATTAAATATTCAATATGTTTATAATAAGCATAAATAATAATATGTTAATTATTAATATAATATATTGGTATGTGTTATACATATTAAATATGATATTTAATCATTATATTTTTCTGTATATAATACAATACAATATAAAATGTAACTAGGGGATGCTTGGGTGGTTCAGTGGGTTAAACATCTGCCTTCAGCTCAGGTCATGATCCCAGGGTGTGGGATCAAGGTCCATGGGCTCTCTGCTCAGCAGGGAGCCTGATTCTCCTACCTCTGCCTGCTGCTCCTCCCGCTGTTCTGTCTCTCTCTCTCTCTCTCTGTCAAATAAATAAATAAAATCTTAAAAATATATGTATAAAACGTAACTCTATATGATATAATAAAGATAATATAAAGGTATCATATTATATATTGGCACATAAATTTGCATATAAGAAAAAATATATTCCATATAAATCCATATTATGTATAATACATAATTACTATATATTAAATAAAAGTATTCATTTCATATTAATATAACATGATAAATTATGTTAATATAACCTAAAAACATAATTTCACTTATTCATAATTATGTATTAATTGTTAAAACATAAGTAATATAATTATTAACTATAAAGTATTAATTATATTAGTGCATAATCTGTTAATATACAATCTATTAATACATTAATTAATGTATACATTATTATTCTCTGAAAACAACAAAACCACATGAGTAGAGATAAGGGGTCTCACATATTCTGTGGCCTATCATGGTTTCAGCCATGTGATGCTCCTGAGCATCTGTGAATGGGTGATGCAGAGTTCTTGTTGACTTGAGGCTGACATAGGGAAGGAGTGCCAGGCTGAAGTCTAAAAGGTTTTGATCAGATGGAAGGGGGCAATTTGCATGTGCAGAGGTGAAATCCTCAGCATATGAAGCACTGCAATACAAAAGCCCAAGATTAAGTCCTCTTTACTTTTTACCTTAAATTTGGAATCTTTTGTTCTTATGATGTTTAATATTCTTTTATTTCTTTTTATATTATCTTGAAATTTTAAAATAACTGTTATAGGCTAAATTGTGTGCCCCCCTCCTGAAATTCATATGTTGAAGTCCTAAGTCCCAGTACCTCAGAAAGTGACTGATTTGGAGATAGAATCTTTCAATGAGGTGCTTGAGTTAAAATGAGGTCATTAGGATAAGCCCTAACCAATTTGTGATGGAGGTTATTATAGGAAGAGATCAGAACCCAGATGCATACAGAGCAGAGACCATGTGAGACACACAGAGATGCTGTCTTCAAGACAAGGAGAGAGGCTCCAGAAGAAACCAACAAGCTAAAACCTCAATCTCAGACTTCCAGCATCCAGAATTGTGAGCATATAAATTTCTGTTGTTTAAGTCACCTGGTCTGTGGTACTTTGTTACAGCAACCTTAGCAAATTAATACAATGATCATAATTGATCTAACATCCTTACAAATATGTAATGTAGAGATTGGACTCAATTTGCATAATTTAGTACTTTGTAATTATTTGATGATGAAGATGAGAATTGTGAATATAAATATTCAGTAATGTTTTTATCATTGATATGCCTAGATATCTACATCGCTGTTATATCTGAACAGATAAAATCTAAGCATAAAACAAAGTAGAGTGGCACCATACTTTAATAGAATAAGAAGGTCAGGGTTGGGTCCTAGATCTGCTAACAATTTACAGTAGATCTTGCGTGGATCTTTTCTACCCTGGACCTCATTTTTTTTTTTTTTTTTTTTTTTTTTTTGCAGAAAAATGAGTGTTTGAATCTCCCTACCTCTGGGTAAATGATTTAAGTGAAAAATGACTTTCAAATCTCACCATTGTTATTATCCTAAAACCCAAAGAAAAAGATCATCACTTAAAGACTCATATTCTGGCACTAATCACCTCTTCTGGATTGATTTGTTACTTGAATCTCATATTCTGTAATCTGAAATATGTCTTGCCTCACCAACAAGAATATAACTTCTTTGAGAGGAATGGGTGAATCTTATATTAATTTGCATCTCCTCCTGCATCTACTACTATTCGGTAATCATACTAGAAGTCTGACAAATGTCTATGTAATTAATTAGAGGATATTTCATGTGTGTGTGTATGTGTAGTAATAGTTTGGATTTTTTAAAAGATTTTATTTATTCATGAGATACACAGAAAGAGAGAGGCAGAGACCCAGGCAGAGGGAGAAGCAGGCTCCATGCAGGGAGCCCAACGTGGGATTCGATCCTGGGACTCCAGGATCATGCCCTGAGGCTGAAGGCAGATGCGCTTAACCACTGAGCAACCCAGGAATCCCTAGTCTGGATTGTTTTGTTGAAGAAACTGAAATGAAACTAACTTGAGTCAAGAAGGGAACTATTGGCTAATAAAGCTAAGAGGTCCCAGAGCCAGAGCACCAATGTCGTCAGGATTCCATCTTGCTTTTATCAACACATCTACTCTCTGTTAGCTTTAGTCTTTGGAAGGTCTGCCACAGGGTTATAAACCATATACCCTATCTTAGGAAAATATCCAAAAGAGAATTTTAATAAAAGATAAAAGTAGAAGAAAATAGACATCTTAAGATAGCGGAAATGATAAGAAAAACAAGTGGATGAGAGACAGTGGGTGAGCTCCATCCTACTAGCCCCTGCCCATTTTTAGGAGTTTAAGTACTGGGGAGCCTCCAGGCTCCTTACCCTGCCCCACAGCCTAGTCTAGTGTAGTCTCACCAGTACACAGGTAAGAGTATGGCAGAGCTGGGACTGGGGAGTATCTCCTTATTAACATATCCAGAGATAAAATCAACAAGTCTCTCTTTTTCAGAGAACACTGGGTTAAGAAGAAGATTCATCCTTGACTTGACAGAAAGTTTATACCCACAATGGTTGGGGTTTAGCATTCACAGTGAGAAAATCCACTTGAGCTTCCTGAACTGAAAGCTGGGGACAGGGCACAGATCTGCCTCTCTGGTCTTCTGTTTGCCCACAGAGTGATTTGCACTGAGAAGAATGGGAGTGGTGGGAACCATTGGAGCATGTCTACAAACCACCACACCATCAAAAATTAAAGCTGACTCTAGTGTTTCATCAGCTTCAGCCAAAAAAACATGGGTTTGCAGGGCTATGGCCTCCTGACAGCACAAAGCTCAGAGGAAATGGGCCGAGGGTGGAAGCCAAGATCCACTTAGAGGGTCCATGGGGACAGCCAGAGTGCTACCTGAATCTCCTCAAGCCAAGTGCCACATGGGGGACTGAGCCAGCATCTGCCCAGAAGAAGGAGCGAGTGCAAAATAGGAAAGACAGAGCCTGGCAGTGGTTACCAAGCACTGGAATGAGCATTAGCCACTGGGAACAGCTGGAGCAGGAACCTCATGCTGAAAGGAAGAATGTTTGACTCAGAGAGAGTGCCCTGTGCACTGTTCCTCAGGATGCTGCTCCAAATTCTCCCCTTCCATCAGGGTCCTGGTCACAGGAGGATTGGAAGACCAGCACCAAATTCCCCTCTGAGCCTACCAACATCACCCCAATTCCTAAAACTCCCATGGTACTATGGTCTCAAGCCCACCCCCTTACCTGTTCCAATCTCTCTCTCAGGCCATACCCACAACTCTAACCTGTCCTACTGGTTCTTCATTGCCTGCCACCCTGCATACCAGGAAGCCCAGACAACAAATCTGCTCCTCAGAGTGAACCAAGATGGCTCTCTAGCTTCTACTCTTGGAGAGCTAGCTTCCTGCTCTCCTTTTTGTGCCTGACCACTCCACTCACAGCCTTTTAGATACTTTACTTCTTCAGCAATGCCATCTGCTCATCTCAGTTCAGCTGAAGCCTTGCTTTTTGTTTGCCCCTGGTCCTGGTTTGAAGCAGGCTGGATATGTAATCCAAGAATGCCTTCTATTTGGTATCTCCATAGCCTCAAGGAAGATACTCATGAGTACCAAAACCCTGATTAGCACTGGAGGGGCCTCTTTAGGGGTGGTTATCACAGCTTCTCTTCCTGAGAGGGGGTACTCAGACAGCCCTGGCTAACTGTCTTCCCTCCACACCTCTGCCCATGCTGTTCCTGTGTCCAAAACATCATTGGCAGGTTTCTGTGTCCCTTCACTACTGTTTAAACACTAAAGACCTCATCCAGGGACCCAGTTTCTGATCCCAAGGAACATTCAATTCTACCTCACTTGACCACTTCTATTGCACATGACAGCCTGCCACGCTGCTGCAGCTGTGTATGTGTGTGTGGAGAGGGCATATGTGTCTGATTTTATAAACAAAACAATTGGTATTATGGGCTTCAAAATTGTGCTTTCAGGTAGAAGTGAGTTGTATGTCTACCTGAAAACATAATTATTATGAAGTCCATAACATCAATTACTTTGTTTATATTATATCAATTTGGTAAATTGATTCTTAATTGATCTATTCTTGATTCTTAATTTATTTAAGGGATGTCTGTCTGAATGACCTATCACAGCAGTGGCAGAATTCTGCCTGCAAGCAAAAGGGGCAGCAGAGAAGTAGTAAAGATCCCCTGTGTCTAGTGTTCTCTGCATGTCAGGCATTCAGTGCTCCATGGGTGTTAACCCACTGCATCCCTAGTCAACTTCATGGGATACCTACTATTATCACCCTCAGTTTGCACATAAGGAAAATGAGGCAAAGAGAGGCCACATAACTTCCCCAAAGTCAAGCCAGCACCCACGTTTTCAGCCACTTTGTGCCATTTACCATCAGATGATCAGCCATGTTCTGGGCTCAAAGCTGGTACAGCAAGGACAAAGCATCAGAAGGGCTCCTCCTTGGTCCTCCAAGAAATACTAACTTCCCCAGGAAGTGAAGTGCTTGAGGCTTCTGTGCCTCTAACCTTCTCTTCTATGCATATAAGGAATTTTTAATCTCTTAGTTACTAATAAGCCTAGGAAAGATATAAAATGCTGCCAATCGTGCTTGCTGAACTCAAGGTATTAATAGGGTGATTAGCAAAGTGGAAGCCAAGAGGGCTCACTTCTTTTTTGACTACATAGAATCCTATGTGCAACCCATAGAGTCCCATGGAGGAACTAAGCCTCCTTTTAACAGCCAGTACCAGCTTTCCAGCCATGTGAGTGTCTGCCTTTGAAGTGGATTCCCCAGCCCAGTCATGCCTTTGGATCATGCAGCCCCAGCTGACAGCCTGATTGCAACCCCATGGGAGTCCCTGAGTGACAGGTACCCAGTCAAGCTTCACTGGGATCCTGATCCAGAGAAACTATGCAAGTTAGTAACTGTTTGTTGTGTTAAGATGCTAAATTTGGGGTAACTAAAACTGATAGTAAGATTTTGTATTTGCATGTAAAATTTCCTGCATTAAATTTTGGATTCCTTAAAATGATCATTTAGGTTCATCATGTTGCATCTAGCACAGTTTCTAAAACCTGATACATTTCCCAAATGTTCATCGCATCAATAAATAAATGAATGGATTTCTGATCAACTTCAGGGCTAATTCTATTCAGCACAAATTTATTAAGAACCTAATTGAAGTCAGGTATTGAACTAAATTCTGAGACCTGTCTGAGTTGGGGTCCTCAGAAGTCAACTATGAGATAAGGCTACGAGCATGTGTAGAGTCATCCCAACCAAGGCTTGTTGCTGGGTTCTCTCTCACAACTCCCCACACACTTCTCTGGTTGAAGGCTACTTCAGGGTATCTACACCCTGCCATTCCTGGCTTGTCCCATGAGTGAATGAGTCCAACTCCACTCCCAACATGAGAACACAAGTGCTTGGGCAGAGAACCTCAGGCACATGCGGTACATAGCCTTTGGCATAGGCAGGGCACCAGAAGCATCTTCCATTGAATAAAGTCTAAGACAAATGCCTAAATATTTAGGAGCTCAGACTATAGTAAAAAGAATGTCTAATTATAGTACAATATTAGCAGTAAATAATAAAAATAAGTTGCTAAGTTATGAATGTTCTTACTGCCTAGAGGGTTGTAGAAGCCTTCACAAGGAGGTGACATAAGAACCAGGACTTCGAAGTGAGTGAGAATTTTCCTGAAAGATAAAGCAGGGACAGTGTGCTGGGAGGAAGGCACAGCACATACAAAGGCATCAAAGTGAGAGTGCACATCATGTGTCACAGAATGGGAAATGCCTACTGGTATCTCACATCCCAGTTGTGGGAGCCAGCAAGAAAAGATAAGTTTGCAACTAAGGTCTCCTTAGCTATGGAGATATTTCTTGATGGCAGATGTACTTATCACTAGCAGGAAATCTAAACACCACAAGGATTAGAGTCTATATTCCTGATACTCCCAACTTTCCCAACACTCCCAATATTCCCCCAAATTTCTAACATTACCAAGACTCTCGATATTCCCAACTCTCCCAATAATCACCAAATTTTCAACATTTCCAACACTCTCAACACCCCTGATATTCTGACAACCCCAACACTCCCTGCATTTCTGACAATTCAGTGCTCCCAGGAAGCAGCATCGCACGCCAGATGAAATCCTGGCCTATGAAGTTTAAATAAAGCAGGGAGTAGCCCTTGCTGTGATGAATAAGGATTGAGGTCTTTCCTGCCTGTTTTGTGACTACTGGGCAACTGAAACCCTTGCCTATATTTAGAGATTGTTAAAGACAAAACGTTTGCATCCCACTAAAATTCATATGTTGAAGCTGTAACCCCCAATGTGATGGTGTTAGGAAGTGAAGCCTTTGGAGGGTGATTAGGTTTAGATGAAGTTATGAGAGTGGAGCCTCCATAATGGATTAGAGACACCTAAGAAGAGATACCACAGAGCTTGCTTTTTTTTTTTTTCTGCCCTGTGAGGACACAGTGAGAAAGAGGCCATCTGCAAGCCAAGAAGCAGGTCCTAACCAGAACCTGGCATGTTGGCACTCTAATTTTGGAGTTCTAGCCTCCATATCTGTGAGAAATAAATGTTTATTGTTTAAGCTACCCAGTGTACAGTATTTTGTTATGACAGCCTAAGCTGCCTTATAGAGACTGTGTTAGACTGTGTTAGTCTCTTAGAGAGGCAGAGACTTGCTTTTAATGGCAGGAGCCAGGAGGGCTCAGATATTCCTGTTCGCTAATCTCAGATGCTAGAATACAGGCTGTGACCTGGACCTGTGGCATGCAAGTCTGCAGAGAACATAAAAGTGCAGGGGCAGTTTTCAGGTGACAGTGATACCTGAGGACCTCAAACATCATCATGGCCCTTTGCTAGAGTGGGGACACCTGAGGTAATAATAAATGGGGGCCTGGTTCAGGCCTCTCACAGGGGAGGGCATTGCTAGAACTATGTGACTAAGACACGTAAAGTACTCCTGGCACACAATCATCATTCAGTTCATAGCTATTGTTGCTATTTCATTTTTTGCTGGTGATTTGTGGGCTTCCCAATAGGAATCCCTTCCCACATAGGATGGATGGTTTTGATCTAACAGCGTTCTTCTTAACCAAAGCTTTGCTTTCATAGATATTTCTTTCTGAACTACCACACTCATGCCAAGCTGCACACCAAAGGAGGTGAATTGCTATCACCTATTCCTTTACATGAGATCATTCCTTATTTGGAGTTTTATAGATACAGAAGAAAAATTGTTCTCAACATTATTATTGTTATTTGAAAGTCTAATGGATTTATTATTTTTGTGTATGTTTTTATCTAGGAATAAAAAAAAAACATGGCAATTTTGTATGTCTTTGTTTTTTGGTAGTTTCCATAGCAGTAAAATATTCACTCAATAATGACATTTACAACTTTTCAACTTCAGGTAGGATTACATCTATTTGCACTTTAAATCCTTGGCAATAAAGCTTTCTTCCACCTATATCTCTGTTTTATTACGTGCTTAAAATTTGCTCTAAAAGATAAATAAGATGGAGTAGCAGGATATGAATCTAGAAGTTTTCAAGAAATGCTGATTTATGTTCATATGACATGATTAGTTTTTAAGCCCCCTTCCACTGGTGGCAGAAATGAAATTTTAGCCTGACTGGCTACACACAGACTCTCTCTCTCTCTCTCTCTCTCTCTCTCTCTCTCTCTCTCTCCATGTGTGTGTGCTTCTTACTACAGATTATGGCTGTGTTTTATATGGTCCCTTAGTGCCTTGGCCTTAGAAGTGGGTGGGGATGGGTATCTGTTCTCTGATATGTCATCTTCAATCTGCCATCCCCTGAGAGGTGCATCTTCATAGCTAGTCTCTGGTGTGTGCAGGCTGCTGGTTACCTTTCACTTCTGAATGCAGGGCTCCTTCATCCAACCTTCTCCCAGATACTTTAGGCTACTCTTAGGGACCTAGAAGTAGCCCCTTGAAGCCTTTGCCATTCTGGAGCTTCAGGAAGTCGGTGTAAGTTCAGTGCTCTTCTGTGCTACTCCTGACATCTACTTCTCAGGAAAATCTAGAGTAAAAGGGAATTCTGTGATGCCATATGTATTCAATAGCCTATGTAACCACAGAGCCAGGACCATGTCTATGATGGGTGGGAGTAAGGCACTCAGAATTCTTCCAAGCAAGTAGGGTCCTCTATATTCCTAGATTCCCTGAGTCGTCTGGATTCTTCCCTACCCTCTGGTCATCTCTACTCGTTTTCTCTGCCAGGGCTCTGACTTCTTGGGCAGTGCCCTGGGATCTTGCTCAGGGTCTCATGACTCTACATTTCCCCCTTTTCCTCTCTAGTTTCTTCCATTCTCTCCAGTCCATGAAAACTTGATCTCCTATTCAGGATGAGAAAAACTAAATCAAATTAGATACTCAAAATGCTCTCATCTCATACTATAGTTTCAGACATGATTTCCAAAAAAATCCAGTTTTGAGATGTTAAAAGTAGATTGTATAATGCAAACTAACTCTCTCTCTCCTCTCTCTCTCTCTCTCTCTCTCTCCTCCCCCCCTCTCCCTCCCTCCCTCCCTCCCTCCCTCTCTTCCCCCACCCTCCCTCTGTGTTCCCACCCTCTATGGTACATACAATGTACCCTGGCTGATTCCTCAATGGGGGTTAGGCTAAAGGATGCTTGGAAGTACTGTGGGAAAAGAATTTGTTGTTTCTCTATCAAAATACTACCCTGCTGCACATATAAATATTTGAACACCACCTGCAAAGGATTTTTGCACCTATCAGATTCATTAGTGGTGCTAATAATGGCTGAGTTGTGAATTGTTGAAGATCACAGGCTAGGGTACCTTAAGAGACCAGGTTTCACCAGGAGCTGTGGGAGAAGCCTGTAGTATGGTCTGCGGAGTGCTCAATCCTGACATCCAGTGTTGTGGCAGTGGCCTTGAGGACTCCTCTAGCAGCATGGATCTGTGTAGAGGAAAATGGGGAGACTTGGAAACATTTGGCTTGGGGATTTAATCACACAGCATGAGTACATTCCTCATTTGTCTCGCTTCTTATCCTGTCATAACATAAAGGAAAAAATAGGCACAGTGGAGGCTAAAGGGCGTTCTAGGGGCTTCCTTTCTCTGGCCACTCTCCACACAGGGCTTCAGAGACTGCTGTGGACAGGGCTGGGTACACAGCTGATTTACCTGGATCCAGGTCTTCTTAATATCCTTACTCTGTCCACATAAATGCAGCCCTCAGCGCTCCACTCCCGTTAAATAAAGATATCAATATTGATCCCTTTTCCCTCGCATTCCTTCAGAACTATACTGATATAATAATTTAAGTTGGATTGTTTCTAGTTTAACCACTGCTCCAGGCTGGAATTGCATTTTCCCCTTGGAATGTGTGGAGTTTACTTACCTTACCTTAGGAAGGAATTTCTACTGCAGTTGGGAAGGGGGGGGAGGTGTTTTGGCCTCTGCCCTCAAGTCACACACCACTGCTCCTCTGCTTTTTTCAGGCTGGCACTGGATGGCCAAAATCACCATGCTTCTTCCTAAAAGAGGAAGAGAAAAATACAGAAGGTGGGTGCTAATGAGCTAGGTTTGAAGGTATCTGGGCTGACAAAGTCTGATATTTGGAAGGAATATATAGGAGCAAGAAATGTGTAGATGAAGTTATGGAATTTGGGAAATATCACAAGTATTTAGAATATTAAAAACAAACAAACAAAAACCTGGATCCAAAATGTGAGTTTTCAGAGGCACAGCATTCTCATCTCTCTGGGATATTATGTGTGACCATGTGTGCCTCACACACTAATCTGGTTGTTACAAAACACCATGGAACCCTCTCAGTCCTTCAGGGTTTCCTCTAGTTTCCATCTGGGGCTTTCAACTTGGGCTCAAGGATGCTCTTAGGAATAGTGTCCATACTAGTTCTTGCAACAGAAAATGCCACTTTTAGAAGCCCTACTTTTAGAAGCCCTATTCTGTACTCCCCTATCCCAAGAAACCTGGGCCATCACTGTCCAGTAGGGACCCTCATCAAAGAAAGAAAAATGGTTTCCAAACACAAAAGTTCCCAAAAGATGTGATGGGCATTTTTCCTAGAATTTGGAGGGATGGTTGAATTATTAAATAAGATGTTGGTGCTAGTTCTGTGTAGTCAAGAGATCTGAATTGATGAGAGAGTCAAATATCCTCAATCCACAAAATGTTGGATTTGGGGAAGGACTGCAGAAATCTTTGATTCTGACTCTTTTTTGTGGTGTTGAGGACTGCAGTATTCTGGTTGGGCTGCTGTAACAAAGTACTGTAGACCAAGTGGCTTAAACAACATTTATTTTCTTACAGTTCTGGAGGCTAGGAGTCCAACATTGGGGTGTCAGCAGAGCTGTTTCTCCTGAGGCCTCTTTGGCTGTCTCTCCTTGGTCATCTTCTCACTGTGTACTCATATGGCCTTTCCCCTGTGTCTTCCCCACTGGTATTTCTCCCTCTTCTTATAAGGACACCAGTCACATTGGATTAGGGTCCTACCCTATGATCTCACTTAACTTTAATTACCTTTTACCTCATTTAACTTTAATTAACCTTTAAATGTGCTATACCCTAATATAACCAGATAGGGATTAGGGTTTCAAAATAGGGGAGGGGGAGGACAGTGCAGTATATAGCAAGGACCCATTCTGCTACTTCATGACTTAAAACAAGAAAGCATTACATTATCTGCTGGCTCCAAAATAATCAAGGGTATGAAAATAATAAGTTAGATGATACAGTGAAAAGTATTCAGGAATGAAATTGGACATATCAGGATTGAATCAGGGCTCTGTAATCCACTGGTTGAGACAATGCAAGTCACTTTGCTTCCTTGAGTCTCTATTTCTTCATTTGGAAAACAGGGGAAAAGATATATATCCTTCATGGATGAGAGTATTAGAAATCATGTTGGTAAAATGAGTACTCACAAAAGGATAGATGCTATTGTGAACCATTGGCATCATTCTGAACACTCCACGGGATCCCAAAGCTCAGTTAGGCCCTTGGTCCCTCTGTGAGAAGCATTTATCTGGAGGATTCCTGCACATTGTGCTATGGGAACATGCAACAACCCTGGATACACCATACTTGACAGTGAGCCTAAGGCCAGACACATTCAGGAACTTGACATAACACTACTTCTCCCATGATAACATTATGGAAATTTTCTGTGGGATCCTGAATGAATATCTGACTTCCCATGAGGACTGGATCTGCTGCTGAGCATGTACCTCAAACCTCACCATATCTACCAATATTCTAACACAAACTTCTTCACATGTGATCTTCTGAACAAGCTCTCTCTGTATCTTACAATCTGGAAAAGTTTTTATTAAAAAGAAATAGATAGATACCTTTCATAATAATGAACAGGACTACATGTAGGACTTACTCAAGATTGTAAACTAGAACATGGGTTTTACAGTTACATTGAAATTCCTATCACTGTAGGAATGTTCTACCAAGATCTGGGGTCAAGGAAAGGGTTGAGGAAGGAGGCCAAGCAGAAAAGGGGAAGCTGGGGTGACTGATCACAATGACAAAGGAGGCCAAACAACGGGACAGGGAGAACTATCTCTGGAAATAAAAATTGTTAACTTAAGTGTCCAAATAAAATACAGCAAAAGGGTTTTATGTTTGAAACAACTACTTAAAAAATAGATAAATGAAACAATGGTTTTATGTCACTTGACAGAGACAGCAAAGGATAGTGATCCCTCAGAGACGAGAAATGAAAGAGCAACCCCTACAATTGCCTTGGGTTTCCTGATTACAACACAGAGTGGTAGAACTAAGGCAGAGCCCAGAAGATGGCTTGAATGGAGGAGACAAAACTGAGATTCCAGAACAAGGCATGTAGAGTAAAGCAACAGAGTACCAGAGATGAGAGAGCTGCAAAAAGCCCTTGAGTGGTCTGCAGAATATAATCAAGGCACACGTGTGAAGAAACTACCAGAGGCTGTAGGAAAAAGTCTCTTAAAAGGATCAGAGGGAACAGTGCCTGCACTCACATGGGCCAAAAATCATATCTGTACTGTACTGGTGGAAAATTTATAAGGTATTGGGTACTGGTCGAAAATTTATAAGGTATTGGGTAGAATGCTAGGAACAGACTTGCATCACTTATAGGTGATAATTAGCCCTTTATTGAACACTAGATCCTATCTAGCAAATCTTAAAAGCAGAACCCTAAAGGATCAAACTGTTTCTATGTAACCTAATGGCAAACTGAACTCAAGAATATTTGTAGGGGTGAGGCATGTAGGTGGCTCAGTTGGTTAGATGCCTGCCTTTGGCTCAGGTTAGGATCCAGGGTCCTGGGATTGAGCCCTGCATGAGGCTCCTTGCTCAGTGGGGAGTCTGCTTCTCCCCCTCCTGCTTTTGCTTCAGCTCTCTCTCTGTCAAATGAATAACTAAAGTCTTTAAAAAAAAAAAGAATATTTGTAAGGGCACCTAGTTGGCTCAGTCAGTACAGCATGTGATTCTTGATCTCATGTTTATGAGTTCAAGTTCCACATTAGGCATGAAGCCTACTTTAAAAAATATATATTTGTAGGAATACAAAAAAGTCCATCATGTAACAAGAAAACTCACAAATCAGACAAAAGTGAAAAAGAATCAGACATGCAAAGAAGCAGGAAAATGGTCTGTGACAGATACATTAGAGTTAGCAGAAAAGAACATTAGAGTTGTTATTATGATTTTATTCCAGGTGTTCAAAAATATTTAAATAGAGACATGACCCCAAAAAACTTCTAAAAATGTAAACGATAAGTCTGAGATGAAAAAATACAATATACTACATAAATTAAGGGCATGTTAGTCATTTCAGAACAACACATTTGTGAATTTGAAGACACAACAATGAAAACTATACAAGAACAAACACAGAGAAAAATAAGTAAATGAATGAAAAAAATGCTATGTAACAAAACTTTAAGTCGTCTAATATGTGTGCAACCAGTATTTGTAGAGGGGGAAGGGCAGAAAAAAAGTGAAGAAATAATAGCCAAAAACATTTCAAATTTGATAAAAATTACAAATCCAAATATGAAAGATATTTAACAAATTCCAAGCACAAGCCACATGGAAAAAAAAACCATCAAGGTACATCATAATCAAATTGCTCAAAACCCCTTATATAGAGAAAATCTTTAAAATATCCATGAAAAAATAGTTGTCCTATATCCAGGAACAAAAATCAGGATGATAGGAAATTTCTTATAAAAAGAAAAAAATAAGGCAAGCAATAAGACAGGGGACATTGTTAAAGCACTGAAAGTAAAAACTGTCAACCTAGATTCCTGTAGCCAGAAAAAATACATTTCAAAAATGAAGATAAAATAAAGACATTTTCAGACATATAAAGCCAAAATAATTCATTATCACATAACAAGGAAATCCAACAGGCAGAAAAAAGTTAGAATACAGATATACACACAGAATGAAGGGACCAGAAATGGTAACAACATTGGGTAAATATACAAGATTATTTCTTAATATTTAAATTTATTTAAAAGAAAATTGTTTAACCAATAGTAATAGTGTGGGCTTTATAAAATATATAAAATCATATGGATAACAATAATAGCACAAAGGCCAGGATAACTAAAATATATATTGTTGTACAGTTCTTATGTTATACTTGAAGTGTTAAAACATCACGTGAAGATATACTGTGATAGATTAAAGGTATTCTATAAATCACAAAGTAGAGGGAAGGGCAAAGTGGCAGAAGAGTAGGGGTCCTCAAATCACCTGGTCCTACAAACTTACCTAGATAACTCTCAAAACATCCTGAACTCAATTTGATATTTAAAGAGAGAGCAGCTGGAATGCTACAGAGAGAAAAGTTTTCTCTTCTAACAAGATAGGAAGGTGAAAAAATTAAAATAAAAAAGAATAAAGTGGGGGAGGGGAACTGCAAGTAGCCAGGCTAAAGCAGAGCAGCAAATGCCTGGAGGCAGGAAAACCCAACCCTGGAGAAGCAGGAACTTTAGAAATCTGGCTGGAGTTTTCTCTGATGGAAAAGTGCTTAGGAGGGAAATTGAGCAGAATTACAGGAGGGACAGCAAGGCCTCAAGACTCCCAGAGTCACTATAAGAGGAGGGGCGCCCAGGGAAAAGCTCACCACAAACCGAGGTTGGATATATGTAAGGACTGGAGCACCACAGCTGGAGGGGCATTTGGGAGGAGAAGCAAGTTGGTTAGGTGGGCTGGCTCCAGATGGAGGTTAGGTGGGCCTCTGGGAGAGGCGGCCCCCGGGAGTGCAGGTCCAACAGCACAGGGCCCTGGATCCCAGGGCACCCAAGCCAACAAAGCCAGTGATCCTGCATTCCCTCTGGACAGGCAGAAGCAGGGAGGGCACAGGAAAGCAAGAACTCTCTTGCCCTTGGGTACCCTGCAAGCTGTGCAGATCAGTGCACCCTGCCTGTCACCAGGAACATCTAGGCCAGTAAGGACTAGGTATAGTTAGTTACTCCATGGGAGCTAGACTCCAGATACGGAAATCTGGCTGCTACCATTGTTGTTTTTCCTTTGTTTCACCTGTGTCTGGGAGAGGCGGGCCTCTAGGGAACAAAGGTCTCGCAGGATAAACAGCTTCCATTGAGCCAGGCACCAGGTAGGGGGTGAGGTATCTCCATCCAGGCACAGATACCTGAGAATCAGCACAGCAGGCCCCTCCCCCAGGAAACCAGCTGGAAGGACAGGGGAAGAGCAAGTTCTTGACCAAGCAGCACTGGAAAGCTCCAGGACTGAGGGAAAATAGTATATAGAACTAGAGGGTCCTTTTTTTAGTTTTTCCCTTACAATTCATTTATATCAGACTAAAAATTCCCAATATATTTTCTCTTTTCCCCCTTGACTACAGTATATTACAATGGTGGAAGTTAATACCTTCTAAAACAGGACCAACATACCCAGATCCAAATGGAACACCATGTTGGTTTATTCTGTAAGATTATATTCTCTCTTCATTCCCATTCTGCTCCCCTATTTTATCTTGTTTATGTTTTTGTGGTCAACGTGGGGTCTTTATAAAAGTATTGCTGGTTTATATAAGTTTGAGATTGTGATATTCTAACATACAGAACAAAAAACACTCAGAATCAAGAGGATCACCCTCTAACACCCCTCAGGTAGACTACATTCTCTCTCCACTACCACTTCCTCACCACCACATCTCTGTTCTTTTCTTTCTTTTTCCTCTTTCTTTACTTTTTTCTTTTTTCTTCTTTGTTTTTTGGATTTTTTATTTTACTACTTGTTTTAAAATTTGTTTTTCATTTTAGTGGTCCTTTTGATTTAGTTTTTCCGTTCTCCTTTTTCTTGTATTTTCTGGTCTCTGACCTCTTCAGAATCATCTAAGGTGTATCTGACTTAGGTCATGGTTGATATTTTTGACTCAGCCCACTCATGGCCACTCTGCACTGGACAAAATGACTGGAAGGAAGAATTCACCACAAAAGAAAGAAACTGAAAAAGTACTCTGCCACAGAGTTACAGAATTTGGATTTCAATACAATGTCAGAAATCCATTTCAGAAGTACAATTATTAAGCAACTGGTCGTTCTGGGAAAAAGCATAAAGGATTCTAGAGACTTTTTTTACTGCAGAATTGAGATCAAATCAGGCTAAAATTAAAAATAGATGAAATGAGATGCAATTCAAACTGGATATTCTAACTGCTAGGGTTAATGAGGTGGAAGAGAGAGTGAGTGACATAGAAGACAAGTTGATGTTAAGGAAGGAAGTTGAGGAAAAAAGAGAAAAAATTATGAGCCCACAAGAAAAGGCTGAGGGAAGTAAATGAGAGCTTGAGAAGGAAGAATATATGTCTAATTGGGATTCCAGAAGAGCCTGAGAGAGAGGATGACAAAGTTTACTTGAAAAAATCATAAATGAGAACTTCCCAAATCTGGGGAAGGAAAAAGGCATTCATATCTAAGAGATAGAGAAGATTCCCCCCCCAAAAAAAAAGCCAATAAAAAACATTCAACACCTCGACATTAATAGTGAAACTCGAAAATTTCAAAGATAAAGAGAAAATCCTTAAAGCAGCAAGAGACAAGAGATTCTTAACTTATATGGGGAGAGATATTAGATTAACATCAGACCTCTCCACAGAGACCTGGAACACCATAAAGGGCTGGCATGATATATACAGGGCACTAAATGAGAAGAACATGTAGCCAAGAATACATTATGCAGCAAGCCTCTCATTTAGAATAGAAGGAGAGATAAAGAGCTTACAGGATAGGGCATTGAAAGAATATGTGACCACCAAACTAGCTCTGCAATAAATATTAAGGGGGACCCTGTAAAAGAAAGAGGAAGCCCAAAGAAACAACCCACAAACATAATGACTGAATAGGTAGTAGTATGACACTAAATTCATATCTTTCAACAGTTATTCTTAATGTGAATGGGTGAAATTATTCCATCAAAAAAAAAAAAGCAGGGTATTGGACTGGATAAAAAAGCATCTATATGCTGTCTACAAGAGACTCATTTTAGACCTAAGGACACCTACAGCCTGAAAATGAAGAGGTGGAGAACAATTTACCATTCAAATGGTTCTCAAAAGAAAGCAGGGGTAGCCATCCTCATATCAGATAAATTAAAGTTTATCCCAAAGACTATATAGTAAGAGATGAAGAGGGACAGTATATCATACTTAAAGGGTCTACCCAACAAGAAGACCTAACTATCATGAATATTTATACCCTAATGTGAGAGTGGCCAAGGATATCAATCAATTAATAACCAAAGTAAAGACACACTTAGATAATAAAACACTAATAGTAGGAGACTGCAACATGGCACTTTCAGCAAATGACAGATCTTCTAAGCACAACATCACTAAAAAATCAAGGGCCTTAAATGATACACTGGACCAAATAGATTTCACTGATATATACAGAACTTTTCATCGGAACACAACTGAATACACATTCTTCTCAAGTGCACATCGAACTTTCTCCAGAATAGATCACACACTGTGTCACAAATCAGGTCTCAACCAATACCAAAAGATTGGGATTGTCCCCTGCATATTTTCAGACCACAATGCTTTGAAACTAGAACTCACTCACAAGAAGATTTTTGGAACAAACTCAAACACATGGAGGTTAAAGAGCATCCTACTGAAAGATGAATGGGTCAATCAGGAAATTAAGGAAGAATTAAAAAGATTCATGGAAACTAATGAGAATGAGATACAACCGTTCTAAATCTTTGGGATACAGCAAAAGCAGTTCTACATTGCAATACAAGCCTCCCTCAAAAAATTGGAAAAAACTCAAATACACAAGCTAACCTACCTAAAGGAATTGGGAAAAGAATAGCAAGTAAAACATACACAAGGCAGAAGAAGAGAGATAAGAAAGATTCAAGCAGATCTCAATGAAATAAAGACAAGAACAGTAGAATAGATCTACGAAACCAGGAATTGGTTCTTTGAAAGAATTAATAAGATAGATAAACCCCTACCCAACCTTATTAAAAAGAAAAGAGAAAAATTTTGAATTAGTAAAATCACAAAAGAAAGAGATCACAACCAATACCAAGGAAATACAAACAGTTTTAAAATGTATTATGAACAGCTATATGGCAACAAATTAGACAATCTAGAAGAAATGGATGTATTTTTGGAAAACCACAAATTACCAAAACTGGAAGAGGAAGAAATAAAAAACCTGAACAGGCCAATAACCAGTGAGGAAATTGAAGCAGTCATCAAAAACCTCCCAAGACACAAAAGTCCAAGGCCAGATGGCTTCCCAGGGGAATTCTACCAAACCCTTAAAGAGGAAGTAATATCTATTCTACTAAAGCTGTTTCAAAGGATAAGAAAGGGATGGAATACTTCCAAACTCATTTTATGAAGCCAGCATTACCTTAATTCCAAAACCAAAGACCCCACCAAAAAGGAGAATTATAGACCAATATCCCTGATGAACACAGATGCAAAAATTCTCAACAAGATAATAGCCAGTAGGATCCAACAGTACATTAAGAAAATTATTCACCATTACCAAGTGGGATTTATCCCCAGGATGCAAGGCTGGTTCAACACTCGTAAAACAATCAACGTGATAGATCATATCAGCAAGAGAAAAAACAAGAACCATATGATCCTCTCAATAGATGCAGAGAAAGCATTTGACAAAATACAGCATCTATTCCTGATTAAAACTCTTCAGACTGTAGGGATAGAGGGAACATTCCTCAGTATCTTAAAAGCGATTTATGAAAAGCCCACAGTGAATATCGTTCTCAATGGGAAAAACTGAGAGCCTTTCCCCAAGATCAGGAACACGACAGGGGATGTCCACTCTCACCACTGTTATTCAACATAGCACTAGAAGTCCTAGACTCAGCAATCAGGCAACAAAAAGAAGTAAAAGACAATCAAATGGCAAAGAAGAAGTCAAAGTCTCCCTCTTCACAGATGACATGACACTCTATATAGAAAACCCAAAAGACTCTACCCCAAGATTGCTAGAACTCATACAGCAATTCGATAGTGTAGCAGGATACAAAATCAATGCCCAGAAATCAGTGGTATTTCTCTACCCTGACAATGAGACTGAAGAAAGAGAACTCAAGGAATCAATCCCATTTACAATTACACCCAAAACCATAACTTGCCTAGAAATAAACCTAATGAAAGAGGTAAAGGATGTATACCCTAAAAACTACAGAACACTTCTGAAAGAAATTGATGAAGACACAAACAAAGAGATGGAAAAACATTCCATACTCATGGATTCGAAGAATCAATATTGTGAAAATCTCTATGCTCCCCAGGGCAATTTACACATTCCATGCAATCCCTATCAAAATACCATGGACTTTCTTCGGAGAGTTGGAACAAATAATCTTAAGATTTGTATGGAATCAGAAAGAGACTCTGAATAGCCAGAGGAATATTGAAAAATAAGACCAATGCAGGGAGCATCACAATGCCAGATTTCAAACTGTGTTACAAAGCTGTGATCATCAAGATGGTATGATACTGGCACAGAAACAGATCAGAAGAACAGAACAGAGAACCCAGAAATGGGCACTCAACTCTATTTTCAACTAATATTTGACAAATCAGGAAAGAATATCCACTGGAAAAATGACAGTCTCTTCAATAAATGGTATTGGGAAAATTGGGCAGCCACATACAGAAGAATGAAATGTCTATGTCTTTGCCTCTCTCTCTCTCTCTCTCTCTCTGTCTCCCATGAATAAATAAATAGAATGTTTAAAAAGAAAAAAATAGCATGGCTTCTATTTCCACTTAGGATATAGAAACTCACCAAATATATAGAGATGGTAAGTGAAGAAACCAAATAAACTGCAAACTCATATTTTCCAAAATCCATGAGAAAACCAAGAATGCAAAGAAATCTGAATGAACTAGAATCCAGATATTAACAAGCCAAAATTGAACTATAGATTCAACACAATTCCAAACAAAATTCTGGAAAGTTTTTTAAAAAAGTAATAAGTTAATATTAAAATTTATATGAAAATGCAATTGACTTTTATAAAAGCTAGACAAGAAAAAAATTTGGAAGACTATTCTACCTGACTTCAGGACTTCATATAGTACAACACTAATCATGGCAGTGGGGCACTGGCATCAAGATAGGCAAATAGATAAATAGAACATAGTCTACACCAATGTATATAGAACAGATTTGAATTCTGACACTGGTTCCAAGCCAATTAAATATGGAAAAAATATTTTGAATAAAGAATGCTGGAACAATTAGAAAGCCATTAGCATTAGATGAACATCAACTATTATCTCATATCATAAAAAATTGAACTCCAAATGGATAAGACACCTAAACTGAAAACCCAACGCTATAAAACTGCTAGGAGAAAACAGAAAATCTATGTGGCATTGGGATAGGAAAAGTTTTCTTAGATGCAGCACAAAATGTCAAATTATAAAATATAAATACATACATATATGTATATAAAAATACATAAGTAAATAAAATTTCACCAAAATAAAAAAAGTGTTGCTCTCCAAAGAGCAAAGAAAATTAAGCCATAAGCTGAGAGAAAATATTTGCAAAAATTTATCATACAAAAGACTGTATTCAGAAGATAGAAAGAGTTCTTACAAAACAACAACAAAAACAAACTAATAATAAAGTAAGGAAATTATTTGAACAGGTACTTCACAAATAAAAAATATAAATAGCCAATAAATACCTAAAAACTTGCCTAATAATATTAGTTTTCAGGGAAATGCAAATTAAAGCCTCAATAAGATACCACCACATTACCATTAGAACCATAAAGTAACAAATAAAACTTAAAAAATGTTGACCTTATGTGTTATGAGAATATAAATAAATTGAGATATTCATGGGCTGGTGGGAATATAAAATGATACAATTCCTTTGGAAAACAATTTGATGGTTTCCAAAATCTAAACATAGACCTACCACATGAGCCAAAATTCACTTCTTGTTATTTATCCAAGAGAAGTAAAATCATATATTTATACAAAGATCTATATAAATGTAAATAACATTTTTATCTGTACTAGCCAAATACTTGAAATAATTCAAATGCCCGTCAACAAATGAATGGATAATAATTTATTAAATATCTATACAATGGAATGATACTCAGTAACTTGTGCAACAGAAGTGAATCTCAAAATAATTATGCTGAATGAAAAAAAGCAAGGTAAAATGAATATTGTAAGTGTATATGTAAATTCAAAAAAATGCAAACTAACATGAAGTGACTGGATGAAATTAGCTGTTGCATTGGGATAGTGGTAGAGTGAGAATTTGGAGGGTAATGGAAAATTTGTTATTTTATTTGTGGTAGTGGTTTCATATGGTATATATGTCAAAACTGACTGTAAGTACATGTACGTTAGTATACTTCAATTTCATTTCAAGTACATGTATTTTATTTTATTTATTTTAATTAATTAATTTTTTATTGGAGTTCAATTTGCCAACATATAGCATAACACCCAGTGCTCATCCCATCAAGTGCCCCTCTCAGTGCCCGTCACCCAGTCGTCCCCACCCCCAGTCCACCTCCCTTTCTACCACCCCTTGCTCATTTCCCAGAATTAGGTGTCTCTTATGTTTTGTCACTCTCACCGATATGTTCACTCATTTTCTCTCCTTTCCCTTTATTCTGTTTCACTAATTTTTATATTCCCCAAATGAATGAGACCATATAATGTTTGTCCTTTTCCAATTGATTTATTTCACTCAGCATAATACCCTCCAGGTCCATCTACGCTGAAGGAAATGGTGGGTATTTGTTGTTTCTAATGGCTGAGTAATATTCCATTGTATACATAAACCACATCTTCTTTATCCATTCATCTTTCGATGAACACCAAGGCTCCTTCCACAGTTTGGCTATTGTGGAATTGCTGCTAGAAACATCAGGCTGCAGGTGTCCTGGCGTTTCATGCATCTGTATCTTTGGGGTAAATCCCCAACAGTGCAATTGCTGGGTCGTAGGGCAGGTCTATTTTTAACTCTTTGAGGAACCTCCACACAGTTTTCCAGAGTGGCTGCACCAGTTCACACTCCCACCAACAGTGCAAGAGTGTTCCCCATTCTCCACATCTTCTCCAACATTTGTTGTTTCCTGCCTTGTTAATTTTTCCCATTCTCAGTGGTGTGAGGTGGTATCTCATTGTGGATTTGATTTGTATTTCCCTGATGGCCAGTGATGTGGAGCATTTTCTCATGTGCTTGAGGCCATGTCTCTGTCTTCCTCTGTGAAATTGCTATTCATGTCTTTTGCCCATTTCATGATTGGATTGTTTGTTTCTTTGCTGTTGAGTTTAATAAGTTCTTTATAGATCTTGGATACTAGCCCTTTATCTGATACGTCATTTGCAAATATCTTCTCCCATTCTGTAGGTTGTCTTTGAGTTTTGTTGACTTTCTTTTGCTGTGCAGAAGCTTTTTATCTTGATGAAGTCCCAATAATTCATTTTTGCTTTTGTTTCTCTTGCCTTCATGGATGTATCTTGTGAGAAGTTACTGTGGCCGAGTTCAAAAAGGGTGTTGCCTGTGTTCTCCTCTAGGATTTTGATGGAATCTTGTCTCACATTTAGATCTTTCATCCATTTTGAGTTTATCTTTATGTCTGGTGTAAGAGAATGGTCTAGTTTCATTCTTCTGCATGTGGATGGGTGTCCAATTTTCTCAGCACCATTTACAGAAGAGACTGTCTTTTTTTCCACTGGGTAGTCTTTCCTGCTTTGTGGAATATTAGTTGACCATCAAGTGGAGGGCTCATTTCTGGATTCTCTATTCTGTTCCATTGATCTCTGTCTGTTTTTGAGCCAGTACCACACTGTCTTGATGACCACAGCTTTGTAGTACAACCTAAAATCTGGCACTGTGATGCCCCCAGCTATGGCTTTCTTTTTTAATATTCCCCTGGCTATTCAGGGTCTTTTCTGATTCCACACAACTCTTAAGGTTATTTGTTCCAACTCTCTGAAGAGGGGGATCCCTGGGTGGCTCAGTGGTGTAGCGCCTGCCTTTGGCCCTGGTCGTGCTCCTGGGGACCCGGGATCGAGTCCCATGTCAGGCTCCCTGCATGGAGCCTGCTTCTCCCTCTGCCTGTGTCTCTGCCTCTCTCTCTCTCTCTCTCTCTCTCTCTCTCTCTGTAGCTCATGAATAAATAAATAAAATCTTAAAAAAACTCTCTGAAGAAATTCCATGATATTTTAATAGTGATTACATTAAATGTGTAAATTGCCTTGAGTAACATAGACATTTTCACAATATTAATTCTTCCAATCCATGAGCATGGGAATTTTTTCCATCTCTTTGTGTCTTCCTCAATTTCTTTCACAAGTGTTCTGTAGTGTTTATGGTATAGAACTTTTACCTCTTTGGTTAGGTTTATTCCTAGGTATATTATGCTTTTTGGTGCAATTGTGAATTGGATTGACACCTTAGTTTCTCTTTCTTCAATCTCATTGTCAGTGTTTAGAAATGCCACTGATTCCTGGGCATTAGTTTTGTATCCTGCCACACTGCTGAATTGCTGTATGAGTTCGAGAAATCTTGGGGTGGAGTCTTTTGGGTTTTCTATGTACAGTACCATGTCTGTGAAGAGGGAGAGTTTGACTTCTTCTTTGCCAATTTGAATGCCTTTTATTTCTTTTTGTTGCCTGATTGCTGAGGCTAGGACTTCTATTACTGTGTTGAATAGCAGTGGTGAGGGAGGACATCTCTGTCGTGTTCCTGATCTTGGGGAAAGGCTCCCAGTGTTTCCCCATTGAGAATGATATTTGCAGTGGGCTTTTATTTTATTTTATTTTATTTTTTTTAATAAATTAATTTTTATTGGTGTTCAATTTACCAACATACAGAATAACACCCAGTGCCCCAGTGCTCATCCCGTCAAGTGTCCCCCTCAGTGCCCGTCACCCATTCACCCCCACCCCCCGCCCCCCTCCCCTTCCACCACCCCTAGTTCGTTTCCCAGAGTTAGGAGTCTTTATGTTCTGTCTCCCTTTCTGATATTTCCCACACATTTCTTCTCCCTTCCCTTATATTCCCTTTCACTATTATTCATATTCCCCAAATGAATGAGAACATACACTGTTTGTCCTTCTCCGATTGACTTACTTCACTCAGCATAATACCCTCCAGTTCCATCCACGTTGAAGCAAATGGTGAGTATTTGTCGTTTCTAATGGCTGAGTAATATTCCATTGTATACATAAACCACATCTTCTTTATCCATTCACCTTTCGATGGACACCGAGGCTCCTTCCACAGTTTGCCTATTGTGGACATGGCTGCTAGAAACATCGGGGTGCAGGTGTCCCGGTGTTTCATTGCATCTGAATCTTTGGGGTAAATCCCTAACAGTGCAATTGCTGGGTCATAGGGCAGGTCTATTTTTAACTCTTTGAGGAACCTCCACACAGTTTTCCAGAGTGGCTGCACCACTTCACATTCCCACCAACAGTGTAAGAGGGTTCCCTTTTCTCCACATCCTCTCCAACATTTGTGGTTTCCTGCCTTGTTAATTTTCCCCATTCTCACTGGTGTGAGGTGGTATCTCATTGTGGTTTTGATTTGTATTTCCCTGATGGCAAGTGATGCAGAGCATTTTCTCATGTTCATGTTGGCCATGTCTATGTCTTCTTCTGTGAGATTTCTCTTCATGTCTTTTGCCCATTTCATGATTGGATTGTTTGTTTCTTTGCTGTTGAGTTTAATAAGTTCTTTATAGATTTTGGAAACTAGCCCTTTATCTGATATGTTATTTGCAAATATCTTCTCCCATTCTGTAGGTTGTCTTTGAGTTTTGTTGACTGTATCCTTTGCTGTGCAAAAGTTTCTTATCTTGATGAAGTCCCAATAGTTCATTTTTGCTTTTGTTTCTTTTGCTTTCGTGGATGTATCTCGCAAGAAGTTACTGTGGCCAAGTTCAAAAAGGGTGTTGCCTGTGTTCTCCTCTAGGATTTTGATGGAATCTTGTCTCACATTTAGATCTTTCATCCATTTTGAGTTTATCTTTGTGTATGGTGCAAGAGAGTGGTCTAGTTTCATTCTTCTGCATGTGGATGTCCAATTTTCCCAGCACCATTTATTGAAGAGACTGTCTTTCTTCCAGTGGATCGTCTTTCCTCCTTTATCGAATATTAGTTGACCATAAAGTTCAGGGTCCACTTCTGGGTTCTCCATTCTGTTCCATTGATCTATGTGTCTGTTTTTGTGCCAGTACCACACTGTATTGATGACCACAGCTTTGTAGTACAACCTGAAATCTGGCATTGTGATGCCCCCAGCTATGGTTTTCTTTTTTAAAATTCCCCTGGCTGTTCGGGGTTTTTTCTGATTGCACACAAATCTTAAAATAATTTGTTCTAACTCTCTGAAGAAAGTCCATGGTATTTTGATAGGGATTGCATTAAACGGTAAATTGCCCTGGGTAACGTTGACATTTTCACAATATTAATTCTGCCAATCCATGAGCATGGAATATTTTGCCATCTCTTTGTGTCTTCCTCAATTTCTTTCAGAAGTGTTCTATAGTTTTTAGGGTATAGATCCTTTACCTCTTTGGTTACGTTTATTCCTAGGTATCTTATGGTTTTGGGTGCAATTGTAAATAGGATTGACTCCTTAATTTCTCTTTCTTCAGTCTCATTGTTAGTGTATAGGAATGCCATTGATTTCTGGGCATTGATTTTGTATCCTGCCACGCTACCAAATTCTGTATGAGTTCTAGCAATCTTGGGGTGGAGGTTTTTGGATTTTCTATGTAGAGTATCATGTCATCGGCGAAGAGGGACAGTTTGACTTCTTCTTTGCCAATTTGAATGCCTTTAATGTCTTTTTGTTGTCTGATTGCTGAGGCTAGGACTTCCAATACTATGTTGAATAGCAGTGGTGAGAGTGGACATCCCTGTCTTGTTCCTGATCTTAGGGGAAAGGCTCCCAGTGCTTCCCCATTGAGAATGATATTTGCTGTGGGCTTTTAGTAGATGGCTTTTAAGATATTGAGAAATGTGCCTTCTATCCCTACACTCTGAAGAGTTTTGAACAGGAATGGATGCTGTATTTTGTCAAATGCTTTCTCTGCATCTATTGAGAGGATCATATGCTTCCTGTTTTTTCTCTTGCTGAATTGATCAATCACATTGATTGCATTAGGAGTGTTGAACCAGCCTTGTATCCCTGGGATGAATCCCACCTGGTCATGGTGAATAGTCTTGTTAATGTTTTGTTGTATCCTATCGGCTAGCATCTCGTTGAGAATTTTTGCATCTGTGTTCATCAGGGATATTGGTCTATAATTCTCCTTTTTGGTGGGTCCTTTGTGTGGCTTTGGAATTAAGGTGATGCTGGCCTCATAGAAAGAGTTTGGAAGTACTACATCTCTTTTTATTTTTCCTAACAGCTTTAGTGGAATAGATATCCTTTCTTCTTTAAATGATTAATAGAATTCCCCTGGAAAGCCATCTGGCCCTGTACTTTTGTGTCTTGGGAGGTTTTTGATGACTGCTTCAATTTTCTCGCTGGTTATCAGCCTGTTCAAGTTTTCTATTTCTTCCTGTTCCAGTTTTGGTAGTTTGTGGTTTTCCAGAAATGTGTCCATTTCTTCTAGATCGCCTAATTTATTGGCATATAGGTGCTCATAATAAGTTTTTTAAATCGTTCGTATTTCCTTGGTATTGCTGGTGATCTCTCCTTTCTCATTCATATTTTATTTATTTGAGTCTTTTCTCTCTTCTTCTTAATAAGGTTGGCTAATGGTTTATCTATCTTATTATGTCTTTCAAAGAAGTAACTCCTGGTTTTGTTGAACTGTTCCACAGTTCTTCTGGTCTCTATTTCATTCAGTTCTGCTCGAATCTTTATTAATTCTCTTCATCTGCTGGGTGTAGGTTTTATTTGCTTTTTTTTTCCTCCAGCTCCTTTAGGTGCAAGGTTAGCTTTTGTATTTGAGTTCTTTCCAGCTTTTAGATGGATGCTTGTATTGCGATGTATCCCTCAGGACTGCTTTTGCTGTATCCCAAAGATTTGGAATGGTTGTATCTTCATTCTCATTACTTTCCATGAATCATTTTAGTTCTTCTCTAATTTCCTGGTTGACCCTTTCATCTTTTAGCAGGATGATCCTTAACCTCCACATGTGTGAAATCCTTCCAAACTTCTTCTTGTGATTTAGTTCTAATTTCAAAGCATTATGGTCTTAAAATATGCAGGGTACGATCCCCGTCTCTTGGTATTAATTAAGACTGATTTGTGATCCAGTATGTGGTCTATTCTGGAGAAAGTTCCATGTGCACTTGAGAAGTATGTGTGTTCAGTTGCATTTGGATGTAAAGTTCTGTAAATATCTGTGAAATCCATCTGATCCACTGTATCATTTAAAGCTCTTATTTCTTTGGAGATGCTGTGCTTTGAAGATCTGTCGATTATATAAAGCGCTGTGTTCAAGTCCCCAAGTATAAGTGTATTATTATCTGAGTATATCTTAACTGTTTATTAATTGATTGACATACTTGGCAGTTCCCACATTAGGGGCATAAATATTCATGATTGTTAGGTCTTCTTGTAGGATAGATCCTGTAAGTATGATATAGTGCCCCTCTTCATTTCTTACTACAGTCTTTGGCATAAACTTTAATTTATCTGATATAAGCATGGCTACCCTAGCTTTCTTTTGAGGACCATTTGAATGGTTCATGGTTCTCCAACCTTTTATTTTCAGGCTGTAGGTGTCCTTATGTCTAAAATGAGTCTCTTGTAGACAGCAATTAGATGGGTCTTGCTTTTTTATCCAGTCTGAAAACCTGAGCCTTTTGATGGGGTCATTAAGCCCATTCATGTTCAGAGTTACTATTGACAGATATGAATTTAATGTCATCATGATACCTATTCAGTCCCTGTTTTTGTGGATTGTTTCCTTGGACTTCCTCTTTCTTTTACAGAGTCCTCCTTAATATGTCTTGCAGAGCTGGTTTTGTGGTCCCATATTCTTTCAGTTTCTGCCTATCTTGGAAGCTCTTTATCTCTCCTTCTATTCTGCATGAGACTTGCTGGATAAAGTATTCTTGGCTGCGGTTCTTCTCATTTAGGACCCGGAATATATCCTGCCAGCCCTTTCTGGCCTGCCAGGTCTCTGTGGAGAGCTCTGCTGTTATCCTAATACTTCTCCCCATAAAGGTTAGGGATCTCTTGTCTCTTGCTGCTTTAAGGATCTTCTCTTTATCTTTGGAATTTGCAAGTTTCACTATTAAATGTCAGGTGTTGAGTGTTTTTTATTGATTTTAGGGGTAATCTCTCTGTCTCCTGGATCTGAATGCCTGTTTGCCTCCCCAAGTTAGGGAAGTTCTCAGCTATGATTTGTTCAAATACACTTTCTGGTCCTCTGTCTCTTTTTGCGCCCTCTTGAACTCTAATTAAACATAGGTTTTTCCTTCTGAGGCTGTCATTTATTTTCCTTAATCTATCCTCATGATCTTTTAATTGTTTTTCTTTTTTCCACAGCTTCCTTCCTTGCCATCAACGTGACTTGTATGTCACTCACTCGTTCTTCTACCTCGTTAACCCTCATCGTTAGGACCTCCAGTTTAGATTTCATCTCATTTAATTGATTTTTTAATTTTGCCCTGATTCGATCTAAATTCTGCAGTCATGAAGTCTCTTGAATCTTTTATGCGTTTTTCTAGAGCCACCAGTAGCTTTATAATTGTGCTTCTGAATTGGCTTTCTGACATTGAATTGTAATCCAAATTCTGTAACTCTGTAGCAGAGAGGACTATTTCTGATTCTTTCTTTTGAGGTGAGTTTTTCCTTGTAGTCATTTTGCTCAGTGCAGAGTGACCAAAAACAAGTTGTACTGGAAAAAAAAGAGAGAAACAAAAGGGCAGGGGAGGGGGACAAACAGAAAACAAAAAACAAGGGGGCGTATCCCTCAACTTCCCCTGGGACTTTCCAGCACTACTTGGTCAGTAACTTGCTTTTCCCCGTCCTTCTAGTTGGTCTTCTGGGGGGGGGAGGGGCCTGCTGTGCTGATTCTCAAATGTGTGCACTTGGGGGAGCTGCCCAGCCCCTTCCCAGGTGCAAGGCTCAGTGGGATCTGTTTATCCTGTGAAGCCTCTGCTCAGTCCCAAGTCCAAGGTGACACCAGGAGGAACAACTGTGATGGCGGCCAGCTCTCCAGCTCTGGAGTCAGCTCCTGCAGTAACTACTGCATCTCCCATTCTTCAGGGGCCTGGATGCTCGGGGGCAGGGGTTGCCCAGTGGGAGGAGTGTCCTTGCTGTCCAGTGTCCTCCCGGCCTCTGCCTGTCCCGGGAGGGAGCGCCGAATCTTGGGCTGTGTCCCCCGGTGCCCTGGGCTCCAGGGCCTGCACCACTGGAAATGCACTCCCGGGGTGCAGCCCCCTCCGCGCCGGAGTCACCACCTGAGCCCCCCCGCCCCCCAGCTGCTCCTGGGCCCAGCCGGGTCCGCTCCAGCCCTTTAGAGAGCTCGGCCGGCCGCGTGGTGCAGTGCACTCTCCCCCGGGGCATAGGTCCTCTGTTAGTGACCCCAGGAGCCTACGGGCATCCCTGTCCCTCCTGGGATCCTGCCCGAGTTCCCTGCAAGCGCCTTTCCGTCTGGGAAGATT
The DNA here is from genome assembly GCF_905146905.1 of Nyctereutes procyonoides. NCBI lineage: Eukaryota > Metazoa > Chordata > Mammalia > Carnivora > Canidae > Nyctereutes > Nyctereutes procyonoides. Next base: position 54,967,065 of record NW_026575047.1, on the reverse strand, counting down.
AGTAAAGTTTCTGCTTCTCCTTAACCAGGCTTTCCTGTCCTGGGGGCTCTTGCCCCACGGCCTTAGCCTGCTCCTCAAGGTGCCCCTCCCCCTTGGATGCTTTTTTATTTATTTTTTTCCATCTTCCTACCTTGATAGAATCGTAAACTCTTCTCACTGTAGCATTCCAGCTGTTTTCTCTTTAAACCTCAGGCCGAATTCGTAGGTTTTCAGGATGATTTGAAAGTTATCTAGGTAAGTTGGTGGGGACAGGTGACTTGGGGACCCTACTCTTCCGCCATCTTGCCCTGCCTCCTGTCCACACAGCCTTAAGTGAATTAATTATTGGAAGAGAAAGGAAAAATATTCTGTGCAGAAGGATTCCAAATAATTTATGTAGATATTCTGCCCTCAAAGAAGTGTAGCTTTCCACTCCCTATGTGTAGACTATACATAGTAAATGTCTTCCAAAAAGTACAGTATGAAGAGAGAGGAAAAAAAATAACAGTAACTTTTCAGTGGAGAAGCCTGACAAATGCTATCTCAGCCAGGTGATCAAGGTCAACATTAACAGTGATACACCATATTGATATTACATATCCTTGATAAGATGTAATGAAAATGGTACTTTATCTCTGAGCTTTTTCCTTCAAAAATCTATAGCCCCATTCTAATTAGGAGGAAAAATAAAAACAGACAAGTTCCAATAGAGAATCATGCTATAAAATACTTGATCAGTACTTAGAACAATCAGTCATCAAAAACAAGGAAAGTCTAAGAAACTATCACAAGCAAGAGAAACCTAAGGAGACCTGAAAATTAAATATAATGTGGCATCCTGTGATCACATGGGATTCTGAAACTAAAAACAAATAAACTATGGACTTCAACTAAAAACAATATGTCAATATCTGCTTATTTATAAGAAATGCTCCATATTAATATTAATAACAGGGTAGTTAATATATAGGGAAGTTAATACAGGAAACTGAGTTTGTAGTGTATGAGAACTTTGGTAATTCATGTGTCTAAAATGAATTCATAAGAGAAGTAAAAATGAATGAGAATGAAAGTACAATATATCCACATGTGGGGATTGCTGCTAAGGATGTACCAAGAAGAATATGTAACAGTTTATTTATATTCTCTAAAGTGTTTTTTATTACAAAAAAAGTAAATGAAATCTAAATTAAGTGGAAGGAAGAGGACAAAAATGGTGAGAGCAGAAATCAATGAAATAGATAATGGTCAAAATAATGGAAAAAGCTAGCTCTGTGAAAAAATGTATAACCCCTGAGAGATACATCAAGACAAAAAAAGTGAAAAAATAAAAATTACTCATGTCAGTAAGGGAAGAGACATCACTATAGATCTTACAGACATAAATGAGATAAAATATTATCAACTTTTTTTGCAAACAAATTGAGCTGAGATGAAACTCTTTGTAAGATAAAAAAATTATATAATAAGAAATATAAAGTCTGGAATTGTTGGATCAGATGGTATTTCTAATTTTTTTTTTGAGTAACCTTCATATAAATATAGAGAACAAACTGATGGTTGCCAGAGATAAAAGAGGGATGGGTAAACTGGGTATGACTTTATAAGAGCTAGAACAAGGCAAAATATATGTTCACCACTTTAATTCAATATTATACTGAATTTTCAAGCCAGTGTATTAAGAAAAATAGCATAGTGAAAATAAAAAAGTAAAATTGCCTTTACTCACAGATGACATAGTCATCTTTGTAGAAAATCCTAAGAAACCCATGACAAGAAAAAAAAAACCCAAATAAGTGAATTTAGCAAGGTTGCAGTACACAAAGTCAATATACAAAATCTAGTGTATTTTATACAAGCAATATTCAATTGAAAAATTGTTTAGATACCACTTACAGTAGAGATAGTTAGAAATAAATACTTATGGATAATTTTTTTATTCTATAAAAACTATATGCCATTTTTGAAAAAAATTAAAGAAGACCTTAATAAATACATTATATATCATATTAATTGGTTAGAAGATTCAATATATTTAAGATGACATTTTTTCCTTGAAAGTAATCTGTAGAATTAAAACCACTCCAATAAAAATTCTAGCAGTATTTTTGTAGAAATTAAGAAACAGATTTTCTAATTATAAAAAAATGCAAAAGATCTAGGATAGGAAAAATAAAATCTTTAATTAGAAAAAAGAATTTTTCAGGACAATAAAAATGTTTAATTTCTTGATAGGGATGTGAGTTAAATGGGTTTATACATTTGGCAAAATGCATTGAACGATGTATGTATAGACCAGCATAATATTTGCACTGTATGTATATTATAACACAACAAAAAGCTATAAAAATTAAACAAATGAATTATAACAAAAAATGAGTCCCCAGATGGTTTAATAGCACATTATGCTAAATATGTAATAAGTAATAATTTCCATTTTGTTCAGACTGTTCCAGATAAATAGAGACTACACTTTCAGAAGTAGACATGAATTGTTATAGAAATAGTCTCATTCCAGGTACTTGTTGGAGTGCAAATTTTACAGTCCTGGAAATTAGGCTAGATTATGTTAGTTTGCCAGTTTGAGGCAATCCCACAGATAGCAGAATAATATGTAATCCATTCTCACTTGATTTTTCTCCCTCTCATCTCTCACCAGTGCTGCTTGTTGGCCAGACCCAACCAGAAGCTGGAGAGTAAGGAAGCCCTTTAATACAGATGGGCCCCCTAGGGCAGGGCAGCATATAGAAATACAGAAAAGGTGAACAAAGATGCCCTGCAATGTAGAAACATATTGCATTTAACCCCTTGAGATTTTTAGCCTCCTTTGTATGCCATACAACCTAATCCTATATGCCTATCCTGATATCCTCCAACAATTTTATGGATTTAATATAACTTTGATTTGATAAGGGAGAACCTGAGAAAGAAATTTTATAGGTTAATCTCATTTATGCTCATAGATGTCATTATCTTAAATAAAACATTAGTAAAAGTGATCTACCAGTGTATGGGTTATCATTAGGAAAACTATTACCTATTGAAGGAGAAAAACAATTTCAATGAAGACAGGAAAGGTATTTTTTAAAATGTCAACACCAGAAATCAGACCAGTGGTTGCATGGGGAGAGAATAGGGAAGAACAAGGAGGACATGAGGAAGGGACTACCAAGGACCACAAGGAAATATTAAGGAAGTGATGGAAATATTAATCATCTTGTTCATGGTAATGGTTTCTTGACTATATGCATATGTGAAAACTTGTCAAATTGTACTCTTTAACTGTGTTCAGTTTATTTTAGGTCAGTCATACCTCAATAAGACTATTTTAAAAAGTCATGCATGATAAACACTCTTAGTACAAAAAGAAATAGAAGGAATTACCTAAAACTCTAGGCCACCTTTATCTTTCCTTTGTCTTTCCTTCAGCTCCTCATCTAGTTTATAAAATTGCACTGTGGTATTAACTCTAGATAATTTATTCCCACTCTTTTTGACACTGGTATTTGTGAGATTATTTTATTTCCAAAGTGGTTGCACATGCTGTTCCAGTGTTTCAGTGAATAAACTGAAACGTTTATTCTCTTATTGTTCTGTTTTTACCAAGGAATTCATGGAGATTCCAAATCTATGCTTGCTGACTTCTTCCTGGTCTCCTCTGCTTACCTGGTAGTTTTTATTGTGTGTCCGGGGTCAAAGGGTCAAAGAAACATCTCTCAATGGCATCTATATATGACCTCTCTTGTTCTGAGAATGATTGTAGTGCAAGGTCACATCCCTGTCCTTCCCAATACATTGAGGATGGGAAAGGATATGTCTTGTTTTCTCATTCTCTAGGATATTTCACTTACATGAAATGATTTATTCCCATTCTTTCGGATTGGGGATTAATTTACAATTCTTTTGGCCCCTCTCTCCTACCCCAACACTCAAGCAATACTGCACCATGGTGATGGTGGCAGTAGAGGCAATGAGGCCAGGCAGGCACCTAAAATGCTGATAGAGATGAGAAGAGATGTATTTTCAAGAGTATGTAGAATATCTCCATTACTTTTTTTTTTCTTTCTCTATACTCCTGCAACTTGGCCCTGAATGGAGATGTAGTTGTGGGATATGTATGGCAGAGCAGAGGGGATTAGAGTCCTATTTTTCTGTCTGGACGACCAAGAAGGAAGGCCAGAGTGGAAGACCAGAAAGTTGGACAGAGTGAAGAAGGTTGTGCAGAAAAGGGAGAGCAAGAGAGTAAACTCATAAAGTGATATATGAATTCCTGGATAGTTCCATATCTATCTGAATTTGTAGTTAAAAACCTTTGGGGAAAAACTCCATGCACACACAGTTTTACTGGTGAAATTATGAAGTATTGAAAGAAAAAACAGCACAAATTCTACATAATGACCCCCAGAATATAGACAATTTTATGAGATTATCATTACCCTGATCCCAAAGCTAAGTCAAAGATAGTACAAGAGAACAATGAACACATATCCTCATGAAGGCAGATGCAGAATTGTTCAACAAAGTACTGACAAATTGATTTCAGCAAAACATAAAGAAGAAAAAAACACTATGAAAAGCTGGATATATCCTGGGAATGCAGGGCTGGTTCAATATTCAAAAACAGACAATATAACCCATCGTATTAACAGATTAATGAAGAAAACCACATGAACCTAGAAATTGATGCAAAAGAAACATCTGACAAAATTCAATACACACTTATAACACAAACATTTAGCAGACTAAAAGGGAACCCCCCAACCACTGACAAGGGCATCCATAAAAGCGTTCAGCTAACATCATACTTAATGTTGAAAGACTGATTTTTTTTTGCTGCAAAAATAAAAAACAAGGCACGGATGTCTGCATTAACCACTTTTTATTCATTTTCCTACTGGAAGCTCTTGCCAGTACAATTAGTGAGAAAAAAAAAATAAATGGCATAGGACTGAAAAAGAAGAAAAAAGCTGTTTATATTAACAGAATATGATATTATCTATACATAAAATCTATGAAAAAGCCCCAGAAAGAAGAAGGTTGTAGGATGAAAGGTCAACACACGAAAATCCATCATATTTCTATAAATTAGCAATAAACAATGGAAATGGAAAATTTTGAAAATTCACAACACCTTTAACAAATTATATTTGAAATGCTTACAAAGAAATTTACCAAACCATGTGAAGGATCTTTAGATTACCAAATACTGATTAAAGAAATCAAAGAAGAAATAAATAGACTTATTACGTACACTGACTGGGAAACATTCATTTAAGATATCAATTCTTCTCAGATTAATCTATATATTTAACTCAATTCCCATCAAAACCCTGTCAAGTGTTTTTGTAAATACAGATAAGCTTGATTCTGAAAGTTATATTAAAAAGCAAAGGAACTGGTATAGCCAAATTTTTTTGAAAAAGAAGAACACAGAAGACTCACAGTATTAGATTTTTAAAAATTAATATAGAAGTATAAAAATCAAAGGTGAAAGGATATATAAATCAATGCAACATAAAATACATAAGTTAATCCACACAATTGATTGTTGTGCAAAGGTGATTCAATGTTGAAAGGAAAGCCTTCAACAAATGTTGAAAAAATTAGGTATCAACATGACAAAAAAAAAAAAAAGTACCTGGACTTAATCCTCACACTTTTTAAAAAAACTAATAAAAAATAGGTGAAGGATGCCTGGATGGCTCATTGGTTAGGCATCTACCTTCAACTCAGGTCATAATTCCAGGGTTCTGGGATCGAGTACTGCATTGGGATCCCTGCATGGAGCCTGCTTCTCCTTCTGCCTGTGTCTCTGCCCCACCCCCCTCTCTGGGTGTCTCATGAATAAATAAATAAAATCTTAAAAAAATAGATGATACACATAAATGTAAAGTGAGATTCTATAAAACTTTTTGGAGAAAACATAGAAGGTATCTGCGACATGGAATTAGGTAAAGAGTACTTAGATATGTCACCAAAAATCTGAACTATAAAATAAAATTAGAAATTTTAAATCAGATTTCATCAAAATTAAAAATGTTTGCTCTATGGAAAAAAAACCCCTCTTAATACAATGAAAAGATATACTACAGATTGGACGAAAATATTTGCAAATCATATATTTGATAAAGGACTGTACCCAGAATATGTAAAGAACCCCCAAAAACCTAACAGAAGAAAATAATGAGTTTAAGATTTTTTAAAAAGATTTTATTTATTTATTCATAAGAGACACACACACACACACAGAGAGAGAGAGAGAGAGAGAGAGAGAGAGAGAGAGAGGCAAAGACATAGGCAGAGGGAGAAGCAGGATCCATGCAAGGAACCCGATCCCAGGACTCCAGGATCAAGCCCTGGGCCAAAGGCAGGCGCCAAACTGCTGAGCCACCCAGGGACCCCCGAGTTTAAGAGTTGAAGAGAAAATTCACCAAAAAGAATATAAGGATGGCAAATAAGCCCATGAAAAGAGGCTCACTATCATTAACCATTAGGAAAATGCATTTTACAAACGTAATGGTAGGGAGACATCCGATTTGGGCTCTAGTGTGTAAAGAGCTTGCAGATCATTGTCTCTACAATAAGAATTGGACAAATGGAAAAGCTATGACTTTTCTTGGACCCATCAGAAAATTAGTGTTGCAGGACAAACTACCACCTGAAAATCTGAAAAGACTGGTCAATCTAGAAAGTCACACTGAGATTTGCGCACCTGGAGCAGCTATGGAGACCACACACTGGTGGAACACCTAATGGTAATTTTGACAAATTACAAGAGGCTGAGTGAGTGTGGACCAGTTTGAAAGTGAGAAACTTCTAAGGGCCCAATCTTAGGAGGACTCCCATACTTTCGTGGACATTACCTCTAGAAACCTTGCCAGGTTCTCACAATGAAGGTCCAAGGGAGAGTCCTTTTTGGCATTAGCAGGGAAAGGAAGACTAATCCTTGTGAAAAATATACCAGAGCCTTTTCCATAAAAAAGGCCAACTTTATTGGGGCCCTGTTCCATTACCATAAAAAAGGTAGTCCTCTCAACCCACCTACTGTAGCCTCCCTGTCTCATCTAAGGCATGAGGGAAGGGAAGTCCGTATAAGAAAAAACACTTGTCCAGGTCATTGGCCAGAGAAACATGTATGCTAAAGGACTCAATATAATTGGAAGATTATGAAACACTCCGCCTCACCCATACCTTACCACTATACTGACAGGGTTCCAGGATACTAACAGTGAATTACAGATAAAAAAAGCTGCACAACACAGACTATCTTTCTGAGGAGGAGTCCTCAGGTAGGCCCAAGGTTAAGAGAGAAGACAAAAACAAGGATAATAGAAGAATTTGAAGGCTCTGGTATCTACAACAGCCATAAAACAAATCCTCAACCCTACCCACATTAATATCAATCCTTATTATAGAGTCAAGGATATACCTCAGTTCTCATTTCTCAATACAATATGTCTGGATTTCAATAAAAATTTACAAAGCATGATAAAAGATAAGAAAAACACAGATATATGTATACACACACACACACACACACACACCACATCTTCTTTATCCATCCATTAGTCAATGGACATTTGAGCTGGGCTGTTTCCATAATTTGGCTATTGTTGATAATGCTGCTCTAAACATCAGGATGCATGTAACTCCTTTAAATTAGTATTTTTGTGTCCTTTGGGTAATATCTAGGAGTGCAATTGCTGGATAATAGGTTAGTTCTATTTTTAACTTTTTGAGGAATCTCCATACTGTTTATCAGAGTGGCTAAACCACTTTGCATTCCCACCAACGGTTATAAGAAGATTCCCCTTTCTCTGCATCCTGGACAACACCTGTTGTTTCCTGTGTTGTTAATTTTAGCCATTCTGACAGGTCTGAGGTGATATCTCGTTGTGGTTTTGATTTGTATTTCCATGATGATGAATGATGTTGAGCATCTTTTACATATGTCTGTTGGCCATCTGTACCGTCAAACATCAAACAAATAATCCATCACATCAATAAGCTAAATAAGAAATATCATGTGATCATATCAATAGATGCAGAAAAAGCATCTGACAAAATTCAACATCCATTCATTTAAAAAGAAGAAAGCTTTCAGTAACCCAGAAATAGAGAAAAACATCCTCAATTTGTTAAAGAATATGCACAAAAAACCTATAGCTAATATCATACTTAATGATGAGAAACTGGATGCTTCTCCCTAAAATCAGGAACAAGGCAAGGATGTTCTCTTTTATCAGTCCTATTCCACGTTATACTGGAAGTCTTGGCTAGTTCAAGAGGACAATAAAAAACAATAACATCTATACATATCAAAAAGGAAGAAATAAAACTGTTTCTATTAATAGATGAGAGCGCTTGCTTCAGCAGCACCTAACTATTAGGAGAAAATCGCAAAGAATCCTCAAAAATATTCCTAGGGCAAGTATAGCATGGTTACAAGATACAAGGTTAATATACAAGGTCAACTGCTTTCCTATAGTCTAGCAATGAACAACTGAAATTAGAAATTAAGAAACAATTTCATATACAATAACTCCAAAAAATAAAATGCTTACGTGTAACTCAAAGCATGTATAGAACTTTTATACAGAAAACCATAAAACATTGCTGGAAATGCAGGTGAATTGCAAAATTCAAAGAAGATCTAAATAAATGGATAGATACTTTATATCAATCTTGTTAAGACATAAATTCTTCAAACTTGATCCACAGATCAATGGAATCCCAATTAAAATATGAACAAGCTATTTTCAGATATCTACAAATTGATCCTAAAGTTTATATGAAAAAGCAAGAGCTAGAATAGCCAATATAGTACAGAAGAACAAAATCAGAAGAATGACACTACCCAACTTCAAGACTTACTATAAAATTACAGTAATCAAGACACTCTGATATTATTGGTCAAAGAGTAGACATATGTATCAATGCAACAGAACATACCAACATAAATACAATTAGCTATCTTTGACAACAAAGCAAAGGTAATTCAGTGGGGGGAAATAATAGTTTTCTCAAGAAATGATGCTGAAGCAACTGAACATCTACACGCAAAAAATAAATAAATAAATAAATAAAAAAGTCTTGACATAGACCCTATACCCTCACACAACTTAAGTAAAAATAGAGCATACACCTAAATGTGAAATATAATACTATAAAATTTGAAGAAGAAAACAGGCTTAAATCTATGTGACCTTGGATTTGGTGGTATTTTTAGATATAATACCAAAAGTACGATTCTTGAAAGGAAAAAAGTTAGACTTTTATTAAAATTAAAAACTTCTACTCTGCAAAAGACACTATGAAGAGAATGAAAAACAAGCCTCACACTGGGAGAAAATATTTACAAAACACATATCTTGTAAGGTAAGGTACTTCTATCCACAATGCACAAAGAACTCAAACTCTCAGGATAATACCCTCTAGTTCCATCCACGTCGAAGCAAATGGTGGGTATTTGTCATCGGAGAAGGACAAACATTATATGGACTCATTCATTTGGGGAATATAAAAAATAGTGAAAGGGAATAAAGGGGAAAGGAGAAAAAATGAGTGGGAAACATCAGAGAGGGAGACAGATCATGAGAGACTCCTTACTCTGGGAAACGGACAAGCGGTGGTGGAAAGGGAGGTGGGCGGGGGGTGGGAGTGACTGGGTGACAGGCACTGAGGGGGGCACTTGATGGGATGAGCACTGGGTGTTATGCTCTATGTTGGCAAATTGAACTCCAATAAAAAAATTTTAAAAAGAACTCTTAAAACTCAATAATAAGAAAATTAAAAACCCCAAATTAAAATAGGCAAAGATGTAAACAGATTCCTCATCAAAGAAGATATATAGCTAGGAAATACACATACGAAAAGACGCTCAATATAACTTTTAGTAGGGAATTGAAAATTAGAACGACAATGACATGTGTCTCCACAACTATGAAAATGCCCAATATGCATATATGTGCATGTGTGTGTGTTTGCTGTATAAATTATACATGTATATATATATAAAATATCCAGTGCTGGCAAGGATACAGGAAAGTGAGACTCATAATTGCTAGTGGTTATGAAAATGGTGTGCACACTCTGGAAAGCTGTAGGACTCCTGTAATGTTAAATGAGGTTTCTGTTGGCACTCCAAGGTATTTACCCAACTAATTTGAAAACTTTTGTCCACACAAAACTCGGCATGCAAGTGTCTAAAGAGTATCTATTCACAATCGCCAAAAACTGGAAATCACTTAAATATTCTTCAGTGGTTGAAGAAACAAAATGTGGTACCAATAATGGGATAGCGTCCAACAATAAAAAGAACTATGGATACACACGACATGGGTGAATCCCAAAAGCGTAATGGTGAAGGAATAAGGTCAGACTCAAAATGTTGCATATTGGCATAATTCCGCGAACATAAAATTCTCAAAAAGGCAAAACCGCAGGGATGTAGGCAAAACTACGTCAATGGTTGTGTATTACGGTTCAGGGAGGGTGTGGCTATAAAAGGGCAAGAAATAATTCTTTGGCTGATGTATCCTAACTGTGCGGGTGGCCACAGGAATCCAAACAAGTGTTTTAAACCCCTCAAAGTCAATTTTACTGTGTATCAATTCAAAAAGTCAAATAAATCACTAAACTAGTATTAAACATATATGTAATGTGCAAAACTAAGCACAAAGTCCTAAACTAAGTAAAATAACAGTTGTCAAGAAACGCATGAGGATGGTATTAACTAACCTGTGACACAACACGTTATTTGGAATGGGGGGGGGGGCGTGGTTACACCGAAGGGTGATGTGAGAGTGAACGGAAAGCAGAGGACAGGCCTGGGTATCAGCGACCAGAACCCCTAGAAGCGGTGGCATGAGGTATTAAGACGAAGGCAAGAAACGGGGAAAGGTAAGAACACCAGTCTCGGATCAAAAGGAGCAACTTCGCAGGAAGGTGATGCAGGGGCCCCCAATTGCTTGGAAACGGAGCGGAGACAGGACGGGTAGGGAAAAAGTTTGGGAAGAGTGAGCAGGGGGGAGAAATGAGAAAGGTGGACTCACAAGGGCGAGGGTGGAGAAGGCAAAGGCAGGCGATGCAAGCGGCTTCTCCTGCAGTCCCCGCGGCAGGGGCCAGGAGGCACCCCCCAGGGTGAGCTTTCCCGCGCGGGGGGAGAGCGCGCTTCTCGCGGAGCCCCCCCCCCCCCCCCCCGCGCCGCACCGGCCCTCGCGCACCAGCGAGGACGCGCGCTCCGGGGACGCCGGCGCGGGGGCGCGCTCGTCCACGAGAGGCGGGGGCGGGGCGCGGCTGTGGCCGGTGACGTCAGGGCAGGGCGCGCGCCGGGCGTCTGCGGGCTGAGCCGGGGGGCGGGCGCTGCGCGCGGCCGCGGGCGGAGTGGAGGGGTGCGAGGGGCGGAGCGGAGCGCGGGAGGAGGCGGGGGAGGAGAGGCCCCGAGACCGCGAGCGGCAGCCGGGGAGGGGGCCGCCGCGGAGCCGGAGCGCGAGCCAAACAGCTGATCTGATTTCCCTTTAAAGCGAGAGAAAATGGAAGTCGGGTAGCGGCGACTGCGGCGCTGAGGCTGGCGGAGCGGAGCGGCGCGGCGCGGCGCGGCGCGGCAGGTGAGGGAGGCGGCGCTGGCCGCGGTGCTGCCGGCGGCAGTGGCGGGGCCGGGGCCGCGGGCCAGGCAGGTGGCTGGCGGAGCGCGGGCGCCGGGTCCCTCGGTGCTCCGCGGAGAGGCAGGGGGCGCAGAGGCCGGGCGACCCCGGGGCCCAGGCGCTAAGGCACAGGGGGTGCGGGGGTCGCGGGCCCCGCGCAGGGCTCGCGGCGCGCTGCATTGCGGGCTCCGCTGTGGACCCCGCCGGCTCCGGCCCAGCGCGCGTCTCCCGGGCAGGGCGCGGCGCCCCGGCCGGGTCTGGGCCATCGTCTCCTCCGGGCCCTTGAGCTGCCTGCACTGGAACGTGATGACGGGCGTCGGGGCGCGCCTGGGGTCCCGCGGCGCTGGCAGGCTCCGGGTCGCGCCGGGGCCCAGGAACAGCGCGTGAGGCCGCTCGCCGGGTGCTCAGGCTGTGGCTGCGTGGGCCCCTGGAGCCCGGCGTACCACTCGCTCGCTTGCTCCGTTGGGTCTGGCTGGACAGCAGGGGAACCTTTAATGCGATTTGACTGTGAACCCGGAGGCCTTCCCTAGTAGCTTCTCACTAGATGGGAAAAATTGCATCTGTTGTGCTTTAAGTGCTCCTTTAAATTTGAGAGATGTCAGTGATGTCATCATTAACAAAAACTTTCCTTCATTGGACACAACCGCTCAAGTGTACCCTCCTCCCGGTGCAGCTATTGCAGCCCTTTGAGAATCTTTGTAATGAAATGGATTTGCCTCTGGTTTCTAAACTCAACAGCATTACACAAATGAAACGGTTTTTATATTCATTTATTGGCTTGGGAATCAATAGATTTGAGAGTAGCTGAAAGGAAACTTGTTAGATCCCAGCGGATCTGGGAATTGCTTCAGCCACATCACAAGGATCCAGGGGAAAGGGTCATGCATGACACTTACATGCTTATTGCCTTGCCTTGTCTTTAGAGATGAGAGTGAGCTGCAAGATTAAAAAAAAATTAAGATATTATATGTGATGTGGCACGGGAAAAGGTGGACAATGTGGCCTAAATTCTTACAGGCCTTGATTGCTTTAGGAAAATCTGTAAGTCTCCTTCCTTCAGCATCCGCACTCCCCTCCAGGATGGGTCTGGGAGCAGCCCGCCCTAGGGAGAGGAGTGGCAGCTTCTGTAGGGTCCTCCCTGCCTTTCCTTTTCTTACTATAGCAGCTGTGTGTCCCACCATCCTCAAGGCCAATTCAGCACCCTGAGGCTGGACATCTACCTGCACAGCACACCAAGTTCTGCAAGAACTTCCCCCCTCCATGGAAGCAACAAGCCATCATTATTGTGTGTGTGTGTTCCGTTAGTACTGATTATTATGGGAACAAAAGTAAGCAAGTTCCCAAGACAGTCTGCAAACCTACTTAAGCCTATCACATCGAAAGAATCAATGGGATAAAAGTATTGACATTTTTCTATTTAATAATTAATGACTACCCCTAATTGCTTAAAATAAGCATTCCTTAAATTATTAGTGTGATCATATTTGGTCTGTAAAGAAATTAATACCATATGCCATGTAAAAGTTTAAGTCTGGTCAGGAATGTGGAGCTTTGAAACCCTGGACTGGAGTCAAGCAATGGTTTACATTAAGGTGATATTCAGGGTGACAATGGATGGAACCTATTGCTTCGTGGAATCTTGCTGGGTGTGGGTCTCAACCTCGATGTGGTACAGCAGGTGTCCCCATAGGAAGTAACTGCTAGGGCCCTCGGCCCTGGTGGAGGATATTGGTGGAGTTGTCAAGAAGCTGGATTATCTGTCCTCACCTTGCAGAAAAGGGGAAGCACACCTCCCCCTGAAGCAGGCTGTGTGTACACAGCCTCACACTTCCTGCAGTTGCCAAATGTCTTCACAACGGAGAGACTGGATGAGACAGGAAGCATGTAGCAGAATTTTCTATGACTTTTTGGTGACTTTGGTCTCACTGCGTGTGGTTGCTTTAGAACCTGAGCTCTTAAGTCATGGCAGAGATTTTTCTGTAATTGAAGTATTCCCAGTACTATGTGAAATAGTATGAAAATTGTTTTTTCAGGCTCCAGGCAATGACCTTTTCAGAAATTGAGACTGTAAAAACCACTCTGGCCACATTTCCTTTTTTTTTTTTAACCCGTAGACCTGTGAAAATATTCGTCATATGTTTTTTATTTAACTCACTGCAGTACTTGTAAAAATAGAAATGTGTTTCCCCTAAATCTTTAGGTATTCATCACTTATTTCTTTAAAAACCTTTCAAAAACAAGCACTTTAAAGCCTCTTTATCCAGTTTGTGTGTTTAGAGTATCATGTCTTCCTTTTCTAAGAAGCCAAAATTGCCTTGCTTTTTCTATTTGTTCCTTTTGGATCCTAAGGTCATTTACTTATGTCTTAGGTCTGGAGACTAAAGGCTGAGTCAGCTCCCGCACGGCCAGCAGGGGGCATGCTAACCGCGAGTTGGAAGTCCACTCTCTACCTGAGCCACCTTGGGAGAGCATCTGGGATGACCGAGTTGGGGGGGAGGGGGCGGGGTTGTGCACCGCACCTCCAAGTGCCTGTCACTCAGATGATGGAAACTGAAGGAAGGACGGGCAAATTACTTGAATAGCCAGAGGTTGTGGCTTCCAGAACTCAGGCCTCCCTCAAAGGGGCATTGAGACTGCTCTAACTTGAAGGGCCCCCAGTCTTTGGAAGGTTGGCTGTTGATTCTAGTCTGAAGATGCGGTGCCTTCTCCAACTGCAGAAGGGAGAGTGTTGGCTTGAGGATGAGCTGCTGGCCTGCATCCTGGTCCTGGTGAGGACATGACTGCCAGCCAGGACAACCAATGGAAATGCCGCCAACCCTCTGTTTTCCCAAAGTTTCCTTCCTCTTTGGTTTGACTCCTATTGACTTAAGCCCTGGGACTCTGTGTCTGTGGCACCTCCCAGAGGGTTTATTTGCCTGCCTTACCAGGGTTATTGGCCTTGGGGTTTCTCTCATGGAATAAAGCAAATGTATATTCACAGTACATTTCTTTTCTCATAGAAAATGAAAACAGAAGAGAGGCAACTGTGTTTTTCGCTAAAATGGGCTTAATCTGGCTCTGAGTGTGGGCAGGTTGTTCATCAGCAAGTTCCCTATGAGGCTTCTCCTTGCAGGAACTGAGCTCCAGCGTGGAGGGATGGGTGAGCTCTTGCTCGGCTGGGATGGGTGTTCTCCAAGGCTTCGATGATCACTGCAGTGTCTAGAGTGCTACTGAGCACCAGATACTCTGTTCTTCCCCCAGGTCCCTCATGGCACCCACATGCAAAAGGGAAACCTAGCACTACTTAGGAATAGATTTTCCACTAGAGAACAATCCAAATGTTGTGACTGGATATTTCTTGATACTTCTTGTTCCATCAAAATTGCATGTAAAACCAAATTATTGATTTCAGAGGGGCAAATGGGAATAATTTTTTCAGCTTTGTGCTGAACCACTCTCTTCATTCAGAGTGCTCTACATGGCTACAGAGGGATGTGCCACTAGTTAAATAAAAGGTGGTGCCTAATCCTTTTAGAAGATGTCCATCCCTGAGGAAGACCACAGAACATCCTATTCAGAGGGAGCCCTGAGATCCACAGGCACTTAAGTTGGAATAAAACATGCTAGTTCCTACTGGTAATTTAATTTGAAAATATTTTACCATTGAAAGTGGAGACAGAGTTTTATTTGGCCTTGGTTAGACTGCTGTATCCCAAATGGTCTACATGTCAGCCCAAGAATAAGATGGCCTTAACGCGGATGAGATAGAGCAGGCAAGGTAAGGGGCCACTTTTGCCGCACTTTGGGGACAGATTCTTTATTGTTCATAGTAACAGACTGGAGAAGTGAGTTTAAATAGTAAGTCTTTAAATTCCGAAATTGAAAGATGGGCTGGATGCCACCGTATTACCTGCCTGTGTTGTGGTGTGTTTAGCTGGCTGGCTTGTGCATTTTACCTCTTGACCAGGAAGTAAGGCAGAGGGATAAAGGCCCTGCATTTCCAACTGGATTACCTGGATGCATGACACATGGCGTGGTCATGCTCTAGGCTTCTTGTGGGAAAAGGAGAGGGTTAGCTTCATATGTCTCCAAGGCCTTATCTAGTAAAATCATTCTATCCCATGAAACTCCAGCCCTTGCTATTACAGATTTGTGCTATCCTCACCAGCTCACATTCTGAGATGTCAAATGCACATTAGTGCTGTGCAAATTGTAAAAGCATCTCTCTTGGTTTAAGCAGATAAGTCTAAAGTAAACTCATTTTCTAGGTTAGAAGGATTTTGAGTCTCCTTCCAGGGAATTATTTTTTATTTGAACTTAGTTTACTCTTACATGGTTTTTCTTATAAATATAATGGAAATTTGATGTCTGAATGAATATGCATGAAGAAGATGTTGTATTGACTTTTATGAGATATAAAATGAGAACTTTGAAATTAATTTCTTTTTCTGTTTGGTATTTCACTCAATTGTTTTATTAGATTACTGTAGAGTTTCACATGGCACTAAGGATTGATGATGTGAATAAACCACCCACCCACACCTGGGTGAGATTAGTTTCTCAGTTACTGAGACAAGAGTTTGCAAGTTCACCTCAGAGAAGGGAGATGCGTGGAGCTAAGGCAGATACCTCAGGTGCTGCCCTGCCAGACTGAGCCTTGCTGCCTCTGAAAAGACCTTGCTCTGCTCTCCTTGGGGCTGATACCCCCATGATTTATCCCAGTCACCTCTGTGCTTCTGTTTTAGGTCCATGACATGGGCCTCTCTTGGTTCTTAAAGTAAGTTCAGGATTGGCCTGACAAATCCTTGTCATGCAAGAGACTACACAATGCACCGTGTCCCGGGACACGGAGTGCTCCTTGTTCTGCAGCCCACCCCCACCCTCATGCTAAATTGTACCCTTTAAAAAAAAAAAGATTTTATTTATTTATTCATGAGAGACACAGAGAGAGGCAGAGACACAGGCAGAGGGAGAAGCAGGCTCCTTGCAGGAAGCCCAATGTGGGACTCGATCCCGGGTATCCAGGATCACGCCCTTGGCCGAAAGTGGTGCTAAACCACTGAGCCACCCAGGCTGCCTCTAAATTGTACCCTTTTATCTGGAGAGGTCCAAAGGCCATGGTGACAATCCATTTCTCCACAATTCCTTTAGTAATGATTTGAAGTTTGGAAAAAAATGTGTATTATTGAAATATGGGCAACACATTTTCATGTTTAGTATTTCATGCCTCTATAAAAAAATTTTTTTTTAAATATTTCATGCCTCTAAAAAAGATCTTTCCAGCAGTGCCTGGGTGGCTTAGTTGGTTAAGCATCTGACTCTTGATTTTGGCTTCATCATGGCCTCAGGGTCGTGAGATTGAGCCTCACATTGGGCCCTGCATTTAGGGCAGAGTCTGCTCCAGATCTCTATCTCTTCCTTTGCCCCTCGCCCTGCTTGTGTGTTCTCTCTCTTTCTCTAAAATAAATAAATAAATCTTTTTTAAAAAAAGATATTTCCACATTCAAGATATACATAGTTAACTTTTTCTTTTTAAAATATGTGAATTGGATTTTTTTTTTTTTTTGCTGATCTTTTCAATAATATCATGCTGTCTCTTAAAAGAATCACCACTAAGCAGTAAAAATAAATGAGACAGGTTGCCAACTCTGACTTGGATTAGGTGATCAGCTGTGTGACCTTGGGCATAGTCCCAGGCAGCCCCTAGGGAAAAATATCTGTTCTGGCCCTCCTGTGGGCTCTGGGGGAGGAGCAGATGGGAGTGTATGCGATGAGTTCTTAAATCCTAAAGAGCTATCAGTTGTTCCAATAAAAGGAACTGGAGATGGAGTGTGTCTGTCTCATCAGTAGCCCTGTTTCTCTCTCTTGTCAGTTAATGAATATACAGTTTGTACTTGTAACTTAAGGCATTGCTTGGATGAACTTGCTTTGCCTTTTTTTTTTTTTTTTTTTTTTTTTGTAGAGGAAGAAGGAAGCCTGGATAAGAAGTATAGATGACTGCCTGTGGCTTAGTGATTCTTACAGTTTACTTAGAATTGTGAGCCAGCTCTGTTAAAAATACTAAAGGGGGGATCCCTGGGTGGCGCAGCGGTTTGGCGCCTGCCTTTGGCCCAGGGCACGATCCTGGAGACCCGGGATCGAATCCCACATCGGGCTCCCGGTGCATGGAGCCTGCTTCTCCATCTGCCTATGTCTCTGCCTCTCTCTCTTTCTCTCTCTGTGACTATCATAAATAAATAAAAATTAAAAAAAAATACTAAAGGGAGGGGCACCTGAGTGGCTTATATGGTTAAGCGCCAGACTCTTGATTTCAGCTGAGGTCATGATCTCAGAGTTTTGCAATCCAGCCCTGGATTCCCCTGGGCTCAGTGGGGAGTCTGCTTGAAGTTCTTTCTCTCTACCCCTCCCCCAGGTGATGTACATGCTCTCTCTCTTCTCTCTCTAAAATAAATAAATAAATCTTTAAAAAATACTAAAGGTAATTCCTCTAAATCCAAATAAATCACAAACTTTCTCAAAATTGGGCTGTGTTTCTGATATCTTGGGTGCTGCTTGAGCCCCCAAGGGCTCATCAGATGGTTACAGAGCACATTTTCTTGCTCTTGGAATCAATGAAAGATTGGTGGTTTGCATGAACAACTTGGAGATGGGGGAGAAGAAAGAGAAAATCATTACAAAGGTAGAGTTGTATCAGTCAAAGTCAGTGAAGGTCAGTGACTATGACTTGAGATCCTGCCAGCATGGCTAGTCTTGGCATTTACCCCTGGTGGGAGCTGTGACCAAATCAGTGTCTACACCACTCTGTCTACCCCAAATGCACTCCCTTGTAGAACCTGCTGGCACTCCCAGAACAAGTCTCTGGGCTCTGAGACCATGGAATAGCTCTTGTCATTGGCATTGACAATGGTGAAGCATGCAAAGGTCTCCATTCTATCTCAGCGATGATGCAGGCCCATGTGGAAGAAAGCGGCTCCTTTGCAAGCCCCATCACTTATTAGATTGAGTGAAAGTTCTGTGGCTATTTAACTTGGCAGCATGGATATACAATTATTGGTAGGCAAATTGTAAGGCCAGACTGAACCTCTTGGGGATCTGTGGCCTGGAAATGCAAGGATGGATTACACTTCACATACATTTCTTGATTATTCGGTTTGTGAAATCTGTCTTGTCTGAGGTGCTGATTGTGAACTAAGCCCTCAGGTCCATTTGGTCAGAAGTGGCCAGTTAACTCTAGGTTATCAAGTGTGGCATGCTGTCAGCCTGGGCATCTCTGCATTTACTGGGTGAGGGAAACAGGGTTTCCTTAGGCTTCTTCTGCCAAAATTAACTTATCCCTACGGGGACTGGGGAAATGGGCAAAATAGGGTAAGGGGATTAAGAGGCACAAACTTCCATTTATAAAATAAATCATGGAGATAAAGAATACAGCATAGGGAATACAGTCAATGATATTGTAATAATAACATTGTAGGGTGGCAGATGGTGACTGCACTTAACCATGGTGAGCATTGAGTAATGTACTGAATTGTCAAATTGCTATGTTGTACACCTGAAACTAATACAGCATTGTATGTCACCTGGTACTTCAATAATAAAAATAAAAATAAATTGACTTATCCTGTGAACAGTCTGGCAGGAGTGTGTTCAGAAATGCATTATCAGAAAAGGCATTTAAGGCTTCAGGATCCCCCTCAAGGAGGGGCCAACATAGAGGAGAAATTCTGTTAACATTTAGGGTTTATTAGCAGACGGTTAGTGTATAGTTGCATTTAAATTAAACTCCTTCCACCCCTAGGGAGTGAGTGGCAGGAGGGCCAAGCTACAGACATGGACATAAGTGAGCATCTGTGTGCGGCCTGCCATCTGCCTTGGTGAGGGACTGGTCGGCCTGCTGCGGAGAGAACTCCCAGCTCAGAGATAGCCTTATTCTTGCATTAACCCCCACTTTGGGCACATTCCCTAGGTCTAATTTCACATGTTAAATGAAGAAATCTAGCTGCCTGATCTCTGTTATCCCATCAACTCCATGATTCTGTGCAAAATAATTCCTTATTTCCAAGTGCTAACTAATCAGGGCAAAGAAACCTACTCATTGCTGAGAGAGAAGAGGAAGGAAAATTCTGGTGTCTCTTTGAAATATGTGCAGCCACTTCTCAGCTGGAGGAGGATACAGAGCATTTTAACAGGAGTGTGTATTTAGAAATGAGTTGTGTGGACAGCATTCCTCCTTTAGACCAGTAGGCTCTTGGAGGACATCTCTGAGGTACCTTGTTCAGAAGAGGCTCTGAACTGTTTGTTAAATGCATTTGATAGTCCTGTGGGAATTAAAATTAGACATTTAATTATTCTTTCTAGAATTGTTTACTTCCCATGAGTTCAAAAGCACTATAGTCCAGAAGGTAGCTCATGTGAAATTTGCAACCTTTTCCAACCTAAGCCCCCAGTTTAGTAGAATGCAAAATAAAGCCCAGATTATTTACTGATTTGCCTTAATGAGGTAATAGGATTGCTTATCATTCAGCAGAGGATACATTCTGATAGGAGTTATAATTTCATATTTTCCATTATATTTTTTTTATTTTATTCATTTATTTGAGAGAGAGCATGAGCATGAGCAGGGTTTGGAGCACATGGAGAAGCAGATTCCCCGTGGAGTGCAGAGCCTGCCCTGATGGGCTCTATCCCAGGACCCCAAGATCATGACTGAGCTGAAGTCAGACACTTAACAGACTAAACCACCCAGGCTCTCGTTTCAATTACATATACCACATATACTCTCTGTAGCCTTAGGGAATATTAGCAATGTCTATTTAATAAGACAAATTATAATACTCTACAGTTCAAAAAAAAAATATCCTCCCAACCTGGCTGGGGCTGCAGAAAAGTGGAGAAAAATGAAGTGTTTGAAGTGTTCTATGGTATGCATGCTGCAGAGCAAGGAGCTGACTCTTCCTTTGGGCCTCACTCCCCTTCCTGAAGACTGGGGCCAGTCCCCTGCCCTCTTGCTACCTGCCTGTGCCTCTCCGATGAGCCCCTCTCCCTGCTCTAAAGGGTCCCCTAGAGGGCACCTAGGTGGCTCAGTTGGTTGGGTAGCTGCCGTTGGCTCAGGTCATGATTCTGGGGTCCTGGGATCGAGCCCCTCATCAGGCTCCCTCTTTCTGCTTCTCCCTCTTCGTCTGCCCCTTACCCTGCTCTTTCTCTCTCTCTTTCTCTCAAATAAAAAAGTAAAATAAGTTTAAAAAATAAAAGGTCCCCATAGGGCTGCTGGGGCCCCACACCCTGATGTACAGGTGTGTATCTCTGAGGTACTGAGTGGGAAAAAATGCTTCTGGATAAAGTCCTGCAGGGAAAGTTTTCTTTCAAGTAATTAGCCGTTTTTCTCATTGTCCCCTTTTAGTGTTCTTTCTCCTGCAGAAGTTGCCCAAGAAGGAACTGAACCGTTATATCCATGATGATAAAGTGAGGGCCCCCAGATAATTGCTGCTCTAAAAGCCCTTTATCAGAATGTGAAATCCGTGGACCTTCTTCTTGCCCCATAGACTGTGCACTTGCTCAGGAGGCCTAGGAGGCACCCTGGAGGACACTAAGGATAGGCATTCCTAAGAAAAGGAATGCAACCTGCTATTAACCCTCTGTGGCCCAGGAGTGCCCAGGGTACCAGGCAGGGCAAAGTTGAGGGTTTAAGGTGCAGTGCAGAAGTCCAGAATCAGATCCACACCCCCAGACTCCAAAGCATGTGCTCTTCATGTCACATTCTTCCTAACAAGGACATTTTCTGATGAGAAAGGCATATTGGCTCCTTACCCCTCAGTGTGATGGGAAGACCCATCTATATGCACAGAGCTGCCAAGCCTGCAGCCGGGAAGAACCCCAGGTTCCTGATGGTCCTGGCCATCAGTTCTTCGTGTTACCTAAGAAGCAGTCAGTGGCCTTTTATCTGGTGATATTCCACGACCGGTGGAGAAGAAGGTGAGAAGACACCTCCGGAATGGACATCTGGCTACTTCAAGGGAAGTCCACCAAGGGTCGGGGTGCTGGCCTGGGCTGAGCATGGGTGACAGAAGGAAGACTGGGACACTGCACCATCCTTGGGCAGTTGCCAGGGTGGTAGGGAGGCCACAGGTGAAGGCACTCCATGGGAAGAGCCCAGGCAGGGCCACAGGGCTCCACGACCCAGGCACATTCTCAGGGGAGCCAGAGCCCTTCAAACCCCAGCTTTAGTTTCTTCATCTTATGTTAGGTTGTACTTTGTAAATTGCATAAGACTATAGAAATGTAAGAAGCATTTTTTAATGTTGTCATTGTCACCACATGACTCCCAGTAGCTCAGAGAATGTCCCACAGATGTTTGCTGCTGGCACAGCTAGACTTGCAGGCTGAAAGCAAGCTGCAGGTCATTTCTGTGGAGACCGAGGAAGCCTGAGGCTGCCACCCCATTCTTTGGGGCCATCCCATATCCTCCCCGTGGATTACTGTTTTCCCTAAATCTTTGGGCAGGTGAAACTTGAAGAGCTTGTGCTTGATCCTTCTGCTCACCCTGAGTATTTCTAGGAACCTGACCCAGGCCAGCCCCATGAGTATCTGTTGAATGGACCCCCCACTCAGGGCGTTGAGCAGAGTGAGTCCATGCCAGCCCCTGCTCAGCTATGTCTGTGGGATCCTGCATCTCCCGCATGCTCTGCTTTCCAGAGTGTCCGCAGAAGAGCATCTGAGTTCCCAGGCTGGCCTGAGTGAGGCAACTCTAGCCCTTGAGGTGTGGAGGGTTAGAGTCTAAGAGAGGCTGTCCTTTGGGGCTGGACACACTTCTGTCTTTGTTGGCGCTACTCCTGTGCTTTGGGGCTGGACACACTGGGATAGAACCCATACAATGGGTTCTATCTTTGTTGGCGCTACTCTTGCCATTAGTCTCTGGCTGAGTCAGGTCCTCCCAGCCTCAGGGTCCTTATAGGTAACACTGGCCTCATAGGTGACAGCAGGTCCAGGGGACCTGTTTGCTTCCTGTGGCTTCTCGCCCAGGCTTCTTTAGTCACAACTGAGCCCAAACAATCTGGGCATTAATTCCTTCCCAGTGGGGTTGGGAAAAGGCCTGTCCCATCGCTGGGGATCTTGGGGACCTTGGCGAGGGTTCTTACCACCTTGAGCCTCTGTTTGCTCATCCTGGAATGACAGTGAGATGAGGTACCTCGGGGTTGTTGCAAGGACTACAGAGGTGCTGTCAGGTGCCTTTAGGAGAGAGAAGGGCTTGTTCAGGAGCTCTGGAGATGTTTGGCATGAGCCTTCATGAGCTCACAGGTAGCTCTGGGCAGAAAATAGCCTAGAAGCCAGAGAGGGGCAATCTGAGACCATTCAGGGCATACACTGAAAAGCATTCTGCTGCTTTTAGGGAGGTAGGGAGTGTCCAAAGGCTGTGTCACTGTGTGCAATGGGTCAATCAACGTTTTTATTTTTTATTTTACTTTTTAAAAAATTAGTATTTAATTATTCATGAGAGGAGAGAGGAGAGAGAGGGAGACGAGAGGAGAGAGAGAGAGAGAGGCAGAGAACAGCAGGGAAGAAGCAGGCTCATGCAGGGGAGGCTGACGTTTGTGGTTTAGGATCACACTGGTTGTGAGAGGTGAGATGAGAGATAGAATGGTGGGCTCTGCTGGGTCTGGGGCTGCCCACATTAATTTTTAAAATCAGATAATGACAATTTATTTAATATATAGGGGAAGGAGAGTTAAGAAAAGCAGCCCTGAGGAAGCTCACTTTGCTTTTGGTGTTTTTGAGTTATAACCATTGTTTTTATTATTTTTTTTTTAAGATTATTTATTTATTGAGAGAGTGAGAGATAGATCACAAGTCTGGAAAGGGAGAGAGGGAGAATCAGACTTTTTGCTGAGTGAAAAGCCTGCCATGAGCTCCATCCAGGGACTCCAGGATCATGATCTGAGCCTAAGGCAGACACTTAATCAACTGAGCCACCCAGGTGCCCTAGTATAACCATCTGTTTTGGGGAAATTTTTTGTACAACATATTCCTTAAGAAATACTGAAATACAGAAAGATAAAACAAATGCACAGCTTCCCCACCCCTGCCCCCAGCATCACCCTGCTTCCTGTGCATACAGAAAGGTGGAAAGCTGGATATTATGCCATAAAAATAGACTATACTATTTTTTGCTCTTTTCCCTTTGCTCATTCAATCTTTTTTTTTAAATAAAAAAGTTACTATTTGCACAAATTAAAAGAATTCAAACAAAAACAGAATATATAGTAAAATGTGTCATTTTCAGGTCTGAGACTCCAATCTCTTTCTTAGGAGGCATCACTGTTAATTACTCCTGTGTGTACCCTTCTAGAAATATTCTGTGAATATCTAAGTATATGAACATCTTTTTTTTTCATGTTTAAACACATAGGAAAAAAATAAACATATAGGAGCCTACAGTACCCATTGTTCTTTGTTCTTTTTTCTCACTTGATCATATTGGAGATTATTACATTTTTAGTCTATAATATTTGCTATTTAAAAAGCACTCATTTAAATTAAATTTAATTAACATATAGTGTGTTATTAGTTTGAGGGGTAGAATTTAGTGATTAATCAGTTGCATATAATACCCAGTGCTCATCACATCACGTGCCCTCCTTAATGCCCATCACCCAATTTCCCCATCCCCCCATTCCTCTCTCCTCCAGCAACCCTCAGTTTGTTTCCTAGACTTAAGAGAAAATGAGTGGGAAATATCAGTGAGGGTGACAGAACATGAGAGACACCTAACTCTGGGAAACAAACAAGGGGCAGTTGAAGGGGAGGCGGGCAGGGGAATGGGGTGACTGGGTGACAGGCACTGAGGGGGGCACTTCCCAGGAGAGCACTGGTGTTATGCTATATGTTGGCAAATTGAACTCCAATAAAAAAAAATATTTAAAAAAAGGGAGTCTCTTATGGGGGGCGGGTGCGCCTGGGTGGCTCGGTGTTGAGCATCCACCTTTGGCTCAGGTCGTGATCCTGGGGTCCTGGGATCGAGTCCTGTATCAGTCTCCCCACAGGGAGCCTGCTTCTCCTCTGCCTCTGTCTCTGCCTCTCTCATGGATAAACAAATAAAATCTTTTTGAAAGAGAGTCTTTTATGGTTTGTCTTCCTCTCTTTTTTTTTTTTGTTTTTACCGATTTATTTGAGTGAGAGAGAGATCATAAGCAGGAGTTGAGGGAGAAGCAGACTCCCCACTGAGCAGGGAGCCCGATGTGGGGCTTGACCTCAGGAACCTCAAATCATGACCTGAGCTGAAGGCAGGTGCTTAACCCACTGAGCCACCCAGGCACCTCTCCCTCTCTATCTTTATCTTATTTTTCCTTCCCTTCCCCTATGTCCATCAGCTTTGTTTCTTAAATTCCACATATAAGTGAAATCATAAGTACTCATTAAAAATTTGTTTTTATTTAAAAATGAAGAATTTACTGAATTTAAGCCAAATATCTTATTCTTGGAGCGTGAATGTATTCCTAAAACATTTCTTTCCTGGCTTGGGAAGATCAGCCTATGGTTACCGACACAGTCCCACATTACTCAGTGGCTCTTCTGGGTGGTCATTTCTATTGCAGGGCCCAGCCTCCATCCACCCAGCACACAGAATGTGGGTGAGTGGGGTGCCCAGAAAGAAGAGGATGCAGATTTGGGGAGCAGCTGTAGTCTCATTCAATACCGATAAAGTTAGGGAAAACCAGGATACAGATTTGCTTGCTACCTTGCATTTAGGGTTGCTGTCAACTTCTTTCTGCTTTGAAAGATGACTAAATTGCATGGCCACACTGCTTTCAGACCTCCCTCCATCCCACTCCTTCTACCTTGTTTATGTTAGAATCCCTTACATCACCAAGACGCACACCATTTGCCCTCTCTTAGGTAACCTCTGTTGCACAGTTACTTGGTCTTAATGCAATATTTACATGGATTCAAGGAACACAGAGCATCAATGCTTTTATCAGTAATTCTAGAGGAATTATCAAAGGCTTTCTTTCACTTCCTCTTTCAGTGATCTGAAGTTCATTACAGAGTTTGTTTAGATCCCCTATTCCCTTCCCACATGTGGCTTGTGACACCCAGAATTCTTGCCAAGTTTCAAAGTATCTCTTGAAAACTAAAAGAAAACCAGTTCTCTTGAAAATGTATATGAATATAAAACTCTTGAATCACACTAACACTTTAAAATAATATAGAAATATTTCTCTTGGGGTGCCTGGGTGGGTCAGTCAGTTAAGTGCAGTCTTTGGCTGAGGTCATGGTCCTGGGGTCGTGAGTCCTGCGTTTGAGCCCTGCATCAGGCTTCTTGCTCTGCAAATGGGAGGTGTGTGTGTGTGGGGGGGGGGGGCTGTCTTCTTCTCCCTTTCCTTCTGCTGCTCTCCCTGCTTGTACTCTCTCTCTCTCTGTGTTACATAAATAAATAGAAGTCTTAAAAAAATTATTTCCCCTGTCTTTTAGCACCAAGCATGACTGTGGAGAAATTTGAACTTAGCCTGTTTTCTGCCTAGCTGTTCCTATGATTCTATCAGTTTAATCATTTCACCAGGCTGTTTCTGGATGCTGATCTTTCTGTGTCACTTTCTTGTAAATAAACAAAATATACCCTTTCAGTTGATGCAGACAAGACACTTTCAGATGTTTTACTTTACTGTGTCATTGACCTTTTTCTGTTAATAATTCCAAAATGTTAATTATATAAGTACTATTTCTTCTGTGTGCTGTCATCTCTTTAATCAACTTGATATTTCAAGTCCTTTCACATTTCATTTGCTTGTTTCTTTGGTTGATTGTTTTCATTCTGTTATTTAATTGTTTCTAGTGTGGTTTTCATCCATACCCCATTTATTTTACTTTTTATTTTTCTATTTCATTCCCAAGTTCTGCTTCTCTTTCTGTTGGTTTATATTATCTTCTTGGATTTTTTAAAAAAATCTTTTTAGGAGAGTATGGCAGGCAGGATAATGGTCCCTCAAAAATGTCACTATCTTCCTGATCCCCAGAACTAGTGAATAAGTTACTTTATGTAGGAGAATTGAAATTGAGAAAAAATAAATTTGAATATGGAATTCACGTTGCTAATCAACAGACCTTAAAATATAGAGCTTATTCTGTATTACTAGGAGGGCCCAATGTAACCAGAAGGGCCCTTAAAAGTAGAAGAGGGAGAGTCAGAGAGATATCAGTGTGAGAAAGACTGGTCCTGATGTTGTTTTAGTCAAGAGACCATGAGCCAAAGCATGTGGGTGGTCTCTAGATGCTGGAAAAGCCAAGGAAATAGGTTCTTCCTGTGGTAGGCAAAATAGTGACCCCCAAACATGTTCATGTATTTGTTCCAGGACCTGTGAATATGTTGTTTATATGGCCCAGGGGATTTTTCATATGGTAGGAAAGAGTTTGTCAGTGTGATTAAGAATCTTGAGATGGTAATGTTATGCTGAATTCTATGAGTGGGCTTGTTGTAATTCCAAGGGAAGCAGGAGGGTCAGAGTCAGAGAAGGAGATGTAAGGACAGAAACAGAGGTTGGGTGATGTGTTTCCTGCAAGGGGACCACAGGCCAAGGATTAGGAGTGGCCTCTAGAAACTGTAAAAGATGGGGAGCAGATTCTTCCCTGGAGCCTCCTGAAGGAACACAGCCTTACAATACCTTGCTTTTAGCCCAGTGAGACCCATTTCAGACTTCTGACCTCCAGAATGTCCAGAGGACATTTCTGTTATATTAAACCACCACACATGCAGTAATTTTGTTATAGCAGTAATAGGAAACTAACAGAGACTATGGGAGATATTTGACTAAAATACCTATTTCCTTATGAATATTTCCTCTCACATTTGCCTGATTCCTGTGCTGGTTACTTTGTGGTTTTAGTCATTTTTTAGTATGATCAGTTCTTTGTTGAGAATGGAACTAGAGGTGATGCTGGGGCAGGTACATATTTGATTCAAGTTTGTGGTCTGGAATGCACTATTGCCAGATGGGTTTTCTTTGCTCAGTAGGGCTGTGTTCCTCAGATTTTCATGGTTAAGTTGGGTGTGACTCTGAGCCGTCCTTTTGTGCTCCCATCTCATATTTGAGGCCTTCTTTCTTCTCCATATGAGGTCATGTCCATAGGTGGAGGTTTACTCAGGAGCTCTGACTCCATGTCCATGAGAACTTTCATGACTAGCCATATCAGTGCCAGGCCATTTCTCCCAGCAGGGTCTGACTCCACCCGCCACCCCCCCAGGAGTCAGCAGGGGGGCACTGGCTTGCTGTGTCCATTCTTGACTATGTAGGTTCTGGTACACTCAGTGATTTGTGCTTTATGCTTGTGTCTGTCTCTTTGATTCACTGAGAAAGGAATATATTTCTCTTTATAGTTCTTTCTCTCCCTTTTCATTGTCTTTGGGACTTTCAGAGAAAGTGTGGAGAAGTAAACCCTTCAGGAGAAGCTGATGTCTCACTAGACCATGATTGTGTGGATGCTGAACAATTTTGCTTATAATTTTGGGGGCTCCTTAGTCCTTTGTGTTAGAGAAACAAGTCACAGTTTCTCAGGAGAGCTGAACATTGTTTAGTATTTATAACTTTGGGACTCCTTTTCCAAGAAAAAGTTTTATTTTACTCCGGAACACTTTTGCACAAAAGCTTTACTGTTAGAGAAACTATCATATTAGAAATTTGGCACTCCAAGCCCCACCCCAACCCCCACCCTGCACAACAACCTGGAGGAAGGAAGGTACTACACTGGACGTCTGGTCCAGGCCTTCTCACCCTGTGTGGCCTGATCCCACACGTATTGTGTCTCAGTGGCCTTGGACTGACCAACCGCCTGAAACTCAGAAATCTGCGTAGCCTTTTGGACATTAATCAATAAAGACTTGAATGAATACTTCCTCCTTTAATCATTAATGCATATTAAAATGATGCTGTAATCTCTAAATAGCAAGAATAGCTGTCACTGACTGCCACGTGCTTTATTGACATATATGGTTTAAATTTCACAGCCACTCTGGGAGGCACAAGTGTCCTTGTTTAGGTGAGTCAAGTGAGAAGGCACACAGTTTGCTAGTCCTCTGTCTCATAAAGCACAAACCATCATTATAAACACCCAAATTAGTTCTTCACACCCAGAAGGTGGGCCCTTGCTTTGTTGGGTTGAGTTGAAGCTTGTGAATATTTTGCATTCTCTTACAAACTCTTTGTGCATGAAAATCTGTTGACTTAAGTATATTTTGGAATAGATTAATTGCAGTCATCTAAGATATATTTGTTATAAACATTCCATTTTAATTTTTATATTATATTTTATGGAGTTTTTGCAGAGTTCTCCATCTTGGGAAGGCCATGTAGACTTAAAATCAGGAAATCCTGAATCCTAGAACTCTGAGTTGGTGAGTTGGAAAGTGAGTTGGTAAGGATTTTCCCCCAGCCAGGCCCACTGCAGGGCATCCTATGTGTAGCTCCTTCAGTCTTGTACCCATGGCACCTGCCAGCCATGTGGTATAGAAAGAGGAGAGCACACACACTGTCTTTACTTGCTTAGGGAGGACATACATCTACCATGTACAAAAATATAGTAAGCTGAATCTCTAAATAGTTGTCTTCTTTTTCCACCTTCCCACCAGTTTATAGAGTCCACAAAGGTTCTAAGTCATGGGGATGAGCAATCAGTGGACCATGGCTTCAGAAAAGCCAACAAGGCTGAGTCCCCACATCCCTGTAGACAAGAAGTCAGCAGCACCCAAGAACCAGTTGAAATGATCAACAGCATCACTGTGCTGTTGCAGATGTGGAGAAGGGAACATATACCCAATATTTGGGAAGTACTACATCCTGGGGTCAGCTATACAATCAGAATGTGTTAGATCTTGGAGAAAGTAGCCCTCCAGAAGTTTAATTGGATACCTGAGAAGATAAGAGAATGAGCGATCTATCTCGTGGCTTCTGTGGGCCTCCCCACCCATGGATGATTCATGGCTGGCATCGATTCTAGGACATCATTAGCCACTAGCTCTTCAAAGATGGCCTGTTACCACTTCCCTCCTTTCTTTTCTTTCCTAATTACTCATTTATTGGTCTATTTTGTTCCATTCTTGTTTTTTTTTTTTTTAAAGCTTTCTCTCACATTATCCTTCTTCTAGCTTCTAGCTTTCTGTACTGCATTCTGGATGGTCTTCATCAATCTGCCCTTCACCTGATGTATGTAAGTTCACTATAAACCTAGCCCCTTGCTTTTTTATTACTATGGCTTTATTAGTAATTTCTGTGAATTCCCCTCATTTCCCACATCCCTAGTCTTTTAAAAAGTGTCATACTATTTACTTAGGGTTTTGATCACTTTTAAAAAAATGCTTAAGTCCATCACTTAAAACAGTATGTTACAGTTTGTAGGTAATAATCTGTTACCTGAACATCTTGGTGGTGGAGGAGGTGCTTGGTCCTACCTTTCGCTGGATATGCTGGCCCCTGTTCTTGGGGAGCTGCTTCTTGTTGCATTTTCTCACTTGATTGTAGCTTCATCTCTGGCTTGGCTTCAGGGTGCGTATATCTGACCAGTGATGTTGTATTTGCTTCTGTCCAGTCCCCAGGGCTGCTGTGAGTCCAGGGCCACTTTGTGTGTTAACTCCTTGGGTTGATGGTTTTGGCAGCTCTAGGGGCTGTGTGAGCTGAGGATTCTCTGAGCCTCTGCCCTTTATTTGTAGTCATACAGCCTGCAGTGAGAGCTGTAGAAGTGCTTTGTATGTGACAGGGATGTAGTGGAGGTTAGGACAGAGCTAGGTACAAGCCACAGATATTATTGGTGTGTTGAATGGACAGCTTTCCCTAAAGTTGGGAACAGCTTGGAAAGTAGAGCCTCCAAAGGACAGGACAGGTGATCAGTACATTTATGTACTTATGCCAAGCCCTAGGAATGTCCAGGGAGCACTTTATTTACTGAGTTCTTGGTCATGGCTGGAACACTATTGGTTGCATTAGGGAACTCAGTCAGCTACTCAGAAGCAATGTACTGGCTGACCCTTTGTAACTGAGTGTGTTATATTTTCTGGAAGTTTACTTGTTTGCTTCTTTTCATCATATCAACAAGATTAAAAATGCAAAGCTTGGGTGTAGAAGAGCACACAGTATCTCAGGAGGGGAGTTTTGGGTCAGGGCAGAGAAAGGAGAAAGGCAATCCATACCTTGATGGCTGGAATATTCTTGAATTTGTGAAGACGATATGCAGCTGAGGTTTCTTTTTTTTTTTTTTTTATAAATTAATTTTTATTGGTGTTCAATTTACCAACATACAGAATAACACCCAGTGCTCATCCCGTCAAGTGTCCCCCTCCGTGCCCGTCACCCATTCACCCCCACCCCCCGCCCTCCTCCCCTTCCACCACCCCTAGTTCATTTCCCAGAGTTAGAAGTCTCTATGTTCTGTCTCCCTTTCTGATATTTCTCACACATTTCTTCTCCCTTCCCTTATATTCCCTTTCACTATTATTCATATTCCCCAAATGAGTGAGAACATACACTGTTTGTCCTTCTCCGATTGACTTACTTCACTCAGCATAATACCCTCCAGTTCCATCCACGTTGAAGCAAATGGTGGGTATTTGTTGTTTCTAATGGCTGAGTAATATTCCATTGTATACATAAACCACATCTTCTTTAGCCATTCATCTTTCGATGGGCACCGAGGCTCCTTCCACAGTTTGGCTATTGTGGACATGGCTGCTAGAAACATCGGGGTGCAGGTGCCCCGGCGTTTCATTGCATCTGAATCTTCGGGGTAAATCCCTAACAGTGCAATTGCTGGGTCGTAGGGCAGGTCTATTTTTAATTCTTTGAGGAACCTCCACACAGTTTTCCAGAGTGGCTGCACCAGTTCACATTCCCACCAACAGTGTAAGAGGGTTCCCTTTTCTCCACATCCTCTCCAACATTTGTTGTTTCCTGCCTTATTAATTTTCCCCATTCTCACTGGTGTGAGGTGGTATCTCATTGTGGTTTTGATTTGTATTTCCCTGATGGCAAGTGATGCAGAGCATTTTCTCATGTGTATGTTGGCCATGTCTATGTCTTCCTCTCTGAGGTTTCTTTCACAACCTTGATTGTAGAAAACTTAAAAAAAAAAAAACACACACAGAACATTTGAAAGTATTGCCTAGTTGGGAAACTATTACTTGAAGTTCAGAGTTAGACATGCCCCCCAGGCAGACTGGCCTACCCCAACTGCGCTCATCCCAGCTCTGCCACAGTGCATGGCTGCTATGCTTCGATCTTGACTGCTGGCTTCCCTGCCCCTTCCTAGATGCCTAGTGCAGCCTGCCCTTCAGGCACCCCTACTTCTCCAGGACACATTTTATTGTTTCCCTCCTGAAAGCCTTTCCTTGCTTGCCCTTCAGTCACTGAGTCATTAAACTATACCTTCACATCACAGAGTGTGTGCCTTCTTGGGAACTCTGCACTTAGGTCTAAGCTCCCAAGGGGCAGGTTACAGATGTTCATATGTTCATAAATCTCCCCTGTGGGGTGTCTGCCTTATGGTGGATGGTGCTTTTCATGGTCATGGCATAAGAAAAGCTCTTTAGATTTCCAAAAGAAGGTAGTTACCTTCCAAAAGAAGGTGTTGCATTCCCTTGCACCATTAGTGCACCCCAAAGTTTTGCAATACCTTATCCCCCCCCAAAAAAAAAACCCCACACATAGTAGATTTGGAGTCTGAGGTCATTTTATTTTTCCTTTGGAGTGTAGGACTCTTAGCAAGTCACTGTGAGCAGGAGTCTTGACAACTAGCCTTCTTGTCCTGGTAATCAGGAGTGGAGACACCATTAGTTATACATAGCACTGGATAGCACTCGTCTTACCCTTTGATGTGTCACTGTACCCCTTTGTTCATTTCTGTCCGTCCTCATATTGGGCAGGTAGGTGTTTGCCTTGGTCCTACTCTGGGTGCTGTTCTTCTGAGTGTTGGGAAGGAGGTACAGTTGTCTCAGGAGCACACAGCACCAATCACCTGTATTTACTTGTGGAAGGAGCTTTGAAGTGGTCATGAGTTTATGTAAAACATCCCTGAGTATCTGCCTGTTACATCTTGAACTATCTCTGTAGTCTTATCATACCCTGACATTCAGCACTCTTTCCATGCAGCCCGATCCATCCAAAAGATGACAGAGGTGGCAGACCAACTGGGCATCCGCCTTCCTCATTGTAACTTGGGGGCAGGTGAGAGGGATTCTCCACTATCCCCTCCAGGCCAGGAATGGTGGGGCCACTCTTGGCATTTTATTGACTCTATTCCTACATTTAATCTTGGCTAAAGTGTGCTGCCCTTGGCTTAATGTCATCTCATTTGTTTGAGACATTTCATCCCGACATTTTCTTCCCCATAAAAGTAGAAAATACTCTGGAAAAATACCCACTGGAAGAGAGGTAAACATGCGTGCAAAGAATATTTCATCAAGTTTTATTTTCCTCTTCACTTGGCGTTATTTCTTGAGCCTCTTCCACAGCATTAAATATTCCTCTTAAAATGAGGTTTCTGTGGCCACATGGCACTGTATCAATAGGTGTGCTGTGGCTGTTGAACTGATTATTGATCGAGGGCTCCCTGGGGCCTGGGCTCTGTGGCTGTGCTGTGGACATGTTCCAGGTCAAGCAGGTGAATTGTTGGAGCACAGACTGTCAGATCACCAAAATAGAGAGAGCCACCCTTCTTGCCCATCTTTGTTCCTGAGTGCCATTGCCAGAGCTCTCCCTTTATTCCCATTCTGTTGGTTTTCCACCAGCCTCCTTTACAATTCTGCTCTGCTCTCTGTCATACATGCTCATTCCAGCTTTCTAAACTTAGTGGCAGTGTGCTCAAAGACTTTGATGATTCCACATCCTTACTCCAAACTTCCACCAAAGAAAAATAAAAGACTGTCTACACCCCAGACAGAACAGTGGCTGCTTTGGGCCTCATAGGAATCACTCAACTGACCAAGAAGGAGTTGTGTGGATCAGATTCCTGAGATCAGGATTTCTAGGGAGTCAGAGTCAGTCAAAAGCAGAGAGAGGAGCAGACAGAAGCAGGAGGACCCAGCCCCCAAACAGCTGAGTACCTGCGATCCTGCACTCTGGGGGCCACAGTGCTGAGAACTACCTCTGATTCAGCCCTACCTGGGTCTGTGTGCCCACTTATGCTCTGGAGTCCCCAGAACAATCTCTTTCTCCTCCTCCTGTCCTCCCCATCCTGCTCCTGCTCCTGCTCATCCTCTTTCTCCTCCATGGGATCTGATGAGCCTCTGTTCTTGCCCTCAGGGCACTTTGCCTCTCTAGTCCTACCTAGGCCTTTCCTCGTCTGTGTGTAAAGCCAGGTTTGAACATGGGGTCCCGGAAGGTCTTGGGGTGGGGTAGGAGGTACAAGAAGAGAAGTATCTCTGGAGGCACTGGGAGGGGCCTGGTAGGGAGAGCAATGGACAGTCACAGATGCCCATGTTGGCCCCATCATGGGACTTCCCATCAGCTGGGCCACCTGCCCATGCTCACTGAGGTCTCAGGATCTATGAAGAGGGGTCCATGCTGAGAGAGATTCTCCTGCACCAGGCTGGCTCCCCTGCCCTGCATGGGTCATGTCATGCAGAGCTAGAATGCAACCAGTTTCATGGGGGCAGAGGAGCAAGAAGGCTGCACCTGCCTGCATTGCTGGGTGGTTACCAAGGCTACTTATATCCATTCACCTGTGGGAAAGGATGGGACAGAGCAAAGGCAGGAGAACCAGAGGCTGAGCAGCTTTTTCATCTCACCTCTCCTTGAGATGGAGCGGTCTAGGGCATGGGACAAGGTGTGTACAGACATTGGGAAAATGAGTGTATACAGTCCAGGCCTAGTGAGGAAATGGCTGGTGCCATGTGAGATGGGGAAGGCCCCACATCTAAGAACTCTGCTTTTTAAAACTACCATTATTTTATTTTATTTAAAAAAATGTATAGAGAGGGAGAGGGGTGCACCTGGGGGTCTCAGTGATTGAGCATCTGCCTTTGGCTTAGGTCATGATCCTGGGTCCTGGGATGGAGTCCTGCACTGGGCTCCCTGCAGAGATCCTGCTTTTCCCTCTGCCTGTGTCTCTGCCTCTCTCTGTGTGTCTCTCATGAATAGACAAGTAAAATCCTTAAAAAAAAAAAAAAAGAGAGAGAGAGAGAGAAAGAGAGGAGCGAGGAGGGGCAGAAGGAAAGAGAGAATCTTAAGAATACTACCTGCTGAGCTCAGAGCCTGATGCTGGGCTCAATCTCACAACACTGAGATCGTGACCTGAGCCAAAATCGAGAGTCAGATACTTAACTGACTGAGCCAACCAGGTGCCCCCAAATTACTAATATTTTAAAATGAGCAGTAAGATGGGAATAGAAAAGCATTTGGATGGCAAGAAACTGACTCATTTGTAGGAAAGTTGTGGAAGGCATTTTAAATGATGAGTGATGAAGAGTCATCATCATCCTTCCTTTTTTTAAAAAAAAAGATTTTATTTATTTATTCATGAAAGACACAAACAGAGAGAGAGAGATACAAGCAGAGAGAAGTGGGCTCCATGCAGGGAGCCTGATGTGGGACTCAATCCTAGGACTCCAGGATCACACCCTGGGCTAAAGGCAGGCGCTCAACCACTAAGCCACCCAGGCATCCCAAGGGTCATCATCATCCTTCCTTGATTTTCAAAGCCCCTTTTCAAAGCCCCCAACAAAGTGAATATGTTATTGGAACATTGGGTAGACTTCGGAATGAGTAAACTCTGATTTGAAGGCTCCAGTATGTGTCTCCACCCTCCCCAGGCTATGGCCCTTCTGTCCTGGGAGCAGACCTCACAGAGGCTGTGTGCATTGGCTGGGAGATACCATCCATCGAAGACTGGGTACAGAGCTTAGAAAATATATATGTATACATATTTTTAAGTAAACAGACCAAAAGAATAACTGACAGAGCTAGACTTTGTGCATTGTCACCAAGCTCAGCAAGGGCTCATCTGAGATGCTGTTGCAGATGTTTGTAGAAAACATGGGCATTGCCTGCTGTAACCCTGTTAGGTGGAAATGGTACAGACTTACATTTGAAAGTTTTAAGGTTTTAAAGGAAGAACTGGAGATACAGCACAGGTTGGAAAAAAAATCACTGTCAGAATATGTTTTAAAGACACCATTTTAATGAAGGCTTGATTGGAGATTTTATTGTTGGGAAAAAGATTTAAAACATTTTTGTCACATGTGAGATGAAAGCTCATAAGAGCAATCCCCCAGGAGATGAGTAAGAAGTTTGTTTCTGGGTGTCTGAGGTACTTTACGAGGGTGCTGTCCCCTTTGGCCATCAGGAGGATGGTCCCAGAGGGAAGCCTTCTGGCTTCTTGTTCCTCTGTGGAGTAGGAACTGAAGTCTGCATAGCAGCAGTGTGATGTTGGACATGTGGACCCGGGCTCACACTCAGCAGTGTTTCACCAATACCCTCTGCTTTTTGGCCTTTGGGTACCTGAGGCATTAATTTGCTACTTGACCCCCCCCCCCCCCCCCCCGCAGATCCCAAATGCATGTCACATTAGCATTTGGGATTTGCGGGGGGGGGGGGGGGGGGAGAGTGGCAAGTAGCAAATGTAAAAGCATCTCATGGAATTCAGTGAATTTGAGATTTTCTTCTGTTCTGCTCTTGCTTAAGTCATGAGAGACATGCTTTAAATAGGGAAGCAGCGATGTCATTTACAGGCACTTTCCTAGCACTAAGTAGGTCAGGGTTTTGTCACGGTTTTGACGAGATCACAGGTGAGTCACCGTAAATTTGGAGAGAGTCACGAATCTTGTCAGAATTTAGAGTGCATTTGCAATCTAGTTAAATAGCATGCCTTAATTTCTGACCTGCAGGATGTCCCCTTACCCTGCCCCATCCCCAACTCCATACCCTGTACAGTCTCAGATGAAACCAGCCCTCAAAGGGCTGGGTACCTGCTGGGCCCACTAGGGACTCACCTTCACCAGCGGCTGAGGAAAATCTATCCTCTTGTCTACTTGACTGGTAGGAAAAGCCGAGGCCTGGGATCAGTTTAAGAGAACCACCTTGTTTCCCTGGCTTACATCTTTTTAGAAGCATGACCTTACCCAGAAAAGGTACACATCATAAGCATACAGCTTGGTAAATGTTCACAAACTAAACATACCCTTGTAATTTGCACTCAAATCAAGATACAGAATGTGCCAGCACCCCAGGAGCTCACCTGGGATAAGTGCAGCGCTATCATCACTTCTTACACTGTAGATTAGTGTGTCTTGTTTGTACTTTATGTGTGTGAAGTCCACAGTGTGTGTGCTCCTTTGGCTCCTTTCACCTCCTGTTATGTTAAGGTGAGAATTTGTCTGAGTCCTTGTGTGTTGCTGGAGCTCCTCAAGTCTCAGTATGTAAATGCACAATATTCACTATTGATGGGCACTGGGGGAGTTTCCAGTTTGGGCACTTCTAAGCATGTGTCTTTTGCTAGACATTTGGATGCATTCCTGTTAGGCAACTACCTAGGAGTACAATTGCTGGGTCACAGGGATTCATAACTTCATAGCATATGAGGCACTTGAGCTTTCCAAAAATACAACATTCTTTCCAGTCAGGTAGCAGCCAGAGTGAGGTTTTTCAGGTAGAGTCAGTAAAGTTAACAGCAGCAATAGGGGGTCGATACTGGGTCAAGCAAGAATCTCAAGGCACTTTAGTAAGCAATTATTCTTAGAAATCTGAGAGAAGAGAATTGATTTTTATAGAGACGAATTCTGCATTTAAATGAGGCTTTTTTATTTTTGTGTTGGCTTGTGCAACTCAGTTAACGTTCTCACTGTGCTCAGATGATGTCATCCACCACCGGAGCATGCACTAGGCCTGTGAAACCCACTCTGGGTGGGGAGTAAGGGATGGATCCTATGAACAGGCAGAGGCAGAGCAGACCGCCAAACTGTCACTCTGTGTTTGTCACATATGCTCCGGAGGCTCCATCTTGTTTTAAGCTATGTTTCAGAACAGCCCTCAGAGCGAAGGAAGTCTTCCACTCGCATGAGTCACATTTCCATGGCACTTCATGATTGAAGCCAGGCTTCTGACTGCATCACCTCTCTTACCCTTTCAAATGATGAAACAGAAGTTCAAGTTAAGTACTTTGCCCCAGGGGTGGGGGGTATCTCAACATGACTAAGAAAGTGGGTCCTGGCTCATTGTCTTCTGTCCACAAACCTGGTTGACATGCCACCACTCCACAGTGCCTTCCTTTGTTTACCAAGCAGGTAGATAAAGGTAGCACTTTATTTTACAGTGACTATTAATAACTTTACCTGAGCAGCTGGCCCCTTTGGACTTGGTGGAGGCTTGCCTTTCCAGCCTCCATCTTGCACAGATGATGGTGGATGCTCCTTGGCAGCTGGATGTGACTGCCCAGCACGGGGTCCTGTCAGCCTGAAACACAAGCCTGTTAACCTTGGGTATCCCTTTGATGTGCTAATTTGTACAGATTCTAAAAAGTTGTTTGGGGAAATTTGGGTAATGGGATGTAATGGATCAGGTCATATGGCATCCAAACTTTCAAGAACATTTGGCAGTAGTATAGATCTTAATGTTTCCTGTTCATGTGTGGAATTTTCTGAAATCTGAGAGTTAACTTTAAAAATATATTTTCCAAAACTATTGATTTTCTTAAAGGAAAAAATAGACCAAAAAGCCATCTGGTTAACTTCAAGGTATGTCTTTCGTTAACGGAAGCTTGATAATTTCCAAAGGTTATCTTTGATAGTTCTAATTGAAAACAGACTGCTATTGTCTGGAGAGGAAGCTTTGAGCTCTCATTGTATCACATCCTGAAAAATTATTTCAGAATCCCCTATGTCTTGAAAGTGTTCATGGGGAATACCAGCTAAAAGGGGTAATATTTCTATTACCAAAAGATTTCATTTTGTGTAAATAGTTTAGTTCATATCTGACCAAATTAAAGAGCTAAAAACAAAACAGCAGCAGCAATGACAAAAAAAACTCCAAAGTTTATTTTTTTAAGTAAATAAAGCAACTTTTTAATTGTGTCATTTATATTTTGCATCTGTGTAAGTGACCCCTCACAGCATCTCCCCAGAAAGTGATTATAGTTTCTCAGGGTGTTTAAGAATTCCACCTTGTTGTGAGTATTTACATCACAAATCAGTCCCACGTGACTTTGGTTGCAGGGATGGATGCGGTTGTTTGTACCTGTCCGTGGAGCTTGCTTGCATCCCCTCACACGTGTGGGTTCCTCGGTCCAGTGACAAGACACTGCATGTTAGCGATCAGGCTCAGAAGCACAGGGAAGAGCTTCTTCCTTGGACCACATGCCTTGCTGTGAGAGTCGTAAAGTGAGGGCATAGCAATGGCGTGTTCCCCTCAGGCATTGCATCTGTAAGGAGGTGTCCAGCCACTGTGCCCCCCAGGCTTGCCATCACCCATGTTCCGGCACCTGTGCTGAGTGGATGCCAGTGCAAGCTTCAGGCAGGAGGTGCATCTTTGGGAGGCTGTGTCTGGCTCCACACTGTATTAGAGCCTCTAATTAGGATCTGTTCCCTTTAGAGTTCAGATTAAAATCACATTGAGCTCTCATCCTGTTGGTCACCATAAGTTCACTCTTTTTCAGTTGGTCAAAGAACCCTCAATGTGCTTATAGTCCTGCCAGCAAACAAATGGAAGAAGGAGGAACATGAGCAGGAGGATCCTGCTCCCCAAAGCGGCCCCCTCCTGTGGCTTTGTCACTGGGTAGTGGTTGCTGAGGCCAACCCCCACCTGCTGTGGGAAGCAGCATAGTCACTGATGCCTATGGCTGCTGCTGACCCAGGAGGAGGAGATGGAGGAAGAATGCCATTTGCCACAGTGTTGTTCTTAAAAGTGTACCTGAGCCACAGCTGTCCTTGTGGGAGTGCTGTGGACCCACCAGCTGGGAGAGCAGCACACCAGCATCATAGAACCCTCACCCTAACCCAGCTATCTAGTAGATTCATGCCAGTCCATCACATCTGTTTTTATGTTTCCAGATCTCAAGCAGTAAGGGCTGGATCATGGTCAGATGTGCATTTGGCAAATGTCCCTTTGGCTGTTAAGTGGATTATAAGAGGGGCCGAACAGGTCAGTTAAGAGTTATGGAGGCTTCAGATCACTGAGAAGGAGTGGGGAGACATCCAGATAATTTGGGAAAAGTGGAGGGGTTCCTCCAGATCATTGAAGAAGAATGGAGGTCCTCCAGATACCTGAGGAGGAGGGGATATCCTCTAGATCCCTGAGGAGGAATGAGGGGCCTCTAGATCATGGAGGTAGAGGGGGGATCCTCCAGATCCCTGAGGAGGAGAGAAGATCCTCCAGATCCCTGAAGAGGAGAGCGGGGTCCTCCAGATCATTAAGGAAGAGTGAGGGTCCTCCAGATCCCTGAGGAGGAGTGGGGATCCTCCAGATCCCTGAGGAGGAGCGAGGGTCCTTCAGATCCCTGAGGAGTGGGGAGTCTTTGGATCCCTGAGGAAGAGTGAGGGTCCTTCAGATCATTGAGGAGGAGTGGGGAGTCCTCCAGATTCCTGAGGAGGAGTGAGGGTCCTCCAGATCCCTGAGGAAGAGTGGGGAATCCTCCAGATCCCTGAGGAGGAGTGAGGGTCCTTCAGATCCCTGAGGAGGAGTCAGGATCCTCCAGATCACTGAGGAGTGTGCAGCCAATGGGATTAAGTCGGTTGAATGAGAGGTAAGTATTCTTACATGAACTCTTGCCTACCCCCTGGGGGTAGCTATTCCTGAGCTGGAGGTGATGACCAAACTTTCACTTTCTGCTAAAGGGTTTTCTGCAGAGCAAAAGTTTTTTTTTGTTTTTTTTGTTTTTTTTCTTTTTAATTTTTTTTTTAAATTTATTTATGATAGTCACACACACAGAGAGAGAGAGAGAGAGAGAGAGAGGGGCAGAGACATAGGCAGAGGGAGAAGCAGGCTCCATGCACCGGGAGCCCGACGTGGGATTTGATCCCGGGTCTCCAGGATCACGCCCTGGGCCAAAGGCAGGCACCAAACCGCTGCGCCACCCAGGGATCCCAGAGCAAAAGTTTTTGTTTCTGTTTTAGTTTAATGAAGACCAATGTATTATATTTAACTTTTGGTGTCATGTCTAGTAACTTTTCACCTAGGCCCATACTAAAGATTTCCTATGATTTCTTCTTAAATTTTATAAGTTTACATTTCACACTTAAACCTATGATCCCTTTGAGTTAATTTTTTTTGTATAAGATGTGATATTTAGGTCAAATTTCAATTTTTTTCCTGTAGCTGTCCGATTGCTCCAGCACTACTGGTTGAAAAGACTTTTTTTTCCTCCATTGAATTATTTTTCACTTTTGTCAGAATCAGCTGGCTGTACTTGTATAGATCTGTCTCTGTTTCATTTGTTTGTTGAACCCTGTTCTACTGATGTGTGTCGGCCCTTCTATTAATACCCTAGTGCCTTGATTACTTAGTGTTGTGTAAGCCTTAAGGTCCAATACAGTGATTCCTCTCATTTCATTCTGCTTTTTCAAAATTATTTCAGCTATTCAGGTTCCTTTGCTTTTCTGTAGATATCTTAAAATAAGTTTGTCTATATTTACAAAAACACCTTGCTGAGATTCCAGAAGGAATTTGGAGAGCATTGACATCTTTACTGCGTTGAGTCTTCTAACTCATGAATACCATACGTTTCTCCATTTGTTTAGATTTCTTTGATGCTTTTTTTTTATAATTCCCAGTCTATAAATTCTATATATATTTTGCTCCATGTATACTTAAAAATTTTATTTTGAATGTTTTTAAATTATAGTGTGTTTTGGGGATCCCTGGGTGGCGCAGCGGTTTGGCGCCTGCCTTTGGCCCAGGGCGCGATCTTGGAGACCCGGGATCGAATCCCACGTCGGGCTCCCGATGCATGGAGCCTGCTTCTCCCTCTGCCTATGTCTCTGCCTCTCTCTCTCTCTGTGACTATCATAAATAAATAAATAAAAATTAAAAAAAAAAGAAAAAAAATTATAGTGTGTTTTAATTTCTGTTTCCATGTATGCATTGCTAGTACATGGATACAGAGTTGATTTTTGAATATTGGTCTTATATCCTCGACCTTGCTTATTAATTCATTTAGTTCTAGGAGATTTCCTATAGATTCCTTAGGATTTTCTAGGTAGACTTACATTATCTATTAATAGCTTTATTTCTTCTTCAGTCTCTGTGCCTTTTATTTTTTACTTCCTTTCTGTGCCCTACTGGACTGGCTAGATCTTCTAATACTCTGTTGAATAGAAATGGTGAGAGTAGACACCCTTTCTTGTTCCTGATCTTAGGGAGAAAGCATTCAGTATTTGACGGTTAATTGTGATACTAGCTATAGGTTTTTCAAAGATGCCCTTATTAGTTTAAGAAAGTTCCCTCATATCCCTAGTTTGCTGAGTAATTTTATCATGAATATATGTTGGATTTTGTCAGATGTTTTCCTGAGGCTATTGATATGATCACGTGGCTCTAATATTTAGCCTATTAATACAGTGAATTATATTGCCTAATTTTTTTGAATACCAAACTAGCCTTGTATCCCTGTAATAAAGCCCTCTTGGTCATGGTGTATAATTCTTTTTATATATCACTAGATTTTATTTATTAATATTTGTTGAGGTTTGTTCTGTCTCTCTCTGTTCATGAGAGATGTTGCTACTATTTTTGCAGTGTCTTTGGTTCTAGCATTATGGTAGTATGTCTCATAAAATGAGTTGGGATAACATTATTGCCAGTAAGCATTTCTATGAAAGGAATCATGAATCAAATGTTGCACTGTAAAATTTTTTTTAGATAGTCTCAATCTAAAATAATATGTTTATGAAAAGTGCCAACAAGAGGGAAGAACAACTCTTAAGAAGAACCAAAAAGTAATTAAGTTATGCAAGTATCCCCTTCCGGGTTCTAAAATGGCCTGTCCCAGAGAGAATTTTGAACATCTAGATCTGTACTACAGTTCTGCATTAGAGTATCTAAGCATTTTATAACCTTTGGAATTTGCCTGAAACATGTGTCTTGAACAAGAGGCAAATGGTGCCTCTTATGTAACAGTGGTGAGTCTCTGGGGGCTGAAGGAAGGGGTTTTGTTTTTGGCTTTGTGGTGTTGTGGTCATGGGGAAATACTTTAACTATTGAGTTGGTCTCCTAAACTTATAGATGTAATCTTTAAATCTGGGTCCAAAAAATAGGGCATTTTGGAGAACAAGGAGGTAAATATAATCTTAAAAATTGATGTAAACAGAGTAGCTGTACTTCCTGTCGATGATGGACAGTCCTGGCTTCCTCTTGCTTACCATTTGCCATGACAACTCAGTGACAGTTTTGCCTTGTCCCATGCTGCTTTAGCATTCTATACGGTGACCAGCAGAGAGGATTTTAGGAAGGTCAAACAAATTTGTGCTTCCTCTGCAGTTGTCAAGATGTAGCAAATAGAAATACAGGATGCCCAGTTAAATCAAACTTTCAGATAAATAATAGATAATGTTCTAGTTTTAGTTTGTCCCAAATAGTGCATGGGGCATACTTATATAAAACATTCATCATTTATCTGAAATTCAAATTTAAGCAGACGTTCTCTATTTTATCTAGCAAACCTCACTTTTTTCCCCATATTTTTTTCTGTACTTTCAGCCATGTTCATTTTCATTCAAGATAAAAGTAAAAGAAGTTAGAGAAAATATCAAAATTCTGTAGCTGTTTTTTTTATTTAATATAAAGCAACTGGCAGGTGAACATGATGGCAGACTTTGTGTAACGTTTGTATATTTATTCTCTTATGGGTGCCTGCAGCAAGGTGTTCTGCCCCTGGGCAGGGGTTAAACCCCTCCCAGTGCTGGTTTGAGCCCCATACCTCCAGTGCCCACTCACACTTTCTATTTGCAGTGATCTCACTTCATTTGTCTTGCCAGCATCTAATTATTCAAAAAGCTTCTTACTCATCCACACATTCGCACCTCCGTCCTATTTGCAATTATCCTTTTAGAATGCTGCCTAAATTAGTGTCCATACACTACAGATACATAATATTTTTTACATATTTCCTGGGTCAGATATATAAGTAGAAACAGTTTATCTATTGCATACTTTACTTAAATGATCTACCATGTTAAGCTTGGTTCTAACATTATCTGTAGCATTTGGATTAGATGGTTTGCCTAAAGAAGACATAATAGAATTTCTCTGTCAACACTCCACGGTTTCAGATATCAACAAGAAGAGATCTGCTTGGGGGATAATTTATGGAAGCCATCCTGCTATTTCTCTTTATAGTAATGCTGGTCCCTAGAGCCCCCTATACTGTTCCCTTCCACTTTCTTTCTGTTTCAGGCAGCTGGCAAAACTACACTATGAACTTGAACTGCTTTGCTGTTAGCAATGTTCTTATATCTGTTAGAATTTGTTTTGACCAGAGGAAGGAAATGCCTCTAACTCTTCTTTGTATTTCTGGCTAGTTTTAGGGCACTGGAGGCCATTAGAACTATGACTGTGGTAAAAACAATGCCGAAGAGTATTACTCCTGTAAAGGCCAAATACTCTTTAATGCCAAGTCAGAAAAAAACAATAAGATAAAAGCAGAGAGAGGAGCAAACCATGAGAGACTCTGAACTATATGAAACAAACTGAGGGCTGTGGAGGGGAGGAGGGGAGGTAGATAGGGTAATGAGGTGATAGGCATTAAAGAGGGCACGTGATGCGATGAGCACTAGGTGTTATATGAAACTGATGAATCACTAAATTCTACCCCTGAAACTAATAATATACCATATGTTAACTAAATTGAATTTTTTTAAAAAAGGAAAAAGAAACATTATAGGCAGTATATAAGCAGCTACAATGAAGACCCTCCTTGGGCTTCCTGTTTCATTTGTAAATCCCAAAGAATGTGGGGCTCTGGATAGGGACAAGTCACAGTGCACTCCCCAAAAGCAAAGTGGCAGCTTCAAAGGTCATTTCCTTCACGCCTCATTAAAAACTGAATTCACTAATTCCAAGTTTGTGATTGATTCTCAGATTTTTGCAATTTCCAACTAAATTCACTTAGGACACAGGTTAAAATAATTCGTTGTGAATATTTTCTTTGCTCAAAATATAAAAGTAAGAAATTTGATAATTGCTAAATATCTCTGGAATTTCGAGGGTATTTAAGTCTAGCCCAGTTCTAAAAGTGTCAAAAAATTCTAAGTATAACATTTTTGTATTGACTTAAATATATTTTATTGGTTAATTTACATAAATATATATTTGCTAAGAATTGGTCTTTTAGTGAACAGAATGGGTATTTTCCTGCA
The DNA here is from genome assembly GCF_905146905.1 of Nyctereutes procyonoides. NCBI lineage: Eukaryota > Metazoa > Chordata > Mammalia > Carnivora > Canidae > Nyctereutes > Nyctereutes procyonoides. Next base: position 54,922,152 of record NW_026575047.1, on the reverse strand, counting down.
ATTTTGATGTTATACAAAGGGGAAAAAAAAGTTTACTGAAATGCTATTCAATTTTTGAGAATGTTTCTGCACCCATTAAACCTGAGGGGAAAAAATGTTTACTGAAATTCTATTCAATTTTTGAGAATGTTTCTGCAGCCATTAAACCTGAATAAAGATTCTTTCAAGTGGAAATTGCTTCTTTTGTATTTTCTATTTCTTAACTTTAATGCATGAAATCTGTTTGGTTTCTAATAACTAGGAATTACCCACACGCTTGCATCAGATTTATACAGTATTGGCCAAACTTTGTGTGCAGATACACAAGGGAATTTAGAGTCAGGCATTTTGAGGAAATAGGGTCCCTGTTTTAATTACCCAAACCTTCTTTGCCTCTGTTCTTCACTATGAATGAAGTTCAGTGATCTGCTGGGAAATCATACTGTAAAGTATACCCTCTATTTTTCTTCTGGGAAAGAAGCATAGAATTGCTTCTTTCTTTTTAAAAAGTATTAAGAATGTCACCTCACATATATTAGGATGACTTCTATCAAAAAAGAAGAAAGAAGGAAGACAGGGAAGGCAGGCAAGAAAGAAAGAAAAAGGAAGGGGGCACCTGGATGGTTCAGTCAGTTAAGTGTCTAGCTTTTGATTTTGGCTCAGGTCATGATCTCAGTGTCGTAAGATCGAGCCATGGAGCCTGTATAAGATTCTTTCCCTCCCTCTGCCCCTTTCCCACTCATACTTGCTCTAAAGGAAGGAAGGAAGGAAGGAAGGAAGGAAGGAAGGAAGGAAGGAAGGAAGGAAGGAAGGAAGGATTGGCCAGGATATGGAAAAATTGGAACCCTTGTGCATTGCTGGTGGGAATATAGTATGGTGCAACTGCCATGGAATATCATATGGTAGTTCCTTAAAAAATTAGAAAAAGATTTACCAGATGATCTACAAAGCTTTCTTCCAGTTATATACCCCAAAGATGTAAAAGCAGGGACTCCAAAAAAGATAGATATTTGTATACCCCTATTCATAGCATTATTCACAGTAGCCAAAAGAGGAAAATAGTCCAAGTGTCCACTGACAGATGAACAAATAAACACAATGTGGTATAGATATCAAATGGAATATTAGCCTTAAAAAGGAAAGAAATTGTGGCACATGTTACAACATGGATCTGAGGACATCATGCTGAGTGAAATAAGCCAGTCACCACAGGACAAATACTATCTGATTCCACTCAGTGAAGTAGGTAGAGTAGTCAGGTTCATAGAGATAGAAAGTAGAATGGTAGTTGCCAGGGGCTGGGGGAAGGGCCATGGGGAGTTAGGGTTTGACAAGTTCATGTTCAGTTTGAGAAGTTGTAAAAGTTCTAGAGATGGACGGTGATGGCGGTTACACAGCAACATGAATGTACGTAATGCCACTGAACTGTACACCTGAAAATGGTTAAAATAGTAAATTTTGTGTTATGTGTATTCTACCAGACTTTTTAAAAAGTATTAAGAATGCATGCCTTCTGGAGATCAAGGGGCCACTTATTCCTTCCTGTGGATCATTTATACTTGAGCCCATTAGGTTCTATTTCAGGTTACTGTGCCCAGAGCTCCCATAGTTTGTCCTGGCTCCCCATCATTCAACACTGGTGCGGCCAAGGATGCACCCGTGGAGGGATCAGGATGAGTGAATGCATCCGTTCAGACTGGAGGGAGGGGATTCTCAGCTTACCAGCCCAACTCTTTCTTTTTCTTTCTTTCTTTCTTTCTTTCTTTCTTTCTTTCTTTCTTTCTTTCTATCTATCTATCTTTTTTTTAATTAAAATGAAATACACAGAATTTAAGCATACTTTTAGATGAGTCTTGACAAATGTAGGCATATTTATAATCCATATCCTTATCAAGATATAGAACATTAACATTACACGAGAAAGTTCTCTCCTGCCCTGCCTCTAATGCCCTCAAGGCAACCACATTTTTTATTTCTCCATTAAAGATTAATTTTGCCTGTTCTAGAACTTCCTGTGAAAGGAATCAAGCAGTAGGTATTCGTCTCCGCTCAACTTAATGTTTCTGTGATTCATCCATGTTGTTGCTTTATCTGGCTTGTTCCTTTTCATTGCTGTGTATATTCCATTGTTTCACTGTGCCAGGGGTTGTTTGGCTACTTTCTTGTTGCTGAACTGCTGGGCTGTTTCCAGTTTGGGGCTGTTATGAATAAGGCTGCTGTGAACGTTTTGATACAAGGCTTTTTGTGGACAGATGCCCCCACTTCTCTTAGGTTAATACCTAGGAGTGGAATTACTGGGTCATAGGGTGGGTTTCTAAAACACTATCAGACCATTTTATAATCTTGCCCATAAGGTGTGAGGTTTCTGGTTCCTCTGCATCCTTGCCAACATTTGGTACTATCAGCCTTATTTTCTTCAAGACATTCTAGTAGGAGTATAGGGGTGTATCACTGTAGTTTTAACTTGCATTTCCGTGGTAACTAGTAACTAGTAATATTGAAGTGTCCAGATCTTTTTTTTTTATTTTTTTTTTATGTATTTATGATAGTCACACAGAGAGAGAGGCAGAGACATAGGCAGAAGGAGAAGCAGGCTCCATGCACCGGGAGCCGGACGTGGGATTCGATCCTGGGTCTCCAGGATCACGCCCTGGCCTAAAGTCAGGCGCTAAACCGCTGCACCACCCAGGGATCCCTGTCCAGATCTTTTATTCATGTTTTACTAATTTGTCTTTACATTAATGAGCAGTAGTTCTGACTTCTGATAGGCAGAATTTTAACATTTTTGTGAAGTTAACTTAGCATTATTTATGGTTATTGTTTTCTCTGTCCTCAAAAGTTTTGCCTACTCCAGGCTATGAAGATTCTCTCCTATATTTCTTCTTGAAGTCTTTAGTTTAGTGTTTACAGTGAGGTTTGTGATTTGTCCTGATTAATTGTTAAGTATGGGTTGAGGTACGGGCTGAGGTTTGTTTTTTTCTATTTGGAGATCCAAAGTTTCTAGCACTATTTGTTGGAAATACCATCCTGTCTATGCTGAATTATAATAGTACCTCTGTCAAAAATCAAATGATCAGATAAGTGAGAATCTATTTCTGGCTTCTTTATGCTCTTCCATTGATTGATTTGTGTATCATTATGTGAATATCACATGACCTTGATTATTGTACTTTTATAGTAACAGCCTATACTTGCACCCATCGCATTTTTATGGTTTTGCTCCAGTATGATACAATAGATAATGTTAACATTGTTTGTTCACATTCACTTTCCTTATGTGTAAAATATTGAAGATATCCCTGAGTGAAGATGACGATTATGTGAATTACCTGTGGTGACATCTGGCCTAGTGCCACACACAGGACACATTCAGGAAGTGTTTATATCCCTATTTGATTCTGTAAGTGGCTCACCCCTTTGTGTACCCTCACCACATCTCTGACATATGATTGGGAGGCCAGTAGAGGAGCAACAGGATGAAATTATTTTAATTACAATCTTTTTGATTCTGCGGCAGAGGGAAAAACTAAGCTGCAATCTACTTAGTTTCAGTGCTGACACTGGTTATTTTGTTTTGCAGCCTTCTTTCAAAGTTTATTCTCTGAGTCTATTTGCTCATATTTAGAATAAAGATGCCCCTCCAGCTCATTTGCATTAAGATATATAGATTATAAAATATTGTAGCAGAATAAACAGACATCTTCCCCATTCTTCCTCCATTAGGACTGAAACATTCAGAGGACAGGGGATATTTTTTTCCATTTTTTGGTTGTAACTCAGATATGAGGGCTCACATCATTAATTTGGCACCTATTTCACTCTTTTCATTGTCGTTAAAGTAATTGTTTCTATCAGGATTTCCTCAAGGACCATAGATAACAGAGAATATTGAGTCTCTGCTAGTATTTGTTGTCACACTTTATGAACATCACATTTAAAATAATTTACTGGGGCAGCCCGGGTGACTCAGCGGTTTAGCGCCACCTTCAGCCCAGGGCCAGATCCTGGAGACCCAGGGTCCAGTCCCACATCAGGCTCCCTGCATGGAGTCTACTTCTCCCTCTGCCTGTGTCTCTGCCTCCTCTCTCTCTCCTCTCTCTTTGTCTCTCATGAATAAAATAAAATCTTTTTTAAAAAGATTTTAAAATCATTCACTGGAAGTGTTTATAGAGTCAAAGAGCAAGTTCTTGCCTTTTTGGAGATTTTGATTTAAGACACAAAACAAGGCAGGTCTGAACAAGGAATATCAACTGTAGATTGTATAGACACTCAGACTTGAGTAAGCAGCAGATGATGGGATGTGTCTGACCATCCCCTCTCAAGCCATCCATGCCTCTTAGGTCATGTCTGGGAAAATCCCGTAATTCCTTAACCAAGAAGGAGAGTGAAAGCACCAGGTAGGGGATGTGGTGGGTTGAGGGAGGATGAAGAGAAGGCCAAGAAGTGGCTTCCTGGAGTCAACAATTGCTGGTGTGACTTTGAGCCCTCAGCAGTGGCTTTTTAAGGACTGTTGAAGAGAGTTATAGATTAAGTGCGTCTGGATCTCAGTCAACAAACTCAGGTGTCAAGGAACGGCCCTTCTCATTTACTGTAAGTTTGCTTAGATTCTGATTTTGAGCTTCCATTTTGCCAGGCCGAGAGGCCCAGAGCCATAGTCATTTTGGGTGTCTCCTGCCTCCTTGGCTGTGCTAGAGGATTTTTGAAACTAAAAGAAGGTGGTTTGCAAGGGGGGAATGGCCACCCTCTAGCCAGTGGACACTGGTCTGCACAGATGAATTTCGAGGTATCTATGCTCCTGCTTGCCTAATGCTTACAGGTATATGCACCTGTCAAAAGTCAGGAACATCTGCCATGTTTCTGGTAACAGCCTGACTTCTGGTGTCCTCCTGTCATTCCATGGTGGTCTTCATCCCTGCAGCTATCACCCTGCAATAGAAGCCTTTGGAATGAGGAGTGAAGCCTTCCTTTGTCTACTCAAGGTGTAATTTCCAGATCAAAGCTGGCATGGATGAAGGATACAGTATTTGAAACCTCCCTGTGTAGAACCCTTCCCTTACTGTATTGATAGTGTCAGGCCAAGCCTGAGTCAGAGTAATTTTCTGGAGCTGCAGGAAGTATAAATGCAACAGCCAGCCCTGCCCCATACTGGAGGAGAGAGGGAGTGATTTTGCACCTTTAGACTGACTTGCAGTCTTCTGCTACTCTCTCCCAGTTTGCTATCTTGCTGGTCATGCTCTGCTCACCACTGTTAGTCTCCTTGGTTTTCTTCATTTGAGTTATTTGTTGGCAGAGTGATGCTTCATTTAAAAAATATTTACAGAGCATGTACTATGGATCAGGGACCCCCTTGCTGGAGTGAGTGAACACTTTCTCCTGTCCAGTTTAATGCCACTAGACATCCAGAGGCGTGGGATGAAGAAGGGACCATGCCCTCCTCCATTTGTATTGTACATGATTTGGCTCTGGCTTAGGGACCCACCCAAAATGAATAGGAGAGAGAAGTATGGGAGACAGCAATGACAAATCTCCACCCAGAAGGCACATGGCAATAAATGCTTTGTTTTTATCCAGCCCTACCCTTGCAGTCTGAAAACTCAAGAAGACAGCTTCCCAGGACAGAAGAAGGTGCAGATGAGTGAGAAAATATTCCAGACAAATCAAAACAAGGCCTTACATTTTCTTAGCTTAACCCCCCAGTTTACTCTACACTATCCCTCTTGATGATTGTTGATCTCATTCAGAGATGATGAAGGACTACAAAAGAACTAGCTAAAGGGGATTAAGAGCATATTTATCTTTTAAAAAAGATTTTATTTATTCATTCATGAGAGACACACAGAGAGAGGCAGAGACCTAGGCAGAGGGAGAAGCACACTCCATGCAGGGAGCCCTAGGCAGGACTATCTCAGACTCCGGGATCACACTCTGAGCTGAAGGCAGATGCTCAACCACTAAGCCACTCAGGTATCCCAAGAACATATTTATCTTGATGAGCACTGAGAAATATGTAGAATTGTTGAATCATTGTAATGTACACCTGAAACTAATATAACACTGTATGTTAATCATACTTGAAGAAAAAAATAAGTAATTAAATAAATAACTAAATAAGAGTTAGCATACAGAGAAACCTGAAAAGTAAAGAAGGTAAAAACAAAATATAGCAAAAGACTGAGGAAAAATGCAGATGGTCCAGAAACTGGCTTAGGGGTTTAGAAAAGTAAGTTCTCAGACTCTCGAAGAAAATGCTGGCAACGTGATCTCTGAGGCATAATTTGAGCATAGGAGATTCAGAGGAGTAAACGCTATAGAAGAAATGAAGGCCAAGACTGGCAGAATTCACAGGCAAAAGAAAGCAGATGAGAAAAAAGTAAAAATGATACCTACACAAAGACTTATTCAAAAGCCACAAAACAGGAAGCCTCATTGAAAAAAATCAGCGAGGACAGCCTACAAGAAACTATACAAAAGGAACCCAGTATCACCATAATTTGATTTCCTAACAAAGAGTTTTAGAAAAGAAGGGAAAAAACTAAGTGTATGGTAAAAGAAAACTGTTAAATATTCAGGCTAGACCTGATTCTATCTAATTCACAAAGAATTACGGCATTTAAGGCATACATTAAAAAGACTGACCAAAACTGGATTCTTATCTTATACAACATCCACAAAAATCAACTCAAAGTAGATTAAAAACTTGAATGTTAAAACCTAAAATCCATAGAACTCCTAGAAGACAGGGTGTTACACTCCTTGACATTGATCTTGGCAGTGACTTTTTGGATTTGACACCAAAAGCAAAAACAATAAAAGAAAAATAAACAAGTGTGACTACATTAAACTAGAAACTTCTTCACAGCAAAGGATACCATTAAGAAAACATAAAGGTGGGACACCTGGGTGGCTCAGTTGGTTAAGTGTTTGCCTTTGACTCATGCTATGATCTCAGGGTCCTGGGGTCGGGCCCTAAGTCAGGTCCTGCATGGGGCTCCCTGCTTAGTGGATAGTATGCTTCTCCCTCTACCCCTCCAAAATAAATCTCTTTAAAGAAGAAAATGTAAAGGCAACCTATGGAATGGGAGAAGGTATTTGCAAATCATACATCTGATAAGGGATTAATATCCCAAAGATGTAATACACACAAATCAACAGGAAAAAAAACCCAACCAATTAAAAAAATGGACAGAGGAACTGAAAAGACATTTTTCCAAAAGAGATATACAAATAGTTAGCAGGTATATGCAAAGGAGCTCACCATCACTACTCATCAGAGAAATGCAAATCAAAACTGCAATGAGATGCCACCTCACACCCATTAGAATGGCTATTATCAAAAAGACTAGAGGTAAGTGTTGGCAAAGATGTGAAGAAAAGGCAACCTTTGTGTACTCTAAGTAGAAATGTAAATTGGTACAGCCACTATGGAAAACACTTTGGAGGTTCCTCAAAAAATTAAAAATAGAAATATCATAGGATTCAGCAATCCCACTTCTGGGTATGTATGCAAAGGAAATGAAAACATGCTCTCAAAGAGGTATCTATACTCTGTTCATCACAGCATTATTCATGGCAGCCTAGATATAGAAACAGCCTAAGTGTTTGTCAACAAATGAATGGATAAAGAAGACGTGATATATATGTACGTATCCAGAACTTATTATTATAATGCCATGAGAAAGAAGGTAATTCTCCATTTGCTACAACATGGATGGGCTTGGGGAATATTATGCAAAGTGAAATATTCCAGACAGAGAAAGACAGATATTGCAGGGTATCACTTACATATGGAGTCTTAAAAAAAAAAAAAAAGTCAAACTCAGAAACAGAGAATAGAAAAGTAGTGGCAAGGGACTGGGTAGGTGAGAGAAATAGGGACTGTTGATAAAAGGAGAAAAGAAAAAAGAATGACTGATAGTGAGTCATAGTGACTTTCTTGATTTTCTTGGTGCTCTTCATCTGGTGCTGAGGCAGAAAAGGTAAGAGACATAGATGGGATGGAAGTCTGTCTGGTTCTGCCTCTGCCAAGCTTCACTTTCTGAAAGGATACTGAGGAATTCTGAGTGGAACAATAGATGTCCCAATAATTTCTTATTTAGCTATACTGCCGTAAGTGTAAAGACAGAGACAATGGACAGATAGTCTCAAGAGTGCCAGAAATCAGTGTGCTTAGCCACTGTGAGCCCTTTTGAATAAGGGTTTTGAATAAACTATTGAATATCGAAATCCAGCCAAAATAGAAGTGAATAAAAGTACAGAGCTTGGTATAAGATGGGTGGTGAACCTGAAATCTTTTAAAATATTAAAAAAAAGATTGGCCATCTGTGTGAATTATAGTGGCAGCATATGGTATAAATGATGTAAGCTTTACAAATAGTAATATAACTTAGGAAAATTATTGGGTGGGAGAAGGGAGGGGCCATGCAAGTATATGATGTCTTCTTTCTTAGCAGAAGAGTCAATAGTCACTAAGTTGAAAATGTTTTAAAAAGTGAGGGCTCTCACTTCAGAGTTTTTTGTGATATTTTTCTAACCCTTAGAGCAATCTTTTAGAAAGCCATCTCTTACAGTGAAGAAAATTTCTCTGAACCTCACAAATTGTTTTGCTATCTTTCTTTCTTCCTTCCTTTCTTCCTTCCTTCCTTCCTTCCTTTCTTTCTTTCTTTCTTTCTTTCTTTCTTTCTTTCTTTCTTTCTTTCTTCTTTCTTTTTCTTTCTTTTTTCTTTTCATTAATGAAAAAATACTATTTACCAGATGCTCTGTGTGCTGTAGGGATTGGGTATAACTGGTGAACTAACATTCATGAACAGGAGATGAGTGTTGCTATGGAAATGAGGCCAGTGAAATGATGGAGAATCAGAGGTAAGATGTGGCTAAGGCAGGCCTCTCTGAGGAGATGCTTAGGTAAGGCCCAAATGCTAAGCCAGAGCCAGCCCAGCTACAGAGTACACGGCGCTCTCTTGAGCAGGAAGAGGCCTGTTCCAGAAACAGAACAAAGGCCTTGTTTTGGTGCCCTGCTTTATTAGTACTCCAGCAGATGGGTCAGCTTACTGCATAATCTTGTCCCTACCATACTCTTCATACCTTGGACTGTGTCTTAATTTTTAGGATTGTCTGGAAGATGCTCAATGAACATGTAAAGATAGATGAATGAATGAGTGAATGAATTAATGAATGGATTCTTTGAGAGTGTCAGGTTAATGATATATCACAGTTTGTGGCTTTAGCTCCTTTTTATGTTAAAGTTTAGTATTTTTAAAATAGGATGCCTTTTGGAAACATTTCACAGCATGTGAGTTAGGCTGTTAATGATGGCCCATGACCAGACAGTTCGATATTCTGGCATCTGCTGTTAAACCACATGAATTTGTCTTCTAAGAGTTTTAGGTTCTAAGGTACATGTGCAGTCAGAGAAATTAAATTCATGGCCAAGATCCTCATCTGTATTTATTTGAGAAGAAAGTAAGTTGAGATATTTTCTATCAGGTTCAGGAGGCCCTTCTGGAAGCAACACTTTTGCTAACTTCATGCTCACCTATTCTTTGCCATATGGATATTGAAATCACAAATAAGATGACTCTTGAAAGCCAGGTAATAAGTCATTTTAGTTCCTTTAAAATAAAGGTATATTTTCTGTTTGGTGGGAATTTGCATTTTGACAAATGAATATATAGATTCATTATGTTTTTTAAGTTGGCTGTGATTTACTGGTTATATGTGGAATGCTCTGAGTCTAAACCCCATGAAGGAGGGGAACACAGTCTCCACCCTAGACGCCCAGTTTAGTAAGCTCAGTGAGAGGTCGCTGACACAAAGGGATTGAGGAGAGTTCCCAGGAGTGGTGCCCTGTGTACAAGTTATATTTTGTCTTTTAAACAAAGGTTGGAATGTCCTTTGAACCAGTGTTTTCCAACATGAGATCTACATCCCATCGACCAAGATTATTGTCCTACTTCACTCTCTTTAGTTTATATATGAAATAGGTATTTGAGAGTTACCATACAGAAGATTTATAAGACTGAGTTTTGTCTTGACTAGTTATGGTTTATGGAGACTCTGATGTCTTCCATTAGGGCACCGGTCTTGCCACTACCTTGACATCCCATCTGCAACTATGCATTTCCTTGACATGTGTGTGACTGCATTGTCCCAAGGATCTACCCCCTTGGTCCAGATGGCCTGCTCTTCCTTCCTGAGTGATTGGACTGGCCTGGCCAGCAGGGCATGAACACTGCCCCTAAAAAGGCCACTGGCCTCCTGGATTTAGGATGAAGTCTCTTCTAACTCTTTGGTTCCTGATCTTTGTTATTTAAGAAAGTTCAGACAACGGACACAGTGTGCTGTTTAAACAGAGTTTTCTGTGAATCTTTTTGCGACTGAAGAGAAGCTTGTCTGCTTGTTTGCGATGCTCATTCACAGCTCACAGAGGGGATAGGAAACCAGGCTGGGGCATGAGCCAGCATGTGAATGCCAGTCTCTATATGGCACCTGCTTTGTGACCTGACCCTATTAGAGCCTCTTTTTTCTCACCCCTAAACTGGGTACACCAGTCAGATTTCTTGTTTTCTTTGTTGTTGTGTTGTTGCTTCTTTGTCTTTGGCCAGAAATATCCAAAACTGGACAGTGCTGGAAAGTAGGTCCCTGGAGTCCTAAGGAATCACAGCTAGATTCAGCTGGGTCTCAGGGCATGCTGGCCCAAGAAACCAATGCTCTGGGGAGCCCAAGCCTGTGATCCTTTTCTTGCTGTGTGACTGTCATTCTCTCTCCATGCTGGTATCCACATCCACACAGAGGGCACATGGCCACCAGCAGCTCCTGTACTTCAGAGAGCTACCACCTATGACTCCAAAACCAGGAGCAACTAAAGTAAAAAACATAAATTGGACCACATGAAAATTAAAAACCTTTGTACCACAAACAATACCTTCAAGGAGACAAAAAGGCAACCCATAGAATAGGAGAAAATTTTTGCAAAGTCGTATCTGATGAAGGAATCCTATCCAGAGTATATAAAGAATGATTACAATTCTATAATAAAAAGACAAATAGGGGCACCTGAGTGGCTCAATCGTTTGAGTGTACAACTCTTGATTGCAGCTCAGGTCAAGATCTTAGGGTTGTGAGATTGAGCCCTGTGTTGGGCTCTGTGCTGAGCATGGGGCCTGCTTAAGATTCTCTTCTGTCTCTGCCTCTCCAGCTCATGAGGTGTCTGTCTATCTCTCTCTTAAAAAAAAAAAAAGACAAATAATAGCCTAATAAAAAAAAATAGACAAAAAACTCAAATAGCCACTTATCCAGAGAAGATGTACAAATGAGCAACAAGCACATGAAAAGATGCTCAACATATCAGTCATCAGGGAAGTGCGAATCAAAACCACAAGATACCAATTCACACCCACCAGGATGTCCAGAACCAAAAACACCAGCAAACAAACAAACAAAAAACAAAATAAGAGAAACAGGTGTTGGTAGGGAGGTGGAGAAATTGGAACCATTATACATTGCTGGCAGGAATATAAAATGGTGCATGTAGCCTCTTTAGAAAAACAAATTGGCAGTTCCTCAAAAAGTTAAATGTATAATTTCCATATGACCCAGCAATTCCACACCTAGGTATATACCAAAAAGAAATAAAAATGTATGTCCACAAAAACTTCCATATGAATGTTCATTAGCATTTTTTGTTATAACCAAAAAGCAGAACCAACCCAAATATCTACTGGTGAATAGAAAAATAAAATATAGTATACAGTGGTATACTGTATGTTGTGGTATATGACAGGAATAGTATGCAGCAATTAAAAAGTGGAAGTACTGCTAGATGCTATGATGTGAATGACCCTTTAAAATTGAAAAGTGAGAGAAGCCAGTCACTTAAAAGATCACATACTTTGATTCCATTTTTATGAAATGTCCAAAATGCATAAATTTATAGAAACAGAGGATAGATTCATGGTTGTCTGGAGTTGGGGAACTTGAAGAGAATGGCAACCAGTAGGTACAGAGTTTCTTTTATGCAAATGAAAATGTTTCATAATTAGATTGTGGTCATGGTTACACAACTCTGTGAATATACTAAAAATCATTGAATTGTAACATTAAATAGGTGAACTGTATGGTCAGTGAATTATATCTGAATGTGCATTAATTTTTTTAAAAAACTTAAAAAATAAAAAGAATCTTTATTAAATCTTGATTCCCAATTCCTGGGAAAGGACCCTGATCCAGTTTCTAGGGAGCCAACCCCTGGCCCCAGAGTTAGGTCCTGGTATAAGAACATGGATACCATGTGCCCATGGACCACTACCTGGCAAAGCAGGGAGGCAGAGAGCTAAGCAGAGAGAAGAGTGGTGTCCGTGCATTAAGGTAACACTAGTGTCTGCCTCAGGGAGTGATATTAAGAGGAAAATAAATTACTCCATGTGAGTCATCTAACACAGAGCCTGGCACACCATACATGCTGACATACATCAAAGCTCAAGAAATAGTTGAGTAATGAACTTAACTTCAAGGAACCTGCAGATAAAGCCAAGAATGAAAAGGATCTTTAATTGATAGACTCAATTGCCTGCTTGCCTGAAAATTTTACAGGTCTGTCTGTATTGTGCTGTCATTAACTTTCCATTGTTGCTGCCTACGATATTATAAATTAAGGGGTTGCCAACAGAAGTGAATAACAAGACTGAGGGTGGAGTGAGATGGGAATGAGCTTTTTATAATAAAGCTTTGTATCCAACACTTAGAGCAAGAGCTTTATTCAACTTTTCAGGTTTCATCATCTACCATGTGAATGGTGCCTGCTTCATGGCATTGATGTTAGGGATGAAAGGAGAAAAGATATTTAAAACATGTAAATATCTGACAATCACAAAGTCATAAATACCTTAACTGTACTCTTAATAACCGCAGTGTGTGTCATATGTATATTATATATCCTTATATATCCTATATAAATAATATAAATTCATATGAAAATTAAATTTTTGAATTACGGGGGACGCCTGGGTGGCTCAGTTGGTTGAGTATCTGACTGTCAATTTCAGCTCAGATTGTTTTGATCACTAGATCATAAGATAGAGTCCTACAGCGGGGCTCCCTGATGAGTGGAGATTCTGCTTCTCTCCCTCTCTCCCTCTCCCCTGCCCCTCCCCCACCCAAATGGGCTCTCTCTCTCTCAAATAAATAAAATCTTGAAAAAAATTTCTTTGAATTATGCACCAAGACTTTACAAATAAACAAAAGACAATAAATCGAAATCCCACAATTCTAGTCTCCCAAAGAGCTATTATTGGTGTCTGTCTGGAGTTATTTTATTTATTTATTACTGTACAAAGGTATGGATCAAGCTAGTCATATTTTATTTTTCTTTTCCCCGAACATTAACTAATAAGTGTCCTTATGAACTAATAGATTCAGATTTGTATCATCATTTCAATATTTTTTTTTTTTACTTTTTGTATTCTGATAATCTTAGACTTAAAGAAGTTTGCAAAAATAATACTTACATTGGGGCGCCTGGCTGGCTCAGTAGTTAATTAAGCGTTTGCTTTCACCTCAGGCCATAATCCCAGGTCCTGGGATCAAGTCCCACATCAGGCTCCCTGCTCAGTGGGGAGCCTGCCTCTCTTTCTCCCATTCTCCCTGCTTATGCTTGTGTGCGCTCTCTTTCTGTAAAATCAATAAACAAAATTTAAAAAAAAATAGTACTTACCTCTTCCTAGCACTCAACTTATTGACAGCTTCCTTTGGCCTATCAGGCTTCCACAGAAGTGCCTTCCCCTTATTTTTTAGGTTTTGTTTTTTTCCCCTAAGCCATTATTCCAACTAAAAAGTATGGCTAGACTTTGATTCTATGACTTATAGCAATAGAGTGAGGGCTCTACCCTTCATTAGATGCTTGCCTTTAAAATTTAGTTTTGTAGCTGAAATCCCATCCTTGGTTTAATCTCTTATTTTTTTGAAAATTAGAAGCTATTTCGTCTTCCAACTTGGGGACTCCCGAAATTTATGGATTCTGTCTCCTTTCATTACTGTTTGCAAATCAGCCAGTTCTTTCCTGAGCTCACCTCTTTCTTTTATCACCTTACCAACCTAGCTAATAGTGACCATCCCCCTCAACACCCAAATGACATTCTGCCCTGAACTCCTTGTTAAGTGCAGGATCTGCCCTCCAGGTGCCCACTGGAAATAGTTTTAGTGACTCATTCATCTTTTCTCAACCAGATAAAAGTGTCTGTATCACTCTGCCCAACCCCTGAGGCTAGATTTACATAAATTAATATGTTTTACAAAAGAAGCCCATGGGTAGCTACCTATTTCTGTGGCAATCATCATAAAATCTTTTATGTTTTGATAACCAACAACTTCAGAATCTCAGTGGCTTACAAAAGTTTATTTCTTATTCCCATTCTGTGTCCATCCTTGGTCAGCAGGGACCTCTGGGATGCATACTGATGGAACAGCCCCTGGACAAAACATTGCAGATGGCCAAGGGAAAGGGTGCAAGCAGGAAGAGGCACACCACCTCTGCTATTCTTTTTCAGCCAGAGCAAGGCCATTGGCCTCATTCCCAGCAGCAGAGAAGCCACCATCACCAATCACCTGGAAGGAGGGAAGGCAGACATGCTCAGTTAGCAGCACCAGGGGCAACCTCAACATCCTTATGTTTAAAATATTAGTTTTCATCTTTCTCCTTATAAACAGAAATGCAGTGAACATCTTTTCTCCATACTTCTATTTGTTTCTGTCCTTTTGTTTTCTAAGGATAAATTGATAGCATAGAATTACTTTGTGAAAATGTTTGATGTCAAGACTGCTGCTACCCCACATGGTATCTCTACATACAGATAAGCGGGCAGGTGCTGGCTTGCCAGATAGATGACAGCTTGATGTAAATAAGGCAGTCCCCTTTGCAACCCAGGTGAGAGGTGTGGCTTGGCACGTGGATGTTGGGTGTTGGCTCCACTTGCCTCAGCCAGAGGATAGGGCAGTAAGCTATCTTGTTAGCTGTGGGCTGGACTTACCAAAATCCCAGAAAGTGTAGGTTGCCATCCAGAACCAGCTTATGCTTTCAGAAACTGCTAATGTGTCCTGTCTCTTGGGGCCCACAGAATAACAAAAGCCTTGGCTTTTCATAGCAAAGGAAAGACATTCACTGAAAATAATTCATTGTAGTCTGTAAATTATATCGATTTTCTGGTTACAGCATGACACAACAGAAAAATGTGATTAAAATGCATCTTATCTCCTGGTGTCCGATTTCTCATTTGCAAAATGGGAACTGCCTTTCTTAGTTCTTTTATTAATCCTGACAACAGAAAAGTTCTCCAGACTTTTAACAAAATCTCACTGGTAAGCTGTGGGTTTTGGGGAAATGAGTTAGAATAGTATGAATACAAACAGGAGGCAATTTAACGACTTAAATTGGATAATAAAATTCTGGACAACAGCCTGAGTGACCTTGAGATAGGTAGGGCTTGGAAAATCTACTATCCTGGGGATGCAGGGAGAAGAGACCCTGCTCCCAAACAGAAGCCGTAATGGTCCCAGCTTCAGTCCAAAAACATGCCCAAGAGCTGCATCACCTTGTCATTTTATTATGATTTGAGTTCTGAGAATATAATTCTGCAATTCTGTTGTCTTTGTGAGCTGAGCTAGTTGAGGGCAGTGTTTGGCGGATTTTTGTTTGTTTATTAGTCTGTCTTTTTAAATGTGTTGTCACAAGACAGATGCCTTCTTGCTGTTCAGGTTTAGGTGCTCCCTGAAGCATCCCTCCTGGGAGTGGGTGGATGGGCAGACCCTGTTAGCCATTGCCCCCCATGACTTCCTGAGGGTGGGCTTCATTCCCACCTGTGTGGACCCTCCCCTGTGTGCCTCTCAGCACCTGCCTTAGTAGGTCTGTGTTTTGATATTTCAATTTCACTTATATGTTTCATTGTTTAAAAAAAAAGCACTTAAATCAGTTATAAATCTAACATAAATTAAATTTGGGTGGATATTTGCTTACCAAAGGATTTACCCTAGGATTCCTTCAAGTAATAAGCATCTCAATGTACATTTAACACATGATTCTAATTTTTAAAATAATTCTCTTTAATATAATAGGATCAGTTAAGAAAAACAAACTAAAACACACAAAACATTGGAGTAGTAGTTGAGATGGTTTTCTTTCCTTCTCTTTTCTGGCCTTACAAGGAAAGAATAAAAAATCTTCTTTGTATAGTACAAAAAGGACATGCCTGTATCTGGACCCACTACACAAGGCTTAATGTTACCTTAGATTAATTCAATGAGTAGACTTTCCTGAGGCACATCACTTGTGATCTGATCTGAGGTAGGAGAAAAGCTGAGTGCATAAAGCAGTGTCCTTGTCTCAGCAAGGAGCAGCTTCTCCTCTGGAGGCCAGTGGGAGCCCACACTGGGGCATGTGCTGCCCCTGGTCAGTCACTGTTGCCAGGTGGAGCATGGCTAACAGTGCCAACTGCCACCTGCCCTGTGGACTAGAAATGTGGAAAGTTCACTGATCCCTGAAGAAGCCCTAGTCCTGTGGGCAGGGAGAGAGGGCCTCTCTGATCCCTGGGGAAGCTTCCTGTTCATTATTCTTACAGGTTGTGCATCATGATACAGCTTGTGAGAAACTGCCTATAGGAGTCGGGGGAGGGAATGCTGTTCCCTTTTCCAGGTGGAAGGGACATCTTCATGTTCTGGTGTTCTATTTCCTGAATGAACCCAGTTCATTCTTCCAATAGTGGCAGACCAGGTTCTGAGGATCTTCTCAAAATGAACTCCCACAGAATGTGCCCTCCCCTCCTGGGCCTTGGGGGACGGCCAGTGGCAGAGGGACCGGGAGTGCTAGATACTCAGTGCCCTTGGATACACATTAGCCAAGTAACCTTCAGCGAGTTCCTTGCTGGGTACATGGGTTTGTTCATATGTAAGATAGGATGACTGTACATCACCCTTATGCCCTCGAGGGATGGCTCTGGTGATTAGATGGAGGACAGATGTGAGGGGTCACCCACATTCAGGACCAAGGACCTGAAGGGGCTCCTGGCTCCCTGGTTGTGCTGGGAGCCATCCCATCTACAACTCTGTACTCAGGCATGTTGCTTCTCTCTGCTAAAATCTGATGCCTGTGAAAAACTGCTCCCACTGCCACAGCATCACAGATGTTCTTGTACATGCCTCTGATAAGGGACCAGGAACAAATGCTGAGAAAAGCCAACTGCTTCCTTCACAGCCAGTTGAGAGTTGGGGCAGTTGGCTTGAAGATGGGGAGTTCATTCCAGCCTGGCAAGGCAGTCTGGTCATCCAGAGCTATTGTACAACAAAGAGATACTTGGCCAGTATGCACACGGATTCATACCTATGCAAACATTAACCACTCAGTAAGCTTGGATAGAACTTAAGCATACCTTTTAAAACAATATTTTCTTAAAAGTTAGGATCCTTCTTTATATCTTCCTGCTGCTGGAGTTTAGATGTGTCAGATGATGGTTGCATCAGGTTGGTCACTCATGGTTGTTGTTGGCTATCTTTCTAGTTCTTTGTCGTTGATGTATCAGGCAGGGTTGCCCAGAGAACTGATTCTGCCCCATGAGTTGTCAGCAGGAATGCTATGTGTCACTTCTGGGTTAGGACACTTAATTGTTGGAGTTTAATCTTTAAGAACTCTCCTGCTCTCTGCAGGGCAATGGGTAATTTGGGGGGTTGTCTGCCCTACCAGCCTGCAGCTCAGAGTCAGGGGTCCTGGGGCATAGCCCCTGCTGAGCTGCAGTGACTGTGTGGCACTAGCAAGAAATGAGCCACGGAGGGTATGAGCCACCAGGATATTAGCTGGGATTGATACTCTCACTGCTTTTTTTTTTTTCTTTATAAGCTGTTATCAGACTGAACCTATGTCTTAAAAATCAAGGCAATATGATCATTCCTCTGATTTCCTCTGATTGCTTTCCAGATCTGTCGGTAAGGAATCTTTTCAGGCATTTTCAACAAATGAGGAATACAAGCCTCTGACTCCAAAGGGAGGAGTTGGGCATGGATATTCCAGGAGATCCATGTTCACAGAAGTGTTTTGAAAACTAGAAAGCTCTGGAAAATGGTGAAACTGGAGATTTCTTCCTTTATGTTTCATGATGCTAAAATATGTTCCATTAAAAAATAAGTAAGATGCTCTCATTTGTTTTTAAAGATACACACTTCCTATTATTATAGCAAAGGCTCTGAGAAGGCCTGCAGTAAAAAATTGTTTACTCCAGTGGAGTCCAAATTTCCACAAACCTTCCTTACCCCCTACACCACACACAGGCCAGTGTTTATAAGAAAGTTAGTACGTGAAATGTGGAACTTACTGATTCTTGGCATAATAGAATAGTGCTTCTTCAAAAGCTATGTAATGTGTCGTGTGGGAAATCATTGTGATAAAGTGCACATTATTAATAGTTATTCTTGTTCTATTGTTTTTTAAGCAACGATTTATTGAGTTCCAACTGTATACAAGGCTTACTATGCTGGCCAGTGAGTAGATCAATGTACGTATTGTCCATAGACCCAGGCATCATCATGGGAAGGCATTTGGAAACCTGCACATCCCTGGCCTGCACCATCAATCACCTGCACGATGGGACCCTCTTGGCATGGGACCTGAGAATCTATATGGAGAATACACTATGCTCCTCAGAAGCACCATATCAGAAACATTTTTCCCATGTCCCCTTTGTTTGGGGTTGGGTTCTGAAAGTGGCCAGAAGGTTCCAGAAGACCAGGGTAGCCTAAGGATGTATTAAGGCCTCATATCTGTATTTTTATAGAGGAGCTTTATGGCCTATAGAAATGACAGCTAACCTCTTGTATCTTAGAGGAGGCTACCACTTGCATGTTAAGGCCCAGAGTGCTGAGGACCAAGTGTAGAGGTCACTAAGATGGTTTCCTTGGGACTTGGGACCCTGTGCCTTGTGGACAGAGCTGAGCCTCATCATACATGGCAGTGCTGTGGCTCAGACTTGTGAAGCCTGCCATGCATTTGAGGGATCCAGCCTTCACACTTGTGGTTAATCGCCCACATGGTGCTGCAGTAAAGGGTGATGCAGTTGGAGACAGCCGGGCGTGGGAGCAGGGGAGGGGGCTTTAAGGAAGCTGGTCAGGCTGTTCTTCCTCTTGGATGCCTTTCATTTCAGCCATCAGCATGATGCGAGGGTTCTTGATGCCTTTGATGAGGCAGTTCTTCTGGAATTTGTTCAGGCACAAAAGAGAGAAATCTGGCTCTTTTAGTCAGCCTGTGAAATGGCTTAAGGGGTTGCATTTCCTTGGGGGCTGTTATTAATGTCACTGAAATCTCCCCCAAGGCTGTCTCTTTTCTCCTCCAGGAAGGGCAGCAGCAAATGAGGGAGAGTACAGATCTTCCTAGAATTGTGATTAGGTTACATTGCAAAAAGCACATTGTAAGTTGGAATTCACTACACCTAACCAGTGGAACATCGTAGGTTAGCCTGGCTCACCTGAAATGTGCTCAGAACATGTACATTAGCCCACAAGTGGGTAAAATCATTTAACACAAAACCTATAATAATTTAGTAACTATAGTAAGTTATAAAAATAAATAAATACTGTAAAATAATACAGTAATTTGTTGATTACTGTACTGAAAGTAAAGAACATAATGGTTGTATGGGAATATACTGGTTGTAAGGATGTGGGTTGTTTACCCTGGTGATGGCATGGCTGACCAGGAGGTTCAGCCACAGCCAGTGCCCAGCATCGCGAAGGAGGATCATACTGCATTATCACTAGCCCAGGAAAAGATCAAAATTCAAAATTTGAAGTACAGTTTTTACTGAATGTGTATTTGCACCATCATAAAGTCGAAAAATCATGAGCCATCGTAAGTTGAAACTGTAATTTAAATTCTGCCCCTTTTACATTCAGATTACCTCACAATGGCTGATGGCTGGTGGTGGGGAGGTGTCACCTTCTGCCAGTTGATGCTGTAACCACCTGATTTCTGCAGATCAGAGTCCTGGGCGTGGGGCCTCCAGGGAGAGTGCCGAAGGCATGGACAGATGGGCTTCCCTAGGGACAAGGTCATTGGGAACATTCTGGTTTGATGGGACACTGAGTCTGGTAACTCGGGGAGGATTAAAACTACTGAAGCTGGAGTCCCTCCCTCAGGGCACCTTTGTTAACGCTCCCCAGGTGAGTAGGTTGTGCAGCCTGGGGTTGTGAACATGGATAAAGGACCAGCTCAGAAAGACTCAGGCCAGTGACTCCTCTGTCCCTGTGAAGACCAGGAGCACATGTCAGTGGGACGTAGCCTCCTCATCCCGGCTCTGCTCCTCTCAGGTCTCCTCTGGGGTGTGCTGTCCCATCAGCAACCTTCTTCTCCTGCCTCCCAGCCTCTGGGCTCCCTGTCCCAGCCCAGTCCCCTTCCCCAGCTGAGGCAACCACTGTCTCCACGACCCTACATGATGGGTGGCTAATGGACCATGGGGACTGGACCCTCTATTCTCTAATGCCATGAGCTTCAGTTACATCTGTGGGCAGATTACTTCCTTGTGCCCACCTTCCTTTATATGCCAACACTGTATTCTAGTTTCCTGCCCCCCTCAAAGGAACAGAAAACACAGGTGCTGACGACACACTCCTTCATGTGTATATAAACCACAACATGCAAAGAGGTGAAACGAAGGAGAAGGTTTACCCAAGATCCCACATGTGTTCTGGACTGCCTTGCTGTGCTCTCTACCCATGTGGGAGATTGTATGAGGTGCAAATTGCCAATAAGTATCAATTCTGTTGAGCTGCATCTGGAGGGAGTGTGAGACCTGGTGCAAACCCACCAGCCCTTCCTGTCACTCACAGGGGTGACAAGGGTGGTTGGGTGCAGGTGGGTACAGGATTATGGATGCTCTAAGGTTCCTGGGACATATTACAGGGCTTTCAGGGATAGCTGTGCTGCCAGAGGTTGGGTCAAGGATCTGCATTTGCCATTCCAGATTCAGAACCACCTTCCCTCTGCTCCACTGCCCCCATGGGCTTTCTCAGTGGGATCTGCAATCTCTGGCTTGCCACTGGGTTTACACAGAAGTCCAGCAGGAGCATGGTGGGGTGTTTACTATCCTACTCTCCTTTTTCCTAAGCACACTACTCTGCTCCAGTATATTTTGGCCCATATGGTCTGCATAGCTCTCTCCTGCCTCTCTCTGTCCATGGGACCTCATACTCTCCCACGTGGGTCCCTGTGGTCCTATCCCCTAACTTTGTGAAGAGACCCTTTATTAACCCTTCCTTGAATTGTCCTTACTCCTGTGCTCTGCTCTCTGTCCTGTCTGGACTCTTTCCCATCCTGGCCTGAACTTTACTGTGAGCATCATAGCATATGGTCCAAGTGCAGCCTTTGCCAAGTCCCTCCCACCCCCCAGGAAGGTTCTAGGGCTTTTCTGAACAGACCACATCCAAGTTTGTCTCCAGTCATATGGGTTTCTCCCTTGCTTAGCAAGAGGAAGTCTGAGGGCAGCTCATGGGAGAAGCTCAGCATGGATGGCAGGCTGGGTCCAGGAATGTGTGGATGAATTAAAGGGAGGATTGTTTCATTATCCTGAGCTGGTATACACACAGTCATAAAAGGAATTCCCACAGAAGTCCTCTAAGTCATAAACTTCTCTGGCTCTACCTTTGCTGATATTTGGGGAGAAAACTCATTTCTGGTTCCTCTTCAGAACACTTTTTCTAGCAAGTGAGATTCATGTGCATTTTACCCTAGAACAGCTGGAAGGGGAGGTGGTGGGGTCACATGGTCAATTTCCTTGATCTCTGTTGATGGGTGGGAAGGAAGGGGGTGATGAGCCCAATCAGTGACAGCCAGTGGACTTCCCAGGCTCCCTCCAGGCCCTCCTGAAATGCAGCATGCTGTGGCCTAGGACACAGGTGACAAGCCCAGGCTGGATCTCCTCCAGACCCTGGAGAAGACAGGGGTTCTACACAGCCATCAGCCATCAGTGGTCAGTCTGCAGCCTTGTCCATGTGAGTCCTCTCCTGCTCAGAGTCCTGGAGCTGGACCTTTCCTAGCCAGCTATGGACACCTGCCGGCATTGTTCACAGCCCCGCTCACAAGAAGTTGCCTCTGGTGGATCACCTCTGTCCTGTTCCTCAGGCTTCATTAGGGACCCTGTGCTACCATGAGAAAAGGTAGCTGTTACCTCACTCTGAGGATGCTAGTCACCTACCATGTCTATCTCATGGAAGATAGAACCACTTTTCTCACTTCACAGCACCTATACTGGGATACAACGGGCCAGCCCCCTGTTGTGACGAGGATTGATTGTCTTTGTTCCTCAGGAGGCTGATCCAGGTAGGCATCCCCCCTCCCAGGTGGGACATGCTCCTGGTTTGGGCTGTGGCTCCATCTTTCTCACTATTTAAGTCTCCGCCACCTGTCTGGAGTAGCCCTCATGTTCCTGCCCTGTGTTCTGCACAGGACCTCCTGAAATCATCTGCTCATCTGTCAGTCTGCACCCAGGCATGTCTTTATTGCTACGGTTATTGGGGTTTCTTTCCCTTTTTTGTTTTTTGGCCCATCTTCCCTCCCAACTGGAAAGCTGGCCTCAGGCAAGTGCTGTGCACCCAAATACCCATTGCCCCAGTATATGATTAGAGCTCAGCAGCTTTTGTGGTTGAAATGAATGACTGAGTGAATGAATGCATGCACGGTCGCATCTCTGTGCGCAGCCCTAAAAGGCTGGTAGGGAAGAAGCACGTTGCTTCTTTCAAAGAACAGCATTTTCCAGCCTGCTAACACTGTCTGTAGGTGGGGCCCTGGCCAGTTGCAGCACCGTGCAGGTGGCTGGCTCTTGCTGTGGCCCAGTGTCCTCACTGTGGAGTGAGGACAGTGAGGCCATTGTTGTGAGAGTAGATTGGCCACTATGTGCAGCCCTTTAGATCAGAGCCTGGAGCCTCATTCTACTGTAGAGAATCTTGTTATTCCCACTGCTCCTGTCTTTGTCTCCTCCTGCCACACACAGACTGGACACATGCCCCACATATCACACATGCCACACACACACATATACTACACATATACGCACAGACACCATACACACACCTCATACACACCACACACATGCATACACCACATACATACCACACACACTACACATATATACCACACACATATGTACATATCACACAGATGCATGCAGCGTATACATACCACACAGCACTCATCCATATATACCACATACATATGCACATGTACCACACACAGACACACACTACATACATACCACACACCTACCACATGTACACACCATACACATATGCACATACACCACACAGATGCATACAGCACATACATACCACACACACTACACATCCACACACACCACACACATATGCACATACACCACACACAGGCACACACCATATACATACCACATATATGCATACACCACATGCATGCCACACACATATACCACACATATGCACATATACCACACACATGTATGCACCACATACATACCACACACACCACACATATACATACCACATATACCACATCCACACCATACATATGCACATATACCACACATGTGCACACACCATATACATACCACACACACCCCAACCATGTATACCATGTATCACACACACCTCACATATATACCATACACATTCCATACCACATATACATACCACACGTCCCATATACAACAGACAAAAACACTCAATATACACATACCATATATCACACTTCACACATACATACCACACGTACTCCAGGCCATATACCACACACACTACATATCCCACATGCCATAGACACACAAACACCATCATACTATATATCACACAACACACATCCTGCATACACACCAAACCCCCAAACACACCACATACCACACATAACAGGCACATATATACCATACCAGCACACACACCACATACCATAGCCCACACACACACACCACACATCAGAAACTCCCACATATACTACACAAACCCCACATACACACCACACACATTCCAACTAAATACCACATACACACATACCCCACATACCACAGATACATACACACAACATAAACACACCATACCCCTAAACACACCACATACTACACACACCTACCATACTACACAGACATACACATGCCACATCATACACACACCACACACATCATGGATCCACACACACCCTATACACGCCACACACATCATACACCACATATAACAACAGACTCATGCACATACCACACACCATACACCACATATCACATACAAACCACACATACTCCATGCTACATACCACACACACCACACACACACACACACCTCATATACCACAGACACACATGTGCACACACCATATATCACACATCACGTACATACAACACAAATACACCATACCCCTGAACACACCACATACTACAAATACCTACTATACCACACATGCCACATACCACAATACACACACACACCATACATGCTTACCACACACCATACACTACATATAACCACACACTCATACACATACCACACACACACCATATACCACACGTTACATACCACATATATACCACACATACCTCATACCATACTTTACACAATACACACCTTATACCACACATCACACATGTGCTGCATACACACATCCCCCACACACCACATACTACATGCAACACACACATACATACCATACCACATAGACACACATATCACAGGCCACACGCCACATATACACACCTACCCCACACAACACATATCACAGATACACACACACACACCCCTGCAGACACAAATACACCACACAAACACAACACACACCATTCCTATTCCACATATACACAACAAATCAATCAAAATGTCCCCATAATTCATTTCCCCAAACATCTCTTACTCTGTCTGCCTCTTTCCAATTCTGTTGTGATTGCAGCCATCACTGTCTCTCCTTTACAGAAAATAATATTATCTTGTCCACCAAATGTAATTTAAATTGCTCTTAATGGTAGAGACTGAGACAGGATGTTGAATCCATGAGGTACTCCCCCCCTGCAGTGCTTGATTCATATGTAATGTATTTTTGGCTTGCTCTAGCCTTCCCTCCTCAATAGGAAACCCTCAGACTCTGCTTTGGAGGCAAGTGCAGGGCACACTCTGTCCCAGGGCACACAGTAGGTGACTGTAGCGGCATGGTGGAGCCTGATTGGATTTGGGGCTTTCTTATCAGAGGGCCCTTGGCCTCACCCTGCTGAGTATCATTTAGGGTGCAGAGCTTCCTGGGCATGAATGTCTGAGCTAGCTGACACTGCAGAGCTGAGAGACTGGCATTTGTGAGCAATTCCAGAAGGGACCACATTAGTCCTGTGAGCACCCAGCCTCCAAAGGTTAGTTCAGAAGCATTACAAAAAGGATTCACTTAGTGAACATACAGGCCACTGCCATCATCTGTTGAGGTTTTGTTAGTGCTGGGGCTGCCATAATACAAGACTGGGTGGCTTAAACAGCAGACATTTATTTTTTCATGATCCTGGATGCTACTAGAAGTCCAAGATCATGTGCTGGTGAGAACTTTCTCCTTGGGTTGCAAATAGCCATCTTCTTGCTGGGTTTTTGCATGGCCTCTCTGTGCGTGGGGAGGGAGAGAGAGCAAGCAATCTATGTGTCTCTTCTTCCTCATAAGGACACTAATCCTGTCAGATTAAGGCCCCACCCTCAAGGCCTCATTTAATCTTAATTACCTTCCAAGGGTCCCATCTCTAAATATCATCACCATGGGGGGGTTAGAACTTTAACATATGAATTTGTGGGGTACACTATTCAGTTCATAATACTGGTGGAGTTTCAGCTAGTCTTTGGTGCCCTCCATTGTCCTGCGTGTACCCTCTCTATAAGTGGACCCAGATCCCTGGAGCTCTGAATGTGGGCTCATAGCCAGGCTAGCATCCCACATATAGAAGGGCACCTTCTTGGTCTCCTGCGATGACCTCCCTTCTCCTGCTGTCTGATGAACTACGTGGAAAGCCTTGGAGAGGGTTTGGCTGGGATTCCCTTGGACCTACCACTTTACTTCTCTAAGTCTGTGCTCTTATCTCAGAACTGGGGAAATCACACTTGCCTAAGATGTCAGTAGGTTCAGTTGAATAAACACTGTGGAAGTCTTTAGTAGATTAAAAAATGGTTATATGCAGGAAAGGAGTTATTATAGATACTATCACTGAATTATTGAGATTCATAAATAAAATGTTTTAGTGCATGTATCAGGAATCTGTTCAGATCTAAGCAACAGAAAACCAATCAGCTAATGACTTGCTTTTCACACCCAAGGAGGGGTCCCAAGGTTTCTAGCTTTGGTTTAGAAGTTTGACCCATCTGGTTACATCTCCATAATTCTCTTGTTTGCATGGCCGCAAGAGGGCTGCTGAAGCACTCAGCATTATGTCCTAGTTCAAGGGAGAAAAAGGGGCCAGTGCCAGCTGCTATCTGATTCCCTTCTATCAGGATTACAAAGATCTTCTGGAATTCTGCCAAGTAGTTTCCTTCTTAGGTTTTATTGGCCAGAACTGGGTCACGTTGCTACCTACCACTAGTTCACGGGGAGGCAGGTTAATGCAGGAAACACTGTTGTCACCATTGGCTTTACTAACCAAGATCTGTCACCTGAGGCCAGGCACATTCACCACCACCACACCAAAACCAGGTTTGGATGGTAAGGCAGAAGGAGGGAAACGGGATATTGGGTAGACAGCAAGCAACAGTTATGGCTCTCATAGAATATACTTTACTGCCTCAGAGTTGGGATTCCGAATGGCCCATGTAGCACCTGAGATGGGAATAGAAAACGGTTTAGGATAGTTTGAGGTCAGATGTGGATCTCATTTGGTGGAATGCAGGTGTTGGAAACTGGTGCTGGGGCATGCCCTCCGTTGACTGCCGTGTGGTCTTCTGCCCTCCGCTCTATGTCTGTTTTCTTTCCTGTTGGTGTCTATCTTGCTCTCTCCTATGTACCTCTTGGTCCTCTGACTTCCTTTGGCTTTGTTTCTCTTTCAATCCCCACTTTGGTCAGTTTGTGCAAAAAGCTTAAAAATATTACTTTGGTTCTAACTCAGAGTCTTTTGTCAAAAAACAAAAGACAATGTTAAACATTGTAAATGGAAGTAGGCCCAGGCCTCAACCAACCCGTGTGGAGCACGGGGAGACAAGAGCCAGGCTTCCATGGGCACCTGCTCTGCTGAAGGAGGTCAGTACAGCTGCCCAGCAGTTTTGAGGCATGGGGAGGGAATGTGTGTCTTTTGTTTGCTTTCACACTGATGTGAGTACCCTTGTGGGCAGAGCCTTGGGTCATGCTGTCCCAACAGTGAAAAACATGAAACAGAACCTGATGCCACACTCTGGTGTCTCTTAAAAGAAAGTATTATACTTTGACTTCTAAAATCATAAAAGAAGGTTCTAGATAAATGTAGATGGTGATCTTGAAGCTTGTTCTGAGCAAAAAGGAGGTAGGATCAAGAAGGATGGCAAACAAACCTCATATTGGACTTCTGGGTCAGACACCTTCTTCTGTTTCCAAATAGTCTGTTTTCTGAGTTTTTCCCAGATCCTGCTCCTGAAAGTGCTCATCTGAATGGGATTCATGCTGGGAAAATGTGACAGGTGTTATTGTTAATACTTGACTGTGTTTCAAGAAATGTATGTAACAGAGAAGCGAAGTGTTATTCAATAAGATGCTTTCTTTCTTTGAAAGTTTATCCTGGTACTAGCTGATAGTTTGGCAATTCTTAAATTTTGTTTTAACTGAGAATTTGTAAGGAATATTTGAGTCATAAAACATTTACTCTGTCATATACATGCATTTCTTTGGGGTTTCCAAGCCCAATTCCAATGTGAGGAGGCTCCTTCACACACAACACCAAGCAATTCTCAGACAGCAGCAAGGTGTCTGAAAACTCAGCTCAATTCTGATATGGACCCAGAAATAACATCAGATTCTGTTATTTAAGGGTTCAGTCCTACGAGATTGTGCTCTATCCCCAACTTAAGATGCCTATAGCAAGCCTCTGGCTGTTACCTGTCCTTCTGACCAACTGGCTACAGATTGGAGGTTCCAGTGCTGCCTGCTTGAGTTCCTTTAATTTGCTAGAGTGGCTCATAGAACTCAGGGAAACACTTTGGTTTATCAGCTTATATTAAAGAATGTGATCAAGGTGCAACAACATGGATGGAACTGGGGGTATTATGCTAAGCGAAATAAGCCAATCAGGGAAAGACAATTATACAATTTCACTCATTTGTGGAATTTAATAAACCTAACAGAGGAGCATAGGGAAAAGGAAGGAAAAATAAAACAAGAAGAAATAAAAAAGGGAGCCAACCCATAAGAGTTTCTTCATAATCATAGGAAACAAACTGAGGGTTGCTGAAGGGGAGTAACTGGGTGATGGACATTAAGGAGAGCCCATGATGTAATGAGCATCGGGTGTTATACAAGACTAATCAATCACTGAACTCTACCTCTGAAACTAATAATACACTATATGTTACTTAATTGAATTTAAATAAAAAAGGATATGATCAGAAAAACCAATCAACAGCCAGATAAAGAGGTACATGGGACAAGGTATGAGGAAAGGGCAGGGAGCTTCCTCTCTGGGTGCACCACTCTCCCTGCATCTCCATGTGTTCATCAACATGGAATCTCGCTGAACCCAATCCTTCTGGGTTTTTATGAAGATTTCATTGCATAGTCAAGTCTTTGTCCATTGACTGATTCAACTACCAGCCATCTCCCCTTCCTGGACCTGGGCAACCAATCCAGGACCCCCTCACCCCTCAGGAACTCCAAAAATTACCTACATTAACATAACAAAGACACTTCTTTGCCTGATCACAAGAAATTCCAAGGTTTTTAGGAGCTGTGAGCCAGGAACCTTGGACAAAGACCAAATATATTTGAGAAATATTTTTTGGTCATCTGAATAATCAAATATATATATCTTATAAATCACAACATCACAACGTTTATTAGCTCAATTATAGAACAAAATATTTTGCGTTTGGATTTTCTTTCTTTTGACCCGGTCTTAGTCCATACTGGCTATTATAACAAAATACCACATGGGGCTGTTTCTAAGGAGCTGAGATATTTTATCCTCTCAGTTCTGGAGGCTGAGAATCCAAGAACACAGCAACAGCATGGCTGTGTTCTGGTGAGAGCATTCTCCTGGGTTGCCAACCTTTTGTCCTCCCACAATTGAATACAGACGGAACTCTGTGGGGTCTCAGTTGTTAAGAACACTAATCCCATTCAGGAGGTTTCTACCCTCATGACCTAAACACCTCCCAAAGACCCCACCTCCTAACAGAAATCATCTTTGGGGGTTAGGATTTCAAGCATGAATTTGGGAAGGACACCAACATTCAGACCATAGCAGACTCCTTACTTATATGAAAGTACTACATGTTTTGAGGTATCAATAGACAAATGAGATGACACCTATTATTAACTTACGAAAAAATTATATCATAAAAATGGCAACTATCTGCAGGGAAACTGTCTCTGGACTGTTAAATGCCAAAATAGCATCTTGGTAGAAGAGGCACTGTGAACTGGATGGATTCCCCCTACATTTTTGGGAAGCATTCAGGTGAAATGACATAGACCATGAGATGGACCACTTCCTCTGAGGTTCCATGCAATTTTTATGGTGCAGTGTCTTTTGTTGAGTTTTTCCTGTGATCTCAGATCTATTTTGCTTGCATTTTGAAAATGCAAGCATCTCATCAAATATAGCACATTCATTACTGGGAGTTCACCAGCAGTGGACTCAGCTCACATTTAAACCTTCTTGGGTGAACAGGCTTCCTGAGCACAGCCATGGTGAGGGGGGAGGCCTCCCAACCTTGCCAAGTCCACAGTGGGCATTTCCAAACTCTTGCTCTGTGACCTCATCAAAACTTGGAGCTCTTTCATGTAGCACCCCAATCATTTTAAGCCCAGGTAAGAAATTGGGAATATTTCTTCACTTTTTTTGCTACATCTATTGAACCAAATGGGAGTAAAGTTTGGAGATACTCAGAAAAAGCATTATGTAAGAGCTTAATAATAGGAACTTAGAATTAAAAACAGAAATTAAACATATCTGGAAACCATAATGACTTGTGGCAATTCATAGTAACTCCCACAGACATTGTCACACACCTTTTCACAGACGTGTGTGCATATGAGTGTGTGTTTGTGAGAATGTCTGTACACACTTGTTTCCTTACAAGATTATGTGTCTAGAGCTTTAGCAATGAAGAGCCTGGGATTCAGTGGTGGGGAGACCTAGTCTGAACAATAGCTACTGTGGGCAAAGTACTTAGCCTCTCTGAGACTCAGTTGCATCAGCAAAATGGGAATGACCCTTCCGAGCCTGGATGGGGATTAAATGAGGCAATGGTATAAAAAGTCTAGTACATTGCCTGGCACACAGGAGCTGGCAAGTACTGAGTCTACAAGCAAGAGAGGGAAATGTGGGGTTGAGTAGCAAACCCTGAAGAAAGGCCATCCCCCCCTTCTTGGAAAGCAAGTGAGCCCACATCCCCATGATGCTAGGCGATAGTATCTGTGGGCTCTGTGGACCCCTACCATCTTGATCTCCCAAGATTGTAGGCCACATGTAAATAGCTGACTCTCTAGAGGCAGGACTAATGGATGGCAGCAATAGCTTTCCAGGAGAAGCTCACTTCTCCTGGTTTAACCTTTATACTGGGCTGTAAGATGCTCTGTGGTCACTTCTATTTATTACATATTTTGACAAATTCTCTCTTTTTGATAAAAGGAAGAGCTTACTCTCCATGATCTTAGGACAGGAAGCGAGGAAGCTGTATTGATGGAGTGATAGGTGGGTTACTAGCCTTTGACCCCAGGGACCCAGTGGTCACTGTGGGGGCTCTGGGAGTGCTCATCCCATCACTAGCCCCTCCAGGAGGGTCTGAAGGCAAGTTTGAAGGAAGGAGTATCAGTAAAAATTTGAATAGGTCTGTTTAGTCACAGGAGCCTTGAATGCCTAGTATAATTTAACAGACTAAATGGAGCTTTGAGTCATTTTCCGGTGTATGTAGGAGATTGGCTTGGGTAGTCTCTTCTTAAATGTGTTGCTGAGAGAATTGAAAGACTTTCTGACTCATGGGAAAATCTCTTCTTGGTACGCATGTGTTTTTTTGTGAACTCCTGAAAGGCACATGAATGTGAGCCTGGGAAAGTTCCTGCCCAGAGATGCACTGATTCTTGCAAGACAAGCTACGTGCTTTTGGGATTGAATGAGACTCAGAAAGCAGTTAACACAAGCAAAAATATTACCCAGACTCCTAGTAGTAGAAAATGATCCTAGTTCTCTGGACAGAATGAACCTCAAAGAGTTTAGGGACTGTAAGCCAACAGTAGTTTTGCATAAAGCAATTTATAGTTTATGGTCATAGTCACAATAGATGAGTTGGAGTGCAATTCTGAGCTTGTAGAAAATTTCCAGATTTTTAAACTATTTTGGTGTATTGTCATATAGAAACTTTCTTAGAATTTGGGGTTTTTTAAAAGATTTTATTTATCTTTTCATAAGAGACACACAGAGGCAGAGACATAGGCAGAGGGAGAAGTAGGCTCCCTGCGGGGAGCCCGATTCAGGACTTGATCCCAGGACCCCAGGATCACAATCTGAGCTGAAGGCAGACGCTCAACCACTGAGTCACCCACATGCCCCTAGAATCTGTTTTAAATAAATAATAGGTTTAGCAGTGTTGGGAAGCCAGAGAGTCTCCGAGACATTCACGTCACTCTGGTCCCTTCCAAGCTTGGTATCTGAGGGTATATTTTAATTGGTTGGTATTCATTAATTAAATGTAGACATTTGTTGTTCATTTTGTTGGGTTTTGGAGGAGGGAGGTCTCGAGAGACCCCAAGCTGTCTCTCAGTTGTCAGCCTTGTAGAGGAAGTGCACAGGGGCCATTCTTCATGGGGACTTTGGGTTGAGAACACACATCCTCTTCCTGTCCCAGAGCCTGTCATTCTTTTTACACATGTCTGTTCTTAAGTAAAGGTGATAAGTGTAATTCATTAGGTCTTGGATTTTGCCAAATATAACTGTTAGTTGCTGTGTGTGGCTTTCTTCAGGGGACCTTTTAATAAGTCACAGGCCTCTCTTTGCAAGCCATACTGCCATGTTCTCTGGCTGTGTGTCTGCACAAAGAGGCAGTCATCACTGCCCATTGCAAAAAGAGAAGGGAGATGTGGGGAGACATGCACTCTGAGCTGAGCACCAGCCTACCGGACACCAGTCTTGTACCTGTGTCTTGCCCTTCTTCTACACAGGAGCCTTTGAATGTCATTCCCAGCATTCAGGGAGGGCACGGGCCCCAGGGGAGAGGCAGGAGGAGTCCAGGCCTGTCCTGTGCCATGCCTGTATTTGCAAGGGCCTGCCAGAGCAGGTTCATTGCTAAATTGCCTGCACTATCTAGGTTACGAGGTAGCCCACACTTGCATGATCTTTCTCAGTTCATTGAAAACCAGGCTTAATAGTCTTGCACTCACAGGCTCTGGCTGGCAGGCCTCTGTAGGGCCCGCCTCCCACTTTCAAACTGACCCTGGACCCTGTTCCTCCTCAGGAGCTATGGGAGGTACAGAAGTCATGGACCTTCTAACAGGTGGTCTTGGGAAGCATTTCCTTCTCCAGCTTGGATTAGGGGTAGGAAAAGGTCTTGGGCAGTTTCTGATTCTTTAATCAAAGTGCCTGTGGGCCCAGGAGCCACCACACAAAGGTGCTTTCTGATGCCTGTCTTCTTCCCAGGGCTCCCATCATGGGCTCTGGGTAGTTATGAATTTCTAGTATCTATTAATCCATTCACAGTTGCTTTTGTGCATTTTGTGAGCAATTCTAGATTTCAACAAACTAGTCAGTGCTTGAACCGAAGTGATCTGTACAAACGTGGGCTTGACCTTTTCCCAGGGAGGCTGGTTTGAAATGGCTCACACTCATCCCTTGTGATGCGTGTGTCTGCAAGTGACATTCAGCCCTCGGGGGCCGGGCTCATGGAGCCCCCACTACGACAGCTCCCTCCACCCCAGTCCCACTCCATGACAAGCAAAGTCTCCTTGACAACTGAACTCCATGACTAAAGTCAGGCCCAGCTCACTGCATAGCCCTGAGAACTGTCTTGAAGTAGAGGGAAGAGAGGCAGAGGGCAAGGCAGAAATGACTCCTGGCATTGCAACATCCAGATGTCCTATTCTAGGCAGCTGGAAAAGACAGGGTGGACAGTCCCTGGGACCAAGGTGGGCAAGGCAGGAAGAGGAACCAGCCCTGAGCTTCAGGGGAGAGGTTTCCGGGGAAATTCTCCTTCAGAGTCAGGTGGGGCCTGAGTGTTTCCCATACATCATTCTGAAGGTCACATCCCAGGGCTATCTCTAGCATACTTTAGGAGGAACGCAGGGGAGAAAGGTACCCCTCCCACCACCCACTCTGCATTTTTTACATCTTAAAATTATTTTTGTGTAACTACATTTGAACAAAGGGTCTGCTCCTAAAAGGATTTGGAAACCATCCCCTGGAGTTTAGGACTGACTGTCAGCAAAGTCCACCTACTGCACCATGATTCAATTAGATTGGATTAAGTCATTTCACTTCCTACAAGACTGAATAACATTTATCTCCTACCCCTGTGACACTCTACTCCCCTGTAGTTTAGAAAATCTTTCATCACTCTACAACCAGGGGATTAAGCGTGTCCCCTGTCTTGATCTACAACAGTGGAGAAGCTTCCGGTTCTTTAGGCAGACGTGTTGACTTGGGGTATGCCACTTTGGGTTGAGAGGGCGTCTTGAAGGGTCCATCCACAGGGGTCATTCCCCCTGGTTTATGCCCTGGCCCTGGCCTTACTAGGGCAGATGTGCTCTAGATATCTAGCTGCATGAGAGGGTTGCTCTCAGGATCCTCACAGAAGAGGGAACTAATGTGACTCACTGCAGTTACAGAAACTGCCTGAGAATAGGGCCACAGACCTCAGACAGCCAGTCCTTCCATTTTATTTAAAATGTTGTGACTCTAGCCATGGGGCCCAGTAGTACCTATGGAAAAGAAATAGAGGCTTTGTTCCTTGCGAAGCTGCAGCCAGCTGAAGGACAAGATGGCTTTAAAAAGGATGATAGAGAGGGAGAGATGTATAGAAAGATAGATAGCTATTAAGAAAAATAAAAAGAGTGCAGACTTCCCCAGTGTCCTCAGAAGACCAGCACAGTGGTGTCCTCTTGCCTCCCGGGCAGCATGCTCATAGAGCCCAGGAAGGAGGTGTGTCAGTGCTGTACTTACCAAGAAACCTGAACCATCAGTGTTGTAGGACAAGAAATAAGCTTAAGATACACAATTTTAAAGAAATGTTTTGTGAATGGGGAAGATATAAAGGAAGAATGATATATTTGCGCAGTTCTTCTTAAGGATTTTGAAGGGTTCTGGCAGACAGGTGCAGAAAGATGTTTTTGTTCCTGGGTCCTAAGCAATAGGCAGCATGGTATGAGGCAAAATATTTTTGGCCTGCTAATATGAAAAGGCCGGTCCCAGTCTAGAGTTGGCTGCTAAGTGGCCCAAGGACTTGAGCCACTCTGAGCTTCTGTCTCTTTCTCTAGAACATGATTATTGATTGTGGGAATTAGTGGTTTTCAGCTGTATTATTTTCACTTGCCCTGGAATACCCTGCTCAAGTGAAGTTTTACCCACTAAAGTAAACAGATAGGCCTAGCCACTGATCCTTCTTCCTTCCCTCAGCCAAAAGGGCAACAAGAAACCAGGGAGAGAGCCTTATGACAGTGATTTCTGGGGATCCCTCTCACTCTAGAAAGTTGTGCAATCTACCAACCCCTATCAGTGTTTGCACAGACTCCCATTAGGGGTTCAGTTCAGGCCTGAAGGGTTTTGACCTGAAATAGTCCATGTGGTATTTTTATATCAAAGAGGCGGCAACTGCCTTTCAAAGAACCAATAAAAAAAGGAAAGAACTGTGACTTCCTATCTTATATCCTATAAAATAAGCCAATCCATTAAAGATGTAAGATGTTCATATATCAAAGCCTGCTTAGTCCATCATTTCAGATACACTACAGCAGGACTGAATTCTAATGACATCAAGGTTACCCCATAAAGAGTTACTTCTGCTGTGAATATTAGCATAATTAAGTCCAATATGAGGTTGAATATTATTCTGTTTTATTTTGTGATTTCATGTAAAAGCCACAGACAGTGGAAGAGAACCACGCTGTTGGTACATGGAAGTTCTATGACACTAATGCAGTGTTGCTTTAGCATCATATATAGACACACACACTGTGAATCCTGCCTCTTGCTAGGTAACTGATTGTTTATGTATATATATATATATTATGTATATATATATATTAAATATATATTTACATTTGTAATATATATTTATATTTATTATCACATAACATAGATGTGTATGTTTGTTATTTTTTTCATTTTTTAACCCTTTATTTTTTATTATTTTTTTTAAATAATAAATTTATTTTTTATTGGTGTTCAATTTGCCAACATACAGAATAACACCCAGTGCTCATCCCGTCAAGTGCCCCCCTCAGTGCCCGTCACCCATTCACCCCCACCCGCCACCCTCCTCCCCTTCCATCACCCCTAGTTCGTTTCCCAGAGTTAGGAGCCTTTAAGTTCTGTCTCCCTTTCTGATATTTCCCACACATGTCTTCTCCCTTCCCTTATATTCCCTTTCACTATTATTTATATTCCCCAAATGAATGAGAATGTACAATGTTTGTCCTTCTCCGATTGACTTACTTCACTCAGCATAATACCCTCCAGTTCCATCCACGTTGAAGCAAATGGTGGGTATTTGTCGTTTCTAATGGCTGAGTAATATTCCATTGAATAATAAACCACATCTTCTTTATCCATTCATCTTTCGATGGACACCGAGGCTCCTTCCACAGTTTGGCTATTCTATTTCATATTTCATAAAGAACCATTAGCCACATAGCACAGGTTCAGTATTTAAAGCCATTCTGACTTTTTTGGGCTTTTAATCGTGGATTGAAAGTCATTGAATAGTGAACCTCATATTTTTGTACACACACACACACACACACACACATACAGGACCCATTTTATCCTCAAAACATTTTAGCACCCACAAAGTAGATGATAATTCCTTTCATTTGCTCAATTAAAAAAAAAAAAAAAGATTTCAGGGGCCCTTGGCTGGCTTAGTCAGTGGAGCACATGACTCTTGATCTCAAGGTTATGGATTCGGGCCCCATATTGGATGGAGAGATTACTTAAAAATAAAATCTTAAAAAACAAAGCAAAACTTTAAAAATGTTGCTGTTTCTCCAAAAATGTGATTTTTACATACCTTGAGAAAATATCTTAGGGTATCCATTGTGATATGTCCCTGCTACCCCAGATGGCAGCAGCCCAGAACCAGGCCCTGGGATGGCCCAACAGAACCTCTTAAGAGCTGAGCACCTGAAGGGCAAGAATATGAGGAATTCCGTTTCCTGAGGCAGCCCAGAGCTCAGGGCAGGGACAGCAGCAACAGGGCCACCCTGCTTTTTGCTGCCTCTCTTGTAGGCCTCGCTGGCCCAAGTGAGAGGGAGCACCTGCTTGAGAGCCTGGGGGTCTGTCCTTGTACCTGGTGGCCTCCTGTCACCTGGAGCACAAGGCTGACTCAGCCCTACCTGTGGGTCCTGCCAAGGCTCTGTCCTGCTTGTGTTCAGTGGTAAATGCTCCAGCGATTATTCATTAGGAGAACTAATTGCAGTGTGGAATTTCTGGCCATATCTGCTTTCCAGAACAATTTTTGGAAACCTGATTCTGTTCTTTTTAAATAATGGGGCTTCTGGGTAATGCTATACACTAAGCTGTGTGTGTGTGTGTGTGTGTGTGTGTGTGTGTGTGTTCTTTCCGTGTTTATTGTTGCCTGGTTTTTTCATTTCTCCAGCTCAGCATTTAGAGGCTCTGACACTATCCCTCAGGATTTGTGGAGGGGTCCACAGCCTGGGTGCTCAAGAGTTCCTGTGTGTTTGGGTAGGAATTCTAGGTAACCCACAGCAAGGGTAGATTTGTTATGGATGCTGTGACTCCTGTCAGCACAGAGCTGGGCCACCCACTGGTCAGGAGTCTTAGGATGAATCAAAGACCCCCCTTCCCGGGGCTTCATTTTTCTTAGCTTTGAAGCAAGTATAGGATTACCTTCCCTGTTTCTTTCACTAAAGGATAAGAGGAACTTGAAATTAGGATGTCATGAGTGACCTATGAGTGGGGAAGGAGGACTCAGCCCTGGACCTGGCTCCATGAAGCAGGAATGTGGGACATCAGAGAGGCCCATGGAGAGCTCAGGCTGCCTCCAGGGGCTGGCCATTGGGTGAGCTAGCTGCTGAGTCCCTATTGGCTACATCACCATGACCTTGAATGCACTTCCTGATGGCCC
This sequence comes from Nyctereutes procyonoides, assembly GCF_905146905.1. NCBI lineage: Eukaryota > Metazoa > Chordata > Mammalia > Carnivora > Canidae > Nyctereutes > Nyctereutes procyonoides. Next base: position 54,884,709 of record NW_026575047.1, on the reverse strand, counting down.
CACAGAGCCCCAGTGACTTCCAGCTTTGGGGAAGATAATGGACTTGAGGCCCAGCATCCCTGGTCTATGCCCATCAGTGGTTTGTTATAAAGGGTTAAATGCCACATGAGTGCAAAGCAGTGTTGTTATACTGTGCTTGGTAGACCCTGCAAGTCCTAGGAAGAGCAAAAGACCCAGTCAGCATTAACAAGAGGCAGGGCCCATAGGGTCTCATATCTGAAGCCCCTATTTGGTAACCCAGAACTCCTGGCAGGACTGAGGAGGTAAGGTACTGAACTCAGGGTGAGATTGCAGTGCACACTGGGTACCTTGTGTTGTTAGCAGTCATCTAGCCACAAATGGGACATGTGCTCTTACTATCAAGGACAGATTTCTGAGTAACCACCTCCTGCCAGCCTACTCACTGTCTGCAGTTTCTGTTATAATAAACACCCTCATTGCTTTTGTGTCTAAGGTGTGGTTCCTGTGACTAGACTATAACGGTGGCTGACCTGAAGGAAACTCTGGGTTGTGTGTGAAGAGATCCTTGACTCAGTGGCTCTCCACTCTTATCTTTGGACCACAAGCCTCCCCAGGCCTGTGATGTCTGGGCTGAAGGGAAGCCCCACCTCCCAAGTTCAGCAGCAATAGAGCCTTGGGAGAACTGGTGTGAGCCAAAGGGTTTGGATTCCAGCCTAAGCCCACCACTCATGGGCTAGGTTATGGAGCATCTTTCTTCCTTTTCTGACTAAATTTTCTCTTCTACAAATTGAGAATGAAAACATAGCTCTGGGGCTGCTATCTGAGCCAAAAGGGACAGTTTGTGCAAATCACCACCGTAGGCTGTGGATTATTACTCAGCAGGCAATTGTTGATATCACCTCTGAATGTCATGATCAGACATTCCTGTCAGTGAGCTCTGACCCCCTTGCTGCCACCCAGGACGTCCATCCATTGCCAGGGATGCCACACCAGCTGAAGTGCAACACCTTTCCTGCCTCACTGGACTTGACCCATAGTTTTGTTTCTACTCCAGGCCCCACCATGGCTTGAGAGATCTTCAGTAACAAGTATCAGATTGTATATCTCCTCTGCTTAGCTCCTCCAGCAGCTCCCCATCACACTCAGAATGAAGCCTATGCCCCAAGGCCTGCAGGCCCACACAGCCTGGCCTTCTCTCTTTATCTCTATCCCCTCCTCTTTGTTGGGCCACACCAGCCATTCTGGATGCATCTCTAGTCAAGGAACCATCCCAAACTCACTCCTGGCTTAAAACATTTGCATTTGATTTTCATTCTGCTCAGAGAGCTCTTTCTGTAATTGTTGTATGGCTACTTCCTTGCCATGAGGACCTCAGCACCATGTCTTCTCCTTGACCTCCACAGCTGTCTTGTCAACCAGCCCCTCTGCAGGGCCTGCTGCACCTAACATACCTAACTCCATATACCTCTGCAGTACTGCTTTTCACTCAGGCCTTATTTCAGGGTTATTTACAGAAGTGGTGATCTCTAGAGGGGAGACTGTAGCTGCCTCCAGGCAAGGAATAGGTTTACTTTCTTTTCACTTTCAAATATAAGGCTCTTCAGCTATGATAGGAGCCATGTAGCATCTCTCTGGCACCTCTCTGGGCCTCCCATGGGCCTCACTGGCCATGGGGTCCAAGGAACAGAATGCAGAAGCCATAGTACCCACCAGCACCAGAAGCTATTCTCATATAGCTTGTGTGTCTTCCTCCCCTGCCCACATCCCCAACCCATGAGCATGGGCGTCTGCTCTGACATGCCCATGGCCATACCCTGGGCACCTGGAACAGCAGCCACACACAAGGTGTCAGCTATCACCCAATAAACACTTGTGGAATGAAATAATGACCTGTGTGCATGACAGTAGGCAGCTCAAGGAACCATCTTTATCTCAATGACCACCTCCACCTCAGACTTTCTGGGTAGGTCATGTTTGTTATGGGCTGAGTTGTGCCCCCACAAAAAAACCCCAAATTCACATGTTGAAGCCCTAGCCTCCCGTGTGAGTTAGGACCTTTATAAGGAAGCAGTTATGGCTAAATGAGATCATAAGGGTGAGACCTAATCTGATGTGACTGGCATCTTTATAATAAGGAGAGACATCAAAGTATGCATGCATACGAGAGAAACTGCCAGGTGAGGACGCAGGGAGAGAGCATCTGCAAGCCAAGGAGAGAGGCTTTGGAAAAACCAAAACTGCCAACACTATCATTTCAGACATCCATCCTCAAAATTGTGAGAACATAAATTTCTGTTGTTTAAGCCACTGGGTCTGTGATAATTTGTTATGGCAGCCCTAGCGGACTAATTAATGTTCTGTAACAAACGTGCTGGGAAGAAATACAGGCATACCTTGCTTTATTGCACTCCACAGATACTGTATTTTATACAAATTTAAGGTTCCTGGCAACCTGCATCCAGCAAGTCTATTAGCACCATTTTTCTAAAGGCATTCACTCACTTTGTGTCTAAGTGTCACATTTTGGTAATCCTCAGAATTTTTCTAACTTTTCAATTATTATTATATTATGATGATCTGTGATTACAACTCACTGAAACCTCAGATGATCAGCAATATTTAGCAATGAAGTATTTTTAATTAAGACATGTCTGGGGTGCCTGTGTGTTCAGTCGGTTAAGCATCTGCCTTTGGCTCAGGTCATGATCTCAGGGTCCTGGGATCGAGCCCCAAGTCAGGCTTGTTGCTCAGCAGGCAGTCTGCTTCTCCCTTTCCCTCTGCCCCTCCCCTTGCTGTGCTGGATCGCTCTCTGTCTTGCTCTCTCTCTCAAATAAATAAATAAAACCTTTACCAAAAAAAGACATGTGTATGTATTATTATCAGACACAATACTATTGCACACTTGATAGACTACAGTATAGTATAAACATAACTGTTATATGCACTAGGAAACCAAAAGATTCATTTGACTCATTTTATTATTCATTGTATTGTGATGGCCTGCAACCAAACCTGCAATGTCCCCACAACCATCTCACACATGTGGGCTATTCCTTAGAACAGTGACAATAGGAGCAAATCTCTGATTTGCTAACTTACTGTAATTTTTTGAAAACTTACTCCACGTTTGGGATAGAATGTGGGTCATAAGGTAGGTAACCCACTTTCAAGTATGAATGTGACTTACAGATATAACCTAATGCATCATGAGGGTTCTGGGGGCTCAGCAGCGGTGAAGAACAGAGCAAATCCCTGGTTTTGTGAAGTCTCTCCTCTGACCTTGGAGTCAGAGAACCCATAGAGAGAGGACAGTGAGAACAAAGCCAAGGGTGATGAGGAGGGAGTCCAGCGGAGTTTCAGATAGCTAGACAAGGAAGACTTCCCTGGAGGTAACATAGAGGAGAAAACCAAAGTGATCAGACTAAAGTTCTTGTGGGTGACTCCCAAGACTGGCTTTGAGCCAAAATAGCCCAGAAATGCCTTGAGCCTAAGAAGCATGGTCTGCGGTGATGCAGGGAAGAGAAGATGGGCTCACCTAGATATCTGAGGAGCAAGGCTCTCCTTCTAGCTGTGTCAGTGGATGGCCATAGCTGTGCAGCCCTGCCCCTGCCATGGCCCCCACCCAAGCTCAGGTCCTCACCATAAGGAAGGAAAGTGTAATAAAAAAAGCCAGTGTCAGGTTGTCACTCGTGGAGCTTTCTTTCAGTGACATCGAAGACCAGATAACCACAGATGCGGACTTTGAAACTGGTTGAAGAATGGGGAGGAGAGCCTATCGCTTTCAGAGTCTAGTTTAAATATAATGAAAAATTTTAATTATGACTCCTTTGAGAACACAGTGAGAATTGATCCTGGCTTTAGGAGTTTCTGGCTTTATAGATTGAGATTTTCCAAAACACATTTTGAAGAGGAAAGTAGACACTGCTACATAATTTGCTCTCCCAGGAAACAGAGCTGTGTGGTCAGCCTATTTATTTTTTAAAAGATTTTATTTATTTATTCATGAGAGACACAGAGAGGCAGAAACATAGGCATAGGGAAAAGCAGGCTCCCTGCAGGGAGCTCAATGCAGGACTCCATCCCACGACCCAAGGATCACACCCTGAGCCAAAGGCAGATGTTCAACCACTGAGCCACTCAGGTACACCCACTAGTCAGCCTATTTATAAGGAGGCAACATACATTTAAATAATGAAATGTCAGCTGGAAATTGAGAATTGTTCATAATAAGGTAACATATTAGATAAATATGGGTGATTTTGTTGCCCCTCCACCACCGCAGGTTGCTTCATGTTCATTGGATGAGTCTGCATAAACAACTCTAAAAACCATTCATGGTCCCCAGAGGTATCATTGATCATCCTCCTCCTCAGAATCCTCTGTTCCCCAGGGAGGATGCCTGAGTGATAGTGCACTAGTGTGAAGGGGTCTGTGTTCAAGAAACTGAGGCAGGCCCGGATAGGCTGGAATGAAGCATGAATGAGGGAATGGGTAGGGACTGGGGAGCTGTCTGTGGTCCTCGATGGGGTGGCGGCCACCTTTGGAGAAAAGGTGTCTCTAGTGCAGGAGTTGTAGTAATAGGAATAAGTACAATGCCTCACGTCTCCCCCACATTTTATCACTCTTCAAATTTTGGCGAGTTGTGCCACCACCTAGGTCTAGGCAGCCACTGCATCCCGTGTTTGTGCAAACTTGGTCATGGCAATTTGTGGTGTTACCGCTTTGCGTGTGTTGAGTTAGATTTTCCAATTAAGATGTCTTTGGAAGGGTTACACTTGGTTGTGTTGAAGAGAGATGGTACGGGAAGACAGGTGAACAGCAGCAGCACACAGATTTTATTTTAATGGAGCGATTACTTTTCACTGAGAAATGACCACAAATCTACATTTCCTTGCCCATCAGAACTGTTTGCACCAGAGTGATACTTGAAAGAAACCTCTGCCTAAATATAAGTATATAATAAAAACTGGAGGTGATACAAAAGTATAAGGAAATAGTATAATTGGCAGCTTACTTTTGTTCTTATCGCTCTTTTACACTTAATGTTGTGCCTAACAATAATAGAGATGTAGTGGTGAATTTTAGGTCAGCCTGGCAGGTTTGGGTCAAAGACATCTGAATATTGCTGTAGAGGGTTTTGTTTTGTTTTTTTAATGTAATTAAGTTTTTAAGATTTATTTTATTTATTTATTTTAAAGAAAGTGTGCACATGAGTGGGGGAGGGGCAGGGAGAGAGGCTCTCAAACACTCTGTGCTGAGTGTGGAGCCCCAAGACCCTGAGATCATGACCTGAGCCGAAGTCAGGAGTTGGATGCTTAACCAACTGACCCACACAGGAGCAGCACGTGCGATTAGCATTTTAAATCAGTAGACCCTAAGTAAAGTAGATCACCTTTCTTAATGGTGGGCCCCAGCCAATCAGTCCTTAGGAGACAAACTTAGGTTACCCAGGAAGAAGGAATTCTGCCTTCAGACTGCTGTTGGATGTGAGCTACAGCACTGACTCTTCACTCGGTTTCTAGCATGCCTGCTTACCCTGAATTTTTCAGATTTGTAAACCCCCTCATTTGTGTGAAGCATTTCCTTCAGATCAGTCTCTACCTCCATAGAGAGGTAGGTGGGTAATTGGATGGATAGATACAGAGATAGATACATAGATGGAGGTAGACACAAATGCACACACACAAACACACAGACCCTCTTCAGATTCTGTTTCTCTGGAGAACCTCTGGAGAAGTCTCTGACTGGTGCAGAGACTCACATTCAGTAAGCATAGTAGTGATCCCTGTTCTGAAGCTTGTTGTACCTTTTCTTTTTTAAGATTTTATTTATTTATTCATGAGAGACACAGAGAGAGGCAGAGACATAGGCAGAGGGAGAAGCAGGCTCTCTGCAGGGAACCCAATGCAGGACTCAATCCCAGAATCCTGGGATCACAACCTAAGCTGAAAGCAGACACTCAACCACTGAGCCACCCAAGCGTCCCAAGCTCATTGTACCTTGTGCAAGGTCTCCATGCCTCAATTTAGCCTACTATAAAATGAGAGCAACGCACCATCCTCACAGGGTTATTCATGAGGGTTCCAGGAGATGAAGCAGTCAGAGCATTTTCCCAGGTGCCAGGTTCAGAGAACCTTAGTCACCAGGTACAAGGGAAAGCTCTCAGCATAGGTGAGCAACATTCCATTGTTCTATGAGGTCTACCTGCAAGTGTGCTCCCCACTTCATAAAGAGGAGACTCAAGTCCAGAGAGGTCAGAATGTGCTCTCCAAATCACCCAACTGTGCCCCCAGCTCTAGTGATCTGTAAACAAGAGCTTACACTCCCACAGCATATTCTCCACCATGCTCCGTGGGCCTTGCCTGGCAGGACATAGGAAATGAACAGGAATTCCATCCCAGAAATAGTAAAGAGAGGGTTCAGCTCATAATTGCTAGTTGCACATTTCATGTTTTCTCGTCCTTCAACCTCCATTCTCTCCCATTCCACACCTTTTTGGAGCATCATAAAGCAAACTCCCCCAGGTGAGCTCTCTGATATTAAGGACTAAAACTGATGAGGATGTCTGCACTAAGTTTATGAGACTGTTTCTGAGCAAAATGAAGAAGCAACCACCATGATCCTTGAAACTCCATCCAACCTTCCTTAAGATGAGCACCTGGTGGAATGAAGACCTCAGTCATCCTGCGATGATCCATTGGCTTGGGAGAGGCCAGATTCAGGGAAATTTCCTACAGAAAAGCCAATGCCTATCACTTAATCTCAAAAGAACTGTGTTAACTCATCATTTTAGGATTAGAATGAGAGCACAGGTTTGAATTTGTCTAGATTTTAGTCCTAAATTGCTTTCTTCAGAAGATAATTTCATTTTCAATCTTAAAGAACTTAATAAATATAACTAAATTTTATTATTGTTCAGAAGATTTATGGCAGCAGGTATTTTTAATCTTCAATTTTACAGATCTTTAGTCAATATTAGAAAAATAAACTCTGGAGATAAAAGAAATTATCTGTTATTTCACTTAACCTAATTGCATTGACTTTATTTTTAAATTAAATCTTGAGTAAACTAATTTATGTATCTGGGTTGTGTATAAAGCTCAGGAGAAACAATAATGTTTTATGCATTTGTAGGTGAGGATGGGCCCTGTTCTCATGAAACATTCACTCAGGAAGCTCCTACCCTGGGACCTGAAGGGACAAGGCACTCCTTGCACAGTTGGCTGGGGGTGGGGAGACTCCAGAAATGATTTCCTGATTTCCAACACTCAAACATAAGTTCCATGAAGGCAGGACTTTTTCTTCTCTTTTCTTTTTTCTTTTCTTCTCTCTCTCTCTCTTTCTGTTGTCATTTTGCAAACTGTAGGGCTTTTTTGTTTCCATTGCCTGCCACAGTAAATGCATTCATCATCCATCACCAAACAACGCCATTACAGTGTTACTGACTATACTCCCCAGGTTTCACCCTCTAGTCCCATGGCTCATTTATTCCACACTTGGAAGTTTGTATCTCATAATCCTCTCTATCTGTTTCACCCATTCTCTCCCCACTCCCATCTCCCCTTTCGCAACCATCACTTTGTTCTCTGTATTTAAGAGTCTTTGTTTTGTTTTCTGTTTGTTCTTTTGTTTTGATTTTTAGATTCTACATATAAATGATATCATACAGTATCTTTCGGTGTCTGGCTTATTTCACTTAGCATGACACTCTCTAGCTCCATTTGTGTCATTGCAAATGGCAAGATCTCATTCTTTTTGGTGGCTGAGTAATATTCCATAGTATATTTATACTACATCTTGATTTTTATAGGCACTTGGGTTGCTTCTGTATCTTGGCTATTGGACATAATGCTATAATAAACATAGGGATGCATTTATCTTTTCAAATTAGTGTTTTTGTTTTCTTCAAATAAATGCCTAGGAGTAGGTCATATGATATTTCTATTTTTAAGTTTCTGAGGAATATCCATACTGTTTTCAATGGTGGTTGTCTCTAAACTACTTTTTAAAAGGACGTTTCTATCTTTTTGTCTTTTACGTATTGATAGGGTCTGGAAAATAACTACTTGTTGACCACATATGAGGCAAATAATCTCTTTTATCTGTTAGTCTTACCACTGTTTCTGACACAAGGGTACGTGTATCTTTTCAAATTAGTTTCTCTTTAAATTTTCTTTGGGTAAATACCCAGTAGTGGAGTTACTGGATCACATGGTATTTTCTATTTTTAATTTTTTGAGGAGCCTCCATACCATTTTCCACAGTGGCTGCACTGATTTACATTTTCACCAACAATCCATGGGTGTTCCTTTTTCTCACTAACACTTGTTATTTTTGTCCTTTTGATTCTAGTCATTTTGACAAGTATAGGGTGATATCATACTATGGTTCTGATATGAGTTTTCCTGATAATTAGTGATGTTGAATATCTTTTCATGTTTTTCTTGGCCATCTGTATATCTTTGTAAAAAGTCTATTCCAATCCTTTGCTCATTTTTAATTGGATTATTTGTTTTGTGGGTATTGAGTTGTATGAATTCTTTATATATTTTGGATATTAACCCCCCAATATACCATTGGCAAATAATTTCTCCCTTTCAGTAGGTTCCCTTTTTATTTTGTTGATGGTTTTCTTCACTGTGCAGAAACTTTTTATTTTAGTGTAGTCTCAATAGTTTATTTTTGCTTTTGTTTTCCATGCTTGAGCAGACATATCTAGAAAAAATATTGCTATGACTGATGTCCGAGAAATTACTGCTGTGTTTTTTCTAACAGTTTTATGGTTTCATGTGTCACATTTAGGTCATTAATCCATTTTGAGTTTATTTTTGTGTATAGTATAAGAAAGTTCTCTAGTTTAATTCTTTTACACATAGCTGTTCAGTTTTCCCAATGCTATTTATTGAAAAGACTGTCTTCTCCCCATTATATATTCTTGCCTCTGTTGAAGATTAATTGACCATGTAAATGTGGGTTTATTTGGGGGCTGACTGTCCTCTTCCATTGATCTGTGTATCTGTTTTTATGCTAGTACCATACTGTTTTAATTACTACAACTTTGTAGTATATCTTGAAATCTGGGATTGTGATATGCCCAGCTTTGTTCTCTTTCTCCAGATTGCTTTTGTTATTCAGGTCTTTTGTGGTTTCATATAAATTTTAGGATTATTTGTTCCAGTTGGTATTTTGATTGGAATTTCTGTGTTGTATTTGTTTTTTAATTCACTGCTCCATCCTCAGCCTTTAGCATAATGCCAGCTAGCACTTAGTAGGTGCTTAATAAAGAATTGTTCAATGAATGAATCATTTGGTTATTGATCTACAGTTTTCTTTTTTTTTAAAAAAAGATTTTATTTATTTATTCATGAGAGACACAGAGAGAGAGAGGCAAAGACACAGGCAAAGAGAGAAGCAGGCTCCATGCAGGGAGCCCGATGAGGGACTCAATCCTGGGACCCCAGGATCATGCCCTGGGCCAAAGGCAGACACTCAACTGCTGAGCCACCCAGACATCCCCGATCTACAGTTTTCTACAATCCCCCTGTATTCTACCAATAATGATTGGCACTCAACAAAAATACAAAGTGACAATTTTGTATCAGAATATATGTCTATGTTATTGTGATTGTCACATTGCTTTCTGCATGGTGAGATAGAGTTATTAAATAATATCTTTAGAGATAAAGCTGTCAGTGTAAATTTACTTTGCCACATAGTAAGGCATACCACAAATCTATAGTGATTAAAGATTGTGGTGTTGGTACAATACAGGCAAATAACCCTATATTGCAGAATAGGGAGCTCAGAGCAGACTTCCGTGTGACAGGAGCTTAATATATATTCATGTATAACCGCAAATCAATAAGGAAAGTTCCTATATAGAAACTTTCCAAATAGGGTAAATTTCCCTGTAGAGAAAAATAACACTTGGTTCATACCAAACACTACACACAAAAGTTAAAGACTTCACTGTGAAAGATAACACTATAAAGTTAATTGAAGAAGATTTAGGTATAAGAATGACTTCTTAAATAAAACTTCAAGAGCACAAATTATAAAGCAAAATTTAATTAATTTGATCACACCAAAATTAAGAATTTCTGATCAATGAAGGCTACCTTTGATAGCATTAACAGACAGATGACAGATTGGAAGAAAACATCAGCAATACCAAGTAACAGTATACAAGGAGCTCTTCTAAATCAACAACCAAGAGCAGCCCAGATGGGAAAACAGGCAAAGTATATGATCAGGCATTTTACATAACAGGTAAATCACAAGGCTAAAAAGCAAATGAAAAGATGCTCCAAATCATTTTTATTCAGAGAAGCATGCATTGGAAAGCAATTGAATGGCCTTTTATAAATAACAGAGAAAGTGTGTTATCTTCTGCCCCTAAGCCTTCCACTGGGAACTCTGGCCACAAAAACAGGAAAACTTAAGAAAATGGTATCTCCCTACCACTTCCAGAACTATGATTTAATAATAATGGGGAATGACAAGGAACCAGTTTTAGTTTGGGTTCACAAGATGCAGAGACATGCATAAGTAGGGGTGCTTTTTAGGAAGAAGGTAACAGTGGACCTGTCAAAGGGGTGATGGAAGACTCTGAGCAGAAAAGTCGCTGGGAGCCCAGGACAGGCAGGAAGTGACCCTCTGGCCTAGAGAGAAGCCACAGAGGCTGGAGAGAAGGAAGAGTATGTCCCTGGTCTCCTCTCTTGCCCTCCACATTCCAGCTACCCCCATGCTTCCTTGTTTCTGGTTGGGCAATCCAGGCAGATGACAGCCACCACCAGTTGTCCAGAAGGTGGAAAGTGAAAGACCCCTCCCCTCTCCAATGGATGTTGGCAAGGGAGATAAGGACAGGCTCTGCCCTATCCATCAGAAAGGGCACGCCTGGCCACTTCCTGGGCAGGTTCTGGGAAGAGTTGGTAAGCAAAGCAGCACAGGTCCCCTGAGAATTCTCTCAGAAAGTGGGGGTGATAAGGCAAGCTGATTTTGTGGTCATTTTCAGTATCCACATGCCATCCACCACTTTTTTGTTTGGGGCAAGGTATGTGTGTTTTCCGTAGATGGTGGTGAGGAAGACATTGATCCTGTAGGATGGCGTGGTGGGATTGCTTAGAATTAGCAGGCATGTGGACAAGACAACCTGGCAGGAACCTGTATCTGCTTTGCCCCCAGGCTATCGCCCAGGGTGCATGGAAGAGCTTCCTGATGATGTCCTGTGACCTTGAGTCCCTGAGGTTCCACTGAGTGTTTACCAAGCACTCTTGGAGGTCAGTCACAACCCTCCAAGGCTGCAGGCTGGGCCTGCTTGCAGGTGGGCAAGCAGACCAAGTAAGCTCTCAGAGCTTATGTTCTTATGGGAAGACAGACCATACATACATTCATAAATAAGAAACTAATCTGGCAGTAAAAACCACTGTGCAGAGAACTGAAGCAGTGTGATGTAGTAGAGAGGGACAAAGCTACTTTAGCCTGAGAAATTGGCAGATGGTTTCATAGAAGAAGCCATTCAGGGTGGGATCTAAATGAGGTAGAGAAGCCAGGTAGCTGGATGTTGTGGAGGAGGCTGGGCCAGAGCAGGTGGAGATTCTTTGAGCCTGCCCACGAAGCTTGGATTTTGGCTCAAACATGATGGGAAGTCGTTGGGAGGGTTTGAATTGGAGGTGGTGAAATTTGGTTTCTTCTTTTTAAAAAGCCACCACCTGCTGGGTGGGGCTTAGATTGTACATAGGTAGAGTAGGTGCTGGAATATCAGTCAGGAGACAGGCAAGAAATGCTGTAAAGTAGGGAAAGTGGTGGCAGAGAGATAACAAGAGGCAGAAAGATTTGATACATGTGCTGAATTTTGTCACTGATTGGATGTGGGGCCAAGAAAAAGAAGAAATAAGGAAGGCTTAGATTTTTGGCTTAGAAGCTAGGTGGATGCTGGTACTGTATTATTAGGCAGGGAAGAAGGGAATACAAACAAGTTTGGGAAGGTGTGGGGCTAAGAAATCAAGAGTTATGTCAGGGTGTTGTTGGGTTTGCGGTGAGTGGGAATGTCATGCAGGCATTTAGATATAGAAGTCCAGAGTTCCAGTGACTGGCCTCCTCTGCAAGTACAGATGCTCTTTAGAGCCTTCACAGACAAATGCATTTAGGGAGAGTGTAAGTGGAAACAGTCTATAAGCAGGCCCATCAGAGTTCTGCATCCCAGGACATTTGTGAGCAGGGCTTCAAAGAGCCTGGTGAGGAAGGCGAAGGACCCAGAGAAGGCGGGTGGCAGGAAAACCTTGGGAACACAAAGGGGCAAGTGGACAGCTGTGTAGAGTATTCTTGAAGGCCAAAGAATATAAAGTATACTTCCTGGCAGATTATAGAATGTGTCAGGCCAGTCATCCCAAGGCTGACGAGAGAGCCTTTTAGATGCTGAGGTTGGTCTGGGACCTTTTATACCTCACTCCTTCCACATAGGCCTATGTCATGAATACCTACCTGCCCATTTAGTTAACTAAGCTTTTCCTGTTCTACAAAATAGAATGTAGGCATTGTTTCAACCCTCTTAGTCACAAAGAGGGCCACAGCAAGGAAACAAACAAACAAAAAAAAGTAGAATGATGGAATAGAAAATCTGAAAGACCCCTGAAAAGCTCCTTTGAAAATCACCTTCCATATGTAACAAAGTCCAACTTTCTAGAGACCAAGCAACTCACATTAAGGTGACAGTTGTAAAGTCAGGCCTAGAATTCAACACTTCTGACTTTCCACTGTTTTTACCATGAATATGCTGGAAAAAATGTCACTTCAGTATTTGTCTCAATTGCCCAATTTCTATCCCAACTTAAAGTGGACCTCAACCTCTGACCCTGTCTCCTTGAGATCTTCTTTTCCATAGTTCTGTAAAGGGGACTGTCCCCTCCTGCAGGCTTGGAGTGTCATGAGGCAGCATCTCCAGCCACCAGGGTTGCTATTAGTGTGCTCAAAGTGAGCAGGCCACAGGGGTCTTCAGCCCACAGGAGGCAGTTCTGCTGTCTGAGTTGCTCTGGGCTCATCAGCTGGAGCACAGCTCACCACAGGTGCCAAAACTGAGGTCTCAGGGCATTGCAGCCCCAGAAATCCTTCCATCTCAGGATTTCAGGCTGAACCTGTGTCCTCCTTCCACACACTCAGACTTCAGGAAGCTGTTTGGTGCTTTCTACTCTTTTTCTTCAGGTCATCTATTTAGTGTTTTCTTTCCCTCCTCCTTTTTTTTTTTTTTAAATATTAACCTCTCATTCTTGTGAGAGGATGTCTAGCCTTTAATTTGAGAGGCCTGGGTTTTAGGCATTACCACTCCTTTGAGGGCTCCAAGGTTCTCATGCATAAAATGAGGGCTTGAGGATACAACAAGGCAGATCTCCCAACTGTGGCCCCCAACCAGCAGCCTCAGAATCATGTGGGAACTTGCTGAAATTGTACATTCTCTCACCCCCAACCCCAGCTATACTGACTCAGAATCTCTGGGGATAGACTCAGCCACCTTGTCTTCACAGGCTCTGCTGGGATTCTGACACCTGCTATGGTGGGGAAGCCATGGCAGTAGAGGCACAGCTCTTAGCTCTTGTTCCTGGTATGTATGGGATGAATGACATATGTTATCAGTGTTGACTTCACAGAGCAGTGATGACTATACCTCCACATCATAGAATCTGGGAATCTAAGGATGGACTTAGCTGTGTGGAGTTTAAAAATCACATCCTCACCCTTTCTCCAGCTATCAAGAATCCTGAGACTCTGTAGGCACTGCTGGTCATGCCAGGGTTGGCAACCCATAGCTTGAGCTGCATGAAAGTGGTGGTGGAAGAGGTGGGTAGGTAGGACAAGGATGGTGGGCTCAAATGCAGCACTGGCTTTTCAGATTTTTACCTCTTTCTTCCTCACTGATATCTTTTTTGCTGATCTAATTATGATGGAGATGAGAATAGGAGGGATTAGGATTTTCTGCTCCCTTTTCCCCAACTGCTTCTCTGAGCCTCCTTCCTCTGTATTGCTCTGCTCTAGGGCCAGTTGTGATGATGAGAATAATAGATGGACCTGATAAGTGGAGGAAAATTAGAGGCTGAAATAATTTATATTAGAAGAGACTAAAGCTATTGCTGAAGGAAAGATCAGAGTGGCCAGAGGAGAAGGGGACATGAGGAGAGCCCTGCAACTGGGTGGGGGTAGGGGCGGCTAGAGGGCAGCTGACTTAATTTGGGGGTTTAGGGAACTGCATAAGCACAAAGAAGTGACAGGCTGCTTGTGTCACGTGGTACAATTCCCTGTTCTTTGGTGATCCTCAGGGAAGGTGTATGCTACAAATTTTCTTCCAGAGACGGTTGTTCCATCTCTGAATGGAACAGAATTCATCTTCTGAATTCATCTCTGAATTAGGACATGAGCAAAAAAGTCCAGGATTTTTGAGGTATGTAATATTAAGCCTCATTAACACCCACCAAAGTGGGAAGAATAATGGAGAAAGACAGATGTGTTGTCCTTATTGCTACATCTTTTAAGTTCAGAGAGTTCATGTAAAAAATTGCCTGGCTTCATCTTTTATTTCTAAAATTAATAATGCTAGAAACATTTAGAGCATTGAAATTTTGGTAGGGATTACTTTCAGACATGTTGAGATCAATTGTATTTCCTGGGGGATACCAAAATAAGAAAGGAAACAGAAATTTTCCCATTTGATTGAACATGAGGCTGAACATACTCTGATTACAGATTAATTCCCCAGCAGATTCTCTTAGTTTCTCTGCCATGTGAGGAAAAACGTGGCTTGGAGATGTTTAATGTTGCTTATAAGTAAATGCAGGTAGATGTTCTGGGCATCCATTACACATCATTTAATGGGGTGCATCCCCCCCAGAAGTATCACAAAACTGAAATTCATTACTGGCCTCCTTAAGACTTTAATTATGCTAGAGATCTAACTAGGTATAGAATTATGCTAATAACTATATGACAGCAGTCAGAGAGACTAAAGAGAGAATAGAATTTGGAGCTTGGGTCCCTGGACCTAGTAATTGTATGACTTTGAAAAAGTCACTGAACCTCCTTGAGCCTCATTTCTATCCATGTGTACAATGGATATTAACAGGAAACCCCGATTGAAGGATGCAGCAATTTAGATAATACGAGGTACTCTTTGTAAACTACAGTGAGCTGTCCAAACATTTGCCCTATGCTGTGGAGAGCTTTGGGGTCGCTTTATCAACACCTCTGTGATGCCCTTTCCCTCACCACTCACATCGTTGCATTGTGCAGAAATGGCCTTGGCCCCCAGCACCCCCTACCACTATCACAGGTGATTGGCAGGTGCCTTACCCAGTGTGAGACCAACACGATTCCAGCTATGGACTACGGATGACCCCAAAAAGGGTTAACTAAAGGGGAATGTGGTTTTTTCTGGAACTTTGAAAATGATTCCTCAGGAAAGTCATCTCTGTAGCCATGATCTGCAATCTAGAAATTAAGATTCCTGAAAGTACTGCTGTCCAGTCTGAAGCCCAGGTCTCTCCTGGCCTTGGAGCATCTGCCCTTCCCTTGTTTGCTTAAGCTAACGCTTGTGGGTTTCTGTAACTGCTGCCCAAAGAGGCCTTTGGCATGAAAGCGTCATCAGTTGCATTAGTACATTCTTTTTTTTTTAAGATTTTATTTATTTATTCATGAGAGACAGAGAGAGAGAGAGAGAGAGAGAGAGAGAGAGAGAAGCAGAGACACAGGCAGAGGGAGAAGCAGGCTCCATACAGGGAGCCTGAGCCTGATGTGGGACTCGATCCTGGGACTCCAGGATCACACCCTGGGCAGAAGGCAGGCGATTAAACCGCTAAGCCACCCAGGCTGCCCAGCATTAGTACATTCTTCTCCTATGTCTCAGCGACTGAAATTGTGGTTTAATGCATTAATACAAGGAAGAGAAAAAAAAAAGAGGTATAAATATCAGGAAGACAAAAACAAAACTAGTATCTTTTGCAACCAATATGACAATTAGAAAATTTAACAGAATCCATTCATTCAGCCAATTATTCAAAAAACTAATTCTTGGGTGGTACTTAAGGTCTGGCATTGTAGAATGGCTTAGAATTATGAGAGCATTCAGCGAAGTGGTCAGTTACAAGATAATTATATAACAGTAGGCTTTCATGTTAAATAAAGCATATTACAAATTCTTTGATGTTGCATAAGGCTTTGGCCATTACTGGATGCTACCTTGCATGAGATATATTCCTGGCTCTTAGACCAGTATGAACCCCTTGATTCCTTCTAAGGAATGAAACATAAAGGCCTATATGGGGAGGTTCTAAAGGCCTCACCATATTCTGTTCACTGGAGAGATTTTGCACTGCTATGAAGTCTGATGTGTGATATTGCCTGCCATTTCTTTAAGCCCTTCTGCATTGTTTTTATTCAAAGAGTTTCTCACCATTATGAATTCTGTGATGTACTTTGAGGCTTGAGTTAAGTCTAAAGAATTTCCCGTATTTATCACATTCAGGGGGTTTCTCAGCAGTATGAGTGCCCTGATGTTCAGCATGTTGTTGATGTACACTGAATGCCTTGCCATGTTCATCATGGTCCTAGGGTATCTCCCCAACATGAATTCTCCAGTATGGTCTAAGCCTGCCCTCTCAACTAAAACACATTCCTTATAGTCATTGGGTTTTCCCTCCATTATGAATTCTCTGATGCAGAGTAGGAAATGTATGTTTTCTCTAAGTGGACATTTTTTTCATAGCTGATTAGCAGACATGTTCACCAAACATTTGGAAAATCTGTAATTCCTATTAGAGAATCAAATAATCTCCTCTTGTTTCCTTTAAGAACTAATTTTCAAGGTAATAATTACCTCCACTTGCTGAGCCAACAAATAGGTACTATCTTCTTGTTCCTTCCCTCACAATCATCAAGGGCCTTTTCATGGCTCCAGTAAGGTGAAAACGTGTGGCTTAGAAATATAACATCCTGCTACTAGCTACTAGTTCTTCATGATCACATGCTGGTACAGCTTCTTTGGAGCAGGATCCTAACAGCCCCACCATCCCTGTGGGACATACAGGGCCACATGTCTGCATGTCATTGATCTCTGTGTCGTGGTTTTTTACCTGCATGATCTAATCAATCCTCCTTAGGTTTCTCCACTAGAGAAACATCTCTAGAGTTAAATGCTGACATTTAGAGGCAGAACATTTCCCCTCTTCCTTGAGGTCATCTTTTGAAGAATAACAGGTCTCACACTTATTAGCAAGATGGATTGAGGCGGCTGGAGTCTGTCTCTGATGTTGCCACAGGGCTCCAGTCAGAGCTCTGGGAGTGCCATGATTATGAACCACATAAGCTTCTCCCATCGGACTCCTTAGGGAGGCCCCACAGGCCTTCGAATCACAGAACCAGTCGACAATACCTTTATACTGGAAACCTCTGTTCTAGGACTCAAAATTTGCCTTCCTTCTTGGGGACATTTCTTTGCAGCCACCCCATGCGGCCATGAGATGGGATGATGGAGGAAGTAGGAGAGCACTGAGGACCTTGGGGCCCAGTGATACACACCTCAACACTGCACCCACAGAGAGGCCTACCCCTGTCACCCGAGCACCATGCACAGCTCACCACCACACCCAGAGTCCCTGCAACACACCCCAGTGTGGTCAGACACTCACTCCTACACACTCATCCACCCTCTCTGGCTCATCCTGTCCACACTCTGGGCCTCTTTGTCTTAAGTGTCCAGGAAGATTTAGAAAGTACTGCAGGTGGACAGAGACCTTGCTGTACTAGATAATGGCATTTTAAAAAATAATAGTATGTAATAATAAATTAGTGCTTATTATGTGCCCAGCTCTGTTTTGTGTGCTGTCTGTGTATCATTTAATCTTCTGATCAGCCTTACTAGGAAGATGCTACTCACCCCATTTTATAGGTGGGACAACTGAGGCATAATATTGTTGTCATCTGTGCAAAGTCACAGCAAATTCGTGGCTTAAATGGCTTGAGTACAGGGAGATTATTAAGTTAATTTGTTTTTGATTCTGTTTTTTTTTTGTTTATTTGTTTTTGTTTTTGTAACTCTGACTGGTGGTGAGTAATCCAAAGACTATTGGTACTTGGTACTTTTACCCACCATTGCTTTTCCACCATGAGTGTCACCACAGTGAGAAGACAAATATAGCCCTGAACAGGTGTGCAAACACTTTGACCTTGTGGTGCCCCTGGAAGGGTGTTGAGAAACCTTGGCTCTGGGATTCCTTCATGGCCATGAAGATCCCAGCCCTGGGATGTAGGGATGGTGCCCTGTCCACACTTGCTCACAGCAAGTGTCTAGACTAAGCTCTGACTAAATGTTTACTCTGGCTTCTTGCAGCCAGGGAAATCTGTGCCCCTTTTCTGGCTAGTCCTCTCTAAGCTTTCTTCTCCCGTGGTTTCCAAAATGCCTCAGCTTTTTGGTTTCTCCTCAGCTCAGTGGCCACTCCTTTCCTGTCACACTTACTGATCCTTCATGTTGCCTTCTCTCCCTGACCTTCAGATGTTGAAAGCTTGAACCCTGAGTCCTGTCCTCTTTTAGTTCAGCTCCTGTGTGGTGGTCTCAAGTCCCATGGCTTTAAATGCCAGTTTTGTGCAGATCCCCCAAGTTACATGTCCAGGCAGAATGTGTTCCTGAGCTCCAGGCCAGTCTGCTAGTTGCCTGTGGGAGCTCACCACGTCAATGCCTTACCAGTATGAACAGCCAGGAGTGCCTGGGGGAGCTCTCCACTATGCCTGTCCAACATGCTTCTCCTCTGGGCTTCCCCATTCCCACAAATGACTTCTTCCTTACTGAGATGTTCAGAGATTTTAAAGTCACATATAACAGCCTAACTCAGCACAGCCAGTTCACCATGAAGTCATGAGAAGTTATTTCCAGAATTACCTTCTTCCCCTTGTCACTGCCCTTCTACCCATCATTCTCCTGCCCTGGTGACCTTTGACCCTCTGGGTTATCACTGGTATCCTGCCAGTACTCACTGCAGCCTATCTGCCTGTTCACACAGCATCTCCAGCATCTAGCACTCTGCAGAGGCATTGAGCGGACACAGGGACTGAATGTGACAAATGCACCCATGCCAAGAGTCCCTGCCAGTCAGTAAGAAAACACATACCCTCAAATGGCCAGAGGACTGGGACAAAGAGCTCTGGAAAGAGAAATAAAAGTGACCAATGAGGTCTAAAACTCTATTCACTAGTAATTGGACCCTGGAAAACCAACTGGCAGTATGTATCAGCATCCTTAACACTAATGTGTAACTTTCCAGGATTCTACTTTTAAAAATCTTCCCTAAGGGGGCACCTGGGTGGCTCAGTAGGTTAAGTGTCTGCCTTCAGCTCAGATCATGATCTTGAGGGCCTAGGATCGAGGCCTGCTTGGGGCTTCCTGATCAGTGGGGAGTCTGCTTCTCCCTTTCTCTCTCTCCCCCCTCAAATAAATAAACAAACAAACAAACAAATAAATAAAATCTTTTTAAAAATCTTTCCTAAGGAAATAGCTAAAAGTATAATATATAGATTTATATGTGAAGATGTTTATCCATTATTTAAAATCTGTAATAAATAGTTGGGAGCAGTAAAATTCCCCTCAATATGATAATGATAATAAATTCCCCTCAACCTGGGTGGTGAGTGGCCCACTGTGACTGGAGCATAGACAGTGCACCTGAGGATGGAAACACTGTGGGGTCCAGGCATTGCCAGGCATTGGCTTCCCAGTGAGCAGTCACAACAAGTGCTATTTCTCAGACATTAAGGGGAAAGGAGATTGGTGCCGGCTGACTCAGGACATACTTGGTGATGGTGGTGGTGGGGGGTGCCTTTAAAGGTTGTACACACTGGCATAGTCAGGCTTTAAAATATATTTGCATGAGTGAAATTCCAAGACAGTGCATTTCAATGGAGAGAGCTGGCCCAGCAGAGTCTCATAAAGCTGGGGGTACCTGGGAGGGCTGGGGTACAAGCACAGCTATCACCCCTGCACAGCTTCTGTATACCCCAGCTGATCCAGCTCATTGTTCTGATCACTACTTCATGATAAATGACCCCAAAACTTAACAGCTCAAAAAATCTTTTTATTAAGCTTGAATTAAGACCAAGCATGATAGGGATGGCTTGTCTCTGCTCCATGAAAGTCTGAGGACCCACATGGGGAGACCTGAATATGGAAACAATTTGAAGGCTCATTCTGAGGCCTGGCTTTGGATGGCTCAGATTGCCACTTGAGCACCAACCCAGGGCCTCTCCATGTGGCCTGGCTTCCTGACAGCATGGTGGCCGCAGGGTCTTTGTCACTTGGACAAAGGCCGCATCATGTGTATCTGCTGTGTTCTGTTGACCCTGCATTCATTTTTTTTAATTCAAGAATTTAATCGAGTGAGGTTAATTACAGCCCTATTTTTCAAAAGGCAAGTAACTATTTTCTTAACATTACAGAAGCCCCGTAAGAATTTTATATATATACACACACACATACATATATATACATGCACACACATGTATGAATATGTATTTTATATATATTATGTATATGTATTTTATATATATGTATTATATATATATATATAACATGTATTTATATACATATATAAAAGCTAGGAGCTAGTTTGAATTTTTTTTTCTTTAAACTTTTGTTTTAATGGGTGTCAAAATTCTGTGACAGATTTTTGGTCAAGTTGTTTCCATTAAAAAGTACTGACTTTAATAATTTAAAACTGCCACACACGCACAAAAAATACAAATGGTCCACAAAATGTTCTTCTTTACTTCTGAAGGTTTTATGATGCATTGTTATCATTAACCAGTCTTTTACTATTAAACTTAAATAGCGAATTGACACAAACAGTTCTGAGATCATTCTTCCACTGCTGATTAAGACTGGGGAGGCAGGTATTGGGGATAATATTCATTTAGCCTTCTGAGCTTTCTGTGCTCAGAAGGCTAAATGGTGACTTGGTGACTGCCAGCTCCAGCTGCCTTCTTGTCCACTGCTTTGATGACACCCACAGCAACTGCCTGTCTCATGTCACGAACAGCAAAACGGCCCAGAGGAGGATAGTCAGAGAAGCTCTCAGCACACATATGTTTGCCAGGAACCATATTAACAATGGCAGCATCCCCAGATTTCAAGAATTTGGAACTATTTTCCAGCTTTTTCCCAGAACGACGATTCATCTTCTCCTTCAGCTCAGCAAACTTGCAAGCAATGTGAGCTGTGTGACAATCCAGCACAGGTGCATATCCAGCACTGATTTGGCCTGGATGGTTCAGGATAATCACCTGAGCTGTGAAGCCAGCTGCTTCCATTGGTGGGTCATTTTTGCTGTCACCAGCCACATTGCCACGACGAACATCTTTGACAGATACGTTCTTGACATTGAAGCCCATGTTTTCCCCAGGAAGAGCCTCACTCAAAACTTCTTGGTGCATTTCAACAGACTACTTCAGTTGTAACATTAACTGGAGCAAAGGTGACCACCATACCAGGCTTAAGAACACCAGTCTCCACTCGACCCCCTGGGACAGTACCAATACCACTGATTTTGTAGGCGTCCTGGAGAGGCAGACGCAAGGGCTTATCAGTTGGATGCGTTGGTGGCAGAATGCAAGCCAGAACTTCAAGCACTGTGGTTCCACTGGCATTCCCATCTTTACGGGTGACTTTCCATCCCTTGAACCAAAGCATGTTAGCACTTGGCTCCAGCATGTTGTCATCATTCCAACCAGAAATTGGCACAAATGCTACTGTCAGGGTTCTAGCCAATTTTCTTAATGTAGGTGCTGACTTCCTTAACGATTTCCTTGTATCTCTTCTGGCTGCAGGGTGGCTCAGTGGAATCCATTTTGTTAACACCAACAATTAGTTGTCTCACACCCATAAGCCAGAAGGGCATCCTCATGGGTCTGCCCATTCTTGGAGATACCTGCTTCAAATTCACCAACAGCAGCAGCAACAATCAGGACAGCACAGTCAGCCGGAGATGTGCCTGTAATCATGTTTTTGATAAATTTTCTGTGTCCTGGGGCATCAGTGATGGTCATATAATACTTGCCGGTCTTGAATTTCCACAGGGAGATACCAATGGTGATACCACGTTCACGTTCAGCTTTCAGTTTATCCAAGACCCAGGCATACTTGAAGGAACCTTTTCCCATCTCAGCAGCCTCCTTCTCAAATTTTTCCATAGTTCTTTTGTCGATCCCACCACATTTGTAGATCAGATGGCCAGTAGTGGTAGACTTGCCCGAATCTACATGTCCAATGATGATAATGTCAATGTGAGTCTTTTCCTTGCCCATTTTGGTTTAGGTTTAGTGGTGGTTTTCACGACACCTGTGTTCTGGTGGCAAACCCATTGCGAAAAAGCTACTTTGAATATTAAATGCTTATGTGTATATTGCAGAAGCCCCTTTAAGAATTATATATATATATATAAACACACACGTATATAAATATAAATACATATATGTTTATATATATATATATATAAAAGCTAGGAGCTAGTTTGAATGTTAAATGCTTAATGTTATTAGAAATGAAGAAAACAGCAGGAAATCTCATGGGATAAGGTAAATTGATGCATAGCTGCTTTATTTTTAAGTGATTCTGAAAGCAGAGGGGCTGATAAGGAGTCTTAATTACAGCTCCTGCAGCCTGCCTGCTTCTGCCATGGTCATTATGTAATCACACTAGGCACTCTCCTACATGAGAATGGCACATCCTCCCCCACACCCCAACCCCAGAGGAGTAAATTATAGCACATTATGCTGCTCTGACCTGTTCCTGGTTGTGGAGACCTCTGGGCCGCACTAAACATACCTCAAAGGCTCTTCTGAGGAATTTTGTGGGATGTGTGATTCCCTATCTCTTTGGCAGGTCAGGTCAGCAGGAACCTTTGAAATGAGATGGTGAAGCCCTTTCCCATTGTGTGTCTGCAATGTGGCTCTCCCCACCACCGATCTCCAGGTCCCCCTCATCTGCTCCTCTGTGGCCTCCACGGTGGTCCAGGAAGAAGGCTCTCATACCCAGAGGTTGACAGTGACAACCTGGCTTAGTGTTCTGGAGCTTTCTCCAGGAACCCAAATCTGTACTTAAAAAGCTATGACAGTACACTGAGATCTTTTGCTGGGGCTTCAGACCTAATCAGAAATCTGTTTTTAATATTCAGAGGCCCTGCCCAGGAGCAGATTTTTTCTACCTGCTTCTTTACTGTGACCTACCTTGTTTGCAGCAATGGTGCATTTTTTTCTTCTTGTATAACAGGTGCAATTTATATGAAGTGATTTGCTTTAGTATACCTGTGAGATAATTCTAATATAATAGGTTTGCTTTATAAAAAAATAAGAGTTGCTCGCGCAGCCTCTAAGAATGTGAGTACATGCATATGTTGCCTCGCTGGCTGTAAGTGGAAGCTTAAATCAGTGAAGCTTACTTTTCAGATTGCATTAGCTCTGACATGACTATTCCTAATGGGAATTTCCTTTAGGAGGTCAGGGCCAGGTGGTTGTTATGGGTCACAGCAGAGACTCCAGGGGGTGCACTTGGCCTCTGGGTTCATCAGCTCACTTGATTTAAGGATTAGACATTGACAGAGAGTCTAGAAGGGAGTTAGAAAGAGAACAGTCCGTTTTTTTTTGTTTTGTTTTGTTTTGTTTTGTTTTTAATGACTCAAACTCTTCTGTGGAAATGAAATGTTTAGATGTATTAAAAATTCCTAAAATAAATTTTTATTTTCTCTGAGTAGATTTTTTCCATTTAAGAGATAGCTGTTTCCCCAGATGTCCCTGTCTGTGTATCTCTCCTTCTGTGGTGCTGAAACACTGCTTTTGTACTCGAAGTTCACATCCACAATGATCTACGTTTCATTGATCATGTTTAAATTGCAAAACTGAATAGTGAAAACATTACTTTTGGTTCAGGGCAGAGTGGGGAAGGCAGAGAAAGAAAGGAATGCTCCCTACATTTGTGTGCATGTGTATAATAATGTACATCTTACACTGTTGGTGGGAATGTGAACTGGTGCAGCCACTCTGGAAAACTGTGTGGAGGTTCCTCAAAGAGTTAAAAATAGATCTGCCCTATGACCCAGCAATTGCACTACTGGGGATTTACCCCAAGGATACAGATGCAATGAAATGCCGGGACACCTGCACCCCGATGTTTCTAGCAGCAATGTCCACAATAGTCAAACTGTGGAAGGAGCCTCGGTGTCCATCGAAAGATGAATGGATAGAGAAGATGTGGTTTATGTATACAATGGAATATTACTCAACCATTAGAAATGACAAATACCTACCATTTGCTTCAACGTGGATGGAACTCGAGGGTATTATGCTGAGGGAAATGAGTCAATCGGAGAAGGACAAACGTTATATGTTCTCATTCATTTGGGGAATATAAATAATAGTGAAAGGGAATAGAAGGGAAGGGAGAAGAAATGTGTGGGAAATATCAGAAAGGGAGACAGAACATGAAGACTCCTAACTCTGGGAAACGAACTATGGGTGGTGGAAGGGGAGGAGGGCGGGGGATGCGGGTGAATGCGTGACGGGCACTGAGGGGGGCACTTGACGGGATGAGCACTGGGTGTTATTCTGTATGTTGGCAAATTGAACACCAATAAAAATAAATTTATTATTAAAAAAATAATGTACATCTATCTTCTTTATTTTTTCAAAGAACCTCTTTCATCTTTCCCTAATGCCCCTGGCTGAGGAAAGATTTCCTCTGCTTCCAGAGGACCACTCATGCATGCAGGCACCCCACAAAGTGGGGTGGACAGACCCAGGGATAGGGCCACCTCCTGGTTGCTTCTTGGTAGTGGGTGTGCTGTATTCAATTCTTGGCATCTTCAGCTAGAGTATGCGCTTCATTTGTTAGATATGTGAAATGTCTTTCTTTCTGTTTTTCTTTTGGAAATGAAATTTGTAGTGAGCAAGTGTGGTATTCCTAGTCCTTCCCATCGCTTTAGGGAATGCAAGTGAACCCTCCATTATACCCAATGTTGTTCTTTTCATCAATTGTCCTAGAGCTCCTGCAGAGGATATTCTTGGTCTCTTGATCTTAGATTTAATGTCTGCTCCTTTTGCCATTTCCAAGTTGCTAATGGCTCAGTTGGGTCCATCCCTCCAGCCCAGGCCTCTTCCTACAATGCACACCCTTATGTCCCATTGTCTCACACTCAAAGAACTGACCCCTTTCTTCCCAGTCAGCCCCTCCTAGGGAGGCCTATCCCACTGCAGGACACAAGCCAGGGACTGGGAAGGAGTCCTGGGTTCCTTTTCCTTTCCTCTGCCACCCTTCCATTCATGACCCAGACTGCTCACCATTGCTACCTGCCTCACTTCCCTGGGCTTTCCCCTTTCTCACCTCTGTCTCTGCCACCTTAGGTTGGGATTCTTTGCTCTGAGAACTACAACTATCCTCTGACCTGGCTTCTACTTCTGGCCATTTAACATACAGCTGCCAGAGTGGTCTGGCCCTAGAGCTACTCTGCTTAGCCCTCTTTAGAAAGAACCCACTCCTCCTCTCTCCCTCTCCAGCCCACTCACTCCAGGGCTTGCTGTGAAGTGTTGCTTCGTGTGCATCTGGGGTAGGGACCCCTGTCCAACTACCCACAGATCCCAGCCTAAGGGCAGAAGAGCTTGCCCTAGCACCAAACTCCTGTTTCTGGGTGTTGTAGTCTACACAGGCTGTCCTGCCTCATGCAGTACAGACCAGCTCTCCAGACCAGCTTCTTTTATGGAGGAAGGTGAGGCTTCCTTCATGGGCCAACCTAGGTGTTCTAACCAGGACCTCAATGGCCCTACAGCCCCTCCAGAGACCATACAAGTACCCTGGCACCCCCCAGGCAAGAATCACATTTAATTATGGTTAAACATTTACCTTTTTTGTTGTTGTTGTTGCTGTTGTTGTTTTTTAAACATTTATTTTTTGAATCACCTTGAACCTAAGGCATATCAGCCATTAGGCGAGTGCTGTAAACTGAATGTTTGTATCCTGCCCAAATTCATGTACTCAATCCTAATGCCCAATATGATGGTATTTGGAAAGGGGACCTTTGGGTGGTGATTTGGTCAGAAGGGTGGAGCTTTGATGAAAGGGATCAGTGCCCTTACAGAAAAGACCCCAGAAAGTTCCCTTGCCCCTTCTGCATTTTGAGGGCACAGAGACAATGTATCACCTATGAACTGGAAAGTGGGCTCTCAGCAGACACAGAATCTTTTGTCACCTTGATCTTAGACTTTCCAGTCTCCAGAGCCATAAGAAATAAATGTCTGTTGTGTATAAGCCACTCAGTCCATGGAATTTTGTTATAGCAGCCCAGATAGACTAAGACAAAAAGTCAGATGGCTTTTTAAGAAGATGTTCCATTTCATAAAAGGATTAACAATAGGAACCTATTAAATAGCAGGCTCCACTAGTATCCACTTAAAGCCCAGTTTCATTTACTGGAAAATTAAATAACCACTTTTAGGGACAAACTGATGTTAAGGTTTTAGCTTAAAAATCACACATCCCCTGAAGGGTGTTATAAGGACCCTTCAGATCCTGCTGACCTTGGCTGTCATGGTGCATTGCAAAGCTGCTTTGGTGCACAGGAGATGCAATACTTTTTCCTTAGTGCTCCTAAGCTTTGTGGTCATTTGACTTTAATTTGGTCAAAGTTTTAGGAGAGGAAAGCAAACCCCCACTGTTAATGAGACTGCCACTGCCCAACCCTGTTTGGTGATAAGCTGTCCATATTTGAGGTTGATCACAGGAAAGCTGTAACATTATGCTCGACTAGAGGCATTTCTTTTCCTGCAAGCCAGCAATGTTAGGGCACATCTCTGAAAGGGTTCCTTTTTGGTTAGTTTCCCCATTTAATGCTGAACATATTTTATTTGAAGTTTTTTCATTGGATTCCTCCTTCTCTGGATCAGATGCCTGGGAGTGGCCATGCAATACTGTAGTGTCATTGTGATGCTGACTACTGAGAGTCAGCACAGACCCCACAGGTTAGGGGCACAGTCCCCAGTAAGATGGCCCTTACTTCAGCCACCAAGCACAAGTTGGGTACTCCCCAGGCCCCCTGCAGTTCTGACAAACTGGCTACAAATTACAGTTTTATTATGAAGAATACACACAAAACAAGCTAAATGAAGAGGCATATGAGGTAAAGTCTAAGAGCTTCCATTCCTTCTCCTTATGGAGTCAGGGCATGTCACCCACCTGACATATGAATGTACTCACCAACCAGGAAGCTTACCTGAGTCATGGTATCCAGAGTTTCTATTGGGTTTCCTTGTTAAGGTATGACTGACTGACTGGATCATTGGCCACATAGAATTCAATTTCCAGCCCTCTTTTCCTTCCAGGACATTGGTAGGTTTGGCTAACACTTGGCTCAAAGCCCCAGCCTTCTAATCACGTGGTTGGTCTTTGTGTCCTGGCCAGCCCTTATTCTGAGACATCTTGTTAGCATAGATGCAAGTATGATCCAAGGGTCCTGCCGTGCATGGCAAAGATACTCCCATCACTCAGAAAAACCCAAGGATTTAGAGGTTACCTCCCAGGAACGGGGGATAAGGACCAGACAAATCTTTATTATATAGCAAACTGTCATTCAAGGATGATAGATTGTGTTGTGATTACCAGTGTAGGTCTGAGAGCCAGTCTGGGAGATTTCACACAAGCTGTGTGACCATGAGCAAGTGACTCCACCTCTCTGAACCTCATTTTCCTTATATGTGAATTGGAGATGATGATACATATTTTATATGGCAAATAGAGGCAATGATATAAAATAATAAATGGCAACTGCTTATAACATGTCCTCACAAATAATACACCTTTAGTGTTACCTGTCACTGTGTTTATAAAGTGCAATCAGGATGATAAAAATTTTATATGTACACAATACTAACTTTAAAATATTGCTTTTCCTCAGCTATTGCTTTATACATCAAAAAACTCAATTAAGGGGCACCTAGGGGATTCAATAATTGAGCATCTGACTTTGGCTCAGGGCGTGATCCTGGTGTCCTAGTATCTAATCGTGCATCAGACTCTCTGCAGGGAGCCTGCTTCTCCCTCTGCCTATGGTTCTGCCTAACTCTCTGTGTCTCTCATGAATAAAAGTAATTAAAATCTTTTTAAAAATTCAATTGATTATTTATCCCTGGTCAGCAAAGTTGAAGTGAGCAAAAATGATGTTAAGTGGAAGATATACTGCTTTTCTACCTTGAACATATTCATGTGTTCATCCACTTAAGTATTTC
This sequence comes from Nyctereutes procyonoides, assembly GCF_905146905.1. Lineage (NCBI taxonomy): Eukaryota > Metazoa > Chordata > Mammalia > Carnivora > Canidae > Nyctereutes > Nyctereutes procyonoides. The sequence goes on along the minus strand of NW_026575047.1, from coordinate 54,856,455 downwards.
TGGACCTGCTATTCACCAGCAGCTGTACTCGGAGCTGGACTTGTAGCTGTGGGCAACCTCGACCCCTGGCCTCAGGAGAACCTTCTCAGCCATGTTATAAAATCATGTAGTAGGAGTGTCTTAGTTGGGGTTGCTATGACAAAGTACTATAGACTGGGTGCCTCCTATTACTTACTGTTCTGGAGGCTGGAAGTCTGAGGTCAGGACATCTACATGGTCGGGTTCAGATGAAGACAGTCTTCTGGATGGCTGACTTCTTATCGTAGCCTCACATTGTGTACAGGGTGCAGGAGCTCTGTGAGGTCTCTTACAGGGTCACTAATCCCACCCATGAAGGCTTGACTCTCATGATCTGATTTACCTTCCAAAGTTCCCACCTCCTAATACCTTCCATTGGGAGTTAGAACTTTTAACATGTGAATGTTGGGGACACAGACATTCAGTCTGTAACAAAGAGTGAGGGATTGGCATTGAGGGGCCTCTTGTTTATTTATATCCCCGTACTGTTCTAGCCTTTCTTCTGCCACCACCACCCATTGGTTGGATCAGCAGATTCCCCCCATCAGCCCAAGTTGAGCCATAACAGGAGACACCCCCACCCCGCCAGGGCCTAAAACCAATTTGGTAGATCATAACCAGGACTTTTTCTAAATGAGATATAATAGAATGGAAAAATATATGTGCCCTAAAGGGTAGTAAGGGTAGTTTTTGTTTTACGCATAAATGCTCTGACCCTCATATAAAATGCATTTCCTGTAGTTGATGGTGAATTTTAAAACTGAACTCAAAGAGGGGCACCTGAATGGTTCAGTCAGTTAAGCATCCAACTCTTAGTTTTAGTTCAGGTTATGATCTCAGGGTCCTGGGTTGGAGCCCCATGCCCAGCTGTGCATTCAGCATGGAGTCTGCTTGGGATTCTCTCTCCCCCCCTTCCCCTGCCCCTCCCCCTGCTCACAAACACACATACTATCTCTCTAAAATAAATAAATTCTTTAAAACTGAACTCAAGGAAAGGTGAAATGGTTGCCACTTTTCACCAGCTGGTTCTGGAGCCCCCTGAGGAAGGACCATGGTGAGAAGAGCCCATACCTCCTGAGCTTTGGAAGAGCAAGACCTCTACTCTATCAGGGAACTCAGGAAACCAGTCCCTGTCCAACCCAAGCCAGACTCAGCAAGGTGGCCAAGGCAGCCCTGCCCCATGGAAGTGGTTGGGGAAGAGCCTGGAGCTCTCCAGACATACAAGTATCTGGCAGCCAGTCCCCCCAGATTCTAAGAGTCTCCAGCCAGAAGATATTCTGAGTTAGGAAGCCAGGAAACCCAAGTTGGGGTTTAAAATGCCAGGGGTGTCCTCAAAGCCAGACTTGGCACCAATGCAAGGGAACTGCTGTCTGCAGAGGAAGGTGAGCAAAAGAAGAGCTATGCTCAGGCGCACAGTTCCGGCATTTTCCAGAACTCTGCCAGAAAGTGAGTAGATGTGTGTGTGTGTGTGTGTGTGTGTGTGTGTGTGTGTGTTTCTGTCTTTCTCTGCATGCATGCGTGAATGTGTGCATGTGTGTGTGTATGTGCATGAGGGCATGTATCTTAGTTTTTAAGTTTCCAGACCAGACCTGCCTGATTTGCCAGGAGAATTTTATGTGAAACCTGTCTTCTCCAGGTGACCTAATCATAAAATCCCACCCTGAGCTTGGCTCTTTGTCAACATTCCCGCAAAGCCCAAGTGCTTAAGAAGTAGGTTTGTCATTATCTCAAGGCACACTTTGGAAGTGTTATATGGAATAAACTTCTGCCATGCCCAGGGGAGGCTTCAGGCCCAGTTGGGATCCATGCTTGTGGGTGTGGCAAGGAGACATAGCCTGGGGACACTGTCAGAAGCTATCCCAAAGCTGCTTCCCCTTGAACCCTGGCCCCAGCTCTTCTGTGGCTCAGGGCAAAGGCATCTGTGTCTGAGTGACAGTGGCATGTGTCTAATCCACCCACGTGTACATTTTCCTCTGGAAGCTTTTTTCAAGTTTTCTTTTTAATTTGTTTTTAGCTCAAGTATTAATTGTGTGGCTTCTGGACTGAAACTAAGCCTTTAGTGCACTGCTGCTAGAAATCAAACAAGCTAGAAATCAAACAACTAAACTGAGAAATCCAGGGCACTCCCAAACTTACATTTTTTTTTTCTCTTTCTTGCTCCCTGCCCTGCTGCATTACCCATTTCTAAAATTATTCCTGTAGGCACCCAGGAACAAGTCTTTACCCCACTGAATGAACAGCTCACTCATTAGGATTGAGTTAGCAGGGTGGTGTACTTAAAAAAATCACATTTGGGGGTTCCCGAGTGGCTCAATTGGTTAAGCGTCTGCCTTTGGCTCAGGTCATGATCCTGGCTTCCTGGGATTGAGCCCCGTGTGGGATTGTGTGCTCAGTGAGGAGCCTGCTTCTCCCTCTTCCTCTGCTGTTCCCCTGCTCATGCTCTGTCTCTGTCAAATAAATAAAATATTTTTTAAAAAATCACATTTTACACTTGATCTTAGTCAAAAGGCTGAGGAGTGATAAAAAAAATTACATTTTGTTGCTTAAAAAAATCAGTTCTCAGATAATGTTTTCCACCCAGATATTGGCACAGCTACCCATATCATCTTCTTTAAACTTTTGTGAACACATCACCTTCTTGGTGAGGCTGTTTGATGTTGACCTGGCTCTCCTGCGCTCCACCTTCTTTTATTCCTGTGTAGCACACCAGGCCCTCTGTTGTATTCATAGGACTTATAGACTCAGAACCTGCTGTTTTATAAAATAAAATTCACTTTTATTTTTCATGCCAGTTGGTTGTTATTTGTCTTGCCTACTAGAACATAAGCTCCACCAGGGCAGGGATTTTTGTCTGTTCACTGGTAAGTGTTGAACACCTGAAATAGTTTCCATCACATGGTTATTTGCTGAGTGAACAAATACATTTAAAATGAATCCACCCAGATAATCTTCAAAAGTACATGGGTCCCTATATTTTGGCATTTTATTTTTTTCAAGTAGCTATGTCTTCAAGAAAGCAAATAAAGGTGATGACTATTGTAGTCAGAATCTCCAGAACTTTGGAGGTCCTAGATGTTGAATAAGAGGTAAGATGTACCTCTTATTCAACCTCAAGAGAGGACCTCAAGAGAGGACAATTGTGTTTGTATGTAGAATTGTGTCTCCCTTTTCAGTAGCATCACCATTTATGATACTCTTGTTAATCAAACCATCCCACTGAGATGGCACCCAGGCCATCCTTCCTGGGTGGAATGACCTCACCCCCACAAGCTGCAAACAGCTTCAGATAGCACTATAGGTGGCCCGTTGGGCCTCTTGTGTTATTTGATGCATAATAAGGAAGGAAAGTGTTACTAGCTTTTTGTTGTTTCATTGCAAATGTCTCTTCCTCTCTCAAATTAATTTATGGGGCTCATAGTTTCTACTAAACACCAAGATCGCTTTTGAAGCTTCCATAAAAAGTGTGCTGAGTAATATCTAGATGTCACATGGAGACTGACATTGTAATGAGCAACTCGCAGTGAGTTTTTGAGATCCATTTCTCTGGAAATACGTCTGATTCCTTTATGTGCCTAATATTACCACGTTCCCATTGGCAGGTGTGAGCTTTATTTCCGGGTGGCAGATTCCAGCCAAAGTGGCTCACTGCACACAGATGGCCATTCACTTGTCTCCCGGACTGGTCTTTCTTAGTTCTATTTTTCTCCTTCTCAAAGGATAGTATTTTTCAAGGTGTTGGAACATCTTGATGTTAAAGGAAGTCTAACGCAGTGATGAAGAGCCAGGACAGAGGCTCCTGGGCACAGACATGCAGGTGGAGGTGTGGGAAGGCCAAGCTGGTTAAGTTGCTCTAGGGGCTGGCCCCCACCCAGCAGGCAGCAGGCAGCCTGTTCAGTCTATTCCCAGGCTGCAGAGAACACCTGTGCTAACCTGAATTTCCTGCTGACTCATGGTTTCCAGTATGGCCAAGGAAGCCATTGGGCAGCCCTCCACCAAAGCTGACATTCTATGTTCCACTGCTAACTTCAGGACCTGTTTCTGTGGGGCACCACGGAAGACTCTGTTTCGGGAAAAAAAGAAGCCTCTTACTCTCTTTCATAATATATGACTGTGTGTGGTTCAGCTCTTCATGGTCTTGTTTTCAGCCTTTTACCCATTGTACTAATACTTTCATTTCAGTAGAACTAATGCAAAGTTTTCTTTTTGACAATTAAACACTGCAGTTTCTGATAATCAGTTCTTTTTTATTGTTGCTTTAAAGAAGCTGGTGATCAGATTTCGTTAGATTAGAAATTGTCTCTCCCAACCTCCCACCAACTTATACTGTATTTGTGAGACAGGCAAATGTGCTATAAAGAGGCAGAGAGTGTATATACATGAGCTTCTGTTGATTGACTGGAAATTATATTGGATTGTATAACTTTGTGTATGTCATATGATTTAAACCTATCAAAAACTCTAGCATCCAGCTCGCTCTTCTCCCTTTTTGGATGAAAAACTGAAACATAGATTAGCAAAGTCACCTAAATTCATACAGCTAGTAAATAGAGCAACCTGGAATTGAACTGACTTGGTAGGAAAGATGTGACTACATCAGACAATGAACTCTGTCAAAAAATGTCTCATTCATCATCTTTTACATTTCTTTCCAATCATCTTCTAGAACTGTCAACATGTGAATGTGTTATATCAGTAAAAGTCCATCCTCAATTTCCTGAATTCTATAACATTGAACAGAGTACCTGCCAAATAATAGTAGTTAATTAATTATCTGTGGAATTCGTATATATATATGTAATTATAATAACCATGCAGTGTCAACATTAAGCAATAAGGTCAGCTACAATTTGAAAATAGTACAGGAAAAAAACCACTGTCAACATTATTTATATTAAAACAAGTGCTTACATAACATTGTTTGACATTATATACAGACTGACTTCTTGAATTCAATGCAAATTAACAAATAAAAGTGGTCATCAATATTTACCATAGTTAGAATTTAGCATAGTACATCTTTATGGTATTTGTGCTCATACAAAGCCATTTTAACTTCATATATATGGTTTAAATACAAGGGTTATATTTTTCCTTTGAAAACTTTACTATTCCATGCTTTTATTTTAAAGAGCATGTGTCCGTGATCCCCCAACTTTGCCGCATATTAGAATCACCTGGGGAACTTTGAAGAACTGTGGACGTTTGACTCTTAACCCCAACCATTATGACATAATTGGTATCAAACTTAAAATGTGTATTGGGATTTTTTTAAGATTTATTTATTTTAGAGAGTGAGAGGCAAGCTGAAACCAAGAACTGGACACTTAAACCAACTAAGCCACCCAGGTGTCCCTGTGTATTGGGATTTTTAAAAGCTACCCAGGTGATTCTCATGTGTGGCAAAATTTTGAAACCCCTGATATATGCAATGCATGAAGAGTCATGGGATGCAATATCTGAATATGCCCCAGTACTCTTTGATTTATTCCTTTATTCATTCTGCACTTGCATGAATAAGCACTATACCAGGTACCTGAAGGCATTATACAGATGCTAGGCGCACAGTGGTGAATAAAAAAGGAATAGCCTTCCCCTCATGCAATTTTAGTCTGGCAGAGGAAGACAGACAATATACAAGTAAATAAGTCAACATTTAAAAAATATTATTAAAGATTGTGAAATGCAAGAAGAACATGAACAAGATGCTGTTATGGATGCTGTTGTGGCGAATATAAGAGGGCCCAAGCAGCAAGAGAGCATCGATGAGTACTCCAGAGCACAACAGAGTTTGTCAAATCCTAAGGTCCAACACAGAACTGACATGGCCCATGGGAGAGGCTGAAGAGGAAATTGGAGAGAAGCATCTCGTGCAAGGCTCTTAGAGCCATGTCAGTGCCTTTTAACTTGGACTGGAATATTGTGAATTTGTTGATTACTTTTGAGCAAGGGAGTACGGAGCAAGAAGAGACAAGGTTCCAATGAACCATTTTATTTATTTATTGAAAAGAAAAATGTTTAGCCACTTAATCAAAATATTTATTTAGAACAAAGTTTTCTAGAAGACTGGATAATGTATGGAATCGCTATGTTGCACATCTGTAACTAATATAGAACATTGTATGTTAACTATACTGGAATTAAAATTTTGAAAATCCCAGTGAGTCATTTTAAAAGATCTTAGTGGAGGCTATGCATTTATTAAAGCAAGAAATGATAGTAGATGGAGAAGTGTTGTAGTGAAGGTAGAAGGAGGTGGATGGATTCACCATCTATTTAGAGGTAGAATTTCCTGATGAATTACATTTATGGTGCAAGGGAAGGAAAGAATCAAGGATAATTTCAAGTGTTTTTACGTGAGCAGTTAGGTGACTAATGATGTCATGTAGCAGGAAGGGAGAGCGTTGGTGGACAGTTGGGAATGGTTGCGGATTTGGGAGTAAAATCAATGATCTATTTCATATAATAAGTTTGAGATGCTGTTAGACATCTGAAGGAGATGACAGATAGGCAGTTGAATAAACCAGGACTCAGAGCAAGAAAAAGAACTTTACCAGCTCTCCAGAAATTTCCTTGTTCTCCCTTTCGTAACTACCCTCCTATGAAGTTGCTGAATTATGGATTAGTTCTGCTAGCTTTTCTGTGGATTTCTTAGAATTTTCTGCATGTAAACTTGTGTTGTCTGTGAAAACAATCAGTTTTACATTTCTTTCCAATCTAGATGTCATTAATCTATTCTTGTGCTTCTTATGGAATAGCGCTTCCTGTGGCATTGCTTATTACCAGGGGCAAGAGCAAGACTTCCTTGCTTTGTTCATTTTTTATTATTTTTTACTTTTTTAAGATTTTATTTATTTATTCATGAGAGAAACAGAGAGAGAGAGAGAGAGAGAGAGAGAGAGAGAGAGAGAGAGGCAGAGACACAGGCAGAGGGAGAAGTAGGCTCCATGCAGGGAGCCCGACGTGGGACTCCATCCCAGGTCTCCAGGATCATGCCCTGGGCTGAAAGCGGCACTAAACCGCTGAGCCACCTGGGCTGCCCTATTTTTTAATTTCTTTAAAATTTAAATTCAATTTGCCAAGATATACTATAACACTCAGTGCTCATCACATCACGTGCCCTCCTTAATGCCCATCACCTTGCTTTGTTCTTGAACTTAGGTGCGAAGAATTCAGCTTTCTTCATTAAGCATAATGTTAGCTGCCAGCTTCATAGGTGCCTTTGATTAGATTGAGGAAGTATGCTTGTATCTTAGTCTGCTGGGAATTTTTATCATGAACGGATGCTGGATTTTTTCAAACACTTTCCTCGCATTTTCTGCATTTTCTGGGATTATTACAGAGTTTTTGTCCTTTATTCTATTGTGTGCTATATTATATTCATTCCTTTTTAGATGTTAAATCAACTTTGAATTGTTGGGATAAAACCAAATAGGTCATGCTGTATAAGTGTTTATATGTTGCTGAATTTGGCTTATTCATACTTTGTTAAGGAAGTTTTATGTCTATGTCCATGGAAGATATTGGTCTGTAGTTTCTTTTCCTGTGATGTCTTCATCTGGCATTGATGTCAGAGTAATACTGGCTTCATAGATGGAGTTGGGAAGCATTCCTTCCTCCTGTACTTTATAAAAGTATTTGTAAAGGATTGGTATAATTTTTCTTTTAAATATTTGGTAGAAGGCACTAGTGAAGCCATTTTGGATTAGGTTTAACTTTTTGGTAAGATTTTTTTATGGCTAATTCAATTTCTTTACTTTTTATGGGTTATTCATATTTTCTGTTTTCTTCTTATATAATCTTTGGTAATTTGGGTATTTCTAAAATTTTCTCCATTACATGTGAGTTTTCTAAATTTTTTGCATAAAGTTGTTCATGGTATTCCCATATAATACTGTTGATATCGGGACGCCTGGGTGGCTCAGTAGTTGAGCATCTGCCTTAGGCTCAGGACACAATCCCGGGGTCCTTGGACTGGGTTCTGCATCAGGTTCTCCACAGGGAGCCTGCTTCTCTCTCTGCCTATGTCTCTATCTCTCTCTGTGTCTCATAAAAATAAATAAAATCTTTTTTTTAAAAAAAGTACTGTTATATCTGTGGATTTGGTATTTACAGCCTCTCTTTCATTCATAATTTTGGTAATTTGTGTCTTCTCTTTTGAATCATTAGTCTGTGTGGCTAGTGATTTGTCAGTTTTGTTAATATTCTCTTCTTTTTCTTTTGTTTTTCCCTTTCCTACTTCATTGATTCATATTCTTATCATCATTATGTCTTTTGTTCTGCTTGTTTTGTGTTTTAGTTGGCTCTTCTTTTCTAGTTTCTTAAGGTAGAAGCCTCGTTTGTTAATTTGGTATGTCTCTGTTACAGGCTTTAAAATTTTTTAATCCTATATCTAAAATTAGCATATTGTACAATTGGCTTATGTTTGTGTACAGCTAGGAGTTTAGCACACATATATAGATTCATCAAACCACTGCCACAAAGGGTATGCAGAACAGTTTAAGCTCTCCACAAAACTCCCTTAAGCTGCCCCTATCCCCTGAAAACCATTGGTCTATTCTCTGCCCCTACGGTTTTTCGTTTTCCAGAATGTTATAAATTTGAAGTCATACAGTATGTAAGCAGGCTTCTTTCACTCAGCATGGCACAATTGAGTTTGGTTTGTGTTATGTGAATCGATAGTCTATGGTACAGGGGTACCATGCTTTATTTGTTCGTTCACCCTTTGAAGGACATTTAGGAGGTTTTCACTTTTGGCTGTCACACGTAAAGTGGCTGTAAACATTCCTGTACAGGGTTTGGGGGAAACTATGTTTCCTTCTGTCTTGAACAAATTTCTAGGAGTGGGATCACTGGGTGATGGTATGTTTAGCTTTATAGGAAACTTCCACATTATATTCAAAGTGATATTTGCCTCATGTATTTTGAAGCTCTGTTTTTTGATGCCTACACATTTGGGATTGCAGTGTCTTCTTGGTAGACTGAATTTTCTATCATTACATAACGCCTTTTTTTCCCCTGCTGATTCCCCTTGCTTTGAAATCAATTGTATCTGATGTTAATAAACCTGATGTTAGTATAACCACTCAGCATTTTCTGTTAATATTTTATTAATCATCATTGACTTTGACCTTCCTGTCATTATATTTAAAGTTTCATGGAGAGAGCATATCATTGGATCTTTTTTTTATTTTTATTATTATTTTTTTTTCTGGCTTGCACAACAGAAATTTATTTTCCCGCAGTTCTGATGTCCAGAAGTCCAGGATGTAGAGGTATGCAGATTTGGCTTCTTCTGAGATCTCTCTTCTTGCCTTGGAGAGACTTCTACTTATGGCTTCATGTGGGCTTTCCTTTTTCTTTTTTTTTAATAATAAATTTATTTTTTCTTGGTGTTCAATTTGCCAACATACAGAATAAAATCCAGGGCTCATCCGGTCAAGTGTCCCCCTCAGTGCCGGTCACCCATTCACCGCCACCCCCCGCCCTCCTACCCTTCCACCACCCCTAGTTCGTTTCCCAGAGTTAGGAGTCTTTATGTTCTGTCTCCCTTTCTAATATTTCCTACCCATTTCTTCTCCCTTCCCTTCTATTCCCTTTCACTATTATTTATATTCCCCAAAAGAATGAGAACATATAACATTTGTCCTTCTCCGACTGAATTATTTCATTCAGCATAATACCCTCCAGTTCCATCCACATTGAAGCAAATGGTGGGTATTTGTCATTTCTAATGGCTGAGTAATATTCCATTGTACACATAAACCACATCTTCTTTATCCATTCATCTGTCGATGGACACTGAGGCTCCTTCCATAGTTTGGCTATTGTGGACATTGCTGCTATAAACATCGGGGTGCAGGTGTCCCGGCGTTCCATTGCATCTGTATCTTTGGGGTAAATCCCCAGCAGTGCAGTTGCTGGGTCGTAGGGCAGGTCTATTTTTAACTCTTTGAGGAACCTCCGCACAGTTTTCCAGAGTGACTGCACCATTTCACATTCCCGTCAACAGTGTAAGAGGGTTCCCTTTACTCCACATCCTCTCCAACATTTGTGGTTTCCTGCCTTGTTAATTTTCCCCATTCTCACTGGTGTGAGGTGGTATCTCATTGTGGTTTTGATTTGTATTTCCCTGATGGCAAGTGATGCAGAGCATTTTCTCATGTGCATGGTGGCCATGTCTATGTCTTCCTCTGTGAGATTTCTGTCCATGTCTTTTGCCCATTTCATGATTGGATTGTTTGTTTCTTTGGTGTTGAGTTTAATAAGTTCTTTATAGATCTTGGAAACTAGCCCTTTATCTGATACCTCATTTGCAAATATTTTCTCCCATTCTGTAGGTTGTCTTTTAGTTTTGTTGACTGTATCCTTTGCTGTGCAAAAGCTTCTTATCTTTTTTTTTAATAAATTAATTTTTATTGGTGTTCAATTTACCAACATACAGAATAACACCCAGTGCTCATCCCGTCAAGTGTCCCCCTCCGTGCCCGTCACCCATTCACCCCCACCCCCCGCCCTCCTCCCCTTCCACCACCCCTAGTTCATTTCCCAGAGTTAGAAGTCTTTATGTTCTGTGTCCTTTCTGATATCTCCCACACATTTCTTCTCCCTTCCCTTATATTCCCCTTCACTATTATTCATATTCCCCAAATGAATGAGAACATACACTGTTTGTCCTTCTCCGATTGACTTACTTCACTCAGCATAATACCCTCCAGTTCCATCCACGTTGAAGCAAATGGTGGGTATTTGTCGTTTCTAATGGCTGAGGAATATCCCATTGTATACATAAACCACATCTTCTTTATCCATTCATCTTTCGATGGGCACCGAGGCTCCTTCCACAGTTTGGCTATTGTGGACATGGCTGGTATAAACATCGGGGTGCAGGTGTCCCGGCGTTTCATTGCATCTGAATCTTTGGGGTAAATCCCTAACAGTGCAATTGCTGGGTCGTAGGGCAGGTCTATTTTTAATTCTTTGAGGAACCTCCACACAGTTTTCCAGAGTGGCTGCACCAGTTCACATTCCCACCAACAGTGTAAGAGGGTTCCCTTTTCTCCGCATCCTCTCCAACATTTGTGGTTTCCTGCCTTGTTAATTTTCCCCATTCTCACTGGTGTGAGGTGGTATCTCATTGTGGTTTTGATTTGTATTTCCCTGATGGCAAGTGATGCAGAGCATTTTCTCATGTGCATGTTGGCCATGTCTATGTCTTCCTCTCTGAGATTTCTCTTCATGTCCTTTGCCCATTTCATGATTGGATTGTTTGTTTCTTTGCTGTTGAGTTTAATAAGTTCTTTATAGATTTTGGAAACTAGCCCTTTATCTGATATGTTATTTGCAAATATCTTCTCCCATTCTGTAGGTTGTCTTTGAGTTTTGTTGACTGTATCCTTTGCTGTGCAAAAGCTTCTTATCTTGATGAAGTCCCAATAGTTCATTTTTGCTTTTGTTTCTTTTGCTTTTGTGGATGTATCTTGCAAGAAGTTACTGTGGCCAAGTTCAAAAAAGGTGTTGCCTGTGTTCTCCTCTAGGATTTTGATGGAATCTTGTCTCACATTTAGATCTTTCATCCATTTTGAGTTTTTCTTTGTGTATGGTGAAAGAGAGTGGTCTAGTTTCATTCTTTTGCATGTGGATGTCCAATTTTCCCAGCACCATTTATTGAAGAGACTGTCTTTCTTCCAGTGGATAGTCTTTCCTCCTTTATCAAATATTACTTGACCATAAAGTTGAGGGTCCTCTTCTGGATTCTCTATTCTGTTCCATTGATCTATGTGTCTGTTTTTATGCCAGTACCACAGTGTCTTGATGACCATAGTTTTGTAGTACAACCTGAAATCTGGCATTGTGATGCCCCCAGCTACGGTTTTCTTTTTCAAAATTCCCCTGGCTATTCGGGGTCTTTTCTGATTCCACACAAATCTTAAAATAATTTGTTCTAACTCTCTGAAGAAAGTCCATGGTATTTTGATAGGGATTGATTTCAACGTGTGAATTGCCCTGGGTAACATTGACATTTTCACAATATTAATTCTGCCAATCCATGAGCATGGAATATTTTTCCATCTCTTTGTGTCTTCCTCAATTTCTTTCAGAAGTGTTCTATAGTTTTTAGAGTATAGATCCTTTACCTCTTTGGTTAGGTTTATTCCTAGGTATCTTATGCTTTTGGTGCAATTGTAAATGGGATTGACTCCTTAATTTCTCTTTCTTCAGTCTCATTGTTAGTGTATAGAAATGCCACTGACTTCTGGGCATTGATTTTGTATCCTGCCACGCTGCCAAATTGCTGTATGAGTTCTAGCAATCTTGGGGTGGAGGCTTTTGGGTTTTCTATGTAGAGTATCATGTCATCAGCGAAGAGGGAGAGTTTGACTTCTTCTTTGCCAATTTGAATGCCTTTAATGTCTTTTTGTTGTCTGATTGCTGAGGCTAGGACATCCAGTACTATGTTGAACGGCAGTGGTGAGAGTGGACATCCCAGTCATGTTCCTGATCTTAGGAGAAAGGCTCCCAGTGCTTCCCCATTGAGAATGATATTTGCTGTGGGCTTTTCGTAGATGGCTTTTATGATGTTGAGGAATGTTCCCTCTATCCCTACACTCTGAAGTGTTTTGATCAGGAATGGATGCTGTATTTTGTCAAATGCTTTCTCTGCATCTAATGAGAGGATCATATGGTTCCTGGTTTTTCTCTTGCTGATATGATGAATCACATTGATTGTTTTCGAGTGTTGAACCAGCCTTGTGTCATGGAAATAAATCCTACTTGGTCATGATGAATAATTTTCTTAATGTATTGTTGGATTCTATTGGCTAGTATCTTGTTGAGAATTTTTGCATCCATGTTCATCAGAGATATTGGTCTATAATTCTCCTTTTTGGTGGGGTCTTTCTCTGATTTTGGAGTTAAGGTGATGCTGGACTCATGGGATGAATTTGGAAGTACTCCATCTCTTTCTATCTTTCCAAACAGCTTTAGTAGAATAGGTATGATTTCTTCTTTAAACGTTTGATAGAATTCCCCTGGGAAGCCATCTGGCCCTGGACTTTTGTGTCTTGGGAGGTTTTTGATGACTGCTTCAATTTCCTCCCTGGTTATCGGCCTGTTCGGGTTTTCTATTTCTTCCTGTTCCAGTTTTGGTATTTTGTGGCTTTCTAGAAATATGTCCATTTCTTCTAGATTGCCTAATTTATTGGCGTATAGCTGTTCATAATATGTTTTAAAAATTGTTTGTATTTCCTTGGTGTTGGTAGTGATCTCTCCTTTCTCATTCATGATTTTAGTAATTTGAGTCTTCTCTCTCTTCTTTTTAATAAGGCTGGCTAATGGTGTATCTATCTTATTAATTCTTTCAAAGAACCAACTCCTGGTTCTTTTGATCTGTTCCACAGTTCTTCTGGTCTCGATTTCATTGAGTTCTGCTCGAATCTTTATTAACTCTCCTCTTCTGCTGGGTGGAGGATCTATTTGCTGTTTTTTCTCTAGCTCCTTTAGGTGTCAGGTAAGCTTTTGTATTTGATTCTTTCCAGTTTTTAATGGATGGATGCTTGTATTGCAATGTATTTCCCCCTTAGGACTGCTTTTGCTGCATCCCAGAGATTTTGAATGGTTGTATCTTCATTCTCATTAGTTTCCATGAATCTTTTTAATTCTTCCTTAATTTCCTGGTTGACCCTTTCATCTTTTAGCAGGATGGTCCTTAACCTCCACGTGTTTAAGTTCCTTCCAAACTTCTTGTTGTGATTTAGTTCTAATTTCAAGGCATTATGGTCTGAGAATATGCAGGGGATGATCCCCATCTTTTGGTATCGGTTCAGACCTGATTTGTGACCCAGTATGTGGTCTATTCTGAAGAAAGTTCCATGTGCACTTGAGAAGAATGTGTATTCAGTTGAGTTTGGATGTAAAGTTCTGTAGATATCTGTAAAATCCATCTTGTCCAGTGTATCATTTAAAGCTCTCGTTTGTTTGGAGATGTTGTGCTTAGAAGACCTATCGAGTGTAGAAAGCACTAAAGTCACCAAGTATAAGTGTACTATTATCTAAGTATGTCTTAAGTTTGGTTATTAATTGATTGATATATTTGGCAGCTCCCACATTCAGGGCATATCTATTGATGATTGTTAAGTCCTCTTGTTGGATAGATCCTTTAAGTATGAGATAGTGTCCCTCTTCATCTCTCACTACAGTCTTCGGGGTAAATTTTAGTTTATCTGATATAAGGATGGCTACCCCTGCTTTCTTTTGAGGACCCTTTGAATGGTAAATGGTTCTCCAACCTTGTATTTTCAGCCTGTAGGTGTCCTTCTGTCTAAAAATGAGTCTCTTGTAGACAGCAAATAGATGGGTCCTGCTTTCTTATCCAGTCTAAAACCCTGCGCCTTTTGATGGGGTCATTAAGCCCATTCATGTTCAGAGTTACTATTGAAAGATATGAGTTTAGTGTCATCATGATATCTATTCAGTCCTTGTTTTTGTGGATTGTTCCGTTGGACTTCTTCTTAAAGGGGAATTTTAAGAGTCCCCGTTAAAATTTCTTGCAGAGCTCATTTGGAGATCATATATTCTTTCAGTTCCTGCCTGTCTTGGAAGCTCTTTATCTCTCCTTCCATTCTGAGTGAGAGCTTTGCTGGATAAAGTATTCTTGGTTGCATGTTCTTCTCATTTAGGACCCTGAATATATCCTGCCAGCCCTTTCTGGCCTGCCAGGTCTCTGTGGAGAGGTCTGCTGTTACCCTGATACTCCTCCCCATAAAAGTCAGGGATTTCTTGTCTCTTGCTGCTTTAAGGATCTTCTCTTTATCTTTGGAATTTGCAACCTTCACTATTAAGTGTCGAGGTGTTGAACGGTTTTTATTGATTTTAGGGGGGGATCTATTTCCTGGATCTGAATGCCTGTTTCCCTTCCCAGATTAGGAAAGTCTTCAGCTATGATTTGTTCTAATACATATTCTGGACCTCTGTCCCTTTCGGTGCCCTCAGGAACCCCCAATTAAACGTAGCTTTTTCTTCCTCATGCTGTCACTTATTTCCCTTAATCTATCCTCATGGTCTTTTAATTGTTTGTCTCTTTTTTCCTCAGTTTACCTCTTTGCCATCAACTTGTCTTCTATGTCACTCACTTGTTCATCCACCTCATTAACCCTCATCGTTAGGACTTCTAGTTTGGATTGCATCTCATTCAATTGATTTTTAATTTCTGCCTGATTAGATCTAAATTCTGCAGTCATGAAGTGTCTTGAGTCCTTTATGCTTTTTTCTAGAGCCACCAGTAGCTTTATAATAGTGCTTCTGAATTGGCTTTCTGACATTGAATTGTAATCCAAATTTTGTAACTCTGTGGGAGAGAGGACTGTTTCTGATTCTGTCTTTTGAGGTGAGGGTTTCCTTCTAGTCATTTTGCTCAGTGCAGAGTGGCCAAAAACAAGTTGTATTGGGAAAAGGAGAAAAAGAGAGGAGAGAAAGAAGGAAAGAAAAGAGAAAAAGAAAAAAGAAAAAAAGGAAG
Source organism: Nyctereutes procyonoides (assembly GCF_905146905.1). Taxonomy (NCBI): domain Eukaryota; kingdom Metazoa; phylum Chordata; class Mammalia; order Carnivora; family Canidae; genus Nyctereutes; species Nyctereutes procyonoides. Next base: position 54,840,926 of record NW_026575047.1, on the reverse strand, counting down.
AAAAAAAGAAAAAAGAGAGAAGAAAAAGAGAAATAAAAAAAGGGGTGGGGGAAGCAAACAGAAATCAAAAAGAGAAAAAAAAATCCACGGGGGAGTATCTTCTGATTCTGTATACTTTAAGTCCCTTGACTTCCCCTGGAACTTGTCCATCTAGCTGGTCTTCTGGGGGAGGGGCCTGTTGTGCTGATTTTCAGGTGTTAGCACTTGAGGGAGCTGCTCTGCCCCCTGCCTGGTGCAGGGCTCAGCAGGGGTTTTTTACCCCATGAGGCCCCAGGAGGAACAACCACAGTGGCTGGCGGCCAGCTCTCCAGCCCTGGAGTCAGCTCCTGCAGTAACTACAGTAACTCTGGAGCTCTCCGTCTGCAGGGCCTGGAGGCTCCGGGACGGGGCCGCTGATCTGCTCAGCCCGGGGCAGGAGCGTCCTTGCTGTCCTGGGCCCTCACGGCCTCTGCCTGTCCCGGGGGGAGGCCGGATCCTGGGCTGTGTCCCCTGTGTCCTCTGCTCCCGGGCCTGCGCTGTTGGATTCGCCCTCCTGGCCGCGCAGCCCCCTCCAGCGGAGCCGCCGCCCGAGCCCCTCCGAGCTGCTCCCGGGTCCAGCCATGCGCGCTGCAACCTTTAGGGAGCTTGGTGCACTCTCCCCGGGGCGCAGGTGTCTCTTAGTGTCCCCGGGAGCCTGAGGGCATCCCCGCCCTCCTGGGGTCCTGCTCTAACTCCCTGCGAGCGCCTTTCTGCCCCGAAAGATTGGTGCAGCTCCTGCTTCTCCGGGACGGGGCTCTCCTGTCCTGGGGACACTCTACCCGGCCTTAGCCCAGCTCCTCACGGGGCCCCTCCCCCTTGGATGCCTTTTCTTTCTTCATTTCTTTCTTCCCTGTCTTCCTACCTTGATAGAAGCATGAACTCTTCTCACTGTAGCGTTCCAGCTGTTCTCTCTTTAAATCTCAGGCCGAATTCGTATATTTTCAGGATGATTTGAAGGTTATCTAGGTAATTTGGTGGGGACAGGTGACTTGGGGACCCTACTCTTCCACTATCTTCTCATGTGGGCTTTCCTGTGTGTGCTTCTGTCTGGTCCATTGGGTCTTTTTTTAAAAATCCATTCCAGTAATCCATTTTTTTAATTGGTGCTATATCAACCATTTGCATTTAATGTAATTATTGATATTTTTGAATTTAGGTTGACAATTTTATTATGTGCTTTCTCTTTGTTCTCTACTTTTGTCGCTCTGTTTTTATTTTCCTGTCCTTCTGTGAAATACTTAAATTTTGTTAGTATTATAGTATATTTTCTCAAGTCCTGGCACTTCCCATTTTAGTTTATTTTTTTATTCTATCTCTGTATAATTTTAGTTTGTTTCTCTAGAGCTTACAGCAGTATTCATAGCTATCTTTTAAATTCTGTACAGAATTAACATTTTACCACTTTATGTGGAACGTAGAAACTTTATAACCATATAGATCCTCCACTTCGCCCACCTTTATTTGTAGGTATCTTATTTTTACATCTATAGCCACTAAAAAATCCCATCAGAAAGTGCTATCATTTTTGCTATTAATCATTATAGATATGTTATAGAAATGACAAATGAAGACCAATCTATTTACTCAGATATTTGTCATTTCCATTGCTTCTCTGTTTTGAAGTTTTAAGTTTCCCTTTCATGTCATTTCCTCCTGTCTGAGGAACTGCCTGTGGCATTTCTTTCAGAGCTGTTCTAGTGACTAATCCCCTTAATTTTCCTTCATCTGAGAGTATCTGTGTTTCATCTTCATTCTTGAAGGTTATTTATGCCAGATGTAGAATTCTGGGTTACTAGTTCTTTTCTTGTATCTTTTAAAACTGTTGTGCCTCTGCAATGTCTGATGAGAAATCTTCAGTCATTCAAATCATTGTTCTCGTCATAAATGCAGTGATTTTTCCTGACTGCTTTCAAGATTTTTACCTTGTTTTTTGGTTTTCAGCTGTTTGATTATAATGTGCCTGGTATTGGATTTTCTTTGATTTCATTTTGTTTGAAATTCCTTGAGTTTCTGGAATCTGTAAGTTTGCTTTACACTAAATTTGGGAAGATGTCAGCCATTATTTCTTCAAATATTTTTCCTATACCAGACTCTCTTGTCTTGGAACTCTGATAAGACAAATGAACATTTTTTCCCCCAACAGTTACATGAGTCTCTTGATTTTTTTAAAGTATTTTTCTCTGTTCACATTACAATTTCTATAAATCTCTCTTGAAAGTGAATCTTTCTTTTGCCACCTCCATTCTGCTTTCAAGCCATCCAATCAATATTTTCGTTTCTTATATTTTTCATTTCTAAAATTTCCATCTGATTCTTTTTTGTATATTTTCCTTCTTTGCTGAGGCTTTCTATATTTTCAATTATTTTTCCTCACTTCTAAGATCATGGTTTACATAGCTTCATCTGTCTGATAATTTTGACATTTTTGTCATTTTAGCATTGACATATGTTGATTGTCTTTCTGTTGCAAGTTGATGTTTTCTTGGTGGTTCATATACCAAATAATTTGGATTGCATGCTGGAATGTGATATGAATATCTGTGTCTTGTTTAATTCTGAGGAGAAAGTCAATTTTTTGTTTATTAATTGGTTTGTTTCAGCAGGCAATCAACCCAGTTAATGCTTCAAGTTCTGGCACCTCTTCATTGGGATGTGTTTCTAATTTTGAGTCTGTTTTCAGAAACTTTACAATGCTATTTGGATCTTTCCAGCAAATGCATCACCCATTGTTAAGTGTGGAATTTAGATGATGGTTAATCCTGTAGTTTTTTGTTTTTTTTTAAGATTTTTATTTATTTATTCATGAGAGACAAAGAGAGAGAGAAAGAGAGAGGCAGAGACACAGGCAGAGGGAGAAGCAGGCTCCATGTAGGGAGTCCGACATGGGACTCAATCCCAGGTCTCCAGAATCATGCCCTGGGCGCCAAACCGCTGAGCCACCCGGGCTGCCCATAATCCTGTAGTTTTGTTATTAAAGTCTTTGCTGTTCTTTTCAGGGTTATCCATGTACGCACAGCTTGGAGGGGAGCCAGAAGGTCATCTATCACTTTATGGAGCCACGTTATTGAGTTCCTCCTCCTTACAATTTTCCTGATATTTTTCTGGCTCTCTTGACTTCTTTCAAAGTCCTCTGATTAGAAAATCAGGCTTTAGTATGTCTTTACTGTTTATACTTCCCATGACTTTACCTGTGTCAGGGGTCAGGTCGTGGAAGGTCAGAGAGGAAATAAAAAACAATGATTACTTGCTCCATCCCCTTGTAAACATAGCTTCAATGGGCAGACAGAAGGTTCCCCTCCTTGAGAGTCTGAGGTACATGCCTGGAAGCCACTGCCACTGTCATCACACCACTGCCAGCAACTGCCGAATTAGGCATCTCCATTGGATTGGTTACTGTTACTTTCTCAAAAACTATTTTTGCTGAGATACAATTCACATATAAAATTAACCCATTTAAAGTAGACAGTTTATTTGTTTTTAGTTTATTCAGAGATTCACATCAATATGGTTTAATTTTAAAACATTTTGTCACCCCCCCCCAAAGAAATCTCGTACTTATTAGCAATGACCCCCCCAACCAGTTCTAGCCAACCATTAATCTATTTTCTGTTTTACCTATTCTGGGCATTTCACACGAATGGAATTGTATAAGATAGTATCTTTTGTGACTAGTTTATTTCACTTGGAATAATATATTCAGGGTTCATTTATGTTGTAGCAGGTATCAACACTTCATTCCTTGTTATTACAAATAATATTCCATTGTATGGATACCACATACTTCTCTATTAATCAGTTGATGAACATTTGAATGTTTCTACTTCTTGGCTATGATTAATACTGCTATGAAAATTCATATACAAATGTTTTCATTTCTCTTAGGTATATAACTAAAAGTAGAATTGCTACTTCATTTGGCAACTCTACCTTTAACCTTTTGAAAAATTGCTATTCTTCTAAGTGGCCGTATCATGTTACATTCCCACCAGTAGTATGTGAGGGTTTCAATTTCTCCACATTCTTTTCAATTCTTGTTATCACATCTTTTTATTATAAATATCCTAGTAAGTGTGAAGTGTTTTCTTATTGGAGTTTTAATTTGCATTTCCTTAATGACTAATGACATCGAGCATGTTGTATTCACATGATTATTGACCATGTGTATACATTTTTGAGGGAAGTGACCATTCAAATCCTTTGCTATATTTTTATTGGTGATTTGTCTTTTTATAACTGATTTGCAAGGGTGTTTATATATTCTGGATATAAATCTTTTATCAGATATATGATTTGAAAATATCTTCCACTTGCAAACATTCTTCTATTCTGTGGGTTGTCTTTTCATATACTTTATAGTGTCCTTTGAGTCAAAGATGTCTTTTGTTTTGAAGAAATCAATTTATCTATTTTTGATATGTTGCTTGATAATTTTGGTATTGTACCTAAAAAACCACTGCCTAACCCAAAATCACAAATATCCACTCTTATGTTTATTTCAAAGAGTTTTATAGTATTAGCTCTTACTTGTAGGAAATCTGTGATCTATTTTGAGTTAATTTTTGTGTATGGTATGTGATAAGCATCCAACTATATTCCTTTGAAAGTTGATATCCAGTTAACCAGGCATCATTTGTTGAAAAGACTTTTTCCCCTCAGAATTGTCTTAACAAACTTTTCAAAAAGTAGTTGACCATAAATGTAAGGCTTTATGCAAATATCACACTATCTTAATTATTTTAGATTTGCAGTACATTTTGAAATCAGGAAATAGGAGTCCTCCTTTTTTTGAAGATTGTTTTGGCTATTCTTAGTTCCTTGAATTTCCATATTAACCTTAGGATCTGCTTATCATTTTCTGCAAAAAGCCAGCGGGGATTTTTATGGGGAACTGCACTGAATCCGGTCACCATTTGGTAACCATTGCCATCTTACTAATAATAATGTTCTGATCCATGAACATGGGATGTCTTTGAATAACATCCCTGGGAGCTAGACCATGGAAAAATAACTTCAGTGTGTTCAAGCAAATACCTGCAAATCTAAAATTCTATTCCCAGTGCAAACATCTTTACAAAATGAAGGGTGAAGAGTTAAGTATTTGGTGACAGAGTACATATAAATCTTCAAAGGTTGTTGCTGCAAAAGAGAACTGAAAAATAAGAGGGAGCTGGAGAAAGATATTAAGTCTGTCTTCAGGATGAGAAATTTGAAAACAAGCAGATATAGAAGGGGAAATTGATGATGCAGTGGAAATGGGATAATTGGAGGAATTTCATCTCTTAGTAATTTTTGGTAGGTGAAGAAGGTAGCATACAGAGGGAGGTAATGTAAGAGGAAAGTGAAGAATGAGGATACAAAAGCTCAATAGTTGATGATGAGAAGATCACAAGGTTCTCCATAGACCATTGTGTGGTTTAGGTGGCAACATCACCAGATGAACCTGAAAGAAGAGATGTTTTTGGAGATTTGAGAGGAGTAGGCTAATATGAAATAGTCATCTTGGAGAATGAGAAAGTGAAATTTCTAAGGAAATATAACAGTTTGGAGGTTTTGAGTGCTTATCTGGTATAAATTTGAAGGGAGTCTAGTCATCAGTATTAAGATTTCTTACCAACAATGTTTAAAGGCTTTGGTACAAGTGCAGAATGAGTGGAGTGGAGTGGAGGAGAGGATGTGCTAGGCGTTAATCATATGAAAAAGCATGGGCATGTGTTGAGCCATAGTCTGTTAGACCTGGCAATTAGACAAGCAAGGACCCAAAGAGGAGGATGAAGTATGAGAAGTGACATAATCAGCAAAATGGAGGTTCTGAGAGGTGACACAGGGGCACATGTGGCTACGGGATACCTCACAGAAATTAATGATTCTCTTTGGGATAGATGCCAACCTACTAAATAAGTGATATTTAATTCTGGCTGCACATAATAATATCCTAGACCATTTTTTAAAAATGTCTCAGTGGGTTCTCATCCCATAGACTCAGAAACTCTGAGTATCATTGTCTTCTAAAGGGCACAGATGATTTGAAGATGCAGACAGAGTTCATAACCACTAACAGGAGAGCCTTTAGTTCTGGATGACCTCCTTGGAGCTGGAGAGGCAGAGCTACCAGATTACACAGCCCCTAATGGCACCACATTCATGTAGACCATGGTGACAGTGATCTTATTTGGAAGGTTGTAGCAGTTGAGAGCTTTCTAAGATTGAAGGGTCATTGAAGGAGGAATAGACTCAGTAGAGTATTGGGAATTTAAAATATCTAGAAAAGAGGCACTTGGGTGGCTCAGTCGTTGAGCATAAGGGGCACCTGGATGCCTCAGTGGTTGAGCATCTGCCTTTGGCTCAGGGTGCGCTTCCAGGGTCCTGGGATCAAGTCCCACATCAGGCTCCCCAAGGGGAGCCTGTTTCTCCCTCAGCCTATGTTTCTGCCTCTTTCTCCCTGTGTCTCTCATGAATAGATAAATGAAATCTTAAAAAAAATAAAATATCTAGAACAGTGATTCTTGGCCCTAGGAAGGGACAGCTTTTAAAGAAATCTCAATGCCAAGACAACATCCTAAACTAATTACATAAAAATCACTGAAGATGAAGCCCAGAACTTCTAAAAGTTTCCCCGGATAATTCCGTTGTTCATCCAGAAGTCTTTTGGGGAGGGCTTTGCCACTTTTTCTATACAGGTAACACTGGACAGGGTTTGGGAGGGGATTTGATTATTTCTATCAGGGCCATGCCAAGATTGAGGTAGCTATGCTTCATCCAGATGGAGATGTCAAAGAAGCAGTTAGTGTCAGGTCTGGAGCTCAGAGGGAAGGCTTGAACTGATTCAAGAAAACTCCCTCAACTCTAGGTGAATTGTTGATTGCTGTATATTTTTAGAGAATATTAGTTGTGTGATGTTCTAGGGAAATCTCTAGTCTTTATAAATAACCACATGTCTGCCTTCTGCTTTGAGCAGCGTTCTCCTATCATGGAGGGGAACACAGTTTTGGTACAGATACAGGATGTTTATAAAAATACAGTCATAAGAGAGACTTTCAAGGAGGGATGGGTTCTATAGAGTTTGTTTGGTTACACCTACTAATTCACAAGGGTTGGAGGCCCAGATTGGTAAAAGATCCAGGTCCTATGGAAGTCAGTGAAGAATTAGACCATCTGAATTTCCTGACCTGCATAGGAAATCCCTGGCCATGTGTTCAGAGGGAGGTGATAGCATACTTAGGCAGGAAAGGAGCTGTTATTTGCTGGTTTTCTTTTGTGGGTTTTGTTTTGTATGACAAACATGACGGTATATGTCTTTACCCAAATTATACTCTCCTGTTCACACATTTCTAGATAGATTGAAGAAATTGCTATCTTGATGTAGTTTTTGAACTTCACAGCATGACCTTTTAGGACCCTCAATCCATTTTGATAATTTTCCAACATCAAAATTATACAAAACCTGCCTTTTTGGATTCATAGAAAATAAAAATCAAAGACAATTTTTGTAAATTCTATTAAAATGCTTCAAACCCCTTGGTAGCATGTATGTTTGCAATTACTTCCAGTTAGAATCTGACCATTGCTTTGGGGTCAGATGCAGTGCTTGCCTTGTCTGTCCCAAAGACCATCAGTGGGTCAGCAGTATTTGTGGAAACTGATCTGCATTCTCACATTTATTTCATAAGGTATGTCTTTATTTCATAATGGTTCAGAGCATTCTACAGAATTAGCTTAAAGATCTTCCTCATTAAATTCTAATTTATCATGTAAATAATATTTTGCCCAGGTTACAGTGACCCCTAAGTACACTTAGAAACTGAATTGACATTTCATAGTACTTTAGGTTTATGCCTTGGGGTAGAGACTGTCCTTTCAAGATCAGAATACAAGGTAGAATTCCAAGGGAAGTGTTACAATAAGCCAATAATGTCCTAGAGGCTGGTTTCCCAAATTCCTTCCTACATTGTTGGTTAGTATATTTCTATCTCACATTTGTGTGTATCCCTGAGGTTATATGAAATAACATTGCATGTTCCCTGGACCATCGTGTTCCCCTGGCAGCAGGGGTAGTAGCACTACAAGTGATGCAGTAAGGTCTAACCTCTGTCACACCCTTCCTCTGTGCCAGGCACCCTTGACATGTTCACATATATTGTCATCTCTTTGGGAACCCTGTAAGGAAGGTGAAATTTCTATCCTTAATTTCCAGAAGTAGAAGTTAAATCACTTGCCCAGGCTTTGGCATGGGAGAATTATAACCCTGGCCATATTTGCTGCAATTTAAGAATCCCAGAGGCTCAGCCCCTGGGACAATGCTGGAAATGGGACATCTGTGGGATTTGCTTCTGCCCTAGACAGGAGCAGGAGATGGGGGTATGAGAGTGAATATAATACTGCAGTGAGGTTAGGTTCATATGGACAGGTGTGAAGGGTAAAGAACTTTCATGCAGTACATACCCTTATCTGCTGTCTCTGCTCAGTCTCCCCCCCCTGTCCTGGCATTACAGTTGTTCCTTTTTGTTTTTGTTTTAAAGATTTATTTATTTGAGAAATAATGAGTGAGAGAGAGCAGACAAGTTGGAGGGGGAGGGGTAAAGGGAGAAACAGACTGCCCACTGAGCAGGGAGCCTGAAATGGGGCTTAATTCCAGGACCCTGACATCATGACCTGAGCAAAAGGCAGATGCTTAACCAACTGAGCCACCATGTGCCCCTAGAGGGTTCCTTGAGGGAAGCTGGAAAAGTCTGCTTTAAGGACAAGAATAGTATCTTACCATCATTTCTATAACATGGAATAATAGCAGTGACTTCCATGTATCCAGCATATTGTCTTTACTACTTTCTTTTTTTTAAAATTTTATTTATTTATTCATGAGAGACACAGAGAGAGGCAGAGACACAGGCAGAGGGAGAAGCATGCTCCTTGAGGGGAGCCCGAAGTGGGACTCAATCCTGGGACTCCGGAACCACACCCTGAGCCAAAGGCTAGTTTCTAGTTTCTTTTGCATACCGTTCTTAGAAGCGAGAGGGGTACTGATTCATAGTTAGGCCTGCAGTAGCTGCTGCATAGAGCCAGAGGGTTTGTCAAAATCTCCAATTTGGTAAACTTGAACCAATCTTGTTGAATACATTTATCTTTCATAGGACATCCCAGGGTATTCTAGAGCTCTGGCTGGTTCAGGATTAATAAAAATGGAGTGTACATGTGTGTTGGGTTTAATGGGGTTTAATGTAATCATGTCTTCAGAAGGGACTGAGTGAAGGACATGAGAGAGCAGCCTGCTCTGTCACTCTGACCTGTGATGACTTTGGTAGATAGAGAACTGAGGCCCATGGATTGTCATGTGAACAAGGAGTGTGACCTTTGGTATCAGCACCAATTTTACAGCTTTTTCTGAGATCACAGTGGCAATACTTTTTAAGGTACTTCCAGGGCCCTGGAAGCACCTGAGAAGGGGATAAAGGGCCTTAATTAAGGAATTGATTAGCCTCATAGCTTGTTTGCATTGGAACTTTATGTTCCCAATTTAACAGGTAAAGAGGGAGATAAAATGATGGAAAGCGATAGTAAAACATAAAACTATAAAAAAGGAAAAAGGTAGGGATACCTGGGTGGCTCAGTGATTGAGCATCTGCCTTTGGCTCAGGTCATGATCCTGGGATCCAGGGATCAAGTCTCGCATTGGGCTTCCCACAAGGAGCCTGATTCTCCCTCTGCCTGTGTCTCTGCCTCTATCTCGAATAAATATTAAAAAAAAAAAAAAAAGGAAAAAAGTATACTGTAAAAGAGAGTTCTCCTCTGTTTAAAAAAAAAAAAAAGGCACAGAGGCACCATGAGGCCCTTGGTCAGAGGTTTAGTGGTTGAAAGCAGGCATCCTCAGGCCCTTACCTGGGGACAAACACAACTAGCTTCCTGGGCAGTGAATGAAGCAGAAGAAGGGGAAAGCAGCAGGGCCTGCTCATCCCCAGCACCCTCGCCACTGGAGATGAGGCCTGGAGTCCTCTCCTTGCGCTCCTGCTGTGATCTGACTCTACAGATGGTTCATGTCACCATGACCTCCTTTGACTAGGCAGCAGATCTTCATGCCCAGCAGACCACACCAGCCCTGTCGCACCCCCAGCCACCTTGCTCCTTGGCTGTCAGATGGTTACTGATTCACCTGGGGACAGACCTCAGTCCACACATGACAACGGGTAAGATCGAGAAGCATTTCAGTTAAAACATCATTTTCACTTGTGATAAAACAACTAGAAACACAAATCAAACCAATGGCATCAAAACATTCCAGTAATTATTGTATTTTTTATCATTTTGCATAAAAATAAATGCTAATTTCCTTTAGAAATGTCCCTAGTGAAACAGTAAAAATTGTTAATTTTATTAAACATAGATCCTTAAACACAAATCTTTTTTTAAACTTAAATTCAAGTTAGTTAACATATAACATCACTTACATATAACACCCATCATACTCAGGATATGCTCTATTGAGCATACTCAACAGAGCAAGTGCTCTCCTTAATGCCGATCACCAATCCAGTCCATCTCCTACCCACTGCTCTCCATCAACCCTCAGTTTTTTCTCTGTCATTAGAAGTCTCTTATGGTTTGCCACCCCCTCTGTTGTTTTATTTTTCCTTCTTTTCCACTATGTTCATGTTTCATTTCTTAAATATTCATTTTAATATTCTGAATACTGCTGCATATAATGATGGTCTGAGACAAAGCACAATGCAGTTGTTTTGAGTTGTAAGCTGAGTTATAGCCACTATTTCCATGGAGCACAGTTTTTACCTGAAAGAATGAGTGACAATGTTTACTTAAACTTTGTTATTTGGCTGATATTTTCTCAAAAAGATGAAGCAAGACAGTCACTTCAAGGAAAACAATAATATTTGTTGTCAGTGATAAGATTGAGCTTCAAAGTCAATGTTAGAATTTTCAAAAATGCAACCTAAACAGCTTCACAGTACTTAAATTCTTGGTAGTGTTTACTACCAAGATACTAGTGATACTAGTGAATATGAATTTTTTTGATATTATGTAATGAAATATGTCAGTATTTAGAAAAGCTTTATAACTCAACAAAACAATATTCTCCTTATGAGTAATGTGTGATATAACAAAATCATGTGTTGATAAAAGATTCATTCTAAATGTAAACCAGACCAATGGATATTAGACTAACAGTACAGAATGTTCCCTGATGTGGTTTCAGATTCCACTCTGCAACCCACCTTTAAGCAGCTTTCTTTGTCAAGTTTTGGTGAAGTTTCAAAAAAGAATATCCCATAATTATTTGAAAAAACTATTGAATTATTCCCTTTTCCAACTGCATATCCATATAAGGCTGGGTTTTCTCCATGTATTTCAACCCAAACAACAGAATGAATGCAGAAGCAGATATATATAAACTATACAACTGTCAGGGATATTAGAGTTTATATTGATATATTCAACTCCAGTTTGCCTTGTAGGTTCCATATTTGTAACTCCTTTTACCAATAGTAAGACACCCTGCTTTCAATACCTTTCATATATTTACTCATTTGCTCAATCTAGAATATACGGAAAGTGGTACCAGAATTATTTAGTACCAAAGGAAAAGAGTAAACGAACTATATATAGTTCATTATTTGTACGGGAGTATTTTTTAGTTAAATTTACATTAGTAAAATGTACATTTTAATTGCATAACTCAAAAAATTCTGACAAAGGGATATACCAATGTAAATGACACCTCTATCAAGATAGAGAAATTTTCCATCGCCCCAGAAAACTTCATTGTTCTCTGCCCCCGTCAATACCTCCCAGAGGCAACCATTTTTCTAAAATTTTTTGCTATAGATTCATTTTGCCAAACCTAAAACTTCTTGTAAAAGAAACTATATACACCCTGATTTCTCTTGTTTCCAGCTTCTGTGAGATTCATCCATGTGGCTTCTTGTATCCATAGTTCATTCCTTTTTATTGCTGAATAATAAGTATTTCACTGTAAAAATATACCAAAATAGATTGTTCTCTTATTGATGGGCATCAGATATGCTGTTTTCAGCTTTGAGATTTTGTGAATAACGTTGTTTTGATCATTCTTATACAAGTCTTTATGTAGACACATTTTCATTTTTCTTGGATAAATACCTGGAAGTAGAACTACTGGGTCATAGGGTTGGTGTTTGCTTAACTTTATGGAAAGCTATCATATATTTTACCAAATTAGTTTCATTATTTTTGTGCTGCTTGCAGCATTATAAAAGAGTTCTGTATATTACACATCCTTGCCAACATTTGATGTTGTCACACTCTTAAATTTTAGCCATTCTGGTAGGTATCAAGTGATATCTATTTGTGGTTTTAATTTTCATTTTCCTGATAATTAAACATATTGAGCACTTTTTCATGCACTTATTGGCCATTTTTAAATTTTCCTTTGAAGCTCCTTTTCCAATCTTTTGCTTCTTAAAAAAAATGAGTGGAAAAAAATCAGAGAGGGTGACAAACATGAGAGAAAACTCATGGAAGTGAACAAGGGGTAGTGGAAGGGGACAAAACATGAGCGAAAACTCTGGGAAGTGAACAAGGGGTAGTGGAAGGGGACAAAACATGAGCGAAAACTCTGGGAAGTGAACAAGGGGTAATGGAAGGGGAGGTGGGCGGGGGGATGAGGTGACTGGGTGACAGGAACTGAAGGGGGACTTGATGGGATGAGCACTGGGTGTTATACTATATGTTGGCAAATCGAACTTCAATTAAATATATATATATAAATATACATATACATTATATATATATACATATAAAAAGAAAATTGGGTTGTTAAGAGGTAAAGGAGAGTGAGAGGTATAGGCTTCTTGTTATGGAATTAATAAATCATGAGGCTGAAAAGTACAGCATAGGGAATATAGTCAATTGTATTGAAATAGCATCGTGTGGTGACAGATGGTAGTTACATTTGTGGTGAGCATGGCATAACAGAATTGTTAAATAGCTCTGTTGTACACCTGAAATAATGTAACATTGTATGTCAACTATACTTCAATTTAAAAAAGGAACAAAGTAAAATGAAAAGTTGCAAAAAACAAGGCGTTTTTAAATAAAAATATGGCTTTTTTCCCATAATATCCCACTTTTTTTTAAGTATCCCCATCAGAGTTCCTGAGAGATTAACCCTTTAAGAAAAGAAGGTAATAATATATAGACTCTGTAACTCCACCCTCCATTGCACAGTGCCATGTCCTTAGTAGGTGATCAGAAAGGTTTATTGTATTCATTTCACTTGGCAGAACAATTGAAAAAACAATGGGTTGTTTGTCCTTTCATTATTGTCATAAAAGTTTTTAAAAAGATTATGTAGATAAATCATTTGTCAGGTATATGTATTAGGAACATGTTTCCTGGTCATGATTTGTCTGTTTTCTAAACAGATGAGTTGCTTTCTGATGAGTTGAAGTTTTTGAATTTTGAGAAAGTCTAATATACTGATATTTTTCTTTTATGATTATTGCTTTCTATGTCCTAAGATATCTTTACCTCCCTCTAGGTTGTTTTATTCTAAACACTTTATAGCTTTAATGTTTAGTTGTGTGGTCTAGTTTAGTTTCTAAACTTTAATGTTTAGTTTAGTGAAAATGAATTAATTTTCATTTGTGGTATTAGTGAGTTTCATTCTTTTTCTCTATGAGAATGCAGCTCTTTCCAGCATTATCTGTGATGTCTTTCCCTCCACCTCTGAATTGCCTTGGCATGTTTTGGGTCTGTTTCTGGACTCTATTTGGTCCCATTGATCTACATATTTATCTTCATACATCATCAAACTGTCTTTACAATTGTAGCTTTATCGTAACTCTTGAGGTTTTGTAAGATTTCTATTCTCTATTCTTTATCAAGACAATTTTAGATATTGTGGGTCAAATGCATTTTCATTTAATTTTTAGAATCATTTTGTCAGTTTCTACAAAAAGACCTGCTAGAATTTTTTAATAGAATCTTATTGAATCTATAGACCAGTTTTGGAAGAACTGACTTACAATATTGACCTGTTGAATTCACAAACAGTGTATATCTCTTCATTTATTTATGTCTCCTCTAACTTCTCTCAGCCGAGTTTTGCATTTCAGTGTAGAAAGTCTTGACATCTTTTGTCAAACTTATTCCGTATTACTTCATGTTTTTCAAAGCCATTGTAAATTTCTTTCTTTTAATTTTACTTTCCAACTGTTTGCTGCAAATATATAGAAATACAAATGATTTTTTATATATCAACCTGGTAACTTACAGTCTTTCTAAGTGCACTTATTAGTTGTAGAGATTTAGAATTTTCTACACTGACATTCATGTTATCTGCAAATAAAAAAACTGCTGCTTTTACCTTTCTAACTTCTTTCCCTTATTGCACTGGCTCGGATCTCCTATACAACTATTAAGACTGGGGATCCCTGGGTGATGCAGCGGTTTAGCGCCTGCCTTTGGCCCAGGGCACGATCCCGGAGACCCGGGATCAAATCCCACGTCAGGCTCCCCGTGCATGGAGCCTGCTTCTCCCTCTGCCTGTGTCTCTGCCTCTCTCTCTCTGTGTGTGTGTGACTATCATAAATAAATAAAAATTAAAAAAAAAAAAGACTGGCTGTGTGGGGCACCTGGGAAATTCAGTCAGTTGAGCAACTAACTCTTGATCTCAGCTCAAGTCTTGATCTCAGGGTCATCAGGGTCATGAGTTCAAGCCCCATATTAAGCCCACCGAAAAAAAAATAAAATTTTTTATAGAAATTTACTGTATCCAATGAGGAGTTTTTCTTAATTCCAAGATTGCAGGATTTTTTCCTTAAAAAATTGTAATACCTGTTGAATTTAGTCACCTGTTTCTTTCTTTTTTTTCTGTCACTATGGTGAATAATATTGAATGGTTCTTGAATGTTAACCCAACCTTGTGTGTATGGAATATACCCTACTTGGTCATAATTCTTTTTTAAGTGTTGACGGATTCAACTCGTAGTTTGTTATGAATGATTATGCCTGTGTTCATGATGGTTATTGATGGGTAATTTCTTTTTAATAGCCTTCTCTAATTTTGGCTGGCCTTATACGACAAGTTTGGAAGTATTCACATTTTTTTCCTATTTTTAGATTTTGTATAAGGTTAATATTATTCCTTCCTTAAATGTTTGGTAAAATTTTAAGTGAAATCATTTGTGTCTTTCTTTTTAAGTAATGTTTGCACAATGAATACAATTCCCTTAACAGATACAGATTCAGAATAAAATATACTTTTCAGATTTTCTATTTTATCTCATATCTCATTTAGTTGTGTCTTTAAAGAAATGTGTCCATTTCATCTAAATTTCCTAATTTATTATAATGTACATAGTATTTCATTGTTATCCTTTTTATGTCTCCAGAAACTGAGGTCCTCTCCTCTCTTTTATTTCCTCTTTCTCTTCCCCATCAATCTTGCTACATATTTATCAATCTTACCAAGGGACCAAATTTTAGTTTCTATAATTCTCTCTTATTTCTTTTATTTTCTTTTTTACTATTTTATCTCTTTGTAGTTTCCTTCCTTCTACTTATTTTGGTGTTGATTTGTTTATGGCTTATAAAAGATACTCAGGGTGAAAACCTAGATCATTGATTTTAAGCATTTGCTCCTTTCTTACATGCATTTAATACCATAAATTTTACTTAAGCAGTTTTCCTGCATCAACATTTCTGATCTGTTTTCAGTATCTTCAGATATGAAGTGTTTTCTCATTTCCCTGTGATGTCTCATTTGTCCCATCTTGATATGTTATGTCTTATCTTCCAGTTCGGAAGGTTATCTAACTTTACTTGTGATTTCCTCTGATACATTGGTTAGTTACACATGTGTTACATGGTTTCCAAATATTTGAGAATTTTTGATACCTTATTGGTAATGATTGCCAATTCAATCCTATTGTCATAGAACATACTCTGTAGCATTTCAGCATTTTGAGTTTTATGAAGACAGGTCTTGTGACTCAGCATATGGCCTATTCACCAAGAGACAAATGCTCTTTCCGCACTTGAAAAGAATTGATATTCTACAGTTTTTGAGATGAAGTGTTCTGTAAATGACAGCTGAGTAATTTTTGTTGATGCTGTTGTTCAAGTATATATATATATATCCTTACTACTATTTTTTTTAACCTGGTGGCTCTAGCAATTCCTTGAGAACAAGATATTAAACCATCAATTAGGATTGTAGATTTGCCTATATCTCTATATCTTCTTTACTCTTATAGTTTACTTTATGTGTATTGAAGTTATATATTTATACATATTTGTCTTTGTCATGTCTTCTTGGTAAATTGATATTTTTCATCATAATGAAGTGTTCGTCACCAGTAATACATTTTTGGCTTGAAATCTATTTTTTCTGATAGTAATATATCCAACTTCCTTGTGCTTACAATTTGCATGGTATATATTTTTCCACCTTTTTTACTTTCAAGCAGCCTGTGTCTTCATATTTAAAATGAGTGTCTTATAGATAGCATAGGGTTGGGTCTTGCTTTTTTTAACGTAGTGTGACAATATCTGACTTCCAACTGAAATAAATGCTGTAAGTGCTGCTTGAATGTAGGCTATTAGCATGTAATTTAACTATTTATATGTTTGGATCTAATCTTCTCACTGTGGTAAGAAAAGCTTTTGACATTTTACAAATATGAATAATATGCTGTTTTTTTCTTTGTAAGGAACGTTTTATCAGGTTAAAGAAATCTAAATTTTATAAAATCTTAAATTTTTAAAAATTTTTTAAAAATTTTTCTGCATGCATGTATTGAAATATGATCATTTGATTTATTTTTCTCCTTTAATCTGTTGATGTGATGAGTTTTGTAATAGTAAACCATACATCCATTCCTGTGATAAAACCAAGTTTGTCATGATATATTATATAATATGTGTATATCATCAATCTTTGTGGCTGAAATTGCCATATATTTTTCTTTCTTTCCCCTCTTACCACCCTTGCCACACTTTTATACCAAGATTATGTGCCAGCTTCATAACATGAATTGAGGATTGTACCCTCTTATTCTGTACCCTGGATTAGATTTTATAAGACTAGGTTACTTCTTCATTTTTTTGAGGAAACTATGTGGGCTTGGAGGTCCTTTTTTTAGGAGAAAAACATTTGTGTATTGATTTGTTTAACAGTTTTGGAACTATTCATGTTTTCTATTATTTAAAGTCAATTTTGTTGAGTTTTATCTTTCTTTTTAGAATTTGTCCATTTTGTCTGTATTTGACAGTCTTCATAAGTATTCATATTAAAGGTTTATCAATAGTATTATTCTTTTCATAACACTAATGATAGATCCTACCTACCATCTGTTTGCTTTTGTTTTATGCATTTCTGATCTTGATTATTGTCTTCCCTCTAATTTCTTTGTGTTTATTTTGCTGACTTTTTTTAGCTTATTGAAATGGTTGCTTGACTCATGAACATTTGGTCTTTCTTGTTTTCTTATATATACATTGAAAACAACAAGACTCCCTTTTTAAAACATATTTATTTGAGAGAGAAAAAGAGAGAGGATGTGGGGGGAGTGGCAGAGGGAGAAGCAGACTCCCTGCTGAGCAGGGAGCAGATCCCAAAACCCTGGAAACATGTCCTAAGCCTAAGGCAGATGCTTAACTGACTGAGCTACCCAGGCGCCCCAAAGCAACAAAACTCCCTTTAACTATTGCTTTTACTATATCCCACAAATTTTGATATGGAGTTTTTTATTATCATTAAGTTCATAATATTTTATTATTTCAGTTGTGATTTCTTTCACCCTTGGGTCATTACATTTTTCCTAGAGATTGTTTTACTGACTTTATTTTGCTTACATTTTTGAACATTTAACTATGGAAAAATTAAATATCTAAAGTGTACACAGAACAGTATAGTGAATCCCCAAGTACTCACCACCCAGCTTCCATAATTATCAAGTTGTGTCCAGTCTTGTGTTTTCTATGCCTCGCCGACTGCCACCCCAATGTCCTGTATTAATTTCAAGTAAATCTTATGGGTTACTTAGAAATGTGTGTTAAATGTCCTAACTGTATGGGGATTCGCTAGTTATCTGTCTAATTTAATTGTTGTATGTTCAGAGAACATTGTGTGATTTCATCCTTTGAACTTCTTTGTGATTTGCTCTATGTCCTAAAATATGATAAATATTCTGTAAAGATTCCACATTGTATTCTGCAGCTCTTGGGAATATAACCCCATATGTCCTTTAGGTAAACATTGTCAGTAGTATGTTCAGATCTTTATGTGCCTACACTTATTGTGTCTGATTATATCATTATGAAGCAATTTTCTTCATCGCTAGTGAATGCTTTTTATCCCCAAATCTACTCTGTTTGCTATGAACATAGCCATGCTAGTTCTCTGGTGATTGTAATCTACATAGTACACTTCTTACTTTTCCAATTTTTATCCTTTCTGTATCTTTATCTTTTAGATGTCTTTTATAAAGAGCGTATTGTTGAATTCTTACATTCAGTCTGCCAATTTATTGCTTTTAACAGGAGCATCTGGTGTCTTTACATTTAATTTAATTAGTGACACATATAGGTTTAAATCTACCCATCTCATTTGGTACATTCTCCTTGTTTCACATCTGCTCCCCACTTCTTGTTTATTGCCTTCTTTAGATTCTTTTTAAAATCGATTTTCAAAATACATCAAGAGTTCAGCCAATTCTCACCACCCCCACTGCTGCCACCTCACCCAGACCATTCTCCTGCTTCCTCTGGATAAAGCAGTGGCCTCCTGACGTATCTTTCTCCTTTCTCCTTCCTCCCACTTCCCACCTCCCCCCGACCATCTGCTCACTAAGCAGCAGCCAGAGTGAGCCTCTTAGCTTGGAAGCTCCATCATACCTTGCCTCAGCTCCAAAGCCTGTGTCTCGGCTCCTGCTCACACGGTGGAAGCCGTGAGTGGCATAGTGCTCCGGGGGACCCTTATGGCCTGTGAGGCCTGCTCCCCTCACATTACATGGGCCTCAGCTCAGACCACCACCCTCGCTCTGTGTACTCCAGACTCACCTGTCCATCTGCAGTTCCTCTGACAGGGCAGGGCCCCTCCAGCCTCTCTCAGGGGGAACTGTCCTCACCCTGGCCTTGTACCCAGTTCATCTGCTTACCCTTTCCACATCCTTGATCCAGAATCACTTTCTCAGCGAGGTGAGCCATGCCCACTCCATGTAACATGTCCTCATCACACCCTCAGCCCTCCTCCTACCCTTGACCCTGTTCTCGTCTCTGTCCTATCAATTAGTCACCTTCTGCCATCCTATGCAGTGCCCTGATTATGGTGTCATGTGTTTGTTTCTCTGCCTCTCTTAGAAAAGAAACTTCATGAGGGGTTTCTGCCTGCTTCTCAAGTTCCTCAAATAGGGACTGGCTCATGGTACAAACTCAAAGGATATCCATGAACAAACGTAGGAATTGCATGTTTTCCCTTACGGTTGTTTGAAAATCATATACCCTTTTGTTTCTTGCTTTCATTTTTCCATAGAAATGGCAACATGCATATTTGACAAATCAAAGTCTAAAATGAGCTGATATGTTACTGTCTTCCTCCTGGAATTTACAGTGACCTCTGAACACTTGTAATATACTCCATTTAATTTGTTTGGAGGTTTTTGTGTATGTGTTTTGTTTGTTTGAGGAAGGGGTCAGGCATGGGTGAAAATTCAGTTTTATGGGAAACCGAGTCCAGAATTCTAAACGTTAGACTGACAACAGTGAATGACTAAAAGACATTGGACTTCTAATTGTCTTTTTTATGGAAATCAGCCAAGTGCAGGTGTTTGTCAGGTTCCTACTTTGGTTTCAAGAACTTGTCAGTATGATCAAGTTGGTTTCCAAAGACGTGATCCAATATGAGCGGGACGAAAATACCTCACATACTTGTAAAAACAGACATTTAAGGACACCACACTCAGAAGTTCCCCTCTGAAGTCTGGGCTGCTCCTCGGAAATGTGTGTTTTCCAAGTCCCCCACCCAGTGGAAAGTGGTCTGCAGCTTCCTTAGAGACCACTACACAGAGCCTTTGATCAGAGTCAATGTGTCATTTGTGAGAGCATGGTAATAGTATAGGAGTGATTTAAAGGAGCTGTGGAGATATCAATAGAAGTGTAAAACCCATGTCAGAGGAACAATTTGAATAGTCTTAAACCTAGGGAGTCTTCTTGCACTTCCATTTCAAGTCCATTTCCAGACTTTCAGAGCCTAGAGGTATAAGTATGCAGGTGTGCAGCTGCCTGATACCCACAGCATCACACCTGTGTCCTCTCTGGCCCTCTCTGAAGCAGGGTCAGTCCGCATGGTCCACATGCCACCCATTGGCAGCAGTGGTCCTCTGCGTACTGTCCCAGAAAACAAAATTATTTTGTGATTATGCTTTCTGTTTCTTCCTGGATTTCAGGGTTCACATGCTTTATATCACGGACAAAGATGGGCCCCAGGGGGGACATACATGCACTTTGATAACAGCCCCAACCAGCAGGTGGTCGCTGGTCCTTTCCTCCCGGAAAAGCTTGATACTTGCTAGTTTTCCCATCATCCTCTCAGATTGTCGAAGTTGTTGGACTCACTGTGTTGTTCTATAGGAACGTTTCCAGGATTCTCTGAAATTGTGACAGACTGCAGGGCTGGGAGGGGAGAGGGGTGGGCTTGATATCCTCCCTTGCCTCCATTCAGACTGAATGAATGCTCAGGTCTTCATCGTCAACCAAATTCATTTCCCCTCCCCTTTACAATTAGGATGCTAGTTACCAAGATAGGAAATAGTCACAGCAGAGGCCTCTGACCCATGGAATTCAACATTTGCCCCAAGTCCCCAGCCACACCCCTACTGGTTTCTGTGCTTATTTCTAGAGTACCCAGGCTTATCCAAGTCTCCTGAGGCTCAATCTTTATTGGCTCTTAGTTAACCACTTATCCTTTCCTTGAAATTCTTCCCTCCACCCCCTTGGGTTCCCTGGCAAAATGTCACCTTTTACAAAAATTTTCTTGATTAATTTTTGTTACAAAAGCAATGGAAGTTTTTATAGTCAGTGAAAAGATGAAAAAGCATTTTAAAATGTTAATAATATCCCCCAATTTATACTTTCCTTAGCTAATAGATAGTATATAGAAATTACTAGCTGTGCTCATATTTGTAAGTACAGAATAGTCTTTTGTACTTGTTTTTACAACTAGATGTCTATGATTCTATACAATACATGTAACTTCAAAGCTTCCTCTCCTCGGTAAACTGTGCATCAAAGATGTCCTTCCAGATCAACAAATCAAACTGGATTCAATTCTTTAACAGAGGAGCACATCCAGTGTATCCAGTTATTCTTCATTGAGAAGCATTCTGGTTTTCTCCAGTTTTTGCCACTTCAAAAATTCTAACATGATATCACTGAATACTTTCTAATATAGTATTAACTTACTTCTGTAAGAAATATTTCCCAATATGGTATCGCTAAGCTCTTGTATTTTGAATTTGAATCGATATTTTCAGATCACTTTTTCAAAGGAGCTTAAAAAATTCACATTCTCACCAAAAATGCAGAGGTGTGCAGAATTCTGTATAGTCCCTCTGACTCCAGATGTCATCAGTAGGTTTTTTGCCAGTCTGTCTGAAAATTATATTACATTGGCAGTTTTCATTGTTTCTTCATGACCAGTGCTCACGCAAATATCTTTTTATGCATTATTGGCCTTCTGGATTTCATTCCCTGTAAACTGCCTATTCATGACTTTTGTCATTGGGTCGCTGTGTGTCTTTATCTTAACAGTGTATAGCAGTTCTTTATAAGACTTTTAGTGTTTTGTGGTCATATGTTACAACTATTTTACTAAGCCTACTAATGTTCTCTTTATACTGTTTTTTTTCTGCCATATTTTAAAACTTTATCTGGTTAAATATTTTTTTAATTTTTGTCTATTTTCTTTGGATATCTTGCATTGCTTAGGAAGGTCTTCCTCATGCCAAAGTCATACAAAAATTTTCCTGCTTTTTTCTTGTAATATGTTTACATTTAACTGTATAACATTTATATCTTTATATGGAATTTACTTCTGGAGGCATGGAGGTGGGGTGTGAGTATATTTTCTGCCAGCTGGCATTTATTAAATGGACCACTCTTTTCCCTGGGAACCGAAATGCCACTTTGGGCATACATTTTTTTTTTATAATATATTGACTAGCTCATCATTGTGGTGAAGTAAACCCTCCCTTATTGCATTCTTCATTTTTTTTTGTTTGCTATTAGAAACGTGTTAATAAATATAAAGAGTTTAGGACCGTGCCTCTTTTTTGTTTGCTACTAACCTAATTTTACTTAAATATTTTAACAATTATGGAAAATATTGAACATCTGTAAATGTATACAGAATAATATATTAAGCCCCCATGAGCCCATCATTCAGTGTCCATAATTAGCAAGTAGTGGCCAGTCTTGACTTCACACTTCAAAATAGTTATATCCAATTCCCTAAAAGACATTAGAACTCTGATTGATATTGCCTTCCAGTTTTGCATGAGTTTTGAAAGAATTGGCATTTTTATGATGTCATACCCCCTTGCTGAAACACAATTAGCTTTTCCATTTTGGCCCATCTCCACACTCTGTGGCTTTCAGTCTTCTGCTAGATACTCTGGGTCTGAATAGCCTGCTGGTGTCTCCCCTTGTTCTGATTTTGTTTCCTCCACACATGACTGAGACTTGTGCCCTGAGTTCTTTTTCTGAGAGCGCTCAAACAGTATCTTGTCTACAGCTGATTCCCAAGGTGACAGTTCCAGCCATGACTTTTAATTTATTCAGCAGACGTGTGTTGAGCACTTGCTATGCCTGTGTGTTCTGCTTCATGCTGAAAAGATAGCGGTGAAAGGCAGATGCAATGTCTGCTCCCTGGTGAGTCAGTGGTACACTCAGGGTAGAGGGCAAGAGGCTGCTCTGACTTGGTCTATGCAGGCCAGGTGGGCTTCCTGGAAGAAGTAGTATTTAAGTTGAATTCTGAAGAGCTGGTAAGAATGTGCTGGGCAAAGGAGCAAGATGTGAATGTTGGAGGATAAAAGACGATGTGGGTGGGAAGAATATCCTGTTCCCAAAGAACAAGTGGGCCATGATGAGTCTGGGAGGGAGCATCATCAAGTCCCATCCTTTCTGTGCTGGCCTCTGCTCTGAGTCCTTTGTGTTGACCTCATTTCACCCTCACAACAATCCAGAAAGGCAAAATATAAAGAAACTCACACAGGTCTATGCAGCCAGCAGGATCATGAATCAGGTTTGAAACTTGCATTCAAGAGCCCACCATGGCAAGCCAAATGCTGTTGAGGAACCTTTCGCAGGAGACTGAACAGGTTATACTTTCCGTGTTTGTGCTGCTGTGCGAAGAAGCCATTATATTGTGTGTGCCAGCAGTTGCAAGGAGGACATGTGGGCTGCAGTTGGGTAGGGCTTATTGCAACCATAGCAAAACACATAAACTAATATCCAGAGGAAAATGCAGCCATGAAAATGGAATGTAACACTGAGAGTAAGTTTCTGTGAGAAAAAGTGCCAGGAGACAGAGGCAGGAAATGGAAAGAAAGACAAAATGCAGCCATTGGACTAATTCCACCTTTATTAATGCAACATTTTCCCACCATCTTTTATGAAGGACTGTGCTATAGCTGGAAGAGTCACCTTTATAAAATAAACCTGTTGAGAGCATGCTGGTTAGATCTGCTTTAGGAATTTGTGTAGCAACTTTTCCAGGTAAGCAGAGGGCACTTCCCCAAGAATCAACTTTTTGGTTATTTTAGCCATATGTTATGAATAGCTTTCTAAGGTGAATTGTATGCCCCAGTGGCTTATTAAGCTGAAGTTATGCAACTAAATTTATCCCCTCCTTGACATAAGTATGAAGCATGGCCTAATTAAAAGCACATTTAGGGGGAGCGCCAGGGCTGCGGTGAGAGGAGGAGCGCAGGGGCCGGGGCAGGACGATGTGGTGGCCTGGGCGGCGAGCGGGCAGCGGAGCCTTGGCCTATGTGACTGCACGGCGCTGGCGCGGCCTCCATCTGGAGAGGATTCAAGATGACCAACGAGGAACCTCTTCCAAAAAAAGTTCGACTGAGTGAAACAGACATCAAAGTTATGGCACGAGATGAGTTCATTCTAAGGTGGAAACAATATGAAGCGTATGTCCAAGCTTTGGAGGGCAAGTACACAGATCTTAATTCTAATGATGGGTTAAGGGAGTCTGAAGAAAAACTAAAGCAACAAACAAGGGTCTGCTCGCAGGGAAAGCATCCTTGTAATGCGACTAGCAACCAAGGAGCTAGAGGTGCAAGAGTGTTCAACTCAAATCCAGTACCTCAAGCAAGTCCAGCAGCCTAGTGTTGCCCAACTGAGATCAACAATGGTAGACCCAGCGATCAACTTGTTTTTCTTCAAAATGAAAGGTGAACTGGAACAGACTAAAGACAACCTGGAACAAGCCCAAAATGAACTGAGTGCCTGGAAGTTTATGCCTGATAGGTAAACAAATCATACACCCCAGTCAAGACTTCCCTGACAGTCCCACTGCGAGAAAGCTGTGGTGGGACAGCCAAGTACTCGTTTCCACACCAAGACTCGGACTTTTTGAGCCAAAAAAAGCCACATTCTTATACTATCCAGCTTGTAATGGTTAATGTAAAACTTACCAGATGAACCTTGTGTTTTAGCTTTTTTTTCGTCCCCCTCCCCTTGCTTCAGAGGCCTGATGGCATCGGACTCTACCGAAGAAGTGACCACCTCCGAAAAATTCCCCTTCTAGAACATGTAGACACTTGAGAAATGTTTCTGTTTGAAGAAAATAGAGGGAGAAACAGAAATCTTAAGTCTGTGGCACACTGTGTCTTCAGACAGTTTGGAGGAATGAAAACCTAGAGATTTAAAATCATGTATTGAACATGTAAAATTCCAGTAAAATGTAAAAATGAAATATGCATTGCTCTTAACCTTGAGCATAGTGACTTAGAGACACTGTATCTCAGGTTTGCCAATAAGACTGTGGACTTTGTGATTGTTGTTGAACTTCTGAGTCAAAACTCAAATGAGGTGAATTTTGCCTTTAAAGAGTTTATTTGCTAAGAACCAATTTAATAGTCATGAGAGAATCAAATAATAGATGTCAGTATAAGTAGTTCATATATTTAACCATTTAGTTTGGGGCTCTATATTACTTGATTGAGCCTTAAATCAATATGGTTTTAATCAATGGTTTGTTCTTTGAATGGTTGCTAATGCTGTAGATAATCTTACTGAGGACTGTACAAACAAACATAAAGGTGTGGTATCAAACTTCAGGTTGAAACTGTTTGAAGCATTATAAACATTCATTTCACTACTAGATTGTATAAGGATATTGGCTGTGATGAGACTCACTGCGTTATTTTTTTCAGTAGTGAAATTAAATCCCCATTCCATTCAACAGGCACATGTTGAAAAAGTACTGTCGTTGATGTTAATGGGGGAATGTGTTTCCTTCATTGTATTTGGGCCATTTGTATTGCACTCTTGATATTAAATTAAATGTGCCTTGAAAAAAAATAAAAAATAAAAATAAATAAAAATAAATTAAAGCACATTTAACTAGGGGGCAGGATGAGCTATTTCAGCTGTGGCTCCCCCTGGGGCCATTCTGGGCATCTCTCAGACTCCTTTTTCTCACAGTTCTCTCCGGCCCAGGGGCCTGGAGTCCATTTCAACCCCATGCCTGTGTACCAGTCAGGAATGACTTTTCTATAACAGTACAATGTGTCTACACATAAAGAAAATGACCATAGGATATTGGCCATGGAGTGAGAGAGAGCCTAAGAGAATGATCTGTTTTTTGATACAATTTTAATATCAAAGAAGAAATTTCAGGGAAGATAGGAGGAGAGAGCCTGCCCTTCCCTGTGCTTTCCCTGGCCTGGTTCACCTCCTCATCTCTGGGATTCTGCTCCCCCCAAAACTAGAGCATGTTCAAGAAAGGGTTACAGGAGGGGAAATGTCTGTGTCTATATGATTATGTGCTTATGTATTTTTTCATTGGGAATAATTTATCTTACTCTTCCTTAAATAGATTTTGTTGTTTAGGGCAGATTTAGGTACATAGCAAAATTGAGAACAAAGTATAGATGGTTCTTGCACCCTCTGCCCTCTCCCACACACATAGCATCCTGCATTATCAACATCCCCCACCAGATTGGTGCATTTGTTACAATTATGAACCTTTGTTGTCACATCATAATCTATCATTTACATTAGAGTTCACTCTTGGTGTTGCTGTTCATTCTACGCATTTGAACAAATGTGTAATGATATGTATCCACCATTATGGTATCAATCGTAAAAATCCTCTGAGCTCTGTGTGTTGATCCTTTCTCCCCCAGCCCTACTCCTGGCAACTGATCTTTTTACTGTCTCCATAGTTTTGGCTTTTCCAGAATGCTGCATAGTTAGAAGCATACAGTGTGTAGCCTTTTCAGATTGGCTTCTTTTACTTAGCAATATGCATTTAAAGTTTTCTCCATGTCTTTTAGTAGTTTTATAGCTCATTTCTTTTTAGCTCTGAATAATATTCCATTGTCTAAATGCACCACAGTTTATTTATCCATTCACCTACTGAAGGCTGTCTTGGTTGCTTCCAAGTTTTGTCAGTTATGAATAAACTGCTATAAACATCTCTGCTTATCTTGCTTCTTTAAAATGCAAAATCAGAACACATCCCCAACTTCTGAATATGGAAAAACTCTGTAGATGTAATGTAAAAATGTAAAAAGGGATCTCCCTCGGAAAAGGATAAAAAGGGTGTGTGATCTAACTGCATTTGGCTAAAACATCAAATAGTAATGACATTTTTAAAAAGATTTATTTATTTATTTATTTATTTATTTATTTATTTATTTATTTATTTAAAAGAGAGGACAGCGGGAGTAGGGCAGAGGGAGAGAGAGAATCCTCAAGTAGACTCTTTAGTAAGCACAGAGCCTGATACAGGGCTCAATCCCAGGACCCTGAGATCATGACCCTGAGCTAAAATCAAGAGCCAGTCACTAAACTTAGCTCAAAAAGGAAAATCATTAAAGGGCCACACTCAGTAAGCACCTATCCTAATTTGCTGTTCTGAGTACTCAGTGAACTCCCTTCTAGGTGTCCCTCAAATAGTAATGATATTTAAACTGTTAAGTTGATTTCTGGGGCTTGCATCATAGCTTGACCAAATGATGCCACATTATGCTATTCCAATAGCTTGATGTCACACACCTGCTTAAAACCTTAGGTTGTAGAGAAAATTTCAACCATTGGGGAAAAAGGGAATCCTAGATCTGTCCTAAGCATATTTTATATTTATATTTATGTATTTTATTTTTTCCTTTGACACTTCAGCAGCTTTGATCAAGGAGCCTCTTAATTCTTGTCCAGTGCAGAAAACATCACAGGACAGAGCTTGAACAACATGTGAGCATCTCTACCCCTTCCTTCATCCCACTATCACCATCCTCCCCACAGACCCTGTGAGGCCCACTGTCTGCCTACCACTGCTTGAGTGCTATGTGATGACAGCAGTTTTGTGACACACTGCCATGTGGGAGATGACACCAAGTTTTAGTGTTTTTATTTTTTTTATTTATTTTTTTAATAAATTAATTTTTTATTGGTGTGCAATTTACCAACATACAGAATAACACCCAGTGCTCATCCCGTCAAGTGTCCCCCTCAGTGCCCGTCACCCATTCACCCCCACCCCCCGCCCTCCTCCCCTTCCACCACCCCTAGTTCGTTTCTCAGAGTTAGGAGTCTTTATGTTCTGTCTCCCTTTCTGATATTTCCCACACATTTCTTCTCCCTTCCCTTCTATTCCCTTTCACTATTATTTATATTCCCCAAATGAATGAGAACATACACTGTCCTTCTCCGATTGACTTACTTCACTCAGCATAATATCCTCCAGTTCCATCCACGACGAAGCAAATGGTGGGTATTTGTCGTTTCTAATGGCTGAGTAATATTCCATTGTATGCATAAACCACATCTTCTTTATCCATTCATCTTTTGATGGACACCGAGGCTCCTTCCACAGTTTGGCTATTGTGGACATTGCTGCTAGAAACATCGGGGTGCAGGTGTCCCGGCATATCAGATAAAGGGCTAGTTTCCAAAATCTATAAAGAACTTATTAAACTCAACACCAAAGAAACAAACAATCCAATCATGAAATGGGCAAAAGACATGAAGAGAAATCTCACAGAGGAAGACATAGACATGGCCAACATGCACATGAGAAAATGCTCTGCATCACTTGCCATCAGGGAAATACAAATCAAAACCACAATGAGATACCACCTCACACCAGTGAGAATGGGGAAAATTAACAAGGCAGGAAACAACAAATGTTGGAGAGGATGCGGAGAAAAGGGAACCCTCTTACACTGTTGGTGGGGATGTGAACTGGTGCAGCCACTCTGGAAAACCGTGTGGAGGTTCCTCAAAGAGTTAAAAATAGACCTGCCCTATGACCCAGCAATTGCACTGTTAGGGATTTACCCAAAGATTCAGATGTGACACCAAGTTTTAGAAAGCCTAAGAATCCTGCCCTAGGTCACACAGTTAAGAAACTGCAGCATTGGGGTTGAGTCCAGGTCACCTCCTCCAAACCTGATCTGTACTGCCCCTTTGCAAGAGTTGTGCTTGACTCTACGCTATCTAGTGTGTTTGCTGCAGTATATGGTCCAGAACATAAAATTCCCTAATGGATGACTACAAAATGAGCTGAATTTGAATTGCTATGGTTGCTGGAAGGTAGACATTTCAGAGCCAAATACGCACAGGGTTTTTAAGCCTGGAAATGGACAGATGAACTCTCACAAATAAGACCTGGTAGAGATCCACAGTAAGGCAGTGAGACAAGGAAAAGAGCCAGCATTAAAGGCAATAGATGGCAGGTACTCCAGAGAAGGAAAGAGAGTAAAATACCATACAGGGAGGCAAGAACGGTAAGGATGAAGGATTATATTGCACAGTCCAAGCTTCTATAACAAAACACCACAGACCAGGTGTTTAAAAATTAGAAATTTGTTTTACAGTTTTGGAGACTGGGAGTTTGAGATCAGGGTGCATGGTCAGGTTCTGGTGAGAGTTAATTTCCTGGTTTGGAGATTCCACCTTCTTGCTGTGTCCTCTTATGGTGGACAGAGCTCATGAGGCCCCTGCCTCCTAAGATCATGAGGCCATTAGGATATCAACATGTGAATTTTGGGAGGACACAAAGATTTAGCCCAAGCAGAGATTGTTAGTATTATGGGGGAGTAAAGGAAAAATAAAGCATACATGAGACCTGGTGAAAGAAGTAAGGGTGGAAGACAACCAGCAGAGGGCTGAGGAATGTGCGAAGAAAGGGGGAAGGAATATAGAGCAGATGTAGATGGAAGGCTGTAACTGGAAGCATGGTTTATAAGAGCTGTGCTTCTAGGAGGGTGCTCAGGATCACAATCCTGGGGGAAGCAGATGAGCAGGCTTCTATCAGGAATGTGAGCAAGATAAGATTAAGGGTACAGAAAATGGGAGGTTAAAGTCTGAAAGTGGAGAATGAAAATAAGACCCAATTTTAGCTGCACTTATTTTTGTTTGCTTGCTTCTCCAGGTGCCACATGGAATGTTCTTGGAGGTAAACTAGGTGTCGGATCTGTTACATTATTTTAGCTTGAAAAAGGAAAATCATTAAAGGGCCACACTCAGTAAGCACCTATCCTAACCCACTGTTCTGAACACTCAATGAACTGCCTTCCTGGGTAGTCTGAATCCAAGCTTCTCTGTCACATGACTCACAGTGCTTATAACCAATTGTTGCTGACTTCAGTGAGTTATCTCCTCTTTCTCTTGACAGTCAATGTCAGAGCTGTGACATAAGCCAGGCCCAGCAGTCCATATGTCTTGCTGAACTAAGGGCCATCAAGGCTACAAAGTTCAGTTATCTATTTATGTGATAAACAGATATGTTAGTGCTTACTTGGCATTTTTTAGGTGTCTCTGTGCTAGGCATTGTGCCAGCTGCAGGATTCCCAATGGAGATTAACAGACGTGGCCCAACTCTTCCAGGAGCTTCCAGTGAAATGAAGTATAAAGATACTAACACACACATACATGCACCTTGTTGCAATTAATGTGAAGCACAGTAAAGAGAAAAGTATGTTCTATGAGAAAAAACACATGGGACTTAATTTAGGTAATTGTCAGGGGAAATCTTTTAGCTAGTGACATAGGACCTGAAGAATGTGTATGAGTCAGTACAGGAAGGCTGGCAAGCAAGGAGGAAGAGTACTCAGAGAGGTTGAGTTCCTCAGGAGGAAGAGTATTCAGAGAAAAGAAAGGTGGGGGTGGGGAGAAACATAATGGATGAAGGACAGTAGTGTAGAATGAGATGGAGAGGGAGGCAGGGCTAGAACACAAGTGGACCTAGGTTATGGAGGGGAGCTTCTGTTTTTATTTTACAGGTAAAATTCTACTTTGGAATTTAAGGTGAGGGAAATGCATGATCCAATTTAAAAGATCATGAAGGTTGCTATGTAGAGAATGGATTGGGGTGGGAAGTAAGAGCAGAAGCAGGAGATCATCCCAGCTGTTCTGTGCTGGGTCCCTGGGGCAGATGGGTAGAAATTAAGAAGGAAATAAGCAGATGGATTTAAGGTCATTTGAAGGTAGAAATCCCATCATTAAATTGTAGACTTTACATGAGTTATGGATTAACAACTTCACTGATTGTGGAGAAAGAGGACCAAGAATGCTTCCAGCATCCTGGCTTGATCAACTTAAATAGACGGGGAAAACCCTTCACAAATGGGGGGAAAATGGAGGAGAGGCCAATCCAATGAGGAGAGTGGAATGTGTTTATGGTCTCATTATGTTTGAGGTAACTGAGATATATTCAAGTGAGATGTCACATAGGTGGTCAGATCCACAAGACTGAAGTGAAATTCAGAAGATAGTTCAGGGCTGGAAATATAAATTTGGGGATTGTTGGCATTTGGATGGTATTTCAAGACATGGGTGCTGACAACATCTATGGAGAAAGTGTGAGCAAGAGCTCAGAGTGGGGCTCCAAGGAATGTGTCATTTACAGGTCAGAGATCTGTGGAAGAGCCAGCAAAGATCGAGAAGGGGAGGCTGAGAATTATTAGGAAATCAAAAGAGCTAGTGTTATGGAGACAATAAGGGAGAATATTCAAGGAAAGTTTCATCAAAGGTATTGAGCACTACACACAGATCTGATAAAATGAGGAATGAAAAGCCCATGGGATTAGAAATGTGCCCAACCTGTGGGTCTTAGCAAGAACAGTCTTGGAGGAATGGTCCTAACTGAAGCCACTTGGCATCAGATTGGGAAATGAATGAGAGATATAAGATCTATATTGAATGGAAGGTCTGCAACCAAGGCAAGTGGAAAAAAAGAATAAGGAGGGTAGATTATCTAGTAGTTATCAAAGTTTCAAATTAATAGTGACTATAAGTATATGGTATTCATGTGTGGGACAGGCACCACAGAACTGGAGAGCCTAAAAATGGACTTATGTGTATGCAGGAGCTTACAAAACAGAAGCAGCCCTACAGAGCAGATGGAGTTCTCTTGTGGGAGTATGGGAAAAGTAGAAATATGAGGGTGGGGTGGAGGGATGAACCCACCAAGAGTATGGAATACCTTAATGGGAGATTATAGATGATCAAGATATTGTGCTAAAGGTGAGGAAATGATGGACTTCAGACCTAATAGGGAAGCAGGCAAGCACTTGGAGCTAGCATGGTATTCCTGGAGGCTGCCCAAGATGGCATGGCCCTGACACACAGCCTCCCATCTCCATGACAGTTGACCTCACCATTCTGATTACGAGTCAAAATAAGCTTGATGGGCAAGTGGAGATTTCAGACCTTTCCCATGCCTCTTGATATAATGTACTGAGGCAGGCAAGTGTGTTTTTCTGTGTCTGTTGCCATTTTTTATCTTGGATTTAGGCAGTTTTTCCCAGAAAATGGTTCCCACTGCAAAGTGTTAACAAAGAGAGCCTTGACCTGCCACCATCAGCTCTCACATTCATATCTCCTCCATATTTGCTCTTGGCTGGTGGGTACCATGACTCATTGCAACTACTGGGACTGCCAGTGATGTTTCCTGGTAACTTAGGGGTCTTCCATGAGCAGTGCCCTCAAGAGCATATTCCTTGATGGATATATGTCTTAGGAAAGTGGCTGGTTTCAGTTTTCACTTGCTTCCCAACTGTGATTGTTGAAGAAGGTTAATAATAATGTACGATAACATCGTTTTCAATTTTTGCATTTTCTGTTTAATATAATCTACCTTTATTTTTTCCTTCTTTCCTTTTTTTCTAATTACACTGTACAGGTTATTATTTTTGATTATTACATTTGTTCTAGTCTTGCTACTTATGTAAGGAAAGAAAATATAAACACTTTTTTTCAGTGTGTGTGTGTGTGTGTGTGTGTGTGTGTGTGTGTTGACTTTTTCAAAGGTCTTTTTTATATTAGGCAATATTGGTCCATTTAAGAGTAAAATTCAGGAGACAAGGACAATGCTTTTTTTCAGTTTTAAGAATCCAGGCTAATGCAAGCACCATGCAGGAGTGAAGTATGGTGTCCTGGAGAGGTGTTAAATTGGAGAATTTTAAATTTGGAAGACACTGGTGCACAAATGATATTTCAGGAGACAAGATTACCAAGGAGAAGAGTGTGGATAGAGAAGAAAAAGGAGCTCAAGATGGAAAAAAAAAAGTTTCTAGCCCAAGGGGTGTGGACTGAACTAAATGAGATTATAAATCTGAAAATCATCAGTATAGAGATACTTGAAGCCCTGGAAATGAATGGAAATACTTAGTATATCAATTAACTAAGTTAGGTACAGTAACAAACAGCCCCCAAATCTCAGAGGCTTTACCCACAGAGGTTTATTTTCAAGCTTACTGCAATGTCACTCTCATGCAGGCTGACAAACCAGCTGCCATCTGGAATGTCACCAGACTTGGTGGAAGGGAGGAAGGGAAGGACTACAGAATTGAGGCCCAGCAATGATATGTATTGATTCAGAATTACATACATCACCTCACCTCAAGTTTCACTGGCCAAGGAAGTTTTATATATATATCTTCCATGAATAGCCTTAGGGAAGCCAGGAAATACAATTCTTCTGAGTGCCCAGAAGCAGAAGAAACTCAGATATTAGTGAACAGTTTTTTTTTTTATTGGAATTCAATTTGCCAACATACAGCATGTCACCCAGTGCTTATCCCGTCAAGTGCCCCCCTCAGTGCCCGTCACCCAGTCACCCCAACCCCCCGCCCACCTCCCTTTCCACTATCCCTTATTCATTTCCCAGAGTTAGGAGTCTTTCATGTTCTGTCATCCACACTGATATTTTCACTCATTTTCTCTCCTTTCCCCTTTATTCCCTATTAGTGAACAGTTTTAATGTCCACCGCAGCCACCTTTCTGGTCACCAAATATTTAATTCAGTTTTTTCACACAAATATCAAATGTAGTTGCACCCATGAGAGACAACTCTAATGTCTCATTAACTTCAAAGTCAGGGGTTTTTGTTTTTAATTTTTGCGTTTGCATAATTCATTAATGTAAAATACGTATAATTTTTCAGCGTCACAAACAGAAATCTACATGATGTCCATCCAGTAGTTGCTTTGTAAGATCCAGATACTGCTTCTCTTACTCTGAAGACCTGTGAACTAAAAAGACAAATTAGCTGGCACCCTGCAACCCCTACACACACACACAATCACATAACTGCACATAATACACACACATACAACCACATGTATCACATTAAACCACGTACATACACACACCTCCCCACACTCCTCATGCATAGTGGTGGAAGAGAAGAGCAACCACTGTGAGCACTCCTAAAATGAGGGGAAGATGGCAGTCACTGGCCATAGAAATTCTAGATTTCCACTGGGCACAGGCTGTGAAGACCCCTTACCTGGTCCCAGTGCTTCCCAGTTATGCCATCTCCTATTCTCCTGGTGTTCGCTCCTCCTTTTTTTAAGAAGACAACATTGAAAATTATGGCCTCCTTGGGGTTGGCAGCTGTGTATGGATTAGCCTTAGAACAACCATAATCCATAGAATATTTCTTCAGGGAAAGTCAGTCACTCCATTCCCTTTGGTCTTATGACCAAGGATGGTCGATGTTGCCATCCGTGTCCCTGTCTTATGACTGTAGAAGATACTATCTTAGGTGTTCACAGGTAACCACCTACCTTAGCTTCTACATGAGTTCTCATTCTGTGAGCAACAGAAACTGAATCTCAGTTCCTTGAAGCCCTCATCTGCCCCATTAAACTCCTACCACCCACTCTTTGTTTTAGGATTGCATCAAAAGCATATTTAGCATATTTAGTATATGATAACTGTGGTATTTTAAATCAGTGATGAAAAGGTCGACCATGTAGCTACATGTAGTAATACTTAGTTACCCATATGGAAGCAATTCACAACCTAAATCTCTTATACCTACAAATGTTCATTCCAGATGTATTAAGGTATGAGCATTTGGGAGGGAAACACTGCAAGAACAATTAAAAAGAAATCTCAGAGAATAGCCCTTATATTGGGGGAAGGGCTTTCTAAGCAAGCCACAAAATTTACAAATATAGAAGAGAAACAATGTGGATTTTATTTAATTAAATTTTCTACTTTCATGGGTGAAAGTGATCATAAAAAGAGGAAAAGATAAGCAACCAATGATGAGAAATTAATTTAAAATTTACTAATTTTTATTAATTTTTTATTATTTTATTATTTTGATATTTTTATTATATATTTGTTTATTTAAAATAAAAATTTAATATCCATAATACACAAAGAGTGCCTCAAATCAATAAGAAAAATAAATCAGTAAAAGATATATATAGGCAGTTCACAGAAGAAATAAAAATGGCCTGTGAACAAGTGAAAAGTGTATCAATCTGTGAGTAATCAGAAAAGTGAAATTAAAAAAAAAACTTGGAGGTACCACATTTCATTCACATAGTTGGCAAATATCTAAAAGATTGAAGATGCCCAGTCTTGACAAGGGTGTGGGAGACAGACACTCACATTGTTCGTGGGTGGTGGTATATAAGTTGGCATATGATTTTTTTTTAATTTTAGTGAAATTTACCTTTTCCAGTTTTTTTGAGGTATAATTGACATATAACATTGTATAAAGCATTTGCTGTATGTATATATTGTGAAATGATGACCATAGTAAATTTAATTAACACCCATCACCTCACACAGTTAAATATTCTTTTTCCATGTGATTCACAAAGGACTATGTGCAAGTGTCTATCTAATTTAACCTCTAATTCCATTTTAACAACCACGTCTACTTTAAGGAATCTTTCCTACAGCCATTTCTGCCTATGCAGGCCAAGATACCCGAACAGGGGTCCCTGTTTCACTCTTGTTTTATAATAAGACAAAGCCCAAGGCAAGGCAAGAGCTCAGTGAATCAGGTACATTTACACAGTGGAAAGTTATGTGGCCAGCGGGTAGGAAACGAAGTAGCTCTGTCTGCTGGCATAGGAAAACAGCCATGGTTATGAGAAACAAGCCACCCAAGACTATATAACATGATCTTAATTATATTCTTGATATGTTAATTATATGCTTGTAAAGGAAAGACCCAGAAGGACGTAGGACCCAGATTTCTTTCTGCAAGGCTGATCACTTAGCTGAAGTTCCCAGCCACCCCGCCATGATGTCATACAAGTGAAGGGCGGAGTGTAGATTCAGGTGGTGGTCAGTTGTGTCCTCAGTCACACTGGTACTGCCATCAAAGGTAAATTGTGCTGTGCAGGCCAACCTGAGGGATCTGAGAGGAGAAGGCAGCTGACCTGGCCTCCTGGCCTCCCCCAGCTGCTCCAGCCTCTGATGCTTTGGTCATCTTGGCCTCCTGGTCCTTGCTTCCTTGCCTGCTTCCCCCCCTCACCGGCCTGCCTTCCATGGTTAGATTCACTGTCCCATTAAGATAAGCCAGCTCCCTCCTTTAGCAGCACTAAAGAACTTCTCAGGGACAATGACAGGCAGCATCTTTTCCTTCTCTCTTCTCATCTATGCTGCTGTCAAGGAGAGCTAGGGGCTGGGGTCACAGCTGCCAGGACAGTCAGATCAGAAATCCAGAGCATCATAAACAACAGCCAGCTAAAGCCCTGGATCCTTCGTGTGTGGTCCTGTCCCTAGGATATAATTTTATGTTTCCTGGACCTGTTTTGTCATCAGTAAGGTCAGGAGTGGACAAGGTGGAACTGGGGTCCTTTTAACCTGACCATCCTGTAGCCCCCACATGGCTCCTCAGCAGCCCAACACCCACCACTGCTGGATGACTTTGCATGGGCTCCGTAGAGGTTTCCTCTACCATCAGGGGTGGCTTAGGAACATTTTTACTTTGTGCCTTCACATAGTTTTTTACACACATAATTGTGTGTGTGTAATTTAGGTGATTAAATAAAAATTAACCACAAGGAATAGTAACAAATTTGTTCCCTATAGTATGTCTGGGCTAAATGCCCAGAGTCCATGCAAGGAAGGATGAGGTTTCACCCTCAGGTTGAGGCCAGCCATTTTGCTCTGCCAACTGTTTACACACCCAGATCCTAATCTCTTCTTCTTCAATTATGTATTCATTCACTCAGTTAGTCAACATATTTTTATTGAGCATATACTTCAAGTCACATGTGAGGAATCTGATGAGAGATACACCAGCCATGACCTGAGGTTTGATGTGGAGGCTGATGTGCAGAGCATTTGCCTTTACTTCTGTATCACAGGCAAGCTGTGTACAACAGCTGTTGCTTGGCTTCTCTGTGGGAGAGTCACATGATTTTTTCAATATCCTTCATTAATTTAATATAAAATTTAGCTTTATGGGCAGAAAAAGGAAACCAAATAATGGTCACATTGATTTATAAATCATTACCTTACTTTGTGTTAGACAAAATTCTTAGTGTCTTTCACAAATAATGAGGGAGAAAATGAGTAGTAAGGTTTTTTTTACTTGATTTTCAACTTTTGTTATTGAGAAACTCTTTCAGAGGCTAACTGTGGGTGAAGATTGTGCCCTGAGGAAGGAGAGCACAAATGGAATATTGATATAGAAAAGAATAGGAACATGAAAGTGGAGGAAATTACCTGTGGCCACTTATTTTGACAATATAGGACAAATGTGGCTGCCCAAAGGCTCTGTGCTCTTACAAAGTTAACATTTGAAACAGCATTGACTTTGCCTTCACTTAAACTTAAGGATATTCTAATACTTTCTCCCCCCATTGTAAAAACATCTACTAAAACAGTCTAATGCTATACTGTTACACCCTGATTATCTCAAGATACAGAAATGGTGACTATTGGATGTGACACAGAAGGAAGTTACTGAAACAGTCTGTAAAACATGGGTGAATCATGCAACACCTGTCTGGTAGTGTCTTGTGAGTAACTTTAAACTCCTCCACAATCTTTCTCTTTTTAGAATATTTTAATTATTTATCATTAATATGAACATATACGTTACCATTAGGCCTTTACAGGGATCAGCCACAAACTCTGCATACAAAATGTATTAGTATTTAAGGTCAAATTAAAAAAAAAAAAGGACAATTGGGTCTGTCTGATTGTCTCTAACAGGATGCTATTGGATTTCTTTTGCTTAGAGATGAGCAGTACCTTGACAGATTTTCAACCTGATTTTAGAGTGAAGAGCAGCCTAAGTCTACTTATTTTTCCTCTTAGATAGAAATCACAGCATAGATTTCCCACAGAATGCTACACTAGATATCCTGAAAACTCTTTCTCTAACTAGAAAAGCAGAAAGAAGTTAGAAACATCTTTGCAGATATAGAACGCAATGCATTTCAATTTAATTTTTTAAATATGTATTATATGCCTATTTTGGGCCAGGGACTGTACATTTATTAGTGTATAGACCAACAGAACTCCATGTCCTCATGGAAATTATGTTCTAATGGGGAAAAAGGACAAAAAATACATGTGTGTAATGTATAAATTGTGAGTGATCAATGCAGAGAACAGAGATATGAAGCAGTGAAGACCCCACAGGGGGCAATTAGCATTTAGACAAAAGGGTCTAGGGAGCCCTCCCCAGGAGGTGATTGTAAGGAGGATCTGGAGCAAGAGATGAGGGAGATGGGGGCAGGAGAGGGATGTCTGTCCCAGGAAGAAGAAACATCCAGGACGAGTATGGCTGGTGGGGAGAGATGAGGAGAAAGCAGATGGGATCAGAGGGGAATCAAGCACAATGTCATCAGAAGCATTATCGGGCCTTACTTACAGGACTTCGGCTTTTTCTCTAAGTAAGATGGGACATCATTGGAGGGTCTTAAGCAGGGGGACTTGATCCAACTTGTAGTTATCAAAGTCCCTGTGGCTGCTGTTTTGAAACTAGAAGTCAGCCTTTCTGAGCAGGGAGACTAGGGAGAAGATGGTTGCAATAAATAATGTAGATGAGCAAAAATGAGGATAGAGGCAGGGGGATCGATGAGAAGAAGGCAAATCAGTGTTCAAATTGTTTTTAGAACCCAACAGGACTTGTCAGATGGCCAGATGTGGAGTGGGAAAGAAAAAATTCACACTGACTCCTACAGTTTTTGGCCAAAAGAAAGGGAAACCTGGGGTTGCCCTGAACAGAGACAGGACAGAGACAGGAAGATTCCAGGAGGGTTGATTTGGAAAGATATCAGACTCTCTGAAGCTGAGTGTAGGATGTGTTTCTTTGAAATGTATGTTACTCATCCAAGTTATTAAGGAAGGGAAAATCCTGGGACCAAAACTGAAGAAGAAATTTAAAACATCATGCCCCAAGTCTCAGCATATGAAGTAATGAATGCAAATCATAGAGAGAGACTAATCTGGCTTTCTAAGTAACTTCAAATGACAGGAAAAAATTTAGCAAGGATATGGAAGATTTCAACAACAAAGTTATGAGACTTAATCTAATATACAGAACCCTGTAGAATTACAGGTTGTGTAGAATAAAAGGATTTCCACTATTGTTTTGTTTTGCCCTAGTCACTTAGCAGACATTTATTTATTGAGCTCCTCATATGGACCAGTTAGGTTCTTCACAGAGGTAAGAAAGAAATTTAAGTCACAAACCCCACTGCTTAAGCCTACACAAGTGGGCAGGTAGCGAGATCAAAGAGAAGAATGGAGATATTGAAGTCATAGCAAGATTTGAGAAGGGAGGGTAAGAGAAGTTGGGGAAACTGGCTAATAGGAATTATCCAGCAAAGAAATAGGACCATGAGAAGAGAGTCAAAGAAGCATACTGTGTTCATGTAACTGAAGCTTCAGGAAAAAACATATCGTGGACACTGTGACAGTTTGAGCCTCAAACTAATTATAATAGCAATAGGTTACTCCTTATTAAATAGGTAAGGATTCTTAGTAAAGAAAAATGCTTATGTCTATACTAATATAAATAAATGAGTAAATAGGAAGGGGGTAAGGAAAAGCTTTCTCTTATAGTAGAATACCAGTTAATAAGTGTAGAAGAAAGAAAGGAACTAGGAATCACTATTTGACAACCAGCAAAGTTTTAATTGTTGTAGGCAAAAATATCACTGAATGCTAAACCAGTGGGGGCAAATTCAATGAGATGTAGAGTATTTACAGTGTCTCCATGCAAGCTAATATTAATTACAAATGAAGATATAGTAAC
The DNA here is from genome assembly GCF_905146905.1 of Nyctereutes procyonoides. Lineage (NCBI taxonomy): Eukaryota > Metazoa > Chordata > Mammalia > Carnivora > Canidae > Nyctereutes > Nyctereutes procyonoides. The sequence goes on along the minus strand of NW_026575047.1, from coordinate 54,801,151 downwards.
ATTATAGGGGAGGAACCAGATAGGCATCCTTTTATGTGAGAGTCCAAAATTGGCATCATGAGTGATGAGCCCAAATAGAGCCCAGCAGACGTCAGGTGTCTCCTGGTGCTTGGGCACACTGGGAGCAGAGCATCACTTCTGTCCTATTCCTGCCAGAAATGTACAATGACTCTAATCATCAGTCATCACAGGACAGATCCAAATGGAGGGACATTCCATACCTAAGTAGGATGTCAAGGTCATGAAATGAAAAGCTGAGAAACTGTTTCAGATTTTTATTATTTTTAAACTTATTTTTTAAGATTTTATTTATTCATGAGAGACACAGAGAGAAAGAGAGACAGAGACACAGGCAGAGGGAGAAGCAGGCTTCATGCAAGGAGCCTGATGTGGGACTCGATGTTTCAGATTTTTAAAAACTAGGTTAAACACATACACATGAAATAAATGTGAGATCCTAGACCAGAAAACAAGTGTTTTGCAACAAAGGACATTGTTGCAACAGTGGGTGAAACTTCAGTAGGGTCTTTAGGTTAGATTCATATGTAGAAGAGATGATAAAATAAATGTAACACTTTAACATTTGGAGTGTTTAGCTGTATTGAGGTAAGTGGGAATTCTTTGTACTATTTTTGCAACTTTTTTGTATGTCTGGATTATTTCAAATGTAAAAAAAAACTTAAATGAAGTAGAGAACATTAAATCAAAGAAGGCCATTTGCACCCATCACACTGACTTATTTTGCCATCTTCAAAGTTCATAGTTCATGTGAAATGGTGTAGGCACCTGGCGGCCTTCAGAGGGAAGTAACCTGATTAGATTTCTCTGTGTCCATATGTACAGATTTTACAAAGTGCATCACAGGCAACATGCCATTTGGAAACATCTTCATTTTTTAGATAACTTATAATGTCTGAAAATGTTCCACTGAACTCAGTAGACCAGATTCCCTAACAATGTTCCTCTTTGCTGGGTACTCATGTTGCTTCCTGTGTGTCCTTGAGATGCAGTGGTGAAGGTCTTTGAGCACCATCAGAGCGAACCTCCTTTCTTTCCTGTAGGACATTCTCATGGCATTCTTGCTGGTCCCAGTGTATGCATTTTGCTGGTCTTTGCTCCTTTCTGCCCTGCTTCTTTCTGTGAGGGTTGTTCCCATTCACATTTCATGCACAATTGTATAGTCCATTTTCTTTGATTGCCAGTGCATCTCAACAATGTAATATTTCAGACCACAGAGTGAAGGTGTTAATACAAACTGCATTATTGAAATAATTAAGCAGTAATTTTTTAAAGATTTATTTATTTACTTGAGAGGGAGAGACAGAGAGAGATACAGAGAGAGCACACAGTGGGAGAGGCAGAGGGAAGGGAGACAAGTAGACTCCTCACTGAGTGGGAAGCCTGACACAGGGCTGAATCCAAGAACCTTGAGATCATGACCTGAGCAAAAATCAAGAGTTGGACACTTAACCAACTGTGCCACCAATCACCCCCAATTAAGCGATATTTTTTTAATTAGGTCAGAATAGTTACCAGTAAACCTTTTTTTTTTTTTTTAAGATTCCACCTATTTCAGAGACAGCATAAAAGCAAGAGAGCATGAGTAGAGGGAGGGGCAGAGGGAGAGGGAGAAGCAGACTCCCCGCCGAGCAGGAAGCCCCACAAGGGGGGCTCAATCCCAGGACCCCAAGATCATGACTAGAGCCAAAGGTAGACACTTAACCCACTGAGCCACCCACATGCCCTACCAGTAAACCTTTTTAAATGCTTTTCCTTGGGTTGTTTCTTGGGTTTCTGATGAGGGAAAAAAAAAAAGAAAGAAAGAAAAGAAAAATGATTGGTTTCATTTTCATAACATTTTTTACAATTATATAACTTCCTTACAAACCAGTATGCACTGCAGTAGTGTGTTTGTCTCACTCCATCACTAAAATGGGGCAGTGTCTTATCTCAGTGCCCCCTCAGTACATAGCACACTGTCGAGCCAGAAAGAGCTCAGTGCAGTTTTGTTGAAATGGCAATGAACTCTTCGAGAAAGGCTCACTTTGGAGTTCAAGAGGCAATACTCAGGTGTAAATCAGAGGAATACATTGAATGGGTAGTTGCCTTTATAATTTTCATTAACCTACTCCTTCAGCACACTTGTACTGAGCAGCTTTCACATGCCCTGAACTGTGCTATATACCAGGTCCCAGGGAGACAAATAGGCAAATTCCCAGAATATAAATCCTCCAGAGTGTACATATACAGGTTGGATGGACAGATGAATGGATGGCTGGGTAATGTTATTCCAGATTATGTAGAAGTAGTCATTGGTGTGGTAATAAAATAAAGGGGAAGGCAGTTTAGACAAGAGTAAAAGAAGGCTTCTCAGCCGTGGTGATGCAGATGCTTAGAATGAAAGGAAGAACATGGGATGCGCTGGGGAAGCTCTTCTAGCAAAGCCATTCACAGGTGCTAGTTCCAGGTAAGCCTGGAGAGTTGAGTGCAGCAGGTGGTGCAGAACACACAAAGATATTAAAAGCTGAGAAACAGTCTGGAGTTTTTTCCAGTGCAGTGGGAAGCTATTGGTGGGCTTTAAGCAGGGAATTATGTAATATAATTTGTATCTTTTAAAGATCTGTCTGGGGATGGTAGAAAGGGAGGTGGGCGGGGGGTAGGGGTGACTGGGTGATGGGCATTGAGGGGGCACTTGATGGGATGAGCAACTGGGTGTTATTCTATATGTTGGCAAATTGAACACCAATAAAAAATAAATTTTAAAAAAATAAAGATCTGTCTGGTGTTGGGAAGAAGGAATTGGAGGAAGATGCAGACTGTGGTTTGCTGATGTGGATAAAAGTGTTCAGACTGAGTGAAATGATCAATAGCATGCTAGCAAATGTCCAGCTATGTGCCAGGAAGGCTGTTTTTCAAAAAAGTGAGTAGACAGAAGTTGGATTGGAGAAGTCCTTCATGAACCTGTTTAGTAGGTTTACATAAGGGCTCTTTTACGGTCCACAGATTTTTATTGCCCATCATTTTTATTAAAGTATAATATACCTACAGAAAAACACACATCAAAATATACAGCCTCATGAGTTATAGAAATGCAAATATCCCTTTGTAATCACCACTCAGACCAAAAAACAGCTCATTATCTGCATCCATTCTGCCCCCCTGTGTTTTTTCCCCATCACTCCCTTTTTCCTCAGTCCACTCTATCTACTATTGTGATTTCCAGTCTGTAGGTTATTTGTAAACTTCACATGATGAATAAAATAGTAGATTGCATGTAGCGCCAGGTCATTCGTTCATACAATGCTACTCATATATACTCTTTGTCCATTTGTATATATATGCCAATTTATCCATTCTACTACTGGTGTTCATTTGGGCTGCTTCTAGTTCTTAGCGCTGTGAGTAGTATGCTGCTATGAAGATACTTCCCATACACTTTAGTGTACATGTGGATACATTGTGGGTGAGTATGTACCAAGTACTGAAATTGCTGGTCATATAGGGTATATGTGCGATCAGTTTTGGCAGATACTTCCAAATAATCTTCCATAAGTGTTGAACCAGTTACAATCTCACAAGCCCTAGAGGAAGATCAAATTGCTTCACATCTTCACCAACACTTGGTATTTTTTGTTTTAGTAATTTTAGATATGGCAGGTATCTAATTGTGATTTTAATTTCATTTTTGTGGTAACAAATGATGAGACTGAGCAAATTTTCATTGATTCTTGGCTATTCAGGTGTCTGCTTATGAAATGTTCAGGTATTGGATTAACTATTTCTTATTAAATTATTTCTTGATGCGGCAGGGCTCAGTGAACTTTTCTTTTTTGGTTTGCCTTTCACCCTATTAATGACATTTCCTAGTGAAAAGCTCTGCCAGGCCTGGGGGCACAAGGTGAAGTCTGGAGTATTCTCAGTTCAAACTTCTCTTCCCCTGCCTCAAATTTAGCAGGCAGGAGCCCCCAGTCTGGGGTTAGAGGAGCAGAAGAAGGTTACCTTAAATGAAGGTTAGAGATGGAGGTGTAATTAACACAGTAGACAGAATACACTCCACTTAGAATGCAGACTGTGTTTGTAAGTCAGGGAGCATGCCAGATTCCCACCCAGGGGAAAGAACAACTCTTCTGAATTCTCTCAGCTAAAGTCCCTCCTTAAAATAGGAGGTCAGAAGGAGAGAAAAATAAGTTGCATTTTGATTACATTCCCCATGTCATGGACATTCAGTTTCCCCAAGTCTTTACCTGGGCAGCTAACTCGCTACTTAGTGCTACCTGTCAGACCTTTGTTGGGTGCTCCAGATGGGCCTCCAGGGCAGGACCCCACCATGTGACCTGCTTCATAGCTGTACTTCCTTACCACACTTTTGTGCTCAGAAGGTCTTTGCCCAGGAAATGGAGAGAGAAACACAATACACATCTGCTGAAGGAGGAAAGAAAAGTCCCCTTTGGGGCTACCGTCCTGGTCCATGGCTCCCCAGACACTCACAGTTTATGCACGGAGAAAGCTTCAAAGAATGCAGCTGATGCACCCCAATCTGAGATGGCACAAACAAAAGTGCGTTATTCCACTTATCTCAAATATGTATTGTTCTCATATGTCCTTTGAACACCTGTGCAAACCGTGGAATCAATTCTCAGAATTAAACTTAGTGGAGTTTTGCAACTTTGCTAGGAAGAAAAAGACCTTGCTCTAGGAAGTGTTAGGGAGGTATAAGCTTTCCCATTCTTGAGTTTGTATTTCCCTATTTTTCAAGGCTTTGTAGGTATTACAGATATCATTGTGCAATTTAGATTTTATTCCTCCTGGAGAACCAGGTGACTTCAAAGTGATTTATAGCCAGTGAGGTTGGCAGAATTATGGAGATTAGTGAAAAGAAGTAAGGCAAGAGAGAGGGAGGAAAAAAGAAGGAAAACAATTTTGAGCAGGGGGTTTAGGATGAGGCAATGTGCTGTAAAGAACAGGGAAGAAAGTGAGACGCTCTTCTCCATCAGGGAAGAAAGTGAGACGCTATAGTGGCATGTCATCTTAACCAAAGGCAATGTACTGCTTGTTGGATAGAGTCAGCTCCAGGAGACTGGCTGAAGCAGGGGGTGAGACAAACTATGACATCACCCTGGTCTATACCCTAAAGGAGTAACTGAGAGCCTATGACCCACTTCACATCCCCTTCAAGTCAAAGGCCTGCTGAAAAATCATCATTTTTCACCTATCACACCTTTGCATGATGTACTTGTCCCACTACTGTTTGGAAAATCAAGCTTTCATCACCTCATGAACTAGCCAGTTAACAGCATGAGCCTCATTTCATCACTGCTCATTCTCATTCTGTCTTGGTCACCTCAGCACTTCTACTCTGTGTGTGACCTCATCTAAACTACAAACAGAATAGGTAAAATGCTCAGTATCCCCAAACTCTGATTTGGACCTAGCATAATCCCCCACCACTGCTTCCCAAGCTGGGTGGTCTCACCCTGAGTACCAGGCAAGACTTTGTCCCACTGAGCTTCACTCTCTAAGAGGGGCACTGACTTTATTTGCACACTCTGGAAGTCTGGGGAGTTGGATCAATATTCTAAAGAACACCTTATCTTTCTCCCCACTTTTTCTGACACAGCACTGCTATAAACACTAATTAGTATGCATCATGGAACCCATGACTTGGGCACTTGGGACCACGGAGACCCTGTTTATTCCATGCAGCACTCTTGAAAAGCAAATGCCATAACTGGGGGGGGGGGGAGTTTCTGTGTCAACAAATTGGCTCAAGTTCAAATTTAAATGCTTTAAGCAGCTAGGCCTGGCTTTCTCTGCCCCTACTAGGTGTGTCCTGGTGCCAGTAGGGCTGAGAGGTTAGTGTGAGCCTTTTTCCCTGTCTCTGTGAAAGTCTCATGGCTCTCTGGTTAGCAGTTACTTAGGAAAACCCAGTGTACAGCCACTATGACCTTGATCCCCTGTTGGTGTCTCTGCAGTCTTTTCTGAGTCACATCTTCAAACCTCCCCTGTCTGCGGGGTCTGGGGTATTGCTGTTGAATCATTTTGTGTTCCATTTACATACTGGCCACAGGAGCAGAAATAAAAGCATTTCTTTATATAGCCTCTTTGGGGCTTTTGCCCATGTTCTAATTGGATTGTTTATATTTTAGAGTTGAATGATGAGTTTCTTTATATATTCTAGATAGTTGTTTGTCAGCATGTGTTTGGCAAACCTTTTCTCCCAGCCTGTCATTTCACCTTCTTAACAGGGTCCTTCACAGATCCAAGGGCTTTAATTTTGATAAAGTCCAATTTATTGATTTTTGCTTTTGATTTGTCACCAAGCCCTACATCCTGAAGATTTTCTCCAATTTTTTTCTTCTAATGATTTCGTAGGTGTGTGTTTTATGTATAAAACTATAATCCATATTTAGTTAATTTTTGTATAAAATATGAGGTTGAGGCTTTTGTTTTGTTTTGTTTTGGGCTTTTTTTTACCAATTGATATGCAATCAGCAAGTGAAATCCATTTGCCTAAGACTGCCTTGCCTCCATTGAATAACTTTTCCAGCTTTATCAAAAATCAGTTGGCCAGTACTCACTTTGGTAGCACGGGTACAAAAATAGGAATGATACAGAGAAAATTACTATAGGCCATGAGCAAGAATGACATGTAAATTCATGAAATTATCCATATTTTTTAAATGCCACTGAATTACAGACTTAAAAACAATTATAGTGGCAAATTTTATGTCACAAATATATTTCCACAATTTTTAAAACTAATGTAATATTACAACAATCATTGAATTGTGCATTTTCAATGAGTAATTAATTGTATGGTGCATGAATTATATCTCAATAAAGCTGTTTAAAAATACAGCCAAAGCAAAAAAAATAAAAAAGAAAAATCAATAAAACACCTGTGTAGGTGTACCTGTGTAGGTTTGTTTCTGGGTTTCCTATTCTGTATTGTTGATCTATCTAGCCTTATAATAGACTGTAGCTGTGTAATAAGTGTTATAGATAGTGTTTAATCCCATTTTATTTTTATTTTTCAAAATGCTTGGATCTTCTAGTTTCTTTGCTTTTCCATATCAATTATATAATACAGTGTCTATATCTGCAAAAATATTGCTGGGGTTTTGATAGAAATTACATTAAAACCTATACATCATTTTACGGAGACATCTCTACAATGTTGAGTCTTCCAGTCCTTGAGCATAGTATGTCTCTCTGTTTATTTGGATCTTCTTTTACTTTTTTCATCAGTTTTTACAGTTTAAGCATATAAATCCTATACACATTTTGTTAGACTTATACCTAAGTATTTCATCTGTTTACTGAGTGATTGTAAATGGTACTGTATTTTTAATTTCCATGTCCATGGGTTAATTTCTAGCATATAGGAATAATAGTTTATTTTTGTATATTGATTTTTTATCATGTGACCTTGCTGAACTCCTATATGCTAGGAATCTTTTGTAGCTTCTTTGGGGAATTTTCTATGTAGACTGTGATGTCATTTGCAAATAGGAACAGTTTATTTCTTCCTTCCAGTCTGTATGTCGTTTAGTTCCTTTTCTTGTCTTATTGCTCTGGCTAGGGCTTCCAGTACTATGCTGAATAAAGTGGTGAGGGCAAACATCTTGCCTTGACTCTAATCATAGTTAGAAAACATTTGGCCCTTTGCCATTAACTATGTTAGCTATAGTGTTCTTGCATAATTCTGTATCGAATTGAAGAAATTCCCCTTGATTCCTAATGTTCTGAAAGTTTTGGCCATGAATGATATTGTGTGATTTTTCTTTAGCCTGTTAATATGGTTGATTAGACTGATACATTTTTGAATATCGAACCATTCTTGCATCCCTGGAATAAATCTGACTTGGTTTTGTATGTATATAATTTCTTTTTTTATTTGTTTTTATTGACATTCTATTTACCAACATATAGTGTAATACCCACTGCTCATCCCATCAAACGTACATATATACATTTTTATACCATGACCAAATAGAGTTTATATTATTTATTATACTTATTTATATGTTATTTATGACATATAAGTAATATTTGTATTTATATTTATTAAGAATATTATTTACTTTTTATGTATTGTATTTCTTAGATTTTAGTATTAAGGTAATACTGGCCTCATTAATGTAATTGAAAAGTTACTTTTCTGTTTTCTGGAAGAGCTTGTATGTAATGGCATTCTTTTTAAACATGTGGTTGTATTTTTCAAAATTCTTCAGAAACAGTGTGAGCCTGGGTATTTCTCTTTAGGAAAATTTGAAATTGTAAATTAAATTTCTTTAATAATTAGGGGGATATTCAAATGATCTATTTCATATTGAGTGAGTCATAGTAGTTTGTGCTTTTGAAGGGATTGGTCCATTTCATCTAAGTGACCAAGTTTACATGTATACAGTTGTTTGTAATATTCCCTTATTATCCTTTTGGTGTCTGAGCATCTGTAGCAATATCCTGTTTTATTCTTGTTATAGGTAATTTGGGTCTTTGTCAATTTTGCTACAGGTTTATCAATTTTATTGATGTTTTCAAAGAACTAGCTTTTTGTTTTATTAATTTTTCTCTACTGTTTTGCTATTTTCAATTTTATTGATTTCTACTCTTTATTATCTTCTTCCATTTGCTGGCTATGTGTTTGCATTGCTGGTATCATAAAGTGGGAGCTTAGATTATTAACTGGAGGCTTTTACTGTTTTCTAATGTAAACATTCAGTGCTATAAATTTACCTTTTGGCAGTACTTTAGCTATGTTTTACAAATTTTGTTATATTGCATTTTTATTTTCTTTCAATTCAGTATGTTTTTTTTCTCTTGAGACTTCCTCTTTAACTCATGGATTCTTTAGAAGTCCATTGTTCAGTTTCCAACTATTTGAAGGTTTTTTAATTTTTTTCTATTATTGACTTCCAATTTTGATTCCACTGTGGTTATAGAACACACAGTATGAGTTTAAGTCTTTGTTTTTTTAAATAACTTCTCCAGGTATTGCATTGTGTATATGTAACTTAGCATAGTATACTGGTGTTGATATTTTACCAATTTAAATAAGGTATAGATACTTTACCTCCTTTTAAGTCCCTTTACCCTCTCCTATTAATAATTATTTTAAATATTTCCTCTATTTATACTTTGACAATCACATCAAAGTTATAATTTTTGCTTCCAACCTTGAATATTATTTAGAAAAGAAGCATGTCCTAAGTTTTGGGGGGTTTTGTGGTTTTGTGGTGGTGGTTGTTCATTTCTTTTCCATTTTAAGAAATTCCTTAGCCATTCATTTAGAGTGGACCTACTAGTGACAAATTCTCTTAGATTTTATTCATCTGAGTATGTCCTAATTACTCCTTCATTCCTGCTGGATATAGACCTCTGGGTTGACAGTTCTCTTCTTTCAGCACTTGACAAATGTTATTCCACTTCCTTCTAGTCTTTATGGTTTCTAAGAAACCCATTGTCATTTGAGTTGTTTCTTCACTATAAGTAAGATGTCATTTGTCTTCCTCTACTTTCAAGATTTTTTCCAGGAGTTTGATTATTTTGTGTTTGGTGTAGATTTTTTTTTGATTTATTGTATTTCAGGTTTGTTCAGCTTCTTGAATATGTAGGTTTGTTTTTTGCCAAATTTGGGAAATTGTAAGACATGATTTCTCCCAAATACTTTTTCAACCCCAGATCCTTTCTCCTCTCCTTCTAAAACTTTGATGAAACAAACTTTATGCCTTTTGTTGTATATACAGGTGCCTGAGCCTTGGTTAATTTTTTTCTATTTTCTCTGTTCAGATTGGGTAATTTCTATTGTTCTATCTTTAAGTTCAATGATTCTTTCTCTGTCCTATTAATTTTGCTACTGAACCTATCCAATAAGTTTTTCATGTAGGTTATTTTATTTTCTCAGTCCTAAATTTCCATTGGTTCTTCTTTATATCTTCTGTTTCTTTCCTGAGACATTCTACTTTCTCATTTGTTTCAAGCATACTTGTAATTGTTTGTTGAAGCATTTGTATGATATTTGCTTTAAAACTTCTGTCAGAGAATCCCACCATCTGTGTCACATAGATGTTGGCATCTATTGATTGTCTTTTCTCATTCAAGTTGAGATTTTCCTGGTTCTTTGTGTAATGAGTAATTTTCAATTATGCCTTGCATATTATGTTATGAGATTCTGAATCCTATTTAAAGTTTCTGTTTTATGGAATGAGAGGAAATCAGAGAAGGAGACAAACCATAAGAGACTCTTAACTATAAGAAAGAAACTGAGGGTTGCTGGGGAGGATAGGGTAACTGGATGATGGGCATTAAGGAGGACACTTGAAATGATGAGCATTGGGTATTATATGCAACTGATGAATTAATTACTGAACTCTACATCTGAAATAAAGATGTTCTATATGTTGGCTATATGAATTTAAAATTAAATAAATAGACAAATCTAAAAGCTTTTTAAAAATTAAAAAATAAAATAAAATTTGTTTTGGCAGTCCTCTTTGGACAACAGACTGGTAAAGGAAGGATTGTGCCACCTCATTATTTCCAGGTAGGAATGGAAGACAAATTTCCCCATTCCACCTCCATGGACACCCTAGGGAAGCAAGGAGGAACACCTTGTAACTGCTGGGCTGGGGTGGAAGTCCAGGCTTCCCACTAGGCTTCAGCTGTTACTCCCCTGGCTGTGAGGAGGAAATCCCTCACCCACTTAGTCCCTACAGACACTACTTAGGTGGAGAGGAGAAGAGTGCTGTGTTACTTTTGGATGGGGATGAGATTCCACCCTCCCCATGTAGCTACTGCTGACAATGTACAAAGAGAGAGTCTTCTTACCACCAAACAAGGATGAAAGTCCTGCCTCCCCTCTCAACTTTCTCTGATACCACCCATGTTGGGGAAATAGAGGTGTCTCATTTCAGTCCAACAAGGATGGAAGTCTAGGCTCCCCATTCAGGGGTAGGGTGGAATCACAGTTTTTTTCCATGGTATTTGGCTAGTGTAATGAGGGCATTGTCTAAAATTTTTCCATCCTGTTAGGCTGCCTCTTTTTATGTCCTTTGGCCAGAGACAGCAGGCTGCTTTTGAGAGTGTCCATTGGCATAGCCAAGTCACTGGCTTGTCCAACACCCAGACCAAGATATATTAAGCATAAAGGAAACCCAGAGACCTCACCACTGTCTTGTTTTCCAGGTCCCAGGGCCCCTAGCCAGTCTGCCTTTTACTCTCCACCTTTCAGTATTTCTAGGCTTATTTGTTTATTGCTTTTCTCTGTTTCTTTATGATAATGTATAAAGCCCAGAGTTTTAAACTGTTCTTAGTGATCAGAATAGGTGAAAGTTTGTCTATCCCATCTTTTCCTGGAACTGGAATCTCACTTTTTAAATTATTTTATTTCATCCTTCCAGTGTGGCTGTGTTCAAGGACATCCACATCATTGTAATCAACACTCCGTTGTTCTGATGCTGAAGACTTCGCTTGCTAGCCAGTACTCTGCATCAAGTATGATGGTCAAGTGTCCTAATTTGAGCCCTGTTTCCCCATGTTGATTAGATCAAAGAAGTGAACAAAGGATTTTACAGGAATAACTACACATTCTTAATTTTTGTATTTTTATTATTTTGTGTTTACAAGGCCACAGCCAGGATAGGCCACTATTACCAAGACAGGGGTGGCTGGCTCTGCAGCCCAAGAAATAAACCCAGTGATTTTCTGTAGTGTTACCTCCCAGAACAGGTGAGTGTCTTGGGGCCCTAAATCACAAACTGGAAAGGGTCCTTCTTTCTTTCTTATTGCCCAGATGTTGGTCTTGTCTTCTGATTTTTCCCTCCAGTTTCCCCCCACCTGAGGACTTGCTTTTACCTTGTCATACTGCCATGCATTGCTGGAGGCCAGTCCAAAGGCACCATAGACAATGGAGGGGGGACAGACCTGCCTCCTGATGTAGTGGGAATCTGGTTCTCTGAGAACTGGATCTCACTTTTCAGGCATGTATATTCCCATGACAGTGCAGCTTAATAAAATTCAAGGCTTGGCACCTCATTTGCAGGTACCAGTTTTTCATATGTACCTGGGACTCATATTCAGTTGTGGATTTAGGTTTGTGATCATTCAGCTGGTTTGGTTGTAACCTTACTAGAGGGGGAAAAAAAAAGCTTTTCTGTGATGAATTGCAAAAGGATTTAATTTTTTTAAAAAGATTTTATTTATTTATTAGAGATGGGGAGAGAGAGAGAGAGAAGCAGGCTCCAATCAGGGAGCCTGATGTGGGACTCCACCCAGGTCTCCAGGATCACACCCTGGGCTGAAGGCAGTGCTAAACCGCTAAGTGACTGGGGCTGCCCAGCAAAAAGATTTAAATGCCTTAATGCCTTTTTGTTTGTTTTAATGTCTGTGTTTTTCTTATCACAAAAATGATGTATGACTATATAAGGGAAAATTCAGAAAACACATAAAAAAGCAAAGATGATATATCAATAATCCTATCACTCAAAAGCTTATGACTGATAACATTTTATTCCTTGCCTTTATTATAAATAAATGTGTATTTATGTATCAGTCCATACTCTCTTTTAGCCTCTATCTCCCTTTTCCCCTCTCTCTCCCTTTCTATCTCTTCTCCTCTGTGTGTCTCTCTTCTCCTCTCTAGCCTCCCTCTTTCTCCCTGTCTCTCACTTCCCTTCACTCTCTCTCTCTTCTGAATGTCTTTCTGCAAAACCCCCTTATACTGCTGCATTAGACTTAGATTCAGACAGACCTTCTTCCATAATCACAAAAGAGGATCAAAGTATAATTTAACATCCCACTGCTGCTTTTACTTCTTCATCTTCTTGACAACCCTCTTTACCTGGTTCTTTGGCCCAGAAAGAACACAGGATGCCTGTATCTCCCAGTGCCCCTCCCCTAACTTTCTCTCTGCCAGAGTCACTAGAAGTAATGGGCTTTCTACTCCCACTTCTTGAAGTCTTGAGGCTTCCCTGCCCCTGGCAGATACGAAATTCTTTAATACCTGAAAAAGGCCTTAGAAAGCTCTACTATTAGAATTCAGACACTTACTTGATTGGTTTCTCTGTCTCCAGTAAGCCTGGATTTCAAGACTATATTCTTACTAAGGGGTTAAGAAAATCCAGCATATTGAGACTCAGAGCTGGTGGGTGACTTCTTTGATTCTGAGTGTAAGTCAGCCTTAAAGGAGAAAGCTGCAAAGGAAACATGATTTAAGGAAGAAAGGTGTAAACCTTCAAAATAACATGCTCATTACAATATCCTGTGGCTATAGCAAAATTGATCCCAGCACTCCCCTAATGGATAATGTTCAGACTTTTGCCATCACAAAAAATGCTGGTGGCAGAGCCTATTGTATATAGTTTTTTTTTTTTTCTGTACTGGAACTCTTCATTTCTGTAGGATACAATCTTAAAAGTATGATTCAAAGGACATGTGCATTTTGATGCTTTAGTATATGCTGGCACTATCTTTTTCAATTTACACTTCCACCAGTAATGTGTGAAGTGCACATCTTCATCACCACTGGGTGTTAGAGATTCTTTTTAAGTTTTACAAATTTCACCAGGAAAAAAAAAAAGTACTTTGCTTTGCTTTGCATTTCCTTCATTTCTTGTGATATGCAGTAGGTGTTGCATCCCCTCTTACCTTTAACAACTATTCTCCATCCCTCTTTTACAAGAATGGCTTTGGCCAACTGTCCTCTGACTATTGTTCTCTATCACCTGTGTAAGGTTTTTATACATTAGGAAGTCTAATTTTTTTCAAACTAATAACTTTTCCCAATCTCTACTGTGTATATATTTCATTTCTATTTTTCTGTAGGAATGCCTACCAAAACAAGTATGAGAAGTATGAATTCTTAATAAAAAGACTTAAAAATATACATAATAAGAAATATACCATGCTCATGGATAGGGAAGCTAAATTTGAAGACCTCAATCCTTTTGAAATTAATATACAAATATAATATACAGCTTTGATCAGTACTAGATTTTTGTTTTTACTGAGCCCAAATTAACAAATATCAGCAAGAAATGTTTCAAGAATAGCAAGAGGGACTTAGGTCATATACTAATAGTATCACATATCTAAACCAGACAAAAGGGTATAGCATTGGCACCACAATGAAAAAAATAAAATAAAAATAAAAATCACTGAAGGAGAGTAGCAATTGTACAAGCATATTATTTTTTAATAATAAATTTATTTTTTATTGGTGTTCAATTTGCCAACATACAGAATAACACCCAGTGCTCATCCCATCAAGTGCCCACCTCACTGCCCACCACCCAGTCACCCCCACCACCCCCCCGCCCTCCTCCCCTTCCACCACCCCTAGTTCGTTTTCCAGAGTTAGGAGTCTTCCATGTTCTGTCTCCCTTTCTGATATTTCCCACTCATTTTTTTTCTCCTTTCCCCTTATTCCCTTTCACTATTATTTATATTCCCCAAATGAATGAGACCATATAATGATTGTCCTTCTCTGATTGACTTATTTCATTCAGCATAATACCCTCCAGTTCCATCCACTTCGAAGCAAATGGTGGGTATTTGTCGTTTCTAATGGCTGAGTAATATTCCATTGTATACATAAACCACATCTTCTTTACCCATTCATCTGTTGATGGACACCGAGGCTCCTTCCACAGTTTGGCTATTGTGGACATTGCTGTTATAAACATCGGGGTGCAGGTTTTACAAGCATATTAGATGTATATATAACTCAGCAGGAAAAGATGTCATATTTAATAAATATTGTCTTAATCAATGATATTAAAAGAAAATAGAATTGGATGCCAACAATATGCCATGTAGATGAGTAAATTCCAGATGGATTTTAAATCTAAATGTAGGGTTAAAAGTCCAATTATACAAATACTAGAGAAAGTTTAGAAGACTGCCCAAGGAGTCCTTCTTAAGTCATGCAGGAATCCCAAAATGATAAAGAAATCAATTGGCAGATTTGGCTGTATAATAATATGTTAACGTATTTTCTTTTGGTTTTTATATATGCATTTTTTACATTTTTAAGATCATACCATATATGTGGTTTTCTCTTGATTTTTTTACTCATTAAGTATTTCCCCATGGCATTTAAAATTTCAGAAATGTAATTCAGTGTCTCTATATGTTCTAGTTTATGAATATGCTGTCATTTATTTAGAACTTATAATTTTTAAACAAAAGTCACAATTCTTTAAAATAATATTTCAGAAGTAGAAGGCACATTCCATACTGTCAGATAAAATTTTAACATGGGAGATGCATGGCTTGCTGTGGTACTAAATCAGGATGAGGCAGTTGGGTGCCATATGGAAAACCAGACCTCATGCTCTCACATGGAATCCAGTGGGAAAACAGTATTTAATAAATTGTTATCATCATTTAGTATAAATCAGGAAGAAAATTAGTAGGTCATTTTACCACACCATATATATAGGTAAATAGAAGATGAAGTAGACTATCCCAAGAACTAGGCTGTGTGGTTTAGGTTCAGATGTGTGGCAAAATTAGTGTGTAAAATCAACAATATATCCAGGAGATTTTCCTCTGATAGTAACCCCAAGAATTTTCATAAATACTTTTTTTCAGTTTTTTTGAGATATAATTGATATATAACATATTAGTTTCAGGTGTACCACATGATGACTTAATATTTACAGAGAGAAGGAAATCATATCATTACCACAAAGTTACCATCTATCATCTTACATAGTTACACGTTATTTTCTTGTAATGAGAACTTCTAAGATCTACATTTTTATAGCAGTTTTCAAATATACAATACAGTGTTGTTAACTGTAGTCATCATGCTGTACATTAGGCTCCCCAGAACTTTTTAATAACTGGAAGTTTGTACCCTTTTAGCCCCTTCCCCATTTTTCCCACCTCCCACCCCCACTTATGGCATACATTAATCTGCTTGCTCTCTCTTTAATCAGTTCAATTTTTTTTTTTTAGATTTCATATAAAAACTTTTTTTTTAAATTTATTTATTTATGATAGTCACAGAGATTGAGAGAGAGGCAGAGACGCAGGCAGAGGGAGAAGCAGGCTCCATGCACCGGGAGCCCGACGTGGGATTCGATCCCCGGTCTCCAGGATCGCGCCCTGGGCCAAAGGCAGGCGCCAAACCGCTGCGCCACTCAGGGATCCCTTTATAAAAACTTTTTAGGAGTTTTAAGAAGAGGGAAATTTAATTCTTCAAATTATAGTAATATCCATATTACATACCATTCTGGGACAGGTGACTAGAGAAAGGAGGGCATCTGGTAAACAGTAGTAGCTAAAAGTGCTGTTGGCAGCACCTAGGGTAGGCTCTACCACACTTTCTTCCTGGATAGAGTTTTTGTAGGGGAGTCCTAGAGACATCATACATCAGAATTTTTGTGGTGCATTTGATAAAGAGGAAGCATAATGTAATACAAACACAAAATAACCATATTTGGATCAGAATATTTGAGTTCAAATATCTAAACTGTCACTTAATCTGTTGTTAATCTTGGAGAAAACACTTCACCTCTGAGTCTTTTTTTTTGTGTTTATAAAATGGAAGATGTTGCATTTTAGATTATTTCTAAGGCCCGTTCAAGCTGTAACACTGCGCTTGCAAATTCATTGTGACAGTCCTATAATAACAATGGACAAATGTAGCCTGGATGTCAGTTTAATGATATGTCAAATACTGTAAACAAAGAAAACATTATCTGTCATCATTTAGTTAAGCCTAGAAATAGGTCTTCGGTAGTTTGCTACAAGGCTATGCCTTCCTTCCTGTCCAGCCATTTTAAAAAGTGCTACAGGTCAGGAGTTGGCAAGCATACACAGGGAATCAGGTAACTGAGAGCCAAAAAGAGGAGTTGTGGTGTGCCAAATACAACAGAATGAAATTTAGTACTGATGAAATGGAATGGTGAGTTAGATTGAAAGGTAAAAATAAAAAAAGCAAACAAAAGAACCTAGCTGTTTAACTGGAAACAAAAGCTTAACTAGTAACTTCATATGAGTTTCTGAGGGTACAGAAATTCGAATGGGTCTCAATTAATCAACACACTGAGTTTCTCTACCCTGTGGGCCAAATCATGTCTGAAGGGTTGTTCTCATTTGTGGGTCACAGCAAAGAAGTCTAAGAAGAAAGTAATTTCCTTCTAGAAATCAGACTCTAGAGCTCTGATAGAAATGGAAAAAATAACCACTGAGGGTGAATTATCCATCACAAAAATCAATTGGGTATATTTGTGTGGCTGTACTTCTGGGTTCTGGCTTCTTTTCCATTGATCTGCATGTATTAGCCCTCCACTAATGCCACAGTCTGTTTACTGTAGCTGTGTGGTACACCTTTATATTGGGTAGATTTAACTCTCCTTGATTCTTTTTTCTTCAAAATCTTTTTAACTATTCTTATTCCACTGCCACTGCCTTTCCATGTAAGTGTATTACATTAATCTTGTCTATATCTACAAAAATTCTTGCTGGATTTTGACAGGAATTTCATTAAATCTGTATATCAATATGAGGAATTTTAGCACCATTAGTATTTTGAGTCTTCCAATGCATGGACACATTATATTTCTTCATTTATTTAAATCTTTGATTTCTTTCATCAGTGTTTCATAGTGTTCAGAATATGAATCCTATACAGGTTTACTAAGATTTACAACTAAGTATTCATTTCCTTAATGAAAGATTATAAGTGATACTGTATTTTTAATTTCAGTGTCTACATTTTTTTTGCTAACATAGAGTTAAACCTATGCATAGGTTTTTGTATGTTGGTCTTGTGTCATATGACCTTGCTGTGCTCAATAATTAGTACTAGGAGTTTTTGTAGATTCCTTGGGATTTTCTACATAGAACATCATGTCCTATGGAAATGGCAACATTTTAGTTTCTTTCCTTCCAATCTGTATGTCATTTATGTCCTTCCCTTCCCTTATTGCATTGGCTGGAACATCACATCAAGATTAAATAGGGGTGATGAAAGCAGACATCATTGCGCTGTTCCCAATCTTAGGAGGGAAGCATTGTGACTTTCACCATTAAGCATAACATTAAGCAGTAGATTTTTGTAGATGCTCTTGAAGCTGAACTTGTATTCATGAAGGGGGATTAAATCTTGTCAAATCTTTTTTATATATCAATTGATACATAGTCTGTTAATATGGTGCATTATACTGATTGATTTTCAAATATTGAACCAGCCTTGCATCCCTAAAATCAACTTTGCTTAGTCGTGGTATATATTTATTTTTATATATACCAAATTCTATTGGCTAATATTTATTAAGGATTCTGCATCTCTATTCCTGGGGGATATTGCAGAATGTGCACTTCTCCCAAGATCCTCACATAGGAAAAGGAGGACAAGAAAACTCTCTGGGGTCTTTTATATAATGGCTCTCACTAATCCCGTTCATGAGAGCTCCACCCTTATGACCTAAGCACCACCCAAAAGCCCCTCATCCTAACATTATCACGTTGGGGGTTAGAGTTTCAACATGATTTTTGGAGGGGGAACACAAACTTTAAGCTTGTCTTGTTAACCTTGATCACTTGATTAATGTTGTTTCTGTCAAGCTTCTCTACTGTAAAGTTACGATTTATAATTAATAAATATTTTGTGGGAGATACTTTGACACTATGATGTAGATACTCTCTTTTTCATCATGTTTCTTTTTCATCATGCATTTTGAATCAGAGGAGAGTCTTAAAGCCATCCTGTTACACCATTGCATGAAGTCAGATGACCTAGTGATGGTGGCATCAAGAGAACAGACAGGGAAACAGAAGGCCATTCTCTACCAACATCAGAATTTCGTGATTGCTAGGGTCAGGGAGAAGAGAGGAGAGGTGAGAGACATGGAGAAAAAGAGAAAAAGACTGATTCAAAGAACGACACATAAAGGACCCATTGAAATGGAGAGGGAGAAGTCGAGGGAGAATCTAATTTTTAAGTCTTGATCAACATGGTGAACCAGCAGCTTTTACAAAGAAGCTAAGTTATAATGACTTTGAGGTACTCCTGAGATGTTCGAGTGAATATGCCATCAGCGAGTTGTGGATCAAAAGGGTAGAAAAGACAGCAAGACTAGGGAGAGAGACTTGGGGCCATCTGAACACAAGTGCTTATGAACATTTAATGAGTATGATCAGTAATCTGAAGGAAAGAGCTGAGCCTAGGATAGATCTAGGAGAATAGTTTGTTGGAAAAAAGGAATTAGTGAAAACTAAAGTGGTGGGGAGAGGAGGAATAATCAGATCATGAAGGATGATGGCATCAAGTATGAAGAATAGTTTAAGAGAGTAGCTGCAACCAGCTGTGTCAATTAAGAGCTGAAAAGGCTATGACATAGTCACTTTTGAGATAGGATTTCAATCAGGTAGTAAGGAGGGATCCAGATTTGGGTAGAGGATAGGGGAGTGCACAGGGTGGAGTAAGTGATAAAGAGACCAATGAACAATTCTTGTGAGGAATTCAGCAAGGAATTGTGTGTGATAATGTTGCAAATGGGAAGATAGCCATAATGTCACCTGCACTAATAGTAGCAGCCAGACAGGGTTCTATGGCAGACAGACAGATTCACAGAGCTCCAAATGACAGTGCTTAACAACCAATAGTTTATTGCTGAGAAAGGATATTATATTGCAACAAACACAAAAGGACCTATGTTATTACCAAAGACTGCCTTTCAGCAAGTGGTTTGGACAGGCCAAAGTCTACACAAGCTCCCTGCAGTTGTCCTGCTCCTGTAGGGGTGTACCAAATGTACTTTCTCTGAACCACCAACTTATGCAAGAATGTCTCCAAACTAGACAGCCCAAAAGCAGTCTTAGCTGGGGTTTCTTATACCCTACTGGTCATGTAAGTACTTTATTGTTAAAAGACCAGCCCTAGTGTCAGAGCCGCCTCCCCTTCTGTACCCCACACACCCCACCCCCACATTGAATGAGGTACAAACTGTAAGTCTCATTATTATCAATAAATAATACTGACAAACTAGCACAGCCTACCCTGAAACTCACTTGGTCTCCATGAGTAAAAGACAACAATATTAGTCACCACATTTTATACTTTGACCAGGTGCATCTCTTACTTCAGCAAAGCAGCTCAGGCTAATTCCAGGCCTCTTAGAATTAACCCTCATAGCACATCCTTATATTAATATTATTTCATTAAACTCTTAGAGCCAGCCTGTTTAATAGGTACTGTTACTCTTAGAGACTGTGATGCTCAAAAGGGTAAGTTGCCAAGGTAACAAATATAGGAAAGAAGAGAAGGGAGTTGAATGTATGGGACAGGAGATCAAGCAAAAGATGCTTTTTCAAGAAGCCCCCTTGGTATGTTTATGTTTGAAACCACCTGAAAGAAAAGAATAGAGAGAAAGAGCTTGCAGGAATGGGGAAGGGAAGGAATAATTGCTGAAAGTGGATCTTTTGGGAAATAAGAAAGAATGAGCTTCTGAGACTGCATGCAAAGAAAGAAAGAAGGGGTTTTGCGGGGAGGTCATTCCTAGGCTCTTTCTAGTCTCTAGCTCAGTGGTTCTCCACTTGGAGAGCTTGTGAAAATCTGATTGCTGGGCAGCACGCCTGAGATTTTTGATTCAGCAAGTCTGGGTGGAGCCAGAGAACTTGAATTTCTAACAGGTGTTTGGGTGGTGCTGATGCTACAGTCCAGACACTCCACTTGGGGAACCACGCTCAGTGCAGGATGGGTTGGGTCATCTGAAAGCAGAGGAGCTGGGGGTGATGGGATGGGGGCCTGAAGGAGCGGCTTCTCTGGGATGTTTGCCATGGAGAGCCTAGTTACTCCACCTGTTTGCCTGTCTCTTAACAGAAGCATCAACAAGTCACAATACTAGGGAAACAATGTCAATTAAAGGTACCAAAAGTTGAAAAATGCCAGGGTATTAGAGTAAAATGTGTTTCAGCTGCTTAGCTCTGTTGTGAAAATTTCCCAATTAAAAAACAAAAACAAAAACAAAGAATAACAGACCATTTCCATTATTGATAAGAAAAAAAAATTCATCTTGAATTAGAGATGTAATTGTCACAGCATAATTTCAACCATTTTGAAATAGAAAATATCCCCAGTAGAGGAGGGAGAGCTTAAGAAAGAACGTTTGGCTTACTGTCGTGGGAAAAACAGGTGAAGCTTGCTTCTTGAAGAGCAGTAACAGGACTCTGGGAATGGTTATCAGGGAAGGACCTTTCAAGTGGGCAAATACCTTTGGAGCTCCAGAAAACATGGGTAGTAAGGTGATGTGGCCTTCACAAAGTGAAGAGAAAGCATCATTAACATCTCTGTGCATTTCAAGAAGTGGCACAATGTTAAAACAGAGGCTTTGATTTTGCTATTCAGATTCTAGGTGGCTTACTGTGGTATGACCTTGTGCAGGTTGCTTGACTCCTCTGGGCATAGGAGAGGCATTTAAAGAGGGCATGCTTGCCCCTGGAGTGTAGATTTGTGGTGAAATGTAAGGATGAAGCATATGGAATGTGGCTAGCACATTGGCAACACTCAAAAAAGTTCTTTTCTGCTTCAAGGTCAAACAGAAAACTTCACTTTCAAGCAGCTGTAGTTCTGATTCTTCTCAAGACCTTGTCTGTGGTTACATCCAGAACCCTGAAACCAGCAGCCTTGGGCTTTTGTAGCCACATGGAGGCACATCCTGGTCCTGCAGGACCCTCCCTGCAATGGGTGACTTCATTGGGGAGGTACCAAGCCCCAGAACAGCCTTGAGATTGCGTTACATTGAGTCAGGTCTGCTTTCAGACTGCTGTGTTGTCAGCCATCCTATCCCCAAATCACAGTCACAGCCTACCTGGCCCCTCACCTAAGCAACTCACGTCCACCCACCTAAGTGTTGTGCTCTGTCTTGGGTAGAGGACAATGCTATAATGTTGTTCCTGCCCACTGTGGGCCACTGTCCTGCTTTGAGTGGACTTTCTCAGCCCCAGAAGAGGAGAAAGCAGCCCTGCCTATTCATACCTAGTCCCTCTCCCCCCGACTTCCAGGCTCACCTGACCCTGATCTGGCCTGGCCCGCTGCTCAGTTAGTGCCACTTGGAGTCTAATTTACCTTTAAACCCATAGGTGGAGAATAGTAATAAAGCCAGAGCTCAGCCCATCCATGGGCTGACATGCTATGAACATTGTGTTTTCCCAAGTGCATTCAATGCTGTCCCCACAGTCTAATGCAGGATGTCATTAGATATCATTAGGCACAGTGCCTTCTACTAAGGAGGGGAGGGTATTTTGAACTCCCTGAAGAGAAATGCTTGTAGGCTGGGAATCTCCTACAAAGAGGGATCTCAACTTTAATTTGCATAGGGCCTAATTAGTGCACTGCTCACTCACCCTCTATCCAGAGAGAAGGTTGGAGGGGGAGAGGGAGATGGGAAGGCTGGCTGACACAAACATCCAGTACTGCCCCCAGACCCAGGCAGAGGGGAAGCAAGCAGGGCCTGAAGGGCTCAGGATGACAGGGTCCAGTATAGTTCTCCCAGCCGGTGGAGAAGAGCTGCCCAGGAAGTGAGCTGGCATCACAGGGGAGGTAGCAGGAGGGACCCAAAGGCCAGGTGCCCATGTCCCATGCAGCCAAGAGGGGAGCTATGCATGAAGACAAAGATGTGTATTCAGTTTTAAGCCATTTTATTCTGAGAACCTCCCTGTAAGGTAGGTCCTATCATTAGCCCCATTTTCAAGTGAGGCACAGAGGAGTCAAGAAACTCTTCTGAGGTCACAGAACTAATGAGCAGCCATGTGGGATTAGAACTGACAGTGTCTGGCTCAGCACCCACCCCAGGCTCTTCCACATCCCACCTTAAGAGCTGTGCCATCTGTCCCCTGCTCAGGCATCCCCTGGTCTCTCCTTCCCCAGTGGAAAGCCAGAGACTCTGTGTGCCTCCCCACCACCACCCCCATGTTTGGAGCCTGATGAGCTCTCTGGAGTGCTAGGGAGTAAAAGGAGGAGGAGGGGGACATTCAGATATTTTTCTTTGGTGGGTCCTGATCCACTCCTGGACCCAGTCAAGGGGAAGAAATCAAGAACTGAAGGACTCACTTCTAGGTGACAAGGGGCAACAAGCAGGACCCAGAGACCAGCAGATATGACATTTGCCAGTGTCCAGGAATTGGTCTCAGAGGGCCAAAGTATACAGTTTCCCAAGGTAGAGCAGCACTGCATATTCTGTGGCTTTGCACCTGCCCAATTCTGTGCAGCTCTGGATGAGTAAGAGGAATTAAAGGTCTGGTAGGTTGGTACTGCCCAGACACAGGTCACTTTTGTCAGATTCCAGCCTGCTTGAGGCCCTAGGGTCTCCTCTCGCACTGTTTTAACATGCCTTCCTTTAAAGGTCTAATGATGCCCTTGAGAAGAAAGGGGCCCCCACCCGCTCCCTATGCCGCAAGTTTGTTTCATTTTGTTAATTAAGTGTTTGTAGGTTGCCACCTTCAAATTAAGAAAATGCCCTGGGGATGACAAAACTGGAAGGGCAGGGACAGAGTATGTGAAATGGCCAGGAGTCATGGCTGGCACTTTGCTGTGTTGTCCTGGCCTGTTTTGGGATTTGTAAGATGGGGAGCTGCAGTGACTCAGGAAGGCAGTGCTAGGGAATGGCCAGCAAGTATGCTTTCCTGGCAGTGGCATCAGCATCGCTAGCTTTGACAGCTAGTTAGGTGGGAGAAGAGTGGCTTCAACTGGAATGAGACCCCTTGTAAAGGATGTGGACTGATCTTGTTAGAAGTCTGGGGGTTTTCTTCATTACTGTTTATGGAACATCTTCTGTACGCTGGAGATTTTTGTTTAAGGATAAAATTCTGCCACTGCTGGACCGTGGAGTTAGAAAAGCAAGACTTCTGCCTATGACAAGAGTAGAGGTTATTTCAAGGTAATAAAAAGTGAAATGTTTATTGGGATGCACCCACTGTAAATGCCTTAGAGTGTTACAGGAAAGGAAAATTGTTGAGGGCAGCTGGATCAGTGCCAGCTTCGTGAGCCTGGTGGGTAGGAGTGATTTTAAAGAACTGGGGAAATTTAATTCAGATTCTACAGAAAAGAGTGCTTATGGGTTGTCATGATGTCCTCTGCCCTGACAGAACCCACCAGAAAAGCAGTTTGATATACTAGAAGGAGTTCTGGACCTGGAGCAGACCCCCTGGCCTCCGTGAATTGTTCCATGGTCAGCCCCTCTGTGTGCCACACTTCTGGAAGACTCTGGTCACAGCTTGCATGGGACATCCAGTCTAGTGATATTCACTGAATCACATATAAATAGATAAACAGAGTAATTGAAGAATATCCACAGAAAGTAAAGAGGATGAGTGATTGATGGTAAAGGTTGGGGAATGTCCTTTCCAGAGGATGGTCAAGGGCAAGAAGGAACTGCCATGGTAAGCAGTCAGGACAAAGGGGAGGAGTCCACTCTTAAATCCTGGTGTCAACTTGACCCACCATGGAGCCTCTGGATCCATGCATATGTCAAATGTAGATTGTGCTTAGGCAATTCAAAAGCAAGGAGCTAAAATAGTACAGATTGTCCATCTTAGAGCTGAGGAGTGGGGCCAGCTGTGGGGTCAGGATGAAATGGGAGAGCAGTGGCGCTCTCTTCCTCTTGGGAAACATAAACACAATCCTAGGAATGACAGTTGCCCAGAGAAGGAGTAAGTGGACATGTGGTCCCATGACCCACCATAGAGACCCTCTCACAGAGTAACAAGACTTTCCATTCCTCCTTCCCTCCTTTCTTCCCTCTCCTTGCTGTGGTTGCTCTTAAGGGCTACAGCCACCTGGCTCCAAGCCCTCCATGTTGGCCTAGACACCAGACACTCACTCTTTCTATGCAAGAGTATGCTGCCTCCCAGATCACTCATCACCTCCTCATGTCTTGTGTTCACCTGGATGGCAGGCACTCCTTGGGCCAGCAGCAATAGGGTTGGACCCACTCTTCTCAGCCCCCATGGCTAGCTCTTCTTTGAGCTTTCCTCTTCTGGAGCTGTCTAGTGGGCTCTCCTGGTGGGCACACAGCTCCCACACCTGGATGGCACAACTGACATAGCATTACAGGTAAAGGATGGGTGGCCAGCCCCTGAGTGAACAGAGCCAGGCAAGGCCACAGGGTGAGAGAGTGGCCTGTGGAGGACATCCTCAGAGAAGTGGAACCTAACCCTAACTTGTGTGTCCCCCAGAGCCCCTTTTCTCAGCTGTATTTGTTAGAATAAATACCTGAGAGGACTTATAACCACCTGTCTAGGGTGGGGTAGAGACTAGGCCCTCAACGAACCCTAATTACCTCCCCCATTTCTCTGGAAAATTCTGTAGGATTTAAGTTCCAAGCTAAGTCTCTCTCTCTCTCTCTCTCTCTCTCTCTCTCTCTGAAAAGTCCCCTGGCCCCTGAAGCAGGTGGCACAAAGCACAGTGGCCTCTCCTGGACTCGGGGTCACTCATCAGGGAGCCCGCTATTTGCCAGGTATTGATTTTCCTGCTTATCTCCCATTTTAGGTCACAGGGTACATGAGGGCAAACACCAATCAACTTTATTTCTGCCCCACTGCCTGCAGCTGCTGGTGAAATAGGTGCTCATTAAAAGTTTGCTGGTTGAATGATCAGCAAAGATTTCTCGAGGGAAATGGGGTTTGAAGGGACCCTGACTTGTGAAGGGACAGGGACATTGGGTTAGGTGGGGGGGGGGAACCAGATTAAAAAATACAACAAAGGGGATCCCTGGGTGGCGCAGCGGTTTGGTGCCTGCCTTTGGCCCAGGGCACGATCCTGGGGACCCGGGATCGAATCCCACGTCGGGCTCCTGGTGTATGGAGCCTGCTTCTCCCTCTGCCTGTGTCTCTGCCTCTCTCTCTCTCTCACTGTGTGCCTATCATAAATAAATAAAAAACAAAAAAAAATTTTAAAAATACAACAAAATCTAGGTGGGCGTTGGACACAAGAGAAGGAGTGGGAAGCCCAGGGTCTGGGTAGTCTGAGAGAAAACACCAGAGAGAGCTCCTGTGCATCGTGAGCCATTCACACACTTACCTGGGTCCATGCTGGATCTCTCGGGCAGCCCCTGGACAGCTGCCAGCATTCGCTACCCAAATGGGCGATTGCTACCCATTGCTACCTGCTGCTTCTTAGCAGCTAAACCTGGGGTATATCTGGCTTTCATCTTTAGCTCCCTATTTGCCTGTTTTTTATCTTAGAATAATGTCCCCTTACAGTTGTGAGCCCCTTCAAGTCCCTAGAGCATTTCAGAGGTCTGTCCCTGTCAGTCTTCACCAGGAGCCTTGGAACAGTCTGGACTCCATGGTAATAGATGAAGCAGGGTTGAAATGGCTTCCCAGGACTGCACACCAGCAGGGGACTTGGCTGGTACCAATCCCAGGTCATCCCACATACTTTTCAGTGGACTCTGCAACAGAGTAGAGATGGGGCAAGGGGAGGACAATCTAGCAGGGACAGCGTCTTTCTGCTTTAATGTGGGAGTTATTCTAGGCTTTTACCTAGAAGCTTCCAAACGTGGTGTGTCCTTGGTTTCCAAGTACATTCCCAGGCCCTCTGTCTGTAGTCGGGGGGCGTCATGAAAGGCACTTCCAGCCTTATTATGATGGTGTCTGCAATCTAGCCACAATTCACCGTTTGGAAACCAAGATACAGGACTAAAATGGCTGTTTTATTTTAGAAATTATTGTTCTCCAAGGAGGATAGTTCCCACAAAGCATTGGTCTTCCCTTTGTTTTGGCTAATAGCCAGTCCCCTCTCTGCATGGTGTTTCTGATCTGTATTGTTTTCAAATCACTGGAAATTTTCTTGCATTTCCCTCTAGAGGAACTTGCATTTTGAAAAGCACTTTAGCCTACCACACCTTTACATAATTTATTATAGACATATTTTGCATTTATGGTATCTTCTAGCACTAAAAGAAAATCTTCCCTTTATTTACAGAAGTTGTCATAGACTTTTCCTAAAATCAGATTTCCAGAAAATTTAGCTAGGACATGCAGTAAGTTTGATTCCATTAGAAAACTGGAAACAAAACTGTATACCAGCAGTCCTGAGGCCTCCATGCTTTTTTGTGCTTTCCTGAGTGACAAACTAATTAATGATCAGCATGTGAATTAAAAGTCATTTCCTAGAAAGAAAATTTCTCTTAAAACTCTCAGGAAGATAAGAAATAAAACCATCCCTTATATGGCTATCCCATCACACTTGGCTATTGCGAATAATTCTACTGTGAACATGGATATACAAATATCTATTCAAGTCCTACTTTCCATTCTTATGGGCATATGCCCAGAAGTGCAGTTGCTAGATCATGAGATAATTCCATGTTTAATTTTTTGAGGAACCACTATATTGTTTTCCTTAGAGGCCACTTTACCTTCCCCTCAGCAATACCCAGAGTTCCAGTCCTTGTATAGGCCCACCAACATTTGTGATTTTTTTTTATTTTTTTTATTTACGATAGTCATACAGAGAGAGAGAGAGAGAGAGGCAGAGACACAGGCAGAGGGAGAAGCAGGCTCCATGCACCGGGAGCCCGACGTGGGACTCGATCCCGGGTCTCCAGGATCGCGCCCTGGGCCAAAGGCAGGCGCCAAACCGCTGCGCCTCCCAGGGATCCCTTGTGATTTAAAAAAAAAAATTATAATAGCCATTCTAATGTGTGTGTAGGTGTATCTCATTGTGGTTTTGGTTTGCATTTCTCCATTGATTAGTGATGTGGAACATCTTTCCATGTGCTTATTAGCCATTTGTATATCTTCTTTGGAGAAATAGGTATTCATGTCATTTGCTTATTTCTTAACTGGGCTGTTTGGTTTTATGCTGAGTTGTAGGAGTTCTTTATATATTCTGGATATTAATCCCTTATCAAATATATGATTTGCAAATATGTCCTCCTATTCTGTATGTTGTCTTTTTCTGTTAATGGTATCTTTTGATGCACCAAAGTTTTTAACTTTGATGAAGTCCAATTATTTTGTCACTTGTGCTTTGGTGTCATCCCCTAGAAAACATCACCAAATCCAACATCATGAAGTTTTTCTCCTAATTTTCTTCTAAGAGTTTTATAGTATTAGCCCTTACTTCTAGGTCTTTGGTCCATTTCCAGTTCGTTTTTATTTAGTTTTCTCTTTTTCCAGTTAATTTTTATATATGGTTCTAGGTAAGGACCCAACTTCATTCTTTTCCATATGGATATCCAGTTTTCTCAACATCATTTGTTGAAAAGATTGTCCTTTCCTCCATTGAATAGTCTTGGCACTCTTGTGAAAATCATTTGATTGTAGATGTGAGGGTTTGTTTCTCGACTCTCCATTCTATTACATATAGAAACTTCATATGTCTGTCTTTACGTGCATACCACAGTGTTTTGATTCCTGTAGCTGTGTAGTAAGTTTTGAAATCAGGAATTATTACATCTCCAACTTTTCTCTTCTTTATCAAGATTACTTTGACTGTTGATTCTCATTCTTTTGCATTCAGTCTCTTTCCATTTATACTTAAGAATTCAGAAAATACATTATCTGTGAAACCATTTTTGAAAGAGCCACTTAGACAGAACATGAGAGACTCCTAACTCTGGGAAACAAACTAGGGGTGGTGGAAGGGGAGGTGGGTGGGGGGTGGGGGTGACTGGGTGACGGGCACTGAGGGGGGCACTTGATGGGATGAGCACTGGGTGTATTCTATATGTTGGCAAATTGAACACCAATAAAAAATAAATTTATAAAAAAAAGATTCAAGTATTGCGAATTCATGGATGTTTCTACAGGTATACAGATATTCTTTCTAAATAGATAAGTCTAGTGTTCCTTTTGAGGATGCTATTGGTGTGAATAGTTCTTTTCCTAAAAAACAAACAAACAAACATGATCTATTATTATTTTTAAATGTAGATAGGTATAAAAGTAAATTTCTCTCATTTGGAACATATTGTGGTTCATATCTTCCACAAAATTAAATTGTTTATGCTATTATAATTCATCAAGTGAATATATATCTTCCTATTAAGAAAACAGTTTGTCAGATGTCATAAAACATTTTTTAACAGTAAAGGTCACATTTTATTGCAAAAAAAAAAAAAGAAAGAAAGAAAGAGCCACTTAAAAACTCTGTAGTAAAATAAAAAGTTAAAGTAGAAATGAGAGATATGTAAATTATCTGTGATTAACAAATAGTGAAATACAATTTTGTTGTTGTAATTATTAACAGTGTAGCTGTGAAGCTTAAGGCGATTGTTAGGAAATGATCCCTAAGAAACCAGAAGCATGAAGAGTATTTTAAATGATTTAGACAAAATGCAACAGATAGCAAAGAAAGGGAAAGGAATTACATTGAACTAATGGTCTTATCCAGTTTGGAAATTAGAGGTTATATCTGTTCATCAATTCTCAGGATAAAAAAAAATGTGAATAACAATTTTAAGTGTGTGACAAATTTAAGACAAGCACTGGAAGGAAAGATAAGGTATATAACTTCTAAAAAAATATTACAAAATAAATAAGATCAATCAAGTTGACTGAAGACAGTAAAGAAAATAACACCATAAAATTTGAGAAGTAGAAAGCACTAAAATAGATGACAGGAAAGGTCCACATATACCAGTCCATCTCCTTACCCTATTCTTAACACTACTCAAAAAATAAAAATGGAATGGGTTAAATTCCCCCAGTTAAAGGATGGATACTCTGAAATTGAGTAAGGATTAAATTTTACCTATAAGGTATCAGTTAAGATACAGCTGGAAAATTAAAAAATCAGCCTAAAGAGATAAAAAATATAAAGGCATAAGCAAAACTATTACAAGCAATTTTAGAATAAAGAACAAAATGAATGAGGAACAACAAGACAAGTACAGAGTGGAATTCAAGTGGGAAAGTAAACACAAGACCAAAATATGTTAGTAAAAGATAGGAACCACCAAAAAGAGAGAGTGATCACGTGAGCTTTGAAATGTTGAAAGTAAAGCAGTTATGCTTATGAAGATGTATGACATCTCTGTCTGGGTGTGAGGTGTCAAAGGGGAAGCCCCCAGGATCCTTAGGAACTATGGGAATAAGACATACCATTCCAGGCCTTGGGGCACACCAGAGACATTCCCATACATGCAGGATCCTCAGACTGCACCTAGAGCTTCGGTGTTACCATGTAGGAAAGTGGGGTTCCTGTACCCCATGGGCTATAGTCTGTGTAGAGTCTACAGATGTGACCCCAGTTTGCTCATGTCACCTGTGAAGTCACAGCGTTCCTAGCTTAGGAATATCTTAGTGTTCTGATGCCTGCAAGAAAACTCCACATTGCATATAAGTGAGTGGATCTCAAGAGTCAAGATGCTGTGGAGCAGGGTGTACCCACCTAGACTGAGGTGTGGTCCACAAGGACCCTCTCCATTCACAGTGCTGCGCGTGACAGCCTGCTCTCCATATGGAGCACAGTGCACCCTGCCAGGACTGAGTGCCATCATCACCATGATCGCTTAGATTGTCCATGGTCCAGGTAGGGATTGTGAACAGCTTCCTAACCCCTAGATTCCTCATAGACCCTACCTGATATTTTCATGAAATGTCTGAAGCAGTTTGGGTTTGTGAGTCCCTCTGAGAAGTGTGCACTTCTCCTAGAACATCAGCATAGCACATGAGCATCTCATGTACTCTAAGCCACAGTTACTTTGCACAGTTCCCCACTTAGGAGACTTTTCCCATTTATCCTGACTTACCTCCAGATGCCTGTGTTTATTTAAAAATTAAGAGATGGGATGGTGTTAAGAAGGAAGATTCAGGGATGTGGCATTCACTATCAAGACCATTTCAAGTTCATACTGAATATTTAAAATCACTTTTAAATTTGAAATATTTACATTCAACTCTTAAAATATAAAAAAATTCTTAAAAGTTAAATTTTAAGTTATCACTTTTAATGAAATATAAACATTGTTTTTTATCCTTGTTATCTTTTCCAGAGTTCTCAAGGGTTGTGGTCTCACACCATCTACTGGGGCAAATATGGGCCATTTCCAGCAGGGACAGTGCAGCATTGCCCTGGATGCCTGACTGCCACACACGTCCATAGAACCACAGTGTCTGCAAAGTAAGTCTCATGTTCATGGAGTCTCCAGTGACTGTGTCAGAGGAGCATTTGTAGTCAACACCTCTAGCAACAGACCTTGTAGTGGTCCTTGAAGCAAATTGCCTGAAAATCAGATCTAAAGCCAGAGATAGTGTTATTAATTCACTAAAATCCATTGAGAAGGAGTTGTGAAGTGAGTTTCATATTACATTAGAATTTGCATTTAGAATGATAAACATTATTATTTAAAAAAAATGTGGTGAACAGACCAGCAAGTGATTTGATTTACAGAATTTACCAAGTAACTCTGTTACCATCTGTTGCTATCATGATTGATTTGTAAAGTATTGAAAGGGTAATCTAAACAAAAGTAGTCTTATCACCTTGACATATTATTTTCCTTTTTAATTTTTCCTCCTAGTTCTTGTCCCAAATGCAGTTTTTATCTAGTTGACTAATAGGATAGCAGTTCTTTTGCCTTCAGACTTTATTGAACAACCTATTTTATATCTGCTTTTCATTTTGATAAATCTCACATCTATTAAAAAATGGAAAGTGAACACTCATATATTCTTTACTCAGATTTGCCAGTTCCTTACCCACATAGACACACACATACACAGATGGAATATGCACTCATGTGTGTTATGTATGTGTGTATTCAGTGTTTTTCTCTGAATCACTTAAAAACAAGTTGCAGACATCATGACATACTTTGGCAAATATCTCCTTCATCCATTTCCTTTCTTCTTCAAAACTGTAACACCGCAGGATACCTGGG
The DNA here is from genome assembly GCF_905146905.1 of Nyctereutes procyonoides. Classification (NCBI taxonomy): domain Eukaryota; kingdom Metazoa; phylum Chordata; class Mammalia; order Carnivora; family Canidae; genus Nyctereutes; species Nyctereutes procyonoides. The sequence goes on along the minus strand of NW_026575047.1, from coordinate 54,769,307 downwards.
TGGCTCAGCGGCTAAGCATCTGTCTTCAGCTCCGGACATGATCCCAGGGTCCCAGGTTCAAGTCCCGCATCAGGCTCCCCACAGGGAGCCTGCTTCTCCTCCCTCTTCCTATGTTTCTGTCTCTATGTGTCTTTCATGAATAAATAAAAATAAAATCTTTAAAAAAAACTGTAACACCATTATCACTGAGGAATGTAATGTTGATAACAATCTCATCCAAAATATAGTTCCTATTCAAATATGTCTGGTTGTCCCCAAAATACCCTTCATAGCTGTGTTCCCCTATCTAGCATTCAGTTAAGTATCATGCCCTGAATTAGGTTTTGTCTCTTTAAATCCAAAGCAGAACACTGCTTTTACTTTTATCTTTTGTGATTTTGACATTTTTGAAAAACTTAAGCCATTTGTTTTGAGGGGAGTCTTGCAGTCTGGATTTGTCTAGCTGTTTCTTCATGCTTAGGTTCAGGCATGGATTTTGTGTGGGTTTTTTTGTTTGTTTTGGGTTTTTTTTTTACATTTTGTGTGTTTACACCACATCAGTGGGTTCAGCACATCACTGTGACCTGGTGTTGATGAGGACAAGTTTGTTCACCTGGCTAATGTGGTTTCTTCCAGAGCTCTCCTTTATAAAGTTACTGTTATTTTATTCCTTGTAATTAATAAGTGATCGGTAGGGTGAACTTTGAGACCATGTGAATATTCTTACTTATTAGCTCATTTTCACCCACTTTAGCATCCACTGAAGGTTGTATTATGATTTTTAACTAATCAGTTCATCAGCACCATGCTCTCCCTTCCCTGTCAAATGTTTTCATTATTTTTTCATTTTTCCATGGTTGTGAGCTGCCACACAAGGGAGTATATTGAAACAGTCAAGAGAAGGACTCTGAAATTAGACCATCTGGATGAGTGTCTAGTATGCATCGCATCTCTGACACACACTAACAGGGTGACCTTGAGCAAATGTTTCATCTCATAAACTCTCAGTGTCCTTATGATTAAAATGAGGAGGCAAAGAGTAACCAATGCACTGGGTGTCTGGTCGGGATGGAGCACACCGCTGGTCTCACTAAACATGAGCTATTCATTATTACTAGCGACAGGAGGACAGGCTGAATGCCTCTGGATGCTGCTTCACTCCTGAGATCTTCTGTAATCCCTGAAAGCTGAATAAGACCTTTGGCAAAAATGCTGATAAACCTGAATGACAGGACAGAGGTTCCCCAGGATGTGAGTGGTCCTATTTTTAGGTTCTTCAAGTTAGAAGGTTGAATTGAGAAACAAAATTGTCATGACAGGAAGTATTCTTCAGTGAACAGCTTCCTAATGGCATCCCCTCCACCATTCTGGTTATTTCTAACACTCTGTTGCTTTTCTCTTTCCCTTTGCTAGGACTACATCTCCCTAGGTTAGGTCCCTAGTCTGCTGGCAGTTTTGCCTTTCAATCACTAGCAACTGATTGTTTGAAGATTATTAGGTTTCTTTCTATTTAGATCAGGTCACCATGGCGTTATTTGAGCTCCATTGCCTTGGAACCTTCTCTGAGAATGTTTTGAAAATTCCACCAAGAAAATAGCTTGTGAATAGACATGTTAGTTTATGAGCTACATATGGACATGAATTAGGCTGAGTCTTTAAAAAAAAAAAAAAAAAAGATTGCCCTTGGAGAACATTTTTAGCTAAAGTATCTGAGAAATGCTTCCTCTGAAAATTTTACTTGCCTAGATTTCTTCCCCACGACTTTGGAAAGCAGATGAGGGCTCTCATAAAGAAGGGCTGCTGGCAGCAGGCATGCTGCATCCAGCATGTTTCCTGGCTTATGGCTTGCCAGGCTGAATTTGAGGGATGGCCTTGTGGTTTCACTTACTCTCCTGCTTTCTGGGTGATGCCAATCCAGGCAGCCTGAGGTTAGCCAGGGCAGAGAATGGGCCCCATAGACTCAGAAGTAACACCTCTATGTGGACACCAACCCGAAGTTTCCCAGAAGGTTCACCACCTCCTCCTCCTGTTTTCCTCCCTTTTAGCCATTCACATGCCAGGGATCCTCTGCCTATCTCTTATCCCCTTGATAAGCACCCTAGGGAAGGGACATCGGTGCAGGAACAACATAATAGTTTACAGGTTGAGTGAAACATAGTTAAAAATCAAATCTGCAGTTCTGCATAAACACAGAGGAAATCACTTGGGTGTCACTCAAATATGTAGGTGGAAATATCAGGGCTGCCTTTTCCTGTTCTTAAAGTGTATTCTGTGAAATTCTGTCCACTTGGAAACCTGAGTTATCTGGTCTTGAGTGAGTAATATACTCCTAACCTGTGTGCTGGAGATGGACATGGAAATAGCTTGAAGCCAAGGCTAAAAGCCCCCTGTAGAGAAGCCCCTCCCCAAGACTTCAGGCCCTGGGCCTTATGGGGGGACCTCCTTGGTGGCCCTGGTTAGGTCGATGAGTCTCCATCTTCATGCCCACTTAACTTCCCTGTTCCTGGGGCTCCTGCAGCTACTGCCCTGAAGGCAACACCAGGTCCCACCTGGGTCCCAGGAGTTCATGTTTTTCTGTGACAGGTGTGATCAGGGCAATGTCTTTCCATGTCACACCCACACACAGTGTGCTATAACCAGGAAGGATGGAATGTGGGTGCTGGAGCAGTCCTGGGGCTAGGTGGCACACCCAGCCTGTTAGAAGGACAGCAGAACCTTGGGCCTGATGTCTGTCTGGGGAACCATGCCCTGCTCATTGCTGTCAAATAAGGAGCAAAAGGATGGGTGTGCTGGTTGAGACAGGTTTGTCCTCCCATCTACATGAAGCCCTAGCCTATGGTCTCTCTGGTTCTAGGGTCTGGGATCAGGTGTTCGTGTCCTGCTTTCTAGCCGGGTGGCCATGGTTTCCCATCTGCCCAATGGGGGACAGCAGTCCCTGTTGGAGAGGCCTCCTAGGGCAAATTTGGGATGGTGTTTCCCTCGGTTCCAGGTACTGTGTTTTGAAGGACACCTCCCTCTTCTACTCTCATTCTTCTATTGGTGCACCTAGCAGCACTCAGTGCTGGGGATTCCACATAGACCAGTTCCTACCCTCAGAGTCCACACTCCATTGTTGTGACAGAAAGGAGCTGCATAGAGCAAATGCCAAAGCCCGTGAGGCCCATGTGGGGCTGTCCCTCTGAATGTCCTGATGTTTTCTTTGAACTGTTTTAAATGGAAACACATTTAAATCCACACTTTCTCCTTGAGCAGAGGGAGCTGCAGATGGAGGAGGGTGAGCAGTGGGCTCAGCGTGGCGCCACTGTACCCACATGTCTCCAACTTCTTCTCCCAAGGATGAAGCTGAGGTTTCCTGTCCACTGGGGCTGCCAGGGATGTGCCGATGTGATTTCCATACATAGAGCTTGGGGCCAACTCCTGGTTATGCTAAAGCCTGGCTGGGGCCTAAGTGTGGATAAGCTCTGTAGACCTCAGTTTCCTCATCTCTGAAATGGGGATGGTGATGGTGGTATCCTCCACACAGGGCTCAGTTGAGAACACAGTGAGTTAATTCATGAGAAGTACCCAGAGCTGTGACACCTATGAGAATGCTAGAAATCATAGTTGTAAATATGAAGGCCTAGGGGGATGCATAGCTCATAGTGACCAGTGACTTTCAGCATCCTTTCCTCTGTCCTCCCACACGCTGTGAACAACTGCATTGTGAAATAGCATAGCACTACTCTTGAGGTCATTTTGTAGGGGTTGGGTTGTATTCCCTGAGTCAAGCCTTGAAAGCTGTGATTTATTATTTTTGGTCTGGTTTTTATGGGTTTTTTGTGTGTCCAGAATTAAAGCTCATTGTGCCTACCAAAGGTACATGAGACTCACTGAGAAATGTGATTGGTCTTAGAGCCCATGGACCTGCACCACTGGCTATCTCTTACCTCCCAGCTAGGTGACAGGGCTAGTTAACACCAGACCCACCTACGCTTCTTCCTGTGCCATCCATCCTTCCTTGGCCATATAATATATTAGTCTCAAATATACAACAGAGTGATTCAATAATTCTATACATTACATAGGGCTCACCAAATATAGTTACTATTTGTTGCCATATAATGCTATTACAGTTAAATATTATTGACTTATATTCCGTATACTGTATTTTTCATTCATATCTGTCATTTATTAAAAATATACACAGTCAGAGGTGCCTGGGTGGCTCAGTAGGTTAAGTGTCTGCCTCTGCCTTTGGCTCAGTTTGTAATCTTGGTGTCCTGGGATCTAGTCCTGCATCGAGCTCCCCACTCAGCAGGGAGTCTGCTTGTCCATCTCCCTCTGCCCCTCCCCCCTACTCATTCTCTCTCTTCCTCCCTCCATCCCTCCCTCCCTCCTTCCCTTCCTCTCTCTCCTCTCTCTCAAATATATAAAATCTTTAAAATACGTAAAAATATACACAGTGAAATATAAAGACCACCCATTCAAAATACAAAATATGTGGATTCTTCCCTTACTTTAAAAGTTTACACCATTTTGCTTCCTCCTTGAATTCATATAAAAATAGGAACAGAAATTCCACATCCCCCCACAAAACTTTATCATAATTTTCTACTTGAAAGATATTGAGGAGAAAAAAAAAGAAAGACAATCACCGATTATTCTGTCACATATTTTTTGCATAATATATATATATGTTAAAACATTCCATGTGGCTTGTTAACAGTATTATTTATAGTATTGATTAGTATACAAATGATCGAAACAGCATGATTACAAATACAAAATATATCATAGAAGAGTCTCTCTCTCTCTTTTTTAAAGATTTTATTTATTTATTCATGAGAGACACAGAGATAGAGGGAGAGACACAGGCGGAGGGAGAAGCAGGCTCCTTGCAGGGAGCCCAATGCAGTACTCAGTCCCAGGACTCCGGAATCATGACCTACGCCAAAGGCAGAAGCTCAACCGCTGAGCCACCCAGGTGCCCCCAGAAAAGAGTCTCTTAATGAGATGGGTGACAGGTTTCTGGAGAAACTTGGTCTGAGGAGTCAGTTGGCTATCCCTTTGTGTGGCATCTGGAGGTTTCCACTCCAGAGCGATGTAGGGCAATGAAAAGAAGAGCCTGCAGGGCAGGCATCTTAACCAACAGATGAATATTAGGATAGATTATATATATGGATTTAAGAATTTAAAAGTAGATTGTTTAAAAGTGTTCCACGCTGATGGCTCCTTGAAAAAACTTAATGTGCCCCAGGGATGCCCAGGCTCAGGTTGAGAGCCATAGCCCAAGCTTTCCCTGCTCACTCAGGACTGGATCCAATCTCCCTGCCAAGGTCAGATGCCCTGTCATCATCATCCATACCTCTGCATCCCTTCCATGTGACCCCAACCTTTCAAATCATTGAATCTTCTAGAATGTGGTTGTGTCCTTTGTCTCTTTGTGGCCTTCCAAGAATCTGTGTGGACTGAGTCTCTCAGAGGAGTTTAGAGACACCACTGTGGTTTTGATACTTTAAAATGTATTGTATGTCATATTCTGGACCTTTCCTTCCTGGGGTCAACATATTTACCCATGTGGGCTGTACCTTCACAGATGGCATGTCTGTGTGTGGCTTTTTCTGTAGACCCAAGATACTGTGTGTACCTCAGTGTGGGCTCGTTGTCATCACCAATCAGGAAACCCTGGTAACCAGAACTCAGCTTTGGGACTTCCTCCTCAAAGCCCAGGTGCCGAGCCACAGTGAAGAGGCACAATCCCCAGTGAGACAGAATAGATGTCAATTCTTAAGGGGCTCACATGTTCAGGGGCAGTTCTTGAATCTTGATCAGAGGGGCCTGCCATCCACACAGACATTGTGCCACCACAAATGTGTGCGTGTGGGTTGGCCAGTTAAGGTAATGCCAGGGAAGCAGTGTCTATAGGGATCATTTTCCAGTGCTTTGCTGAATTCCCTCTGTACCTTGTGGGCATTCCTAGAGCACGCAAAGCCCAATTCTCACACAAAATCATTTGTTAGCATATACCAAAACTTTATTTAACTCATTGATAAGGGAACCAGCAAAAAGATAAATGATCTGGCTCTAAGTACATTTGAGTAACGAAAATTTACAAAATCAACTAGAAAAGAAATAGACTAAAATGCTAAGTTAAGCTGACTCTCTAGAAAGCAATAAAATAATTTCTTATCTGCGGTTAGTGTTTTTAACTGAGGGCAATAAAAATCATAAGTTATCAATTTCTGCAGTTTAGCCTTTAATTTTACAGAGCTATAAAACCTCTGCATCTTTATCAGTTGTTAATTGTTGGATAAATAATTGTGACACTTCTCAAGAGTTTCAGAATAGGATCAAGCAGGCTTATAATAAGTCAGTGTTTTAGCAGGATGTCAAATATTCAAGCAATCACCATTTTTCTTTTTTTTTTTTCAAGTTTAGAGTAGATCTTTCTATAGCAATTACCTCCCCCTCCAAAGAAAAAAGAAAAAAAAATGGCTGATACATTATGGCTGATCATGTAGCACCATCTTAAGATACTGCCTTTTGGCTTACATAATGAACTTGAGCCCTTGTGTAGATGCTACAAGGGCATTTGTGGTAGGCAGCTTCTGACATGGCTCCCAATCATTCCTGCCTCATGGCATCCACATCCTTGTGTTGTCTTTTGTCCTTGTGTGGGGGCTGGACCTAGTAAATAGCACTTAATAAACAGGATACAGCAGACATGATGGGCTGCCACTTCCAAAATCAGGATACAAAAGGCTGGGAGTTCCTTCATGCACATGCTCTCTCTAGTGCTTCCCATGCCCTTGCTCTGATGAAGCAAGCTGTCATTTTGCAGTCTCACCAGTGGAAAACCCCATATGGCAAGAAATTGATTCTCATTTCATTGACCCTCAAGGAATGAATCTTCCAACAACTACAGGAGTGAAGTTGGAAGGCGATCCTTCCCTGGTTAAGCCTTCATGCAAGACTACAGCCCTAGCCAACATTTTGGTTACAACCTATGAGAGACGAGAGATGGAGTAAGATAACCCAGCTAGGCACACACTGATACCTAAACATAGAAATTGTGACATAAAAAATTGTGTTAAGTCACTAATCTTAATATCCTTAATATCAAGCCCTGCATTAGGCTCCACACTCAGTGGGGAGTCTGCTTGAAGATTCTCTCCTTCTGCCCCTCCCCTTGTTCATGCAATCTCTCTCTCTCTTTCTCTTTCTCAAAAATAAGGGAATAAATCTTTAAAAAAAAAAAAAAAAGATAGTCTTCCTTTCTTGATTCCTGTTCCATGTTGGCTCCCCTTTTTCTAGCAGCTGTGATTACATCCTTGACAGTTGATTAGAGGGCTGAACTCAGAAGCAGTTTATTTGTGGGAACAGTGTGCAGTTCAGAAAAAAAAAAACCTCTATTCTTGATCAATGGTAAAAGAATATTTTTTGTTGAAAATCAATTGCTTCAGACTTGCTGTGACTGTTTCCTCCAGAGCTGCAATGCTTCTCATTTAGTCTCAAGCCAATGCTTAATGTTTGAGTGAAATTGGTTTCAATGTTCTTTCCTCAGGGGAGTGTGGACATATATATTTTCTGCTTTAAAAGGCATTTTCTTTCTTGACTCAAATAGCTGATTCTGTAAACTTAAACTTCATATGCATCTGTTTCAGTATAGAAACAACGTATTTTAAATTATAAATTATTTTAATATGATATAAAAACTACCAAAAGCAAATTTCTGAAAGAGTGGTACACCAGGGGGTTTTATTAGCTTTCCAAAGTTATTAGTTTAAAAACATATTGGCAGAGAAATAAATAGATAATCACAATAATAACCATACCTACGCTTTTTTGGTGCTCACTATGAAGCCAGTACAGTGTTACATAACCGCCACCACAACCACATAAAATAGGAACTGCTATCCTTTTTCAAAGATAAAGCAATGAAAACCATGGAATAGAAGTAAATCATCCTAGTTTTGTTTGCATATTGGTGTGGATTTGTATCTTAAGGCGGGTGTTTCTATTGACTAAAGTTTAAAACCCAGGTAACTCAAGAAGAACAATTAGTAGATTAACACTTTGGGTCAGATAATTAATTATTGGAAGTTGCCAGATAATTAATTATAGAAAGCTGGATAAGATCTTAAAAATCCATTTATCTCAATATCATCTACTTAAAGTTTTCAGAGTCATCTAGGATATAGCATCATCATCCATAGGTATATATTTTTTCTTTTTTCTTGGGTTTGTTTGTTCGTCTAGAGAAACTGGCCTGTCCCATTTGGAAAGATAGACATCCGGATAAAACACACTGAATTTTACCAGTCATTAGCATGTATAAATATTTAACTAATATGAGCTTATAAAAAATAAATAAAATGAAATAAAATGAAACTCTAAAAGCTGAAATTGTCGTATACTTGTAAAATTTAATTAACCTTTAATAGAAAAAATTTATGGCATCTGCTCCCTTTGTTTCACTTTCCATAAGTATGCTGAAAACTTCCGAGTGTAAGTGTACTGCCCACTGATACTTTTCTCCAAATATTTCTTAGACAGCTTTTCCTACCTCACCCCTTTACACACACATACACACACACACACAGTTATGCAAGCTTGTGCATGCACTTATATATACATGCACACACTGATGCACACGTGCATGTCTCTGCTCTCACACCCAAAATATACACATGCACACACAGTCAGACACTGATATACAAAAGCTCACACACACAGACACACAAACTCACTCCTGAACACTTGAACAGATTTACATGGACACATATACATGCACACATATAAGTATGCACATCTAGCAGGTGGATACTTAAATACACATGCCTATGTGGCCTCTGATCCATTTACAGCTAATTATTTTTATATATTATGTGATATGTATATTATGTGATATGTGTTATGTGTTATGTAATTATTTTTATATATTATGTGATATTATGAGTTTCTTTGTTTTTTCTTTCCTTTTCCTTTTTCTTTTTGTTCTTTTTTTCCTTTTTCTTTTTTTTTGGCATGTTTATGTCCATTTTCTCAGAACCATTTGTTGAAAAGGTATTTTCTTCATTGGATGGCTTTTGTGCCCTTGTGAAAAAGCTGTTCTCTTTCCATCCTGTTGATCTACAGGTCTAACCTTTGTCCAATACCGATTATCTTCACCAGTGTAGGTTTATAATGCATTTAAATTAGGTAGTGTGAATCCTCAAACATGATCTTCTTTTTCAAAATTGTTTTTGGCCAGTCTAGCTCCTTTATCTTTCTATATAAATTTTAGAAACAGTTTGCCCGTGTCTACAAAGAATCCTGCTGGAATGTTTATTGGGATTGCATTGAATTCATAGATCAATATGAGAATGATTGACATCTAAACTGTACTGTATTTTACAATCCATGCAAACAGTACATCTTGCCATTTATTTAGGTTATCTTTGGTCTCTTTTGTATGAATTTTATAAACTTACAGTTTTGTTTCTGAAATATTTCCTTGCCCTGTTGTCCTCCAGGTTTGTACACATCCTGTTCTATCTTTCTGACTTTGTCCATACTGCCTCCACCCGCCACCCACACAAAGACCAGCCCTCTACCTCTTGACCTACATAACTCCTAGTCCTACAGTGGCTTTCTTTTTTTTATATTTTATTTATTTGAGGGAGAGAGTGGGCACAAGGGAAGGAAAGACAGAGGGAGAAGTAGCCTCCCCACTGAGCAGGGAGGCTGATGTGGGGCTCCATCCCAGGACTCTATGATCATGACCTGAGCTGAAGGCAGACGCCTAACTGACTGAACCACCCAGGCACCCCACCTACAGTGGTTTTCTGATGAGAGATAGCTTCCTCAGAGTCACTTTCTTTCTCTCCTTCACTCCAATGTAGGACAGCTTCCTTGCCCATGAGCTTCTGCCATCTTGTGTCTCCAATAACACTAAGCACTGTGTCATGTAACTACTTCTTTAATATTTTTAAGCAACTAACCTCAATATTCTTGAAAGGCAGAGACCATATCTGATTTGGGGTTGTATCTTTGGCACCTGGCATAGAGCAAGAGCTCAGTAACAGCAATTGACTATAGAAATGAAGAAGCAGGGGTGCCTGGGTAGCTTATTCAGTTGAGCATCCAACTCTTGGTTTCCTTTCAGGTCATGATCTCAGGGTTGTGAGATCAAGCCCTGAGTCAGCCTCCATACTCAGCACGGAGTCTGCTCAAGATTCTCTCTGCCACCTTCTGCCCCTCCCCCAGTGCTCACTCTCTCATGCTCGCTCTCTCTCAAATAAATAAACAAATCTTTAAAAAAAGAAAGGAGAAATAAAGGTATAATGGAGAAAGAAAAAGAGGGGAAGATAAACTAGTAGTCATTGAGGCTCTGCTCTGTGTCTATCACCATGACAGAGCAAAGATAGATGATAGATAGACAGAGGTATGGATAGATAAATAGAGGAAGGGAGAGATGGATGGATAATGGAAGGTTGTATAGATGGATGGATGAATAGATAGATATAGATAGACGGATGGATACATGAATAGATAGGTAGATAGATTTTTCTTTAATATTGTTAAGCCTTATAAAATTCTAAAGATGTGGTATCTTCCCCATGTATATATGAGAAAATAGATTCAAAAAAGTTTAGTGACTTCCCAAAGACCATACTTGCAGAGAATGGCAGAGCCAAAATTTGAAACTTTTACCTTTCTCTACCTTCTACCTTCTGTAGGGTTTATGCCCTACATTTCAACCCCTTTCCTTCTCAACACATGTCCAACCAAACTGAAGCTTTCTATTCTTCTCCTGTTCATTTCTGCTCCCATTGTTTAGTGCAGGCCCTTCTCATAGCTTGCTTATCTTATTCAATAGCTTCAGTGGAAAATGATGCTTAAAATATAGTGTATTACATGAACACAAGGGCAAAGAGCTTAAAAGGCCATAAACTAAAAGTGAAACCCCCACTCCACTCCCTCCCAGGCCCCACATGGTTGAGAGGCCATTATAGTCATAGCAGGTGTACCTCCTTCAGACATTTTTATACATGAGATTCTTTTTCTTTTCAACAGTTGTAAATTACACTGTAATACATGGATATTCTCATGTGTCTTATAGAAATTTCCATTTTAACTATGATAGGTCATGTTCCAGATGTCTCAATACTTGATTCAACCATCCTCCTATTGATAAACAACTGTTTTTTATATTCTCAGCTGTGCTGCAAGGAACATTTTTGTACATGCTTCTTTATGCACATAAGTAAGGTTGACTTTAGGAAAGATATTGAGAGGCAGAATTGTAGAGTTACAGGATATGCACATGTAAAAAAATTTAGATACTGAAAAAAAAAGTCCTCAGCTGACCTCACAGCTAGCTCAGTATATCCTCCAATAGTGTAAAACAGTCCTGAATTCATCTCACCAGGAATCATATTTTCAAATGTAATTTTTAAGGGAGACAGTCTTATGGCTGAAGGGTAAATAAGCATGGTTCGTGGTTATACTTTTATTTGTATTTCCCTTATTATTAACTAGGGCTGATTATCCTTTCACATGCTGATTGGTCATTTGAGTTTCTTTAAAATTACACATTAATATAATTTGCTGATTTCTATTGGTCCATGTGTCTTTAATCATTTAGGAGTGTTCATCATCTATTCTGAATGCCAGCCCCTTATTTATTATGTATTTTTCAGAATCTTCTCCTTTTCTGCTATATAATTTTGACATTTTTATGATATTTTTGTCATTCAGAAGTGTATTGATTTTGTATTTTTGCTATTACTAGTTTTATCAAATTTTTTATGAGCTATTTTGCCTTAAGAAGGCTTCCTATATTAGTCAGGGCAAGCTAAATGCTACAACAAACATTCCCCCAATCTCAGTGCTTTGAAATGATACAGCTTTATTTCTAGCCATGTCAGCTCAATGTGTATAGCATGGAGAGCCCAGATTCGCACTTCCATGCAGTAGCTTCATCATCCCCTAGGGTCTCAGACTCTCCTAGGAATCCTCTCTAGTGAGCTAGCAAATGAAAGATAAGAGAGAAGTGGAAGATCCATGGGTGGAGGGATTGAGGTCAGTCCTAGAAATGGCCCACATCATGTCCATGTCATATTCCATTAACCAGAACTTAGTCACATGACCACACACAACTGCATGGGGATCAGGAATGTAATCTGGAAATGTGTTCCCTGAGGAAGAGGAACGAGATGTGGTCCACCTCAAGCAGGTCCTCTAGCGCACTTTCCTACCTCAAGGTCATAAGCATATTCACCTCCACTTTTCTCTGGTGCATTTATAGTTTTATTTCTTATCTGTATGTATTTAACTCGTGGGGAATTTGTTGGTAAATGATATGATATAGGGAGTCTAATTTTATTTTTTCCAAGTGTAATAGTATTGTTCTCTCCCCACTGGATTTCCACAAATTTGAGAAATTTCCCACATTTATCATTCTAATTTTTTTTTATTTACTTATGATAGTCACAGAGAGAGAGAGAGAGAGAGAGAGAGAGGCAGAGACACAGGCAGAGGGAGAAGCAGGCTCCATGCACCAGGAGCCCGACATGGAACTCGATCCCGTGTCTCCAGGATCGCGCCCCGGGCCAAAGACAGGCGCCAAACCGCTGCGCCACCCAGGGATCCCCACATTTATCATTCTATCAGATAGCTATGCTGTCAGCCTCAAATGATAGGCACACTAACCAGCAGGGGCTTCATTGAGGGTATCTCTTTTTTCATTCATCAGAGAGTGTGGAGTCTTGGGTAGCTGCTTGGTGATGTCAGAGAAGGACCTTTCTTTTGTTTTGTTTTTTGTTTTTTGTTTTTTTAAGATTCTAGTTTTAAGTAATCTGTACACCCAATGTGAGGTTCAAATTCACAGTCCCAAGATCTAGAGTCCCATGCTCCACTGACTGAACCAACCAGGCACCCCTCAAGTTCTCTTTACATTTCCCTCATGATCACAGGCTGGCACAGCTTCCCTTTTGCATTCCTTGAAGGTGAGAAGAATAGAGAATTCTCTGCATGCCCCTTTGTTAGGAAAGCACAATGTTCACTTAAAGTAACCCAGCAAATTTCTTTTTGCAGTTTTGGGGCTTGTAGAAAGGGGGGAAAATGGTTATCTGGACACTCAACTGAAAAAAAGCTGGTGAAGCAGAAATCAGAATTATCCTGACTGGCTTAGACCAATCATGACTTATTAGATGGGGCTGAGTACACTGCAGCCAGGAACAAAGCAAGTTGCTGTGAACTCAAGGGGAATGGGTATTAGATTGAAAATTAACAGCACCTACCACAATCATAAATCAAATTCTCTTCCTGTCTCCTTTTATTCCTCCTCTCTCTCTCTCTCTCTCCCTCCCCTCTCCTTTTCCTCCTCCTCATTCTCTCTCTCTCTCTCTCTCTCTCTCTCTCTCTTTCTCATGCTCATGCACACATGTACACATAGGAACATGTCCCTGCATTGTCTGCCCTCCACTATGGTCTATGTAATTAGGTTGGCCCCTATACCACTCTGCTCTAATCATAATGCTTTTATGTTTGATATGAAGTAGGACAAACTTCTGAATTCACTTTGGTCTTTATCAAAATTATCTTAGAATTTCTTCCTTATTCTTCAAAGTTTTCGAAACTGTTAACTTTCATAAAACTTCTGTTGGGATTGAATGGAATTTATTATAAATATGAGATTTGGTATCTTAAAAGTATAAGCTTCCTATCCATTTATTTTTCTTCAGTAAAGATTGTATTCTGCAAACAAAAATAAAAAGCAAAAAAAAATCCTCTCATTTTGTGTTAGCCCTAGTTAATTATAGGAATTTCTTTTTGATGTTGGCTAATGTAATCTTTTAATTTTTTTCAGTGCCTAATTGGCTAACATTGGTATGTAGAAAAGGTTTTGATTTCTGTATGGTGCTCTTGTTCTAGCCATTTAAAATGCTCATTTTTTTCTAATATTTAGTCATGAGTTTGTTTTGAACTTTGACAGAATTGCTTCTAAATTTTTCATTATTAGGTAGGATAATTCTTACAAGTTGGGAATTGTAACTTATTTTCCAGTTTTATTGAGAAATAATTGACACATATCACTGTATAAGTTTAAGGCATACAGCATGACGGTGTGATTTACATATATTGTGAAATGATTGCTGTAATAGGTTCAGCTAACATCCATCTTCTCCTATAGATACAATAAAAACAGAAGAAAGAAAAAAGGTAAAATTTTTTCTTGTGATGAAAACTCTTAGAACTTACTCTCTTAACACCTTTCTGTATAGCATGCAGCAGTGTTAGCTTTAGTCTTCATGTCATACATTACATCCCTAGTACTTCTTTTTTTTTACATCCCTAGTACTTATATATTTACATTATAACTAGAAATTTGTAACTTCGACTACCTTCCAGGAGTCATTTCTAGCCCTTCTGGTAAGATGGAGCTGGAAGACACTCTCCACAGCAGGTGGGACTATGACTCAACTCCTTGCCTGGGTGTGGGCAAACCAAACCCTAGGGCTGGCAAAATTCCTCCTTTGAGGAACCAAATCAGGCATATGTAACCCTGCAGAGTTCCAAGTCAGTGTGCCCTCAATACTGCCCCCACTTAATTATACAGATGAACCAAACCACTAGTTGGGATTATTACTGCTTGGGGCACTGCAAGTATGAACTCAGTCTGCTAAGATGGTCTTGCTTTTTATGTCTTTTTCTGTTATTTGGATTCATTTGCCAATTATTGCAAGCCCTTTCCCCTTCTCTGTCATAGACAGATTCCCCTGTAATCCCATGGTGCAAGATCAGAGTAACCCCAATTACTAGGGGCAGCTGGCTGTCTCACCTTGGTTCTCTTTCCCCACTGGAAGAACCAGAGGATTGGGGAGACCTCTCTGAGTTTGGTTTTATGTTGGGTTTTATTCTCTGGCCTTCTATTACATAGTCCCAAGATGATGGGTATACTTGCAGGTATTATATCCTTGCTTAGGAAAGGAAGAAGAAAGGCAAAGTAAGAAAGGACTATTCTAGGTTAGCCTATCCCTATATACCAGGTTAGTGAAAACCTGACCATAAACTCATAAACTCAGTAGAGTTCACTTCTGTTTCCATCACATGGACCTGAATCATTCATTATGACTCCCTCAAGATTGATGAATCCCAAGTCAAAGGCAAAAGATTAGCAATGACTGTCTTTGACCCATTTTGATTCATCCCCTGGTGCTTGGAATTCAGTCTTCTCTGAAAATCAAGAGCTCTCCACTGCTGCATGATAAACCAGATTCCACCAGGAGTAGAGGAATAGGCATAGGGTGGGCAACACCTAAGAAAATGAGTGAGTACCTTTCCATTTCTTTATAAGCTTTTGATCCATTCTTCACTCTGTTTCCAAAGTTTTGTGTCTTTGTTTTCCCAAAGTACATGTCCATTCTCTCCTCGAAACTTCCAGTGGCTTCCCACTGGCTTCCTGTTACAGTCCAGCCCCTTATCCTGACAGCCCACTGGCTCTGACCTAACCTTTAGCTACACTCTCTGTACCCATGATCTCTCCTGCTTTGTGCCACTGTACCCTGGAGATGCAAATGTCTTTGCACCTCTGGGTGTCTATTTGTGACTTAAGATGTCTTTTCAGTCTTCCTAAATCGTTCTAAAAAACTCATCTTACCTTTGGCATTCTTCATTTTCCTGGTCAGAAAGAACTGTTCCTCTCTAGTATTCTAATGATTTTTCATATAAACAAAAGTATAGTATTTATCCCAATCTGAGTTGGATAACAATTATTTTCATGTCTACTCATCAAAATGGAGTAGGAACTTGAATTCGATATTTTCCTTTTTAAAAGATTTTAATATTTATGCAAGATTTTATTTATTTATTTGAGAGAGAGGGACGCACACAAAGCATGGGGAAGAGGCAGAAGGAGAAGGAGAAGCAGACTCTCCACTGAGTTGAAGGTAGAAATAGCATAGAAAGAACCATCTGTAAATCTTTGGGGATCATGAGCCTTGAGCATGATGACTGTTGTATACCAACTTTTATATTAAGAGCCCTGAAGAATTAGATACTTCACTGATTAATATATTATTTCAAAGATTTTTTTAATTTATTTTAGGGGAAGGCAGAGGGAAAAGAGAACCTTTTAAAAAAAAAAAAGCCTTATTCAGGGCTCCATCTCAGGACACCTAGATCATGACCTGAGCCAAAATCAAGAGTCTGTCACTTGACCAACTGCACCACCCAGGCACCTCATATATTATTTCAATGCATATAAGAGACAACCTCAGTAGTCCTATACTCACTACTATTCCCCAAAATAAGAATTTTAGGAGAAACTTTTCTTCCATCTTTCCATACTGTGAGAAAATCGTTAAAAGGTATAAATGAGTATCAACTAAGGAAATATTTTGCTTCTGATCATGCATCTGTTCATATAGTATATTACCAAAGTACCAGACACTTTGGACAACATTTAAAGACCCCTGTACCATTGTAAAGAGAAAGTGAATGGTGAATTGTGGATCAAAGAAGATCTGTATGAGAATCATAAGTCTGCTGCTGGGCTGTCTGGTTATCAGTAAAAGGAAACAAAGCCTTTGCCTTGTGGAGTTGTCTATATTGTAGTTAGCTCACTCATAAAATATTTAGTATAGTCAGTGTCCTTGTGGGCATTCAGCAAGTAACAGTTATTTTCCTCATTTAGACATAGAGGATTTAGACCCATGGGAAGAATGCCTTTATTGTCAAATTCCATTCAAATAAATTTGAAACCCAAGATAAAATGGATAAATCTGTAGGAAAATACAATGTAACAAAGTTGAATCCTATAGAAATAGAAAGTCTACACAGATTTATTGCCGTAGATAAAAGGTTGTAAAATAGCTTACCCTAAAAGAAGCCTCAAGAACAGATTGATTCTGATTGGCAGTGAAAACTGCCAAACCTTCAAATATCAAATGATCTCAATGCCACTTAGGTTATTGCAAGAGAGTTGAGAAGGAAAATAAACTTCTAATTTTGTTTTGTGTATATAATGTTGACTGTAAAATGTGACATGGATTGGATGTAAAAATAAAAACCATGTATCAAGCTAATGCACTAATATCAATATTGGAATTTTATTTTATTTTATAAATAAAATTGAGAAAGAGCACAAATGGTGGGAAGGGGTAGAGAGAGAAACAGAGAATCTTAAGCAGGCTTCTTGCCCAATGTTGAACCTGATTCGAAGCTTGAATTCACAGTCCTGAGATCATGACCTGAGCTGAAATCAAGACTCAGACATTTAACTGACTGAGCCACCCAGGTGCCCCATCAATGTAGGAATTTTAAATAAAAATTAGCAAACTGAATCAAAAGCCGCATAAAAAAGAAATACCAATGAATGATTAAAGAAGGTTTATTCCAGAAATATGAGTATGTATGGTTCAGTATTTAAGTCCATTAATAGAACTTATCATATTAATAGGTTTTAACAAAAAAGTCATGTGAAAGTCAACATCCATTCATGATAATACCACTCATTAAGGTACATAGATACTTTCTAAATATATGTATGAGTATGTTAGCATGTGTGTATAGTTCAAAAGCCAGCAGCTACCATCTTACTCAATGTGGAAATACCAAAGTTATTCCCACTAAACTTAGGAGCAAAGCAAAGATCCCTTACCTCTACTAATATTTACTATTATATTTAGTCAACTCAATCAAGTGAGAGAAAATGAGGCTTATGAGTTGAAACTTAAAAGGGTAACACAATCTCTATTTGTATTTGATATGATTGCATATCTAGGAAAAAAACTATGAAAAAATGTCTACAAACATTAGGAACTTAGAAAAATAGTAGGATACGGACACCTGGGTGGCTCAGAGGTTGAACGTCTACCTTTGACTCAGGGCATGATCCCAGGGTTCCAGGATCGAATCCTGCATTGGGATCCCTGCAGGAGGCTTGCTTTTACCTCTGCCTATGTCTCTGCCTCTCTCTGTGTCTCTCATGAATAAATAAACAAAATCTTAAAAAAGAAAAATAGCAGGATATAAATTTAACATCTACAAATCAATAGCTTTGTTTATAAATGTGATAACTAGTTAATGCACATAATGGGGAAAAAGATACCTTTTATGAATACCTGGGCATTTATCTAACAGAAAAATACACAAATAGACACAATTGCATAAGCAAACTTGTTATATAATAAGGGAGGCATCTGAAATCAGAGGGGCTTACTCACTGATGGGCTTTTCCATAAGTGGTGTTCGAATAGTTGGATAGACATAGAGAAAATGATAAAACTGGATTCATTCCTCAGTTGATGCACCAAGATCAATTCCAACTGGATCAGAATTTTAAAAATTAAAAAAACCTTCAATTCATAGAAGAAAACATGGGTGAATTCTCTACAATCTGGCAAAGAAAAAAAAATATTTAAGACTCAAAATCCAGAAGCATTAAGGAAAAGAGAGACAACTATATATATATATATATATATATATATATATATATATATATATATATATATAAATTATTTTTAATAGACTTGATCAAGCTTTTTCAACAAACAGGATTAAAAGAAGATGGAGGCAAAAACCTATGAATTAAAAAAAAAAACCTATCAGCCAGTTACTATGCATAGACTTTATTTGAAATCTGGTTCAAACAAATTGAAAATTTAAATATACATACATGTGTAGCATTTGAGATATTTGGAAATGGAACACCATCTGGATATTAATGACAGGAAGGGTTGTTAATTTGGGGTCTGATAGTCGTACTGTGTTTATGTTCTAAGGAGTCTTTTCAGAGATACCAGCCATCAGGTAGCAAACTCTGGGTGTGTGCCCATGACTGGCCACCATATCGAGCCAGAAACCAAGGAAGAGTTAGTCATGCTGATCCTTACTTCATTTAAAATGTTTATATTTTGTTCTTCAAGAATATTTTTGTGCTAACTTTGATTTTTCTTAACATAGCACTAAACCTTTGTTGAGCTTGAGCTCTGAGATAGATGTCTGCAGTCCCTTCAGTTTGGCATGTGGCAAGTGCCTTACCTTCTTCACCCTAGTCCTGGCCCTGCTGGGAACCAGGTACTGTGAAACCTGGAGGGTTGAAAGGAGAATGAAGTTGGATTCAAACCCTCAGACTGCAGGCCCTCTGTGGGAATGAATGGACATTACACACAATGACATGCAAGGCGTAGACTAGCTTATTTGCCGCTCTGGGGGTGGAGAATAACTTTCATTCTCCCTGTGGTCTTCCTTTGTCCCCAGTGGTCAGACCACCAGCCTCCACCTCCATCTCCCAATCTAGGTCTTCATCCCATCTTGCCACATTCCAATCTCTGGTTATAACATCCACAAACAAATACATTAGGGACGTGTTTTAGTCAGGCTCCGCTGAAAGGAAGTTAACAAAAAACTGATCCTGCTATAATTTTAGTCTATCCTGCTGCACCTCTTTCCTAACATTTTGTTCTCTCTGTTTAGACCAATTCCTCCATTAGACAGGGGCCCAATACTGGCAGTCTCTAAGGCCTGCACCTGTTTCTGACTCTCTCTCTCTCTCTCTCTCTCTCTCTCTCTCTGCCTGCTGGAAAGCTCCTGGAGAAGCCCAAGTAGCTCATGGTGCCCAGTGTTTGAGTCTCACACACTCACTAGAATAACAACTAAACAAAAAAGCAACTGAATGCATATTCACTGCTTGAAAGATAAATGAATGCAGCCACCTCCAGTACTGGAAAGAATGTGGTATTGAATTCAGGGACACCCATGCGGCATGAACACTCTGTGATTCTAAGCCAGGGTCCTGGGGTCAGGCCTTGGTCTGAGGTCTGAGAGCAATAGCCCTAAGTGTGGGGAGACAGAGACCCTGGATGAGCCTATGCAACAGAGTTCATATCGCAAGAGAGAACAACTCCAGTGGGGTAAGGCGACTGTGAGCAAGACTGGGAAGGAGAGGAGAGCCTCTGCAGGGGCTGGGTATCAGGTCCTGGACCCGCAGCCAGAACTGCCCTGGAGGGAAGCCTCAGGAGAGAATGAGCAGAACAGGAAGTTTGTTGAAACAAGGCCTGAGTTCTGAAAAATCTGGCCAATTCTGTGTTTCAGCTCAAGAAGGAAGGGAATAAAAATTTGGTTAGGGAAATGGCGAGGCAGATATCAAACAAAAGAAGAGAAGATAATTATAAAGGGGAAAAAGTGTCAACATTTTTGTTCTGATGCTGTGTCATTTTTACCTCTTTTAGAAATGCTCCTCAAGGGATGCCTGGGTGGCTCAGCGTTTGAGCATCTATCTTTGGTTCAAGGCATAATCCTGGGGCTTCAGGATCAAGGGCCGCATCGGACTCCCTGTGAGGAGCCTACTTCTCCCTCTGCCTATGTCTCTGCCTCTCTATCTCTCATAAATAAATAAATAAAATCTTTAAAAAAAAGAAAGAAGAAGAAGAAGAAAAGAAGAAGAAGAAGGAGGAGGAGAAGGCGGAGGAGGAGAAAAAGAAAAGAAATGCTCCTTAGTTGGGGCCTGAGTGGTTCAGTCTGTTAAGTGTCTGCCTTCCGCTTAGGTCATGATCCCAGGGTCCTGGGATCCAGCCCCACATCTCATTGGGCTCTCTGCTCAGCAGGGAGTCTGTGTCTCCCTCTCACTCTGCCTTCTGCTCTGCCTACTTGTCCTCTCTCCTTCTTTCTGACAGATAAATAAAATCTTGATTTAAAAAAAAAGAAATGGTCATTAGCAACCTGAATTCATATCTCTGAGACCAGTGGTCCTGAGACTTCAGCCACCGCAGAATCCCCTGAAGGGCTTGTGAAAAAAAGGGTCAGTGAGTTTTTCTTTTTTTATTTTATTTTGTTTTTTTTTTTTTTTTAGGGTCAGTGAGTTTGAAATAAAAGTTGTTAGAGTGGGACTGAGGAGAAAAAAGATTCCAAGACCATGTACTACTCATACACAATCCCGGGCATGACTGGCAACTCTTTGATGTACTACTATAATGGGAAAGCGGTTTATGCTCCATCAGCAAGCACTGTCGACTACAATAGGGATTTGCCAGGCTACCCTTCCTCAAAACCAGCAGCCAGCACTTTCCCTAGCTCCTTCTTCATGCAAGATGGCCATCACAGCAGTGACCCTTGGAGCTCCTCCAGTGGGATGAATCAGCCTGGCTACAGAGGAATGTTGGACAGTTCTTCTCATATTCCACAGTCTAGCAGCTACTGTAGCCTGCATCCACATGAACGCTTGAGCTATCCATCACATTCCTCAGCAGACATCAATTCCAGTCTTCCTCCGATGTCCACTTTCCACCGTAGTGGCACAAACCATTACAGCACCTCTTCCTAAACACCTCCTGCCAATGCGACAGACAGTATAATGTCAAATAGAGGAAGCAAGGCAGCAGGCAGCTCCCAGACTGGAGATGCTCTGGGGAAAGCACTTGCGATCTATTCTCCAGATCACACTAACAGCCTTTCATCAAACCCTTCAACTCCAATTGGCTCACCTCATTCTCTCTCAGTAGGCAGCTGTTTGATCTAGAAATGGAGGACAGGCCTCATCATCTAATTATGAAGGACCCTTACACTCTTTGCAAAGCCGAATTGAAGATCACTGAGAAAGACTGGATGACAGATATTTACAGAACTTTACATCCAAACGCAATTGAATACACTTTTTTATCAAGTGTACATGGAACTTTCTCCAGAATAGACCACATACTGGGTCACAAATCAGGTCTTAACTGGTACCAAAAGATTGGGATTGTCCCCTACATATTTTCAGACCATAATGCTTTGAAACTAGAACTAAACCACAAGAAGAAGTTTGGAAGGATTTCAAACACGTGGAGGTTAAAGACTATCCTGCTAAAAGATGAAAGGGTCAACCAGGAAATTAGGGAATAATTAAAAAGATTCATGGAAACTAATGAGAATGAAGATACAACCGTTCAAAATCTTTGGGATACAGCAAAAGCAGTTCTGAGGAGGAAAATACATTGCAACACACACATCCATCCAAAAACTGGAAAAAACTCAAGTACAAAAGCTAACCTTGCACCTAAAGGAAATGGAGAAAGAACAGCAAATAAAACCTTCACCCAGCAGAAGAAGAGAGTTAATGAAGATTCGAGCAGAACTCAATGAAATAGAGAGCAGAAGAACTGTGGAACAGATCAACAAAACAAGGAGTTGGTTCTTTGAAAGAATTAATAAGATAGATAAGCCATTAGCCAGTCTTATTAAAAGGAAGAGAGAAAAGACTCAAATTAATAAAATCATGAATGAGAAAGGAGAGATCACCACCAATACCAAGGAAATACAAACGATTTTAAAAACTTACTATGAGCAGCTATATGCCAATAAACTAGGCAATCTAGAAGAAATGGACGCATTCCTGGAAAACCACAAACTACCAAAACTGGAGCAGGAAGAAATAGAAAACCTGAACAGGCCAATAAGCAGGGAGGAAATTTAAGCAGTCATCAAAAACCTCCCAAGACACAAAAGTCCAGGGCCAGATGGCTTCCCAGGGGAATTCTATCAAACGTTTAAAGAAGAAACCATGCCTATTCTACTAAAGCTGTTTGGAAAGATAGAAAGAGATGGAGTACTTCCAAATTCATTCTATGAGGCCAGCATCACGTTAATTCCAAAAACCAGACAAAGATCCCACCAAAAAGGAGAATTACAGACCAATATCCCTGATGAACATGGATGCAAAAATTCTCAACAGGATACTAGCCAATAGGATCCAACAACACATTAAGAAAATTATTCACCATGACCAAGTAGGATTTATCCCCGGGACACAAGGCTGGGTCAACACTCATAAAACACTCAATGTGATTCATCATATCAGCAAGAGAAAAACCAAGAACCATATGATCCTCTCAATAGATGCAGAGAAAGCATCTGACAAAATACAGAATCCATTCCTGATCTCTTCAGAGTCTAGGGATACGGGGAACATTCCTCAGCATCTTAAAAGCCATCTTTGAAAAGCCCACAGCAAATATCATTCTCAATGGGGAAACACTGGGAGCCTTTCCCCTAAGATCAGGAACACGACAGAGATGTCCACTCTCACCCCTGCTATTCAACATAGTACTAGAAGCCCTAGCCTCAGCAATCAGGCAACAAAAAGGAAAAAAAGCATTCAAATAGGCAACGAATAAGTCAAACTCTCCCTCTTCGCAGATGACATGACATTCTACATAGAAAACCCAAAAGACTCCACCTCAAGATTGCTAGAACTCATACAGCAATTCGGCAGTGTGGCAGGATACAAAATCAATGCCCAGAAGTCAGTGGCATTTCTATACACTAACAATGAGACTGAAGAAAGAGAAATTAAGGAGTCAATCCTATTTACAATTGCACCCAAAAGCATAAGATGCCTAGGAATAAACCTAACCAAGGAGGTAAAGGATCTATACCCTAAAAACTACAGAACACTTCTGAAAGAAATTGAGGAAGACACAAAGATATGGAAAAATATCCCATGCTCATGGATTGGAAGAATTAATATTGTGAAAATGTCTATGCTACCCAGGGCAATTGACACATTTAATGCAATCCCTACCAAAATACCATGGACTTATTTCAGAGAGTTGGAACAAATCATCTTAAGATTTGTGTGGAATCAGAAAAGACCCCGAATAGCCAGGGGAATATTGAAAAAGAAAACCAGAGCCGGGGGCATCACAATGCCAGATTTCAGGTTGTACTACAAAGCTGTGGTCATCAAGACGGTGTGGTACTGGCACAAAAACAGACACATAGATCAATGGAACAAAATAGAGAACCCAGAAGTGGACCCTCAACTTTATGGTCAACTAATATTCGATAAAGGAGGAAAGACTATCCACTGGAAAAAAGACAGTCTCTTCAATAAATGGTGCTGGGAAAATTGGACATCCATCCACATGCAGAAGAATGAAACTAGACCATTCTCTTACACCAGACACAAAGATAAACTCAAATTAGATGAAAGATCTAAATGTGAGACAACAATCCATCAAAATCCTAGAGGAGAACACAGGCAACACCCTTTGAACTTGGTCACAGCAACTTCTTGCAAGATACATCCATGAAGGCAAGGGAAACAAAAGCAAAAATGAATTATTGGGACTTCATCAAGATAAAAAGCTTCTGCACAGCAAAAGAAACAGTCAACAAAACTGAAAGACAACCTACAGAATGGGAAAAGATATTTGCAAATGACACATCAGATAAAGGGGTAGTATCCAAGATCTATAAAGAACTTATTAAACTCAACACCAAAGAAACAAACAATCTAATCATGAAATGGGCAAAAGACATAAAGAGAAATCTCACAGAGGAAGACATAGACATGGCCAACAAGCACATGAGAAAATGTTCTGCATCACTCGCCATCAGGGAAATACAAATCAAAACCACAATGAGATACCACCTCACACCAGTGAGAATGGGGAAAATTAACAAGGCAGGAAACAACAAATGTTGGAGAGGATGTGGAGAAAGGGGAACCCTCTTGCACTATTGGTGGGAATGTGAACTGGTGCAGCCACTCTGGAAAATTGTGTGGAGCTTCCTCAAATAGTTAAAAATAGATCTGCCCTACAAACCAGCAATTGCACTGCTGGGGGTTTACCCCAAAGATACAGATGCAATGAAACGCCAGAACACCTGCGCCCCAATGTTTCTAGCAGCCATGTCCACAATAGTCAAACTGTGGAAGGAGCCTCAGTGTCCATCGACAGATGAATGAATAAAGAAGATTGGTTTATGTATACAATGGAATATTACTCAGCCATTAGAAATGACAAATATCTACCATTTGCTTTGACGTGGATGGACCTGGAGGGTATTATGCTGAGTGAAGTAAGTCAATCAGAGAAGGACAAACATTATATGGTCTCATTCATTTGGGGAATATAAAAATTAGTGAAAGGCAATAAAGGGAAAGGAGAGAAAATGAGTGAAAATATCAGTGAGGGTGACAAAACATGAGAGACACCTAACTCTGGGAAATGAACAAGGGCTAGTGGAAAGGGAGGTGGGCAGGTTGTTGGGGTGACTGGGTGATGGGCACTGAGGGGGGCACCTGGCGGGATGAGCACTGGGTGTAATGCTATATGTTGGCAAATTGAACTCCAATAAAAAGAAGAAAGGATGGGATCTTATCAAAGGGATATAGGAAGCAGCCTGGAAGAGCTTCCCATGGCTAAAGCTGGAATAATTTAAGCAACAAAATGAATACCATAGTATATTGAATAATAACTCAAAAGTATAAAATAAATATACGTGCATTCATGTTAATGTAAATAATAAAAATAACTGAATAAATGAAAAAAAAAAGAATCTCCTGAATGATACGCATAGACATTCTGATTCAGCAGGTCTAGGGTGGGGCCTGGGAAAGGGCATTTCTAGCTGGTTCCCAGGGGAAGTTGCTGCTGCTGGTGGTCTGAGGAACACACTTTGAGAACCATTGTTTCAGTGGTTCTGGCTCTGACTTGCAGTAACAAGAGGATCTCAAATATCTGAATAGCCTATAATTGTTTACAGAACTCTTTCACAGATATTGCAAGCCACTTACTCTCCTGTAAACCCTGCCTTATCATTTCCATTGTTTGTTATGCATCCTCCTTCAGCTGGGTCAGAGCTGGCACTTAGGATGTGGCCAAGCTAAAGAGGTCTCATGCTCATGGTCAGCCCAGCCTTGCTCCCTGAAGGGAAGGGGAAGCGTCACAGACCACTCTCTCAGAGCAAGAGGAAGAGGACCGCATGTGGAGACCAGGCATGTCCCAGCAGTGTCCCCCATAGCTCTTCCCTTCTCCGAACCTCCATCCACTTCACACATAAAAAGGAATAATAAAAATACCTATTCAATACAGAGGATGTTCAACAAAATGGTTTTTAGGAAAATGCCTACCCAGTGATTTGGTATTCAGGATTATGTAGTGACTCTGCCACTTCTCAGACAGTTGCCACTTGTCCTCAGAGCCTAGGCAGCAGCCCCTACTAAAAACACACAGGCAGCCCCAGGAACATAGCTGGCAACTGACCGTCCCCCCACGGGGCCAGCTAAGACCCGTCTCCCAAGCCCTCAGGGGAACATTGCTGCACCTCGGGTGTGCACGCTACTCTACCTGCCACATAAACCACAGAGACATTCCACCCCCAGTGAGCCTGTTTCATAGGGCTGCTTGGAAGCAGAAGAGTGGCAGACATATACACACATAGAAATAAAATAGGAGAAGGAATCTCTCAGTGTCATTTTTCATCAGTTTTTACAAAGCAATTGAAAACCTCTGCTCCTCTCTGTTTTTTGAGACATTCAAACCCCAGGACATTATAACAGATAAGGCCCTTACCTAGTCAAAGCACCATATTGTGTGAGAGGGGACTGAGTGCATGCCTGAGGTCATATAGGCCATCGTGATGGGGCTCCTTTGGCACCAAGGGACCGATTCCAGGGCCAAGCTTCTATTCCCTGCTGCACTGCCTCTCCTAAGGCAAAGTCAGTGAGAATAGCTTGACACACCACAAGGTGAGATTCTCAGAGGAGTCCAAGGGCCTGGATGTATAGGAATGAGGCAGGACATGGCCCCCTGAACCTCACATCAGTAGAACTAGGCAGTGTGGGTGCATTGGTTCATGAAAGGCAGGTTGAGGGGTCCAGAAGTATGCTGGAAGAAGTGGCATGGGGAGCAGGGTGAGGATGGCCAAGGTAGCCAGGAACCCGTATCCTCATGGCCCATCCTCCTATGTCACCACACTGCATGACCATGAGAACTTGGTGGCAGTGGGGGTTTTAGGTTTTAAAAAGGAGTCTTCAGGGGGCTAGGCAGAGTAACTTCTTGCCATGCAAATGTTTACTTTTTTAAAGATTTTATTTACTTATTCATGAGAGACACATGGAGGGGCAGAGACATAAGCAGAGGCGGGAGAAGCAAGCTCCCTGCAGGGAGCCTAATGTGGGACTCCATCCCAGGATGCTGGGGTCATGACCTGAGTTGAAGGCAGATGCTCAACCACTGAGCCACCCAGGTGCCCCCCAAATGTTTATATTTGAACGTGGCCCCAAAAATGTATTTTTGAATATAGCCAAAAAATATGTATTGTAAACCCATTCTTTAATCTCTGCATGGAGAACAAGGTACAGAAGAGGAGGTATGGGCATTAACCTGTACTTTAACACTGGGGAAAACTTGAAATGGTCACAATATGGTGACCTAAGTGTAAAAATGATTTAGATGGAGTTACTCCCAATAACTAAAAGGTGGAAAAAACACAAGCATACAGGCATCCAGTACAGATGAATGGATAAACAAAATGTGGTATATCCATGCAATGGAATATTACTCAGCCTTGTTGTGAACTGCATCCATGTATACCCCCAAAATTCATATGTTGAAGGCCTACCCCCCAGTGTGGTATATTAGGATGTGGAGCCTTCAGGAGGTAATTAGGTCTAGATCAGATCTAGATGAGGTCATGAATATGGAGCCCCCATGAAGGTTGTGTCCTTCTTAGAAAGAAAAAGAGACTAGAGCTCATTCTCTCAGTTATGTGAGGACACAGCAACAAGTTGGCAATCTGCAAGCCAGGGAGTGGGCCCTTACTGGACACCAGCTCTGCAAACACCTTGATCTCAGACTTCCCAGCCTCCAGACTGTGAGAAATTAATGTCTACAATTTAAGCTGCCAGGTCTGTGGTTTGGTGTTACAGCAGTACACAATGGACCAAGACCAGGCTTAAAAGGAGAAGAAATTCTAATACCTGCTAAACACAGATGGACCTTGAGGCCATTATGCTTGAGCGAAATAAACCAGTCACAAAGGACAAATATCATATGATTGCTTTTACAACATACCTAGACTGTCCAAATTCAGAAATAAAGTAGAATGATAGTTGCAAAGTGCTGGGGTTAGAAGAGAAATGGGAGTTCGTGTTTAATGAGGACAGAGCTTTGGCTGGAGAAGATGAAAAAGTTCTAGAAGTAATAATGGTGATGTTTGTACAACAGTGTAAATGCTAATGCCACTGACCTGAAAAGGGGCTCATGATCCCCTTTTAACCTGAAAAGTTAAAATGGTAAATTTCATGTTAGGTATATGTTTTCACAGTTTAAAAAAATAGCTAAGGTTGAATATATTAGTATGGAGTTAGTAAGATTTAAAAGAGCTCTGCAGGGGTACCTGGGTAGCTTAGTCAATTAAGTGTATGACTCTTGATTTCGGCTCAGGTCATGATCTCAGGGTGATGAGATCAAGCCCCATGTCAGGCTCCATGCTCAGCAGGGAATCTGCTTAAGATTCTCTTTTTCCTTCTCCCTCTGTCCCTCACCCTGTGCTCTTGGTCTCTCTTTCTCAAATATAAAAATATTTTTTAAAAAATAAATTTAAAAAGCTCTGTATTGTGAAAGGAATACTCATTGAAATATAGATACTTGCTAAAATGAGAAAAGTTGAAATACCCTCTCCCTTGCAGGAGTCCCCTGGATGCAGGATCTGATGGTCAGCTGGCTGGCAGGTGCCTGTAGGGCCCAGGAGGGCAGCAGCATGCCACAAACAGTTGGCCATGCCTCAGATGCAGCTTCATGTGACAAGAGGGAAAGCCGTCAGCTTCTGTCTGCAAGTAAGGAGAATAATGTGCTCTTATTCTCTGATTTGTCCTCTAGGTGGAAGTGACAAAAGAAGAAGCCTCCCAGTCAAGGCTCCAGTACACAGAGAGAAGGAAGAAGGCGATCTCCTAATTGGTACCATATATATCAGGTCACATAGTTTTCTTACTTTGTAGCAACACCAACCAAAAATTCCACCCAAGTAAGAGCCATGAGCAAGATGGTGTAAAAACGTCACACACCTCCCTGCTTGATCCCCCATCCTCACAATCTTGAACTGTAAATCAGCTTATTTCCACCAGTCTTAACAGACAGAGGGTCTCAGAGAGGTTAGACAGCATGTCACAGGTTGTCAGAGGGGCAGGTTTGGGGCTCAGATTAAGACAGTGTGCCTGGTGCTAAAGCAGCAGCAGTTGTCAGAGCCTCTGTCCCACAGAGCAGAGCATGCGAGTGGTTATCTAGGAAGAAGGAAGAAGGACACTCATCAATAGCATGGGACTTGAACTCACCCCACAGCAGGTAAAGTTAATTACATACTTAATTATATGCTTACTTTATACCAGTATAAAATTTTCCATGGGCTTTTATATCAGTATAAAATTTGTAGTGGGCTCAGCAAACTTTCTGTAATGCTCTAGCTAGTAAATGTTTTTAGTTTTGTGGGCCTTATGGTCTCTGTTTTAATGGCTCAACTCAGCCATGTGCAAAAGCAACCAGAGACAACATGTGAATGAATGAATGTGACTGTGTTCCAGTGCCATTTTATTTACAAAAACAGATGGTAGATACCATTTGGCTCATGGGCCATAATTTGCCCATCTCTTATGTATGCAAACACAGGAATGCATTTATACTTCGTCAGCTATGGCCAGGTATTCACCAGTGGCCTAGCACTGGTTCTCCAATGTGAGCCTCACAGGCCAGGTGCTGGTTGCTTTCCTCCAGCAAAATTGGCTAGTGCATTTTGTGGTCAAGTTGCAGGATGCTTGTTGTATCTTTCTAACCAGGACTACCCTGCCTGGGAAATCTAGCATCTTTATGAATTGTGTTGGATTGTTACTGTGACTACAACGATTCTTGGAGATATTACAGATAGCTTAGCAGTCATTTCAGTAGGTTTGGTACTTCAGTTGACTCTAGATTGCATGGACTCTTTCCTAAGAGCCAAGTGGTGGGTGAGAACCGAGGGAGTGTGTTGGCTCATTAATAAAGCCATAATTGGGATATGGTGGGCAATGCAATTAATTGTGGAGATGTTACATGTTTGGATAACTTGAAAGAGGATTGGGAATCTAGTAACTCCAAATTAATCAATGTGTACGTAGGTGTTTGATTTTTTTAAACTATCCAGTCTATCTTCTTTTTAAAAAATTTTTATTTTAATTCAATTTAATTAACCTATACTACATTGTTAGTTTCAAAGGCAGAATTTAGTGATTCATCAGTGATTCATCACAACATTCAGTCTCATTCCATCAAGTGCCCTCCTTAATGCCCATCACTTAGTTACCCCATCCCCCACTGCCCCAGACCTCCCCTCCAGCAACTTAGTTTGTTTCCTAGAGTTAAGGATCTGATATGGTTTGTCTCCCTCTCTGATTTCATCTTGTTTTATTTTTACTTCCCTTCCCCTGTGTTCAACTGTTTGGTTTCTTAAATTCCACACATGAGTGAAATCATATGGTATTTGTCTTTCCCTAACTAATTTATTTTGCTTAGCATAATACCCTCTAGTTCCATCCATGTCATTGTAAATGGCAAGATTTTGTTCTTTTGATGGCTGAGTAATATTTCAGGGTGTGTGTGTGTGTGTGTGTGTGTGTGTGTGTGTGTGTGTACTTTTTCTTTCTCCATTCATCTGTCAAGGAATATCTGGGTTCTTTCCAATTTTGACTATTGTGGACATTGCTACTATAAACATTAGGGTGCAGGTGCCCCTTGGAATCACTATGTTTGTATCCTTTGGGATAAATACCTAGTAGTGCAATTGCTGATATATCTACTTTTCAATCAGCTGTCATTGGAAGTGACAAAATGTAAGGTCAGAAGCACTGGAGTTAGTAATGCGCCCTTGTCTCATATGGCACGCTCAGAGGGATGATACTTGGGTTTGATTTTTATTGCATGTCTTACATGAAGAGTAGAGCAGTTGTCCCAAACAGGCAGAAGTGGTTTCATCTTTCCATTCTTTGCATGTGTTTTCACTCGTGTGCACTTTTGCCATTTACATCCCCTCTTATAGCACCATGGCTTCTCTTTTCTTTCTTGCAGATGGATGGTTTCTAGCCTGCTTCCAAACCCCACCTCAGCTGAGTGTTGGGCAGCCCTTCTACATGATCCTATGACTCTTGATATGGACGCAGTCCTGTCAGACTTTGTTCGGTCCACAGGGGCAGAACCTGGTCTGGCCAGAGACCTGCTGGAAGGTAAGCTGGCCTTGTCATCCTCACGCCATGCTCCTGAGCATAGCTACTTTCCAACTGGTGGCAAAAGATAAGAAGATTTTTGTTACCTGGCAGTGGTGGTACTGGACTTATTAAAAGTAAAGGGGGAAAAAAGATGTTGATGATGAAATGATTTTTGTTATTCGACACCTAGGTATTTCTTATCTCTATCTTGGCTGAGTCAAAAATACTTTAGGTCAAAGGTTTCATCAAAGAAAAACCACCTAGTAGCCAGTAAATAGTTGGTACTAATTCATACACAACAAGACAGAATTCCTCCTTAAACCTTAAGTGTAGATATCATTTGTTACATGGAAAATGTACAGTTTGTGTCTCAGAATCTAAAATGGATTTACTTTGCATATTTTTAAAATCTTTTGTGCGTGTGTGTGTGTGTGTGTTTGTGTGTGTGTGGTGGGGTAAAACTAAGATGTGGGAAGAGCCTATCATAACTTCTCAGAACAAACAAAACTGTGAGAGAATTTTTAAATGATTTCTCTTGGCTTCAAATATAGAAACTGCTGTTTATGGAATTAACTAATACTTGGTTAAGTATTATAAGTCATGATTATCCCGTAATTCACTTAGGAAACAATATGGATTACTACACATTTGTATGAATGCTAGAGGTGACTACTACTCAAATCCCATTGAAAATTAAGAACCAGCTCAGGACACCTGGGTGGTTTAGTGGTTGAATGTCTCCCTTTAGCTCAGGTCGTGATCCTGGGGTCCTGGGATCAGATCCTGCATCAGACTCCCTGCAGAAAGCCTGCTTCTCCCTCTGCCTATGTCTCTGCCTCTCTCTGTGTATCTCATGAATAAATAAATAAAATTTAAAAAAAAAAAGGAAAAGAGGGATGCCAGGGTGGCTCAGTGGTTGAGCATCTGCCTTTGGCTCAGGCTGTGATCCTGGAGTCCCGGTATCGAGTCCCACATCGGGCTCCCTGCGTGGAGCCTGCTTCTCCCTCTGCCTGTGTCTCTGCCTCTCTCTCTCTCTCTCTCTCTCTCTCTCTCTCTCTCTTTCTCTGTGTGTGTGTGTCTCATGAATAAATAAATAAAATCTTTCAAAAAAAAAAAAAAAGAAACTGTGATGTCAAATGCTTGGTGGAGTAACCCGCATGTATGTAGCGGAGGTTCCAAAAGCAATCGACAAAGATCCTGTTTGTCTCTGCAGTCTTTGTAACTGGCTGGCACTGACATTGCTCTGAATATCTAGATAGCCTTAAGGAAGGAATGAGACTTGTCAGCTCTTTTCTTCCTTAATTTTATTTTTTAAATGAAAATACCAAAAAAATTGACCTTTGGGGGTATAGTTCTAAGAATGATGCATAGATTTATGTTATTACTATCACTCTCAGACACAGAACCATCTCATCCTCACACCCCATCCCAGTTCACCCTCCTGCCCTGTTGATCCTCAGGCCCCCTCCCACCCTGTCTGCTGGCAGCCACTACTCTGTCTCCTGTCACATTAGCTTTTTCTCTTTCAAGAATGTCATATAAATGGAGTCATGCAGCACCTAACCATTTGAAACTGACTTCTGTTCACTTAGCATAATTATTTTGAGACTCATTCAAATTGTGCATGTCAACAGTTTGTGCATTTTTTAAAATTTTTTATTTATTTATTCATGAGAGTAACAGAGAACAAGAGAGACGGAGAAGCAGGCTTCATGCAGGGAGCCTGATGTGGGATTCTATGTGGAACCCCAGGATCAGGCCTGACGGTGGCGCTAAACCACTGAGCCACCCAGGCTGCCCGAGTTTGTGCTTTTTTATCGTTAGAGATGGACCACAGTTTGTTTATCCAGTTACCTGTGCAAGGGCATATCAGTTGCTTCTAATTGGGGGCAGTTATGATGAGAGATGCACTCAAATGTTTACTTGTGAACAGGGGTTTTTGTGAACATAGTTTAATTTTTTCCATGTGTGTACACATAGGAGTGGGATTTGCTGGTTTATATTGGTAACTATACATTTAGCATTACAAGAAACTGCCAAACTGTTTTCCTGAGGGCTGAACCATTTTGCATTTCCACCAGCAATGTATGAGAGTTCCAGGTGCTCTACATTCCCACCAGCACTTGGTATTTCTTTTCTTTTTTTATTATTTTCTCCATTCTTATAGGCGTGGAATGGTATTTTTCCATCATTTTGGTTTTCGTTTCCACACTGACTAATGCTGTTAAATGTTTTGTTATTATTCTCCATCTGTATCTTCTCTTTGGTTAAATGTTCATTCAATTCTTTTACCTATTTCTAAATGGAGTTATTTGACATCTTATAGTAGAATTATGAGTTTTTTATATATTCTGAAGGTAAATCATTTATCAGAGATATGATCTGCAAATATTCTCTGATCTGTGCTTGACTTTTTAACCTCTTGCTGGTACCCTTTGCAGAGCAAAAGTATTTAATCTTGATGAAGTCCAGTTTATCTTTTTTTTTTCTTGCATGGATCATGTTTCAGGTGACATATCTAAGAGCCTTTGTGTGACCCCAGGTGATGAAGATTTTCTCCTAGGTGGTCTCTTAAAAGTTGTATACTTTAGATCTCTGACTCATTTTGAGTGGACATTTGTATAACATGTAAGATCTGGGCCAAGGTTCATTTGTATACATGTGGGAGTCAAATTGTTTCAGCATCATTTGTTGAAAAGATTATCCTTCCTCCACTGAATTGCCTTTGTGCATTTGTCAAAAACCAAACCAACTAAACATATCTGTGGGAAGCTACTTCTTGATGTTGATTCTGTTCAATTGATCAATATGTCTATTCCTCTGCCAGTACTCCTTGATTAGTATAGCTTTGTGGTGAGTCTTAGAATCAGCATGATTCTTCCAATCTTATTTTTCTTTTTGAAAAGTGTTTCAACTATTCTATTTCCTTTGCCTTTCCATATAAATTTGAGGATCAGCTTATGTGTCTATATAAAATTTCCTGCTGGGATTTTGATTGGAATTATGTTAAATCTGTAAATCAATCCTGTGTTTTGCCTTATAATCCATGAAGTCAGTATAGCCTTACTTTCCACTTCTGTAGGACGTCTTTGAATTCTTTCATCAGCATTTTGCAGCGTAGATCATATACATGTGGGGTAGATTTCTATATAGGGGTATTGTGAGCTATTGAAAGCCTAATGTAAATTTCAGTTTCTAATTGTTCATTTTTCATTGTTGTTCATTGAGAAATATAATTGATTTTGTGTGCTGCCCTTATATCCTACAATCTCGCTAAACTCAATTATTTGTTCTAAGGTATATGTGTATATGCTCGTACATGGGTACACATGCGTGTGTGTGTCTATTCCTTTGGATTTTCTTTTTTTTTTTATTATTTATGATAGTCACACAGAGAGAGAGAGAGAGAGGCAGAGACACAGGCAGAGGGAGAAGCAGGCTCCATGCCCCGGGAGCCCGATGTGGGATTCGATCCCGGGTCTCCAGGATCGCGCCCTGGGCCAAAGGCAGGCGCCAAACCGCTGTGCCACCCAGGGATCCCTCCTTTGGATTTTCTACATAGATAGTTATGTTGTCTCTGAATAGATATAGTTTTATTTCTTCTTTCCAATGCATATGCCTTTTATTTATTTTTCTTGACTTATCGCACCAGCTAGGACTTCCAATAGGAGGTTGGATGGTAGTGGTGAAAGAGCATCCTTGCCTTGTTCTTAGGGTAGAAGCAGCCCCCCCCCCGCCCCAGTCTTTCACCATTATATAGAATAGCAGTAGGTTTTTGTAGATATTCTTTATAAGGTGGAGGAAAGTTCTTTCAGTTTCTAGTTTGCTGAGAGTTTTATCATGAATATATATTAAGTTTTTCAAATGCCTTTCCAGAAAATGTCACTTGATATGATCAGTTGTTTTTTTTTTCCTTCTTTAAACTGCCAGTAAAACACATTATATGATTGCCTTCTGATAATAAACTGAGCTGTCAGCCATTATTTAAAGACTTTTCTACTCCATGTTTTTCTCTTTTCCTTCTGGGACTCAGATGGTATGAGTCTAAGAATTTATTGTTGTCCTCAAATCACAACAGTTCTTTTTTTTTTAAGATTTATTTCTTTTACAGAGAGAAGAGGGGGAGGGGTAGAGGGAGAGAGAAAGCTTAAGCAGACTGCATGGAGCATGGACCCCGACATGGGGCTCAATCTCACAACCCTGAGATTACGACCTGAGCTAAAACCAAGAGTCGGACACTTAACCAACTGTGCCACCCAGGTACCCTGTGATCATTACAGTTCTATTCACTTTATTCCTCAATCTTTTATCACCTATTCTAACTAGATCATTTCTATTGATCTATTTATAAATTTACTACTTATGGCTTCCTCTGTCACCCCTATTCTGTTGCTGAACCCATCCAGTGAGTTTATTATTTTTGTTGCTGAAATTTTTTTTATTTCTAACATTTCCACTTGATTATTTTTTTCCTTTTCTTTGCTGAGACTCTGTATTTTTCAAGACTATACTCTTCTGTTGTAAAATACTTATAATAACTGCTCTGAAGTCTTTGTCAAATAATTCCAGTATCAGTTTCATCTCAATATTGCTAGTAAGATGTCTGGTTGGGGGGCAGGGCTGTTTGATTTTTGTATGCTGAATAAATTTGGATTGTATCCTAGACAATTTAGAGATTATATTCTGAGACTGTGGCTGTTGTTTAAACTTATGGCACATGGTATTTTTGTTTTAGAACTGCCCCAGCTGGGTTCAGACCAGAAGTTCCAAGTTCCCCAAGACTTTTCTGCGTTGTGGTTCCAAGGTCAACTCAATTTGGATCTGTCTCACTAGTGGCCAGTCTGGGACCCAGACAGTAGTCTGTCTCATATTTCACTACTCAAAGCTTCTGGAATCTGTGTAAAGTCAGATTCATACATGTACAGCTCAGGGATAAGCCCAAGAGTTTATAAACAACTTTAAAGGATTGCTGTCTCAAACTCCTGCTTCACTGTAATCTCCTCAATAGTTCTGAGTCCCTGGGCTTTATCCCCACATTCCTGCACACTTGATTTGACTGTGCTTTTGTCTGAACTAAGCAATCAAAGTCCAAAAAAGAGAAAAAGGTCATGGGGTTTACCTCTGGGGATCATAACTCTTGTGACTGAAGAAGAAGATTTCTCTGTCTTCCAGTTTTTATTTCCTGCCATCCCTTATTGCTGCCACAAAATTGCTTCAGGTCTGGGGCACTAGAGAACTGAGAACACTTTTTATAGAAAAAGAGATAAATGAACTCTCTGAACATTAGAGACCTCTTTTCTGTGTCTGGGGCCAGAGCTAGAAGTTTTTCCTGGAGCTAATGCCCACTTCTGGGTTTGGGGCTACACTGAGCTCACCACATAGGGGAGACTGGAAGAAAAAGTGATCAACTCACTACCAGTTCTGGGGTACTTTGAATTATGATCTTCTTTCTCAGGCTGCCTGCTCTCATGTACTCCTCTGAGTCCCCAGTAGCTGTCTCATGTATTCTGTCCTGGTGTCCTGCTGCTTTCAGTAGGAGAGATGTGGTGCAGTGTTCTTGCTCCATTGCACCCAGGATGGAATCTGTCCACTGTCTTTACCAGTGGGGAGACTATGGTCACATATGTATGTTGGGCTTTTTCAGTTGTGAGAGTTATTTGGGTCAAGATTTTTCCAAAGCCAGTGTTTCAAAGAATGAAATATTTTCTTTGTGATCTTTCTAAGGATAAAACCACACAGTGATGGCAGAAGCTGGGGGAGAGAGAGAGAAAAACTTTAGCACAGAGCGTGGAGCATGAGCCCTCTCTGTATTGTTTTTTTTTTAAAACATCTTGTGAGTGTTTTTAATTACTTATTTCAAAATAAAAAGTTTAAAAAACACATACAGTGATGGGAATCATAGTAGAGCAGAGGACAGCCAGTGAGAAGAACAAATAACATAGGTTGAAAAAAAGACAGGATAGGGACAGCAGAATAGAGAGACCGAAGGATGAGAAAATGCACACTGATCTGCATCAGGATGAAAGAGTGCATCTTTACCTGTCTGTCTGCGTCCTTCACATCTGCCTTTTGCACATTGGCAAAGGGGTCCTTCAGAAATAAGTTCAGGTTGTGTATTTCCATTTCCCCAAATCCTTTGACATCTCCTGTTTCCTGTGGAGTGAACTCCTCCACATGGCACTCAGTTCCTTTTAGCCCTTGCTCTCTTCCATTCCTTCCTCTCTTCCATTCCTTCCGCCTCATCTCTAGTGTAGTTCTTCCCCGTCCTTTTCCCCAGACACCCCATCCAGCCCCATGCTTCATCTTAAGCTCAGTTCATGTGCTGCCCACTCCCTCTGCACACCCCCTGTCTCACTCTTGAGATTCTACTCCTCTTCCAAGTTGATGTATGAGCACCACAACAGCAGGGACCACAGCAGGTTTCGCTCACTGTGTCCCTCTAACACCCAGTTCATGCCAGTCCCTCAGTGGGATGTTCTGGCTGCTGGCATACAGCAGTGAGCAACCAGATGAAAATCTTCATCCTCATGGAGAAAGACAATAAATAGCATAAATAAGTTATATAATATTTCACTAGTAAGTGCCATGGAGAAAACTATACCAAAGGGAGGAGGAAGGGGGTATAGATGTGGGTACAATTTTTACTTAGGGTTGTCAAACAAGGACTCATTAGTAAAAATGGGATCTGAGCATAGACTTGAGGCATGAGAGAATAACCATGTAGCTATCTGGAGAAAGAAGTTTCGAGGAAGAGTTGGAATTAATTGGTCATTGCTTGCCATTCCTCAAACCTTGGTAGACTTCTTTTTTTTTTTAATTTTTTTATTATTTATTTATGATAGTCAGAGAGAGAGAGAGAGGCAGAGACACAGGCAGAGGGAGAAGCAGACTCCATGCATGGGGAGCCCGACGTGGGACTTGATCCGGGGTCTCCAGGATCGTGCCCTGGGCCAAAGGCAGGCGCCAAACCGCTGCGCCACCCAGGGATCCCCCTTTGTAGACTTCTATTATAACATATATTTGATATTGTCTATTTTATAATTAATCACATCCTTATTTTCTCATTAAATTGGAAGTTCTTAAAATCAAAGCCAGTAACATTGACAATAGTAGTTAGCATTTATGTTGCATTGTTATATGCCAGATGCTAGGCTCTTTAAATATGATGTCTCATTTAATCCACACAATGAATTAGAAGAATGTTAGACTTCCCGTTTTATAGGCAAGAAAGCTGAAGCCAAGAAAACTTCCTGAAGTTAAACATTCAGAACATAGCAGAACCACCAGTTGAATCCAATTGTGCCACTCAATTTCAGGTTCTTTCTGCAAAGCCAGGTCACCTACAATTTATCTTCATTCCACTGTCCTTCTAGAGTATAACAGCATTTTATGTTGCTATATGCACTCAAAAGAGTTTTAACTATCACCAAAGGGATGTTTTAGTAACCCATTTTATGATGTGGCTAATTAACTTTTCAAATAAAATAATACTTCAATAGACCACAAAAACTATTCAAAAGATAGAACTAATAGCTAACAATCAGATGCCAAACACTATCTGGCCACATCAAAAATTAAAAGTTAGTTAAAAAGATTTTTGAGTGGTAGGCCAAATACATGAGTTGTGTATAAAGTGTCCATTCCATTCTTAAAGACAAAGCAACTCTCACGCTTTTAAAATAATCATGAATCATAGTCCTTGCACCTCTACCAAAATATTCTTTCAGTGTACCCAGGCCTTACTTTTGTTGTAATCCATAGAAAAAAAAAAAAACTCAAATAAACAGCCACATTGCATTTAGGAAGAATATTTACTGGAAATTAACATCTCACAAAACCCTGGTATAATCCTTCAAAATCCTTGTGGAATTCACAAAATTAAGGAAAATAAGTGGCAACTAAGTTAAATTATTTTCTCCAAAATATGTATATGGAAGTTGTCCACATATTTTAAGATGCATGTGTATTTACCAGTTGAGTTGATTATTTGAGAACTCAAGCACTTAGAGTTGTTTATGGGGAAATATAACCCTCTTTGGCAGTCCTGGGCTCCTTAGATTTGAAGTATCTGTGGTTTGGAATTTTGCATATGGTGTCCTTTCTTGGTTGAGCTCACACAGAGCGGTAACTCCCAATAATGTACCAGTCATATTTACAGGTTATTCCATTAACATTTACATGTGGCATATGAAAACTTTCCCACAAGTGGGGACTGCAGCTGCTGACTGGATAGTTGTAATAATTCCCCAAAGAGTACACCCAAGAAAATAGGGGAGGGGATGGAGGCAACTGAGAGAAGAATGTATTTAACAAAATTCTCATATTAGCCCACTAGCTGGTCATGGGATCTGCTCACAACAAACCCACAGAGTTGCCTGTGGAGCATTCAGCAGAATGGACAAGATGAAATTGGAAGTGGTAGGGCAGAGGTCAGAAGAACTAAAGGGGACTCTTTGCCTGGAGACTGGCCCATTGCCATCACTCACCCAGGACTTAAACACATGAGAAACTGAGGTGAGCTCCAGAATAATCACTCTTAATTAAAATTAGAAGGGTTCCTGGGTGGCTCAGTGGTTGAGCATCTGCCTTCAGCTCAAGGTTGTGATCCTGGGGTCCTGGGATTGAGTCCTGCATTTGGCTCCCCGCAGGGAGCCTGCTTCTCCCTCTGCCTATGTCCCTGTCTCTCTTTTTCTGTCTTTCATGAATAAATAAATAAAAATCTTTTTAAAAAATTAAAATGAGAGAAGTGATCCAAAGCTGGATATCCTAGGTGTGTGTAGGCAGAGCATTCCTTCTCTTCAGTCAAGCTAGATCTGATGCTCAGTCTTGAGCACATGCCATCCAATTTATCAGAAGAATTCATGGCTGTAACTTTTTCAGGTTTGCATGATTAAAAAGCTTGAGTGGAATCATCCTTGGGTGGGAATGAAAAAGTGGCCTGGGGACTGTGAATCCTAAGCAGGAGTTAGAGAAGAAGGTCTGATGGGCTCTGGCCAGTGAGTCTAGAAATACTGTCATTAAAACACTTGCTGCCCCTCCCTAACTGTCCTGCTCCCACTGAGGACAGTGCTGCCCTAAGGCTAGGCATATATAAAATAATGTGGCCAAAAGTAAAAAATCCTGTTCAGGATCAGACTCCTCAGATGCCTTCTCTGGCCTGGCCCCATTTAGGAAGACACATTCTCTCTTTAGATAGATGAGTATATTTAAATGCTCTTGAAAACAGAGAACCATTATGGCCATGTATGAGGAAATTTCCTTTTGGAATGCTAATCAATGAAGTAGATCTTATTTCATTCATTTCCTTACATTAGGGTAACCCCACATACCATCACTGGCCTATTTTATTGGCTGTACTCAAGAGGCTGTCCCATCTTGGCTACTTGAAATGTTTCCTCTCTGGAAAGCTAACCAGTCTTTCTATGTGGATGTCTCCACATGGGCTATCCCATACCTCCCATCTTTTTGGATTCTTTGACGTTGCTTTGCTAATATGCACATTCCTATGGGGCTGCCAGCCCAGTGCACTCAGTAATGTGGACTGAAATTAATTGTATTGAAGAGGGGAGCGTCAAGAGAACGACATCCTCTGGTGGGAGATCCTCTGATATTATGGCCCAGAATTGGAGTCATACAAAATTAAACATTTTGGGACGCCTGGGTGGCTCAACAGTTGAGCATCTGCCTTCCACCCAGAGCATGATCCTGGAGTCCCAGGATGGAGTTCCACATTGGGCTCCCTGCATAGAGCCTGCCTCTCCCTCTGCCTATGTCTCTGCCTCTCTCTGTGTCTCTCATGAATAAATAAATAAAATATTTTAAAAATTAAACATTTTTAGGATAAAAAGTAGCTGTGCAAACCAAAATCAATTTAAATTTTTTTTTGGTTAGGCAGTAAAGGGGAGGCTGCTACATATTAGGAACTCCCACTTAAGCAAAAACATTGATGCAACCCATCTGCAAGCATGTATTGAAGGCCGCTAATCTGGTTTTTTGAGATCCAGTATGGAAGGAGGAAGGGCCTTGCCCTCAAGTACTATCACAGTCAGGTAAATAGCCAAAATGAGGAGTCCAAGAGGAGAAACCAGGTCTGCTTAGGGTGATCCAAGATGATATCATAGGTTGCTGAGACTCAGAGGTGGAATAGGATTTTACTAGGCATAAAGTGTGTGTGTGTGTAAGGCTGGGGTGTTGCATATTCTAGTCAGAGGGAACAGCATTTGCAAATGTATGGAAACATAAAAATCAGAAAGAGAAGGAGCTCAGTATTGCTGTGTCATAGACTATGACTGGAGGGAAAATGACAAGAGATAAGATGGGACTGTGTGGTGTGGATGAACATCCCAAAGGGCCTGGTGTTCTGTGCTGAGAAGTTACCTTTTAAGCAGTGAGAAGCATTGAAGGGAAGTAGGGAGGTCACAGGAAAAATGATGAGACTAGAGTGCAAAATAGATTGTATTCCATTTCTGAATGCTA
This sequence comes from Nyctereutes procyonoides, assembly GCF_905146905.1. Classification (NCBI taxonomy): domain Eukaryota; kingdom Metazoa; phylum Chordata; class Mammalia; order Carnivora; family Canidae; genus Nyctereutes; species Nyctereutes procyonoides. The sequence continues at coordinate 54,727,885 of NW_026575047.1, read as the reverse complement.
ATTGTCTATGGTTCTGAAGAACTGTGCCTGGCAAAACCATGGGGAACATGAGGGTCAGAGGGAAAGGGGATCATTACTTAGCCACAGTCCTCATGGTAGCAACTGGTGGCCCTAGTGTTCATATCTCGAAACCAGTAAGGAGATTTCTGCTACCTTGCAAGCAAGGGATAATGGGAAAATGGCATGAAGTGCCAGTTTGTTCCTGCACATTGGGTCAGTAAGTCATGGGATCCGCCTCCCAGTGAGTTGGTTCCTTCAAACTCCATCATGGTCAAACATGCTCTGGCAAATCAGTCTCACAGATTGCCTCTCACTGTTTCCAAGACATGGATCAAGCACAGGATTGGAGTGGCCATTTCTCATTATTAAGAACTCACTTGATCAGCCATGCTGTACTGATACAAAAGCTTACAAGTGGCCTATAGTCTGACCAAATGGGGTGTTAGCTTATGACACCAAAAATTAAGGAGGGCCCTTTGGATGCTGGTCCTCAGTTGCCCTCATTCCTCTGGATTGCCTTTATCCCATTAGCAGACATCCTCAAATCTGCAACTCCTCTTGGAGCACTGAGTTTGTGGGAAGGTGAGACCAGGCTTCTAGTGGAGAATTGTGTAGCCACAATTTCTTAGTGGTATCTAGGATTTTCTATATATATATACACTCATATTATCTGCAAATAATGCTACTTTTCCCTTTATGACTCAGATACCTCTTATTCCTTTTTCTTGCATGATTGCTCTAAGATTTCCAGTACTATGCTGAATAGAAGTGGTGGGATGGACACCCTTGCCTTGTTTCTGAGGAATGAGAGTTTTTAGCAAATTTGTTTATCTTTTCTAAAAACCAGCTCTTAGTTTCATGGGTCTTTCTATTACTTTTCTGATGTCTATTTTATTTATTTCCACTCTGGTTTTTATTTCCTTCCTTCTATTAACTTTGGACTTTGTTTTTCTTCTTTTTCTAGTTCCTTGGAGTATACAGCTAGGTTGTTTATTTCAGATCCCTTTGTTTTTCTTAATGTAGGCATTTATCACTCTAAAATGCCCTCTTAAGATTGCTTTTGTTTCAGCTCATAGGTTCTGATATGTTGTGTTTCCATTTTCATTTGTTTCAAGAGTCTTCTTCATTTCCTTTGTGTTTCTTCAACCCATTGGTTGTTCAGGAGTGTGCTGTTTAATTTCTAAATATTTGTAGATTCTCCAACTTTCCTTCTGTTGTTTATTTCTAGTTTCATATCATTGTTGTCAGAAAAGATCATTGGTATTATGTTAATCTTCTTAAATTTGTTAATATTTGTTTTGTAACCTATAATATGATCCATCCTAGCAAATGTTTATGTGTGCTTGAGAAGAATGTATATTCTGGATATGTAGAAAGCTTTCCAGAATAGAATGTTTTATTTTTTTTTTAATTTCAATCAAAGTTAATTAACAGATGGAATACTATTAGGTTCGGAGTAGAGTTTAGTGATTCATCAGTTGCATATAACATCCATTGCTCAATACATAAGTGCCCTCTTTAATGCCCATCACCCAATTACCCCACCCACTTCCCCTGGAATAACCCTCATTTTGTTTCCTAAAGGTAAGAGTCTCATAAGGTTTCCCTCTTTCTCTGTTTTTATCTTACTTTATTTTTCCTCCCTTCCCCTATGTTCATCTTTGTTTCTTAAATTTAAATATGAGTTAAATAATATGGTATTTGTCTCTCCTGACTTATTTTCCTTAGCTTACCACCCTCTAGTTCCATCTACATTGTTGCAAATGGCAAGATTTCATTCATTTTGATGGCTAAGTATGTTTCCATTATATATATATATATATATATATATATATATATATATATATATATATACCACTTCTTTATTCATTTGTTGATGGACATCTGGGCTCTTTCCATATTTTGGAAATTGTGGACGATGCTGCTATAAACATAGGGGAGCATATGCCCCTTCAAATCACTATTTTTGTATCCTTTGGATAAATGCCTAGTAGTGCAATTGCTGAGTCATAGGATAGTTCTATTTTTAACTTTTGAAGGAACCTCCATACTGTTTTCCAGAGTGACTGCACCAGTTTGCATTCTCACCAACAGTGTAAGACAGTTCCCCTTTCTCTGCATTCTCACCAACATCTATTGTTTTCTGAGTTGTTAATTTTAGCCATTCTGACAGGTGTGAGATGATGTCTCATTGTGATTTAGATTTGTATTTCCCTGATGATAAATGATATTGAGCATTTTTTCAGGTCTTTGTTGGCCATTTGTATGTCTTCTCCGGAGAAATGTATGTTCATATCTTCTGCCCATTTCTTAACTGGATTTTTTTTTTATTTTTTATTTTTTATTTTTTATTTTTTTGCTTTTTGGGTGTTGAGTTTGATAAGTTCTCTAATCTTTATAGATTTTGAATACTAGCCCTTTATCTGTCATTTGCAAATATCTTCTCCCATTCTGCAGGTTGCCTTTTAGTTTTGTTGATTGTTTCCATTGTCATGCAAAGGAAAGTACTCCTGCTGAAGTCCTAATAGTTCATTTTTGCTTTTGTTTCCCTTGCCTCTGGAGTGTGTCTAGCAAGAAGTTGGTGGCTGAGGTCAAAGAGGTTGCTGCCTGGGTTCTCCTCTAGGATTTTGACGGATTCCTGTCTGACTTTTAGTCTTTCATCCATTTTGAGGGTTTTTTGTATGTATGGTATAAAAGGGTGGTTCAGTTTCATTCTTGTGCGTATAGCTGTCAAGTTTTCCGATACCATTTGTTGAAGAAATTGTCTTTTATCTACTGGATATTCTTTCCTGCTTTGTTGAAGATTAGTTGATCATAGAGTTGAGGGTCCAATTTTGAGTTATCTATTCTATTCCATTGATCTGTGTGTCTGTTTTTGTGCCAGTATCACACTGTCAATGATTACAACTTGTAATACAGCTTAAGTCCAGAATTGTGATGCATCAAGCTTTAGTGTTCTCTTTCAACATTACTGTGGCTATTCAAGGTCTTTCTGATTCCATACAAATTTTAGAATTGTTTGTTCCAGCTCTGTGAAAAATGCTGGTATTATTTTGATAAGGATTGCAATAAATGTGTATATTGCTTTGAGTGGTATAGACATTTTAACAATATTTGTTCTTCCAATCCATAAGTGTGGAATGTTTTTTCCATTTCTTTCTGTCTTCTTCAATTTCTTTCATAAGTTTTCAGTGTACAATCTTTGGTTAGGTTGTTCCTGTGTATCTTAGTTTTTAGTGCAATTCTAAATGGGATCGATTTGTTGAATTCTCATTCTGCTATTTTGTTGTTGGTATATAGAAATGCAATAGACTTCTGTGCATTGAGTTTATATTTTGTGACTTTGCTGAATTCCTGTATCAGTTCTAGCAAGTTTTTTGTAGAGTCTTTCAGGTTTTCTATGTAGAGTTTCATATCATCTGTGAAAGTGAAATTTTGACTTCTTTGTCGATTTGGATTCCTTTTATTTCTTTTTGTTGTCTGACTGCTGAGGCTAGCCCTTTGTCTTTTTATTAGAGGATTTAGTCCACTTACACCTAGAGATTATTATTGAAAGATATGAATTTAGTGCCATTGTATTACTTGTAAAGTTGCTATTCCCATAGATTGTCTCTGTTCCTTTCTAGTCTTTGTTACTCTTGGGCTTTTTCTCTGCTTAAAGGGTCTCCTTTAATATTTCTTGCAGGGCTGGTTTAGTGTTCACTAATTCCTTTAGTTTTTGTTTGCCTTGGGAACTCTCTACCTCTCCTTCTATTCTGAATGACAGCCTTGCTGGATAAAGTATTCTTGGCTGCGTATTTTTCCTATTTAACTCATTGAATATATCATGCCAGTCCTTTCTAGCCTTCCAGATCTCTGTGGACAGTTCTGTTGCCAGTTTTATGTGTCTACCCTTGTAGGTTAAGGACATCTTCTTTCTAGCTGATTTTAGAATTCTATTAATCTTTGTCTCTTGCAAGTTTCACTATGATATGTAGCGGAGTTGACCTGTTTTTGTTTATTTTGAGGGGAGTTCTCAGTGCCTCCTGGACATGAATGCCTGTTTCCTTCCAAAGATTAAGGGAGTTCTCAGCTATAATTTGTTCAAATAAACCTTCTGCCCCTTTTTCCTGATGTTCTTCTGGAACTCCTATGATATTAATATTATTTCATTTCATGTAATAACTGAGTTCCCTAACTCTGCCTGCATGATCTAATAGTTTCCTTTCCCTCTTCTTTCGGCTTCATTATTTTCCATATTTTATTTTTTATATCCCTGATTCACTCTTCTACTTCATCCACCTACATTTTTGTGGCCTCCACTTGGGATTGCATCTTAGCTATAGCATTTTTAATTTCAGCCTGACTAGATTGTAGTTCTTTTATCTCTACAGTAAGGGATTCTCTAGTGTCTTTTTATGCTTTTTTTCAAGTCCAGCTAGTATCCTTATCATTGTTTTAAATTTTAGTTCAGACATCTTACTTATATCTGTATTGATTAAATTCTTATCTGTGAGTACTGCCTTCTATTCTTTCTTTTGGGGTGAATTTCTACATTTTTTCATTTTTGTCCAGAAAAGAAAGAAAAAGAAAAAACAACAAGAGTAACAACAGTGACAGCAAGAACAAAACAAAAAAACTAGATCCTTGGTTTGTTTTGGTCTGCTTGTTAAAAGAAACTAGTTCTCAAGATAAGAAAGAAAGGTGTGTGTGTGTGTGTGTGTGTGTGTGTATCGAAAGGGAAGGATACAAAAAATAAAACATATAAAGCACATATAAAAATTAGAAAATAAAAGAATTGAAAAAAGAAAGTAAATGAAAAATAATACAAAAAATAAAGAATAAAAGTACAAAGGAGGCTAAATGCTATTCTCTCCTAAAGCTGACGCTTTTCAGCCCTCTATGATCAGTAAACTTGGTGCTATGGAGTTGTTTATGCTGATCTTCGGGGGAAGGGTCTGTTGCGCTCAGTTTCTGGTGGACTTACCCAAGTGGGGATGCACCTCCAAGAGCTTGGGGAGGCAAGGCTTGATGTAAGCGGCTCCAGCCTCCACTAGGTGGCACTGTTTTGCTCTCTGAAGGCTTTTAGCACTTATGGGCATGATAAATATGGCTGTGCCCTTCTCTCCAGCCTTGAGCTGGTAATTTGCACCCCCACTCCTCCCAGTTTTTAGTGAACCCTCACAGAAAAGCAATAAATCACTCCTGTCTCGCTGGTTTCCTTCAAAACTCTATGTTCATCTTACCTGTATCTGAGCGTTTTTATCTCAGGCATGGGACTGAGTTTCAAAATTCCAACTTTTAGGGATTCCTGCAGCAGGGACCCATGCTGAGGGTCTCACCACACTTCTGCCTTTTGCTGGACCTGCCCCAGGAAAGCCATTACACAACCACACAGCAGTTCAGAGTTTATAGCAACACGGAGCAGAAAGCCAGCACTTAGACTCACTATTCTCAGCTGGCTTCCACACTCCTATGCCTGGAAACTCTGTGGAGCTCAGGCACCACCAGTTCATCTTGCAACCATGAGAGCCTCAACCCATCCTGTCACACCTGGGATTCTGCCCTACTTCACCACCTGAGCACTGTTAAGCCATGTTCCCCACTGGAACAGACTTCTAAAAGTTGAGATTTTGTGCTCTGCTGCTTATATTGTTTTGCAGTAGTTTCCCTAAGCAGGCTTCCTCCTCTCCACCATATCCTCAGCTATATCACACCAGATTCAGGTGTCTGAAACTCCTGCTTTCTAAAAGGTAGTCACTTTTCTACTTGTAGCCTTGCAGTATTTGTTTCCTCAGAACTTCAGTTGATTTCTGAGGTGTTCAGAATGATTTGATAACTATCTAGCTGTATTCAAAGACGAGACAACTTAGAGTCCCCCTACTACTCCACCATCTTAACTCTTCCACCAAAGTCAAAATGCCAGACATGGCCATGTCCCCAGGGACTGAGGAGGCAGCAGTGAGCTGGAGCCCTGAGTCTTAGCTCTCGGCAGAAGGGAGGTCAGGTCACCCCGAGCATGAGGACCCTGCCTAGGCTCGACAGGCAGCTCTGGATACCACTGAGGTCACAGTATACAGAAAGACAATCAAGAGAAATCTAGGGGAAGCTGGAAACCATCAGGTTATTGAAGCCACAAAGGGGGCAGAAAATATAGAGGAAAGAAGGTTTATCAGATTTTCTTCCTAAACCTCTTTGAAATAACAGCATGTTTTAATCAGATACTTTCTGCTCCATGTGCTGCCACCAAAGTGATCTTTTTAAGTTCAATTTTGGAGGGAGGGGCAAGATGGCAGAAGAGTATGGGTCCTCAACTCACCTGGCCCCACAAATTTACCTACATAACTCTCAGAACATCCTGAACACCTATGAATTCAACCTGGGATTTAAAGACAGAACAGCTGGAATGCTACAGAGAGAAATTTTCACTTCTAACAAGGTCGTGATTGATCTTTTTGACTCACCCCACTCATACAGCCACTCTGCACTGGACAAATGACTAGAAAAAAGAATTCACCACAAAAGAAAGAAACGGAAACAGCACTTGCTGCCACAGAGTTACAGAATTTGGATTTCTACCATGTCAGAAATTCAATTCAGAAGTACAATTATTAAGCTGCTGGTGGCTCTGGAAAAAAGAATAAAGAACTCTAGAGACTTCGTTACTGCAGAATTGAGATCTAATCAGGCCGAAATTAAAAATAGATTAAATGAGATGCAACCCAAACTGGATGTTCTAACTCCTAGGGTTAATGAGGTAGAAGACAGAGTGAGTGACATAGAAGATAAGTTGATGGTAGGGAAGGAAGCTGAGGGAAAAAATGAAAAACAACTAAGAGCTCATAAGGAAAGTCTTGGGGAAATAAATGAGAGCTTGAGAAGGAAGAATATATATCTAATTGAGATTCCAGAAGAGGCTGAGAGAAAGGACCACAAAGTACATTTGAACAAATCATAGCTGAGAACTTCCCAAATCTGGGGAAGGAAACAGGCATTCAAGAGATAGAGAGGACCCCCAAAAAAATCAACAAAAACCATTCAGCACCTCAATATTTAATAGTGAAACTTGCAAATTTCAGAGATAAAGAGAAAATCCTTAAAGCAGCGAGAGACAAGAGATTCTTAACTTATATGGGGAGAAATACCAGATTAACAGCAGACCTCTCCACAGAGACCTGGCAGGCCAGAAAGGGCTGGCAGGATATATTCAGGGCACTACATGAGAAGAACATGCAGCCAAGAATACTCTCTCCAGCTAGGCTCTGATTCAGAATAGAAGGAGAGATAAAGAGCTTCCAAGATAGGCAGAAAATGAAAGAATATCTGACCACCAAACCAGGTCTGCAAGAAATATTAAGGGGGATCCTGTAAAAGAAAGAGGAAGCCCAAAGATATAATCCACAAAACAAGGACTGAATACTTCTTACAATGACACTAAATTCCTATCTTTTAATAGTTACTCTGAACATGAATGGGTGAAATGATCCCATCAAAAAACGCAGGGTTTCAACTGAATAAAAAAGCAAAACCCACCTATTTACTGTCTACAAGGACACCTCCAGCCTGAAAATGAGGGAGTGGAGAACCACTTACCATTCAAATGGTCCTGAAAAGATAGCAATCCTTATATCAGATAAATTAGGGTTTATACCAAAGACTGTACTAAGAGATGAAGAGGGATCATACTTAAAGGGTCAATACAACAAGAAGACCTATCAATCATGAATGTTTATGCCCTTAATGTGGGAGCTGCCAAGTATATCAATCAATAACCAAAGTAAAGACCTACTTAGATAATGATACACTAATAGTAGAAGACTTCAACACGGCACTTCTGGCAAATGACAGATATTCTAAGCACAACATCACCAAAGAAACAAGGCCTTAAATGATACACTGGACCAGATGGATTTCACAGATATATACAGAACTTTCCCTCTGAACACAACTGAATATACATTCTTCTCAAAGTACACATGGAACTTTCTCCAGAATAGACCACATACTGCATCACAAATCAGGTCTTAACTGATACCAAAAGATTGGAATTGTTCCCTGCGTATTTTCATACCATAATGCTTTGAAACTAGAACTAAACCACAAGAAGAAGTTTGGAACAAACTCAAACACATGGAGGTTAAAGAGCATCCTACTAAAAGACGAATGGTTCAACCAGGAAATTAGAGAAGAATTAAAAAGATTCATGGAAACTAATGAAAATGAAGATACAACTGTTCAAAATCCTTGGGATACAGCAAAAGTGGTCCTAAGAGGGAAATACATAATACAAGCCACCTGCAAAAAAATTGGAAAAAATCAGGTACACAAGCTAACCTTGCACCTAAAGGAATTAGAGAAAGAACAGCAAGTAAAACCTACACCAAGCAGAAGTGAGATAATAAAGATTCAAGCAGAACTCAATGAAATGGAGACCAGAAGAACTGTAAAGATCAACAAAACCAGGGGTCAGTTCTTTGCAAGAATTAATATGATAGACAAACCCCTAGCCAGCTTTATTAAAAAGAAAAGGGAAAAGACTCAAATTAATAAAATTGCAAATGAAATACAAACGGTTTTAAAACTTATTATGAAAAAAAAGTATGAGCAGCTATATGGCAACAAATTAGACAATCTAGAAGAAATGGATGCCTTTCTGGAAAACCACAAATTACCAAAACTGGAACAGGAAGAAATAGAAGACCTGGACAGGCCAATAACCAGCGAGGAAATTGAAGCACTCATCAAAAAGCTCCAAGACACAAACCTTCAGGGCCAGGTGGCTTCCCAGAGGAATTCTATCAAACGTTTAAAGAAGAAATAATACCTATTCTACTAAAACTGTTTCGAAGGATAGAAAGGGATATAATACTTCCAAACTCTTTTTATGAGGCCAGCATTACCTTGATTCCAAAACCAGGCAAGACCTCACCACAAAGGAGAATTATAGACCAATATTCCTGATGAACACGGATGCAAAAATTCTCAACAAGTTATTGCTAATAGGATCCAACAGTATATTAAGAAGATTATTCACCATGACCAAGTGGGATTTATCCCCAGGATGCAAGGGTGGTTCAACACTCCTAAAACAAACAACGTGATAGATCACATGAATAAGACTATAGACGAGAACCATATGATCTTCTCAATAGATGCACAGAAAGCATTTGACAAAATACAGCATTCATTCCTGTTAAAACTCTTCAATGTATAGGGATAGAGGGAATAATCCTCAGCATCTTAAAAGCCATCTACAAAAAGCCCACAGCAAATATTCTCAATGGGGAAACACTGGGAGCCTTTCCCCTAAGATCAGGAACATGACAGTGATGTCCACTCTCACCACTGCTATTCAACATAGTCCTAGAAGTCCTAGCCTCAGCAATCAGACAACAAAAAGAAATAAAAGGCATTCAAATTGACAAAGAAGAAGTCAAACTCTCCCTCTTTGCCAATGACATGATACTCTACGTAGAAAACCCAAAAGACTCCACCCCAATATTGCTAGAACTCATACAACAATTTGGTAGCATGGCAGGATACAAAATCAATGCCCAGAAGTCAGTGGCATTTCTATACACTAACAATGAAACTGAAGAAAGAGAAATTAAAAAAAAAGAGAGAGAGAAATTAAGGAGTCAATCCCATTTACAATTGCACCCAAAAGCATAAGATACCTGGGAATAAACCTAACCAAAGAGGTAAAGGATCTATACCCTAAAAACTACAGAACACTTCTGAAAGAAATTGAGGAAGACACAAAGAGATGGAAAAATATCCCATGCTCATGGATTGGAAGAATTCATATTGTGAAAATCTCTATGCTCCCCAGGGCAATTTACACGTTCAATGCAATCCCTATTAAAATACCATGGACTTTTTTCAGAGAGTTGGAACAAATCATCTTAAGATTTACATGGAATCAGCAAAGACCCCAAATACCAGGGGAATATTGAAAAAGAAAACCAATGCCAGGGGCATCACAGTGCCAGATTTTTAAGCTGTGTTACAAAGCTGTGATTATTGAGACAGTGTGGTACTGTCACAAAAACAGACACATAGATCAATGGAACAGAATAGAGAACCCAGAAGTGGACCCTCAACTTTATGGTCAACTAATACTCAATAAAGGAGGAAAGACTATCCACTGGAAGAAAGACAGTCTCTTCAATAAATGGTGCTAGGAAAATTGGACATCCACATGCAGAAGAATGAAACTAGACCATTCTCTTGCACCATACACAAAGATAAACTCAAAATGGATGAAAGATCTAAATGTGAGACAAGATTCCATCAAAATCCTAGAGGAGAACACAGGCAACACCCTTTTTGAACTTGGCCACAGTAACTTCTTGCAAGATACATCCATGAAGGCAAGGGAAAAAAAAACAAAAATAAACTATTGGGACTTAATCAGGATAAAAAGCTTCTGCACAGCAAAAGAAACAGTCAAGAAAACTAAAAGACAATCTGTAGAATGGATTGTAGATCTGTATCATTTGCAAATGATATATCAGATAAAGGGCTAGAGGTCTATAAAGAACTTATTAAACTCAACACGCAAGATACAAACAATCCAATCATGAAATGGGCAGAAAACATGAACAGAAATTTCACCAACAACATATGTTCAACATGTACGTGAGAAAATGCTCTGCATCACTTGCCATCAGGGAAATACAAATCAAAACCACAATGAGGTACCACCTCACACCAGTGAGAATGGTGAAAATTAACAAGACAGGAAACAAAAATATTGGAGAGAATGTGGAGAAAGATACCCTCTTGCACTGTTGGTGGGAATGTGAACTGGTGCAGACACTCTGGAAAACTATGTGGAGGTTCCTCAAAGAATTAAAAATAGACCTGCCCTACAACCCAGCAATTGCACTACTGGGTAGTTACCCCAAGGATACAGATGTAGTGAAAGACCAGGACACCTGCACCCCAACGTTCATAGCAGCAATGTCCACAATAGCCAAACTGTGGGAGGAGCCTCAATGTCCTTTGACAGATGAATGGATAAAGAAGGGTTGGTCTATATATACAATGGAATATTACTCAGCTATCAGAAAGGATGAATACCCACCATTTGCCTTGATGTGGATAGAACTAGAGGGTGTTATGGTGAGTGAAATAAGTCAATCAGGGAAGGACAATCATTATATGGTTTCACTCATACGGGGAATATAAGAAATAGTGAAAGACATTATAAGGTAAAGGAGGGGAACTGAGTGGGGAAAATTAGAGACCGAGACAAACCATGAGAGACTCCTAAATCTGGGAAAGGAACAGTGTTATGGAAGGGGAGGTGGGCGGGGGAATGGGGTAACTGGGTGACAAGCACTGAAGAGGACACTTGATGGGATGAGCACTAGGTGTTATACTATATGTTGGCAAATTGAACTTCAATAAAAACAAATGAAAAAAAAGTCCAAATGCCAGCAAAGAGTGTTTTAAAACAAAGTACCAGGAAACATCTGGATCCAGACTAGATTGAGTATCAGAAAGTGGGTTTACTCTCATGTTTGGAAAAAGAATAAAAAGCAGTATAAATGAAACAAAACACTTAATATTAGACAGTGAAGGACAAGTGATCCCCAAACGATGAAAATCAAACATTAGTCTTAGGGTTGCCCATCCGATGGCCATGAGAGTGTTTCCAGGATGTAGTGTCGGAAGGAGGAACCCACATGAACTGTGGCAGATGCCCTAATGTGAGGAGACAGAACTAAGAGTCTAGGGATTGAAAGAAACTGGAATTTGACATTCAAACACGAGATAAGAGAGAGCTAGCACTTATGGTAGGTTTACTTCTACTACTCAGTGAGTGTGTCTGAGGAAACTGTGCAGCCAGGGAGAGAGAAAACTAGAAGGATTAGATTAGATGAGACATTACCCACTGCAGACACAGGCCAAGAAAAGTGCCTGTACTCCTCAGCCAAACTAGAAAGCTCTGAATATAACATCTAGAAGAGTCTTGCCTCAGTAGTGGGGAATAATTAGCTCAGTAATAAAAACAGATCTAGTCACACTGATGAACCTTAAAAGCAATACCCAAAAGGACTAAATTGTTTCCAAGAAATATAACTACATTCCATAAAAAAGCTCAGTGATAGTTTTACAATACGAATATAAACTTGTCCAGCACCAAACGATATAAAATCCACCGTGTCTGGCAACCAATCAAAAGTTACTAGTAAAGCAAAAAAAGCAAGATAATGAGGAGACATTATTTGAATCAAACTAACCTGGACTTAACAAATGTTATAATTATCAGACAGACATTAAATGTTAGTAAAACTGCATTCTGTATATGTGAAACATTAAGTAAGGACATAGACTTAACAGATGTTATAATTATCAGACAGACATTAAATGTTAGTAAAACTGCATTCTGTATATCTGAAACATTAAGTAAGGACATAGAAGATATTTTTAAAGACCCAAATCAAACCTCCAGAAATTAAAACTACCATACCTAAGAAGAAAAATAACTCAATAGGATTAACAGTGGATTGGATATCACAGAAGAAAGATTAAACATAAACAGCAGTAGAAATTATCCAAAATGAAATAGAGAAAATAGGATTAACAGAGAAAATATCAATGAGCTATGGGGAAGGTGTAGTCAGCCTTATATGTGTATAGTTGGAGTCCCTGAAAGAGGAACATGGGGAGACGAAGAAATATTTGAAGAAATAAGCAGTACTTAGGTGGGAATTTATATATCTAACCACCTTTATTAGAAAATAATCAAGGCCTCCAATCAGTGACCTCAATTTCTACCTTAAAAGCTAGAAAAATAAAAGCTAATTAAATCCAAAGCAAAAGAAGTTAAAGAAAAAGTTGAATAATAAATAGCAGAAAAGAAGTTAATGAAATAGAGGACAGAAAAACAATAGAGAAACTCAATAAAACCAAAGGCAGATTTTCTGAGATCAATAAAATTGATAAACCTTGGGATGCCTGGGCCACTCAGCAGTTGAGCATCTGCCTTTGGCTCAGGGTGTGATCCCAGGTCTGGGATCGAGTTCCGCATCGGTCTCCCTGCCAGGAGCCTGCTTCTCCCTCTGCCTATGTCCTTGCTTCTCTCTGTCTCTCACGAATAAATAAATAAAATCTTTTAAAAAATTAATAAACCTTTAGACAAATTATCAGGGAAAAAAGGAGATGCAAATTAATATAAAGAATGAGAGATGGCTTCAGTATAGGTTGTACAAGTACTAAAATAATTATAAGGGAATATTATGGATAACCTATACCAATAATCACAACTTACATGAAATCAACAAATCCCTTGAAAGTTGCAAACTACCAAGCCTAATACAAGAAAATATATATAGGGATGCCTGAGTGACTCAGCAGTTAAGTGTCTGCCTTTGGCTCAGGTCATGATCCTGGAGTCCCGGGTTTGAGTCCCACATCAGGCTCCCTGCATGGAGCCTGCTTCTCCCTCTGCCTATGTCTCAGCCTCTCTCTTTCTGTGTCTCTCATGAATAAATAAATAAAATCATTTTAAAAGGAAAAAATAAATAACATGGATATCTCTGTATCTGTTCAAGAAATGTATTTTGAAAAAGCCTTCCTACAAAGATAATGCAGGCATAGATCGCTTCACTGGTAAATTCTATTACAATATAAAGAAGAGACTATACCAATTCTACACAAATTCTTCCAGAAAATTGAAGAAGATATACTTCCCAATTCATTTTTTGAGTCCAGCATTATCTTACTACAAAATGAAACAAAGACTACATACAGATATTCCTGATGAAGATCAGTTGGAAACTCTGAACAAAATCTTAGCAATTTGAATTCTGCAATATGTAAAGAGGATAACACATTATGATCAAGTGGGTTATATCTTAAGAATGCAAAACTAGTTTAATATTCAAATATCAATCATTGTAATTTATCATATTAACAAGCCCAAAACCAGAAATTTTATGACCATGTTGATAGGTACAGAAAGAGTCTATGATAAAATCCAAACTGCATTCTTATTTAAAAAAAAAAAACTCTCAGAAAACTCGGGATAGAAGGATACTTCCTCAATACAATCTAGAACATTGACAAAACAAAACAAACAAACAAAAAACAAGCAAACAACAATAAAAAAGAACCTACAATTACCATGATGCTTACTGGTGAAAGAAAGAATATTTTCCCCTAATGTCAAGACAAGGATGTCCACTTTCACAGTTGCTATTCAATATTTCCCTGGAGATTTTGTTTGGTGCAGTAAAGCAAAGACCATCTAGATTGAAAAGGAAAAGTAAGCTCTTCTTTACTCACAGAAAACAAAATGACCTATGTATAAGATTCAGTAGTATTTACAAAATAGTTGTTAGAACTAATAAATGAGTTCATCAGTGTTGCAGTATACAGCATCAGTAGACAGACGTCTTTTATTCCTGCATATTTGCAATGAATAAGTGGAAATTGAACTTCCAAAATAACTTTTCCATAGCATTGAAAAAAAATGAAATAGTAGGGATATGACAAATGTGTGTTCAGGCCTATACACTGAAACTACAGAACATTGCTTAAGGAAATTAAAGATCTAAATAAAAGGGAAGATGTAGCATGTCCCTGGGACAGAAGACTCAATATTGTTAAGATGTCAGTTCGTTCCAAATTGATCTCCTTTTTGGAGTTTTCACTTAAATTCTAGTATAGTTAACATACAGTGTTATATTAGTTTCAGGTGTACAGTATAGTAACTCAGCCATTTCATACATTGCCCAGTGCTCATCACAAGTACACTCCTTAATCCTCATCACCTATTTAACCCATCCCACTCCACCCCACACCAGTTTGTTTTCTATGATTGTTACTTGATTTGTCTTTCTTCTTTTTCCCCCTTTGCTTCTTTGTTTTCTTTCTTAAATTCCACTTATGAGTGATATCAAATGATACTTGTCTTTCTGTGACGTATTTCACTTAGCATTATACTGTCTAGCTCCATCCATGTCATTGAATATGGCAAAGTTGCTTTTATTTTATGGCTGAATAATATTACATCATGTATATATACACATCACTCTTCTTTATCCATGGACACCTGGGCTGCCTCGTTGTCTTGGCTATTATAAATAATGCTGCTATAAACTTATGGGTGCATGTACCCCTTTTAATTAGTGTTTTTGTACCCTTTGGGAAAATACCCAGTAGTGTGATTGCTAGATCATAGAGTAGTTCTATTTTTAATTTTTTGAAGAAACTCTATACTGTTTTCCACAGTGGTACACCAGTTTGCATTCCCACCAACAGCGCATGATTATTCCTTTTTTCTCAATGTTCTCCCCAACACCTGTTGTTTCTTGTATTGTTGATATCAGCCATTATGACAGGTGTGAGGTGATAACGCATTGTAGTTTTATTTACATTTCCCTAATGATAAGTGATGATGAATATCTCTTCATGTGTCTGTTGGACATCTAGGTGTCTTCTTTGGAGAAATGTCTGTTCATATCTTCTGCCCATTCTTTAATTGGACTATTTAGTTTTGGATATTGAGTTGTATAAGTTCTTCATATATTTTTGACATGAACCCTTTATCAGATATGTCATTTGCTAATATCTTCTCCCATTCAGTAGATTGCCTTTTAAGGTTCTGTTGATTTTTTTTCCTTCACTGTGCAGAAGCTTTTTATTTTGATGAAGTCCCAATGGATTATTCTTGCTTTTGTTTGCCTTGCCTCAGGATTATCTAGAAAAAAGTTGGTATGGCCAATGTCAGAGAAGTTACTGCCTGTATTCTGTTCTAGGATTTCTGTGGTTTCAGGTCTTACATTCAGATCTTTAGTCCATTTTTAATTTATTTCTGTGTATGGGGTAAGAACGTGGTCAGTTTCATTCTTATGCATGTTGCTATCCAGTTTTCCCAACACCATTTGTTGAAGAGACATTCTTTTTCCCATTGGATATGCTTTCCTGCCTCCTTGAAGATTAATTGACCATATAGTTGTGGTCATTGCTGGGTTTTCTCTTCTGATCTATTGACCTATGCACCCATTTTTGTGCCAGTACTATACTATTTTGATTACTACAACTTTGTAATGTAATCTGAAGTCCATAATTGCAATGACTCCAGCTTTGCTTTGCTTTTTTTTCCCCCAAGATTGTTTTGGCCATTCAGGGTCTTTTGTGGTTGCATACAAATTTTAGGATTTTTTTGTTACAGTTTTGTTAAAAAATGCTGTTAGAAAACACACACACACACACACAAAGGCTGTTAGTATTTGGTAGGATTAAATCTGTAGATTTCTTGGGGTTAATATAGACATTTTAGCAATATTTGTTCTTCCAATCCATGAGCATGGAGTGTGTCTTTCCATCTCTTTGTGTTCTCTTCAGTTTCTTTCAACAGCGTTTTATAGTTTTCAGAGTACAGGTCTTTTACTTCTTTGGTTCTGTTTATTCCTAGGTATCTTATTATTTTTAGTACAATTGTAAATGGGTTTGTTTTCTTAATTTCTCTTTTGCGTCTTCATTATTGGTATATAGAAGTGCAATACATTTCTATACATTGGTTTTGTATCCTGTGACTTTACTGAATTCATTTATCAGTTCTAGTAGTCTTTGGGTGGAGTCTTTCAAGTTTTCTATATATGGTTATCACGTCATCTGCAAATAGTGAAAGTTTTACTTCTTCCTTATTGAATGCATGCCTTTTATTTCTTTTTGTTGGCTGATTGCTATGGCTAGAACACATCCAGTACTATGTTGAATAAAAATGGTGAGACTGTACATCCTTCTCTTGTTCCTGATCTTAAGGGACAAGCTCTCAATTTTTCCACATTCAGTATGATATTTACCATGGGTGTTTCATATATGGACTTTATTACATGGAGGTATGTTCCCTTTAAACCTACTTTGTTGAGTACTTTTATCATGAATGGATGCTATACTTTGTCAAATGCTTTTTCTTCATCTATTGAAATGATTGTATAATTCTTATTGTTCTCTTGTTGATGTGATATATCACATTGACTTGCAAATATTGAAATATTGAATATTCCTTGTAATCCAGGAATAAATCCCACTTGATTGTAGTGAATGATTTTTAATGTATTGTTGGATTCAGTTTGCTTGTATATAGTTGAGGATTTTTACATCTGTGTTCATCAGGGATATTCACCGGTAGATCTCTTTTTTCAGTGGTGCTGTTATCTGATTTTAGTATCAGGGTAAAACTGGCCTCATAGAATGAGTCGGGGGTTTTTATTCCTTTTCTATTTTTTGGAATAGTCTGAAAGTAATAGATATTAACACTTCTTTATTTTTTATTTTTTAAAGATTTTATTTATTTATTCATGAGAGACGGAGAGAGAGAGAGAGAGAGAGAGAGAGAGAGAGAGGCAGAGACACAGGCAGAAGGAGAAGCAGGCTCCATGCAGGGGGGCCCAATACAGGACTCGATCCTGGAACTCTGGGATCATGCCCTGAGCCAAAGGCAGACACTCAACTGCTGAGCCACCCAGGCATCCTTAGATATTAACACTTCTTTAAACGTTTGGTGGAATTCAGCTGTAAATCCATCTGGCTCTGGACTGTTGTTTGCTGGGAAATTTTTTATTCCTGATTCAATTTCTTTGCTGGCTATTGGTCTTTTTAAGTTTTCTAATCCTGTTTCAGTTTTGGTAGGTTATGCATTTCTAGGAGTTTATCAATTTCTTCCAGGTTGTCTAAATTATTCACATATAATTTTTCATAATAATCTCTTATAATTGTTTTATTTCTATGGTATTGGTTGTTATTTCTCCTCTTTCATTTCTGATTTTGTTTATTTGAACCCTTTCTCCTTTTCTCTTGATAAGTATGGCTAGAGGCTTATCAATTTTATTGATTTTTTTTTCAAAAAGCCAGATCCTGGTGTCATTGATCTATTCCATTGCTTTTTAAAGCTTCTATATTGTCTATTTCTGCTTTAATCTTTACTATTTCCTTCTTTCTGCTGGTCTTAGGTTTTGTTTAGTGTTTTTTTTTTTTCTAGATCCTTTAGGTTTAAAGTTAGGTTGCTTACTGGGATTTTTCTTGCTTATTCAGGTAGGCCTGTATTGCTATAAACTTCCCTCTTAGAACCACTTCTTCTGCAACTCATAAGTTTTGGAGCATCATGTGTTCAGTTCGTTTTCATTTGTTTCCATGATTTATTTTTAATTTTTCTTTGCTATTATGGTTTATTCATTCATTCATTATTCATTCATTATTTAGTAGCATATTATTTAACCTCCATGTATTTGTGGTCTTTCCAGTTTGTTTCCTGTAGCTAACTTCTAGTTTCATAGTGCTGTCATCAGAAAAGATGCATGATATGACTTTGACCTTCTTGAATTTGTTGAGATTTGTTTTGTGGGCTAATATGTGATCTATTCTGGAGAATGTTCCATGTGCATCTGCGAAGAATGTGTATTCTGCTGTTTTAGGATGGAATGTTCTGAATACATCTGTTAAATCCATCTGGTCCAATGTGTCATTCAAAGCCATTGTTTCCTTGTTGATTTTCCATTTAGGTAACCTGTCCATTGATGTAAGTAGGGTGGTAAAGTTCCCTTCTGTTAGGTATTATTATCAATCAGTTCATTTATGTTTGTTATTAACTGTTTTTATGTTTTGAGTGCTCCTATGTTGGGTGCATAAATATTTACAATTGTTGTATCTTCTTATTGGATTGTTCCCTTTATTATTATATAGTGTCCTTCTTTGTCTCTTGTTACAGTCTTTCTTTTAAAGTCTATTTTTTCCAATATAAGTATTGTTACCCAGGCTTTCTTTTGATATCCATTTGCATGATAGATGTTTCTCCATCCCCTCACTTTCGATCTGTGGATGTATTTAGATCTAAAATAATTCTCTTATAGGCAGCATATACGTGTGTCTTGCTTTTTTTATCCATTCTGTCATGCTGTGTAATTTTCAATTGGAGAATTTAGTTCATTTTCATTAAAGTGATTATTGATAGATATGTATTTGTTATCATTCTATTATTTGCTTTTGTGGCTGTTTCTGAAGATTTTCTCGTCTTTCATGGTGTGCTGGTTTTCTTTAGTGATATATTTGGATTTCTTTCTCTTTATTCTTCACATATTTATTGTTTTTTGATATATGGTTATTAGTTCTGCAAATAACTTCTGCACATACAAGTCTATATTAAGTTGATGGTCATTTAAGTTTAAACCCATTCTTTACTCCTTTCCTCCTCACACTTGAGGTACATGTTATATATTTACATCCTTTTATTTTGTGAGTGCTTTTGTGTTTTCTACCTTCATTCTGCCACTTTTGGTCTTTCTTTTCTATTCAGAGTCCCCTTTAATATTTCTTGCAGGGCTAGATTAGTGATCATGAACTCCTTTAGTTTTTGTTTGTCTGGGAAATTCTTTAACTTTCCTTCTATTCTGCATGATAACTTTGCTGGATAGGGTATTCTTGGCTGCAGATTTTTCCCATGCAGCACTTTAAATATATCATGCCACTTTCTCTAGGTTGCAAAATCTCTGTTGAAAAATTCTTTCTAGCTATATGGAGTTTCCCTTGTAAGGTACTGTCTTCCTTTGTCTTGTTGCCTTTTACATTTTTTCTTTAGCAGTTTATTACTAAATTTAATTACAATATATCTTGGTGTGTATCTGGTTTTGTTGATTTTGTTGGTGGTTCTCTGTACCTCCTGGGTCCAGATACCTGTTTCCTTCCCAGATTAAGGAAGCTTTCAGCTATTATTTCTATGAATAAATATTCTCTCCCCCCCATTTCTTTCTCTTCTACTTCTGAGCCTTCTGTACTGTGAGTGTTATTACATTTGATAGAGTCACTGAGTTCCCTAAGTCTGTTCTCATTTTGCATAATTCTTTTCTCTCTCTTTTGTTCAGCTTGACTGCTTTCCATTATTCGGTCTTCTTGGTCACTAATTCATTCCTCTGACTCTTCCATCTTGTTCATTCCGTAAGATCTGTTTCTCATTTTGTTTATTGAGCCCTTTATCTCTACTATGTTATTCCTTATCTTTCTGTTAAGAGTCCCATTGATGTCTTTCACTCTTTTCTCAAGTCTAGTGAGTATCCTTATGATCATTACTTTAAATACTCCATCAGGCATTTTACTTATATCTGTTTTGCTTAGATCCCTTGCCATGGCCTTGTTCTGTTCTAATTTATTCATTTGGAATAAATTACTCTGTCTTCTCATTTTGTCTAAGTCGAGTCCCACGTCGGGATCCCTGAGTGGAGCCTGCTTCTCCCTCTGCCTGTGTCTCTGCCTCTCTCTCTCTCTCTGTGTGTGTGTGTGTGTGTGTGTGTGTGTCTCATGAATAAATAAATAAAATATTTTAAAAAATAAAATAAATGATGGTGGAATGATTGGATATTCATTTGCAAAAAAAATGAAGTTTGATTTGTATCTCATGCCTATATGAAAGATTACTTCAAAATGGATGATAGACTTAAATTTAACACCTAAAAATCTTTAAGAAAAAGCATCGGAGAAAATCTTTATCACCTTGAACTATTTTTCCAGCTTTATTGTGGTCTGATAAATAAAATTACAAGATATTTGAAGTGTTCACGTGATGACTTGATACATGTATACATTGTGAAAGTATTCCCCTAACAAGTTAATTAATACATATCACATATTAATTAATCGTATCACATATTTACCCTTTTCCTTCTCTCTCTCTCTCTCTTTTTTTTTTTTTTGGTGAGAAAATTTAAGTTCTTCTTTTTTAGGAAATTTGAGCTATACGTTACAGTGTTACCAACTATAGCAACCATGTTATACATTAGATTCTCCGACCTTTTTTATCTTATAACTGAGAGTTTGAATTCTTTACCAACCTCACCCTATTTCCCCTGCTCACCAGGCCCTATCAACCACTTTTCTATTCTCCATTTCTGTGAGTTCTGTTTTTTTGTTCTGTTTTGTTTTGTTTTGTTTTTTTAAGATTCTCCACAAAAGCTATGCCATGCAGTAGTTGACCCTTGAACAACATGGGAGTTAGGGGTACCAGCATACCACATTGAAAATGCACATATAATTCTTGACTCCCCCCAAACTTAACTACTGATGGCCTGCTGTTGACCAGGAGCCTTACCAATAATGTGAACAGTCGATTAACACATACTTTGTATGTTATGTGTATTGTATGCTGTATCCTTACAATTAAAGTAAGCTAGAGAAAAGAAAATATTAAATAAATCATAAGAAAAATAAGATACATTTATAAGAAGAAATACTTATACTGTATTTATCAAAAAGACCTACACATAAGTGGACCTACACAGTTCAAACCTGTGTTATTCAAGAGTCAACTGTATTTGTCTTTCTCTGTCTCACTTATATCACTTTGCATAATACCTACCAGATTCATCCATGTTGTCACAAATGAAACATCCTTCATTTTTAAAGGATGCTGAATTTTTTCAGATGTTTTTTTGACATCTATTGAGGTGATTATATGCTATTTATATATCATTTCATTAACAGTATATCATATTGACTGCTTCATGGATGCTTAAATCACCAGAGTCAAGAATCCAGGAATGGTTTAGCTAGATGGTTTTCTGGCTCCAAGTCATTCCTGAGATTACGGTCAAGTTTTGGCTGCCATCACCTGAAGCTCAACTGGGGCTAGAGGCTCTGTTTCCAGGCTTGCATGGTAGCCAACAGTCCTCCATTCTGCATTCATGATTGGCAGGAGACCTCTATTTCTCTCTACACTCCTGATTATCCTCATAAGATGTCAGTTGACTTTCCCCAGAGTGAGTGATGAAAAAGAGAGAGACAGACAGACAGACATTCCCACAGTGGAAGCCACAATATTTTATAACATAATCTTGGACATGACATCCCATCACTTCTGCCATATTCTATTGGTAGAATGTGGCAGGGACCACACAAAGGTATAAATTACAGTAAGTGGGGGCTGTCTTGAACTCTGGCCACCACTTCTCCCACATGGGAAGAAGATTGAAGCAGATGCTAGCAGGGGAGGGAAATTGTAAGCAGGGCCAATAGGAGTATCCAGTAACTGAAGTGTTTCTGTAAAGTTGGCTGAAGCCAGTTAGACCATTCCGTGTCTAAGTTCGAGTCCTCTGGCCTGCTAGATCATTGGGCCAAGGAGTTTGACTCTTTGAATCTCTTTCTGCAGCTGTTAAATAGTGGTGTGATTAAATGAAATAATGTACATACAGCACCATAATGACACAAAATAGGACCTCAGTAGAGGACAGTTATCAATAGTTTATACAAATTGCAATCAAGCCTTTCATCCAGTATAATTTTATCCCATTTTACTGTTGAGGACTACATGTGCCAAAGTCCATCTGGGAAGAACCCAATAGAATAACTGAGAAGCCCTTGAAAAATGCTAGTTTCAAATTCATTTTTTTCCTGATATTTAGAAAGTCTTATGTCTTCTTTTTTTTTTTTTTTTTTTTTTAATTTATGATAGTCACAGAGAGAGAGAGAGAGGCAGAGACACAGGCAGAGGGAGAAGCAGGCTCCATGCACCGGGAGCCCGATGTGGGATTCGATCCCGGGTCTCCAGGATCGCGCCCTGGGCCAAAGGCAGGCGCCAAACCGCTGCGCCACCCAGGGATCCCAAGTCTTATGTCTTCTGTCACTACATGTCATATGCCTAATTAGTCATGAATATTCCTCTAATAGCATGCTCCACATTTGTTGTGAAATAGTAATGCTTATGTCATGATCTTGCAGCTTTCAGTATACTTCCCTTTTCTTCATGTATGATTCATTTTAGTAATAATAATCAGGCCTATAAGAATAAATATGCTGCATTTAATTTGGTGTTAAATTTAGACCAAGAGTGAATCATAATAGACTAATTAAAAGGTAAAAATGGGAGTGCTTGGGTGGCTCAGTTGGTTAAGCATCTCAGGTCATGATCTGAGGGTCCTGGGATCAAGCCCTGCATTGGGCTCCCTGCTCAGTGGAGAGCCTGCTTCTCCCTCTCCCTCTGCCTGCCACTCCCCCGCTTGTGCTCTCTCCCTGTCAAATCAATCAATAAATAAAATCTTTGTACCAAAAAAGGTACAAATGTATAAAACTACATATTTGTTTATATTTTTAAATTTATATTTATAAGCATGCTTATTTTTATTTTGTTAAAACTAATAGCTTTCTTAAATGAAAAAAGCTTTTAATATATTTGCTTTGTTTAGGAACATCTTAGATCAGATAATAAAGATAAGGCCTTTTGGGTTAGCAAAGGATAATAAGTCAATAGAAAAACAATATTTTACATTCCTACAAAACGAAGTATTTCAGTGACCAACCCCAGTGAACGTTGAACCTGCTTGCTTCAACAGGAAGGTGGGGCATAGGGTTGCAGCATGGTGCGACCATGCATGTCCAGAGTGCTCTCTGAACAGAGTCCTAAGACTAACTGCCAAACAACTAAGCTAACTGCCAAGTAACTTCCTAATGTGGGAAATTCTAGAGAAATTTGTGAATTTTGTATTAATAGTTTTTTTTTAAATCAAGTATACATTCGGGTCCCTGGGTGGCGCAGCGGTTTGGCGCCTGTCTTTGGCCCGGGGCATGATCCTGGAGACCCGGGATCGAATCCCACATCGGGCTCCCAGTGCATGGAGCCTGCTTCTCCCTCTGCCTGTGTCTCTGCCTCTCTCTCTCTCTGTGACTATCATAAGTAAATAAAAAAATAAAATAAAAAAAAATAAATAAATCATGTATACATTCTAAGTAACCACCTTCCATGTGACATTGTGCAAAACCTGGTTCACAGTAAATCTAGCAAGACATACAAAGTATTTGAAATTTGATACAAAAAAATGATATTTTAAGTTTCCTTTTGAAGTATTATATACATACAGAAATTATAAAAAATTGTAAGTATACAGCCTAATGAATTTTCACAAAGTGTGTATCACCTTTGCAATCATCATTGCTGTAAATCAAAAACTATTATATTGTCTGCAACTCAGTAGTCCTTTTCCTTCTGTCTTTGTCACTAAACTTTCCTTCTCCCTAGAAATAACCACAGTCATGACTTCTAACATCTTTAGTTTTTCCTGTTCTTGCACTTGGTATACATGTATACAATGTATATTCTTGTGTGTCTCCTTCTTTTCCATTTAGATAGAGGTGGAGGTAGATATAGAGAATCAGGCTTGCCCAGGTTATTGATTATTTTAAGTCTCTTCAAAGAATCACTTTGTGGGTTTATTAACTCTTTCTATTGTTAGTTGTCTCTTTCATTGAGTTCTGAACTAATCTTTATAAATTCTTGGAATATTTTTTTATTACAAAACTTAAGCCATTTATTGATCATTCAACTTTTCTAAAAAAACACAAACATGAGAATAAAATAAACACACCCAAGATTCATAAGCCTTTGCAGGATAGGAAGCAGCCCTGGACAGAGAGCCTGTACATGTTTTTCCTTATACCTGGTGTCTGCACTTCCTCACATTCTAGGGTCCCATGTGTCGTTACCTCTTACAGAGGAAAAGAAGCCGAAGCTACAAGATTCATGTACAAGAGGGTCACGTCAACTTTAGAGCTATTTGGTGCTAATGGCTTAAACATTCTAGTTGACAAATACTCACTAATACCTACTCCATGCTATCCTTCACTGTCATTCTTTGAAATTGCATCTTTGGAACTGATTACGTTCCTTCACTATAGCTACAGCCCCTCTAGGGATACCCAAACACAAAAACCCTAAAATCCACACAGTCTTCAAGTTCAAGTATAAAGGTTTGATTCAGGACAACCCCAGACTGATGTAGTGTTTCTTTATACCTCTGTAGTGTCTACTGGGTGTCATCCCCTTTGACAGGCTAACCAGATGACATCACAATGAGGGAGCACACATGGTCAACTCTGCTACTGCCTGTTCAATCTGGACACTGCCCACAGTCAGGGCTGCATGCTGAAATCAGTGATGACCTCCGCCTGTCTTCATTCTGAAGTTGTACTCTTAAGTAACCGAATCCATCTCTTCACGGTTAATTCAATGGAGCTTCCAAAAGGTGTCAGACATACTCTTAGGAAGCATCCTGGGATGGAGCTGGGGGGTCCTGGCTCTCAGGCTCTGGAGGGGGCGCTGGCACAGCTTCTTTCTTCTTGGCCGCCAGGAACTCATGAATTGCTCTTTCTATCTGTGGTCTAAAGATGTGGTGTAGTTTGGGATCCACCACTTGAGAAATGATTCTGTCCACTCCAGCTTCCAACATCCCTGACTGAACCACACTCTGCCTCAGACCATTTCGCTACTGGTTTTTGTTCACTGTAGGATTCCACTCCTGCTTGTCCAGATGTGTTGCACAAAATTATCCACCTTCTGCCTCAGGTTTTGGTAAGCTGGCTTGGTGTCCACGTCGGCCAGGCAGTCCCGGGTAAGCTGTCAAACAGGCCCCTGCTCTTGAGCTGCTCGGCGATGAGACCGATGAGCTGTGGGGTCGCCGGGAGGCAGCGAGGCCGGGCTGATGGGGCCGCCGCTCCCACCGGCCCCCGTCGCGCCTGTTGCAGACCCCGCCGGGGGCCCCCCCGCCGCCCACCGAGCCGGGCCCCACCACCGCCGCCCGCCGTGGCTGCGCCCCGGGACCACAAAGGAGACCGAACACGGTTGCTTGGGGACAGAGAGCCTGAGTCGTGTAGAGATGTCAGAAGAGCCCGAGAAGGCGGCGGCCGGGCAGGAGGAGAAAGGGGGGGGGGAGAGCGGGGAGGGCAGGAGGGGGCGGGGGGGGGGCGGAGGAAGCCGGCGCCGAGGCAGCGCGGGTAGTGCGGGATATTTTGATATAAATCTATAATTCACTATTTTTTCTTTGTCTTGTCTATTTTTTATTTCCCTTTTTTCTTCCAATATATTTTTATTAAATTTGCTGTTTTTAAAACTACTTAATATGGATACTTAGATCAGGAATTGGCAAACATTTTTCTGCAGAAGGACAGATAATAAGTACATTTATTTGCCAGCTACATATGGTCTCTGTCACATACTCTCTTTTTAACCACTTAAAAATTTATTTTTTTAATAATAAATTTATTTTTTATTGGTGTTCAATTTGCCAACATACAGAATAACACCCAGTGCTCATTGCGTCAAGTGCCCCCCTCAGTGCCCGTCACCCATTCACCCCACCCCCCACCCTCCTCCCCTTCCACCACCCCTAGTTCGTTTCCCAGAGTTAGGAGTCTTTATGTTCTGTCTCCCTTTCTGATATTTCCCACACATTTCTTCTCCCTTCCCTTCTATTCCCTTTCACTATTATTTATATTTCCCAAATGAGTGAGAACATACACTGTTTGTCCTTCTCCGATTGACTTATTTCACTCAGCATAATACCCTCCAGTTCCATCCACGTTGAAGCAAATGGTGGGTATTTGTCGTTTCTAATGGCTGAGTAATATTCCATTGTATACATAAACCACATCTTCTTTATCCATTCATCTTTCGATGGACACCGAGGCTCCTTCCACAGTTTGGCTATTGTGGACATTGCTGCTAGAAACATCGGGGTGCAGGTGTCCCGTTTCATTGCATCTGAATCTTTGGGGTAAATCCCCAACAGTGCAATTGCTGGGTGGTAGGGCAGGTCTATTTTTAACTCTTTGAGGAACCTCCACACAGTTTTCCAGAGTGGCTGCACCAGTTCACATCCCCACCAACAGTGTAAGAGGGTTCCCTTTTCTCCGCATCCTCTCCAACATTTGTGGTTTCCTGCCTTGTTAATTTTCCCCATTCTCACTGGTGTGAGGTGGTATCTCATTGTGGTTTTGATTTGTATTTCCCTGATGGCAAGTGATGCAGAGCATTTTCTCATGTGCATGGTGGCCATGTCTATGTCTTCCTCTGTGAGATTTCTGTCCATGTCTTTTGCCCATTTCATGATTGGATTGTTTGTTTCTTTGGTGTTGAGTTTAATAAGTTCTTTATAGATCTTGGAAACTAGCCCTTTATCTGATACGTCATTTGCAAATATCTTCTCCCATTCTATAGGTGGTCTTTTAGTTTTGTTGGCTGTATCCTTTGCTGTGCAAAAGCTTCTTATCTTGATAAAGTCCCAATAGTTCATTTTTGCTTTTGTTTCTTTTGCCATCATGGATGTATCTTGCAAGAAGTTACTGTGGCCGAGTTCAAAAAGGGTGTTGCCTGTGTTCTCCTCTAGGATTTTGATGGAATCTTGTCTCACATTTAGATCTTTCATCCATTTTGAGTTTATCTTTGTGTATGGTGCAAGAGAGTGGCCTAGTTTCATTCTTCTGCATGTGGATGTCCAATTTTCCTAGCACCATTTGTTGAAGAGACTTTCTTCCAGTGGATCGTCTTTCCTGCTTTGTCGAATATTAGTTGACCATAAAGTTCAGGGTCGACTTCTGGGTTCTCTATTCTGTTCCATTGATCTATGTGTCTGTTTTTGTGCCAGTACCACACTGTATTGATGACCACAGCTTTGTAGTACAACCTGAAATCTGGCATTGTGATGCCCCCAGCTATGGTTTTCTTTTTTAAAATCCCCCTGGCTATTCGAGGTCTTTTCTGATTCCACAGAAATCTTAAGATGATTTGTTCCAACTCTCTGAAGAAAGTCCATGGTATTTTGATAGGGATTGCATTGAACGTGTATATTGCCCTGGGTAATATTGACATTTTCACAATATGAATTCTTCCAATCCATGAGCATGGGATATTTTTCCATATCTTTGTGTCTTCCTCAATTTCTTTCAGAAGTGTTCTATAGTTTTTAGGGTATAGATCCTTTACCTCTTTGGTTAGGTTTATTCCTAGGTATCTTATGCTTTTGGGTGCAATTGTAAATGGGATTGATTCCTTAATTTCTCTTTCTTCAGTCTCATTGTTAGTGTATAGAAATGCCACTGACTTCTGGGCATTGATTTTGTATCCTGCCACACTGCCGAATTGCTGTATGAGTTCTAGCAATCTTGGGGTGGAGGCTTTTGGGTTTTCTATGTAGAGTATCATGTCATCAGCGAAGACGGAGAATTTGACTTCTTCTTTGCCAGTTTGAATGCCTTTAATGTCTTTTTGTTGCCTGATTGCTGAGGCTAGGACTTCTAATACTATGTTGAACGGCAGTGGTGAGAGTGGACATCCCTGTCATGTTCCTGATCCTAGGGAAAAGGCTCCCAGTGCTTCCCCATTGAGAATTAATGTTCAGTTCAGTGTCTTCTTTTCAGATATTTATATTGATGACTGGACATTTATGCCAAATTCCCAAGAATTTGAGGATTGTTTAATTATCTTCTTGATAATTAGAAATAATTGATTTTTGTCTAACACACAGACACACTGGTTCAACTGGTAGAGATACAATCAGCCACTTTTGGATTCAGTTTATGACTTAGATAGACAAAGAGAGTGAAGGACAGAGTAGCTGAAGGTGCCAGCTTCCAGGTCCTGGTCCCACACACCTAAAACAAGGACTGAAACACAAGGGCCACATGTCTGTGGTGTGGACTATAAGATACTCCATTGCTGCGGAGCCAGTAGTAGGCTGCATTTAAATATCTACTGATTTATTTTTGTCTACCTGTTCTCAGTTACTGACAGCACTCGATTAAAATCTCCAACTAGGGGGATCCCTGGGTGGCGCAGTGGTTTAGCGCCTGCCTTTGGCCCAGGGCGCGATCCTGGAGACCCGGGATCGAATCCCACATCGGGCTCCTGGTGCATGGAGCCTGCTTCTCCCTCTGCCTGTGTCTCTGCCTCTCTCTCTCTCTCTCTGTGACTATCGTAAATAAATAAATAAATAAATAAATAAATAAATAAATAATAATATTTTTTTTAAAAATCTCCAACTATGATTGTAGACATGTGTATTCCTCTTTTATTTTATGTCAGCTTTTGCTTTATATACTTTGAGGTTAAATACATCCAGTCTTGTGTTGGACTGACCCTTTTATCATTATAAATATTTTTTTCTATCTTTACTGAAGTTTTATTTTCTTTAAAGCTTACTTCTCTGATATTAGTATTTCTAGATTACCTTTCTTTTGGTTAGTGTTTGCACTATATATTTTTCTATCATTTTTTTCCAACTTTTCTGACACCTTGTATTTAAAATGTAGCTTTTCTAATCAATATATAATTAAGGTTTTTTTAAAAACTCTGCTAGGATAATCTGTCTTCAGCATGGAGTATTTAGTTTACCTACATTGGATGTGATAACTGATATATTTGGTTATAGATCTAACATCCCACTGTTTAAGTTTTGTTTTTCCTATTTTTTTAATCTTTTCTATCTTATTTTGTGGAAGTCAAAATTTTTATTACTTAACTTTCTCTCTGTAGTTTCTTAGCTATATATCCCTTTACTATCCTTTTAGCAGTAACTACAGAGATTGCAGCATGCATCCTTGACAATGGTTTCCCTTAAATTAGTACTTTTATCACACTTCAGAAGGTTCAAGGAGCTTAGAATTTTACTCCATTTACCCTGTCCTGCCTTTTATGCCAATGGTGTCCCATAATTTGATTCTATTTTAAACCCTTAAAGCAGTATTATTTTCTACAGATTCAGTATTCAATTTAAACACAGAAAAACTGTCCATTGTTTTTATGCTTTCCCACATCTCTGAGCTTCAGACTGGAGTCATTTCCTTTTACCTAAAGAATACCTTTTAGTGTTTGCCTTAGTGTGGCCCACTGGCAATAAATGTACTCAGATTTTGTTTATCTGAATATTTTTCATTTTGCCTTTACTGTAAAAGGGTAACTTTTACAAGACATAGGAATCTAGATTGGCATTTATTTTCTTTCAGCTGTTTGAAGATCTCATTCCATTTTCTTCTGGCCTTCATTATTTCCATTGAGAAGTCAACTGTCTACCTTCTTATTGCTCATTTGAAGGTAATATGTCTTTTTTGTTTGTTCGATTCTGTTTCTAAAATTTTGTTCTTCATCCTAGGTTTCCAGCAGTTTTATTATAAATTGCCTACTTGTATTTTCTTTATGTTTTCCTTTATGTTTTCTTCTTGTTTTCCTCCTTGGGGTTCCTATCACTTCTGAACCTGTGACTTAATATCTTTCATTACTTTTAGAAAATTCTGTCATTATCTTTCTTAAGTGTGGCTTCCATCCTATCCTCTATATTCTTTCTTTCCAGGACTCAATCATACATATTTTGGGTCTTATGGTCTTTGTGCTTGTTCTCATGCTTTTATGCTTATATCCCTTACTACCATCCTCATGCCCTGCTCTGAGTGTGTGTGTGTGTGTGTGTGTCTGCTTCAGACTGAGTTTTTCTTTCTTTTTTTTTTTTAAAGATTTTATTTACTTATTCATAAGAAACATACAGAGAGAAAGAGTCAGAGACACAGGCAGAGGGAGAATAGGCTCCCTGCAAGGAGCCTGATGTGGAATGCAATCCCAGATCCTGGGACCATGCCCTGAGCTGAAGGAAGACACTCAACCACTGAGCCACCCAGGCTTCCCAAGGACTAGAGTTTTTCTTCTGACCTATCTTCCAGTTTATCAATTGTCTTTTCCTGGATACCAAGTCAGCTCTTAAACATACCCACTGAGTTCTTATTTTTAGTTATTCTATTTTTCGGTTCCAGAGTTACCACTTGGTTTATTTTTATATTTCCCAGTTCCTTCCCAAAAGTCTTTAACTTCAACATATTAGTTATAATTATTTTAAAGTATATGTTTAATACCTCCATTGTCTAGATCTCCTGTTTTTCTGCTCCTCCTGTCTGCTTTTCTCTTATTTTTCTGTCCTGTCTTGATTTCTCACAATTCTGATCATTTTGAGTGTGGATATAATGTATTAAAATTTTGAGATATAATTTTAGGCTCTGACTGATTTTATCTTTTTCCAGAGAGGTTTAAATTTGCCTATTCAAGACAGCCGGGATAGGGGTATTATCAGTTCAAGACCACTTTAAGCCAAACAGGGATTTAAGTGATTTAAGGCCAGACTTCTTTCCATGCTACAGATGCTCTCTTCTTTGTCACTCTGACTCTTGGGTATAGCCCTCTGGATTCCCAGCTGAAAGCCTAGGGTACTGACCAAAATCTGTTCTTTTCTGGGCCCTAAGTTTTGAGTTTTGTCTTCCTAGACACAGAAGATTTATTGAAAGTTCTGCTCAACTTCTCAGCCTCTCAGCCACAGCTTTTATCATTGGTGGTATCTGCAATGGGGAAGTAGCTTCTGATGCTAGGCTTACCTCTCTCATCTTGCATCCCCTCCAAGACCTCAGCCTTAAAATTCCTTACTGCCTTTGCACTCCCCAATGTCATCAAACAGCCTTCCTTCTTATATTTCACCATGTTTCCTAGTTATTCCATTGTGAGTGTTTGTCTGAAACAACCTAATCCTCCATTTCCGGAAACAAAACTTCAGAGTATGGTTTGAATTTGTTTACTGTGATATCACTGATAAATGTTTCAATATTGGAATAAGCATATTATAGTTTTTGTATGATTTTTTTAAAATTTTTATTTATTTATGATAGTCACAGAGAGAGAGAGAGAGAGGCGCAGAGACACAGGCAGAGGGAGAAGCAGGCTCCATGCACCGGGAGCCCGATGTGGGATTCGATCCTGGGTCTCCAGGATCGCGCCCTGGGCCAAAGGCAGGCGCCAAACCGCTGCGCCACCCAGGGATCCCTTGTATGATTTTTTTAATCAAAGAATCCCAAGCTGGTTGATGTCAACATTATATAGTTAATGTTGAAATAAAATATTTTTTAACTCACATGTGGAAGAGGGTGGTTGTAAATATCACCAACTCAGTCCTCAGATGGTAGCTCTTTTTGCCAAATTGAACAGAAGACTACTGACTTCCAAAACAGAAGTTGTACATTAGACAGTGGGACAGCTGTTGGCATCAGTTTTTGCATCTTTGTAGTATTATAGTTTACACAGATGACTTTTGCATGAGATGTATCAGTTTCACTGTGTGACCTCATACATTTTTGCAAGAAAAAGAATTTTTCTCAAAATGATGAGCATAGATTATCTATGTTGCTAGTCATACTAGAAAATCCCACTAATTTTGTTAGACATCTACATCCTGACTAGTTTAAACAACTCCATGTACCACTAGTATTAAGAAGTGACTTCCCATGTTGAGAAGAATTTAATATTTTTCTAGCTGTGTACCTTAATGCATGCTGATGTGTATGTTTATAATGGACACCTCCATAAACCTGCCCTAACTTTGCACTACTTTGTCTCTATCTCCCAGAAGCTTAAGTAAACTCGCCAGGCTTTGAGAGTAAGAGTGTTAAATAGTAAGGCAAAGTTCTCCAGCAGCCCTGTAGCTCTAGCAGGAGGGATATTTCTAGGAAGTATAGGCTATTCTGTATTTCTGGGCTAGACACTGCAAGCAAAAGGAAGCTATGATTAGAATGTAAGGATATGTGTAGATCACTGGAGCCAAACCATGATTTTGGTTGCAGGTCCTCTAGATGTTTAACTCTGGTTGAGGTAATGAGCTTTGTTCCTAGTAATATTCTGCTACAGTGAAGACTGGATGCCTAGAGTATCCAGAAAGGACTGTTGGTGTGGTTACTGCTGCCTTTGTGATGGTGGCACTTTGTGGGTTCTAGGGTCCCACTAGATAGAATTCAGTATTGGGAAATGTGTGCCTTATCCTTTATCATTCTCTGTCCTTGCGATCAGCACAGGCTCCCTAGTGGCTGGAGAAACAAAATGTAGTGGGAGAGCCCAGCTCTCAATAAGCAAAGTCCTGAGGACTCTTCCCTTACAGCACTGTGGCAGTGTCTCAGGAGCATAGCCACAAGAATTCCTCATATAATCGACAGAACACTTGGTCTGAGGCATCGATTAAGGCATTTCAGAAAATGAGTCTGAAAAACTAATTGATGTTCTCTGCTCTAATCTGTTTGTTCCATGATTGTAGGCCTGAGTTCCCAGCAGGAGATCAGTGATGGGGGAGGTGACCATGAAGGCATTCCCTAATGGCTCTCCCTACCAGGAAACCCCTCACCACTTGCACGGTTTTCATACAGCTAAAGCCAACATTTAGTACTGCTCCCCAGCTCTATACCCAGGATGCAGGCCCAGACTGGTGAAGAAAATCAGTCATCTGCTCAGCCCAGGGGGCCTGGGTCTATTTTCAGAGGAGAACAGCTAGGATTTCAAATCCAGTATCCTCATAAGACTGAACTCATGGCCACTATTTCCAGTATACCCCTTTATGTCCACTGTATCTCCCCATTCTTCACTATCCAGGGTCCTTGGTAGCTGTGATGCCATATAGGGATCCAAGGCTGCTCTCAGGAGCCTATGCATGCATATACAATACGGCATGTACCTGTGATACACACACACCACACAGTGCACATTCACCACCTGTACCTACAACATGCACATACCATACAACATTTTTATCCATACACCCTTTTTACTCTGTATGCCCATGTCCCACCACAGATACACACCCATTCCATACAACACATGCTTCCAAACACATGCCGCATACCACACATCACAGATGCATTCTCACCACACAACTCCACCACACAATTAGGGAGTACACATGCTAACCACATGATACACATTAAACACACATATGTTATAGGTACACACATTTCACATATGTCCAAATATCTCACATGTATTCACCCATTACACCTTACACACATGTACATGCCCCATACACACACATACACACCATGTACCCAGACCCCTCACATTTATATCACACACAACATACAATATATAATCACCATTCACATACACCACACATGCTGGGCAGCACCACACACACACCATATAAGCCATGCATACCATACATATGTCCACATATACTCTATACCACAACATACATACTACACCCACCACAAATGCGTGCAGAATCAGCACGTTCCACACAGATGCCACATAATATATACCTTACCACATATACTCACAACTTATACATGTAGCATAGACATACTTCATGTCCACCCTACCCCCACCCCATATATTATCCCCACACAAATATCATCTTGTGTACACAGCACATGCACACACCACACACAAGTGCACCACTACAGATCAGTCACAGCCCCTGCCCCTGTATGTGCCTCAGACACTGTGTCCCAGCCCCTCCCTGTTCTCTCTGATGCTCCCCTTGGGGCATTATATCAATGAGAACAAGGTAGGAGGGCCTCATCTGGATGGAAAGAGGAATGGAATAAGTTTTAAATGTTTCAGGCAGGACAGAAAACATCGCAAACATGTATATGTATCTATATATTTTTTTAGATAATGCACACATAATTTTTGTGTTTATGTACAATTTGCTATTTATGTAAATTAAGAATTCAATTTGTCTCTTTCTACCATACTGGCAGGTAATTTGGGAAATACACAAAACATGAAAGTAAAGCTAGAACTTAATATGTACATAAAACTATTCTGCACCACCTCCTGTTCTTGAGACACTGGAACAATATTTGTCTTCCTTCTCCACTTCCCAGGTCTGTGAGTTGGCCAAGTCTGGTATGGGGAGCCAACAGGAAGTCATCTTTCAGAGAGTGAGCTCTGGATTTTAGATGTTCTTAGTTCTAGTGGGGGCAGCATTCCCTGTGCATGTGTGAGCTTAGCAAGCTGTTTGATTTCTTTAAGATATTTGATTTTCTTTAGTGCTAAAACAGACATCATCATCATCCCACTACTTAAAGTCTGCATTAGGATTAAAAAAGATGGCACAATACCTAATACATGCTACATACTCAGTGAATAAATGAATGAAGGAAGGAGAAAGTGAATGAATGAAAGTGACTTCTACCTCTAATCCAATGTGCAAATCCTTTCCAAAAAAAAACCTAAAACCACAGTGAAAGCAAAGAGGCAGACAAATATAGATCGGTTTTCTCTTGGCCGGACCAAACATCCTAGGCACACTGCACCCAGAGGCAGAGCCTGTTTCTCCACCCTCCTCAGCCCTGCAACCCTCCCAAGCTGCCCTGTTCTTCATGCCTCTGCTCACCAAAGCTTCTGGCTGCTGTGATAGCTCATGCAGGCCTGATAATGTCAGGCAGGACCTACTTTCCAGCCCAACAGCCTATCTAAAGCCCAAACCACAGAGGTGAGGGGTGGCTTCATCAAGGCCCTCAGCATGATTGCTCATCTTGTCAGGGCACCTGATTTGGCCCCAGGGATCCTCTTGTAGATTCCTGGGTGGGAGCCACAAGTTTCCTCTGAGACATTTCTAGCCACCTGCCCAAGCCAGTTTCTGACTCAGTACACCTTAGGTGAAGCTCTCCTTTACGTACTGCTCTGGCAGTTGTTTGCAGACATTTTTCTGAATATAAGTCTTGACTGAAATCTTCAGGAGCATCCAGAGGTCAAATCAGTGGAGCTACTATCTATCACCAGGGTCAGAGCCTGAGCCTCTACTAAGGACAGTGTCATGGCTGCAGAACTATGAGGCTCCCCAAAGCAACACACAGTTAGCAACCCCTGAATCCCTCCCTGCTGGATGCACAAATAGGCCTTGTGGGCAGGTGCAGCCCCCAGGTCTTAACACAGCACAGTGGGCTCTCCACTTGGGATTCTGTCCCGAATCCCAATCTTTACATTATTAAAATTTGACCATTTTGTAGACAAAGGGTACCAGCAGGATTTCCCTTAATCCGAACAGCAGAAAATACCCTGGGAGGCCAGACAGCCTTTCTCTCTTGGTAGGTAGTGTGGACTGATGAGCAGCCCATGGCAGCTGTCTAACTATGCCAAAGGCTTAGTGGGGCCAGTCTTCCTCCAGAGCCCCTTGCCTCCCCAGGGAAGAACCTGGCGGAGGTACAAAGCCTGGGCCCCCACCCCCAAACTGAGGTGGTCTCCATTGTTGGCATGTATATACGCACTGTGGGAGGAGAGCTAGTAGGCTTCCTGGTAGGATTGGATGGAAAGAGCTAGAAGGCTTTCTTTAGAAACTACAAATAATCAATACTCTTCTTGGAGTCTACCAGATTCTACCAGGTTGGCAAACATCCAGGTGACCTACACTGATTCATTTCTCAGATCTTCAGGATTCGATTTGATTGCAGTTTTTAAAAGCTGCCTCGGGAATTTTTAACTGAAACAGTTTAACTGATGAAGTGCATTTCTTTCTTGAAAATGTGCGGATCGAAGGTAGAGAATGCAGAGTGAGGGTGCACTCTCAGGCCGGGCAGGCACCCACATTAGAGGGTGGCTGTCAATCTCAGTAGAGCACCGCTTAATTATCAGAACGGCATCTTTCATTTTGGCAGTCGACTTAACTATCTTTGGCTTTATGAAAATCAGGATTCAAATTCTTTTCAAAATGTGATTTTCAGAATAAAGGCTGGAAGACCTAACTTTAATTGATGAAGTGGCTGCCGCTGCTGATTGCAATAAGTAGCTTGGGGCTGGCTGCAGAAAAGACAGTTTGCTTCAGTGAGAAGACTGAGCCACAAGTTAGCTCTGCTTTCTGCAGCAGCTTTTCTGCAGTGGTTTTATTGGGGGCAGGGCTCCACCCCCACGAAAGCCATAGTAGGGATGGTGTTGCTTAGACACCAGGGACCATGGCAGGATACATGACTGGGTATAGCCAGCCACTGAATTCATATATATTTCCTCTAAAACAAGTGATATTTTTGCAAAATCCATGTCAGACTTTGAAATCAAAATATGTATTTTTAGGATTCGGTCTGAAAGAGTCAAACCATATAGAGCAGCCCTGCTGACCCCACGTTTTATAAATGAGCCAAAGATCGGCATATTGGGTCCTAAGCTGGTTGTTTCTTCCCTGCAGTCTGAGTCCTGTTAGTTCCAAGCCTGCCAGCCCAAACTCAAAACTTTCACACATCCTTTTGTTTTAAACATAGCACACGTAAGCAGATTTTTTATACATTTTTTTTTCAGCAGTAGCACTCCTGGGAATTTATTCCAGAGAAATGAAAATTTAAAAAAAGAAAAAGCATTTACACAGCTATTACACATTTGAAGGCACCTCTGCAGAGATGATAAAGATTTCTCAAATGTCTTCAATGTTGATTTTTAAAAGATTTGAGAGAGCGTGCGGTGAGAGGGACAGAAGGAAAGGGAGACTCTGAAGCAGACTCCCAACCAGCTAGGGACGAGCCCCACATGAGGCTCCACACCACAATCTCGAGATTCTGATCTGAGCCAAAATCAAGAGTCAACGTTTAACTGACTGAACCACCCAGGAGCCCCTGAAATGTTCTTAAGCAAAATCCATGCTGTGAACCCTTGGGGGTCGGAGGACACCATGAACACCAATCTACCTAGAAGGGTGGGAGGCCTGGAGGGCCTGAGGGTGGGAACTAAGGATGTGGGAGGGTGCCTTCATCCCCTTCCCACCCAGCGTAGTGACAGGACCTACCCCGCACCCTTGGCTTTCAGGGTGAAGGGCTAAGTGCAGACTGGACCCCACCGACCTACAGTGATGACACGGGACCATTTAGAGCCTTCCTGCTTTGCATTCCCTGTGAATCTTCCCCCAGCATCTGCTGGCCATTGGTAAGATAGGCTATGAGACCCCAAGCTGCTGCTGCCCTTTGGACCTCTCTGACCCAGACTTCCCACGATGTTGTTGAGTAACATCACCTGGACACAGAACCCTCCCCCTTTTCCCCTCTCTCCTGGTAGTTCCCCTGCCCTCCTCCCCTTCTGAGTACCCAAGCAGTCTCTGGTGCATAGCCTGCTCCTGTGAGAAAATTCTCACATGTAAGCATCACCCCATAAAGCTCTTGTGTGCCATTTTATGGTCATGTCTTTTTTTCTTGATCAGCTCCCACTTCCCTGGAACCCCAGCACATCTGTACAATTTGCTGGGGAGGGAATGGTTTTGCAAGCCCCCAAGCCTTTGTATATGCTGTTCCTCTGCACTGCCCTTCCTGTTCCTCTTCTGGGAAGCTTCACACCTTATTCACAAATAATGGGGCATATGGACCCCTCTACATACAACTCTATACACACTTCTCAGCTACCTTGGTCCACAGAAGGTGTTTGCATGCCTTTCTTACCTCCTCTTGCTGTCAGCCTCTAAAGAAGCACACACGAGTCCTCATTCATATTTATATCATCAGCACCCATGGGTACTTGTCTGAACTGGGAGCCCAAAGAGTAGATCTGTGACTTTCCTTAGAGTACAGCACGGGAGCCATCCTTCCCCTGTAGCTTTTGTCCAGTTTAGATATTCCTGGGAAAAATGGTTTATCACATATTGTGTTATCACTGTTTAGGTTTTTTGCATCCTGAGTATAAAGAACCCAAGCATTTGGAAATACTTAAAAGTCATACTCTATTTATAAGCTCTGGAGTGTATGAGATCCAAAAATAGAACTTTTCAGACCCAAAGTACATATTCACATATGTATTCCTACAACAATAAAATACTTTCATTTGTGTATTAAATCAGCAAATGAATTAGTATCTGATATATACAGAAATTGCTTTTCTTTTATTCAGTTGAGATATATATTATGACCAAATTGAAAGTTTTCTTTTTAGAATTATTTTATCCCTTTATTATAAAAACAAACTAAATAGAGTACCTGGCACAGGATTTTGACATTAGTAGTTTCAATACTTACTTTGCAGAGTAAGACAAAACAGTCATTACTTGATGCTAAAATTGACTGTTTTAATTTACTTCTCTGTATTATTTAACCAGTTGTTTGAAATGGTTGAGTCTATAACTTATTTTAGTGTTTGGATATATGCATATTCATTTTTAAAAACCAAAAGGAGATAATTAGTTACCTAGACAAATCATGTCCGTCAGGCATTTGGGTCAACTGAGGCCTGTGGATAATTTAACATTAGTATGACCTCATTGAAAAAAAACTTAGAAAATATAACATAAGGAGGAACTAAAAGTCATTTGTGATCCTGCCCCTTCAAGAGAATTCTGAGGATGTTCTGATATCTCTTCTTTCGTTCTTCTGAAATTGAATGTACAATTCCTGAGGAAATAAAGTTCGAGGAGTGACCACAGCAAAGTAAGGGACAAATGTGTGCTCCTTTGGGCTCTACCCCCTCTGGCTGAGTGGGCCAGTGCCCCCACACCAGCCTTGGGAACTACATGTTGCAGATGGCACCAGGGTCCCCAGATGACTGTGGGGAGTGTAGCCACATGGGCCTCGACTCCTGTTATGTGAGAAAGGAATATACCTTTTTTCTTTAAGCTAACTGAATGGGGGTGAGGCTGGGTAGGTCTGCTAATTACTACACCTACCCTAACTAGTACATTATTTTTATCAAATGCTGAGATGATACAAAGTAATATCTATCAAAACTGATTGTAAAAATAATGCATTTTTGAAGCTCTCAGCTTCCTACCCACATCACATTGCCTCTCCTCTCAGAGATAACCTCCACCCTGGAGGTTGTATTGATTTGTATTCACTGGTGTGCCTTGACCATTTTACCATGGATGTCTGTACTGCTAGTCAATATGCTGATTAGTAGTGCATGTTTTGAACTTTATATAAATAGATTGCGACTGTGTGAATCTTTAGGAACTTTCTTCTTTCTAGGAACAATGTGCTCCTAAGAGCCGCCCAAGTTGTTGTATGAAGTTCCATTGATTCCATTGCTATATAGCATTCCATCATTTGGATAGACCAAAATGTATTTGTTAATTCGACTTTCCATAAACATTTGGATTGTTTCTTATTTCTGCTGTTATGAAGCAGGCTGCTATGTACATTTTTCATGGGGTTTCTTAATGCATATGGCAGAGGCACAGGTATGTCTCCAGGGTATATTCCTAGAAATGGGATTGCTGGAGCCCATGGTACATGGCATTTTACATGGAATGACCTTGAAGAACCTCTCTGATGAGACATTATCCCAGGAGAGAGACCACAATGAAATAAAGGAGAAAGAAGTACAGCTATTTTGGAAACTAGTATTCAGAGCAGAAGGAAGAAGATATGCTAGGGCCCTGTGGTGGGAAGGTCCTGGCCAGGTGACCAAAGTGACTATCATGGGGTCATCACAGGGTGCCCAGGAGCCAGAGCGGGAAGGGCTGGGGGTCAATGAAGAGAACTCTGGAGTCAGTTGAAAAGTGATTGGAAGTCTCTGGAGTTGAAAAGGAGAGGACTATGACAAGATTTCCATTTTCAAAGGGTCACTCTGGCTGACCTGTGAACAGGCTGCACTGCAAGGCACACAGAAGTGGAAGGAGCCAGAAGACTCTGCAATAATCTAAGGGTGGGAATGTAGAGATTTTGAGACAGGACTAGATCAGGAGTGTATATTTTAAAATAAAGCTGAAAGGGTTGACTGATGTGGAGTATGAGAGCAAGAACAGAGTCAAAGATGACAGCAAGGATTTTCATGTAAACGTGGTGCTCCATGAAGCCAGAGTATGGAGGAAACTCAAGTCTTTTGCTCAACCCATGTTATGCATGGGATGCCTTCGGATATCTGAATTAGTTCGCTCCAGCAGCCATAACTAAGCGTCAGGAACTGTGTGTTGAGGGAAGAGAGGCATTTCTTGGGTCTCCTCCTCTTTTTATAGGGATACCAATCATATCAGATTGGGATCCCAATCTTTAGCTCATTTAACCTTTAATTTTTTCCCTGTCTCCAAATACAGTCACACTGGGGGTTAGGGCCTCAATATACTGATTTTGTTGGGCCCAATTCAGTGCACAAAATCATCTATGTTGAGATGTTGAGTCAGGAGTTGGATTTGTAAGTCAAGAGATGACCCAATGACAAAATTCCAGGGGAGGCCAGAGCACACTTAGCAGGTGGCACTTACCAGGAGGGACTTGATGGGTCACCCAGATGACAAGCACAGGTGGGGAAGAGAAGTGGTTCCAGGGCTGCAGGTCTTTCATCAAGTGGATAGCAGGAGTATGAGAAGAATCTAGCAAAGGAGATACAGAAGGAGCCATGACTGGAGAGGAGGCAGATCAGAACAGTGTCGTATCCCTGATAACAAATGAAGAATGTGTGGAAGAAAGGAGTGATCACTTCTGAGTATCTGCAGGAGGCCATTCATGCAGGTTACAGGGGTCTGTCACTGGGGTGAATGAAGGGACATGAGGGGAAGAGGGGGCACAGGAAATGATGGGGGGAGCAGGTTGTAGCAGTGAGTGCAGCGAGGTGTCTCTGCCATCCCTAAATCCTCTACTCCTTTGTCTTCGTGGCCAGTGTTTCTATATAATGAAGAGTATTGATTCAATTTCTTATGTTCTGTGGCCTACTTTGAATTCCATAGTGTATGTGTTACTGGCTGTTTTATCTTTTTTTCTTTTACAGTATAGAGCTTTATTTAGTTAGCCTAATGCATTTAAAATTCATTCACATTTCTGCATGAGTCAGTGGTTTGTTCCTTCTTACTACTGAGTAATATTCCATTTTATAGAGGTACCACAGGGTTTTTTAATCCATTTTCCAGTTGAAAAACATTTGAGCTGGAGCAAATGTTTTTACAGTGGTTCAGTGTCTGCCTTTGGCTCAGGTCGTGATCCTGGGGTCCTGGAATCGAGTCTTGCATCAGGCTCCCTGCATGGAGCCTGCTTCTCCCTCTGCCTATGTCTCTGCCTCTCTCTGTGTGTCTCTCATGAATAAATAAATAAAATATTAAAAAAAAAGAAAAACAGTTGAGCTGTTTCCTATTTTTAATATTTATGAATAAAACCACTGTAAACGTCTGCAGACAGGTTTTCATGTGAGCATAAGTCTTCATTTCTCTTTTGTAAATACCTAGGAATGAGATTGCTGAATTATGGAATAAGTATATGTTCAACTTTATGAAGAACTGATGAACAGGTTTCAAAAGTGGCTGTGTGATATTGCACACCCAATGTATGAAATTTTCAGTTGATCCACATCCTCACCAGCACTCGGTAGTATCAAGTTTTCTTTAAGCAATTCTAATAGATAATAAAGAGTGTCATTTTTGGATTTTTGGATCCAGTGGCCTTCTCTGAAATCTATAATGTATTTGTTACTGGCATTTTTTACCTTCTTTTCACCTGGGACTCTGAATAAAAATGGAAGCCACTATCCAACATTGTTTTTTAACTTTCGGAATCTTAAGATTTAGAGAGAACCCTTTAGAGATTAATTTCAACCATCTCTCCTTAAGGTTGCCCAAACTGGGAGTCAAAGAAGAAGCAGAAATTGCCCAAGGTCATGGAGCAAGTTCACAGAGGGCCTGTGGCCAGAACCTTATGACTGATATTTGTTCTTCCCATCCTCGCCCCCAAAGCCCCACCCACCTCTGATCACATGGGTTAATTTGCAGAACATCAGCACTGAATGCCTGCTTTACTAATAGCACTGGGAAAGCACTTGTGTAGAAAACCCTGTTCTCAGTCATATGAAGACTTGACATTTAATACAGCCATGTTTTAAATTTATAAATATTTGAGCTATTTACATTGAATGTATAAAATATAGACTTCCATCCAAGTTAAATTTATTTAATTCCATTGATCTGTGTGTCTAGTTTGTGCAAGCACTGTTTTGATTTGAAGTACATCTTGAATCTGATATTGTGATACCTCCAGCTTTGTTCTTTTTTTCAAGATTGCTTTAGCTGTTTAGGGTCTTTTGTAGTTTTATACAAATTCTAGTTTTATTTGTTATAGTTCTGTGAAAAATGTTGGTATTTTGATAGGAATTGCATTAAATCTGTAGATTTCTTTGGATAGTGTGGACATTTTAACAATATTTGTTCTCCTATCCCATGAGCATGGAATTTCTTTTTTTTTGGGGGGGGGGAGTTTCTTTTTTTTAAGATTTTATTTATTTATTCATGAGAGACACAGAAAAAGAGAGGCAGAGACACAGGCAGAGGGAGAAGCAGGCTCCAGAGAAGCAGGCTCCATGCAGGGAGCCTGATGCGGAACTCAATCCTGGGGCTCCAGGATCACGCCCTGAGCCCAAGGCAGATGGGCTGAACCACTGAACCACCCAGGCATCCCCATGAGTATGGAATTTCTTTCCATTTGTTTATGTCATCTTCAATTACTTTCATCAGTGTTTTATAGTTTTCAAAGTATAAGTCTCTCACCTTGGTTAAGTTTATTCCTCGGTATTTTGTTATTTTAGGTGCAATTGTAAATGGGATTGTTTTCATAATTTCTCTTTCTGCTACTTTATTATCAGTGCATAGAAATACAACAGATTTCTGTATATTTTGTACCCTATAACTTTATTGAATTCATTTATCAGTGCTAGTAGTTTTTTGGTTGAATCTTTAGAGTTTTTCAATGTATAGATAGTATCATGTTATCTGCAAATAGCAACATTTTTAC
Organism: Nyctereutes procyonoides; assembly: GCF_905146905.1. NCBI lineage: Eukaryota > Metazoa > Chordata > Mammalia > Carnivora > Canidae > Nyctereutes > Nyctereutes procyonoides. The sequence goes on along the minus strand of NW_026575047.1, from coordinate 54,684,670 downwards.
TACTTCCTTACAATTTGGATTCCTGTTTTTTTCTTGTCTGATTGCTATGGCTAGAACTTCCAGTATTATGTTGAATAAAAGTGGTGAGAATGGATGTCTTTGTCTTGTTCCTGATCTTAGAGGGAAAGCTCTGTTTTTCACCATTGAGTATGCAAACACTAATTTGAAAAGATAAATGCATCTCTCTGTTTATTGAAGTATTATTTACAGTAGCCAAGATATGGTAGTAACACAAGTACTGTTATCCATAGATGAATGGATAAAGAAGATGCGGCATGCACACACACACACAGACACACACGGACACACACTACTCAGCCATAAAAAGAATCAGATCCCTCTCTTTACAACAACATGAATGGACCTAGAAGGTATAATACTAAGTGAAGTAAGTCAAACAGAGAAAGACAAATACCATATTATTTCACTCATATGTAGAATTTAAGAAACAAAACAAATGAACAAAAAAAGAAAAAAATAGGGCAAACAAAAAAATAATCTAAAATACAGAGAAGAAACTGGTGGTTGCCAGAGGGAAGAATGGGGTGGTGAAATAAAGGGGATTAAGAGTACATTTGTTGTGATGAACACTGAGAATTGCATAGAATTGTTGAATTATTTTATTGTACACCTGAAACTAATATAACTGTGTATGTTAATTATACTTCAATTTTTTTTTTAAAGTTAGCTCTTTTTAAAGAAATAACCTGTCAGAGCTGAGGCTGATGGCTCCTGCCAAACAGTCTCCACTCTCTGGTCTCTCTCCATACCCCTGCACTTTTTTTTTAAGATTTTATTTATTCATGAGAGACACACACAGAGAGAGAGAGAGGCAGAGACACAGGCAGAGGGATTAACAGGCCCCATGCAGGGAACCCTACGTGGGACTCGATCCTGGGTCTCCAGGATCATGCCCTGTGCCGAAGGCAGCACTAAACCACTGAGCCACCCAAGCTGCCCTACCCCTGCACTTTTGTGTTCTTTCTACTTTGGAAGAAAGAAGCTGAACAAATATATTTGCTCCTATAGTAATATTAAGGGTTAGATGATAATTACATACTACTAACTGGCTGCAAGACTTCCCCCCCAAAGAAAGTATAAGATTGACTAGTATATCTTTGTCCTTCAGAATTCCTGCAGAATGTCTACCCTAGCCCCTCCTACCTTTTCCTATTTTAGTGTGTTCATCCACATACACACAGATACCTAATTTTACATAACATATGTATCATTTGTTTCTAGAAAGTCTTCTTTTTTTCTTGTCTTCCCCTACCCCCTCCTTTCCTTTATATGCATATCACCACCAACTACTAGAGACCCATATTGACAACCTAATATGTGTCCTTCCATATTTTTCCCCAAATAGTCATCTGCAGTTACATATGTAATATATATTACACACAGAGACAGGTACATGTACACATGTAGGAATGCAGCCAGAGATGTTAGGAACATCTAAGACTTCAAATTTGCAAGTGAGATGGATTTCAATACAATAGAGGCTTGCACCACCATTGAAAGTGTTGATGGAGCAAAGATCAGGGATGCCACAGAGAGAAGCAAATGAGTTGGGAATCACTCTCAACCTCAGGAATGTCAGAGGGGCCAGGCTGCTGCTGTTGCTACCTACTACACCAAGCACAAAGCAGCTCCTTTGCAGGCACCCTCTTAGATGCAGCTGTGACTCACAAGCACCAGGTTTCCTGGAGCCACCCCAGGATCTGTGTCTGCTCACAGCTGGCCTTGGAGCATGATGACTTCTCCTTGCAGCCTTGCAAACCTTGCATGAGTGCTTCTCCTTTAAACCTGGGATCTATCAGGAAACAGTTCTGGAAGTGTCACCGCAGGTTTCTGCCACACCGTGCAGAGGAAAATATAAAAGGGAGTGTAGGAAAGGCAGTGACTGAGTTGGCAGTGAACATCTCTGGCCCTCTCTATCCCTTTTCTCAATCCTCATCCACACATATCCTTGACCATACTTAAATAAGCAGCCACAATAACATCACATCCTGCTAATTCCCCCATGCTACTGAAGATGTGCTCACTTCTCACCACTTCCTTTGTACAGGAAGTACAAAGTCTCATAAGTCACAAACCCATCTTGAGATGTGTTCATTCCTCACCTGATTGAGACCATGACCCATCTTTGATAAACTATAACTCGAAGACTGAATTAAGACCTTAATCATACCTAGCCTACCTTACATTATATGACAAGGAAGGGAGAAGGGAATGAGTTGAGTTGTATATGCCTATAGATATATAACAAAGCAAGGGAGAACATATGCAAACCATATCTTGAATCCCACCTCTTGCAGACTCCAGATGGGGAATTTGTAATACCTTCTTCCATGGCACCTGCCCTGCTCCCCTTACTATTCACCTAGTACCCAGACCTTCATATCCAGACCCTGCACCTTTAACACAGCATTTGCTTCTGCCATTGGTGTTGGTCAATTCTCAGTTTAACATTTGTAAAATCTAATCCTATGTCCTCTAGATTTCTACTGGCAAAAACCTTAGAATTCTTTTGATATTTATGGGACTTTCTCCCAGGCCATCTTCTTAGTTATGAATCTGAAAACTTTTAAGAGACCTAGGTTTAAAGGTGAATTGGGCATCACCCTGAAACACATCTGCTCAGAAAAGGTCATTGCCAGATCTTCAGACAATGGTTGGAGTGGGGGTGGAGAGCACTAGACTTGATCAAGGGAGGAGCAGCTGCTTCTGCTGGTCCAGGAGGCTCAGGACAACTGGAGAGTCAAAGACCCCGGGTCCATCAGAACCCACTAAGCATTCTCAGGATCTCATCCAGCTTTCAAAGCCCAATCTTTTCTGCTCATGGTCCTACTGGTCACTGTTTTTCCTGCATTCTCCCCAGTGCAGTCAAGAGGGTTTATTCACCATACTCTATTCCCCTTCTATGCATCACAATGTCCTTCAATAACAGCTGTTGGCTTTTCTAAGGCATCAGAGAACTAGTTTCATCTCTTTGTTTCTGCTTTCCTGGAAACATTTCCAGTACCAAATTCTGTATCCATCAGCATTTGGTGAAGAAGACAGAAGTCATTCCAGGTATTCCAAGTAAGAAAGACAACTAGAGGTTTATAAAACAGAGAAAGTATGTGAAATCAGAGAAGCTACGCTCAGAGTGAGAGGTTCACTGGTGCTCACTGGAGGTCCTTGCGGGCTCGGGAGTCACACGCCCCACCCACCCACCCACCCTGGCAGCTGGATTGGCAAGCAGGTGCTTCTCAGGAGTTGCCCCCAATCTATAGACAATCTCCATCTGCTCTCTGCCCAGCCATCTGCTTGCAACCCTCCATAGAAAACCAGCCCATGCTCAGCCTTACAGTCAACGTTGCATGAATGCTTCTCTTTGGAAGCTCTTTCCAGAACTCCGCTGGGAAGGGAATTCCAGGAGCATTCACTCATGCTTCTCTCCTAGGATGTGGCAATGGTATGCAAAAGTAGCAGGGGTGTTTAGGGTTGACCTTGGATGCTAAGGCATAATGATGCTGTATGTGGACCAGACAGAGCTGTGTTTGCTTTGTGTCGCCAAAGGTGGTTATGTTGCACACAGTCATCATATTGCTTTTCTCACTCAACACTACTTCACTGAAATCCCCTCAAATCAGTTTTATATGCTAATTCATTCTTTTTAATGGCCGAGTAATCTTCCAGATGCAGATTACCGTAAGTTAGCCAGCCATTTCCTGAGCAGTCCATAAGATCCTGGACACCTGCCTTCATCTCTCCCTCTACCTCTGGTCCAGCACTAAGAAGAACCCCCACTTCTCCATCCTCACTGTCACAGGGTCAGGCCATCTCATTTCTCATCTATATAGCTGTGGCCCCCTCCTAACATTCTTTCTGCCTCCAGCTTCCCCAATTCTAATGCAATCTCTGCTATTTAGCTAGAGTAATTTTTAATACAAGTACTTTATTTTTGTAAAATAAAGATTTGATCAAGCCCTACTCCTTCGGCAATGCTCCAATGGTTCATATTTGCCTTGGTATAAAGTTCAAACCCCAGCACATATTTCATAAGACACTTCAAGGAGTGCCCTATCCCAACACATCCATCTCCCCTCTTGCATCCTTCCCAAGTGGTCTCTCCTGGCTCCTCTCAGTGCTGTACTCATCTTAACTATCTCCGTGCCTTAATGTACCAGTTCATTTAACCTCCAGGTTTATCCATGTGCTGTCCTCTTCCCAGCCCACTTCCCCTGCTCCTCCTGCTCCAGGATAGCTTTCACACTTTCAGTTCTCAGCCTAAATGAGAGCACCTCTGATCATCCTTCAAGTCCCAAGTTACATCCCGTCCTGGGTGCCTTGTCAGACTCATGCCTAAATACAGTGTGGGCCTCTGTCCTATCTCTTTTTTCTGTATTAGTTAGGTGGTTGCTTCCAGTCATCTGTCCAGATTTGTATTCAGGCTTTTTTTTTCCTTACTCAGCATTCTTAGCATTTGGCCTTTTCATACTTGTTGTGTCATGTTTGCAACATGATTGCCACAGTTCCAGGTATCATGTCTGCATTCTAATCAGTAAGAACAGGGAATAACAGCACAGGTCAGCTCTCCTCTTAATTCTACATTCCTTTAAGTCAAAGGTAAAAATGTCTTTCAAATACCTCCCAACAGAGTTTGGCCCCGATCTGAGCACTGAGGAATGACAACATCTAGGGATTTAGTGGAGGAAGAACACTATTGAAAGGAGTAGAGCAGCTATTAAAATAAGAGGATGATTAGGGTAGTGTGACATCTTAGAAGTGAGAGAATGACAGTCACCATGCTATACATTAGATCTCTCCCCTTCTCTCCTCCCAAACAGAAGAGTAAATCAAGGAAGAGAGAGAACTTTATTGATGCAAGACAGAGAAATGACCTTGGATTTATCTACATCGAGCTCATTGGGAATCTTGAGAAGAGCTGCTTCAGTAGAAAAGGGATCACAAAAACCATTTTGCAGTGGGTCAAAGATTAAATGTGCATAAATATATTTTCTCTTTCAACATATGTTTAAATTTACTGCACACACCAGCCTCTGTAGCTGGCAATAGAATACAAAATAATACCAGTGTCTTTTTTAAATTTTTCTACATCAAAAAATCAAAATATCAGTCATATAATTTTGTTATATTATCATAGTTGTTATATTTGCACAAGCATCTGGTAAACTACAACCTATTGGAAGATTAATTGAGGCAGCCTTTGGGCTGATTTCCTTCTCCACATTTCTATAAAAATAAGCTAATTAAATCAGCCTTACAAATATCAGCTAGCTAGGAGGTTCAGTTCCTTCAATTGGTTCTTTCTATTTTTGTCTGTATTTAATAGCCAGGAAATTCAGAATTGTTGCCTGCAAATGTAAATGAGATAAAGTCTTCCATTTCTATAGTTATGGCAGGCTACATATTAAGGAAAAGTTATCACTGTGAAACACTTAAAATAATGGTAATTATTGTTTAATCCTTTAAAAAATTACATTTAGTTTTATTTACTTTTTGTTTTATGTAACTGATTTATTCAAATAGTTTAAAACTCAAAAGGGGAAGATATTGACAATATCATACTCCCTCTGTCCCCTGCCCCCCACTTCTCTGTGATCCTTGATCACCCCTTGTATTAGTTTCTTATTTACCTTTCTAGCATTTGTGTATGCATATGCAAGTGCACACTTATATTTATATATAAATATAGAGAGAATGTATGTATATGTTATTCTACCCTTACTCAAAAGGTAGGATTATGAATATTTAATACCTTGCTTGTTTCACTCCCTAAATATGTCCTAGAGATCTTTCCTTGGCACCTTCATCATTGTTTCATGCAATAGCATATCATTGTGTTAAGTGAAGTGTACTGTGGTTTATTTAAATATTCTTCCATAGATGGACACTTAGTTTGTTTCCATTATTTTACTGTTATAAATGATGCTGCAATGACTATGTTTTACATACCCCATTTTATGTGTATAGGTATTTCTATAGGACAGAAGCCCAGAAGTGGGGTGGCTGGGTCACAGGATAAATGCCCTGTAATTTTGATGAATACTGGGAAATTGCCTTTCTTGGCATTATATCATTCTGTACTTTTAGCAACAGGTGGATGAGCGAGTCTGTTTACCACCAAGCTTAGTATACGAAGTGGGTTCCCAACTTTTGCATTCACCACTTTGATATGTGTAAAATGGTTTCTTGGTGTGTTTGTAATTTGCAATTCTTTTGCAAGTGAAATTAAGAATCTTTTTGTATATTTTAAGAGCCATTTATAATTATTTTTCCATGAAATTTTTGTTCATATCCTTTACTTGTATCTCTTGAGTTGTTAATGTATTTTCCCCCTTAACTGATTTCTGAGCACATACATGTGCACTCCCTCGAGGAGAAAATAGAGGGTGTGGCATTTGCCCTTGTGCTCAGATCCTTTTGTCAGGGGCCCAGGTACTCCTGCCAGGGTGGAGAGCAGGAAGTGACCCTGCTGATGGCTCACAGCTGAGTCCCTCTTCAGGTGTGACCCACAGGGGAAGGAGGTCACTTTATCCAAGGCTCTCCCTGACTGTGGGCAGCACCCCCTTCCAGAGCCTTCTCTATGTCTGAGCCTTTTACTACAATGCAAATTCCTCTGAAGGCCCATCTCTTCCTCTGTGCTGCCAGTCAGTTCAGGCACCTTCACTGTGGGTCTGCTGCCTCTTCCCCTGAGTCTCCCCACCTCGTCCCCACCAGCCCTCCTGCCTGCATGTTCCCTCCTTAGATTTTTCAGCATCTGACCTGCCTCAGAGATGACTCCTGGTGTGTAATATGAAATGCAGATATTTCCCCAGATCAGTATCTGTCTTTTGGCATCTCACATATATTTCAGCTTCTCTGAGACTTTCCCTTAGGTTCCATGGCTTTACTGAATTGTTCATATAGCATTATTGAAACAGTAGAGCAGATTCCATGTGTGTGAGTGCCCTTCCCTCCTCACTGCTCTTTTGTTTCAGAGGGTCCCTGCTTATTCTTGCTCAGTTTTCCAAATGAATGTTAAAATCAGCTGATCTAATTCTAAATCCTGCTTATATTTTTTGTTGGGATCATATTAAATTTGTACGTGGGCTTAGAAAAAAATGATGATATTGAGTCTGTCAAACTAAGAACATAGTGTGTGCAGTTCCACTTTTGTGCCTATGAGAGACAGTGTATGTTTTCCAGAGATGTTTTACACATCTCTTTTAAATTTATTTCTCAGTATTTTATCTTTTAGTTACAATTATTTAATTGCATAATGGAATATTTCCTTCCATTATGTCATCTAACTTGTTTTTTGTTTATGTATGAAAGGCTATTTTTTTATGTATGTTCATTTTACATCCTGTGTTAGTCATTAGCACTGTTCAAGGACAATAATGTTCTACAATCTGACTCCCCCTTATTGGGTGCCTGGGAGAACTGCCCCTCCCAGCCCTGTGGTGGGATTGGACCCTATGCCTAGTTTCAGCCACGAGTTGTGAACAGAAGTGAGGGGACACTACTGGGCCAGAGTATTTGATTGTTTTTTTTTTTTTTTTTTTTTATTTTTTTTTTTTTTATAAATTAATTTTTATTGGTGTTCAATTTACCAACATACAGAATAACACCCAGTGCTCATCCCGTCAAGTGTACCCCTCAGTGCCCGTCACCCATTCACCCCCACCCCCCACCCTCCTCCCCCTCCACCACCCCTAGTTCATTTCCCAGAGTTAGAAGTCTTTATGTTCTGTCTCCCTTTCTGATATTTCTCACACAATTCTTCTCCCTTCCCTTATATTCCCTTTCGCTATTATTCATATTCCCCAAATGAATGAGAACATACACCGTTTGTCCTTCTCCGGTTACTGTGGCCAAGTTCAAAAAGGGTGTTGCCTGAGTTCTCCTCTGGGATTTTGATGGAATCTTGTCTCACATTTAGATCTTTCATCTATTTTGAGTTTATCTTTGTGTATGGTGCAAGAGAGTGGTCCAGTTTCATTCTTCTGCATGTGGATGTCCAATTTTCCCAGCACCATTTATTGAAGAGACTGTCTTTCTTCTAGTGGATCGTCTTTCCTCCTTTATCGCATATTAGTTGAGCATAAAGTTCAGGGTCCACTTCTGGGTTCTCTGTTCTGTTCCATTGATCTATATGTCTGTTTTTGTGCCAGTACCACACTGTCTTGATGAACACAGCCTTCTGGTACAACCTGAAATCTGGCATTGCGATGCCCCCAGATATGGTTTTCTTTTTTTAAAATTCCCCTGGCTGTTCGGGGTCTTTTCTGATTCCACACAAATCTTAAAATAATTTGTTCTAAGTCTCTGAAGAAAGTCCATGGTATTTTGATAGGGATTGCATTATACGTGTAAATTGCCCTGGGTAACATTGACATTTTCACAATATTAATTCTGCCAATCCATGAGCATGGAATATTTTTCCATCTCTTTGTGTCTTCCTCAATTTCTTTCAGAAGTGTTCTGTAGTTTTTAGGGTATATTTTGAGAACCATTTGAATGGTAAATGGTTCTCCAACCTTTTATTTTCAGGTTGTAGGTGTCCTTCTGTCTAAAATGAGTCTCTTGTAGACAGCAAATAGATGGGTCCTGTTTTTTTATCCAGTCTGAAACTCTGCGCCTTTTGATGGGGTCATTAAGCCCATTCAGGTTCAGAGTTACTTGAACTTCTTCTTAAAGGGGAGTTTTAAGAGTCCCCCTTAAAATTTCTTGCAGAGCTGGTTTGGAGGTCACATATTCTTTCAGTTCCTGCCTGTCTTGGAAGCTCTTTATCTCTCCTTCCATTTTGAATGAGAGCCTTGCTGGATAAAGTATTCTTGGTTGCATGTTCTTCTCATTTAGGACCCTGAATATATCCTGCCAGCCCTTTCTGGCCTGCCACGTCTCTGTGGAGAGGTCTGCTGTTACCCTAATATTCCTCCCCATGAAAGTCAGGGACTTCTTGTCTCTTGCTGCTTTAAGGATCTTCTCTTTATCTTTGGAATTTGCAAGCTTCACTATTAAATGTCGAGGTGTTGAACGGTTTTTATTGATTTTAGGGGGGATCTCTCTATTTCCTGGATCTGAATGCCTGTTTCCCTTCCCAGATTGGGAAAGTTTTCAGCTAGGATTTGTTCAAATACATATTCTGGCCCTCTGTCCCTTTCGGCGCCCTCGGGAACCCCAATTAAACGTAGGTTTTTCTTCCTCAGGCTGTCGTTTATTTGCCTTAATCTGTCTTCATGGTCCTTCAATTGTTTATCTCTTTTTTCCTCAGTTTCCCTCTTTGCCATTAACTTGTCTTCTATGTCACTCACTCGTTCTTCCACCTCGTTAACCCTCGTCGTTAGGACTTCTAGTTTGGATTGCATCTCATTCAATTGATTTTTAATTTCTGCCTGATTGGATCTAAATTCTGCAGTCATGAAGTCTCGTGAGGCCTTAATGCTTTTTTCTAGAGCCACCAGTAGCTGTAGAATAGTGCTTCTGAATTGGCTTTCTGACATTGAAGTGTAATCCAGATTTTGTAACTCTGTGGGAGAGAGGACTGTTTCTGATTCTTTCTTTTGAGTTGAGGTTTTCCTTCTAGTCATTTTGCTCAGTGCAGAGTGGCCAGAAACAAGTTGTATTGGAACACGGGGGAGTATCACCGGTCCGTCCAGCTGGTCTTCTGGGGGAGGGGCCTGCTGTGCTGATTCTCAGGTGTCAGCACTTGGGGGAGCTGCTCTGCCCCTGCCTGCTGCAGGGCTCAGCGGGGGTTGTTTACCCCGCCAGGCCCCAGGAGGAACAACCGCAGTTGCTATGGCAGCTCTGGAAGCCTGGATTCAGCCTCCGCAGGAACTACGGGGCTGGGGGCTCGGGGCTCTCGGTTCTCCGTCTGCAGGGCCTGGAGGCTCCGGGGCGGGGCCGCTGATCTTCTCAGCTCGGGGCAGGAGCGTCCTCGCTGTCCTGGGCCCTCCCGGCCTCTGCCTGTCCCGGGGGAGGCCGGATCCTGGGCTGTGTCCCGGCGCCCTGTGCTCCGGGGCCTGCGCTGTTGGATTCGCGCTCCCGCCCGCAGCCCCCTCCGCGGAGCCGGAGCCGCCGCCCGAGCCCCTCCGAGCTGCTCCGGTCGGTCCCTCCGTGCGCGCGCGCTGCAGCCCTTAGGGAGCTCGGCGCACTCTCCTGCGCTCGCAGGTGTCTGTCAGTGTCCCCGGGAGCCCGAGGGCATCCCCGCTCTCCTGGGTCCTGCTCCAACTCCCTGCGAGCCCCTTTCCGCCCGCCCGGGAAGGTTGGTGCAGCTCCTGCTTCTCCGGGACGGGGCTCTCCTGTCCTGGGGACACTCGCCCCGGCCTCAGCCCGGCTCCTCGCGGGGCCCCTCCCCCTCGGAGGCTTTTTGTTCCTTTATTTCTTTTTCCCCGTCTTCCTACCTTGATAGAAGCGCGGACTCTTCTCACTGTAGCATTCCAGCTGGTCTCTCTTTACATCTCAGGCCGAATTCGTAGATTTTCAGGATGGTTTGAAGGTTATCTAGGTAATTTGGTGGGGACAGGTGATTTGGGGACCCTGCTCTAGAGTATTTGATTGTTAATGGGAGATACTCCAGGGATTTTTGTCTTTCAGTCATACTGAGAGGCAGTTTTTAAGACCAGCTGCTCTTTCCACCTGAATCCTAAAGTGAGAAAGTGTGACAGTGCTCAGCTAACCCACAGCCAACTCATGGATGAGTAAAAAGCAAGCCTTCATTGTTATGCCCTGGAGAGGTTGGAGGCTGTTTGTTACCATATTATAATGTATCCTGCTATCTATGGCATTCTCATGTTAATAGTAAAGGTCAGTGTATTTATCTTAGTGTTTCATGGCAATTTCATGTATTCGTACTTCTTATGTCTTCTGTTTTAATATGTATCCGAAATTTGTTCTAATCAGGTGTGGTAAGACATACAGGCATGGAAATCACTGTCACAAAGGAAGAAATTCCCTAGGAACAGGAGGCATGTCACACAAGCCCACACAGAGGAGTGCCAGGGTCAGTCAGGAGCACCAGAGTTAATCAGGAGAACTGGGGTCAGTCAGGAGTACCAGCGTCAGTCAGGAATGCCAGAGTCAGTCAGGAGTACCAGGGTCAGTCAGGAGTAATGGGGTCAGTCAAGTGTACTAGGGTCAGTCAGAAGTACTGGAGTCAGTCAGAAGTACCAGGGTCAGTCAGGACTACCAGGGTTAGTCAGGAGTACCAGGGTCAGTCAGGAGTAATGGGATCTGTCAGGAAGCATAGGGAAAGGGGGAAATATAAGCAAGAGCCTGTGGTGTGGTTTCTGCAGAAAGAAGTAAAACAGGGTAAGCAGGACAAGCAGTTTAAGGATTGGCTATTTTGAATTTTAGTAGGTTCTGTGATGGAGAGGCTGTCCCAGGTTTTACCTGGCCCTAGCTGGTGAGCATAGGGAAGCATTTGCCCTGAGTATGAAAGCCTGATCATGCATAGTTGGGTGAGAGGTTTTGATTGGTTCGTTTGCACATAAAAGGCACATGCAGAGAGGTGGTTTGCTATCCTGAGGAATCAGTTAGCCTTGAGAAGGACAGTCCCTCCTAGGTCAGCAAGACCTACAGAAAACTACAGAAAAGAAAGAGCATGATTAATACATCTCCAATTGTGATTTGAATCTTTTAGTGTCCTCATCTTAAGTCATACTTTTTGGCCTGAATTTTGCTTTGTTTGATTTAATATCATGTTTCCTATATTGCTTTTTGTTTTGTTGTTTTTTGTCTTTGCCTGGTAAACCTGATACACCACTGTCCTTCCTTGTTAGTTGCAACCTTTCTGAATTGCTTTGCTCTAGATAGGTCCCTTATATGCAGCAAATAGACTTTGCTTCGTTAGATAATATGAAAATCCTCTCCTTTAAATAGTTGCATTAAGCCTGATTAAATGTATTGCTGTGACAGATATGGTGGTTCTTAGTTCTATATTATATTTTCTATTTTTATATATAAATATTTCAAATCTCAATATATTTTATTAGCTTTTTATTTTAAAATGTTTTTCTGATATTTAGAAAAGTTGCATTTTTATCTAGTGATTTACTTTTTAAAATTCTACCTTTATGTAACATCCTGTTACCTTTTTTCTTTAGACAATATGAGTTATGATCTGCCTCAATAAAATTAGCTTGTATCATCTTCTTCCACCCTCCTCTCTTTTTCTGTCTCTTCTCATCCAGTTTAATCAGCAATATATCTTTTATCTGGTTTTTCGCATTCATCTCTGTAGTGTTAAATGTGTTTACATATTTGTATTTGATCTTCCAACTTTAAATATTAGCTTGTCTTCCCATGTAGCATAGCTGAGGCAACTATTAGTTGATTCTGACTTTCTGTCTCCTACCATTTTGTTGATTGTACCATTTTTGCTTAGCATACTATTGACTTTCTCTTTTTGTACTTGTATCTATACCTTTGCTTTTTCATAGATGTACAGTTAAATAAATTTACTGCTTCCCAACTATCCCTTTGCTAAACCGCCATTTATCTCTTAATTATCTGGAGCCCATCCTCTAATAGTTTTCTCAAGAAAGATCCATTTGAATAATACTTCCTGGATCATACATGTTTAAATGGTTGTCTGCAGCCTTTATACATGAAGGAATAAATAGCCTTGCTGGGAATAAAAATTTCTTAGCCCACACTTCTTTCTTCCAGTATCTTCTAGATGTGACTCCACTTACCTCAGGTATTGAATGTGGATGCCAAGAAGTATGTTACCAGGCTGATTTTCTTCACTTTTTGCCTAAATATTCAAATTATTCTCTTTAAGACACAGTAATTTTATAAGGCTCTATCTTGTTATTGATTATACTAAGACAACTCCCTTTTATGCAGTGTGCCCTTTCAATATATAGAATCAAATCTTTTTATCAAAAGCTTGCTTTTTTAAAAAATAGTTTATAAACACTTTTTTCCCCATTATTTTATATTTCTTATTTCAGGCTCCAATTATGTGTATATTGTATGTCTTTCACCTATACTCTGTACCTACCATTTCTCCATAAGCTTTTGTTTATTATTGTTTCACTTTTTCTACTTTGCTTATTTTTCATTTTTTTTAAACATTTATTTATTTATTTTAGAGAAAGAGAGTACAAGTGGGGGAGGGGCAGAGGAAGAGAAAGAAAATGCTCAAGCAGACTCCCCACTGAGTGTAAAGCCTCATGTGGGGCTTGATCTCATGACCCTGAGATCATGACTTGAGCCAAAATCAAGAGTCAGCCACTTAACCAACTCAGCCACCCAGGCACTCCTGTTTTTCATTTTTATGGTCCTTACTGTGCTATCTGTGCTCTAATTTTTCTTTTCTCTCTTAAAATTTAACTTCATTTCAAAAAAAGATTTTGACTCTTTTTTTGTTTTTTCTCCTGAGTTTAGTCAATTCCTAAAGAAGTTTTGCATCTTCCTGTGAGCTCAGCATCTCTGCTTTATAGTTTCCTTTCATTAATGTGATACTTCTGTGCTAAATTAAAGCAGCATATATCTAAGAGCCAAAATGCAGATGTTAAATTTAACTTGAGCTCTGACTTCATATGATGTTCTCCTTAAATCAAATGAATTTGATGTTTAAAGCACAAATATTTCATTGGTAAATTGTACTAGAGATTTTGGTACGTAGCATGAGAGCTATGATTTTTAATAATCCAATAACCTACTGTATTGTGATAAGCACAAATTGAGGCATAGCCAAAAAGAAAAAAAAATAACAGGTAGCTTCCTTATTTCCTACATTGAGGTCTTCTTTCATATAGTTGTACTGTTTTTCTGCCTGGAGGAAATATTGCTGGAAGAAGGAACAGAGTAGGCAAATATGGAGAGAGATGACAACAGGAACATATTTTTGAGATCTTAGATTGGCTACAGGAGAAAAATGGGTATTTCTAGGTGTCTTATTTTCAATCTCAAATAAATCAGTATTCTGTGCATAAAGAATTTGAGGAGAATAGAAATTGGATAGTCAACTATCTTCTGCCATAATTAGATATTTGGCCTTGAAGCCTAGGATACAAATTATAACTAGATTTAAGATATTCGCATAGACATAGTCTTGATCTTCAAAACTAGGATATAAAATAAGATAAGAAAAGAAAAGAATAAAAATGGGTGTCTTAACGACAAGAAAAGGCAAAGCATCCAGAAAAGGGGACATAGAGTATTCAGAAGTGTAGGATTAAAGGAAACGTTAAATGTCCATGTTCTAGTGAGACCTTCTGATGTTTTCCCATTGGCCTGATGGCCTGCTGTGTTTAGGAGATGGACTTACTGACACCTGAATAAGAATTTCACATGGTACAGGTTAAGTGCATGGGAAAGAGAGTAAGGACCCAGCAGCTGAAAACATTGGTAGAGTGGGGATGGACAGTAAGGGATGCAAGAGAAGAAGAAGTCAAGGGTCATGATGGATGAGCAAGGCAGGGAAGAGGTGTGAAAGTTAGACCATAACCAGAAGCTGTGATGCCCTAAACAAGACTGAGTTCAAGGGAACTATAGCCCCAAAAGCTTGGATTTTAATCAAGACAGACCTGCATTTGAATCTCAGTTGCCACTTGGTAGCTGGATTTCAAACATAAGTGATAGAGTTTAGATATAGCAAGAACTTGTAATGAATGATTATAACACTAACCACCACATGCTAAGAACCTCACAAACACTACCTCCTAGTCTCCTTAACCCTCCTAAGAATTCCCATTATATGGATTTTACTCTCCCTGATTGTACAGAAAAGTAATCTGAGGTTTTGCATGGTAAAATGCTATATTCACTGTCACAGAAGTAGCTACAAGGTGGAGCCAGGGCTCGACGAGGCTATGTTCTTGACAGTTCCCCTGGACTAATACCTTCCTCAAAATGGGTGTCCTGATTTCAGGGGCACACACAGCCTATGGCCACCCTGATCAGCCAGCCTATTAATTCCAACTGGGATTTGGCCCATCCATTGTGGTGGTGAGGCCATGGTGGGCCTCTGGGCCCTTCCTACTCATCCTGACTCAAGGTGACAGCAGTTAGGACTCTTTGAGATTTGGAATGGAAAAGAAAGGAGAGCTTGACCTATATGACCTCTGATCACCAAACCTATTTCCAGGCCAGCAGGGACCCACCCTGTTCCTAGTCCCTAGATTTCCTGTTTGTAGATACAACCTGTACAATGCACCAATGCTTATGCTAATCAATGAGGCATCCCTGGTCCATGGTCTATAAATCACCATATACAACCCTGGTTTTCCTGAGTTGACATCTTGGGAATTGTACATAACAGATAGCGTATCGTGAGGCATTCTAACTCCCTAAACAATTTATTAGTGTGTTTGTCATCTGTCTTGTTTTCTTCTCACGTCAGTGGCCTTTCCACATGCATGGGCACTGAAGTATTGAGTCTTTGAGGAATTCCTTAAAATCTTTGAAAGGAGCATTTGGGAGCTAGGCTTTTGTGGACAGTGCTGCTGCCCCTCTTCCCTTCCATCTTTGTTCTTATTTAACATTTATCGAATCTCTATGACTAGGTGCAGCACAATTAGAACCAGCATGCTCACTGGTTAAGAATACAGGGCAGGTGCATAGTAAAGAGAGCGTGAGTATGAGGCAGCAATAGAAGACTTCAGAGGAGGAATGAGCAAGACAGAAAATCAGTGGTGAGAAGTCACTGAGGAGAAAAGCAGAACTCACAGCCCTTCACAGATGGAGGGACACCTCTCTTGTCAGTGATGTCTCAGTTGATCATCTATTAGATGCATGCCATGGGAACACGCCTCATCCTACAGTCCTCTGGGCTGCAGCACTGGAGGCCCACATAACAACTCTGAGCCTGCTTTCACACTTGGGCCTGAATGCCTCCTAGTGGGAACCATGGTTGGGGGCTCTGGGAAGGCAGGGAACAGGCAGGACCAGCAGGAGAGGCTCTTTGAGGGGGCGGGGCAAGACGGCGGAGGAGTAGGGTTCCCCAAGTCACCTGTCCCCACCAATTTACTTAGATAACTTTCAAATCAGACTGAAAACCTACGAATTTGACCTGAGATTTAGAGAGAGAACAGCTTGAACACTACAGAGAGGAGTTTGCACTTCTGACAAGGTAGGAAGATGGAAAAAAATAAAAATATAAAAGCATCCAGTGGGGGAGGAGCCCCTGTGAGGAGCCGGCTAAGCCTGGGCAGCGAGAGCCTCCAGGACAGGAAAACCCAGTCCCGGAGACGCAGGAACTTTAAAAATCGGCACCAGATTCTTCCCGGATGGAAAGGTGCTTAGCAGGGAAACCCGGCAGAACAGCAGGAGGGGCAGTGGAGCCTCTAGGTTCCCGGGGTCACTAACAGAGGAAGTGCGCCCTGAGGAGAGCGCGCCACACACTGCAGGCCCAGCATGGTAAATGGCTGGAACGTGCACCCTGGCGTGGCCTCGGGGGAAGCTCAGGTGGCAGCTCCGCGCAGAGGGGGCTGCAGGCCCCGGGAGCCCATTTCTAGTGGCACAGGCCCCGCACACAGCCCAGGCTCCTGAACTCCCCCAGGGACAGGCAGAAGGGGACAGCACAGGACAGCAAGGATGCTCCTGCTGCCGGGTGCCCCCCAAGCTGTGCAGATCAGCACCCCCTGCCCACGGAGCATCCAGGCCAGTGTGGACTAGGAGACTGTGGTAGTTACTGCAGGAGCTGACTCCAGAGCTGGAGACCTGGCTGCCAGTGGTGTTGTTCTTCCTGGTGTCACCTGGGATGGAGCTTGCCGCCAGGGAACAGGGGCCTCACAGGATAAACAGCTCCCACTGAGCCGTGCCCCTGGCAGGGGGTGGAACAGCTCCCCCAGGTGCACATACACCTGAGAATCAGCACAGCAGGCCCCTCCCACAGAAGACCAGCTGGAAGGATAGGGGAAGAGCAAGTTCTTGACCGAGCAGCGCTGAAAAGCTCCAGGGGAAGTCGAGGGATTTACAGTATATAGACCCAGAGGATACCCCTCCTTGTATTTGTTTTTGTTTTTTCTTTTTCTTTTTCTTCTTTCTCCTCCTTTTTCCAATACAACTCGTTTTCAGCCACTCTGCACTGAGCAAAATTACTAGAAAGAAGAACTCACCACAAAGAAAGAATCAGAAACAGTCCTCTCTCCCACAGAGTTACAGAATTTGGATTACAATTCGATGTCAGAAAGCCAATTCAGAAGCACAATTATAAAGCTACTGGTGGCTCTGGAAAAAAGCATAAGGAATTCAGAGACTTCATGACTGCAGAATTTAGATCTAATCAGGCCGAAATTAAAAATCAAATAAATGAGATGCAATCCAAACTGGAGGTCCTAACAACGAGGGTTAATGAGGTAGAAGAATGAGTAAGTGACATAGAAGACAAGTTGAGGAGGGAGGGGCAAGATGGCGGAAGAGCAGGGTCCACAAATCGCCTGTCCCCACCAAATTACCTAGATAACCTTCAAACAATCCTGAAAATTTACGAATTCGGCCTGAGATGTAAAGAGAGACCAGCTGGAATGCTACAGTGAGAAGAGTCCGCGCTTCTATCAAGGTAGGAAGACGGGGGGAAAAGAAATAAAGGAACAAAAGGCCTCCGAGGGGGAGGGGCCCCGCGAGGAGCCGGGCTAGGGCCGGGGCGAGTGTCCCCAGGACATCAGAGCCCGGTCCCGGAGAAGCAGGAGCTGCACCAACCTTCCCGGGCGGAAAGGGGCTCGCAGGGAGTTAGAGCAGGACCCAGGAGAGCGGGGATGCCCTCAGGCTCCCTGGGACACTAACAGACACCTGCGAGCGCAGGAGAGTGCTCCGAGCTCCCTAAGGGCTGCAGCGCGCACGGAGGGACCAACCGGAGCAGCTCAGAGGGGCTCGGGAGCGGCTCCAGGGAGGGAGCTGCAGGGCGGGAGCGCGAATCCAACAGCGCAGGCCCCGGAGCACAGGGCGCCGGGACACAGCCCAGGATCCGGCCTCCCCCGGGACAGGCATTCCTGCGGAGGCTAAATCCAGGCTTCCAGAGTTGCCATAGCAACTGCTGCTGTTCCTCCTGGGGCCCCACGGGGGTAAACAACCCCTGCTGAGCCCGGCAGCAGGCAGGGGCAGAGCAGCTCCCCCAAGTGCTAAAACCTGAGAATCAGCACAGCAGGCCCCTCCCCCAGAAGACCAGCTGGACGGACCAGTGATACTCCCCCGTGTTCCAATACAACTTGTTTTTGGCCACTCTGCACTGAGCAAAATGACTAGAAGGAAAACCTCAACTCAAAAGAAAGAATCAGAAACAGTCCTCTCTCCCACAGAGTTACAAAATCTGGATTACACTTCAATGTCAGAAAGCCAATTCAGAAGCACTATTCTACAGCTACTGGTGGCTCTAGAAAAAAGCATTAAGGACTCACGAGACTTCATGACTGCAGAATTTAGATCCAATCAGGCAGAAATTAAAAATCAATTGAATGAGATGCAATCCAAACTAGAAGTCCTAACGACGAGGGTTAACGAGGTGGAAGAACGAGTGAGTGACATAGAAGACAAGTTAATGGCAAAGAGGGAAACTGAGGAAAAAAGAGACAATCAATTAAGGGACCATGAAGACAGATTAAGGCAAATAAATGACACTCTAAGGAAGAAAAACCTACGTTTAATTGGGGTTCCCGAGGGCGCCGAAAGGGCCAGAGGGCCAGAATATGTATTTGAACAAATCCTAGCTGAAAACTTTCCCAATCTGGGAAGGGAAACAGGCATTCAGATCCAGGAAATAGAGAGATCCCCCCCTAAAATCAATAAAAACCGTTCAACACCTCGACATTTAATAGTGAAGCTTGCAAATTCCAAAGATAAAGAGAAGATCCTTAAAGCAGCAAGAGACAAGAAGTCCCTGACTTTCATGGGGAGGAGTATTAGGGTAACAGCAGACCTCTCCACAGAGACCTGGCAGGCCAGAAAGGGCTGGCAGGATATATTCAGGGTCCTAAATGAGAAGAACATGCAACCAAGAATACTTTATCCAGCAAGGCTCTCATTCAAAATGGAAGGAGAGATAAAGAGCTTCCAAGACAGGCAGGAACTGAAAGAATATGTGACCTCCAAACCAGCTCTGCAAGAAATTTTAAGGGGGACTCTTAAAACTCCCCTTTAAGAAGAAGTTCAGTGGAACAATCCACAAAAACAAGGACTAAATAGATATCATGATGACACTAAACTCATATCTGTCAATAGTAACTCTGAACGTGAATGGGCTTAATGACCCCATCAAAAGGCGCAGGTTTCAGACTGGATAAAAAAGCAGGACCCATCTATTTGCTGTCTACAAGAGACTCATTTTAGACAGAAGGACACCTACAACCTGAAAATAAAAGGTTGGAGAACCATTTACCATTCAAATGGTTCTCAAAATATACCCTAAAAACTATAGAACACTTCTGAAAGAAATTGAGGAAGACACAAAGAGATGGAAAAATATTCCATGCTCATGGATTGGCAGAATTAATATTGTGAAAATGTCAATGTTACCCAGGGCAATTTACACGTATAATGCAATCCCTATCAAAATACCATGGACTTTCTTCAGAGACTTAGAACAAATTATTTTAAGATTTGTGTGGAATCAGAAAAGACCCCAAACAGCCAGGGGAATTTTAAAAAAAGAAAACCATATCTGGGGGCATCACAATGCCAGATTTCAGGTTGTACTACAAAGCTGTGTTCATCAAGACAGTGTGGTACTGGCACAAAAACAGACATATAGATCAATGGAACAGAACAGAGAACCCAGAAGTGGACCCTGAACTTTATGGTCAACTAATATACGATAAAGGAGGAAAGACGATCCACTGGAAGAAAGACACTCTCTTCAATAAATGGTGCTGGGAAAATTGGACATCCACATGCAGAAGAATGAAACTGGACCACTCTCTTGCACCATACACAAAGATAAACTCAAAATAGATGAAAGATCTAAATGTGAGACAAGATTCCATCAAAATCCCAGAGGAGAACTCAGGCAACACCCTTTTTGAACTTGGCCACAGTAACCGGAGAAGGACAAACAGTGTATGTTCTCATTCATTTGGGGAATATGAATAATAGTGAAAGGGAATATAAGGGAAGGGAGAAGAAATGTGTGAGAAATATCAGAAAGGGAGACAGAACATAAAGACTTCTAACTCTGGGAAATGAACTAGGGGTGGTGGAGGGGGAGGAGGGCGGGGGTGGGGGTGAATGGGTGACGGGCACTGAGGGGTACACTTGACGGGATGAGCACTGGGTGTTATTCTGTATGTTGGTAAATTGAACACCAATAAAAATTAATTTATAAAATAAAATAAAAAAAAATAAAAAAAAAAGAAGACAAGTTGATAGCAAGGAAGGAAGCTGAGGAAAAAAGAGAAAAACAATTAAAGGACACTGAGGAAAGGTTAAGGGAAATAAATGACAGCCTCCGAAGAAAAAATCTACGTTTAATTGAGGTTCCCGAGGGCACCAAAAGGGACAGAGGAACAGAAACCATATTTGAACAAATCATAGCTGAAACTTCCCTAATTTGGGGAGGGAAACAGGCATTCAGATACGGAGATACAGAGTTCCCCCCCTAAAATCAATAAAAACCATTCAACACCTCAAATCTAATAGTGAAACTTGCAAATTCCAAAGATAAAGAGAAGATCCTTAAAGCAGCAAGAGACAAGAGATCCCTAACTTAAATGGGGAAAAATATTAGATTAACAGCAGACCTCTCCACAGAAATGTGGCAGGCCAGAAAGGGCTGGCAGACTATATTCAGGGTCCTAAATGAGAAGAACCTGCAGCCAAGAATATTTTATCCAGCAAAGCTGATAAATAGAAGGAGAGATAGAAGAGAATAGAAGGAGAGATAAAGAGCTTCCAAGATAGGCAGAAACTGAAAGAATATGTGACCACCAAACCAGCTCTGCAAGAAACATTAAGGGGGACTCTGTAAAAAAAAAAAAAAAAGAGGATGCCCAAAGAAATAATCCACAGAAACAGAGATTGAATAGGTATTATGATGACACTAAATTCATATCTTTCAATAGTAACTCAAACGTGAATGGGCTTAATGATCCCATCAAAAGACGCAGGGTTTCAGACTGGTCAAAAAAGCAAGACCCATCTATTTGCTGTGTACAAGAGACTCATTTTATATCTAAAGACACCTATAGCTTGAAAATGAAAGGTTGGAGAACAGTTTATCATTCAACCAGTCCTCAAAAGAAACCAGGGTTAGCAATCCTCATATCAGATAAATTAAGGTTTATCCCCAAAGACTGTAGTAAGAGAGGAAGAGAGACACTATATCATACTTAAAGGATTTATCCAACAAGAGGACCTAACAGTCATGAATATTTATGCCCCGAATGTGGGAGCTGCCAAATATATCAATCAATTAATAACCAAAGTAAAGACATTCTTAGATAATAATACACTAATACTGGGAGACTTCAACACAGCACTTTCTGTAAATGACAGATATTCTAAGCACAACACTTCCAAAGAAATGAGCTTTAAATGATACACTGGACCAGATAGATTTCACAGATATTTATAGAACTTCACATCCAAACTCAACTGAATACACATTCTTCTCAAGTGCACATGGAACTTTCTCCAGAAGACCGCATACTGGGTCACAAATCAGGTCTTAACCAATACCAAAAGATTGGGATTCTCCCCTGCATATTTTCAGACCATAATCCTTTGATACTTGAACTCAATCACAGGAAGAAATATGGAAGAAATTCAAATATGTTGAGGTTAAAGACCATCCAGCTAAAAGATGAATGGGTGAACCATGATATTAGAGAAGAATTAAAAAGATTCATGGAAACTAATGAGAATGAAGAAACAATCAACCGCTCAAAATCTTTGGGATACAGCAAAAGCAGTCCTGAGAGGGAAATACATCCCAAAGCAAGTATCCCTCAAAAAATTGGAAAAACCTGGGGATCCCTGGGTGACTCAACAGTTTGGCGCCTGCCTTTGGCCCAGGACGCGGTCCTGGAGTCCCAATATCGGGTCCCCCGCCGGGCTCCCTGCATGGGGCCTGCTTCTCCCTCTGCCTGTGTCTCTGCCTCTCTCTCTCTTTGTATTTGTCATGCATAAATAAATAATTTTTAAAAAAATGGAAAAAACTCAAATACACAAGCTAACCTTGCACCTAAAGAAACTGGAGAAAAAAACAGCAAATAAAACCTGCACCAAGCAGAAGAAGAGAGTTAATAAAGATTCGAGCAGAACTCAATGAAATAGAGGCCAGAAGAATTGTAGAACAAATCAACAAAACCAGGAGTTGGATCTCTGAAAGAATTAATAAGATACATAAACCATTAGCCAGCCTTATTAAAAACAAAAGAGAAAATACTCTAATTAATAAAATCCCGAATGAGGGAGGGGCAAGATGGCGGAAGAGCAGGGACCCCAAATCGCAGTCCCCAACAAATTACCTAGATAACCTTCAAATCATCCTGAAAATCTACGAATTCGGCCTGAGATGTAAAGAGAGACCAGCTGGAATGCTACAGTGAGAAGAGTTCGCGCTTCTATCAAGGTAGGAAGACGGGGAAAAAGAAATAAAGGAACAAAAGGCCTCCGAGGGGGAGGGGCCCCGCGAGGAGCCGGGCTGAGGCCGGGGCGAGTGTCCCCAGGACAGGAGAGCCCCGTCCCGGAGGAGCAGGAGCTGCACCAACCTTCCGGGCGGGCGGAAAGGGGCTCGCAGGGAGTTGGAGCAGGACCCAGGAGGGCGGGGATGCCCTCGGGCTCCCTGGGACACTAACAGACACCTGCGCCCCGGGAGAGTGCGCCGAGCTCCCTAAGGGCTGCAGCGCGCACGGCGGGACCAGGAGCAGCTCGGAGGGGCTCGGGAGCGGCTCCAGGGAGGGAGCTGCGGGGCGGGAGCGCGAATCCAACAGCGCAGGCCCCGGAGCACAGGGCGCCGGGACACAGCCCAGGATCCGGCCTCCCCCTGGGACAGGCAGAGGCCGGGAGGGCCCAGGACAGCGAGGACGCTCCTGCCCCGAGCTGAGCAGATCAGCGGCCCCGCCCCGGAGCCTCCAGGCCCTGCAGACGGAGAACCGAGAGCCCCGAGCCCCGTTGTTCCTGCGGAGGCTGAATCCAGGCTTCCAGAGTTGCCATAGCAACTGCGGCTGATCCTCCTGGGGCCCCACGGAGTGAACAACCCCCGCTGAGCCCTGCAGCAGGCAGGGGCAGAGCAGCTCCCCCAAGTGCTGACACCTGAGAATCAGCACAGCAGGCCCCTCCCCCAGAAGACCAGCTGGACGGACCAGTGATACTCCCCCGTGTTCCAATACAACTTGTTTCTGGCCACTCTGCACTGAGCAAAATGACTAGAAGGAAAACCTCAACTCAAAAGAAAGAATCAGAAACAGTCCTCTCTCCCACAGAGTTACAAAATCTGGATTACACTTCAATGTCAGAAAGCCAATTCAGAAGCACTATTCTACAGCTACTGGTGGCTCTAGAAAAAAGCATTAAGGCCTCACGAGACTTCATGACTGCAGAATTTAGATCCAATCAGGCAGAAATTAAAAATCAATTGAATGAGATGCAATCCAAACTAGAAGTCCTAACGACGAGGGTTAACGAGGTGGAAGAACGAGTGAGTGACATAGAAGACAAGTTAATGGCAAAGAGGGAAACTGAGGAAAAAAGAGACAATCAATTAAGGGACCATGAAGACAGATTAAGGCAAACAAATGACAGTCTAAGGAAGAAAAACCTACGTTTAATTGGGGTTCCCGAGGGTGCCGAAAGGGCCAGAGGGCCAGAATATGTATTTGAACAAATCCTAGCTGAAAACTTTCCCAATCTGGGAAGGGAAACAGGCATTCAGATCCAGGAAATAGAGAGATCCCCCCCTAAAATCAATGAAAACCGTTCAACACCTCGACATTTAATAGTGAAGCTTGCAAATTCCAAAGATAAAGAGAAGATCCTTAAAGCAGCAAGAGACAAGAAGTCCCTGACTTTCATGGGGAGGAGTATTAGGGTAACAGCAGACCTCTCCACAGAGACCTGGCAGGCCAGAAAGGGCTGGCAGGATATATTCAGGGTCCTAAATGAGAAGAACATGCAACCAAGAATACTCTATCCAGCAAGGCTCTCATTCAAAATGGAAGGAGAGATAAAGAGCTTCCAAGACAGGCAGGAACTGAAAGAATATGTGACCTCCAAACCAGCTCTGCAAGAAATTTTAAGGGGGACTCTTAAAACTCCCCTTTAAGAAGAAGTTCAGTGGAACAATCCACAAAAACAAGGACTAAATAGATATCATGATGACACTAAACTCATATCTGTCAATAGTAACTCTGAACGTGAATGGGCTTAATGACCCCATCAAAAGGCGCAGGGTTTCAGACTGCATAAAAAAGCAGGACCCATCTATTTGCTGTCTACAAGAGACTCATTTTAGACAGAAGGACACCTACAACCTGAAAATAAAAGGTTGGAGAACCATTTACCATTCAAATGGTTCTCAAAATATACCCTAAAAACTATAGAACACTTATGAAAGAAATTGAGGAAGACACAAAGAGATGGAAAAATATTCCATGCTCATGGATTGGCAGAATTAATATTGTGAAAATGTCAATGTTACCCAGGGCAATTTACACGTATAATGCAATCCCTATCAAAATACCATGGACTTTCTTCAGAGACTTAGAACAAATTATTTTAAGATTTGTGTGGAATCAGAAAAGACCCCAAACAGCCAGGGGAATTTTAAAAAAGAAAACCATATCTGGGGGCATCACAATGCCAGATTTCAGGTTGTACTACAAAGCTGTGTTCATCAAGACAGTGTGGTACTGGCACAAAAACAGACATATAGATCAATGGAACAGAACAGAGAACCCAGAAGTGGACCCTGAACTTTATGGTCAACTAATATACGATAAAGGAGGAAAGACGATCCACTGGAAGAAAGACACTCTCTTCAATAAATGGTGCTGGGAAAATTGGACATCCACATGCAGAAGAATGAAACTGGACCACTCTCTTGCACCATACACAAAGATAAACTCAAAATAGATGAAAGATCTAAATGTGAGACAAGATTCCATCAAAATCCCAGAGGAGAACTCAGGCAACACCCTTTTTGAACTTGGCCACAGTAACCGGAGAAGGACAAACAGTGTATGTTCTCATTCATTTGGGGAATATGAATAATAGTGAAAGGGAATATAAGGGAAGGGAGAAGAAATGTGTGAGAAATATCAGAAAGGGAGACAGAACATAAAGACTTCTAACTCTGGGAAATGAACTAGGGGTGGTGGAGGGGGAGGAGGGCGGGGGGTGGGGGTGAATGGGTGACGGGCACTGAGGGGTACACTTGACGGGATGAGCACTGGGTGTTATTCTGTATGTTGGTAAATTGAACACCAATAAAAATTAATTTATAAAATTAAAAAAATAATAAATAAATAAAATCCCGAATGAAGAAGGATAGGTCACCACCAATACCAATGAAATACAAGCAATTTTTTTAATTTTTATTTATTTATGATAGTCACAGAGAGAGAGAGAGAGGCAGAGACATAGGCAGAGGGAGAAGCAGGCTCCATGCACCGGGAGCTCGACGTGGGATTCGATCCCGGGTCTCCAGGATCACGCCCTGGGCCAAAGGCAGTCGCTAAGCCGCTGCGCCACCCAGGGATCCCCAATTTTAAAAACATATTATGAGCAGCTATAAGTCAATAAATTAGGCAATCTAGAAGAAAAGGACGCATTTTTGGAAAACTACAAACTACCAAAACTGGAACAGGAAGAACTAGATTATCTGAACAGGCCAATAACCAGGGAGAAAATCGAAGCAGTCACCAAAACCTCCCAAGACACAAGAGTCCGGGGCCAGATGGCTTCCCAGGGGAATTCTATCAGACATTTAAAGAAGAAACAATACCTATTCTACTAAAGCTGTTTGGAAAGATAGAAAGAGATGGAGTACTTCCAAATTCGTTCTATGAGGCCAGCATCACCTCAATTCCAAAACCAGACAAAGACCCCATCAAAAAGGAGAATTACAGACCAAGATCCCTGATGAACATGGATGCAAAAATTCTCAACAAGATACTAGCCAATAGGATCCAACAATACATTAAGAAAATTATTCACCATGACCAAGTAGGATTTATCCCCGGGACACAAGGCTGGTTCAACACTCGTAAAACAATCAATGTGATTCATCATATCAGCAAGAGAAAAACCAAGAACCATATGATCCTCTCATTAGATGCAGAGAAAGCATTTGACAAAATACAGCATCCATTCCTGATCAAAACTCTTCAGAGCGTAGGGATAGAGGGAACATTCCTCAACATCTTAAAAGCCATCTACGAAAGCCCAAAGCAAATATCATTCTCAGTGGGGAAGCACTGGGAGCCTTTCCCCTAAGATCAGGAACCAGACAGGGATGTCCACTCTCACCACTGCTATTCAACATAGTCCTAGAAGCCCTAGCCTCAGCAATCAGACAGCAAAAAGAAATAAAAGAGGGATCCCTGGGTGGCGCAGCGGTTTGGCGCCTGCCTTTGGCCCAGGGCGCGATCCTGGAGACCCGGGATCGAATCCCACATCGGGCTCCCGGTGCATGGAGCCTGCTTGTGTCTCTGCCTCTCTCTCTCTCTCTCTCTCTCTCTCTCTCTGTCTCTCTCTCTCTCTCTCTCTCTCTGACTGTCATAAATAAAAAAAAAAAGAAATAAAAGGCAATCAAATGGCAAAGAAGAGGTCAAACTCTCCCTCTTCACGGATGACATGATACTGTATATACAAAATCCAAAAGACTCCACCCCAAGATTCCTAGAACTCATACAGCAATTCAGCAATGTGACAGGATACAAAATCAATGCCCAGAAATTAGTGGCATTTCTATACACAAACAATGAAACTGAAGAAAGAGAAATTAAGGAGTCAGTCCCATTTACAATTACGCCCAAAAGCATAAGATACCTGGGAATAAACCTAACCAAAGAGGTAAAGGATCTATACCCTAAAAACTACAGAACACTTCTGAAAGAAATTGAGGAAGACACAAAGAGATGGAAAAATATCCCATGCTGATGGATTGGAAGAATTAACATTGTGAAAATGTCAATGCTACCAGGGCAATTGACACATTTAATGCAATCCCTATCAAAGTACCATGGACTTTCTTCAGAGAGTTGGGACAAATCATCTTAAGATTTGTGTGGAATCAGAAAAGACCCCGAATAGCCAGGGGAATATTGATAAAGAAAACTGAAGCCAGGGGCTTAACAATGCCGAATTTCAGGTTGCACTACAAAGCTGTGGTCATCAAGACAGTGTGGTACTGGCAAAAGACAGACACATAGATCAATGGAACAAAATAGAGAACCCAGAAATGGGCCCTCAACTCCATGGTCAACTAATATTCTACAAAGCAGGAAAGAGTATCCACTGGAAAAAAGACAGTCTCTTCAATAAATGGTGCTGGGAATTGCACTGCTGGAGATTTACCCCAAAGATACAGATGCAGTGAAACGCTGAGACACCTGCACCCCCAATGTTTAAATTTTTTTTTAATTTTTATTTACTTAGGATAGTCACAGAGAGAGAGAGAGAGAGAGGCAGAGACACAGGCAGAGGGATGTGCACACAGGCTCCATGCACCGGGAGCCCGATGTGGGATTCGATCCCGGGTCTCCAGGATCGCGCCCTGGGCCAAAGGCAGGCGCCAAACCGCTGCGCCACCCAGGGATCCCACCCCCAATGTTTATAGCAGCAATGTCCACAATAGCCAAATTGTGGAAGGAGCCTCGGTGTCCATCGAAAGATGAATGGATAAAGAAGATGTGGTCTATGTATACAATGGAATATTCCTCAGCCTTTAAAAACGACAAATACCCACCATTTGCTTCAACGTGGAGGGACCTGGAGGGTATTATGCTGAGTGAAGTAAGTCAATCGGAGAAGGACAAACATTATATGGTCTCATTCATTTGGGGAACATAAAAAATAGTGAAAGGGAATAAAGGGGAAAGGAGAAAAATGAGTTGGAAATATCAGTGAGGGTGACAGAACATGAGAGACACCTAACTCTGGGAAATGAACAAGAGGTAGTGGAAAGGGAGGTTGGCAGGGTGTTGGGATGACTGGGTGATGGGCATTGAGGGGGGCACTTGACGGGTTGAGCACTGGGTGTTATGCCTTATGTTGGCAAATCGAACTCCAATAAATATATATATATATATATATACATTTATATATATATATATATACAAAAAAAAGGAGAGACTCTTTGCACTGGGTAGAAGCACAGTGAGGCAAGAGTGTGTTGGCTCCCCATTACAGTGCCCCCCAACAGGATTAGGGTCCATAGCTCTGCCAGGACTAGTTTTTGCGTGCAGGCAGCCCTACAGAGGAGATGCAACTCAGTAGAAGAAACCAGATTGGAGGGTCCACGTGCAAACACTGTAATGTAGCAAAGTGAGGGGTTGCCAGTAAATGCTGTAATCAGTCTGTGCATCATTTTCTCTTTGTGTTGTGCCAGAATAGTCCCTGTCCCCTACTGGGTCCTGGAGATGAGAATACCTCTGGCTGTACCTGGAGCTCCTCAGGTTCCCCATTTGAGCTGCTTCTCTGCCCTCTCATCCCTCTTCACAATCAGAATTCATCCTGCTGATGTTACTGCTAATAGACACATCCATAGTGATATGTCTGCATTTTGTGAGAGGAACTGGAACTCCCCTCTCCTTGACGTGCTTGGTCAAGGTTTGACCCTCCCTTGGGCATTTGCCCCCCTCAGAGATGCCTGGGTGCCCACTCAAGTTATCACCCCTGCTAAGACATAATTTCCTTAAAGGCAGGATCTCATCTTTCTCTTCTTGGATATAATGATGTTTTGATCATACAGGTAGTATTTGTACACTGTGATTATTAGTCCCATGTAAGAACAAGTGTGTTCTGATATTTCTGCTTCAGTTTCCTTTCCCAAAACCAGCCCTGTCATTGCCACCACCCCAGCCCCATGGCCATGACCTCTACCTCTACTACTAACGATAATCAGACTGCATTACACCAATACCCCATATTTATTATTTACAAAAACATCAGCTCCTGCTATGTTTTCTGTTGTGTGATCCAGACAGGTTATTTTGCTCCTCTTAAACACTGAGATGGTGCAAATATGCAGCTATTGTGTCTTTGTTAGTTAACTATGGAGAAAAAAGAAATATGTGATTAAATTGCCAATGCCTGTACAATATAATTTAACTGTGACAATTGATAGTATCAAGTCTGCACTAGAAGTGGAAGGGAAAAAAAGACACCCCAATATTATTTTATACATTTGAAGCCTCATTCATTATATTGTAGATACAACATAATTCAGCATATAATTAGGTCAATATGGTTGATACCTGCACTTCAAAGTTAACCAGGAGAGGATAAGATTTTATTCGCTCTTTATAATGAAATCTTGCCTTTTAATTCTTTGTCTTTAAAAATCTCATGATGCCTGATGAATCAGATGCAGTGTCCAATGCCTCCGTGCCTCTATTAGAAGTCCATTTACCCAGACCCAGAATTAGAACCCCAGAGTTCCAGCCCCTACAACAGCTTCCCCTAGTGTTGCAAAGAGTCCCCTTTAGCACCCCACAGGGATCTCAGTTCCCAGTGGCCCCGCTGAGAGCTATCCCAGGCCAGGACCCCAATCCTGACTAGCATCTCACCCAATTCAGGGTCAGAGCTCTGAAGTCTGCTTCCTAGTAAGGCTTTTACACAGGGAATGTCTCCTAAGCTTCTGTTTTTCCCATATTAAGCTTAAAAAGAGAAGTAAACCTGTAAGCAAAAGCCTAAAGAATATTTGGTAATTCTTTTTATTGATTTTCTTTTAGCTTATGTTTTGCTTCTCTCAGAGAGTAAGCTCTACAACTTGATTTTTCAAAAAGGTGAAGGAAGGCATGATAATTAAGAGTGTCATGTTTTGAAATGTGTGTATGTGAATCTAAAGGTGGTGAGAGTAAATACAGTCACGTATTTCAGGTGGGCATCAGTCACAGGTGTGAACTTCTACTTTTAGAGATTACACGTCTGGCCATTTTACCCCTTTGAAAAATTTCAGCAGTACTGGTGGAAGGTTCATTAGTCAATGTGCTGATGAGGAACCCTCCCTGCAGAGTTTTTTCCTACAATGAGATCATTAATTTTGTAATTTCTTGTCATTTCTTGCCCATAGGCAAAAACTGGGACCTGACAGCCGCTCTGAGTGACTATGAGCAGCTCCGACAAGTGCACACAGCCAACCTGCCACATGTGTTCAATGAGGGCAGGTGCTCCAAGCAGCCAGAGCGAGAGCCACCCCAACCCGGACACAAGGTGGAGCGGCCCTGCCTGCAGAGACAAGACGACATTGCCCAAGGTACCTGGTGAGGGGCTGAGCCCAGAAGCAGCTTCCCCAGGGTGCCATGGCTTACATGGGGTAGCAGGAGTGAGGGGTGGAGGGTGCAAAGAAGAGCAGGGTCATCACCTCTCAGCTGCAGGCAAATCAAGCTCTCCCTGCATCAAGCTGAAATGTGCATTGCAGTTTCCATTTCTGGCTCCTCTCTCTGCCTCAGAAAAGTGAGAGGAGTCTAGTTCCCAAGGACCCCACGTGGTTAAAGACCAGCACTTCTCGTGGAGTCCTGGTCTCTCCAAGCCAAACACCACTAGTCTCTTCTGTTATTTCCTACATAACACAGTCTCCAGATCTATTCATCATCAGTGTTCGTTGTCCCACTGGCTCCATTTTGTCTATCCTTAATTACAGAAGTCAGGTGTGTTTATTGTGATAAAAGAAACAGTACAAAGATATATAAAGAAAATATCAGTTTTCTTCTCCACTTATCTCAAATCTCACTGATGTAATAACCAATGATTACATCCTGGTCTGTCTCCTGCCGGCTTTCTCTATGCTCCTTCAAAATGTGTCAGAGCCGAATGCACATAACGCTTCTCAAACACTTGTTTCACTGAACATTAAATTATGAGTAGAGTCTCAATATTTTACTCCAGAGCCTACAATAATTTTTACTATTAATGGTTATTCTGGGTTGGGGGGGTCTGTTTTGTTTGTTTTTGATACTACTAGCTAAAAAGTTATACCTGTGATCTCACATAATAGTGCTTTTATCTCTATAGGTTAACATTCCCAAAGTGGATTTGCTGTGCCAATACCTGTGTATCTTTAATTCAATAATTCCAGGACTCTTTTCCCAAATCCATTTCTGCTTGCCATGTGTGAAACGAGATGTCTCCCTTCACTTTTGCCATCACTGGACGTTTCTGGGATGGCTTTACATTGCTTTTCTACTATGAAGGGTGAAGAGGGGTGTCTTATTTCAGCTTTCATCTTCTCATTTGTTTGTTAGCCAGTTGGATTTCCCCTGCTGCAACATGCCTGTTCCCATATTTTACCCACTTCTCTATTGATTGATTTGTCTTCAGTTTTCTGATCAATGTGTAGCATTCTTCATGATTAAGACGATGAACACATATTTTTATATGTGTGTATGTCTTTCCTGATGTATCATTTGCTTTACGACTTTGTTTACAGAGTATAATGCCATACGAAATGTCTATGCATTCACAGCTGACAAGTGTCCTTCCTCACTTTAGAAGATATCTTGGAATACAAAGTCACTGAAATATGTTCCTATATTTCAGTGGCAAGTATGTTACATACGTGTTACTTGCCTAGAATTTTGTTCTTAGGTCTTCTGATTGATTTGAGATTTTGTGATAGGGGGGAATCTAGTCTTGCTTTCTTCTGGATTGAGAGTGAGTTACTCTAGCACATTTATTGAATAAAGCATTCTAAAACACCAAATTTGCCATATATTAAATTCTCAAGTATATTTGGATCTGTTTCTGGACTGTATATGTCAATCTGTGTGGTCACCCATCCTGTTACCCTAACTAGTAGCTTCGTATAGGACACTTCCTGTTAAGGCAACTCCTTTCACTGCTATTCTTTTCCAAAATCCTTTCACTATTTTTAGGCATTTTATTCTGCCACATAAACCTTAAGCTTGGAATTCTGATTGGAATTGGATTAAGTTTTTATTTTGAGAATCATTGGCTTATTTCAACATTGTTCTCCCACCCAAGAACATTAAATATGCCTTTCCATGTAGTCAGATTCTAAGGCTTTAGACATAGAGAAAAACGACTTACTTTTTACATATTTATGTTTTATGTAGTAATTTATATAAATACTTTGATAATACTAATCCTTTTTAAGAGAATATTTTGGGTTTTCTAAGTATATATAATCATAACATCTGAAATAATTTAAATTCTTCTTACTATTTATACAAGGAATTTCATTTCCCATCCTATTGCATTAGGTCAACCCTCTAAACTATTGTATATGAAAGTCGTCTTTGTTTTTGTTAGCTCAGTCTTATTATTCAACCACACCGGAACCTATATCTTGGATTATTCTTTTATCCTTACTGTGTTGTCTAGAAGAGCCAGAATGGAGTTAGAAACATTAATGCACATTGTTTGTTTCTTCTCTTGTTTTGAGGCCATCTTGTTAGGTATATATGTAACTCATAATTGTCAGGGCACTTGTTCCAGTGTTATTACTGATATATAGAATGGTTCTTTGTCCCCTATAATGACTTTTATCTTTATGTCTGTTTTACTTAATATTAAAGCCCTATCCTGCCTTTCTGCTGTTTCAGATTTGCCTGGAATATAATTTTGTCTCCTGTTATTTTTAAACTTCCCTTATGCTTTTTTATTAAATGTGATTCTTATATGTAATTTGTCATCAGACATTATTTTATTATCTAATCCAAGAGTCTCTGTCACTTGAGCAGTGAATTTAATCCATTTACTTGAATGTTATTATTGTTATATCTGTAGTTCTTTATGTTACTTTACGTGTTACTTGCCATGCTTTTTTGGTGTATATTTCTACTTTCCTATCTTCTTCTTTTTTAAGATTTTATTGATTTATTTATTTACTTGAGAGAAAAAGCACGTGTGAGTGGGGGGAAGAGCAGAGGGAGAGAGACAAGCTGACTCTCCAGTGAGCTTGAAGCCTGACATGAGGCTTGATCCCATGACCCTAAGATCATAACCTGAGCTGAAATCAAGAGTTGGACACCTAAACAACTGAGCCATCTAGGTGCCCCACCTTTCCTATCTTCTCTGGCTAGTTAAACTTTTATTTTGCTTTGAAAGTTATACTTTCTACCTCTCTTCATGTTATAGTTACCCCTAATCTATGAAAACCTGTATTTATGTTTTCTTCCTATCATTTTTTAAAATTTATTAACAACTACATTTTACCCTGAAGAAGACATGTTCCTTAGTATCGTCTTCTCCCTTTCTACTGCTGCTTGTCCTCAATCACATTTAGGTTCATTTTGTTGCCTGTGTAGACAACCATTAACTTCTTTATTTACTCACAGTTATCATTTGACAAAAGATAAGGTCCTAATAAAATCTCATCAACTGGCAAATAGGTACTAAGTGATAAGCCTTGAAGGAGTACAGATAACCCTGCCCAGGAGTTTCCAACTGTTGAGAACAGCATTGTGAGTCTGCCCAGTGGACCATGGGATCACATAGCACCTCGGGTGTTAAAGAACACCTG
Source organism: Nyctereutes procyonoides (assembly GCF_905146905.1). Classification (NCBI taxonomy): domain Eukaryota; kingdom Metazoa; phylum Chordata; class Mammalia; order Carnivora; family Canidae; genus Nyctereutes; species Nyctereutes procyonoides. Next base: position 54,651,087 of record NW_026575047.1, on the reverse strand, counting down.
ATGTCCATCTCCATCAGATCCCAAAGGATGGGGCAGTTCTACTTTCTCAGATACAGAAACAGTAGTCTGTAGCAAGACGTGAGGCATCAGCAGGGCTTGTGAGACCTGGAGAACATGGCAGAAGGACTTGGAGTCTCCTTTGCCCCTGCTCTCAAGAACATGGACCACATGCAGAAAGCAATGGAGCTATCCCCAATGGTAGACAAGCCAGGACCTATGCGCTTCATTTCTCCTTTCTCATGACCAGTATGGTTTAACTTCTCTTTGCCTTTCCTCAAAATACAAAATAACTAGTCATCATGGTCTTGGAATCCAACTGAAGATGAATCAAAACTACTCATTTAAAAATACTCTGTGATAAAAAATGAGTGGGAAATATCAGAAACGGAGACAGAACATGAGAGACTCCTAACTCTGGGAAATGAACTAAGGATGGTAGAAAGGGAGGTGGGTGGGGGGTAGGGGTGACTGGATGATGGGCACTGAGGGGGGCACTTGATGGGATGAGCACTGGGTGTTATTCTATATGTTGGCAAATTGAACACCAATAAAAAATAAATTTATAAAAAAAATTTAAAAAAAATACTCTGTGAGACTCACCATTCTTGTTAATGCACAGGTACTTGAGGCTTCTCAGAATGGACTTTAAATTTAAAACCAGCTTACCCCAGGATCAAAATCCTCTTGTTTTTAGTCTCCTGTAGCAAAATTACTTGAACGTCATTTCTGTCCATTGCTCTTGCACCTGGGGAAGTAAGAAGCTCCTGTTCTGGATGAAGGCATGAGTGTGGGATTTTTGTGAACACAGGTGGGCAGAGGCATGCTTCAGAGCAGCATCAGCATGAGCGCAGAGCCTAATGAGTGAGCAGGCTAATCTGAAATGAAGTGGGAGTCCTCATGACCTGAATGGATACACTTAGGAATTTGCCACAGGGTTTACACAACACCTATTCAAACACTGGTTTGAATTTTATTTTCCTGAACAAATTAAAAGAAGACTTCTGCCTTGCTAGAAGAATTTTCCATTATTACAAATACTGATTGTAAAAAGAAAACTTCCCCCTAACACCATGCCTTTAAGAATTCTTGTATTATCATGAATGTTAGCTATTAAGAGCAGGACTTTAAAAAACCAAGTATGCTTTTACAGCACTAAGAGAACAAAGGCATCCACTTTTTTTTGCTGAGGCATTGAGATCACATGATGATTAACTTCTTAACAGGGGAGCATCACATACATCAGAGGAATTCTGTACTGCATTTTTCACCCTTTGGCTGGAAAATCCAGGCAGAAGAAGACCAGAGTAGACCAGCACTTCTGAGTGCTTGTGACAGTGGCAAACTGAGACAGAAGAGAAGCAGATGGGATGGCTTCGTATTTTTGTATTTGGAGCATCGTCACATGGGATATGTTTATCAAAGTAACTTTAGTAAAGTAACCTCTCCTATGATTCAAGCCATGTGGGGAAAGCCTGAACCAATTGCCTCTTGCTTTAAGTATGTAAATGTATAAAACAAAGAGCAGTCTGGCATGTGGCCTTTAGAGCTCTGAAGAGGGCAGCTCTGCTGAACTGAATCAGATGTAACTTAAGACCAAAAAAAGCAAAACTGGTGATCTTTCAAGATGCTGATGTGTACTTGTATGGTAGACTTGCAGCTCGCCTCTTTCTGAATGGTTTCATGACTCAGAGTGAGTAAGTGCCATATGCCAGGTGGTGGTAATGTTAGCTCAGCAGCAGGGAGGCCTGCAGGAAGAGTGACAGGTGTGCGGGTGAATGTGTGTGTGTGCCTGTGTGTGTGTGAGCATATCTGTGCATGCACGTTTGTGTGGATGCATGCTCACAGAGCCACACACCCACCGCACTCAGTTCCTGTGGTTGTCCTTCCTCCCCCCACTGCAGAAAAGCGACTTTCCCGGGGGATTTCCCACGCCAGCTCTGCTATCGTCTCTCTGGCCCGGTCCCACGTGGCGAGTGAGTGCAACAATGAGCAGTTCCCCCTGGAAATGCCCATCTACACATTCCAGTTGCCAGATCTGAGCGTGTACAGCGAAGACTTCAGGAGCTTCATTGAACGGGACTTGATCGAGCAGGCGACCATGGTGGCTTTGGAGCAAGCAGGTGAGTTCTTGGCCCCAGCAGGCTCAGGGAGCAAGTAAGGCTGGCCTAACTTAGGTCAATGAGCAAGGGAGAGGCATGTTGTCTGACTCAAGTGTGTTCAACTCAGACTCTAGATGCTTGCAGCAAACCCGCCTACTCTGCAGACAAGCTCTGCCGCAGCCTAGCACCAGCTGGTAGGGTTCCATGACAGCATGGTGTTGAGACCTCTTGAGTTTATTCCCTTTGTTCTCAGATCCCACCTGGCTAGGCCAGTCCTCTCTAAAGAGAACTCTCTGTGGCTTTGCCTTACTTTTCTCCTGTCTCCATCCAAACCTCCCGTGGGTGTCAAACAAAAAGTAAGAAAGACCATTAACTTTGAGAAAAATAGGAGGCCCTATCACTTCCTGTGGACATGAGCAAGTTATGTAACCCCCCTGAGCCTCAGTTTTCCTGCAAAGATGGGAAGACAGGTTACAGCCCGGTGAAGCTACTTGAATATGAAATGGCATGTGCTTTGTGGCTGTCATCTCCTGCCCCCCAGAATTCCTGGCCTCTAGGCTAGAGAAACACAACCCTGACTTCACTCTCTCCTTTTTTCTTAGCGTTTCCTTTGACATCCCAATGAGGAGGAGATGTGGGGAGCAAGTCAGACCTGTCTTCTTTGGAATCCCTAAGAACAAAATAATTAGTTCAAAACAAATGTCTAAAGCAGATGTAGGTTCTTCCTAAGACAGAGCAAATATGCTACCTTACTCATAACCGTTTTCATTATATATCTTTGCAAAACGACGTGTTCAGGGGCTTCTCAGACATGCATGCAGAAGACTCTATGCCCTTCTCAGGCACAGCATGCATCTCCCATGGGGCCTCACCTGCCAGTGTGGGTTATCAGTGCATTTGGAGTGTGTCCTCACTCAGTCAGGCTGGAAAACAAGTCTTTCTGATTCTGATTCCATTGTCAGCCAGCTATTCCCTACTGCAGCAGAGCAGAACCTCCACTTCCAAAGGCCTGGCACATGGAGGTGCTCCTGTGTGGCAGATCCCAGGGGAGCAGGATGGGGATCCTCTGGCTGAGCATAACAAAGAGAGGGAGTGTTCCGGCCTTCCCAGCTAGTGCTGCTCTGTCAGGGAATTGGGCTTATCTCAGCTCTTAGCCAAGACACAAATAAAAATGCTCAAGCCTTTGGAATGTTGCAGAAGACTGAAGAGAAGATCTACAGCTGGTATGATCTTGACATTGGCAGATGGCCCAGTCATTTCCTACCAATCTTGGTAGCAAAAGGGCAAATGATGAAAGTAGCTGATAGAAAAAAACTACTTATAGAAGGTGTGGCTTTTGGATAAAAAAAATCTGGAAAAATAAACACTCCATCCACCTTCTTCCTCCACCTTTCAGGCTCTAACCAGTGCCTCTCACCAGTAGAAGGGCAGAGAGCAGAGAGCCCATTACTGGTGTTCATGCAAGTTGCCCTGTGGGTGCAGAGTATAGGGAGTACACATCTTCAGGGCAAATGGAAAACATCCAGAAAGTGGACACTTGGGTATTTTCACCAGATCCAAGCCTCTGTGTATACTTGGCTTCATCTCATTTCTTGTAGAACAATCCAGGAAACATCCTCATCCACCTGCTCCAAGAAGGAAAGCACAAAATTTACATAGACAAAGGAAGGGATGGTCATTAGTGGGACCTTATTTGTGTTGGGCAGCCTGGTGATCAGTCTCAGACACAGGACTCAGGGGAGCCTCACCCATGGATGCTTGGTTTGAGAACAGGTTCTGCACTCCCAGTAACTTGTTGGATCTGATGTTGTGACTACAGATAACTTGTTTCCTCAGCGGCTACAAAGCATCCAATGCAACCCAAAGACTGACAGTGACCTATTTTGTCTTATCTCAGGGTTCCTGACTGATCAACAATCATAAAACAATTTGCCTGGATGAGCAGTAATCCTAAACCACTCACTATGGCAGTTGGCTCTTTTAAAGATGCTTCTATGTGAATAATTCAGATAAGAGATTTTAAACAAAGGATTAACTATCCATACATAAGGGGGAATTTGGTATAGGTTAAGAAAGAAAAGAGTTTCATGAGCTAATTTCTCTTGAATGCTACCCGGCTGGCACTTTATGACCTTAGGTCCTGACAATGGCTAGTAGCACCAGTAATGGTAGCTGCTTCGTTTGAAGGTAGAGTCCTGATAAAGAGTGCAGTGTCCCTGTCTGCCACCATGATCACCTCCTCCTTTGACCCTACCATGCTTAGCAAAATCCTCTACTTCTTTATAGTATCTTTTCTGTTACTTTTTCTGTAACATAAAATTTAAAAAAAAAAATTTTTATCACATCTTACCTTCTGGATTAGTATTTTTAAAGGGAACTATTTTACTCAACCATGCAGTCTTGGAGCACCTTTTAATTAATTCAAACTTACCAAGTGAAGACACTAAATTCACCAATACTGTTTCTGTCACATGCCAAGAGGATGGAGAGAATAGGCAACAGGGATCCCCACCCAACGCTGGGAAAGCACTCCATCCATGCTGCAGAAAGCCTTAGGGAGGCTGGCAGGCTGACCTGCACTTCAGGAGCTTGCCCCCGGTGCAGCAAGAGCTGAACACCAGGGCTCTGCCTAGCACAAGGAAATGAGGAACTGAAAAACACTGTAGGCATAAAGAATAAATGTGTTCATTTCCTCAGCACAGAGCTGACCCAGCCCATCATCCATATGAATTCTCTTGATTTCTTTCCTCAACAGCCAAGCAGGGGTGTAGACTAGATCATCCCTCAGGCCCTATCTGTGCCTGGATTCTGGTGGGGACCTGGCTGGTGTCAGGTGAGCCGTACATGGTCCCCCACCCAATCTGGGTGATGAGTATGGCCCACTGGGAGATGGCCTTATTTTCTCCCACACAGGCTGTGCTCCTGTTGTTACCATCAGGCTCCACCATTGACGGTGTCTTCCCATAGGGAAGACAGAGCTCTACCATAAAACAGAGATGTGAGAAAGCTGCTCAGTATTGCCAGGTATAAAGTGTGAATTCCTCCTTGTAGTAATTTAATGCTCAGGATAGTTGTGGATAAGCTGTCGATATATATATGTGTGCACATATAAACACGGGAGATTGATATAGATGTCTAAAAAATCCACTTGTTCGAGGCATAATTTTCGCTGTTTTGGGAAGGAAATATCATGTCTGTCATAGGGTCTCAGAGTGGAAGGCTTTTCCTGCCCTTGGGACTCTACAAAATCTGGGGCTTGTGGGGTCCAGAAAATTGGGAATGAAATGAACTTCACTCCATTGGTTTTGCCCCTGGTCCATCACGGGGGCTTGGATCTACTCTCTCAGTGTCTGGCAAGGCCTGGAGCATCCCATCTATTTGAGGGGGGCACCAGTCTTCACCTCCTACAGAACCCATTCTCCCAAGCTTTAAATCCCTGGAGGCTACAACCTGCTCCCTCCCACCCCATGACCATCTGGAGGGCAACAGAAGGCCTGAGTCTTCAGTACATACAAACGCTGACCCCCTGAGAGATGAAGGAAAAATGCCTTTTCATTCTGTAATGATTACCTTCCATGGAAAATACAAGAAGCCATACATTGCTCAATTCAGTTATCTTCTTCATTTACATGTAAGAAGACTCAGAGATGACAGGTCTCTAGGTCTGGGGAGTAACTAACTACTGGTGCCTCATCCAGAAGCCTACCACTGCGGTCGAGATGGTGTGCAGTGCTTCAGCGAGTCTGTGAACCCAGAGGTCAGAGGTATATTTGTGTAATAGAGCAGTTACTGCTTGCCTGAAAAACTGAAATATGGATGCCAAAAAATATTAGGGACCCCTTTGAATTGTGGTGTTGAGTCTTGGCTCCATGGAAGGGTAATCAGAGTGAAACAAATCTGCCTGAGAAGTGTTAAGATGTGCAGATGTCTCAAAACTTCAGATTCAGCCCAACCTGGCCGGGTCCCAGGTCACCTGAGAACTTGGCCAAGTTAGTTGGATTTCTTGAGCCTCACCTTCTTACATTTACAGTCAGAGATATTTGACAGCTGCCAAACAAAGACCAGTTCACCCAACACAACCCTGGGCTCCCATGAAACAACCTATTCCAGGTGCTGGGATCATGACTATAAACCATACAGGTGAAATTCCTGTGCTTCCAGAGATTAAATTCTAGTGGGGAAGAAAGAAAATAAAAGGTAGATCATAAATGTGAAATGAGGCGGTGAGGACCATTCTGGAAGGGGTAAGAAGGAAAGTAGGAGATACAAGGTGAAATGAAGGAGTCTATGGCAGGTCTCAGAGGGCAGGGGGAAGGGAGAGATGGAGACATTGGGCTCCAGTGTTCCCGGCAGAGGGGGTTTGGCTTCAGAGGTCTGCACACTACATACAGAAGGCTGGGCAAAGGAGCAGATGGAGCAGAGGCTGGAGGAGTTGGAAAGGAAGGCAGGAGAATGGTAGCTAGGGCCCCAGAGAGCCATTGCAAGCTTTTGGGCTTAACTGTAGGTAAGATGTGCAGTCCTGGGAAGGTTTTGAGCAGAGGAGTGACATGTCAAGATTCATTTTTGATGCATTCTGGGATCTGTTGAGAATGGACTCCAAGGGGGCAAGAGAAGAAGCAGGAAGAGCAGGGAGGATGTAGCTGCTTTAGCTCAGGGGAAGAGGGGTTGCCAGCACTGTAGAACTAGCAGTGGAAGTAACAAGAAGCAGCTAGATACTGAAGCAGAATCTGTTTTGAGGACTTGCTGATGGACTAGATGGGGGCTGTGGCAGAAAGAGCTGAGTCAAGCATGACCCCAAAAATGTTGCCTTTCCTTAACATGCTGGTAGATGACAGTACCATAGGGAGACACAGACCCCTGGGAGACAGGTTTGGAAGGCCGTGGAAGGACCAAGAGGGGCAGGCTAGGTCAGAGATCCTGGTGAGACTTGTGACATGGCTGTCCAGTTGAACATGAGAGTCTGGAGGTCAGGAAAAGCCTGAGTTAAGGATATAGATGAGGAGTTAGCAGTGTGAGAAGAAACCCCTGGGGAGGAGGTGAGCTTTCGTAGCAACCTCCCACTGCACCCCCAGCACAGCTCTGCTCTGTGTTGAATACCAGGTGGATGAGGGGGTCTGGAGCCAGACAGAAATGCCAGGGAGACAGACCCAAAGCAAAACATTGCAGTCTCAGAGGAGGGACTTGCAGAAGCACAGCAAGGCCCAGAAAAGAGGGATCAGTGACCATGGGTGGGTGGGGTTGCTCCATAAGGGCAGTGATGTTAAAAGAAATCACAGGGTCACATTTAGGGCAAGAGGTACTAATCTTGCCCCTAGAGAATTGTCACATTTTATTTTCTTTCATCTCCATGTCTTCATGGGTAATGAGCAAAATGACATCTTATTTTAAACTGTGTGGAAACCATCTGTTACAAAGCTAAGTTAATTGGTCCCATTATCGTGTATGAATCAGGAACATTGCTTAGAAAAGGCAGAATGAGTGACTAATAGCTCCTCACCCGTAATACCACCAGCCTCCCTCAACGGAGTTCACCTGTGATTCTCTTCTCTACAGGCAGTCAAGTTTTGAGTTTTTTTTTTTCTATTCGCAGTGCCAATTCCACGTTTGTTCATCTGTCTTCTGTTCTTAAGTGAAGTTATTGTGTGAGGAGATTGAATGACTGCTCTGTCAAAGCTAGACGTAGACATTTTGTACCATGTTCCTAATCACATTGCTTGTGTGAAGAATGCCTTAATCTTGGGCATCCCAACTTGAGTCTGGATGGAGATGTTAGAATGGCACTGAGCCATTTTTGGCTCTCCAGAGGCTGGAAAGCACTGGCATTTATCATAGCTGGGTCATCTTCCTAGTGTGGTCACATCTGACAAATAGTCTTAGGAATGCTCTCGACTGTGTCTTGACGTCTGGAAGCCAACTGAAATCAAACCACTAAGCATTGGCTTCCATCCCTCTGGCCACATACTAAATTTTGTCAGGATTCAGTCACCTTCCATATGTGACTAAATATGTGGACTACAGTGAGATTTAGAAAATTATACATTCCCCTAGAAGAAATTTGAATGAAGGTAGTCTGAAAGGGAAAGATGCCCCATTTAAGATAGCATTAATTCTCAGACCCAGAAAGATTACTTCTAGGTAGATGAGATTCCTTCATGATGAAAGATAATTTCTGGATGCGCAAGATTCCTTCCAGAAGGAAGCTGATTTATGGCTGTGCTGGCGAATTTACACCTGGCTCCTCTCCTGGGGTCAGAGTCCCGGAATACCCCACCACAGCAATGTGGAAAGCAGCCCACATCCCAGGGTGGAGCAGGAGAGCAAAGCTGCTTGGGATCTGACAGGAACCAGAATCTGTTCATCGAGCATGCCTTCATGGTGTGCCCCATTTGAGGTAAATGAGCAGTTAATGTACTGAATCACTGTTTAAGTGCTTGAGGATAACAAGATATCTAACACATGTGCAGGTTTCCAGAGCATCCTCTCCCTGGCTTAGGAGGAACAGCAGTGACCAATCCTATGACATATTTTCTAGAAAGTGGACATACAGGAAGACAGGGAAGTAAGAATGAGAATCTGGACAAGAACATTATCTAAATTGTATAAAATGACCACTTTTTCCGGTGGCATTCCCACCCTGAAACTTTCTGTTTTATATAAAACAGATGCTTTCCATGTTTTATATAATAAAGCCTCAGGTTGCTGAGAATGTTGGAAAGCTTTTAATAATTGGAGGGAGATAGCACTATTTACATTGGATTCATGAGGTGAACAGGAAAAGAAAAAAAAATCTATCTTCTGGAAGTTCTGAAGGATGAGAATGGGATCCTACCAAAGAGGCTCCTAAAAGCCATGGTGTCTGTTCTCCATGGTGTCTGTTCTCTGGGAAGGGCACCTCACCTGGCCTGATGAGACAGGCTCAGTGTTATGCAAATAAAGCAATGCCACTGTCTCCCTCAGGATCAGAAGGTGAACTAGGGGTGGTGGAAGGGGAGGAGGGTGGGGGGTGGGGGTGACTGGGTGATGGGCACTGAGGGGGACACTTGATGGGATGAGCACTGGGTGTTATTCTGTATGTTGGTAAATTGAACACCAATAAAAATTAATTTATTAAAAAAAATTAAAAAATAAAAAAATAAAAAAAAATAAAAACCATTCTGCATTTAAAAAAAAAAAAAGAAGAAGGTCATGCTTTCTCTAAGTCCTTCTACCAGCTAGGGCTGCTGAAACCACACATCTTGGGTCAATTAAGTGCATTTTCAGTCCTCCTGTGCCCTGGCCCCACACAGAGGAGACGTGGTCCAGAGAGGAGAGACACTTGCAAGAGAAAACCTGAATGACAGGGGTAGTGTGTGATGAAATGTTTAAAGTGACCAGAGGAAGGGGACCTGGGTGGCTCAGTGGTTGAGCATCTGTCTCAGCTCAGGTTGTGATCCAGGGGTCCTGGGATCAAGTCCCACATTAGGCTCCCCACAGGGAGCCTGCTTCTCCCTCTGCCTATGGCTCTGCTGTGTGTCTCTTATGAATAAATAAGTAAAATCTTGAAAAAAAAAAAAAGAGTGACCTGAAGACAAGGATTAAGCATGCCTGGGGACAGGGTGGCAAAATGGTCCCTGTGCCAGGGCGGATGGCTCCAGGGACCAAGAGGCAGTGACCTGAAGTTGGCACAACAGCAGCAGGGGAAGTATGAACAGCAAGCCTACTCGTGCAGATTCTCAAGAGGCTGCATGTCTTGAAGAAGGAGAGAAGGTTTAGAAGTGTCCGTAAGAGCAGAGACATGCCAGGCTCCAGGCAGTGAGGGTTCTAAGAAGAAAGTGTTCCTTGAGAAAGCTGCACACCTCCACCTGCCTGCCCACCAGTCTCCCCCTGTTTTCTAGGCATCTTAAAGAGGTGTCAAAGTGGAATTGAATCAAAGGGACTTTTTTGTCCATGCATGTTAATTGTTCATGCTTCAGGCTTCTTGAGACTAAGAAACCATTGGACAGGGTGAAGTTTGGGTCCCTCACCAAATGTCCTGTCCAGGACAGGTCTCTGGCAAGCTGCACTCCATCTGCTCATCCTCTACTGGGTGTGCACACACTCCCAGCCCTGGGCCAAAGTGTTCTCTGCTTTCCTTGTGACTGAAGATGTTTGTTCACGCATGCTCCCCTCAGCACTGTGCACTCACACACAAGCAGGTGCATTCTAGACACCCTGTAAACTCTCCCAGGATGGGAACATGAAACAAATAGACAAAATTCCTATTTGAGTGAACTCTGGCTAAAAGATGCTGTATCTGTTTTCTGTTGCTACACAGCAAATTACCACATATTTGACAGCTACAAATTTATTTCCCCACAGTATCTGTGGATCAGCAGTATGTACCTGTTAGCGAAGTCCTCCAATCAGAGTCCCTCAAGCCTGAAATCCAGTTGTCAGGGTTGTCTTCAGCTAGAGGCCCAACTAGGAGAGATCTACTTCTGAATGCTTTGTGTTGTCGTCAGAATGCAGTTCTTTGCGGGGCACCTGGGTGGCTCAGTTGGTTGAGTGTCCAACTCTTGATTTTGCCTGGGGTCATGATCTTGAGGTCATGGGATGGAGCCCCATGTCAGGGTCCATGCTCAGCATGGAATCTACTTGAGATTCTCTCTCTCTCTCTCTCTCTCTGTCTCTCTCCTTTGCCTCTCTCCACCCGTCTCTCTCAAAATAAATAAATAAAATAATAAAATCTTAAAAAAAAAAGATTTCAGCTCTCTGCAATTAAATAACTGAGGTTCCAGCTAGCTTGATAGCTCTTGGTAGGGGAATCTCTCAGCAAATGGAGACTACCCTAGAGACCTAGGTGCTTGCCACATGGCCCTCTTCACAACACGCCAGTTTACTTCTTCAAGACCAGCAAGATGATCTCTCTCTTCTCTCTTCTCCCTCCTCTCCCTTCCTCACTTCTCCCCTTTCCTCCCTTTTTTCTCTGACTTTATGCTTCTCTGACCACCAAATCCTTTTTTAAAGCAGTCACCTGATTATATCAGGCCCACCCAGGATCATCTCCCTGTCAGGTAAATTGAAAACTCAACTAATTACCTCTACAAAACCCCTTGTATTGCCAGAAAATGTAACCTAATCATGGGGGTGGCATCCCATCCGCACTCAAGAGGAGGGGATTCCCCCTACCAAGAGGTGGGTATCTTACACTACCTGAGAAGTCTACTTACGACAGATGCAATGTTGTTATTTGCACTTTGACTATTCCCCTATGCCTAAAGATCCAGAATGGGATCTTAAATCATGTAGAATATATTATGGTCAAAGGTCCCAGCTTTCTCATGTGTCATTATTAGGCACTTCATTTGGATTAAATCCCAAGTGTCTCGGATAAATCCCACTCTTGATGGTTTCATATGTAAAACAGCATGTTTTGAATCCACCTAGGAAACCAAGCCTTCTTACTGGGCTCTCTTGAAAAATATGATTATATGGAGTAGGGTGGGGGTAGGCACTACAATACTATGCTTTTGATAATAATAGCCATCACATATCTGCATAGCATCTATTGTATACTAAGTGCATTATTCAGTAATAATTACTTCTGCATCTCCCATCAGCTGTCCATATGATTTCCACTTTATGGGTAAGGAAGAGAAGATTCAGAGAAGCACCCCCTGTGGCCACCCAGCCTGTAAAATGGCAGAGCCCGTCAGAACCCAGATCTAGGTACCTCCCACCCTACCCTTTCCAGGACACCTCCTCAGCTTTGCTTAGAACACTGCAAACTGTAACTTTTTCCCTCAGGCTATTTTCTGCTGAGTTTTCCATTCCAAATAATAATTGCATGATTTCTTTCTTACCATTTACAATGGTGCAAATGGAGCTTGAGTATATACACTAAGTGAAATAAGTCAGTCAGAGAAAGACAAATACCATATGATTTTACTCATATGTGAAATTTAAGAGATGAAACAGATGAACATAGGGGAAGGGAAAAAATAGAAGGGAAGCAAACCATAAAACAAACCATAAAAGACTCTTAATGATAGACAACAAACTGAGAGTTGATGGAGGGGAGGTGGGCCAGGGATGAACTAACTAGGCGTTGGGGAGCAAGGAGGACACTTGTGATGAGCACTGGGTGTTATATGTAAGTGGTGAATCACTAAATTCTACTCCTAATACCAGTTTTCCAGTACATGTTAACTACCTTGAATTTAAATAAAAATTTAAATGAATAATAATAACTGCATGATTTCTTGATTCTCTTAAAAGAGAAAATCACCAATACCAGAGAAAATCTCCAAGGGATTGCTCTTTCAGAGGCCAAATATAAGTCAAGCAGCAAAGTCACTCAAAGAAGGACATATTGCTTATGGCATTGAGCAGAAACATCCAACAAGGAGACAAAGTGAAGGAGGCCCCACAAATTACAACAGTCCCCAATCTTTGCATTGAACACTCCTCATTCTGACATGTGGTAACTGATCCGAGTCTCATTATATAGAGAGAAATGAAGCTCATGTGATGTATCTGGTGAGCAGATCCCATACAATCAAAAAATATTCATTATCACTATTGTCACTGTTCTCGTTTTTGTCTGTGATGAAAAAGAAACCACCAAAAGGGATTCCATTTAGTAATCCAGATATTAGAAGTAAAAAGTAAAAAGAAAGTGACATGTCAAAGGTTAGAACTTCCAGATGATTTAGAACTTCCAGATGATTTAAAAAGTGGTAAAATAAAATTGATGATGACTAGATCTATAAGACACCAGTCTATCAATAATTCTGTGTAGAAACAGAAAAAATTTGATGTTGAAGTATATTTTAATGACAGTATATATTAGTGATTTTATGACTTAGTCTTATTTTTATAGACCTTGTAGTCTTATGTTTATTGAAGCTGCCTATTCCATATTTCAGGAACACTTGCATTTTATGGGAAAAATAATGTGGAGTGGAAATATTTGCAAAGGAGAGTTTTCCAAGGGTCTTTCATCCAGCAAGCACCAGCTCTCAGTAATCTAACCCCTTGGACCTTTTCTTTTGCTTTCAAAGTATCTTCTCAGGTGCCAGTGGCTTCCAGCTATCTCGCTCTTGCAATAGTCTCCAGAGCAACGCTCAACACCCTTTCATTTTTTTTAACTCCTTATGGAAACAGCACACATACAGCAAAGTGTGAAAACAATTAAGTGCAGAACAAAACACATTCCACAACAAAGTCTCCTGTCAAGAAACTCAGATCAAGAAAACGGACTTCTAACAATATAGATTTATTTGGCCTTTATGTGAACTTAATATAAATGGAATCATGAAAGGGTTAAGTTCTGGATTCTTTCACTTACTATTAAGCTTTTGATATTCATTCATGTTATTAAGCAAAACTATAGTTATTCTCATCGTTATCTGGTACAGAAATGTATGCATATATATGATAAACTATTTATCCGCTATATTGTTGATGGTTTCTTAGACCAGGATGCCATAACAAAACACCAGAAACTAGGTGGCTTAAACATCAGAAATTTATTTTCTCACAATTCTAAAGGCTGGAAGTCTCAGATCAAGCTGCCAGGCAATTCAGTTTTCGGTGAGGACTCTCTGGCTTATAGACAGCTGCCTTCTGACTGTGTCCTCATGTGACCTTTCCTCAGTACATACATGCAGAGACAAAGAGCAAACTCTCTGGTGTCTCTTATAAGGACATTAATCCTTTCAAATTAGGACCAGAGCCTTATGACTTCATTTAACCTTAATTACTTCCTCAGAGGCCCCATCTCCAAATACTACTAAAAGGGCTTCAACGTGTGAATTTTGGGGGGAGACACAAACATTCAGTCCAGAACATCTGGGTAGTCTCCAGTATTTTATTGTAAACAGTGCTGCTGTGAACATTCTCATACATGTTTTTGGTGAACACATGTATATATTTCTGCAGATACATACCTAGGAGTGGTATTTCTGGGTATTGGGATTTTATACAAGGTTAGCTTTATAACAGTTTTCAGTGGATGTACCAACTGGCTCTTCTTGTCTAGAGTTCTGGTTGTTAATGCTCACTGGTTTTGAATGCCTACAGGATCTGGGATGATGCCTCCTTTTTCACTTCCAATGTTGATACTTAGTAATATCCTTTTATTTTCATTAATAATGTTGCTAGAGACTTAGGAATTGTACTGATCTATTCGAAGAATCTATTTTGGGCTCTCTTGGCTTCTTTACTGTACATTTATTTCCTGTTTCCTTAATCGCTGTTCCTTATTTTTTTTTCTTTCATTTTCTTCCTTTGGGTTAGTTATGCTACTCTTTCTTCTGGCCCGTGAAATGGAAGCTAATGCCATTATATCTTCTTTGGCAGTGTGCCATAAGGCTACACATCTCTAAAGCCATAAGTATCTCTCTATGCAGCGCTTTAGCCGAATATTACAATTTTTTGATAGATTATTCTTCTTTATCATTCAATTTAAAACATTTTCTGAGGGCACCTGGGTGGCTCAGTGGTTGAGCATCTGCCTTTGGCTCAGATCGTGATCCTGGGGTCCTGGGATTGAGTCCCACTTTGGGCTCCACACTGGGAGCCTACTTCTCCCTCTGCCTATGTCTCTGCCTCTGTGTTTCTCATGAATAAATAAATAAAATCTTTAGAAAAAATAAAGTAATAAAATAAAATATTTCCTAATTTCTCTTGCAATTTTCTTTGATTCATAGATTATTTAGAAGTATATTGCTTGGGCAGCCCAGGTGGCTCAGTGGTTTAGTGCCGCAGTCAGCCCAGGGCCTGATCCTGGAGCCCCGGGATCGAGTCCCACATCGGGCTCCCTGCATGGAGCCTGCTTCTCCCTCTGCCTGTGTCTCAGCCCCCCTCTCCCTCTCTGTGTGTCTCTCATGAATAAATAAATAATCTTTAAAAAAAAAGAAGTATATTGCTTAATGTCTAAGAAAATATGAAATTTAAATTTTTTCGAGCTTCTATATAGTCAGAGAATATACAATGAATAATTTCAGACATTTAAATTTTGTTGAGACTGCTTTATGACCCAGCATATGATGAAGTTTGGAAAATATTCCCTATGCACTTGAAAAAAATTTGAATTCTGCCCTTCTCAGGTATAGTGTTTTATGTGTGTTAACTATATCAATTTTGTTGATTTTTGGTTTTTGTTTGTTTGTTTGTTTGTTGTTGTTGTTGATTTTTGTTGTTCAGATCTTCCCTAACTAAGCTTTATTCCACCTGTTCTATCAGCTACTGAAAGGGGCATATTAAAGCTCCCCTGTGATCATACGTTCCTCTATTTCTCCTTAAATTCTATCAACTTTTGTTTCATATACATTAAAACTATGTTATTGGGTACATACAGATTTAGACTTATTATACCATGCTGGTTTGATATGATTTGGTTTTGTTTTTATGTGCAGGCCTAATAGCAATTAATTCTCTACTTTTGTTGGTCTGAAAATGCCTTTCTTTCTTATTCATATCTTAAGGATATTTCTAGGCTTTGCCAGTCACATAAGGTCTCTGTCACATGTTGATTCTCTTTCTCCTGATCTCTCCACACACTCCTTCTTCCCTCCCTCCCTATCTCCTACTCTCTCCATCTCACACACACACCCTTCTCCTCACCCCCAGTCTCTCTCTCTCTCTCTGTCTCTCTCTCTCTCTCTCTCTCTCACACACACACACACACACAGACACGCACCTTTAAAATACATAAAAGTCATTCTTAGTTTTCAGACCATACAAAAATAGACCACTGGCCAGATTTGACCAACAGACCAAAGTTTACTAATTCCTGATCTATATTATTGTCTTGTACTTTGGATTCATTTACTGTTTCTTTCCTAACTCTTGAGATGAATAGCTAAGCCATTAATTCTTAACCTTTCTTCTTTTGTCTCACAAGGGTTTAAAATTATTAATTTTCCTCACATTACTATTTTAGCCACATTCCACAAGTTTTGAAATGTAACATTTTTGTTCAAAATATTCTTATTTTTATTTTTATTTATTCTTTGACCCACAAATTATTGGAGGTGTTTTCTGATTTCTAAATAAATGGAAGGTACATTAAATATTTCTAGTTACTTTTGTATTACTGATTTCTACCTTAATTGCTCCATAGTCAGAGAGCATGATCTGTATGACTTGAAATTTGTTGAGACTTTGTTGAGACTTTTTTACTTTATGGACCAGAATATGATCTTTTTGTCTTTTTAATGTTCGTGTCTGCTTAAAAATAACATAGACTTCTATTGTGGGCTGTATAATTTTATATATGTACTTTTGGTCATTATGTTTTTCAAGTCTGTATATTTTTTACTGAATTTCTTAATTACTGAGAGAGATACATGAGAATTTCCCATTATGATTGCATTTGTTCATATCTCCTTTTATTTTATGGATTTTTAAATCAAGTAAAGGCTGTGTTATTAAATACAGCAACTTACGTTATGTCTTTCTCATGAACTGAGCTGCTGAACATTATGAAGAGAGCCTATTTGATTCTAGTAGTGCTTTCTTGCCTTTTAGTTTCTTTTATCTGTTACCCTAGCTTTCTTTAGTTTAAAATTGACCAGATGCACCATACTTAGCCATACTTTTACTTTTAATACTTTTGTGTTCTCATATTTTAGATGTGTCTTTTGTAAACAGCATGTGGTTGATTTGTTCTTAAAATCAATTTAACAACTTTTGTCTTTAACCGGTACATTTATTTTAATATAAGCACCCTTTGTCCCTGTTCTATGTGATATTTCTTCCTCCCTTATAAGCCGTCTTTTTTTACATGGAATATTTTTTAATCATTTCATTCCCTTCCTTTCTATTATTGAGAAATTACCCTAATTCATATAACAACATGTGAATCACAACTCAAATTCATCAAAATCTTAACCTATACCCAGATAAAACAGGGACCTCAAACTAGTCTAATACCTCCTCCTTTTTCCTGATGTATAAGTTTTTGTCATTTTAGTTCTATACTTTTAATCTCATCAGCTATTATTATTATTGTCTTATACAGTGTTCATTTAGACTTACCCATATAGGTACGATTTTTGTTTCTCTTCATTTCTTCTTGTGTATTAGCGCCTCTTTCTGTCTGAAGCTCATCCTTTAGAATTTCCTTGGGTGAATGTCTGCCAATTTCATTTTTTCCACTTTTATTAGTCCTAAAATGTTTTTGTTTTACCCCCATTTTTGAAAACCATTTTTACTGGACAGTTGTTGCCAGTTATTTTCATGCAGGACATTGAAGATATTATTACATTAGCTTATTTTCCATTGTTTCTTTTGAAACATCAGATGTCAGTCTGCTACTCCGTTAAAGATAATTTTTTTTATTCTACTTTAAGATATTTTCTCTCTCTTATATTCTTCAGTTTCACTAGGATATGTCAAGGAATAGACTAATTTCATTTCTCTTGCTTGGAATATTTTAGACTTAATTAAATCTGTGAATTTATGTCTATATATTTCTTCTGAAAAATTCCTCAATCACAATCTCTTCAACATTGCCTCTGAATTTCAGTTAGCCAGTGTCAGAGCTTTCGGTCTATTCTTCATGTCTCCTAGCCTTTCATATTCTCTCTTCTTTTTTTCCTTCTTAGCTATATTCTGGATCGTTTCTTCTGACTTCATTTTGTTTTGTTTTGTTTTTTTTCAACATTGTCTGACTCGATATACAATTGATTGTGTTTTTTATTTCTATTATCCTCTTTCATTTTTAAGTCCTATTTTTGTTTTGCAAATCTGTCTCTTATTCTTTGGACATGTTTATTTCCTTCTTTTATGTCTTTTCAACATTTTAAGCATGTTTGCTTATAGTCTCTAGCTGACTGTTTTTAGCTTCAACTTCATAGGCATCTGTGATTTCGTATCTATAAGTCTTACTCATGATGGCTTACCCAGGCTTACCCCTCTTGGGCTTGTAGTTTGGGGTTGTTAGTAGAATGTTATCTGTGGGAATCTGGTGGCCTGAGTTGAGGGTGTTTTCAACTATGTTAAGTGATATATTTGTTTGTTTCTTTGTTTATGCCAGCCAGACTCCCAAAGGAAATTACCATCCTATAACCGATCTTTATGTTAATTTCTTTGATCAGGCATTTCAAGCCACAAATCAGTTTTAGCTCAAATCAGAGCCCAGTCAATAGTTATAACATGCCTGGAAGAAATTGATTTTGTTTTTTTTTTTTTAATCTCTGCTAAGCCCAGTCTAGAAAAGACACATTTCTCTCTCAGCTTCATTTCCCAGGGATGGGGAATTATTTTTAATCCTTGCACTTAGGAGGTAGTTTCTGAGGGTCCTAACTTCATGTGCAGTGAGGGGGGTTCCCTTGTCCCAATTCCCCACATCACAGAATCTCAAAGACTTTCTTTCCAATTCTTGTGAAAAGTGATTAAACAGACAAAATGTCTCCACCTACAGGAGATGCAGGGTTGGTGCATATTTCTCATTTCAGTCCATATTTATTTTTGGTCATTGGGGATTTACCACATTTTATCTGAGACTTGGATATATGTTTCAAAGAAGTGTTGAATAGAAGGATTATTATCTCTGGTTCCTTTCTCTCTTTATATCTGTCTCTCCCCCCTATCTCAGGGAGAGGGGCTTCTCTTCCAGCCACTGAGAACAAAGCCTTCAGCTCTCACTGTTTGCTCTTCTACATACATGCACATAAGATCTTATTTCAAAATAGATTTTCTGAGTATGGCAAAGAAATCGGGAATAATTAGAGAATAACTACCAAAAGTAAAAATCAACAAGAGGCTCTAGGGACATAAGAAATAGTTCAGTGTTCTTAAAGAGTCATTTTTTTTGGTCTGTTGGACTTAGTACCTGTAAGGCCAGCTTGGCTCCTCCTCTTTTCTTATATTCCTAGTATGATTCCTTTTCCCTTAGACCTACTCAACGTTTTTGTTTTGTTGTTGCTGCTGCTGCTCTTGTTTTAAAAATTTTATTTATTCATGAGAGACACAGAAAGAGAGGCAGAGACATAGGCAGAGGGAGAAGCAGGCTCCCAGTGGGATCCCTGATGCAGAACTGGATCCCAGGACCTAGGGATCACAACCTGAGCCAAAGGCAGACACTCAACCAGTGAGCCATCCAAACATCCCTCAGCTTTTTTCATTAAAGCCTCTTTCTCCTAATACTACAAGGTAAACAGTGAATGTTGGCGGAAAAAAAAAAAAAAAAAAGATGCTGCTCTACCAGGTAGATATATCTGCTTGCAGGGGTGTGATTTGCATTTCTGGAGACCTCTAAACGAGGCTTCTCAAGCCATCTGTACTGAACTACCACATCTTTAAAACTTTCAATTCACTCTGAACCAATACTTCCGATGTAGTTTGAAGTGGGGTTCAGGAGCCAATGGCCAAAAGGATTTTTATTATAACAGGGGCAGGACCTGTGGGCAGAAAGAACTGCACTGGGATTGTGAGTAGACTGATTATATAAGATGTTCTATCATATGGAAGGGAGGGTGACATTAGGGTTCCAGGAACTTGAGTCTAAAGGAGGTTCTAGAGATAGCTTTTTTCTTGTAATTAAAGCAGTTGCAAACTGGTAAGACTCCTGTCCTGTAGGACTGTGATCTCTATCAGTTAACCATTTGTTTTTCCCTTTCCTCTGTTCTTGGGCAGCCAGGAGTGCCTGAGGATTGTCACATACATCCCATCTGGGGGGTGGGGAAGTTGAGATTTTCGCTTATACTTTGCCATCGGCTTGCCTTTTTGCTCCCTCATCACTTCTATAAATACGGTGAAAGTATTGCAGAGAAGCCCATTGCTATACAAGCTCCTAAACAGTTCTTATTTCCTTTCCTCACCTCACTGAGCAGCACTGGGCAGTCAGAATGAATAGATTCTCCCTTAGACCTGTCCTTCATGAATGCAGAAGCAACTATGCTTACCCCCAAAAGGACCTCAGTATTTGCAGGTACTTTTTAATCCAAATGTGATTCATTTATTCACTCATTAGTTTATGCATTAATACCTTCCTTGCTTTATTCCAGGGTTTTGGACCTGTTTTGACAAAAACACATATATAGTACTTTCTATATGCCAAGCCCTGTTTTAAGTGCTTCCCCAAATAGTAAATAATATTTTTATTGTTCATAAAAATTCTATTAGATCAATACTATTATTATTCTAATTTTTTAAAAGAGGGAACTGAGACTTTAGAGAGACAAAGTAGCTTGTCCAAGGTCACACTACTAAGAAGTAGTGGAACTGAGATTCGAACTCAGAAAATCTAGTTCGAGGATCCCTGTGTTTAACTCAGCTGGCTGCCTCTCTTGGCCCTTGGCTGTTTATACTCTGGCCTCAGATCTGCACAAAACCTGCTTTATGGGTGAATAATTCATTATGTCCCCATTGTCAACATGAAACAATTGGTCATTATCATACATAGCTATGAATTGAAAAAGGATGAGCAGGTCTTCTGTTTCTTTTGTGGAAAGACTGATGATTGATTAGCATGTCTGCCCTGAAAAGGATGATGATTTATTAATGCTGTCTGCATGGATGCAAAAAAGGATCGACCCACATCAGAGAACTCACCTGTAAGCTTCAGGGCTCTGTGTCTCTGACAAATTTGAAAATTATAACCATACTGTCAAAATTCCAGCTCATCTATTGAAGAGAAGAAAAATTTAGTGGAACTAGTAACTGCACCAGTTAGATTTCCCCAAAGTGTGTTTAAATTCAATCAATTTTTTAAAAACTAAATCAAGACAAACGAGTTAATTTACAAAGATACTGTCTTTGGCACCAGAATAGAGTATCTGCATTTACAAATGTAAAACTAAAACAAATCCACAAGGCATTCTTTTGTTTTAAACATTTTCAAATGTACAGGAAAGTTGAAAGATTAGAACCTATATACCTTGCAGGAAGAGTCACCACTTTACAGAATTAGGTCACATTTGCTTTATCTCTTTTTTTATATAAACATTTTTCTGAACCATTTGAATGTGCATTGCAAGTATATATATTAAAATTCTCCTATGAAGCCAGAACATTGTCACTCCTAAGAAAAATAATATTTACTTAATATGCTACCTAACAGAGCCCATATTCACATTTTCTCAATTAGTCCCCAAATCTCATTTATAATTTTTTTTTCATTCCAAAACCTAATCAAAGTTTTGCATTGCATTTGGTTATATCTCTTTGGCCTCTTTTAAAGAACATCCCTCTATCTTTTCTTTTGCTTTTCATGATAATTTTTTTCAAGGGTCACAGCCTATTCTTATATTGCATTCTTGAATGGCCCAATAGGATTCATTTGCCACTGCCCTTCCCTAAGGGCTCTGTGATGCTAGCTTTCTCTCCCAGGTCCTGGAAGTGCGGCTGGAACAAGGAGAGGTCAGAGCAGTGAACTGTCTGATCTGTGTGCTCTACGGGGAGAGAAAGGGGAGGAGCCTACTCTGCCTGAATTCTGGCAATGCCAGAGAATGGTGTTGGGGTGGGGGAAACAGAAGCATTAGGGAGACAGAACAAAGGAGAGAGGGGAAGGAATGTGAGAAAGAAGGAAATAACATGGTTTTGATGTAGAAACCAGAGGCAGAGGAAGAAGCCTTGTGCACGACACTTTTCAACCTTGAATTCATCTGTTTTTATGTGATTTAATGCAAAAGTCATCAAATTCATTTAGTGATACAGCTAGGGAGGGAAGAATGAGAATGAAAAACTGAGGAAACACATCAAGGGAACTTCAACTTGATTTTTAGTTTTTTTCTTCTTTTACATCAAAAGGAACGAGCTAAAGCAAATAAGAGAGTTGCAGGGGCCTGGTTTTGTGTGATGGGTATACTGCCCTCAGCACTCTTCAAAACTTTCCTAGTAAAAATAGAATGAGAGAAACAAGCAAGAGACATGAGAGCAAGAGCTGGAAAGGGAATGAATAAGTCTTTTAAAAAACAAAAGATTTTATTTATTTATTCATGAGAGACATAGAGAGAGAGGCAGAGACATAGGCAGAGTGAAAGCTGGCTCCCTGCCGGATGCGGGACTTGATCCCAGAACCCCAGGATCACAACCTGAGCCAAAGGCAGATGCTCAACCACTGAGTCACCCAGGCTTCCCGCAAATGAATAATTCTTGTTTCTCTAAGGAAGTGTTATAGAAAGACCGGGCCTGTGGCTTCAGACTAACATACTTGAGCTTCAGCTCCACTAGTTGTTGAAGGATATATTTTTTGAAATCATACCAGCTCACAGAAGTTAAAACTGGCTTACCAACAAACTCTGTCATGTCCAACTAAATTCAATCAGCTTTGCTCATGATCTGATTTTGCCCTGAATGAGAAATGGCCCCTTTAAGATTCAGTGCACCATGGCATGTTCATTAACTTCCTGAGCCTGTTTCCTTGTCTGTTAAATGGGAATGTGTAGCCCCACACAGAACTAGGTGATTCATTGTCAGCCCTGCAGTGAGCAGGAGACACTGACTCAGCCAGCCACACCATCATTACCCCACAGAACAGGAGTCTGGGGACAGGGAAGGTCATGCAGGCTGGCAGCTCCCCAGTGTCATCAAGGACCCAGACACACCCAATTTCTGCCCTTCTATCCTCAGTAGATCAGTGCTGCTTGCATTTAGGGTACAACATGGCTATAGATGCCTCTGGCGACACATCCTCACACACTATCCAGGGAAGTGAGGGAGAGGCCCCGTCTGATGAACAACACTTTCTCAGTAGCTGCCCCACGGACCAAGTGGCAGTATGTGGCCACACCAGCACTGATCCCTGGCAAGGAGCATGGAACACACATATCATCTTGCTTCTAGAAACATTAATTCCACGGGGCAGGGAAGGAATCTTGTCTCCCCTGGAAAACACCAGACAGCAGGGTTCTGTGAGCAAGGATGAGAGGGGAAAAGCTATTAGATGGGCAAACCAGATCACCTCCTAATTAGCATATTCCCTCCCTGTCCTTCTCCTGTTTCTCTATAAGACCTCTGCACCCACTGGCTCTTGAGAGGAGCCACTGCCAGCTTAGCACAGCTTCAGAGGATGAATGGGGCCATCCCAACTTTAACATTAAATGTACTGAGCTCTCAGGTGTTATATCTGCTCTGTTATACCGTGTAAGCAAGAATCTTGTAATTTTCTTTCATTTTATGGCAACCCAGTTTTAGTGTCTCCCCGCCTGGAGGTTTCTTAAAAGGTTTTGAAAAAGTCAAGTGAGACAGGTTGCTATTTCAAGGAACCTAGAAAAAATAAAAAAAGTTACCAAATTGATGGCATGTTATTTCCAATTATGTCTCTGACCAGTTATCCAGTGGCAGGGTCAATTAAGGCCCTTGATTGCATTCTCATTTAGCTTTAATAAGATGACTTGCAAGTGGTCAGAATCTGCCAATTTGTCAGCATAAGCATTAACATTATCAATAATAGAGGCTTGTCCACTTAATTTTGTACTGTTAATTTTAATACATGTTCTCATTTAGAATTAAGGATACAATTATTTTATATTAATAAACCACTTATCATTAAAATGCAGCTACTGAATCTTAACCAAAAAGCACTATAGAGCAGATCAGTATCCAATTTAAGCACATTACTGACATGGTTTATTATATTAAATTTTGTTAATGTGGTAATCTGTTAGGCAGTAACTCTAACTCTGAACTAAAAGTACTTTTGAGGGCCTTCCAACATTACTTGTAGTTTTTGCCTTTCATATTTCATTATCGATTACTGAAAGCAATAACACCCTTTGTTAAAATTAATTCTTAATGACAGATGGCTTGTTGGAATGTAAATAATGCAATGCCCCTCCAACTATTTCAATCCCATTAATATTATTCTCTTTCTTAAAAAAAAAAATCAATTGGGATCCCTGGGTGGCTCAGCGGTTGAGTGCCTGCCTTTGGCCCAGGGCATGATCCTGGAGTCCTGGGATCCAGTCCTGCATTGGGCTTCCTGCATGGAGCCTGCTTCTCCCTCTGCCTGTGTGTGTCTCTGCCTCTGTGTGGTGTGTGTGTGTGTGTCTCATGAATAAATAAATAAAATCTTGAAAAAAAATATTTAAAAAAATCAATTAAATGTTTTCACAACTTCTTGGAAATATCTCTTATAAACGTTTTCATTTGACTGAAATTCCACTAAGAGATAAAGTCCCAATAGATTGCTATAATAATTTCATTCCCCAAACTAAAAATCTATGTCACAAAGGCCATATTACAACATGATATATTCAAAGTGCAGAAAGGCAAAAAAAAAAAAAAAAAAAAAAAACTACAACCAAGAATACTCTACCCAGCAAGACTATCATTCACATTTGAAGGAAGAATAGAGTTTCCCAGACACGCAAACACCATATGATTTTATTTATATGTGGAATCTGAAAATAATCAAAAACAGAAACAAAACAAACAGACTTAAATACAGAGAACAAGCTGGTGATTGCCAGAGGACAGGGTGGGGAGGGAAGGATTGACAAAATCAGTGAAGGGGATTCAGGAGTACAAACTTCCAGTTATAAAATAAATCACAGAGATGAAAAGTAACCCATAAGCAATATAGTCAATAATATTGTAATAACATTGCATGGTGACAGATGGTAACTACACTTACCATGATGAGCATTGAGAAATGTATAAAATTGTCAAATCACTGTGTTGTACACCCAAAACTAATATAACATTGTATGTCAATTATGCTTCAATAAAAAATCATATACATCAATAGTTACATAACATTAGAAATGTAAGCTAAATCCATTTGTAAACTTGAAGCAATTTCAAAAGCAATTTTAATATAATCCAAGACATGTAAGGTGATGTTTGTGTCACCCAACTTGTAAGATAATGTCATAAAGTGAGCCAGGTTTATAAAACCTTTTATAAACCTTAAAATGTTGTCCTGAACTCAAGCATACCCCCATCCAGAGACAATGGAGTCTTCTATCTCCACCATCCTGGAGATGCCCTTTGTCTCTCTCCCAACTGTTCATGCCATTTCCCTGCTAGTTCCCATCTTTCTCTGCTTTTGGTTTTCACCTCATTTTGGTATAGTACATCCTCCAGTGGCTTCCTATGAGTGAATGAAGATGTCTTGACCTAGAATCACTAGAAAACAAAGCTTGAGGTAACTATTTAAATGCTGATTTCTTATTTTGGAGATGCAACCCTGGATTTGTTAGAAACTAGTTTTATTAAGAAATAAGGCTGTTGGGAATATTCTTGTGCAAATTTTATGTTTTAAGTTCTTTTGGGTAAATACACAAGAATAGAACTGCTGGATTATATGGTAAACATATGTTTAACTGTATTAGAAATTGCCAAAAGATTATTACAAATTATCATGACATTTTACATTCCCAAAAGCAAAGTATGGAAGTTCCACTTGCTCTGTATCCCCAATATTTGTTGTTGTCAATCCTTCTAATATTATCACTCTAGTGGGTATGAAGAGATGACTTAGTATGGTCTTAATTTGCATTTCTTTGATGACCAGTAACATTGAACATATTTTCATGCTCTTGACTATTTGTGTATCCTTCACAGTAAAGTGTCTTAGAGTTTTTGCCCATTTTTAATCAGGTTGGCTGGTTCTTATTAATTTGTAAGAGCTCCTAATAAATGCATTACAAATCCCTTTCAGGTACATGTTTTGCAAATATTTTATACCAGTCTGAGATTTGCCTCTTTATTTTATAATGTCTTTTAATAGGCAGAAATATTATTTTTATGAAGCCAGATGTGTCCATTTTTTTCTTTGCCTGTCCTGATAATATTTTGTCTGAAATACTATGGAGTTTTAGCTTTATTTTTTTAAGATTTTATTTATTTATTCATGAGAGACAGAGCAGCAGAGACACAGGCAGAGGAAGAAGCAGGCTCCCCGCAGAGAGCCTTATGCAGGACTCTATCCCAGGACCCCAGAATCATGCCCTGAGCCAAAGGCAGATGCTCAACTGCTGAGCCACCCAGGTATCTCTAGAGTTTTAGCTTTAATGCTTAGGTCTATGAGTGTTTATAAATTTATCTTTTATGTTTCTGTCTGTGATCCACCTCAAATTAACTTGTGTTTATGATGTGAAGTATTGAAGTATTTCTCAAATATCCACTGATTCCACTGAGTGAAAAATGCTTTCCTTTCCTGATTGAAAGCTGTAGGAATCTTTACTTTAAAAATTAAGTAGCCATAAATGTGTGGGTCTGTTCTGGTCTCTATATTTTGCTCTATTGAACTAGTTGTCCTCTTACACCCACACTATCTTGATTACGTTACATTATAACAAGCTATCAAATCAGGAACTATAAGTTCTCCAACTTTGTTCTACTTCAAAATTATATTGGCTATTCTACTTTTTTATATCCATGTAAATTTAGAATCAAGTTGTCGACTTCTAAAAAGTAGCTTCTGAGATTTTGATTGGGGCTATGTTAAATCTATAGATCAATTGGGAGAGAATGCAGAGTCAATAAGAAGTTCAGTCTATGTACACAATAAACCTCTCTACTTATTCAAATCTTCTTTACATTTTTCAAGAAAGTATTATAGTTTTATAGCTTTCAGTCTAGATATAATCTTTCATGATATTCATGCCTAAATATAATATTTTTATCTCACTTTCTAAATCACTCATTGCTAGTAAATAGAAATATAAATAATACCTAGAGATTGATCTTATTTTCTGAGATCTTGCTAAATTTAAGTTCCCTTATTAGGTTTAGGAGGGTTTTTTTTTTTTTTTTGTATATTCCTAAGTATTTTCTACATAAATGCTATGTACTGATACAAATTGCATTCATTTCTTTTTCTATCAAAATACTTTATTTCTTCTTTTTTGCCATATTTCACAGGCTCAGACCTTCATCAGTATTGAGTACTGTTCCCTACTTTAGGTTAAAAGCATTCAATATCTTACCATTACATATCATTTTAGCTGCAGCCTTTGCACAGATTATCTGTACCAGATTGAGGAAGCTACCTTATGTTCCTAGCAAGTTCAGTGTTGAAGGATACACTGGGTAGAAAATCTAGATTGTAGGTTATTTTCTTTTGGCACTTTGATGTTCTCATTCCACTGTCTGTAGGCTTCTGTTATTATTCCCCTTGGTATGTAATATTTCTCCTTTTTCTCTGCTTTTTAGAGTTTTTCTTTAATTTTCAGCAGCTTCACTATATGTCATTTACTTTGTATTTATTCTTTTTGGAATTTTCAGACCCTCTAAAAATTGTGCCTTTCATCAGTTTTGGAAAATTCTTTTTTTTTTTCAAGAATTTATTTATTTATTCCTGAGAGACACACAGAGAGAGAGGCAGAGACACAGGCAGAGGGAGAAGCAGGCTCCCTACTGGGGACTAGATCCCAGAACTCCAGGATCTTGCCTTGAGCCAAAGGCAGAAGTAACCACCGAGCCACCCAGGTGTCCCAGTTTTGGAAAATTCTTGATGATTATCTATTCAAATATTGCTTTTGCCCCATTTGTTCTATTTTCTTGAATGTAATAATTATAGTGACTGAAAGTGTCTGTCAGATAACTTCAAAATATGGATAATCTGAGTGTCTTTTTCTGTTAACTCATTTTTCCCTTTCGGTTTTCAGTTACTCTTGAGGTATTTTTTGTTTGGTTGGTTTTCATTTTTTGTTTTTGTTTGGTTTGACATACCTAGTAATTTTTGCTTGAATTCTAGAAATTATTTACTTTATATTGTATATGTAATGTAATGTTATAAAATTACAGATGCTCGGGCGGACCGGGTGGCTCAGCGGTTTAGCGCCGCCTTCAGCCCAGGGCCTGATCCCAGAGACCCAGGATCGAGTCCCAGGTCGGGCTCCCTGCATGGAGCCTGCTTCTCCCTCTGCCTGTGTCTTGTGTCTCCGCCTCTCTCTCTGTATCTCTATGAATAAATAAATACAAATCTTTAAAATAAATTAATTAATTAATTAATTAATTAAATAAATAAAATTACAGATGCTCCAAATGATGTTGTCCTCTTTTAGGAAGAGCTCACCCTTTCCTTGATGATTACCTTACTCTGGTCACAGACCACTGAGTTGAGGCTGGGTTTCAGTCCTGGTAGGGCCCAGGCTACTTGATGTTTATTCCTGTTCTTCCAATAGTATCCTGTTGTCTTTGTGGGACCTCCCTCCCCTGATGGATATAGACTTTTCTATTTTATTTCTATTTCTATTTTCTATTTTATGAGGCTTCTGGGAAAAGTCTGTTTAGTGTCAAGAACTGTGATGTGTCCAATATTTACTGTGTTTGAAAGCTAATAAACTTGCCTTCTGTGGCTTCAGGGATGCTGATAGAAAACCTGGGACTTCTGGATCACAGAAGGGTGCTGTTACATTTAAGGCATATGCAGCATTTGAGAGATTCCACAGGAACATTTTTCTTCTTGTAGAAACCTACAGGATGGCCCTGAGAAATAAAACATGATCAATGTACTACCCTCCCTGATACATTCTGGGGTCTAGGATGTTCCTTCCCCACATAGAGTTGTTTGCCTCCCCTCCTCCCTCACAACATTGGCATATGCTATCATTGTGCCTGTAACTTACCCTTTGTTCTCAATCACTTCCTGTTTTAAATAAGATTTTATTTATTTATTTATTTATAGAGTACAAGCAGGGGGAGCCACAGTGGGAGAAGGAGAAGCAGGCTCCCCATTGAGCAGGGAGCCTGATGTGGGGCTCGATCCCAGGACCCTAGGATCATGACCTGAGCTGAAGGTAGACATTTAACTGACTGAGCCACCCAGGCATCCCTCTCAATCACTTCCTAATCACAACTTGACTTCTCATGCACAAAGGTCAGCCATAAGAGGGAAAAAAGCATTTTTATAAAACTGAATCATAATTAAGTTTGAATCCCCTAAGTTCCCTTTTGGTTAAACTGCCACCCACCGAGTGTGCCAAACAAGCCAGCCTGGGGTTGCCATTACAGACAAGAAAGAAGCAACATGACTAGAAATGGTCAGGGAGGAATTGAATTTTCAAAACAGGTCTATATAACCCCTCTCCTGTTATCTGGCTGATTACATAGGAAGCAGTTGAAAGGGGATGGTCCCTTTTAGACACAGATACATTCAGTGAACAAACTGCCTTAATAAGGTACTATTATGGACTGATTGTGTCCCCCCAAATCCATATGTGAGAACACTGATCCTTAGTGTGATGGTATTTGGTGGTAGGGCCTTTGAAAGGTAATTAAGCTTAGATAAAAGTCACAAGGATGGTGGCCCCATGATGGGATTAGTGTCCTTAGAGGAGGAGGAAGAGATCATAGCTCACTGTCTGCCATATGAGGACACAGCAAGAAGGTGGCTATCTGCAAACCTGGAAGAGGGTTCTCACTGGAAACCAAATCAGCCAGCATTTTGATCTGGGCCTTTCAGCCCCCATGACTGTGAGAAATAAATGTCTTTGTTTAAGCTCCCCCGTCTGTGGTATTTTGTTATAGCAGCCAAGCTGACTACTTTTCTTGGTTATCTCATCAATTTCTAGCTTATATTTGGTATTGCCAGAGTACATAGCGTGAATGATTTCAAATCCTTTGAAATTTGTTGACACTTTTTTATGGTTCATTATGTGGTCAGTTTTAGAAAATATTCCATGTGACTTGAAAAGAATACGTATTTATTTTGCACTCAGTGGGTGAAGTGTATATATGTCAAGTTCACATATTCAAGTTCTTGAATTATGTTTTTCTAATCTTTATGAAGTTTTTGTTTGTTGATTCTATTGTTTATCAAGAGAGTTTGGTTAAAAATTTCCAATTTTAATTTGATATTTGACTATTTTTCTTTGGATCTATCAATTTTGGCTTTATATGTATTTTAGGCTAAGTCTTAAGTATATACACTTTAAGTATTGTTATATTTTCCATTTGACTTTATTGTGTTATTATTATGAAATTATCACTCTTTATCCTATTCACTTTCATCTGATATCAATAGGATTTCACCTTTATTTTTGCATAGTTTTTGAATGGTGTATCTTTCTCTATCCAGCTACTGTTGAATTTCTGTGTCATTATATTTATGGTGTCTTCTGTCAGCAGCATATACTTGTTTTTTTAAGTAAGGTTGGCAATCTCCATCTTTTAATTAGAGTATTTAGTTCAGTCACATTTAATGTAAATATTGGTATATTTTGGTTTAAATCTGTTATCTTGCTGTTTATTTGTTTTATTGTATCTCTTTTTTCCTATCTCTTATATTCTTTTGAATTATTTAAGAATGTTTATTATTCTGGTTTCCCCTCTACTAGCTTGTCAGTTTTACATTCTTTTATCATTCTTTTAGTGGTTACTTTACAGTTTCCAAAATGTACCTTTGAGCTATTAGAATTTACCATAATTTGGCACTTTTACTACTTCCTGGTCAATGTACAGATCTTAGGATTTATGTCATTTATTACATATTCCCACGTTTTGTGCTATCACTGTCATGTATTTTAATTTTACATATACTTTAATCCCCCAAAACACATCTGATTTTGCTTTAAATAGCCAATATTTATTTACATTTACCAACATACTTGCCCTTTCAAGCCCTTTTATTCCTTCTGTGTGCCCTAAAGTATTCTTTACTGAATCTCTTTAGTATTCTTTACTACAGGTTTAATAGATTCTCCCTTTCTTTTCATCTGAGGCCTGGGATTCTAAATTGGTAATAACTGTCAGATAAGTGTGGAAGCACAGGTTCTCCACTCTGCCTCTGTTGATACCTGTGAAGGAATGGGCTTCTTGCACCCTTGCAAGGAGGGTACAGGGGACCTTATTACCACCATATGGGTGTCAAAGGCCAGGTTCCCCATATGTTCTCAGTTGGTAAGGGGTGGAATCCATATTACCACACAGCAGGGTTGAAGTGCTGGCTGTGTGCTCAGGCTTCTCTGACACCATCTGGCACTGGGTGAACAGGTGGTGAGTGACTCATTACTGCCTGGTATGGTTGGAAGTTTAGGCCTCTGCTGACAGGGGTGATGATGGACTACAATTTCTTCTGTGGCATTTGGTTGAAATAGAGCAGTTATTATCTGTCTTCCTAAGTTGTTCCTTTCCAGATATCTTATCTAGAGAGAGCATGATTTCTTTGTCTACCCCCATTGGTGTCTCCAGGTTGCCAACTTCTGCAGTACCTGGTCTAAGATTTGGAGGTAAAAAATAAATTTCAAGGAGCCTACTATCATGTTATTTCTCAGATCCCAAGTTTTCTGGTCTGCTTCTTCTCTTCACTTTTCAATTTCTTGTTTTATTTTCTACATAATGTCCAGGATTTTTAGTTGTGTTTAGTAGAAAGAATGTCTATTCCATCTTCCTGGAAGCAGAATTCTCAAGCTGTGTTAATGAGATTTAACAGGAATATACCTAAGTAGCTATAATGGCTTTGATATGTTAAATTAAATATAAACCATACTTTCAGAGGTATGTATGCATCATAAAATTATGATGTAAAAGAGAAAAAATAACTTTCAGAAGGAGAAACTGTGTTCAAGGAGATTGCGCAAAGAGGAACTTTATTTTTTGTGTAAAATGTTCCCAGATTCAAGAACAAAAGTCTTTGCCCTTTGGTTTATTTATTTATTTATTTATTTATTTATTTATTTATTTATTTATGATAGTCACACACAGAGAGAGAGGGAGAGGCAGAGACACAGGCAGAGGGAGAAGCAGGCTCCATGCACCGGGAGCCCGATGTGGGATTCGATCCCGGGTCTCCAGGATCGCGCCCTGGGCCAAAGGCAGGCGCCAAACCGCTGCGCCACCCAGGGATCCCATGCCCTTTGGTTTCTTAATCTTCTTTCTAATTAATGGGAGGATTTGGTAGTAGTTTCTTACCTTAGAGGGGGGAAAATCTGTATTTTATTTAAAAGTAGCCATAATGCTCTACCTTCTTACTGAAGTGCTCTAGAGCCCTCTCAAAAATCATCTGCTGATGTTTATGCTTACTTGGCAAACACTCACAATGGTCTGTTCTAGGATTCTCTTCTAAAGTGAGTTTTCATTTCAGGTCGCCTGAACTGGTGGTCCACTGTGTGCACGAGCTGTAAACGGCTTCTTCCTTTGGCCACTACAGGGGATGGGAACTGCCTTTTACACGCAGCCTCACTGGGTAAGCTCCACAACAGAGACAAAGGGTGGCAGCACCCCAGGTGTGTTCTGCTCTTTGTTAGAGGACAGACACTAAGTAGAGCCATCATTCATCTGGAGGAGTCCTTAAGGGATATAGCCAGCAATCTAGCCCTTCTTGTCAAGTAGCTGGCAGACTTGGTGGGGACACAGCACACTTGAAAAAAGATCTGATATAATAGAAAGGGGCCTAATCATGAGCTGCAGGGATGGGAATTAGAGATCATGGTGCAGAGGACTTCCTGGAGGAGGTAAGATTTTACTGAGATCTGAAAGACTTGAAAGATTATGAAAGAGGGCATTCCAAGTAAGGAGACTGCATGGAAAAGCATGAAGACAGGAATTTGCAGGATGTTTGGAAGCAGAGCTGAGCTCACGTGGGCTTGAGCAGGGAGTTTGGGGAGTAGTACATTAGGTTGGGTATTGTGGGGTTACCGCATTGATAGCAGTCCATACACTTAGACTGACAAAAAAACATAGGTTGGGTAAATCACAGGGGAATCACTTGGGTACTGACAAAAAGACATAGGTTGGGTAGTTTTAAGGGAAAAATGCTGAATGCCAAACTGAACATAGTGAGATCATAATTTCACTGGATGAATAGACAAAGATGATATGCCTATGCATGAGTCCCCAGGTGATTCTCCTGTATCAACTATAAAAATCAACAATCTCATCACCCATAAATGGCCTCTTCTAATGTTTTGGTATATTATCTTTTGTTTATTCTTCCAGTGAAATTATGATCTCACTATGTTCACAGTTTGGAATCCAGCATTTTTCCCTTAAAATCCTATTGTGAATTTCCCATGCTATTATTCTTCAAAAACATGTTTTGGCAGTTGTGTCATATTTCATCAAAATGTATAAATGATTCCCCTATGGTGGAACATTTTTACCTCGTTGTGTGTAAAACTTGGCAAGAACAGAAGAGAAGAAATCTCTCATCTGTGTCAACAGCCTCATTCACTGCAAAGGAAAATGCCTTGTCCTTCAGAAACTGAAGTGTGCAGAGGCACTGTTCCCCTCAGCACTACAGGTGGACAAAGCCACAAATCAGGTCACTGCCACCATGGTCTGGTCTGAGGGCAGGCATTTTCCCAGTGAGCACAGTGGGCCTTCCATCAGCCAGGAAAGAGAAAGCCTTCTGTGGGCCAGCCTTGCTCCAACTGGGCCATGGCTAAGTCTGGGGCTCATAGCCAATTAGTTCTTTCCTTCTGGTACTTTGTTTTCCTTTCATGGGATTTAGTTGTTTGACCTGACTGACTAAAGGAGCCATGCAACACTGACCAGCAATACTTATTGAACCTGCTGACCAGGCCTGATATTGACCTAGGATTGTAGGGCACACACAGAAATGACAGAAATCCTAGAGCCAGGCTTGTAAGCAAATATTTATGGGGCAAGGAGACCCTATTTGCAAGAGAGACCCAAACGAGGAGTCATGAGAACTGAGACTGGACTTGCCCTACCTGGGAGAGTCCTGAGAGGCCACTATAGGCAGGTCTGAAGGATGAGAAAGATCATCTTGGCCTATTTATAAAAAGAGCATTAATGGCCACTTCCCTCCATCTGTGTTGTAAAAGACAAAAGCCTCACTTGATGGAAAGCCCATAGCAACCCCTGGTTGTTACATATCTTTGCACTAAAGGATTCATGGCCAGATTGAACTTTTAAAGATTTGGTCACTGCAGGTTATTCCTCTTTTGAGTGCTTTCCAGAAGCTCCCAGCTCACTTAAAAGTCCACCTTTTCACTCTCCATTTTGTCCCTTTGATCCTCTCTCCAGCCACCTTTCCCACTTGCTGTTTCTCAAGTATGACAGGTGGGCACCCCTTGGGCATGGCCTTCCCCTTTGCCTGGGATGGCAACTCAGCTCCCTCCTTCACCCTCTTGAGTCTATATCCTAAGGTCTCCATTCATGCCATGGCCAGTATCACCCAGCATCCTGTCCCTTTGAGGACCCATTTCATCTCTTCTTATGGTGCTCCACCCCTGACGGGGTATGTTATATGCTAATTTGATGACTGCTTCACCTTCCCTCAGTGTGCACTCTGCGAGATCTTAGGAACTTAGTCTGTCCTGACTGCTGCTATGGGTATTCCCAAAACCCAGAATGGTGTCTCACCCCTATTATGAAGTAAGTTTAGAATTAATTAAGTGGAATTAATGCCATTTAATTAAATAGAATGGATGGATGGATAGATGGATGGATGGACTGACTTCCCCTACTCTTTCCCCATAGCCAGAGCTGCACTTCTCATTACTGTTTGTTCCATTTGTTGAGTGTCTTGACCACTTCTGAGCTGTCCTAAAAATGTACTCAGAGGTGGCTTATTTTGCTTATAACCCCTTAACACCCAGCACAGCCTGGGGAAGGGGTAAGGGACAAAGATCTTCTCCCTCCCAAAGCAGGTCCTTTCTTTTGGGTCCAGATGTTTGCAGTGATGTCCACTGATGCTCTGCTTCTGAGGAGGGTGAGAGGCCTTAGGGCTGAGACATTAGATATGGCAGACCCTAGATGAAACCAGGGTCTGATTGCCATCCTGGCTTGAGGCCCTATGTGAGGACACGTGACCAGCTTATTCACAGAGACTATCTCTCACTTAAATCCAAGACCTGGACAGTGAATATTAGGTCCCTCAAAGCAAACCTGAGAGATTAAAAGAGCTTGCCAAGGGTCCCAGAGAGAGGAAGCATATGATCTTACCCACTGTTGTTTCTCTAAGAAGGGGACATACTCCTTCATTCATCGACTTGCTTCAATGGGAAACGGGGAAAGAGAACAGAGGGGAATTGCTAGCTAATCATGAGAAATGAACAGCTGACTGATAAGTTATCTCTGTGTGTGCAGATGCAGGAGACCAGGCCCGGTAAGTTGTGGCAGTTTGAGTCACCTCCTGGCTTGTCAGCATCCTCACATCCTGTCTCTCTCCTCTGCTCCTCATGGGCCTCCTGCTACAGGAATGTGGGGGTTTCACGACCGGGACCTGGTTTTGCGGAAAGCTCTCTACACCATGATGAGGACAGGGGCTGAAAGGGAAGCCCTAAAGCGGAGGTGGAGGTGGCAACAGACGCAGCAGAACAAGGAGGTTGGTACCCACTGGTGTGTTCAAAGCCTGAGACCCACACCAAACACAGCCATGGGCAATAGTAGAGTCCAGAGCTGGGCCCCAAGGCCAAGTCCGTCTTGTGACGTCAGAGAGCAATGGCTTCTGTGACTAGTAAAGCCTCCCCCATTGAAACCAACTGAAGAGGTGCCCATTATGAAAGCTCAGCCCCTGGCACACAGTCACTACATGTCTACTCACAATGCCTGTCCTTGCATAATTATGAAAACCAATCATCTTCTCTGTCAAAAGGTGTCCTGGCTTAATGACAAATTATAGTCACCTATGTCTGGTCACTACTGGTGGTGGCTTGAAGGCTGGGTGTAGCCACAAGCTGGTTCTGGCACAACCTACAGCCTCCGCTCCTGTGTATGTTCACAATCCAAAGAGAATCCCAATCATCCTAACAATGGGAGACATTAGCACTTTGCTGTCCGAGAGGAAGAATCTGCCTACTTTCTGATTGAAGGTGGCCCATCATTCCTTTAAACTTTTCAGTGGTCAGCCCCAAGTTTTGTGTGTGCAGATCAATGTTCAGTCATTCTCACCCCTGGGAATGACCCTTATTGCTGGGTAGACTCCCCAACAGCATTGAAATTAGAGATTATGGGTTCTGAAGAAATATTGTTGATAGAAAATGGGGACAGTCAGTGGCCACTAGCAGG
Source organism: Nyctereutes procyonoides (assembly GCF_905146905.1). NCBI lineage: Eukaryota > Metazoa > Chordata > Mammalia > Carnivora > Canidae > Nyctereutes > Nyctereutes procyonoides. Next base: position 54,615,151 of record NW_026575047.1, on the reverse strand, counting down.
TGTGACCAGCCTAGGTGCTGGTCAGCCTTGGACTGAGCCAGGGGGTCCAACAGGGATGCCAGGCTCACTTGGATGGGGCGGGTAAGGAGGCCCACCCACCACCTCCTGAGCCGGCTTCCATTGTGCCAGTCAGGGCTGGTGTACACTGAAGAGGAATGGGAGCGGGAGTGGACGGAGCTGCTGAAATTGGCATCCAGCGAGCCACGCACGCACTTCAGCAAGAATGGTGGCACAGGCGGGGGGTAAGTGCTGTCCCTCACTTTCCCCGGTGGTCACCTTAAGCTCCTGGCCACCCAGTATGGGAAGTGGTTCGAGGGAGCATGTGGTAACCCCAAGCTGGAGGATATAAAAAGATTCCTCCCTTGAGACATTAGGCTGTCCTCAAGGACACAGGGCAGAGTTGTGGGGCATGGCTGGACTCCTGCCAGATATTTGGGGAATGTTTATGTAGCTTCCACATGGATCTTGCAGGTAGAGGCATGGAGTTTACAAGTGTTTCTCCTTCCCCATTGCAGGCATTGGTGGGGAGGGGACTCATTTTATAGGAGGGTAGGTCCTGTACACTGCTATTGTACTCATCAGGCTCAGAAGCCTCAAGCTCCTGGATTTGGATTTTTTCCAACTAAGTATCTATTTAATTTCTGGCTTCAAGAAGTCACACTGAGCGAAAAAAGTCATTAAGTGAGCCCATCATCTCCCAGGTGAGCTCCACGGATGTCAAAGGTTTTGCCTTGGTACACATGTAGGGAGTAGCTTATTTCTGCAGACACAACTTAAATGTCCCAGTTTGAGAATAAAGACTGTGGCCAAACAAGACAGCCACAAAACCTGTGGCCCCAGCATTTCAAAGACAGATGTGTGCTTTGGTTCATACTTATTGAAGCTGAGAGCCAAGTTGTCACCCCTAGAGAGTTTCAGCCAAACATAAGAAAGCCTGAGCATTGACATTGAGAAAATTCAAGAAAGGATCAGAAGCTGGCAGACAGCCCATGCTGGCAGTATGTCCCAGTCCCACATCTTAGCATCTGGGTCCTAAGCCACCAACAGCAGGCATGGGGCTTCCCAGGCCTGACACTATATTGAGGACCTCAAAGACAAGCCGTTTGGTATGTAAACCCATGAACACAATTCCCAAAGGGTTGTTTTGTCACTTTATTTTAACAATGTCACATGTTAGCACCAGAGTCTATCTTATTTAGGACATTTGGGAACAAATATTCTAAAGATTCGATCTATTCTTGAAAACTCCACATTCTGCTTTTCTATCCCTCCTGAGTCATGCCTGAGATGTGTCTAAGGAATTAGATACATCCCTTTCATTGTTTCCTCTGGCACCTGCCAAGGGGCAAACACTTCATAGATGCAGGAGAATTGGCTCTAGCCCAGTGTGTCTTCAGGAGTGAGGGGGTGGGGGGACAATAATAATAGTAAGTGACCCATCACTAGTTACTATGTCCCCTGAGTCCCCCCATCCAGGAGGCATTTGGCCCATGATCACACCACTGATCTTGCCTCAGCTTCTGCTCCTGCTCCCTGGGACCCAAGAGGGCTCAGAGATCAGTGAGGGCAGAGGGAATGGAGTTTCTGGTGTTCATCCCTGTCTCCCTCCCAAGGGACTCAGGTTTGCCAACCCAGTCAGGGCAGGACCACTGCAAAGAGGCCTACTTGGTGATGGGCAGCAGCTCTTGTCCTCTATTACTCCCTTAAGCTTTGGAGAATAGGAAGAGACAGGGCTTTGAACCAGCTACTCACTCTCCAAGCTCACAAGAAGAGTGCTCTGGTGTCCCAACAATAGGGATCACATACCTCCAAATGTCCCGCCTCCTCTCAGGACCCCTTAAACTATCAGTTTGGTCTCAGTTGATGATAGAGTGATAGAAGATAGATATTATTTTCCCCCAAGAGATCCCTTGGGGTTTTTTAGTTCCCTCTACTGCTAATTGGACAAACAGGTTTGGGGAGCAGATAAGCATCACATGAGGTACCAGCATCCTCTTCCTTCAGGGAAGGTGTTGGGGAGAAGTGTACAACACCCAGTGCCGGTGGGGACTCTGACACCTCCCAGGACCTTGGGAGCACCCCCTCTTTGCTGTCCATTTGCACAGACTACAGCAAGGAAATACTCTTCAGGATGGCATCCAAGCCCTCATGGCTAATTTCTCCTGAATTTTTTAATAATTCCAGGGGCTCAAATCCTACTCCTGTGGCCCCTTCCCTGTCAGAGCTCTGAGTTTTCTATCCTGATGTCTATAGCCCACAGGGCCATGTTTGGGCTTAGGTTGGTCACCTGGATCCCACAGCAGCAGGTAAATCCCAGAAGGAGGCAAGGAGCTGCTAGAAACAAGGTAATTTTGGTACTGACATGTTACTTTTGTAAATGTGTGTGAGCTCTGCATGAGATATCAGCTTTTAATCTCTCACTGGGTCTTTCCACTTTTCTGTTCTTTCTGGATCACTCTCATGTGGTCAAGCTAGCAGAGAATACCAATATATTTCCTCCCTCCAGGAAGGGCTCCCCTACCATGGAAGTACCACCTTCCCTTCAAGATCAGAAGTCTAGAAGAGAGATTTTTTTTAGTGAATTATCAGTATCTCTACATTTTGCCTCAGTCTTCTCTGGACAAAAGGAAGAGGTATCTCTTCTTACATTTTGCTGAGAGATGTGAAGCATCTCTGGGGCTTGAGGTTGGAAGCAACTGAGGGGCTGACTCAAGAATGAGCTTGGCCCTCTTTCTTTCTTCTTCCTGAACAAATCACAGCAGGGGCCCCCAGGCTCACTGGCAGAACCCCAGCAAGAAACACTGGAGGCAGACATGCATGTCCACTGTTCCCAAAGGAGAAGGGTGTAGACCAGGTTGACATCCAGGCAGGACAGACTATCAGCTGGATAGCCACCATGAACAGGCTGCTTAGGACTTATGCCCCAAAGTATGTGATCACAAAGCAGGGCACCCTTGAAGACCCCAGGAAGGCAAGGTGGGTTATGGGCTTCCTGTTGAATGTCAGATTCATGAGAAAGAGAGTGGAACCCACAGACATCAACTCAGCAAGCACAGTGAAGAGCCAACACCCAGGCAGAGGCAGGTGCTTGTGAGCAGGGCACACTTAAGAGCAGGTCACAACTGCAGGACTATTTCCCTCTGATACTTGTAAATCAAAGTGTAGCAATTTCTCCATGCCCATAAGAGAAATCAGATGTTCTGTTCTGCTGCTCCTGCTCCAGAGACCCTCTGAAATACCATACGTGAAATGCATCCCTCCTGAAGTGCTGCTGCTGGGGTTTTTATAGCCCTGTCTAACCATCACCATCATTGCCGTCCTGGGTGCTTGAGCCCACATGGGGAGCAGGGGGAGAGAGATACTGCCCAGAAGGAAGACAAAGAGGAAATAAGTCCACCCTAAATCTGGAAGCTCATCATCCATTTGCACATGTAGCCCCATGCCATACACACACTAGGAAAAGAGGGCACACAATCAGAAGAACCCAGTTACTTGTTCTGAAAGTGATAAAAATCTCTGACAGCCATTAGTTAGTGAAGGCCTCTGGGTACTTCGTCTAGTTTCAGAGCAACTGCGAAAGGAAAGCATGTAAAAGGGCCTTGCCTGGTGGACCCTGACCAGAGACCCAGACTTAAAGGCACTGCAAGATAGTCCCAAGTTGGGCATGTGATGTTGGGTATGTCTCATAAGCTCTCTGAGCCTCAGTTTTGTTCATTTGTAAAATGAACATGGTAGTAACCTCCCTGCCAGGCAGTATCAGTTTTTGATGGTTGTATAGAAAACCACCCCAAAACCAAGTGGCTTAGAGCAGCATCTACCAGATTGCTCATATTCTGGGGGTCACTGGAATTGTCTGGTACCCCTTGTGGAGCTGCAGTCATCTGACAGTTGGTCTCAGTGAGGCTAGATAGTCCCAAGATGTCTCATTCACAGCTCTGAGGCTGAGAACTAGTTCTTCCTGGGCCTCTGTCCACATGGATTTTTATCTTTGAGGAGGTCCAGGCTCAAGAGATTGTAATACAAATTCAGGGCAAGAAGAGAGGGAAGCCCTTGACTTGCTAGCTTATTGTATTGTGCTGGGCACAGCTAAGGAGGAGAGAAAGGAAGGAATGAATCTCTGCTGAGCACCTACCTGCCTTATACACATTATCCTCACCTTGTACATTAGGCATCATCCCCCTTTAAAATTTAGGAAACTAAAGTTCAGAGACATTAAGTGACTTGCCTCCAATTTGTAACAGGTGGGGCTAAAATACAGTCCCAGACATGTCTGAATCACAGCCCTGGGGTTTCCCAGAGCATATACTGTGACAAGCCTTAGTATCTTAAGAGTGCACTGCAGTTAGAACTTTTGAGTCCTAGCATATCTGAGTCTGTCTTCATTCTACTTCACCCTTGGTGGATAGTGTGGCTAGGTATAAAACTCTAAATTCATGAGTTGGATGATGTCATCAAAGAAAAGGACAGAAAGACATCAGCTTCCTAGCATTCAGTTCCGGTTCACTAATTTGAAATGAGAAACAATTATAGGAAATTCAAAGACTAAATATATTCAACTTCTTCATATTTACAAGCTCTGAAAAGGCTTTGCTCGTTAGCTTAAATTTTATTAATTCCCTTCCATGTATTGTGCATTTTTACATACACAACTTCATTCTGCCATCACAGTAACCCTGTGAGATAAAGATTATAGTCTTCATCTAACATTTGAGGAAATGGATTTAGGATGGAAAAGGCCTTTTGTAGGATACTTAATGACAGAGCAATAGTTCAAATTCAGATCTTCTGCCTCCCAGGTTTCCTGCTTTTTTTTCCCCGTCCCTTAGTGCAGAAGTCTGTCTCCATTATTAAGGAAAATTGGATTCTTCCTGCCTTCTTACCTTTAGTTCTGTGAATAATGGAATATGCCTCTTTGTTTTCTAGTCCAATTCTAGATGTGTTTCAAGGGAATACCATTTGAATCATAAATTAATATGATCATGTAGAGGTTTTTCTTCTTTAATTAATAGTGTGGGTTACTCGTGGATGGAACTGGAGGGTATTATGCTGAGTGAAGTAAGTCAATCGGAGAAGGACAAACAGTGTATGTTCTCACTTATTTGGGGAATATGAATAATAGTGAAGGGGAATATAAGGGAAGGGAGAAGAAATGTGTGGGAGATATCAGAAAGGGACACAGAACATAAAGACTTCTAACTCTGGGAAATGAACTAGGGGTGGTGGAAGGGGAGGAGGGCGGGGGGTGGGGGTGAATGGGTGACGGGCACGGAGGGGGACACTTGACGGGATGAGCACTGGGTGTTATTCTGTATGTTGGTAAATTGAACACCAATAAAAATTAATTTATATAAAAAAAAAAGTGTGGGTTACTGTGAATGATATTTGAATATTGAACCAACCTTGCATCCCAGAGATGAACTCTTAGTGTTTTGAAATTTCTTATTTTGCTCAATTTGGCAATATTACATTGAGGATTTTTGCATCTGTGACCATACAGATTATTGGAATATGGTTTTCTCTTTATACACTGCTGGGTTTTTTTTCTAGTTTTGGAGTAACGCTAGTCTCAAAGAACACATTGGGAAGTATTAACCTCTTCTATTTTCTAGAAGGGATTTTGTAGAACTAGTGATATTTCTTTACATGTTTGGAGAATTCACCAAATTAGGTAGTAAATCAATTAGCTACCAAAAATTTCCTTTTCAGAAGGCTATTAATGATAAATTTAATCTATTTAATAGAAAGTAGAAGGATGCCTGGGTGGCTCAGCTGTGGAGTGTCTGCCTTTGGCTCAGGACATGATCTCCAGGGGTCCCAGGGTCCAGAGATTGAGTTCTGCATCTGGCTCTCTGCAGGGAGCCTGCTTCTCCCTCTGCCTGTGTCTCTGCCTCTTTTTCTATTTCTCTTATGAATAGATAAATAAAATCTTTTTAAAAAGAAAGAAAGTAGAAATAAGAGAAATTGGGTAGCTTATTTCTGAACAATTGTTCATTTCATCTAAATTGTTAAATTTATGTGTATAGCATTGTTAATAATATTCTTTTTGTAACTTATTAATGTCTGTGAGGATCATTAGTGATATTCCCTCATTCTTTCCAAATTCAGCAGTTAGTGTCTTTCTTTTTTTACTTTGTTAGTCTTACTAAAGTTTTATCAATTTTGTTGATCTTTTAAAATAATTTTTGTTTAATTGGTTATTGTTTTTCAGTTCTCAGTTTCATTGATTTCTGCTCTTTAGTGTTTCCTTCCTTCTGCTTGCTTTGGGTTTATTTTACTCTAATTTCTCTATTTTGTTCAGGTAGGCACTTAAATTATTAATTTGAGAACTTTATTTTTTGTAGTACATGCATTTAAGGGCTATAAATTCCCCACTAAGCACTGATTAGCTGCATGCAACAAATTTTGATATGTTGAATTTATATTTTTGTCCTGTTTAAAATATTTTCTAATTCCTTTAAGAAACTCCTCTTTACTGAATTATTTAAAAGTGTATTGTGTAATAGATTTTTATTGTCTATCTTCACTTATTCCTATTTAAATGCATTATGGCCTATTAACAAAATTGGTGTTATTTGAATTATTCTAGATTTGTCCAAGTTTGCTAAGAGGTTAGCTTATGGTCTAACCTTGTGGATATTCCATGTGTTTCTACACGGATGTGTATTCTGTACTTGTTGGGCTACGATTCCTATAACAGTTCAGTGTTCAAAGCCTTTGCAGTCCTATTCATCTACACTCCATTTGTGACCTGGGTATGATCTATTCAGTCCATCCATAGATCCTTTGATATACTAATTAGGACCAAACCTATACATATGCAGCTCAGGGCTGGGGGAAGGGAGTACAGAAGTTCATAAAAAGCCTCAAGGGGTTGTTTTCTCAAGTTCTCCCTTTCCATGATCTTGCAGGTACTTTTTGGTTCCCTGGAACTCCATTTTCTGTCTCCAACCCAGAATTCTAGGGCCTTAGTTCCAGCACTCTGCCATACAGTTTTATGACTGCACTTGTTTCCTGAGCCAGATAACCAGAGGACAGAGAGGGGAAAATACTAAACAAAATGGGGTCCACCCCGGTCCACTCTCTTGTCATTGCAGCTCCATTGATCAATGAAGGAGGTTCCTCTCTTTTAGATTTTTAGCTCCCAATGGCTTCTGTTGTGGCCTCTCCCACTGCCTACAGAAGACTTTTGAGAACTGGAGCATGAATGAAAGGGGAGAAGAAAAATGGGATTTCTGTACTTTAAGTGAGCTTTAGAAGTTCCCACTTCTCACTCTCAAACTAGAAGGCACCTTCTCTTCCCTCACCAGTGCGCACTTATGGGTTTCAGGGTATGTTGCATTCACATCTGGAAACACCAGAAGGTAAAAAAAAAAAAAAAAAAATGTAAATTCTGTTTTCTTCCCCAAACCACCAGCTGTTTACTTCACAGAACCTTTCAATAACTCCTCCATGCATTCTATCCAGGTGGGAGGGTTGTGTTCTGGAGAGAAGGAGTGTAGTACTCTTATTTGATCTGCACAACAGCAAGAATCAGACATAAGGTGGTAGACTACAGGTTTGGATGTGGCAGAGATAAAACAGAAGTTCTAGATCAACAGAATAGGTGGGCTAGGCGAGGTAGGCTGAGAGGGGTCTTGGCAACCTGCATCCTCACTGCTCTTTACCTGTATCACCCCTCCATACACACGCATCAGAAGACATTCCTACCAAGTTTAGCAGTTGAACATTTTCTTAGGATCCATTGTGACAAGTTATATGTTTTGGGGAAGATTCAGTTGTGCTGTAGCATTTATTGTTGGGGGTAAGTAGCCTGTGCCAAGAGTTTTACATGTTCTTATTGTATCAAAACTAATCTGAGTGAATGATAGAGCTGTCTATGCAGGAATTCCCTTTGATGTGCTTGGTCTTCCTCACTTGGAGACCCTTAGGAAGGGCAGCTTCCTTGAACTGATGTTGCCATTCAGAAGGCAATGTTCTTGTTCTGTGACATCTTTGGCTTCCCAAGGTAACTTATGCACCAAGGTCTCCCCTACAGTTTGATGTGTTTTGTTGGAATCTCATCAGCAACTCAGAAGCTCCAGAAAGCCTTTCTGATTCAAAATTTGGGAAGTCATAACCCTGAAGACATAGATTTCTAGGTGCTCCTATTTTCATTGTTGATTTGCATGTCAATAATGGAATTATCATGAAAGGGATTCAGCTATTTTTGGAAGGGAAGTGATCTATGGGATAGGAAAAGAAAGAATGTATTTATAATTCTCTCAAAGTTTTTACTTTTTCAAAAGATATATTTATTTTATTGTATTTTAAACTCTTTAGTAACATGGATTGTGTTTGTGACCCCATATCTCAGGACTGGGGGAGAGGGCACCTCTGCACTGTCTCTTTATTTTATTTTATTTTTTTAAATTTTATTTACTCATGACAGAGGGGTGGGGCAGAGACACAGGCAGAGGGAGAGAAGCAGGCTCCATGGAGGGAGCCCGACGTGGGACTCGATCCCGGGCCTCCAGGATCACACCCCGAGCTGAAGGCAGCGCTAAACCGCTGGGCTACTGGGGCTGCCCTGCACTGTCTCTTTAAAGTACCACTTGTTTGTGCTCTGCCCTTAGACGTGTTGCACTGTTCTGCACATCACTCTGTCCTGAGCCTCTGCCTCATCCAGGACTCATTTATGTTTTATATTGTCTCCTCGTTAAGACTGCAATATTCTGATGGTACAGCCATCAGTGGTTCTTGAGTCTCTTCCAACCCTACCTCAGTGCTGGGCACCCGTTGCTATGCTATATGTGTACCTGGAGAGCCAGACTCAGAACCAGCAGACATAAAGCTGACCATTTGTGCTGCCACACACACCCAGGGAAGATGTTCCTGCCTAGGTCCTATGATACCAGCACCCACACCTGGCCCATTAGAAGGCAGGGAGCAAAGGCCAGCCCTGATGGGCCCAGTGCTCACCCCTTTCACTGGCAGGCTGGGAGCCAGAGTAGGGAGCTGTCCCTTCTCAAAAGAATCTGGATTTTCAGGAATCAAGGAAGGTCAGCATTGTTAGGTAGATATTAAAGCCTTGTCATCTAATGAGCCCACTTACGTGTTACATTATATTATGTGTCAAGCAGGGCTGGAAAGCTGTCATAAGCACAGCCAATGACAGATCCAGAAGCTGAGATTCAGAAAATTAGGTCAGTTCCCAAGTCCTATAGCTCACAAGAGAGAGCCAGAATCCAAACTTAGAACTGACCAAAAACATAAACCTATACTCTTAACAAATGAAAAACAGGTATGGAGAGCAAGAATTAAAAACTTATCTTGAGATTTGTGATAAAAATAACTTTTGTTCTTTAACCTTTTATAAAAGATAAGTTTACTTGTTCTCTGTTGAGTGAGACAGGTTAAGTGAAGGCTGAGAGGATCTTAAAACAGGGAAAAAAAGAGACACAGGAAAGGGGCCCAGTTCAAGGACCTCTGCGCAGCTCCCACAGGGTATCTAGTGTCCTGGTTCCCCACTTCTTTTGTATGTTTCTCATTCTTCTTTTCCTCTGAAGTTGTTTCAGTAATTTCATTGCTGTGTTTATATAATTTTGTAGTCTGTTTACTTCATTTCTTCTTTATTGGCCTATTTCAGAAATACCTAGAATCCATAATGATTTCATGATGCACAGTCTCAGAGATAAGAATTTGAGTCTTTTAAGGAAAAGTAAGTAGTGTTCTGTGCTGCAGGGTGCCCAAACCCCAGTCGGCGCTCCAAGGCCTAGGATTGGCTTCTCATTAGATAGGAGGCTTTTTTGTAAGTATTCCTTAAAGTTCTCTGATTTCCACCAGCAAACCAAGCAGGAGAAGCAATTGTTCAGCTAAGAGTTCTCATATTTGAAGATGTAGAATCCAGATCTAATTTTTAAAGACTTTTCTAATTAGAAATAAGACCAAAGTCAATTCTTCATCTATCAGGAGATTCCTTGACCTTCCTGCCTAAAGAAACTACCTTTTTATCATTGAGCTTATTAATATCTGGTAATTTTTTATTTGGTCATCTGTTAATCAAGTGCTTCCACCCCTAGACCTGCATACGTGTACACACATGTGCACGTACACTCACACACACACACACTACAGGACAGTGCTACACCTATCACAGCTACTCAGTAAATATTTGTCATACAATTGACCCCAGCTTATTGATTATAGGTAATTATAGGTAATAAGATTATTATAGGTAATAAGATATTCATCACCCCACAAGCCACCTGGCTGCTGTTAAGAAGCTCCTATCAAATTCTAAGACCCACTTCAGAGTGCCAGGAGAGCCCACCATTCTTCATTCTTATTTGCCCAGGTTATAGCTCTTAGCCTCGCCCCTACTGTCTACACTGTGCTTTAGGAAATCTCTTGAAAGGCTTCCCTTTATTCAGACACAGTCCCTGGCCAGGTACAAAGTCCCACAGCAGGTACAGGCCGGCCTCAGCTCTGCTCAGGGCCCTGGTTCCTAATCTCCAGCCCCTTGGAGTCTACATGCCAATTCATCAAAGGTGTTGTCATGGCTCCAGCCCTGCCTGGGAGAGAAGCTTGAGTCCCACCACTCAGAAATGCGGCTAGTGACATATATGCATGAAGAGTGCTGTGCAGCTGTGAGAGAAAGGACACTACATACTGCTCTGGAAACATCTCTGGGATGCACTATTAAGAGGGAAAACCAGGGGTCAGAATAGCAAGTGTAATGCCCTTACACCTAAAAGTAGAGGAGGGTATATATATCAGTATAGAATCTAAATATTTTAATCTTATAGCTTTAAATGGAAAGGTCCATGAAAAACCAATAACTATGTCACCATAGATGGAGTGACTATACAACTTATATCCAAGCTAAAGCATTGAGCAGAGTGGGGGTTGGGTATCAGCCACTCAGAATGCATAAAGCAGGACTTTTCTGAGCAAAATGAAAAGTGTGGTCACTCCCATCTGGGGAAGGGGGGACACAAAAAGGATCCCAGGAGGCCTGTGCCCAAGCTGCTCCTCTGTGTGGCCTGTTGACTGCCCTTAGGTAAGACCCCCACCAGTGTCTCAGATTGGCTTCCTTGTCCATGACATGGATTCTTGCTACATAGTCTCCAAGGGCTGTGGAGACTTAAATGTGTGCCATTTAAGCCAGGGCACCCCCATATCTGCACTGTACTCTCCCACCATCCTCTGTGACCTGAGATACTATCTGGACCCCACTCCGCCATCTTTGCTTCATGTCTACCTGAAGGAAGCTCCAGCCCAACTTCTGCTCTGGTCACCTTTCACTCTGTCTTCCCCAGGGGATTTTCACCAGGTTAATGGTGTAACCTTATTCTCAGGACTTCTCTCTACCTGGATATACCTTGCAGACAAGTGCACATGTTGTTATATCACAGAACACATTAGGAAGTTGTTGGGGCATGCAGTCTCTTTAAGCATGAAGTCATTATATTTGCAGGTTAGTCTTCTTACCAGTAAACACCAATTTTAGGGATTTTTACATGTCTTTTCCCAAAAGCCAGATTCTGTTTACAATCCCAGGACTAACATTTGCTCAGTGAGCTCACAGGAAGATGATGTTAAGCCTCTGGGTAAAAAGCAGAAGAGAATTTTCAGAATTGGTTTCACCAAGCTGATTTCTGCAAGTGGGCTCAGTCACAGTAATCTACATAGGCAGGTCTCAGTTCCAAAGTCTTGTCCCGTAAATTATCCTTTTTGCCCATCAGAACAGCCTGAGGAGTTGCTGAGCCAATGTTCTCAGCCTGAATTCAATAGAACAGGAATAGACACCAAGGCTCCAGGAGCACTAGAGCATGTCTGTGGTTTTGAGGAGTAAATGCAGAAACAGCACCCACCTCCAGTTCAAACACACTCTGTAAAATATGCAAACAATCAACTAGAAGCAAGGAGGGAAGGACATTATCATTCTCCAACTGCCCCTAGGGTTCACTGAGGGCTCATAGTTGATCTTTAGCTCTCATGTTCAACCCTATAACTCTGTGCTGTAGCACAGAACCAGAGATGGACAGACATATGGGTGAGTGGATGGATGGATGGATGGATGGACAAATGAATTGGTGAATGGGTGGAAGAATGGAGGGTGGATAGATAGATGAATGTGTATGGACAAGTGGGTGGATGGGTGGATGGCTAAACAGTGGAGGGACAGATCTTAATTGAGGGCCTCTACAGTGCCTTTTATCATTCCAGCATAGTGTAAGTGCTCAGTAAATATTGGCTAGTTTTTCCATTTGAAACACAATGGCTCTGCTTTAAATTTTGCATGTGGAATGCTATGGCAATACGTCTGTGCCTGGTACATGGTCAACCCTTGCACTGTTGCTGCAGTGAGGCCCTTTCTGCATAGCTATTTAGACACCAGAGTGTTCCTACATGGAGTAAAGGTGCAACTGAGAACCCAGGCTGAGACAGGTGCCCCTCACCTTGCCATTTCTTCTTCTCAGCTTTAATATCTGACTTTCTAATGCCTCATCTCTTTCCAGGGCTGACCTCTCCATCTCCTGGATTAGTGAAGGAATAGCACTCCACATTTCTAACATATTTTTCTCTGAGTATGCAGGTTGTAACTCTGTGTTCCCTCTTGTCCATGCTACTTATTATCTTGTTCAACTGTCCACTTGCTTGTGAGCACTTACTGTATGACAGGGACCAGCAAGCAGCTTCTGGAAGCACTTGAACCTCACACACCCAGTAGCCTTCCTCTCAGCTGTGACTGGACAGGATAATCACCTGGGATATTTTTAAAAGCACAGCCACAAGCACTGTATTTAGACTTGGTGTGTGTATGTATATTTAAAACCCTCCTTTTCCACTTCTCTTCCCTTCCTGAAAAATTCAGTCCTAAAGCCATGTGGTGTGGCAAAGCAAGGTGAACATCTGCAATGGGCAGGTAGAGGGTCAGTAGGACACAGAGGACCAAAGCCAGAGTGTCATATCCAGTAGGGTAAAGAGGACAACTTGGAGGCAAGGTAACAGCAGAGGTGGGCAATTGCTTACATATGGAGGGATTGATCAAATAAGGAAATAGTTTAAGATTAATAGAAATCAGGTTTCTCACTGTTGGAGAAGGGAGTTACGAGTAGAATTAACTTGGGGGTGTTAGATTGGAATTGGGAGTATCAGAGGACTCAAAGTTAATAGAAAGATGACAGATGAAAATATTTGTATACATATGTGAGTGTAGACAGCACACACATGCATTCACTCTATTCACTGAGTCTAGAAGCAATGACATTCCAATACTAATGATCATATTTTGGTTTCTAAACACCATTATCCACTATTAAAAAAAAAAACTCCTTAGAGAAATGGTTGAAGAGAAGGTACAAGATGAATCTGGATAAAGATGTGGGAGATATATAGATATAGATATAGATATATAGATATATATACACAATGGAATATTACTCAACCATCAAAAAAGAATGAAATTTGCCATTTGCAACGACGTGGATGAAACTAGAGGGTATTATGCTAATTGAAATAAGTCCATCAGAAAAAGACAAATACCGTATGAGTTCACTTACACGTGGAGTTTAAGAAACAAAACAAATGAAGATAGGAGAAGGAAAATAAAAATAAAATAAGATGAAAACAGAGAGGTAGACAAACCATAAGAGACTCCTAACTCTAGGAAACAAACTGAGGGTTGCTGGATGAGAGGTAGGCAGGGAGATGGGGTAACTGGGTGATGGGCCTTAAGGAGGGCAGGTGATATGATGAGCACTGGGTATTATATGTAACTGATGAATCACTAAATCCTATCTCTGAAATTAATAATACACTATATGTCAATTAAATTGAATTTAAATCTTTAAAAAAATTTTATTAAAAAAAAAAGATAAACCTGGACCATATTCTATGTCAGAAGGCTAGGAAGCCCTCTGAAAAATGATGGGGCTGTGTCATAAGGACACAGCTTGAATGAGCCACATTAACCCAAGCAGGGCATATCTGAGCATCAAAATAATCACCAATTGATTATAACTCATTGAATAAAATAGAAACCAGGATTCCAGGGTGATATCAATCAATGTATAAAGATTTGATGAGGAGTAGAATATGTACATAGATTTACAATTCCTCCCCACATAATGCTTATTAATGATGGAGGGGAAATGAGTAGCTCTATAGTGGGAAGCCTGACAAACAGCTAAAGAGAATGGCCCAAGTTGACATTTCCAATAGTGGGACAGTCCAAAGGCCCAGGCCACCTGATATGACACTGCGAGAAGGACACAGCATAATCCAATACAATCTAATCACATCAAGAAATAAAGGAACCCAGACTAAAGACATTCTGCAGAATACCAGGCCTGTAGTCTTCAAAAGTGTCAAAGTCACAAAAGTCAAGGAACCCAAGAAAAATGTCCTAGATCAAAGGGGTCTAATGAGATACCGCAACGAAGAGCAGCATGCTGGAGTCTTTGTTTATTTTTTTTAAAGATTTTATTTATTCAGTCATGAGAAACACAGAGAGAGAGGCAGAGACATAGGCAGAGGGAGAAGCAGGCTCCTCAAGGGGAGCCTAATGCAGAACTCAATCCCAGGACCCCAGGATCACGACCTGAGCCAAAGGCAGACGCTCAATCACTGAGCCACCCAGGTGCCCCTGGAGTCTGTTTAAAAGACATTTTGGGGACAGTTGGCAGACTGTGACTGGGGTCTGTCATGGTGATCAGATTTATTGGTGTATTAGTGATTGGATGTACCCTTGATTTCGATGACTGCATTGTAGTTTTGTAGGAGAATGTTCTGTTCATAGGCTAAACACCCAAACTTTTCCAAGATTCTGGATTTCAGGTTGGCAATTTACTTTCAAAAAATTCCAAACAGGGATGCCTGGGTGGCTCAGCAGTTGAGCATCTGCCTTCGGCTCAGGTTGTGATCCCCGGGTCCTGGAATTGAGTCCCACATTGAGCTCCATGAAGCCTGCTTCTCCCTTTGCCTCTCTCTCTCTCTCTCTCTCTCTCTCTCTCTCTCAATCTCTCTCTCTCATGAATGAATAAATAAAATCTTAAAAAAAAAAAGATTCCAAACAAACAAAAAAGAGATTTATACTATATGCACAAGTTTTCATCATCTTTTGGTTGCTGTCAAGTATTTTTAAATATAAAAATAAAGCATTTTGAATCACCAAAAATAAATAAATAAACTTTTTTAAAAAAATAGGTACAATAACAACAAATTCCCCGGTGATTGATGCATTCCTGAAGAGTCACAGCTTTTGTTCTAGAAGTAAATCAAGTAGTTAGCTGTGGGCCAGAGCGGTACAGCTATTTCCCCAGGCCACCCCATCCTGGGTGCTCCCACAAAGCTCCACTTGCTAGCTCTGCCCCCCCGCCTTGCTCCAGTTCTCACAGACTTCCCTTGGTTAATTCTGGACGTCACCCAAGTGCTCAAGAAGTGCAAGTGCCACCTGAGGGTCTTGTGTGAGTGCTGCCACCTTGGCACCCATGGATGCTGCAGAGGCCCCACCAAGCTGTGAGCTCTGGCTCTCATCTCAATGGGCTCTTCCATTGGGGTGGCTGGGTTGTTGAAGGACTCCCGGCTACAGTCTTCTGCCCAAAACCAGAGTTCTAAGTGAATGCATTTCTTGGAGGCAGCTCTTTCTCCTGAGCCTCAGACATGAGTCAGGGATGCAGGCTATGGTGGGACCAAGTAGCCTGGTTCAGAGTCACTCCCCTCCTGCTCTGAGGATTGAAATCCAGGTAACCTTCTCACCACCCTCTTCTGTTCCGGGGTGGGGAGTATTTCCTAGAAAGACCTCAGATCTGTGTAGCAATGGGCCCCATCAGCCCACCTGACATGCACAGATGCACCTGTGCCCCTGGTGGGTAAGGCTTCAGCTCAAGCTGCTGGATATAAGAATGAACCAAAAAAGGAAGCCTCCATCCCTGCTTCCCCCACTGCATCCTTGTTAAGTGTCCCCAGATAACTAGCCCCCATGTTGCCATATGCACTCTGGGTGGGCTGCCTCTGTTATCAGGGGGGCCTTGCCTTAAAGGTGACCACCAGCTATCACCAGAAGCTTCTCTTTCATTGTCCCCTGGACCACCCAACACAGGGTGGGGGTGAGGATCTGGGCTTTGTGTTTTTGCCATCAGTGGGTGGCATTGCAAGGAGGTGGCCTCTGAGGGCCTCAACAGGTGGGGTCCATAGAGGTAACATCTGGATGGAAGGTGTCTTCAACAACCCCCACCCTAATTCAGGCTTGCTTTGCTTTGTCTCCTAGTGTGGATAACTCTGAGGACCCCGTGTACGAGAGTCTAGAGGAGTTCCATGTGTTTGTTCTCGCCCATATATTAAGAAGACCAATAGTTGTCGTAGCAGATACAATGTTGAGGGACTCAGGTGGAGAAGGTAAGTTTATGTGTAATAAAACAGCCATATATGATACATGACCCAGAAGACATAACATCCCAATTAAGAAAGAGGCAGCCTAATATACAAGTTGAGGCTTCCAAAAGGCCACAGAGCCTTATTCTATAGGGATGAAGATCATAATATCTATCATTCCTCCTTCACTTGGTATGGTTAGTGTTCTTCCCCAGTGGCAGGAGGGGAAGTCATCCACGCATCCATCTATACTTTGTGTCATTAGCAGGTGGCCATGAGAAATCTGGCTGAGTGACAGTTGGAACTAAACCTAAAGGGTCTCCCAGTCCCCGCCCATGTGCTCAGAGTGAGAGAAACAGCCCACATTTCTCCAGGGGTGCCAGGCGTATCCCAGGGCCCCTGAGCCACTCTAGTCCCCTCCTGCCCCTCTGCAGGCTATGTATGTGTCAAAGAGAAAAAAGAGACAGAAAGCATGTCACAGGGCAGAATTGGGGCTGGGGGAGAAGAAGGAAAGGCTGCTTATCTTACCCCCCCCCAAGAGCCAAGCACTGGCTCTCATGGCCCCATTTGCATGTGTTCTCTCTCTTGGCCTTCCCCGTACCCTTCCAGGGTGGACACTGAAGCCCAGAGAGCCTACACAATGTGCCCCACACCTCAGCTAAGGCCTTGGAGGAACCAGGTCAATGCAGGACAGGAAGTGCCTGCAGTGGACCCTCCCTCCAGCCTTTCTGCCAGAGCAAGTAGCAAGGCCACTTCAGGAGATCATGGGGCAACCATGCTATCTAAAGAGTAGGGAAAGAAGAGGAGTCAGGGAACATGGGCCAGAAAGGTCACGCCCAGTGCAGCCGCCCCTGCCACTCAGCAAAACTCTCCACTTCCAGCCCCTCCCAGACTATTTTCACTTTCTTTTCACTTCCATCACCAGCAGGAGCCAGTCCCTTTTGGTGTCATGTTTCCCTTTTGTCACTTCTCAAAAAGGTCTCCTTGCTAGGTAAATGTCAGTGACTTATCCCTCCAGCCTAACCTAAATTTAGACCTGAGTCTTAACAAAAGTCATGGGGCTTCCAGAGGGTCCTACAAATTAGGATGATGCCCATAATGCTAAATCACAAATACCAAAGGAAGTCCAATGGGGCCATGGCTGTCATGGTGGGAAGGAGCTGGGAGTACTCTGGTCTTGCCCAATGCCATCTCCTTCCCTGTGCCACCCAGTGACAGAGGCAGCCTCTCTGCCTGCAAAGTCTGGACTCTCATTGGGGTCCCCCTGGACACATGAATCTGTTCCCGCACAAGGCTGGGTCCATGCTTTTTTCTATCCTACTTGTGCCCAAGAGTGTGGCCCTCTTGAAAGTGGACCTACCCCCCACCTCTCAGCCCATGGGCAAAACCAGTGTAGATAAAGCAAGACTGTTAGAAGGAAACCTAAGAGTTCCTCAAAAGCATCACGGAAGCTGATTGTTCTTGCATTCAGCTCACAGAAATACAGTAAGTGAGTCACTGATTCCAAGGCCAAGAGGCAAAGTTCTTTATGATTAAAAAGTATATGCTATACCAGGGCAGATATTTCTGGAAGTTATTCTATTTCAGTGAAGGTTTAGGTTTCTCTTCCGTATCTTTGATGAGTAAGAAAATGAACATGATTATGTCCCAGTTACTAAAGGAGCCAATCCCCATCTCTCATTTCCCATCTGACTTACAATTCGGTCCTGGAGCTTTCTGGTTGGTTCCTTTGGACTCAACAGAAGAGCTTCTCAAACTATAGAACAAGCAAGCTCTTGAGAAGCATAGATTTTGTTCTGTATATAAATGCTTTCATGAATACATGCAGAGGAAGAAGCTCATCCCCAAAAATGTGGATTTCCAGGCAGTCATCGGGGTATGTCATTGGTGAGTTCTTGGTCACCTGTGCAGGTCTCAGGGCAGCAGTCTGTCCCTGGGAAGATCACAGTGAAAAGCCTCGGCCCTGTCCCTCTTGTCTCCAGGGTGCAGCCTGACAGGGCACAGGGACAAGCAGGAGGACTCTGCCATGGGGGCAGGAGGGAGTGAGGGGTTCCCTGGGCATGCGTGGAACTGCAGGTCTCATCCCCCTGGTACCTATGAGCCTAAGCTTTCTCACCCATTGCCAGGTGGGCAACACCCAACTTACTGCCATGCAGGTGGGGCAGCTAACACCTAAAGCCATGGTCTGAGCCCACCCTCCCTTCCTTCTGTCCCACCACATCATGCAGGGTGGTGAGGGATGTCTCCCATGTCCTCTTCAGGCTCCACATGCCCTCACCATTTCTGTCCACAGCATTTGCTCCAATCCCATTTGGAGGAATTTACCTGCCCTTGGAGGTGCCTCCCAACAGATGCCACTGCTCACCTCTGGTTCTTGCCTACGATCAAGCACATTTCTCTGCCCTTGTGTCCATGGAGCAGAGAGATCAGCAAAGAGAACAAGGTATGCCCACTGCCACCTCAGAGACAATGTACAGGGCAGGGGTGGGCATAGGATGACATGGGGAGGCAGAATGTGGGGTCCTCCACAGGGAGCATACTCATGCACATTCAGCAGTGATGGGTTTTGTGTGTAAATGGTACCTAAATGAGTATGCATGTATATATGTTATCATTGGAAGTGACAATGTCAGAGACAACTTTTAATTTAAAATACAAAGCAAATTAATAATTTCTATCACATTTAAATAGCTTTTTCTATTTTTCCCTTTCACATATGTGTATATTTTATATGGATATAATTCATCTTAGATGTAAATTTTCTTAAGCCCCTAGAGCAGAGGTCAGCAAACTATGGCCCATTGCCTATTTTTGTAAATAAAGTTTTATTGGAACACAACCACATTCATTCATAGAAGGAGTACTGGTGTGGCAGAGCAAGCATATGCTATAGGAGTGTGGTGTTGGGCATGGAAAGGCCTGGGTGCTGCTGCTTCTTTGCTGTGTGGAACAAGGGGTACTGTGTGACCTCCCAGCCTGCCTCTTTGTCTGTCTGCCAGGGCAATAATACCCACCTCCCCAGATGCTGAACCTCTCACCTTCCCTGCCCTGCCCTGGAGCCTCTCACCCCCATTGAAGGACATCACCACTTAACTATGAAGTGACCACTGCAGGATAGTCCCTCCATGCACTGAAGTCCTCAATGGTCTTGCGGGTAATCCCTAGGAAACAGCATTGCCTATCCTTAGGCAGTCCTGTCTCCTGATCCTTCAGTATTGCTTCAAAGATAAACCTAAAGGTCTTGACTATATCCCTTCCTAGCCATCAGTAGGGCCTAGTGTCTCCCCAAAATGACCTGCTAAAGGTGGAAGAAATAGAGACCTGTCCAGGAAGCCATCACCAGAGGAAGCCAACCGCAGGGCTCCTTGAGGGTGGCTGTCCTTCTTTCTGGCCTACAGCAGAGACTGCAGGGGCCTTTTGGCAAATACCAGATCCTAGCATTTCAGTTATTACTGTTACCTGGTGGTTGGGGGTACTGGAAAGAAGCTGAGAGGTCAGAAGCCCATCTAAGTAACAGACTCAGCCTCTCTTCTCAGCCTTTATAATGCCAAGGAGAATGGAAACAACCACAGAAATCCATGCTGTAAGCCCCCAAAGGAAGATATGGGCTGCAAGGGACTCACAGGAGAGAGGGGCCACTGCTGCTTCTATCACAGGGAGTCTTTCCTGAAGTGGTGGTCCAGGGCTGGCACAGCAGCTTTCAATGTTCTCAGGGATTCAGGTTCCTAGCATCTCCTTGCTCTACCATTATTATCCTATGGTTTTATCTTCATGATCATAAGATGTGTGCTGCAGCTGCAGATTCATAATGATGCTCAGGGAAAGGCTCACTTATCACCTCTGCAGGATGCTCGGTGGCACACATAACTTTGGAAACTGACAAACAGCAGGAAAGGATCAGCCCAAATCCCACATTTCCTCAGTGAACTGGTGAGGGGACTTTGCTCTGAGCAGAGGTATCCCTGTAAATCACGAAGGGGGAAACAACAGCATTGCTAAGAGCTGAATTCATATGTTGAAGTCCTAATCCCTTTTCCTCAGGATGTGACTGTATTTGGAGATAGGGCCTTCTGAGGCTAAAGTGAGGTCATGTGTATGGTCCCTAATCCACCTGACTGGTATCCTTATAAGAGATTAGGACACAGACACACAGAGAGAAAAGACCACATGAGGACACGGAGGAGACAGCCATCCACAAACCAAGGAGAGAAGCTCAGAAGGAACCATCCTTGCTGACAACTTGATCTAGGACTTCCAGCCTCCAGAACCATGAGAAAATACATTTCTTCTCTGTTGCTTTCTTATAGCAGCCCAAGCAAACTAATACAGACAGATGAGAATACCAAGGTCTTCAAGCCCAAGTGCATGGATGAGTCTAAACACAAATAAGCAAACACCATAAAACATGGTTTAAAAAAACATATTTTCAGAGTTTATTGGGAGCAACAAACAGTTGTGTTGCCCCTCAGATCTCTTGGGATCTATTTCCCACCTGAGACCTGAGACCTGAGACCTTGATCAACAGTGTCCCAGATGTTTACAGAAGATCTTTTCCTCCCAGGCCACCTACCTGGAAGGAGAAACCCAGCTCTGACCCTGCATCCCACCCCCTCTCCACACACACACACACACACACACACACACACACACACACACACTACAGTAGGCCAGCTAGATACCTGGGTGGAGGCATTACAAAGCTTATGACTGACTTCGGCTTCCACTGAGGACCAGTCAGAGCCAATGACATCTTACTTTGGCTTCCAACCCACAACCAGAGCTCATGAGAAATAAACACTGTAGGGGAGGGTGCCTTGGCACCTCTGACCTGCCTCTTCCTCACAGAGCCACCATGTCCAGGCCGAGAATTTGTTGGAACTGGAAAGAACACCAGCTGACCCAGTGCTCCAGCTGCGCCCCACAAAAGAGCAACTCACACAGGCCACCTGGCCATTCAGGGCCACAGGCAGGGCTTGAATGAGGTCTCCTGACTCCTATCTGGGACTTCTTCAAACTTTGTTTGACATTTTCTTCTAAAGGAGAAGAAAAGGAAAAAATGCCTACTGGAACTTTTATAGAAGGTAGAAACAAAATGACGGACTGGTGAGAGACCAAAGTGTGCTTCTGCCCACCTCCAGTGGTCTCTGCCTCCAGGAGAAGGCCAAAAGGAGAGATGTGGCCTGGGGAATCCCCCCAGGTTCCTCTGCTCTCTCCACACCATTTAACTTGTCTCCTCCCACAGCCTGAACCCAGGTTATCTCTCAAATCACACGTGGCTGCCAAGTAGGTGCTGGCTGTAGCCAGGTGCACTGAGCAAGGGCAGCGTCAGCATGAGAGCCTGGCCATGGCCCGCTCCCCACAGGCAAGCTGTGCAGTACGCCTCTCTTTGAGAATTCCTTTTCTCTGTCCTGATATCCTTCCTGACTAGATTGTTATGACCAATAAATGAAGGATTTGATTGCCCCAGGGCAAGTCAGATAGTCAGCACTCAACACATCTGGGTGAATGTGCACGGAACAGATGCTAGATGGGAGGTGCCAAGATTGGGCGGCACCTACCTGCAGTGTGTGCACAGTAATGTGGAGAGGAGCCTTGAGACCAAGAGGACCCCAGGGATTCAGAGATTCAGAGGGGAGAGATAAAGGTGCTGCCCAGAGGAGGTGGCATTTCACAGAGCAAACCACATGGCAAGCCCAGGGGAGCCCACTCTAAGCAGGGATGTGCACTGGCTAGCCCTGGCCCTGGAAAGGCCCCCTTAGCCACATGGAGGAGGCCCAGGTGTCCAGAGCGGAGGAGGAATTGACGTGTGCTCTGGGAGGCTGAGGATGACTAAGTGGAAAAGAGAAGGGGAAGGTGTCTGGTGTATACAGAGCCCAAGAGTCCATTCAAACTGCAGAACTCCTGTGTTCAATTTATCCAATCTGGACATTTCTGGCTCCATTCATTGGCATCACCTTCTTGACCAACAGATGCTACATCCATCAGTAGTTGACTAAGGGTATATGAGAGCTCCCTAGCCTCGCTCATGTAGGGGGATCTGAGGGCCCATTATAACTGATGGTGGGTTTTTCAAAAAGTAATTTTCTGTAAGCTCTGGTTGAACCAGAGCCCAGCAGGTATTTGGAATGTGGCTAATCCTCACAACTCCACTCAAGGGAAAGAGGGGTCATTCCACTGGTGGCCCAGCAGAGCAAAGGGCAGGACTGCCACATACCTGGTTGGGGGCATTAAAGCCCTGACATGAGTGCTAGGCATTCCAAGAGCCAGATCTGGCCTATAGTCAGGGTGCAGGCTGTGGGTGGGCTCCAGCTGTTTCCTGTACAACCCAGTGGACCTGGCTGCATGGATGTTGTTCAACAAATATTCCCTGAGAATGTTTATGTGATGGCACACTATTCTGGGCACTTGTGACCAGGATAGTTAAATGAGCTAACTGGTATAATGAGTACCTGGAATTGGATTCCTTACTTCGCAGGGGCAAGACCCAGTGGCTTCTGGGCCTCAAGCATGGGTGCAAGCAAAGCAGAGCCTCACCTGGGTGACCAGGTGACCAGGTGAATGGGGCTCCTACAAAGAGCTAGGAGCTCCAGTGCCAGGTGCCCCAAATTCAGGGACCAGTGTTCCCAGCCTAGAACAAGGTCCAGGGCAGGCATTGATGGGGCTCTTTGTCAATGCCCCCAGTGTCCCCTCATGCCACACAAGATGCTGGAAAAAGGGAACAAGTCCTAGCCTGTGCCCTCAAGTCATGTGGCATCTCAGCAAAGGGAGGGACATGAAAACCACGTTGATACTGAAGTTTCCAGCATGGGATCAATATGAGAGGTTCTCAGACCACAGTGGGGCTTGAAGTTCAGGAGCAAGCAGCCCAGACTGCTTTCTCAGAGAAAGGAGATGTGGGACTGGGAAGGTCAGGCTCCAGGACACCTGCTGGTCCCCCACTGTCGAGTGTGGCTATCATGCAGCCACAGTGGTGCCCTGCCTCATACCATGGAGGACGCCCCTCAAGATCTCCCAGCATCCCAGGACAGAAGCCAATAGATACAGTCATCACAGGTCCAGAGGAGAAGTAATCTTGTCTTTGTGTCTCAGGAACAATGTTCTAGGAGCCTTACAATAAGGGGGAAAAAATGTATTCTAGGCTATGACATAGCGTTCCTTTCTTCCCACCTCCTCCTGCCTGGCCCAGCATGTCTTATCTGTGTGTGAAAGCTCCTGAAGGCTTAAAAATGCAAGAGACACTCTTTAAACCTCTCATCTAAGTGACTTCCCTATTGAAGTGGTCTTCTGAAAGAACCCACTACTCTCATAGCTCTTTCTGTCTCAGCGGGGCTTCTCCTCACCCACTGCTGAGGTCAGCTGTCTTCAAGTGCAAGAGTCTTTCTGTGTCCTGCAGGCCAGGGCTGCTCATGGGGAGAGGGAACAGCTTGCAGAGGGAAGGTTGGGAGCTGGAGAGATTGGTAAGGTGTGGGCAAGTTGAGTGTGCAAGGCTTTTCCAATCCATTTTAAGACTTTTAAAATAAAAAGTATGTGTACTTTCTTGGTAGCTTCCATATCTATGTTTTCTCCAAGAGAGGATGTTAGTCCTTTGCCCCCATGACACTCTAAGTCCTCTGGTGCCCACAGGCATAACACCTATGGGCTTCCCTGTCACCACATCTTCAAATGACTCTAAAATTCTGATCTAGGCGAGGTCTACACCCCACAGTCACACCAATCCTTGCGTGCACTTCCTGTGTGCAGGTGCCATTTTAGGTCCTTTCCAAGGACAACTATTAACCCTCCCCATTTTCTAACCAGAGGAGGAACCTGAGGAAGGACAGACCATCCCTGCTCCCCAGGGAGCAGTTGTCATTGGTGAAGGGTTGCTAGGACAGGTTGGATAATGTGGCTTCTAAAAAGGAGAGTTGGCCAAAGAGGGTGGTAATTGGGACACATGCATCCCCCAGAGGGGGGGTACAGGAAGTGGTACCCCAAATCAAAGCTTGCTTGGGATAAACTACCATCTGGCACCAGGTGACTCAGGTCTTTTTTTAAAAATCAATGTATAAGGTAATTATTTATTTAAATAGTTTTTTCCTAAGTGCAAACAACTTGAGAGCCTCTATAGTATATCCAAGGCCACACAGAATTCAAAGCTCTGCCCTTGTCCCTTCAGATCTCCCACTCATATAACCTAAAAAGTAATGTACTGTGGTCCCTAAAAATCCAACTGGTCACAGATGGGGAGGGTGTATGCCAGGGTGAATAAGGACATTGCAGCAATGTTCATACAGCCATCAGTCAGCTGTTTGAACATCTAGACAGTTAAGACCAATGTTTACAGATGATCACACCAGACTTTGCTGTCCATTTACTGGAAACAGAGACTCAGTACACCCCAAAATGTGATACTTTTTTGTTTTTGCAAAGAGCAGCTCGAAACTTTGTCTCCTGCCGCTTAGAAACAATATACCATATTAATTAAAATGAGTCATTTGGGATTTTATGGAGCCAAACAGAATAACCTCACACAACAGGTCATGAAAGCAGTTTTTAATCTGTATTTGATGCACAACTCATAAATTCAATGTCAACTTATATTTCATTATTGCCCACACCAAATACAGTCTAATGTTTCCTTTCCAATCTATCTGACAACAAACCCCATGCTTTTTCTTACAGGATTGATCTATAATAAACAGCACGTATCCCTTAAGTAGACATTTCTCTTCACCTGTTATGAATACTAAGTATTCCATTTAAATAATTTTATAATTTTGTAACTCTAGTTACCTAAAATTTGGAGTCAAAATCACTTTATCATATTCCAATCAAATTGGCCCTTCTGGGTACCTGTCTCAATACAATAATGGGGAAAAATATGGAACAATCCACCTGTTACAGAACATTACAAGAATCAAATAAATTTATAGTAGCAGGAAGGCTTTAGAAACCAGAAGGTGCCTAAGGAATACAAACTGCCTTCATTGTCTTTGCAATTAGCCTCCCTTCTCTTTAACAATTTTCTAAATTTGAAGATTGCCACTGAAAGATAAAGCTCGGGCTATGAGGGAAGAGCACAGCTTGCTTTCCCCCTGTGTTCTGCAGCCTACCTCACTGGACTGCGTGTCACATTCCACTGCTGCTCCTCCTAGATCCCAGAGCCCAGCCCTTGAGGACAAAGCCCCTGTCTGCAAAGGCCCCTTGCTAAAGAGAAAGATGAAGAAGAACTGGTGTGGGGGTGGGGGGACATCCAGAATTTTAGCTCAGAACCCTGCACCCCAGAGTCTGGGGACTAGACAAAGTCATTTTAACATTGGTTCCTGACCCATAGAGCCTACAAAGAGCCACCAAGCAGCCAGGATCTGCAGAAAGGATTTCAAGGCTATGGAGCTCTGTCTTTGTCTTACAGGAGCATGTGTGGGTTCAGAGAGCAGTCCTACTGATTAAATGCACTGGAGTGCATTTATCTACTAGACATCTGCCTATCAGTCCATGTGCCAGCCCAAGGACCACCAGCTCTGAAGCCTGAAGCTCAGTTCCAAAAAGATACTAGTTACAGTCAACTGTGAGGAAAGAACTGGCTCAGGGTCTTTTAAGTAGTAATCCTGAGAACCTAGAGAGATAAGAAAGCAGGAATATGCCTTGATGCCAGGTTCCCCCTGATGAGCGCTACCCTGTCCCCTCCTGAGCTCCACAGCGGGCCAGAGGCCTGGATCCCCTGACATACCTTCCATGGCACATGAAGAGCACTCCCTCAGGAGCACACCAGCCACCATTTCCCTCAACTCCTGAATTGGCACCAGGCCCCACCTGCACATCATGTGCAGGTCTGTTCATCAGGCTTCACTGGGCTCTTTGTGGACCTACAGGGTACTGATGTGTGGTGCTTGGGTATGTGTTGCTGGAACACAGGTCCCCACCAAACTCCCCTTCAGTAGAGGGGAGAGAAGCAAAGCATGGGGCACCTGTCCATCCTGTCTTCCTGGACGTGGGGAGCAAGTTTCTTAGCCAGTGTGACAGCCTGGTTCTGCTCTCTGAGAAGACCCTGAGGGTCATGTCTACTGCATCCACTAAGGAAACTCACTGGGGGCTGAGACTGTCATCACACACTCTGGGTGTGAGTTCAGGAGCCCAGGGGTGGAGCTTCCTTAGCCTGAGGATTTCTTTCACAGTACAATACCCTGAATTCCAGTTTGTATTTTTTCCAGTTTTTGTCTATGTGCAATCAGACTGCCAAAACAAAGTACCATAGACTGAGTGGCTTAAACAAGAGAAATTTATCTCTCACAGTTCTTTTTTTATTTAATTTTTATTTTTTTTTTAAATTGGAGTTCAATTTGCCAACATATAGCATAACACTCAGTGCTCATCCTGCCAGGATGCCCCCTCAGTGCCCGTCAGCCAGTCAACCCACCCACCTCCCTTTCCACAACCCCTTATTCGTTTCCCAGAGTTAGGTGTCTCTCATGTTTTGTCAACCTCACTGATATTTCCACTCATTTTCTCTCCTTTCCCCAATTTTCCGAAATGGTCCCTTTTTATTGGTGAAGCTACAGGTTCCAATTAAACGTCTGCTATTAAAAAGTCTAATATTTAAATGACTGCTTTTTACTTGATGATGAGCCTTTCTGAACGGAGGAAACCATAGATTACAACATTTGTTTTCCTTTAACCTCTTAATTGATGAGAACTCTCTATTTGTTGTTACCTTTAATCAGAGACACGAAGGCCTTTTAGGTGGTTTTTCCTGCATGGGAGCATAGGTTGATCCCATAAAGATCTACAGCTGCTTTCTCTAGAATAGTCCCACGTGTGCCCTTCTCAGTAGATGCTTCTCGAGGTTTGGGCAATCCCTGCTGCAGCAGCCGCTCATGTGACAGAGTGAAATCACACTATTCATTGTAGGTGAACAATTTCGACTTCGTCATAAGGATATATTAGAACGGGGGGGGGGTCCCGGTAACCTCCAAAAAAAGTTCTCTATTGTGGAATTTCCTGGAAATATTCCTCTTGTCACATTTAACACTGGATTTTTATAGTGGGCCATTAACAGGACGTTCTTGATCATGGATAGATGAGTTGTGCCGGATAAAGTCTTGGTCTTGGGTCCTCAAACCTCTTAAATTTCCTGAGATAACATTTTATTCTGATCTTACCCAGGGCAACACATTTGGGATGTTCTTAAAAAGAAGTGGATAATTTTATGCCTAACTATGTACAATATGTAAGCTGAAAATGTATTAAAATTCAGTGTGTACGTGAATACCATTCAAAAAAAAATTTTACATTCCCCAAATGAATGAGACCATATAATGTTTGTCCTTCTCCAATTGACTTACTTCACTCAGCATAATACCCTCCAGTTCCATCCATGTTGAAGCAAATGGTGGGTATTTGTCATTTCTAATGGCTGAGTAATATTCCATTGTATACATAAACCACATTCTTTATCCATTCATCTTTTGATGGACACCGAGGCTCCTTCCACAGTTTGGCTATTGTGGACATTGCTGCTATAAACAACATTGGGGTGCAGGTGTCCCAGCATTTCACTGCATCTGTATCTTTGGGGTAAACCCCCAGCAGTGCAATTGCTGGGTCATAGAGAAGCTCTATTTTTAACTCTTTCAGGAAACTCCACACAGTTTTCCAGAGTGGCTGCACCAGTTCACATTCCCACCAACAGTGTAAGAGGGTTCCCCTTTCTCCACATCCTCTCCAACATTTGTTGTTTCCCGTCTTGTTAATTTTCACCATTCTCACTGGTGTGAGGTGGTATCTCATTGTGGTTTGGATTTGTATTTTCCTGTTCTGCCAGTGAGGCAGAACATTTTCTCATGTGCTTGTTGGCCATGTCTATGTCTTCCTCTGTGAGATTTCTCTTCATGTCTTCTGCCCATTTCATGATTGGATTATTTGTTTCCTTGTTGTGTTGAGTTTAATAAGTTCTTTATAGATCTTGCATACTAGCCCTTTATCTGATACGTCATTTGCAAATATCTTCTCCCATTCTGTAGGTTGTCTTTTAGTTTTGTTGACTGTTTCTTTGCTTGTGCAGAAGCTTTTTATCTTGTTGAAGTCCCAATAATTCATTTTTGCTTTTTTTTTCTCTTGCCTTCATGGATGTATCTTGCAAGAAGTTGCTGTGGCCAAGTTCAAAAAGGGTGTTGCCTATGTTCTCCTCTAGGATTTTGATGGATTCCTGTCTCATATTTAGATCTTTCATCCATTTTGAGTTTATCTTTGTGTATGGTGTAAGAGAATGGTCTAGTTTCATTCTTCTGCATGTGGATGTCCAATTTTCCCAGCACCATTTATTGAAGAGACTGTCTTTCTTCCAGTGGATAGTCTTTCCTGCTTTGTCGAGTATTAGTTGACCATAGAGTTGAGGGTCCACTTCTGGATTCTCTATTCTGTTCCTTTGATCTATGTGTCTGTTTTTGTGCCAGTACCACACTGTCTTTATGACCACAGCTTTGTAGTACAACCTGAAATCTGGCATTGTGATGCCCCCAGCTATGGTTTTCTTTTTCAATATTCCCCTGGCTATTCGGGGTCTTTTCTGATTCCACACAAATCTTAAGATGATTTATGCCAACTCTCTGAAGAAAGTCCATGGTATTTTGATAGGGATTGCATTAAATGTGTCAATTGTCCTGGGTAATATTGACATTTTCACAATATTAATTCTTCCAATCCATGAGCATGGGATATTTTTCCATTTCTTTGTGTCTTCCTCAATTTCTTTCAGAAGTGTTCTGTAGTTTTTAGGGTATAGATCCTTTACCTCCTTGGTTAGGTTTATTCCTACGTATCTTATGCTTTTGGGTGCAATTGTAAATGGGATTGACTCCTTAATTTCTTTCTTCAGTCTCATTGTTAGTGTATAGTTCTGGGCATTGATTTTGTATCCTGCCACACTGCCGAATTGCTGTATGAGTTCTAGCAATCTTGGGGTGGAGGCTTTTGGGTTTTCTATATACAGTATCATGTCATCTGCAAAGAGGGAGAGTTTGACTTCTTCTTTGCCAATTTGAATGCCTTTTATTTCTTTTGTTGCCTGATTGCTGAGGCTGGGACTTCTAATACTATGTTGAATAGCAGTGGTGAGAGTGGACATCCCTGTCTTGTTCCAGATCTTAGGGGAAAGCTCCCAGTGTTTCCCCATTGAGAATGATATTTGCTGTGGGCTTTTCATAGATGGCTTTTAAGATGCTGAGGAATGTTCCCTCTATCTCTACACTCTGCAGAGTTTTGACCAGGAATGAATGCTGTATTTTGTCAAATGCTTTGTCTCATCTATTGAGAGGATCATGTGGTTCTTGTTTTTTCTCTTGTTGATATGCTTTATCACATTGATTGCTTCATAAGTGTTGAACCAGCCTTGCATCCTGGGGATAAATTGCACTTGGTCATGGTGAATAATCTTCTTAATATACTGTTGGATCCTGTTGGCTAGTATCTTGCTGAGAATTTTTGCATCTATGTTCATCAGGGATATTGGTCTGTAATTCTCCTTTTTGGTGGGGTCTGTCTGGTTTTGGAATTAAGGTGATGCTGGCCTCATAGAATGAGTATGGAAGTATTCCATCTCTTTCTATCTTTCCGAACAGCTTTAGTAGAATAGGTATGGTTTCTTCTTTAAACGTTTGATAGAATTCCCCTGGGAAGCCATCTGGCCCTGGACTTTTGTGTCTTGGGAGGTTTTTGATGACTGCTTCAATTTCCTCCCTGGCTATCGGCCTGTTCAGGTTTTCTATTTCTTCCTGTTCCAGTTTTGGTAGTTTCTGGTTTTCCAGAAATGCGTCCACTTCTAGATTGCCTAATTTATTGGCGTATAGCTGCTCATAATAAGCTTTTAAAGTCATTTGTATTTCTTTGGTATCGGTGGTGGTCTCTCCTTTCTCATTCATGATTTTATTAATTTGAGTCTTCTCTCTCTTCTTTTTAATAAGGCTGGCTAATGGCTTATCTATCTTATTAATTCTTTCAAAGAACCAACTCCTAGTTTTGTTGATCTATTCCAGAGTTCTTCTGGTTTCTATTTCATTGAGTTCTGCCCGAATCTTTATTAACTCTCGTCTTCGGCTGAGTGAAGGTTTTATTTGCTCTTCCTTCTCCAGCTCCTTTAGGCACAAGGTTAGCTTTTGTATTTGAGTTCTTTCCAGTTTTTGGATGGATGCTTGTATTAATATGTATTTCCCCCTCAGGACTGCTTTTGCTGTATCCCAAAGATTTTGAACGGTTGTATCTTCATTCTCATTAGTTTCCATGAATCTTTTTAATTCTTCTCTAATTTCCTGGTTGACCCTTTCATCTTTCAGCAGGATGGTCCTTAACCTCCACGTGTTTGAAATCCTTCCAAACTTCTTCTTGTGATTTAGTTCTAGTTTCAAAGCATTATGGTCTGGAAACATGCAGGGGACAATCCCAATCTTTTGGTATTGATTAAGACCTGCTTTGTGACCCAGTATGTGGTCTATTCTGGAGAAAGTTCCATGTGCGCTTGAGAAGAATGTGTATTCAGTTGCATTTGGATGTAAAGTTCTGTAAATATCTGTGAAAATTATCTGGTTCAGTGTATCATTTAAAGCTCTTGTTTCTTTGGAGATGTTGTGCTTAGAAGATCTATCAATTGCAGAAAGCGCCATGCTCAAGTCTCCAGGTATAAGTGTATTGTTATCTAAGTATGTCTTAACTTTGGTTATTAATTGATTGATATATTTGGCAGCTCCCACATTCGGGGCATAAATATCCATGATTGTTAGGTCCTCTTGTTGGATAGATCCTTTAAGTATGATATAGTGTCCCTCTTCATCTCTTACTACAGTCTTTGAGATAAACTTTAATTTATCTGATATAAGGATGGCTACCCCTGCTTTCTTTTGAGGACCATTTGAATGGTAAATGGTTCTTCAACCTTTTATTTTCAGGCTGTAGGTGTCCTTAGGTCTCAAATGAGTTTCTTGTAGACAGCAAATAGATGGGTCTTGCTTTTTATCTAGTCTGAAACCCTGTGCCTTTTGATGGAATCATTAAGCCCATTCACGTTCATTTACTATTGAAAGATATGAATTTAGTGTCATCATAATACCTATTCAATCTCTGTTTTTGTGGATTGTTTCCTTGGACTTCCTCTTTCTTTTACAGAGTGCCCTTTAATATTTCTTGCAGAGCTGGTTTGGTGGTCATATATTCTTTCAGTTCCTATCTTGGAAGCTCTTTATATCTCCTTCTATTCTAAATGAGAGCCTTGCTGGATAAAGTATGCTTGGCTGCAGGTTCTTCTCATTTAGGACCCTGAATATCTCCTGCCAGCCCTTTCTGGCCTGCCAGGTCTCTGTGGAGAGGTCTGCTGTTACCCTAATACTCCTTCCCATAAAGGTTAGGGATCTCTTGTCTCTTGCTGCTTTAAGGATCTTCTCTTTATCTTTGGAATTTGCAAGTTTCACTATTAAATGTTGGGGTGTTGAACGGTTTTTATTGATTTTAGGGGGATCTCTCTATCTCCTGGATCTGAATGCCTGATTCCCTTCCCAAGTTAGGGAAGTTCTCAGCTATGATTTGTTCAAATACACTTTCTGGTCCTCTGTCCCTTTCGACACCCTCAGGAACCCCAATTATTTTTTTCTTTTTTTAGAAATCCCAATTAAACATAGATTTTTTTCCTTCTGAGGCTGTCATTTATTTCCCTTAACCTTTCCTCATGATCTTTTCATTGTTTTTCTCTTTTTTCCTCAGCTTCCTTCCTTGCCATCAACTTGTCTTCTATGTTACTCACTTGTTCTTCTACCTCGTTAACCCTCGTCGTTAGGACCTCCAGTTTGGATTGCATCTCATTTAACTGATTTTTAATTTCAGCCTGATTAGATCTAAATTCTGCAGTCATGAAGTCTCTTGAATCCTTTATGCTTTTTTATAGAGCCATCAGTAGCTTTATAATTGTGCTTCTGAATTGGCTTTCTGACATCAAATTGTAATCCAAATTCTGTAACTCTGTGGGAGAGAGGACTGTTTCTGATTCTTTCTTTTGTGGTGAGTTCTTCCTTCTAGTCATTTATCTCAGTGCAGAGTGGCTAAAAACAAGTTGTACTGGAAAATGGAAGGAAAAAGAGAAAAAAAAGGGTGGGAACAAACAAAAAACAAGGAGGGGTATCCTCTGATTCTATATACTGTAAGTCCCTAGACTTCCCCTAGAACTTTCCAGCACTACTTGGTCAAGAACTTGCTCTTCCTCTGCCCTTCCAGCTGGTCTTTGGGGAAGCAGCCTGCTGTGCTGATTCTCAGGTGTGTGCACCTGGGGGAGCTGCCCCACGCCCGCCAGGTGCAGGGTTCAGTGGGAGCTGTTTATCCTGTGAGGCCCCTGCTCAGTGCCAGGCACAAGGTGACACCAGGAGAAACAACAACAGGGGCTGTGGCCAGTTATCCAGCCCTGGAGTCAGTTCCAGCCATAACTCCACAGCTCCCAGTCCGCAGGGGCCTGGATGTTCCAGGGGCGGGGGGCGCTGATCTGCACAGCTCGGAGGCGCCTGGCAGCAGGAGCGTCCTTGCTGTCCTGTGTCCTCCTGGCCTCCACCTGTGCAGATCACAGCTGGGTCCTGGGCTGTGTCCACCAACGCCTTGGGCTCCAGGGTCTGCGCCACCGCTGGAGTGACACTCCCGGGGCCGCGCAGCCTCCTCACGTGGAGCCACCGCCTGAGCCGCCGCCTGAGTTGCTCCCAGGGCCGGGTGCACTCTCCAGCCCTTTGGGGAGCTCAGCCCACAGTGTGTGGCCCGCTCTCCACCGGGGTGCAGTTCCTGTTAGTGACCCTGGGAGCCTGAGGGCATCACTGCACTTCCTGGGATCCTGCCCGAGTTCCCTGCCAGCGCCTTTCCATCCGGGAAGATTGGTAAAGTTCCTGCTTCTCCGGGACTGGGCTTTCCTGTCCTGGGGGCTCTCACACCACCCGGCCTTAGCCCGGCTCCTTGGGGGGGGCCCTCCCCCTTGGATGCTTTTTTATTAATTTATTTTTTTCTGTCTTCCTACCTTGATAGAAGCGTGAACTCTTCTCACTGTAGCATTCCAGATGTTCTCTCTTTAAATCTCAGTCCAAACTTGTAGGTTTTCAGGATGATTTGAAAGTTATCTAGCTAAGTTGGTGGGGACAGGTGACTTGGGGACCATACTCTTCCACCATCTTGCCCCACCTCTCCTATCTCTCACAATTCTGATACTGGAAGTCCAAGATCAAGGTGCCAATAGAAACCATGTCAGATAAAGAACCTCTTTCTAAACTATTTTTTTTGATTTTTTATTTATTTATGATAGTCACAGACAGAGAGAGAGAGAGGCAGAGACACAGGCAGAGGGAGAAGCAGGCTCCATGTACCGGGAGCCCGATGTGGGATTCAATCCCGGGTCTCCAGGATCGCGCCCCGGGCCAAAGGCAGGCGCCAAACCGCTGTGCCACCCAGGGATCCCAAGAACCTCTTTCTAGATTGCAGATGGCTGCCTTCTCTTGTACCCACATGGCAGAGAGAAACAGACAGGCAGAAAGCAAACTCTTTCTTGTGTCTCTTCTTACAAAGGCACTGATCTCAGTCATGGGGCCTCCATCCTCATGACCGAATCATCTCCCAAAGGCCCTTTCTGCAGATACCATCACATTAGGAGTTAGGTTCCAATATATGAATTTGGGAGGACACATTCAGTCTATAGCAAGTTTATTCCATAGCCTACTAACCAAGCCAAAGATCATATCTACATATAAATGTTAAGCTGGAGAATTTGTGTCTACCACCTGTGAACTTGCTACCCTGTGAGCTTGGTACCCTGTGAACCTGGTACCCAGCCCATCTCCCATCTTCAGCGGACTGGCATCTGCCTTGAGTGCAGGATATCACCCACCATCTGACGCAGCCCCTTTTATCCCTAAAGGGAGTGGCACAGGAAAGACCCCAGGCCCCTAGGCAGAAGCCAGCCCATATCACCCACTCATCCTCTGCTTTCCAACACCTTTAGCCTGAGCTCATCTTGTAACTCATGACCAGAAAGCAACAAGCAATAGCCAACACATACAATCATTTTATGATTGTTTTATGTGTTTGTTTTATGTTCCTAGCATTAAAACTTTGGCTGGCAGGGCTCTGTGTCCACAGAAACAATAGGCGACTGTTCACCTATGCATTTTGGACCTACTTCAGAGAGGCAAAGACTCTGTGTCCCCATGCAGTGGGATTCTCACTCCCCATGTCCCTCCTTCATTCACAGTGCCACTTCATAGGAACCGGATTCCATCTCAGGAGGATTTGGGCTGCAAGTAAGAGAAAACACTCACAATGACATAAAAAATAAAGAGGTTTATAGTCTTATGTAATGAGAAATCTAATGACCAGCAGTTGATTGACTTGAGATCCGACACTCATCAAAGAGCTGAGCTTTTTCTGTGTCCATTGGTCTTGGCTTATTGCCTTTTGTCCCATAATTGTCCCTCATTGGTCAGATGATTGTTGTGGCTCCAAGCGCTATACATTCACATAAAAACATGAAGAGGTCAGAAAAACCCTGGCCCTCCTTTGTGTTGCTTTTAACCAGGAATCGTCCAGCTAACTTCCTCTTACATATCATTGAGGAGATTTTGCTCCACACTTTGTCTCAGAAGTCACAGACAAGACCAAATAAGTCAACTGTGGATGCTTTAGAGCCGTACTGACCCATCCTGACATGCCCAGAAGGTGGGGTCTGCTAGTGAGGACAACGGGTGGGCAGCCAGCAGTGACTGCTGCACTCCCCCATGACCCTCATAAATTTCTGCCTCTCCCAAGACATTTTCAGAGTCCTCCACCATAGCAAGATACCTCTTAGATGGGGGACTTATCAGACTTTGCTTTTCATTTTGCCTTTTCTCAACCGCCCCCCCCCACCATACACTATCTCTAAAACCCTGAGGTTTAGTGAATGTGGGACAAAGGTCATTCCCCAATCCTGTTCCCTCTCTTGACCCACCCAATAGGGCTGCAAGGTGAACTAAAGTCCGGGGCTCCTTTCTGTGACAGCTCACAGGTTTTTACACTGGATTTGGTAGATGGGCTTCAGAGATACACTGACCCAGCTGACATTATTCACAAAATTGTGAACATGCATGTCAGATAGAAGTACTCAGTAAGTAGAAAAGTCAGTATGTATGTGTGTAAGTTTATATGTGTGTACATATATATATTTATAAATGTTGCATACATGCCTAACCATTTTAACTGAAAGCACAAATGTACCTTTATTCCTCAGTTGCATGCTCAGGGGTGAAGGACAGGGACTCTGAAATCCAGTGGCCTGAGTTAAAATCCTGACTTGGTAACTTACTACCTGGATGACAGGATAGGACACTTAGTGCCTCTGGGTCTCCATTTCTTCTTCTGCAAGCTGGCTCCACAGATCATTGGGATCACATGAATCAATTCCATGTAGAATGTGCACAGTAAGCAGCAGACGCCTTTTTGCTGTTACCATCTAGATTCTATCTAGTGTTGTTTGTTTTTGCAGGAGTCATACCTCTAATGTGCCTACTACCAGTTCCACTTTGAACTTCTTTCAAATGGAGCAAAGCCCATGCAAAGTGTAAACTCTCCTGGGCTTTTACGATGATTATATCCTGTCTTCTTTGGCTGTCTCTTTCACACAGTGGTGTTCGGGATAGGTCAGTGGAGTATCCAGGCCCAGGGTATACAGTAAGGAGGGGCACTGTCTAGAGAGAATTTTAAAACAAACTCAAAGTCATTCTGCTTTGTATCATCACTATATCCTACAATTCTAAATAATATTAGTGAGAGAAACCCTCCCCACTGGGAAAGGGCTATTCCCAATGCCCCACCCATGGTCTGCCAGTGCCTCATACCTACCCTTAGTTCAACTTACCTTCCAAGAATCCATTTGATTTTCATAAAAGGCACAACTTGCCTTTATGGATACTTAATGTGCCAAGTACCTGAACTGTACAATGACAACAGCAGTGTGGCTAGACTGGAGGGGACAGGCACAGCATGGTATGCTCACAGTGATGCAGCACCATCCACCATGGGCCTGAACAGACAACCTCAGGGGCAGCCTGCTCCCCAGGATTAGAGAGTCCTTGGTAGTACCGCATATGACCAGAGGAAATGGACAGTTTCCTGGTAACCTGAAGTCCTCTAAGAGAGTTTCCTTGGGGGGGACATCTTTCTGGGGAAAAGTTCTGTAGAAAAGAAACCTTTGCCACATCAGAAACCAGTGGGCAGGGATCCCTGGGTGGCACAGCGGTTTGGCGCCTGCCTTTGGCCCAGGGCGCGATCCTGGAGACCCGGGATCGAATCCCACATCAGGCTCCCGGTGCATGGAGCCTGCTTCTCCCTCTGCCTGTGTCTCTGCCTCTCTCTCTCTCTCTCTCTCTCTCTCTCTCTCTCTCTCTCTGACTATCATAAATTAAAAAAAAAAGAAAGAAAGAAACCAGTGGGCAGTTTGGAGTGTGAGGCTATGGGTGGCTCATCCACCAGGAACTATCCCCTTTCCATGTAGTAGTCTGAGGTAAAGGACTATCATTGCTTTGCACATCAAGGTTTCATGAAGCAAATCCTAATAAAGTGAGTCTGATTTTTCCCAGAGGCACAAGGATGCAAAGTCCTTGCCCACCCAGGGACACTACATCAGGCTAACCACAGACTGTTCTCAGACAGAGAGCAGAGCTACAGCAATGGTAGAAGATGGGAGCAAGGAGAGAAAGGGGACAAGAAAGATTGCTTTTTGAAGGCTCCCTGTTCTTCATCAGCCAGATCCTAGACATCTTAAAGCCAGACATGATGTCTTATTCATCTTTGTGTCTCTGGCATCAAGACACCTGAGAGACATTTAATAAATGTTGAATGAAAAAAGAATGAATAAAATTAGATGTTCCCAATATACTAACTTTAGGTAATTCAGAGAAAGGCAGTGTGCTGTTGTCATTATACAGTTCAGGTACTTGGCACATTAAGTATCCATAAAGGCAAGTTGTGCTTTTTATGAAAATCAAATGGATTCTTGGAAGGTAAGTTGAACTAAGGGTAGGTATGAGGCACTGGCAGACCATGGGTGGGGCATTGGGTATAGCCCTTTCCCAGTGGGGAGGGTTTCTAATATTATTTAGAATTATAGAAAAATAGAAGAAAAAAAGAATGTACATTGTAGAGTAAGGCAGGCCAACATTTAAATCACAGCTTTAACTTTGGCTTGGGCAAGTTATTTATGTACCAGAGCCTTCATTTCCTCTTCTGGAAAATTGGAACAAGAATCCTTTAACTGTTGCAAGAATTGTAAGTAATGAATTGAGAGCTCCTGACATAGTATTGACTGAGGGTTAGACACACAGATCAACAGCATAGGATATAGAACCCAGAAATAGCCCCCACACAAATAAGCTCAGCTGATTTTTGACAAAGGAACAAAGTCAATTCAATGGAGGATGAAGAGTCTTTTCCACGAATGATGACAAAGCAAATGAACAACTGTAGCCAAAAAATATGAACCTGAACCTAAATCATAATAATTCAAAAATTAGCTCAAAATT
This sequence comes from Nyctereutes procyonoides, assembly GCF_905146905.1. Taxonomy (NCBI): domain Eukaryota; kingdom Metazoa; phylum Chordata; class Mammalia; order Carnivora; family Canidae; genus Nyctereutes; species Nyctereutes procyonoides. The sequence continues at coordinate 54,577,259 of NW_026575047.1, read as the reverse complement.
AATCACAGAATAAATGTAAAATGTACAACTATAAAACCTCAAAGAAAATACGCAGACCCAGGGCTAGGCAAAGAGCTCTTAGCCATAACACAAAAGCATGATCCAAAAAAAAAGAAAAATGCATGAATTGGACCTCTGTTCTGCAAGAAAACAAAACAAAAACACAACTATTAAGAAGATGAAAAGACAAGCTATAGACTGGGAGAAAATATTTTAAAAGCACATGTCAACAAAGGATTTGTATCTAAAATACACAATGAGCTATCAATATTCAACAGTAAAAAAAAAAATCCAAATTTAAAAATGGGAAAAAGCCATGAACAGACATGTCACCAAAAAAGAGATACAGATGGCAAATAAGCACATTGAAAGATATTCAACCTTAGAACCACAATGAGCCATCACTGCATACATATCAGAATGGCTGAAATTTTAAAAAGTGATAATATCAAATGCCGGAGAGGACATGGAGCTACCAGATCCCTCATATATTGCTAGTAGGGTTGTAAAACTCTAGAAAATAATTTGACAGTTTCTTATGAGACTATGAATCACTTACCATATGACCAAGAAATTATACTCTTAGGTATTTATCCCAAAGAAATAAAAATTTATGTCTGCACAAAAGCATATACACAAATCTTTGTAGTGACTTTCTTTGCTATAGCCCCAAACTGAAAACAACCCAAATGTCTTTCCTGAGTGAATGGCTAAAGAAATTATGGGGGATGCCTGGGTGGCTCAGTGGTTGAGCATCTGCCTTCGGCTCAGGGCATGATCCTGGAGTCCCAGATTCAAGTCCCACATCGGGCTCCTTGCATGGAGTCTGCTTCTCCTCCTTCTGCCTGTGTCTCTGCCTCTCTTACTGTGTCTCTCATGAATAAATAAATAAAATCTTTAAATAAAAAAATAAATAAATATCCATACCGTGGAATCCTGCTCAGCAGTACAGAGAAATGAATATGATCCATGCAATGAGTTGGTGGATCTTGGAATTATGGTGAATAAAAAAGTCAACCACAAAAGATTACATACTATATGATTCCAGTTATGTAGCATCCTTGAAATGGCCAAACTATAGAGATGGAGAACAGATGAGTGATTCTGTTAGCCATGGATCACCAGAGAAACAGAATCAGGAGGATATATACAGATTTATGTAAGAAGAGATTTATTTTAGAAATTGACTCAACAATTCTGGAGGCCAAGAAGTCTCACCATCTGCAAGCCGGAGAACCAGGAAAGCCAGTGGTATAATTCAGTTCTGAGTTCAAAGGCCCAAGAAGTGGGGGCCAATGGTAAAATTTCCTATTCAAGTCTGAAGGACTGAGAACCAGTAGCAGCACTGTCCAAGGGCAAGAGAAGCTGGATATTCCAGCTCAAGAAAAAAGCAAATTTCTTCCTTCCTCTACTTTTTTGTTCTATCCGAGTTCTGAATGGTTTGGATGATGTCTGTTCACACTGATAAAGACGATCTTCTTTTCTCAGTCTACCAATTCAAATCCTAATCTCCTATAGAAATACCCTAAATATGTTTTACTAGCTATCTAGGCATCTCCTTATCCCAGTCAAGGTGACATATAAAATCACCTATCACAGTGGTGGACAGGGATTAGGGACAGGAATGAAGTGCTCAAAGGAAGTGGGTATGTTTATAAAAGAGGAGCACAAGGGGCTCTTGTAGTGATGCAACCATTCTATATCTTGAGAGGATTATACAAATCTACACATATGATAAAATTCCATGGAACCAAATACACATACACACACACAGATAAATGCATGGAAAATTTATGCAATCTAAATACACTCAATGGAGTGTACCAAGTCTGTATCCTGGCTGTGATATTTTACTCCAGTTATGCAAGATGTTAGCATTGAGGGCACCTGGGAGAGGGATACACAGGATCTCTCTGAATTATATCTTACAACTGCATTTAAATCTACAATCATCTGAATGGATAAAGAAGATGTGGTTTATGTATACAATGGAATATTACTCAGCCATTAGAAATGACAAATACCCACCATTTGCTCTGATGTGGATGGACCTGGAGGGTATTATGCTGAGTGAAGTAAGTCAATCAGAGAAGGACAAACATTATATAGTCTCATTCATTTGGGGAATATAAAAAATAGTGAAAGGGAATAAAGGGGAAAGGAGAAAAAATGAGTGGGAAATATCAGAAAGGGAGACAGAACATGAAGACTCCTAACTCTGGGAAATGAACTAGGGGTGGTGGAAGGGGAGGTGGGCGGGGGGTGGGGGTGACTGGGTGACGGGCACTGAGGTGGGCACTTGACGGGATGCGCACTGGGTGTTATTCTATATGTTGGCAAATTGAACACCAATAAAAAATAAATTTATAAAAATAAAAAATAAAAAATATATCTACAATCATCAAAAATAAATAAATAAATACATAATAAATAAATCTACAATCATCTAACAATGAAAAGTCCAACATTCTAAAATGTGGTCTTAAGATATGGTAAATGTGTATTGGCTAACAAGAAGATCAACAGCCTAAGATTATTTAAAAGCCATTTACCTACCATCTATCCTAACTTCTTAAAATATGAATTTGGATAATCTATTATTCTTTATGCATCTTTTCCAAGAAACAGCTTTTGACTCCACTGATTTGTCTACTATACCTCTTTTTGGTTTCATTGATTTCTGCTCTGATCTTTATTTCCCTCCTGCACAACTTTGAGTTTAATTTGCTATTTTTTTAGCTTTGTAAAGCAGAAATTTATATTATAAATTTAGAACATTGCTTCTTATCTAATATAAGTATTTTGCTGCCATAAATTCCCCCTAAGTACTGATTAGTTACATCACACAAATTTTGATAAATTGTATTTCCATTTCATTGTGTTCAAACTATTTTTTCTTAATTTCCCTTGAGACTTCCTCTTTGGCCCATGGATTATTTAGAAGCATGTTGTTTAAGTTCCAAATAGTTGGAGAGTCTCTCCAAATATCTTCTGTTACATGTTTATAGTTTTATTTAGTAGTCGTCTGAGAACAAACTTTCCATGATTTCTATTCTTTCAAATTTGCTAAGGTGGGCTAAGAATATATTCTATTTTGGTGAATATTTCATATACTTTTGAAAATAATGCATCCTGCTCTTGTTGCAATCTATAAATGTCAATTCATTCAAGTTATCTGATGGTGTTCAGGTCTTCTGCATCCTTGCTGATATTCTGTCTACTTGTGATATCAATTACTAAGGGAAAAATGATGAAGTCTCCAACCATAATAGATTTGTCAGTTTCTCCTTTCATTTTTGTTAGTATTTGCTTTTAGTACTCTGAAGTTCTGTCATTAAGAGCATGCACACCTGTAGGACTGTGATGTTTTCTTGGAGAGTTGAGACTATATCATTATGTAATGTACCTCTACATCTTTGGTAACAATCCTGGTTCTGGAGTCTACCTCATCAGACATTAACATAGTCACTCTAGCTTTTTTATAATTAGTGAATATCATTTAAACTATCTGTGTCTTTATATTTAAAATGAGTTTCTTGTAGTCACTAGAATGGAGTATTGCTTTTCCCATCCATTCTGAAAATTTTGCTTTTTAATTGGTATTTTTTGACCATTTACATCTAGTGGTATTAATCATATGGTTGGAGTAGTGAATTTGGGGTTAAATGAGTTGCTTAATGGCTCCATTTTGTCTCCACTATTGATTTATTATGCCTCCATTTTTCATTATTAGGGATTTCCCTAGAGTTTACAATAAACATCTTTAATTAATTAGATTCTATTATATTAAATATTCTATTCAAGAAATATTCTACTTCACGTGTTGTATAAGGATCTTATGAGTTTATTTGCAACCACTTCCTCCCATCCTTTGTACCATTACTGTCAAGCATTTTACTTTTACATACGCTAAATGTATGTATAAATACATAATACACTGCTGCTCTCTTTACCTTACTTAGTCTCTTAGAACTATTAAAAGGAAGAAAAATGAGTTTTATTTCTATATTCATTTATTACATTTCTATTGCTTTTCATTTTGTTATAGAAATCCAAGTTTCTACTGGCAGCATATTACTTCCCTGTAAACATTTCCAATTTCCTTTAATATTGTCCAGTGCAGTATATATACATATACATATTTTTTCCTAGTACAGTTCTGTAGGCAATTAATTTTTTTCATTTTTGTTTGAGAAAGAATGTCTCCATCTTTCAGAGATTTCTTTCTGGATATAGAATTAGCAGTTTTTTTTTTTTTATTTCAGCACTTTAAAGATGTCACTCCATTGTCTTCTGGCTTACCTCTTTTGTCATGAAAAGTCTGCTAAATTTCTCATCTTTGTTTCTCTGTATGCAATGTGTCTTTTTCCTCTTGTTGCCTTTAAGATTTTGTCTTTGGTTTTTCATATGTTTAAATATGCTAAGTATGGGGATATTTTTGGTGGTGGTGGTAGTGGCATATTGTTTTCCTGCTTGGTTTTTTTTCCTAACTTCTTAGATCTATGCTGGAATTTGTCATTCACAGTGTAAAGCTTGTCTGCCATTATTTCTTTAAATATCCTTTGTCTTGTGCTCTCTTTTCCTTCAGGGATTCCACTTACACAGATCTTAGGCTGTCTAGTATTACCCCATAGCTCTTGTGTGTTCTGTTCTGTAGACCTCCACCAACTCTTTTTCTCTGTGCATTTCAATTTAGATAATTTCTGTTGACTCATCTTGGTGTTCACAGATTCTCTTCTCAGCTGTGTAAAGTGTACTGATCAGCCGCTCAAAGTCATTCTTCATCTCTCTTACTGTGTTTTTTTTTTTTCATTTCTAGCATTTCCACTTGATAAATGGAAAAATTTCTTATAAATTCTTATAAGAATTTATATAAATTTCTTCTTATAAATTTCTTATAAATTTCTTCTCTCTACTGGAGAGAAATTGATCATCAAGTCCTGCATGGTATCTACCTTTTCTATTAGAGTATTAAACTTCTTAATCAATTATTCTAAATTCCATGTCTGAGAGTTTCAACACCCATGTCATATCTGAGTCTTGTTCTTCAAATGCTTTATCTCTTACCAACATGTTGGTTTGTTTGTTTGTTTTTCTTATCTTTTCTTATGCTAGCAGTTTTCTGTTGAAAGCCAGAACTAAGCATGCCTTACCTTTTGCTAGGTCTTTAGCATGGGGTTTGGACCAGTCTAGTCAAGACTTGAAGCAGGTTTTGGTTTCATTGCTGCTTTGGTTACCCTTAGTGCACTCGGCCTTCAGATTTCACTGGTGATATCTTGTGTTTTGCCAGAAAGTTTTTCTCACTGTCTGCTGCACCCTCTCTTCAAACTCCTGTCCCTCTTCTAGTACTAAACTGCTATTACTTGCAGCTTGTTAGCCTGGGTGTGGCAATGGGAGCCTGAAGGGTGATGTTTTTGTTATTCTAATTAAGCTTCTGTTTTAGGCAGGTACTGTGTCTCCAGATCTTGGAAAAGAAGTGACCTCCTCCAGCTGTATTTTGGGCTCAGCACATGTTCCTGCCCCTTCCCCAGGGAAAAAAAGGGGGGGGGGATTTTGTTTTTATTTCCTCCTCCCACCCCAAGCTTTACTGGGGAAAGACCCCAATGCCCTAAGGTCAACAGTGTTTGTTGCCCTGCTTTTGCAACTTAAGCTTTTGTTCTTTAGGATAGATGGGGAGAAAGATCTATGAAGGATACTTTCTCAGAATTCTTGCCAATCTTTTTGTGAGCACCAGGTTGGATCCCATGGGAAGAGGTCTACAAGTACATTTGAATTTCCCTTATATCTGTAGCCCCCAGGGTTCTAAATATTCTTTCACTAAACTACGTTCTTCCTTTACCAATTTATTAACAATTTTAGCTGAATCCTTTTAAAACAGTCCAGCTAAGTTTGCCTCAATGAAAATCATGTCCATTTCTCCTTGTACGTGCCCATCTGTCCTTAGATTTGGACTTGGCTGCTTGCCCTGTGACCTCTGTTCTCTAATGGGTTAAAGGAAAGTTGTGAATCTGCAGTTTGTCTAGCTTGTTGTTGTAATGATAGCACCATGCTCTCCCCGAAACAGAAACCAGAAGTGTCCATTAATTTTTGGAAAATAAGTACTGAAAACACATCCAGGCTGGTTTTGGGAATGTGTCTGTGTTTCTAGGTTAAAAGATAGGAGATCCTAAAAAAAAGAATTTGCTGGCTTATTTTGAAAAGCATTTGCTGTTCCTGATATTGCCACCAGAGGGCAAGTCACCACATCACTACACATCTGGCAGGGTGAGGCCAGGTTTCCAGTTGGGAAAAGTCAATATGTAAAGTGGGAGGCAGAGGCATCCAAACCAGCTAATGCTTGCAGGGAGGGCCTGTTGTCAAGGCCTTCCTGGCCTGTGCAGCTATAAAGGTCATCAGGCTCTAGCACCTTCAGGTGAGTTCAGCCTTATGCTCAACAGGGGGCAGCCCAGGGAATCAGTTCTGGTCTGGCCATTGAGGATAAAAATTTCCAGGAGCCCAGTGGTAGGGTGTTGAGGCTGAGGGGCATGTGGATCTGTACTACTTTAGTTGGTTTATCTGAAACAAATAAACCAAAATCATAGTGAGAGAAGTGTGATGCCAAAAAAAAAAGTCTAAAACAGGTGTTCCTGATTGGCGAGCAGATCCCCAAGTGGGGGAGTGAGGAGCTCACCCATGCCATCTTACAGCACCACCATTTTCAGCATACAGGAGGATGGGGAGGGGTGTGGGGAGAAGGACACCCATGACTGACCATATTGCCCAGCACTTCCCACAGTGCTTCTGCTCTCATGCCATGGGTGCAACTAGGCCCCTGTTCCCTCTTAAGTGCTGGGAGCTGGGAAATGTAGTCGTGACTGGGCAGACGCCCCCCAGTAGCACCCCTTCCCTGGGAAGGGAGTGGATGCCAGACCCAAATTGCCCAAGTTGTACCTGCAGTAACTACTTCAAACAGATTATTGCTCTAGGACAATATTTTCCAAATTTGCATGATTTTAAAAACTACGGAGGATACTTAATTATAATATAGTCCTTGGCTCCTTTTCCTGGACACTCTGGTTTGGCCATGGGCATGCAGTCCTGGAATCAGGGCCTTTATCAAGCACTCCAGGGAGCTGTGCTGCCCTAGCAAGTATCTACAGAGGGATCTACTGCCATCCCCACCCCTTCCCAGTGGATGGGAAGCCAAGCCAACTCTCTCTCACCCTTGTGTTGAGTCGTGGAACTGTGGGACAGGCTCCTGGGCACCACTCAAGGGAGACAGGTCCTGAACCAGCCGTGCAGGCCTCTCAGTGTGACTGCCCTGCAGCTCTGCCCTGGGAGGGGCAGCCTGTCATGGCCATGTCAGGGCAGAACCCAGTGGCCTGAGCTGGGGCCGACCAAGCCGCCCTTGACCAACCAAACTGGAGCAAACTGGAGCACAGTACTGTCAGTCCCCAGAGACTGGAAACAGAAAACCCTCCAGCGACGCAGTGTTTCCTTTATATGGGAGTGGAGAATTATTTGTGCTCACATTTTCTCTTTAGCAACACTGGAGGGCAGCAGTGAGTCAGTGTTTGCAGGTTTTTTATTAAGTCAACTATTCGTGGTATTCAGTCGTAGATTTTTATTTACTTATTTGCCTTTTTGTTCTTGCCGTAACACCCTTACCATGAATCATGGTAAATGACACCAGGCTCGCGGCCACCGGAGGGTGGGGGGTGGGGGGTGGGGGGGAGGAGAGGTGGAGCAGTGAGGAGGCGGAGGTAGGGCAAACCCAGAGGAGCAGCAAGCTATTCCCTTGCTCTCGCTGAACACTGGGTCCCACAAGAGCTCAGAAGCTTCCAGCAGATGCATAAAAACCCTGTGGACGCCCTACTCCGCCCAGGCCTTTCTGAAATGGACCAAGACTCCCTCCCCCCACCCCGTGGGAGGGAGTGTGATGAATGAACCCCTGAGTGAGGGCCAGCCTCCCCTCGCGGTCTCCGCCTCCGGGGTACCTCCTCGGAAGCCTTCCTGGCGCGCCTTGGGGAGGCGGCCCTGGCTCCCCGCAGCCTGCTGTTTACGTTTCAGGCCGCTTATCACGCCCTGGCGTTAGGAGACTGTGGTGGTGGTGATGGTGGTGGTGGTGGTGGTGGTGGTGGTGGTGGTGGTGGTTACCTGGGAGCTCCCGGAGCTACACACACACACACACACACACACACACACACACACACACACACACACACACACCGGCCGCCTCGAAGTGCTAAAGAATTATCTGAACGAATTCACAAATGAGCAGACTGGCGGGCAGCCCTTGGCTGCCTGTGTGCGCTGTGAGGTGACCGGGAGCCCGGCTCGGGTCCTTCCTCAGGAAGAAGAGAAGCGGCAACAGGTATTCGGTTTTCGGGGTTTGTCTGCTGCCCAGCCGCCGCGCCTGTCTTCCCACAGACCCAAATGGTTCGCAGAGTCCGCATGAGGAGCCCAACTGCTCTTCAAAGTCCACAAGAAACAGGACGAACTTTAAACTATCAGCAGCGGTTTGACACCTGTGGTCTTAACGCTCCTGCTGGCACAGATGGTCTGGGTTCGTCCCCACTCCGTTTCCTTGATTAAGGAGACACCTGGGCTTGGAACCCCGCTCGGGCCTCCCTGGGGGCTGCTGCGGGCCGCGCTCTCGGCCCGCCCGGGGGCCGCCTGGCAGCGCGTCTCTCTCTTCTGTTGCAGCCGTGATCCCCCTGACCGACTCGGAGCACAAGCTGCTGCCCCTGCACTTTGCGGTGGACCCCGGGAAGGACTGGGAATGGGGCAAAGACGACAACGATAACGCCCGGCTGGCCCAGTGAGCCCCTCCCCGGTCCCTGCCCCTGCCCCAGCGCCCTCGGGGGCGGCAGCCGCCGGGGCTCCTCCGGGGACAGCGGACGTGCCTGCGGGCGGGGCGCGGGCGGGCGAGCGCGGGCCCGCGGGGCGCCTCTCACTTGTCTTCTTCTCTCACCAGCCTGATACTGTCTCTTGAAGCCAAGCTGAACCTTCTGCACAGCTACATGAATGTGACGTGGATCCGGATCCCCTCCGAGACCCGGGTGAGCCCGGCGTGCGCCTGGCCCCGACCGGCGGGGGGCGCATCTGCCAAACGCTGGCCCAGGGCTGGGCTCCCCCACCGGGACTCCCCACCCCGGGAACCACCCCCCCGCCCCCGCCCCCACCCCGTCCGCCCGGCCTGGCCAGGGCGACAAGTGGCTCGGGTTTACCTGGGGCATGTGTGCACGCGTGCCTGAGTGCCTGTAGGTAGGCACGCACTCCATGTGCGGATGGTTGTGGGGGGGGGGGTTGGGGGGAGAGGGGTTTGGTCCCACTATTTTCTCCAGAAGGAGAGGAATAAACACACCCACTCAGAAAACAAACCGTAGGCAAGTCACAACACAAAACTATCTCTGCCGAGATGGGAACACGATGTGCTGCAGCCAAGCGGAATTAATTATAAACTGTGTGTGGGTCCTTGGAAAAGTCAGGGAACCGGGAACGCAATTCCTCAGCGCCCCCTCCCTCTCTCCTCCTCCTCCCTCCTCTGGGAGGGCAGTGAGAAGAGGAGCTGCCCGCCACCACGTGGCCCCTCCACCAGGAAGAGTCTGTTCTGTCCCTGCTTCCAGATGCTAAGGATTCACTTTAAGTATCTGATGAGGGATTTGTGTTGTTTTGTGTTTTGTTTTTTTAAAAAAAGGCCCTCCTTAGACATCATTATACTTGGCCCTGAGGCAGGGCTCATAAGCAGTATTAAAGGAGTGATAGGAGGAAGCAGTAGGGTGGTACTGACACAGAGTGAGTAGTAGCCAGGCTCTGCCAGGCACTGCTTAGGATGTTTTCATACATCAGCCTTTACCTATATTTAATCTTCATAGAGCTCCTGGAGGCAGGTACTGATATCCCATTTTACTGAGGGCACAAGGGACAGTTGGTGGCAGCCTGGGCTCCAGAGTCATGCTTCTTCACCTCCACAGTGACCTGTCAACTGCCTGGATGATGCCAGTGTTGCTGGGGGTGTTCTTTCCTGGTACACACATATGGTGTGAAGTCAGCAGCTTTAGATCTACAATCAGGAGGCTCTGGGGCTGGGACACAGCTCTGCACTGCAATGAACAGTGCCAAGCCAGGGTGGCCCCCATGTCAGAATCAAGGCCTGGCAATGACCCTTCCAGCCAGAGGGCATTTGAGCCAGGGCTCCTTACTCACTGGGCTCCCACGGATGGGCACTCCCAGCACCAAGCACACCCCCCTTTCCTGGGCCTAACCCCTTTCTCTGTCACTAACAAAAACCATTTTGAAACCTCTATTTTCTTCCAGACTCAGGGCAGGGTGGGAGGAGGAAGGAAGGCATTTCAGACTGGGAGGTGGTGAGGATGGTTCCTGCTTACTTCTGGGGACTTGGCTGCAGGAGGTCTCTGGGACCCCTCTCCTGGATCTGCTTGGCGAGGGAGGAAACAAAAATGAAAGGACAGAACAATGGGGCTTTCTCCCAGGCTCTTCCCCTAGAGGTCAAGAAAAGCCTACCTAGGGGTGGGCACCAGTTCTTGCCACTCAGCTTCTAGCAAGAGGTCCCTGATCTCCAATATGAAGCTGTCTGAATTCTCGCTCTTCCCTCAAGAAGGAACCTCCACAGGGCTGCAGTAGGTTCCACCCATCTCCTTTCTCAGGCTCCCCGCCTACCCCATGGTCCTGACCAGGTGCCCACACTGGCCTCACTCTCCTTACTGGCTGACAGTGGGCCTCCTCCAAGGTGTTCACAGAGGGGCTCCCTCCTCAGGCCCTCCAGAGACCTTTCTGGGAATGGTAACATCTTTCCTACTAAGCCCAAGTCCCGGCTCAGGATCCTCAGTTTAACACTCCACATTGCCAACCTGAGAAAGGAATCCCTATACTAAACGGTCATCCCTGAAACTAAGGGCATATTTGTCCCAGCGTGAGGGCAAGATGTCAACCCCCTGCCCGGAATGAATAGGTGAGACACCTAAAGATGCAGGCAGAGTGTCACGCTTACCAGAAGGCGCCTCACTCTATCAAGGAAGGCCAGGCTGGACCAGTGTCAAGTCGCAGACCTGCCTAGCCAGGGCTGAAAAGGGCAGAGCCTGGGCAGGGTAATTCTAAAACATCCAGAGGCTCTGGGGCTCAGGGCCGGGCGGATATCTGCACCTTGCCCAAGAGCCCCACCTCGGGGCTCCAGGATACCAGTAACCCGAGCTAACCACAAAGGCTCCCTGGACTGGCGCAGTGAGGAGCCTCACTGGGAGCAGCCTGGGCGCTGGGGTGGTCTGCCTTTGTCAGCCAGGCCCCACGTGGGGCCATCGGACCTCTAACCACCTTCCCTCCCCCGTCTCCTTCTCCCGCTCCCCACAGGCCCCTCTGGCTCAGCCGGAATCCCCAACAGCCTCCGTGGGGGAGGACGTGCAGTCTCTGGCCGACTCCCTGGACTCGGACCGGGACTCGGTGTGCAGCAATTCCAACAGCAATAATGGCAAGAACGGCAAGGACAAGGACAAGGAGAAGCAGCGCAAGGAGAAGGACAAGACCCGCGCGGACTCCGTGGCCAACAAGCTGGGCAGCTTCAGCAAGACGCTGGGCATCAAGCTAAAGAAAAACATGGGCGGCCTGGGCGGCCTGGTGCACGGCAAGATGGGCCGCGCTAACTCGGCCAACGGCAAGAACGGCGACGCGCCCGAGCGCGGCAAGGAGAAGAAGTCCAAGTCGCGCAAGGGGAGCAAGGAGGAGTCGGGAGCGTCGGCGAGCACGTCGCCGTCGGAGAAGACCACGCCGTCGCCCACGGACAAGGCAGCCTGGGCGTCGCCGGCCGACAAGGGCGGCGGGCCGCGGGGCGACGCCTGGAAGTACAGCACGGACGTGAAGCTGAGCCTCAACATCCTGCGCGCCGCCATGCAGGGCGAGCGCAAGTTCATCTTCGCCGGCCTGCTGCTCACCAGCCACCGGCACCAGTTCCACGAGGAGATGATCGGCTACTACCTGACCAGCGCGCAGGAGCGCTTCAGCGCCGAGCAGGAGCAGCGCCGCCGCGACGCCGCCGCCGCCAACGCCGCCGCCAACGCCGCCGCCAACGCCGCCGCCAACGCCGCCGCCTCCACGGCCAAGCGGCCGCCGCGCAGACCCGAGGCCGAGGGCGCGCCGGGCCCCGAGCGCGCGTCTCCGGGGCCGCCCGCCGGGCCGCCCACGCAGCTGGTGCTCAAGCTCAAGGAGCGCCCGAGCCCCGGGCCGGCGGCGGGCGCGCGGGCGGCGCGGGCGGCGGCGGCGGGCGGCGCGGCCTCCCCGGGCCCCGGCGGGGGCGCGCGGCGCGCGGGAGCCGGCGGACCGCCCCCCGGCCGCAGCCCGCCGGCGCCGGCGCGCCAGAGCGTCATCCACGTGCAGGCGGCGGGCGCGCGGGACGAGGCGTGCGCCCCGGCGGTGGGCGCGCTGCGGCCGTGCGCCACGTACCCGCAGCAGAACCGCTCGCTGTCGTCGCAGAGCTACAGCCCCGCGCGCGCCGCCGCCCTGCGCACCGTCAACACGGTGGAGTCGCTGGCGCGCGCGGGGCCCGGCGCCCTGCCGGGGGCGGCGGGGGCGGCGGGGGGCGGGGCCGGCGCCGCCGAGCACAAGTCGCAGACCTACAGCAACGGCTTCGGCGCGGCGCGCGACGCCCTGGAGTTCGCCGACGCCGACGCCCATGCCCACGCCCACGCCCACGCCCACGCCCCGGCCGCGCGCTCGAACGGTGAGTGCGGCCGCGGCGGCCCGGGGCCGGCGCAGCGGCGCTGCCTGCGCGACAACTGCGCGTTCTACGGGCGCGCCGAGACCGAGCACTACTGCTCCTACTGCTACCGCGAGGAGCTGCGGCGGCGGCGCGAGTCGCGCGGGGCCCGGCCCTGAGGGCGGCGCGCGCGCCGGCTTTTTCCATCGAGGATTCCTTTTCCATTCTGTCGGTGTCTTTTTTACGTGCCCTGGTCAACCGGAAGGCCGGCGACCCCTCGGTCAGTGCCGTGTGCGTGTTTGGTCAAACGTCCCTCATGGTGCCTGAACCTACACTGACGCCACTCAGGTAGTAGACGGATAGGAAACAAGTCATACTGTCGGAAGTGGGTGTGCTAGCTAGCATCTGCCTCGTACCTGTGGAAACTCTATAGCCATTGCAAGAGTATTTTTGTTCCTCGATAAGAGAAATAAAGAAATTTGCAGCCCTTTGTTTTTAGAAGGGAGTGTTTTACATTTTTTTTCTCGTTTCTTTTTCGTTTTTTTCTTTTTCTCCCCCCCCGCCCCGCCCCGCCCCGCCCCGCCCCGCCCCGCTCCCCTAACCCAGCGGCCGACCCCCATGTAGCGGCCACACGAGTGCGGTCGGTACCCCCCGGGGGTTGGCAGCAAACTCGCAGCCCGGGGCCTGCGGCGGCGGCTCCTGCGCTGCGGGCTTGCACCCGCTTCCCCTGCCGAGTTCCTGCAGGGCCCGAGGCGCTGTGCCGCCCGCTGACGCGTCCCGGTGGTCGCGGGGGCCCGTTAGTAACACACGGCGCCGTCTCTTAAACAAAACCTCCGCCCACGCACCCCGCCCCCCACCCCCGGCTCGGGCAACATTCTCACTGCCATCACAGCCGCAGGCGTCCCCGGACGGGCACTGGACAACCTACCTCGCGGGGGCGCGGGGGGTGGGGTGCAGTGATCCCTCCCGGTACGGGCAGCCCCGGTGACAGGAGCTTTCCAAAGACAACTTGAGTCCAAAAAACATGGTTCCGAACTCTATCTGGAAATGCCTAGGTATAAGCAAAGTTGACCGCCTGCTCACGTTTCTCCTTTGAAAACACTTCTGCAGTGAACTATCGCCGGAGGGCCCCCAGGAGGTGGTCATCGGTGCCCCAGGAGAGAGGCGAGGAACTGACCCTTTGGTCGCTGTGTAAGCCCCCCACTCTAGGCTGCTTTCACATCCGACCTGCATCTCTTTCCAAAGGGAAGGGGCTGAGGGAAGCCCGGAAGGAAGCCCATCCCCACCTTCACCTGCATCTGTCTGGGTTCAGCCCGGTAAAGGGGCGCCACTCCCATTGGGGTCCCTTCTGCAGGGCAGGGTCACCCTGCCCGTGGCTCCATAACACGTTGAAGGGGCAGCCCCATCTCTGAGCGATCCCTTTTTTGGTGCCTCCTACGTTTCTCGAGGAAAATAAAAATGTGTCCTCAGCTACCCTGTTTTGAGCAGCAATATGCAGCCTCTTCCTTCTAAGATTACCTCTGAAGAATACCGTTCTTGGCCAAGGACACTGAGCAGTTAAATCTGCCTCACTAAAGAGAGATCTTGTCTCCAAGAAATACGGATAAGATGGGTAAAATCCTCACTAGCGAAAGAATACTTCAAAACCTGCGAGAGCCTTAGAATAGCTTCCAATAAATCTAAAAGAGAGGAGATAGCGCCCAGCTTTGCTGTGGGTGTATCCTTAGAAAATGCAGGAGGTAGACCATATCTTCATTGGGCCCAGCTTCTCCTTCTCCAGAAAGGATGCTTTTCCCTATGACATAAAGAGCAGCAGAAAAAGAAAAAAAAAAAAAACGAAAAAAAAAATTAAAAAACAAAAAAAAAGGAGGGTATTTTTTTTCACTTGTTTGAAGAATTATAGTAATTTGAGTATCTCCTGTGAGTAAGTCCTTTTTGTTTTTAATTATTCCACAGCACGTGGAGTTTTCAGTAATTTATTCAAGTTTTGCTTAAGTGGTTCCTTACATCAAAATTATTTATTAAATAGAATCTTTAAGAAATCTTTTGGAACTTTTACCTTTCATGCCGAACATACTTTCAATGTGTAGTAATTACTAACATCCAATGTAATCCACTCATATTACTGGGGTTTCTTTTGTTACTCAGAAAAAAAGTTTTTTAAGAATCTCTCATCGAGAGGGTTTGTGGCAGCTTTTTGGACTGATTCTTTGTGTTATGCTGAGCAACTGCGTTGCCAGGCAGTATTGCATCACATGTAGACACTGGCTATAGCTCTCACCCCTCACTCTTAGAGGATTGAGACAGCCAACCTTGAAAATGTTTGATTTTGCGTTCAGAAACCAAACTCATGTGCACAAGAAGGCATAAAGTCAATTTATGTTTGTTTTTAAATTTTTTAATATTAAAATAGCCAACCAGAAATCTCCAAAACTGGCTATGCAAACATTTTATCTTCTCATGCCAGGTTAAAACAAAAAAAAAAAGTTTGGGCGGGGGGGGGGGGGGGAGTGGGGGCAAGCTGAGAATAAACATGGTTCATTGTAATACCAGAGAAAACATTCCAAACCAGCCAGTGTAATCCATAGGTATTGTTTAAAAAAAAAAAAAGGATGACATATTCTATCTCCTTGAATTTCAGAGTCCCCTCCTTCACCCCATCTGATAGGTGTGCCATGAATAAGAGCCTGAGATCCAGCTACTGGCCACCATGGTCCAGCCGTGCGGAAGGCCCCCAACTTCATGTGGTCACAAGGTGACTTGGCATGCCAGGGCACCTGGGGTGCTTGTCCACATTATTTACAAATAGCTGTTTCCTTTTGTGAAAAATCTGGATCCCTTCCTCTACACAGTATTGAAACAGTGAGAGAACTCACTGCTATATTAAACCTACTAGTCCGGTATACCAGGAATGTTCCATGTTGTTCAAAAGAGCTCTTTAGACCTGGTCCCTGGCCAGAGTTCTCTCAAACCAAATTAGTTTATCAGGCTGAACAGTAACTATTAGAAACTGCTGTGTTGTTTACATGTGGGCCAAGAGGTCCTCTAATATCCTTCTGTGACTTGGGGGCCCTTGTGGACCAGGGGGAAGGTTAAGTGGATTATAGGTACTGGAGAAAATGAAGAAAGCCAGTCCCAGTTCTAGAAAGGCTGAGAGAGCCCCGCCTGAGCACACGTCCTGGGCTCAGAGTGCATTGCAGACCCTGCTTGTGAGTGACCTTGTCTGGTCTGTCCAAATACCCCTTTCCAGGAAGGTCAGATGTCTCTAAGTGACAGCACATTTCCAGAAGGAGGTTGTTTCAGTAATTTAATTCACATTTTCTGCACATGTAATATCTGGATATATTTTTTTTAATAATATATTGTCAAAGGAAGGTGTTTTTAAGTGTATTCTGTTTGTAGATTTTATGCTATGTCATGTAGAAATTTTACAAGTTTAAACTGTACCATAGAAATTATTTTTATATTTTTTTCAGAATATGCCACAGAGCAATATTTTGCCCTTATATTCTCATAGGGTCCTCTTGGAAGGGCAACTGCAGGTGGGAAGGGGCTCCACACTGTGGGCTCTTGGGTTCAAGTACATTTTGCTATTTGTTCACATCCCCTCTGAAAGTGGGAATATATAAATGCCTTTTCTTTTTTTATTGGAAGCTTGATTTTTTTTTCTTTCTGTCCATGGATTTTGGTACTGCACCTTGCCTCTTAAATGAAGACTTTACATTCACCAAGTTACTGTAGACTTTTTCTTACCTGTTCCCACCCAGTGGCTCAAGTGGAGTTCTGAAAAGCTTGTATCTGTTACTTTTAAAATTTAATATTTTCCAAAATGATTTATTAGATCTTACCATCAGGAAGTTGGCTACTTAAGATAAAAAGTTTCTCTACACACACCCCCCACAACCCACCTCGCCTTGTGCACATGGTTCTCACCCCCTCGCCTAGCATCCACAAGCTTATTTTACAAACCACTCTTTGTAAAAATAAACTTAACCTATCAAAATATATTTCACATTAGTTAAGGGAAAAAAAGGGGGCTGCACTTATCAGTGGTGGGAAATCTGTGCGAGGGAAAAAAAGGCTTTGCCAAACCCATGTGTGTGTTAAGTTCCATTTCTGTGAGTCTTTCATGTTTTATTTACAAGACCTGGAGTAAAAGCTGAAGGCACCTGTTGCACGTTTGGGATTTCTTTCTTTATGACATGATTTTTTTTTTCTCCTCATCCTGGTATGGACTTTCCAAAATAAGTTCCCCCAGAGTTTTTTGTTTTCCTTTTCTTTCTTTCAATGCTTCTAATAAATAAGATGAAAATGCATGTCCCTGGCCCTGCCTTGTCGGACTTTAGCCACTGTAGCATCACACCATGGGTTGCTGAGGTGGCCTCTGTTCTGGCTAGAGTCTGGTTCTGCTGTCACCTGAGGGCAGACACACTGTGGAAAGACCCAAAGGTGGCTGGCACTCCTGGCATCAGAGAGAAGTTACCCTCTCCCAAAAAGCCTTAAAAGTGGTGGCTCTCTGAAGACCCCTGGGCACCACCTCCCCATTCAGTCCTGAACATAAAGTATTTTCTACCCACACTGCCCATTTTTTTGGTGTGGGTATTCAGGGCAGAAAGGGGATGCTCAATGCCATTCTTTCATCCACAGCCACTCCCCAACCCTAACCCCCTACCTCCGTTCCCCACATCACGACCCTGCAATCCTGGTTCTGCTGGCACAGAGCATGTCTCTGATGGTGCTGCCTGTTGTCACAGGGGTGGGTCCACCCTTGATCCTAGAGAGACCAGCAGGGCATGCATGATGGTGAGCCACCCCCCCCCCACTCACCCCGAGGAGCCCCCTGCCCTGCTTCTTGGAGCACTTCCAGGGTGCAACCCTTTGGAAGACATGCACTTCTGCCCCAAGCAGTGTTGGAAGTGGCTTGTTAGGGGTTATGTAGTCAGCATCATGCCCCAAAAACAGTCGTCTTCGCCTTCCCCACTCCACATCCAGTAGAGAAGAGAAAGGGAGATGCCTGCATGTACCCTCCAAAATAACCGGCATGTGCAGGCTCTGCAGTATGAATATGCTTTACTCAGGTGGGCTGACTTAATACCTAACCCCAGGGACAGCATAGAAGCCATTCTCACCAAACACTCCTAGTGATGCTACTGTTTCTATTCATTCTGCAAAGTAATTTGTTGAAATCTGCTCAAGACCAAAGCAACCCTTTAATTTAACAAGAACAAGTTAGTAAAACCAGCTGTTTGACAGTATCTACAAACAGTGAAGGATGACTTTCAATGAAATAGCCAAGTCCTTACAAAGACCACTCCCACTCCAGTACTTTTCTGATCTTCTCCATTTTGTTTTTTTTTTGAACACTCAAAGAGATTTATTTTGAGATATAAATATATTTAAGATATACTAAAAATACCCTATAAATTTTAACTGCATTTTATTTGGTACCAAAGCAACAGAGTTAGTTCTATTCTGAGGAGTTTAGGTATTTAAGGATCTCCTTGATGAGGAAATTTGTGTTTCATTTCATTAAAACTCCTAAATAATTTATAATTTTGAGTTATTAGCACCAATTCACTGTAACTTATTCATTTAGTAAGTTCTTATAAAACAATGCATAAAATACAATTTTGTCAGTCTTAGACATGATGGTCATAAAAAAGAAACAGTATATTTAATACTTTTATGTAAAGACGTGAAGTAGAATGTATTTAGGAGCTGCTGTCTTTAACATTATGACTAAGAGTTAGGGCTCCAGAATCAGACCTGTCAGTAGAAGTCCTAAGTCCCAATTCACATACTACTTACCTATATGATCTTGTGTCATTTTCTAAACCCTTTCTGTTTCTTGGTTTCCTCACCTGTTTGTTTGTTTGTTTGTTTGTTTTGATCTTCTCCATTTTGTTAACTGCTCTGCCCCAGCAACATGGGCCTGCCTCAGGGCCTTTGCATATGCTGTCCCTCCTTAAACCTGGAATGTTCTTCCCCCAAACCACCTGCCTCACCCTTCCCTCCCTGCCAGTGTTTGCTCCAATGTCACTCTCAAGCAGTCTTCCCTGACTTAATTAAACGGACAACCCATCTCACCCTTCTGCCACCTCCCCGTGCATTTTTTGTGTGTGTATTGGCATTTGTGTGCTGCACACGTGAATTACGCATTCATTCACTTTATGTCCTTCCTCTAACGCCCATAGAATGTAAGCTCCACGTGGGCAGGAATTTTTATATGTTTTGCTCACTGCTGTATTCCTGCTGCCTGCAACAGTGCCTAACACATATGAGACACTGGATAAATATTTGTTGAAGAAATCAGTTATTTGATAGCTATTAAGCTTAATAATATCAGTTTCAACCTTTATCAAATGCGTAGTCCACTATGGTCCTGAAGTGGGGAAAATTATAGCTGATAAAGCAGCATGGCTGTTTCTCCAGCCTGCAGTCAATGACGCCAGATATGACAGTGAGCACATCAACCTGACTGCAGCAGGTTTCTTCATGGCCGCCCCCCGAAGATAGGAGACTCCACTGCTAACAGAAAGCTCTCTAGAATAAGCTGCAGCAGGGGCAGTTTCCCCACAGGGCACCTTTCACAGTCAGGCACACTGTGATGGACCTTCATGTTGTCGCTGTGGGCCTGGACCATTCTAGGGCATCCTTATAATCAGCCCTTGGGACACTGTTTCTCCACAGTGTCTCCAGGGAGACAAGCACTCCTTCCTATAACAAACTCAGGTGGCAACAGATGAGCCAGCCCAGGGGAGGGAGTCAGTCTGACCACTAAAAGGACCCACTCTCATGTCACCAAAAGCAGGCCTACAGAGGAAGAGGAGCTTGCATGCAGAATGACAGGGAGCAGGCATGGATAACTGGACAGACAGAAGCAGCAGGGGCAGAGAACAAGGTCTCTCTGAGTCCCTCCATCACTGGTGGGTGTGTGCTGGAGGGATGGAGCCTTGACACCACAGAGCCAAACAACACACGCCTCCTTAGCCCTGGCACCCCCCAGAGCAGGAGGCCCTCAAATGCAGTCAGGTGACCTCACCTGCCAGCAGGGGAAGGAGGGTTCCTCCTCTCAACTGCCCACCCCTGCAGGTTGATTTTCTCAACTACCTAACCTTGGTGTTTACTTCTAGGTCCTCTGGCCAAATGTGTTTTCCACTAAGAGTTGTTGGCAAAATACTGTTACAAGCTTCGTATAGGACCTTTGTCCTACTGTAGCCTGGCTAAAAGGCTTTGTCCTTCTCTTTAACTCCCTTCTGTGGTTTTTGCTGTCATTTCTCTGGGTGCATATTTTAGGGTCCCTCATGATGGGAATGTGAGGTCCCCTTCATAACACTCCCTCTGCGCCTGCCCAGCAGTCAGTAAGCGAGTCACATGAGTATGTCTCTTTGCTTAAATTGGCAAATAAACAGCATCCCTTTCACTGCTGCCCTAACAAGCTGTGGGGGGGCACACTCCTGCCAGTACTCAGAACACAGGCTTTCCCAGGGCTGCCCCCCTTGATCCATTCAAACCTTTCTTTGTGGCAGGTGCCCTATGGTCTGCCCAATTCTTCCTACACTTTCTTCCCACTTGCATGGAATGGAATCCAAACACCTGATTTGGAATTATAGCTTGGCAGGTAGGAGTGGGGCAGCTTGTCTCCACTAATTTATGACCAAAACTAGTAAAACAACCATGATCATGGTTGGAGATCAGCCATGGCCTGGAGCCTCACTTTAAAAGCAAACTCCACCTCTGACAGAGCCAGTCACCATGCAACACGGGAGGGAAGCCTGGGCCCTTGGGCACATCACTAGAGGAGCCATTAGAGGCGCAGGGAGCCTGAATCTGCTCACAGCCTTGACTGTGGAGCTTGAACCCTGTTCACCATCATCTTTGATTAAATTGGTCTTGTTTTAACCGAGGGTTGTTGAAGTGTAACTTTTTTTCTCTTCAATGTGCATTTGGCCAATGAGAATCAGTGAATGTTGTTCCTCTGTCTCTGTCCCTTACTTTTTTTTTTTTTTTTTGGTTCATTTGACCCATTTGGGGATGAAATTTGCTTTTTTCCCCCCAATTTACTTGATTACCGTGGATGAAAGAGAACATTGAGGCAAAAACAGGTCATAATCCCATTATTTTGACCCAAGTTGTCCAGAGCCCTTTTCTATCTGGGAGTGTTCATTCTAATTCAGTGAAAATATTCTTTTCCACCTGGTCCATTCTTGGAGAAGGAACCCATTATAAGAGCTGTCTTTGGTGGTTGGGTTGTTACTTTATTAAGTATTAAAGCACTAAACCAATTTTTGCAATATGTAGTAAATCTTGCTTTCATTTTGGAAAACTTCCATTAATGACTACTGCACTTTTTATAGAAGAACTGTATTTCATTTCTTTCTTTTATGAAAGATTATTTCAAGTAAAAATAGCTCTGTAATCCGTGTGACACGGCTTCTCCATTACTTGACACAGAGAGAAGCTTTCATGCCTACTCAATAAAATTAACATTGTTTGTAAAGCATTGGTTTGTCCAGTCATTTGCTCACTCCTGTGTTCCTGGTAAAATAATATCTAAGAAAAGCTTCAGGATGCCTGGGTGGCTGGCTCAGTGGTTGAGCATCTGCCTTTGGCTCAGGTGGTAATCCTGGGGTCCTGGGATCTAGTCCCACATCAGGCTCCTCATAGGGAGCCTACTTCTCCCTCTGCCTGTGTCTCTACCTCTCTCATGAATAAATAAATAGAATCTTAAAAATATATAAACCCAAGAAAAGCTTCATGGTCCAGAAGGAGAAGATTCTATCCGGCATCCATTCATACCAGTATTTTTTAAATCAGATGACATGTAAACCAGTTATCACGGTTTCATCATCAAAGAGAAAAAATTTCCCTCCTTTTAAAAATGACCATGACACTCTCTATCCAAATGAAATCAACAGGATATTTCCCAACATATATCCCAACTTATATGCCAGAGGTGGCAACATAAGCAAAAGGACATCCACAAGGAACAGAAAGGATGAAATTGGACTCACAGTCGGCCTCATGGAATCTGACCCACAGGTCTTCATTTCACTTGCAGGAGGTTGGGGTTGGAGTGGGAACAGGGCAGTGTGAACTAGCATGGTTGGAAGGAGAGGAAAGATGCTCAGCTAGCCTGCCGGACTCTCTGGGCCAATGGCCTCTGCACAGTCCTGGGATCAGCATTAAGGCAGATCAGACTCATCCATGTCTGGCCTTGATGTGCTTAGTTCTCTCAGGGCAGCCAGAGAATCCTGCACGGAAGGCAGATTCTTCCATTGGTGAGGCTTGGGATGGTGTGGGAGCCCTGGACTGGGAACACAGAGGTCCCATGGCAAGGGCACCTGCAGGAAGCAGCTCAGCACAGTAGTGAGAAGAGGGGCAAGGCCAAGAGGCTGGGTTGTTCAAAGCTGCAAGGGAAGAGGCTGGGCTCCCAGAGCTGGCCTCAGACCTCTGCAAAAGGAGGCTGCTGGACTGGTGCTGGTGCTTCAGGAGCCCAGAGGAGGAGCCCCGCAAGGCTGGATTCCCACCTCGGAGGAGTGGCCGCCATCTTTAGGGGTGCCTGGGTCAACAGGGCCCTCTACGTGGGGAAGAAATAAAACTGGAACCAACGCAGCTGCCAAGTGAAAGACTGTTGCCAGAACAAGGCTGAAAGAAATTGGAAGCAGAAGTAAAGAGCAAGTTGTCTGTGTGTGTGTGTGTGTGTGTGTGTGTGTGTGTGTGTGTGTAAATTGAGGCACGTGCATATGTATGATGTGCATTCATGTATGTGGACATAGACACATGCATGTGTTTGCATACACACATATACACACACGGAAGATAGAAGAAAGTAAGAAAACACACCTCTCTGCTGTAGTCACCATGGCTGTAACTGGCTGCGGGACTATGATTAATAATCATAACCTCCTTTCCATAACCATTTGCGCTCACTCAGAAGCTCAGCTTGTTGGGATTCTTCACCTGATGGATAACCCCAACTTTCTTTTCCAAAGAGTTTGAACCCGCACAAGTCCTTCCATTGCCTGATGTAGTTTACCATTAAATTTCATTTGGGTACATGGGTCTACTTAAAGGCACCCCAAAAAGCCCCCTGGATTTCAGATGTCAACACCCTGGCACCCACTGGCTAGCAGCAGCTCAAGTTTTCCTTAATAATGAGGTCCAGGCACCTCGCCAGTACAATAACTCCCTTCCCTGCATTGATGCAGTAGTTTGAGAAACCCAAAATGGCCAGGTGTCAGCTTCCAGTGACCTCACTGTGTAGCCTGCGTTGAGGCACTCCTTCCTTGGTTACTAAGACCCAGAAGAGCTGGGGCTATGGGGCATGGAAGCATAGGTTCTTGGTTATTATGATGCATAACAGTGACAAGAGCCACTCTCATACCTACCCCTTGTTTCCCAGACCATGTGTTCTGGCCACAGGACAGACACCACCATATGCCAGTTGCTGATTCAAATCATAAACTCCATCTGTAAGACAAAACTCGCATCTTCCCGGGAGTTGTCTCCCTGCTGGCATTATAACAAAATCTTCAGTAGGCCACCCCATAGCTCTGTAAGGCGAGCTGCTTCTGGGTCAGTGGGATGTATAGTAAGTGAATTCCATGCCCACGATCCCATTGCGGTAAAACCAAAATTCTTCATCAGAAGCAACACTGTAGTGGCTGGTGGCTAAGCCAATTGAACATCTGACTCTTGGTTTTGGCCCAAGTGATGATCTCAGGGTCATGAGATCGAGCTCCACATCCAGCTCCAGGCTCAATGCAGAGCCTGCCTGAGATTCTTTCCCCCATCCATCTCCATGTCCCTCCTCTCCTCCCCCCACTCGCACACACTCTTTCTCTAAAATAAATAAATAAAATCTTTAGAAGCAACCTGCGGAATACCATAATGGTGAACAAAGCATTCATTAAGTCCATGAATGATAATTTTTGGCAGAAGCATTGCAAAAAGGGCAAATCTGAATCTGGAATACATCTTTTCCAGTGAACAGAAATTGTTTTCCCTCCATAATGGAAGGGATCTAGTATAATCAGCCAGCCACCAGAGGTCTGGCTGGCCATCACAATCAGTGAGCTCTGTGTTGGCCTCTGGTGTCAGAAGTCACTGTGGCACAGCGGTAGCAGTCTCCAGGCTTGCCTTGGTGAGAAGAAATCTGTGTGGTTGTGCTCATCCATAGCCTCCACTCCTGCAGCCAAAGTCTCTATAGAGGGGCCCACTTAGCAAACATCAGGATGGCTGGTGAAAGTGTGGGCCAGCATCACAGAACATGCTGCCTGCTTCACAGATTTTTGACAGTCTTCTCTGCACAGTGTACTTTTATTTTTTAAAAGATTTTATTTATTCATGAGAGAGACAGAGAGAGAGAGAGGCAGAGACACAGGCAGAGGGAGAAGCAGGCTCCATGCAGGGAGCCTGATATGGGACTTGATCCTGGGTCTCCAGGATCAGGCCCTGGGCTGAAAGTGGCACTAAACCGCTGAGCCACCAGGGCTGCCCTGCACAGTGTACTTTTAATGAGCATGGGGCACAAGTATCTTCATGATCTATGCACATTTTGAGAGAGTCATCCACACACATCTTCCATTTGTCACCGTACCTCCTTGTCACCAATCTCTGAACCTTGTTCTTTCCAAGTTCCTGACCAGTCAAAGTATTTGTCCCAGTAATGGTCAGAGGTTCTTAATAGGGCCATTAATGACGTTTGGGGTCCAATAATTCTTTTCTGTAGGAAACTGTCCTGTGTACATTGTAAGATGTGTAGCAACATCCCTGGCTGACCTCTACCACCAGATGCCAGGAGTGTCCTCTGCCCAGTTGTGACAATCAAAAATATCCTGACATTGCCAATATCCTCAAGTTGGGGACAGGAGGATCATCCCCTATTAAGAATTACTAATTACTAAGAATTCTGGCTGTCTTTCAGTCCAGAAAAGCAAAAACCATTGAGTTCTGGAGTTCTCAACCAGAAACCTGAGTTCTGCTCAAGGCTTCTGTCCACTAGGATGATTTCCCTTCTCCACCGTCTTTCAAGGACACTCCAGATTGGGGTTGTATCTCTCATAGCCTGCTCCCAGCTGAAACCAGCACATCCCAGAGAACCATCTGAAAGCAGGCCTGCTCAGCCAACTGGTCCTAAAGAGCTTCCTATGAGGCATAGACTGAGGGGAGGAGGCAACAAGCAGGGGTACGTGTCACAGAGTCTGAGCCACCTGCTCAAGTACCTGACATATGCCTTCTGAGTTTTCTCAGTTACAGCCTCTTAGGCACCATCTCCACTAGATGACAGAGTGCAGCTATATGTGCTTGTCCTTACAGGTGCATAGGTCAAGTCACATCCAGTCCATGATGGGCAGCTCAAGATGTTGGAGTCAGTTGATACCCTCTGCTCCGCTGTTCAGTCCCTACCATGCCAGAAACTGTTTCTTAGAAAGAAGAATAGTTATATGCAGAAGACATCATGTTTTTTTTCCAGTGCCCTAGGGTCTGTACGGTGATTCACTCCCTGGGGTTCTTTACAGCATTGCTGCTGGCCATGAACACTTGAGCACCACTGGGTCTCATTAGGGGATGAGGCCCAGGAGGTCCCACTCAAAACTGGTGGCCCTCCTCATTCCTGGGGAAATGCATTGGGCTGGGCTAGCACACCCAAATAGCACATAGATTACCTTCAAAATCCAAGGGTCTCAGCAAGTGTCATGCCTCTTTTTTTAGGTATAATATAATGATGTATTTTTCACTTTGATGGGGTGTCCTCAGAAGGGTTATATGGTCCCCTGAAGCTTCACCAAGGTGATAGGTCTCTGAATATTTGTAGTTTTTCTCCCACTTCTGTGTCTTACTAAAGCAGATGCAATAAGCATAATGATGTCAGTGATGAAGTCCAGTGTGGTGTTCTGTGGCATCTCTGCCAGCTCTATTAGGGCAGAGAGCAGGAAAACCAGCAGGAGGGGAAAGCAGGCTGTTGGCACTCCTGGACATGAGCAAGCTATTTCTGGTGGTTTTTACAAATTGACAGAGAGAACCAAAGTCACCCACCAGTGCCCAGAAAAGGTGTTTCATCTAGAATTGCAGCAGCAAGTGCAGTGACCCATCAGCTCTAAGTTTACTGAGATCCACTGCCTTCCTCCCACAAGAGTCCGTCTTTGGTGTAGGTCAACAGGTGAGGGACTGAAGCCATACTAGGAACTTCCTCCCTTAAACCACCCAAGTCCCTGAGAGCACCACTAACCTCTCAGATTCCCCCAGGACGGAGAATCCATTATTCTTGATTGACTATCGTGGTAGGGAGGTAGAAGTTTCAGGACTTTCATCTTCATCCCACTTCCTATCAAAAAAGCCAAAATTCACTTCAAGGCAGGAAAGGCGACAAGGGGGCCCTGCCCACTGCCGAATGTAACTCTTCCACCTCTCCAGCACTGGAAATGGGAAACGAACATGTGTGGGTCATGCCCACACACCCACCAGTCCCACAGACATCCATACTTGGGACAAAACTCTTTTTTACTAACCTCCAGAAGCCTCACCTTGACTGGAGGGCCACGGTGGTATTTTAAAGTTTCCTCAAATCAGTGACAACTCAAAGCCAGTGCCAAGTACCCTGAATGATCAAAGTATTCCTGCCCTCCAGTGATTACATGGGAATAGACAATTGCCAGAACAAGTTGTTTGGTCTCAGGACACAGCCACCTTTGGGAAAGGCCACACACCCCTGGGGGAAGTTTGGAGGAGATTTATAAAAGACAATGAGGTAATACCCAGGGTCTTTTCTCCAGGGGGCCTGGCTCACATTGAGCCAAGTGGCTCCAGACCTGTGAAGTAGTTCAGACCTGCAAATTCTAGGAACAGCCAAGATTCTGCTCTATGGTTACTTAAGTAAGGAATTTTGCCTTCAAACCAGAAGTGTTTTTTAATAAAGTTCATTTTGTTGATGCATATTTTAGGCACAGTAAAATGCACAGTGTCAAATGTAGAGCTGAATGACTTTTAACAAGCGTATCCTTGTTGGTCACCACCAACACCATGATCACCATGATCAAGATACAGAACATCTCATCATCCCTAAGAGATCCCCTTCTACCCTCCCTAGCACACTGCCACCCCCCCACAGCAGCTATTGTACAGTTCACTTTAGATTTATCCTTTCTGTTCTTTAACTTCATACAAATGGAATCATAATATTACCATTTTATATAATATGCACCATTAAAAATAATAATATTTTCTTGTTAATGGACATTCAGATTGTCTCTCGTTCGGGGCTCTTATGAATAAAGCCACTATGAGCACTGGTGAGCATTTTGTGGAGATAGGCTTTCATTTCTTTTGGAAACATACAAAAGAGCAAAACGGCCACATCACAGAACGAGTACATACTTAACATGGTTAGAAATTTCCAACCAGTGTCCCAAATAGGTTGTAAGGTTTTACAATCCTTACAATCCAGCAAAATATTTGGTTTGGGTTACCCGAGATGTGACCGTACGCTGTCCAGTTTTTCTGATGCCCATGCAAGAGCTCCCACAACTTTACAACCTGGCCCCGCCAACCAGGAGCAGCCCAAGTGGATGCCCACTCTGGCACACACAGGGCTTCACACACCTGAGTTAGGCAGGTGCACGAAGCGCAAGGTCTGGGCCCATGCCTGTAGTGTATTTGTGCAGACCTGTGCCACCTGTCCCCGCTGTTTCATGCCTCCCTCCTGCCCCTTCCTCTCAGAGGCAGAGCTTTCACCTACACCTACCTTCTGCCCTGCCAACCTCACCTGTGCCTCATCTCCTTGCCTAGATGTTTGGCACCTGAATGTCAGGACCTTTGTCCAACATGCCCCTAGGTCCAAGGAGGCCTTGCCCACAGTGGTGACTGGGACCTCTTCCATCAGAGCAGAAGGGCCCTCCCTCCTCTGTGAGCCCGGGTGAGCCTGGCAAGGAGCTGCCGCCCAAGAAATGGAAGTGTCCTGCTCTGCGCTTCCCAGAGAGTGGCTGGGAGTGCCCTGGAAGAACTCAGCAAAGTACTGGGGCTCAGCTCTGTGCACAGCAGGGATTGCCCAGAAAGGGAGACTTCACGGGGAGGTGAGAGTTGCATCGGAGAAAGGGGGGAAGGGAATTCCAGCAGGTGGAACACGCAGTCCTTACACAAACACTGACTGGGAGCCAGCTTTGGAGATTCACCCAGGAATAAGACAGACCCCTCCCCTCCCCCCGGCTGCCACCCCTCCCCCCCAAGCAATGGGAGAGAAAGCAGGAAAGGGCCATCTACTGATGAGGGTAGAAGATGCTGTGACAGGAACAGACAAGGGTAACTATAGCAGGAGCCACCTCCTCTCTGGGACCGAGGGCTAGGGGAGGCTTTGGGGAGCCCTTGAGGTGGGCTTGGGGCCGTCCAGACACAGCCTAGACATTGTCACACCCGTCGGATAAGACCACCATTCCTATCTGTAGCCCAAGAAGCCACAGCTCAGGGAGGGTAAGAACATCTGCCCCAGGCCGTAAAGCGAGGCCCGAGCCGAGGCAGGCAGCAGGCAGCTCCACAGGGCCCCGCGCCCGACAGGCCTGCGGAGGGAGGCGAAGCCCGAAGCCTGGCGCTTCAGGAGAGAACTGAATCCAGCAGCGGGTGGCGCCAGCCACAGAGGTCATCAGGGCTAGGCAAGCAAAGAAGACCATGCTCTCTAGACTCTTCATCTACACCCTGTGAGTAACACACACCACTCGGGAGCCCTGGGGAAGTTGAGTGTGACCACTTTATCCCCATCTCCTGCCAGGCTATCCCTGTGGGAAGACAGCATGGCCCTCCCCGCACTACTGTTGGGCATCCCTGCCTCCTGCATGCCTGAGCAGGACACACGTGTGCTGTCTGCACTTTTGCCCATGGGCCAACACCTGCACCCATTCTGGCTGGACAGGCGCCTGGGGAGCCCCAGGATAGCAACCATGGCACTGTGACAGAGAGGTAGATACAATCTTGCCTTGCCAGGGGCCCCTTACTCTGGCAGAGCCCTGACAGTCATCAGGTCCATGTTTGCCTTCTGAGTTTTTGAACTTCCAGATCTCAATGAAAGCATCATGGTTAATGGGATGAGAGCTCATGGGGGACCTGGATGAGGAGTGAATGAGCCATAAGTCCTCTGCTTCTGGAAAGTTCAACGACCCTTTCCTGAGCAGTTACACAGAGAGACAGAAGGAGGGGGCCTGGGGAAATAAAAAGATGATGAAAGACCACAAGACAAGCATTTGGAGGATGGTTGCAGGTATGAACAGTAAGAGTTCAGAGTGTTTCCCATCACACTGAAGTTCAGCTTCTACCAGGGCTCTCATTCTTTTGAAAAACACTTGACTGTGATCAGTGATACAAGAGCTGAAAACCGTGGAAGGAAAGAGCCCCGTGGGGGATAATGTTTGCCAAACATCGGCAGTCGGAAAGACGAGTTTGCCCACCAATGGAGCAGATAGATCCCTCTGGCAGACTACCGGGTGACAATGAAGAAGTCCTGGTGCTGAACCCAAGAGGACTTCATGTGGACCAAGAGAACGTGGGTAAGGAAGCTGGTGCCCAGGCAGATGCACCTGTTGCAGTCCATCACCCTGGACAGTGGCTGTCCCTTGAGTCCCACTGTTTCTCCCTCCTCTTATCGGGACCTCCTGTAATCTGTGATGAACTTGATGCCAGGCCAGTCACTGTGTCCCTTCGGTGCCCTGTGTGAAACTGATGAACAGCCGTGTTGCTAACAGGATGTCTAATCTAGAGTTGACCATGTATTCTGGCCACAGTGAACACTCTCCTCAACAAAACTGTGCCTGGAGATGTGTTTGGGTGTGTGGTTGTCGGCTTATCTGCTTATCAGAAAGGCTTTGCTTCTTTTACAGGACTTTCAGCTTTTATTTTATTTCTTTTAAAGATTTTATTTATTTATTCATGAGAGGCACAGAGAGAGAGTGAGAGGCAGAGACACAGGCAGAGGGAGAAGCAGGCTCCATGCAGGGAGCCTGAAGTGGGACTCGATCTGGGGACTCCAGGATCACGCCCTGGGCTGAAGGCAGGCGGTAGACTGCTGAGCCACCCAGGGATCCCCTCAGCTTTTATTTTAGTTAGGGTTCACAGAGCTGCATTTAAGTCAAAAGTAAAAGACCCACTTGATGGTAGGAAAAGAAAATACAGTGTAATTTTTTTTTTTACACTCAGTCTGGGAGGGCTTTTAACTGCTTTTCACTTTCTATGTATATTTAAGTCAGTAAAGGAATATTGCTCGGGTCCCAGGAAGGCTGAATTACAACCATCTCAGTGTAATTGAAATGGGGTGTTAACATTTCCTCTGGACTTGGTACTAATTCTAAATCTGTTGGTTAATAGTTTTAAACTTTTACAGTAGTAAATATATTAATTCTGCCCTTCACACTGAAATCCAATTTGAGGACATGTGTTTGGATTTTTGTCTGTGCCTTCTGTGTGAAGGAAAGATACACTACCTGCCTCCAGGTGGACAGACGGGCAACACCGCGTTGCAGCCAAGGTCAGCCAGGTGCTGCCCCCTGGCGGTGGGGCCGCCATGCTGGGTCTGAGGCTTGGGGCGGGGCGGTGAGGACACCTCTTCTTTACATTCTCCTCTCCTTAGATGTCAAGAGTGCCAGAAAATCCACAACACAGTTTTCAGTGTTTCCTTCTTCTTTACACAGGGCAGGGGGGATCAGTAAATTGTCTTTAGCAAACCAACAATTTACTTCTTTCAAATCCAATGCCTTGGCCAGTTGATTCTGTAGTTCTAGATTTTGCTTCACTTAGTGATCTTTGATCTGAAACCTATAACCTACTACGGTGCCCTCAAAAGTAATTAAACCAGATGTTTATGGGGCACCTGGGTGGCTTCAGTTGGTTAAGTGTCCAAACCTTGATTTCAGCTCAGGTCAAGATCTCAGGATCATTAGATCGAGTCCCTCCCCCCTCAACCCCCTTGAGCTCCATGCTCAGTGGGGAGTAGGCCTGAGATTCTCTCTTTCCCTCTGCCATTCCCTCCACTCGTACCCATATGTGCACGCTCTGTCTTTAAAATAAATATATATATATTTTTAAAGTTTAGATTAACACTTTACACTTTATTATAAAATAAAGTCCAGCCTCTTTGCCACCACCAAGCAGTATTAGGAAACACCTAATACACACATTTAGTTGCTGAAAACTAGGAATGAATAGTAACACAAAAGGCATTGACCTCAAAAACAACTTTTTCCTTAAAAATGATCAACTCCATTAGTGAAAAAATTTTTTATACCATATTTGCAAAAAGGCTTTTCTAGGTGCCTCAGGACTACCATCCTGAATAGTATTTCTACCAAAGAGAAATGCAATAGATATAATCACAAACTACTGCCACCAGAGGAAAAATGCTTTAAATGTGTGTTGATAGATTCAAGGTTAAGACTTACTTGAATATTTTTGGAAGGACCTTTCCACATCCTTTCCACCCTGAAAAAAACCTAAGTCTTTTGGTTCATGCCCATGATTGTTTTCTGCCACAGATAACTGTGATCCTGGGAGCCGTTGTGGCAGGTGCTTTGTGACATCGAATGAAGTCACTGGGCAACTACTGCTGATGCTATGCCAACACCCATCAGCTCTAGACACTGAAGGATGGACAGTGAAGTACTGTGAATAAGGAGAGGGCTGAGGGCCCTTGGAAAGAATCTGACTGTGATTTGGAATGATGGCTAGTGGTCCCCATCTGAAGGCTTTAAGGTAATAGTTACAATGACCCTTAGTCTTTCCCTCCTGCTGTGGACTAAATTTTTGTGTCTTCCCCCTTCCCTAGAGTTCATATGTTGAAATCCTATCCCTCAATGTGATGGTCTTTGGAATTAGCACCTTAGGGAGGTGATTAGGTCATGCAAGTGGAGTCCATGAAGGGATTAGTAACCTTACAAGATGAAGCCAAGAGCCTCCTCTCTCTGTCTCCCTGTCTCTCTTGTGCCCTCTCTATCCACCCCACCATCACCATGTGAGGACACAGCAAGACAGCCATCTGAAAACCAAGAAAAGGGCTTTCATCAGATACTGGATCTGCTATGAACTTGAGCTTATATTTCCCAGCTTCCAGAACCGTAAGAAATAAATTTTCGTTGTTAAGCTCCCCATCTACAGTATATTGTTAGCAGCCTAAAGGGATAAAAATACCTTCCAAGGCTTCCGGAAGTGACTTTGCCATTTTCAACTCATGGGATAGCCTTCAATAGTGTCACTCAAAGGTGCATATGGTAAAACAGTGGAAATATTTATTCTTTTCCATTTGAACATTGAAATATTGGTGAAAAATTTTCTGGAAAAAGAGAAATAATCCCTGAGCGGGCCCCCATGAAGATAAGGAGGGAAATAATTTGAGAGGTAAACCAGGATTCACCTCAGAGCACCCCTGAGGTGCTGCCCACATACACCAGAGGTGTAGACACAGAGTGCCAGTGTGTCTGGGCACCCTGCAAGACCATCACTCAGATCCAATTCATGGATTTCTCTTGGAAATGAGTTTCAATGACCCAGAGTGAAGAAGGAGTCGAGGGGCCAAGCCTATAGTGTGAGCCATTGGATGAGAAGTTGGATGGTCTGATTGGAGAGCTCGCCTGAGAAAAGTATGGGAGCCTCCCATTCTATGGCAAACTGAGTAATAGGAGTCAATCCATCTGATCTATCCAACTAGAAAAGCTGCATAAAACATAAGAAATATCTGCTAAAAGACATCAGATTAGCAACAGGATTACAAAGAATGACAACATGTGGGGCCATTTTTAGTCCAAGAGTGACTACCAATTCCACAAGAATGGAAACATCAGAGTTTGGGACCCATCAAGAATAAAAGGACTAGTGGGAGTGAGACACTCTTTGCTTTGAGAGATCAAAGGATTGCCTTCTAGGAGAAGCAAGGAAATTAGCCTTTATAGGGACTAGGGCCTGGCTTCAGTCCTGAGAGTGGCCCAGGAGACCTCAATTCCTGAATTGTATGAAAGGGATCTTGACTGCCATGAACATGCCAGAAACAATCGGAAATTATCTGTAAAAAGACAATAACATTACCCCATCCTTCAAACTCTTTCTACAAAAAAAAGCTTTGCACATATAATATCTGACTCACAATAAAAGATAACCAAGCAGTCAAGAACACAAACCAACACAAATAAAAACTAGCAGAAACACTGAGCAATTGAAACAGGCCCACACAAGTTCCAGATTTTGAAGATACCATTCACAGATTCTTAATTAGCTATGTTTACTACTTTCAGGGAGATAAAAGACAAGATTAAGATTTTGGTGCATTTGAAGCTGTTTTTTATAGCATAAATGAAAGAAGCCAGATTCAAAGGTCTATATATTGTGTGACTCCACTCGTATGACATTCTGCAAAGGCAGAAAACACATCAGCAATTGCTTGGGTTGGGGATCAGGAAGTGGCTGACCTCAAAGGGGAACTTTTAGGGCTATGGAACTGTCTGCCTGGTACTGGGTTGGTGAATACAAGACTCTGCATTGGTCAAAACCCATAGAACTGTACATCACAGACTGCACTATACAGTATGCAAACTTTGAGCATGTGAAGGAGGTTGGGGGACCCCAGCATGGAATGCAGACCGTGACTACAGACTCTGACCATATCACAAATGTATGATGTGGCCTCTGGGAAGGGGGTGGACAAAAGCAGCTGACCTAAGTAACTTGGGAAAATGGTGTTTTGACTGGAAACTGAAAGACTGCAAACATAAGCAACTATACTTAAACACTGCTCTAGTTTCTCACGAGATAGACAATTATGAAACTGCTTCACGTGTCTCCTGAGATTGAACAAACAGGTGGCCACATGGCGGATGGTGGGAGCCAGCGTCTCACTGCTGGAGAGAGAGGTTATAGATCACAGTGGCAGGGGGCAGGAATGAGTCCTTCCTCAGGGGCTGCCCCAGAACCTGACATCACTGTGATATGAACACAGGCTTAGTTCAGTGTGCAGGGACAAGTGGAGAAATGACTAAAAGCATATGTGTGTAAATGAGCTGGGACAAACATGTTTCCTGGCTCTGTCTGCTGGGAGGGGCCAGGAGCAGCAGTACTCCAGGAGCACGGAGCATACCCCACACCCGTTTCTTGGTTTCTAAATACCATATTCATGGGACACCTGGGTGGTTCAGCGGTTGAGTGTCTGCCTTTGGCTCAGGGCATGATTCCCGAGTCCCAGGATCAAGTCCGACATTGAGCTCCCCACGGGGAGCCTGCTTTTCCCTCTGCCTATGTCTCTGCCTCTTTCTCTGTGTTTCTCATGAAAAAATAAATAAAATATTTTAAAAATATAAATAAATAAATACACACATACATACATACATACATACATACATACCGTATTCCAACAAAAGGAATCAGGGCTTCTAGGGAAATGGCTGATTCTAGGGTGTAGTAGCTGGGAGCAGCAGTGGCCTGGACTATGGCATCTCTGGTTCTGGGAAGCAGGCCAGGATGAGAGATGGAGGTACACATCCATCTGCTTCTCTCAGCCTGTGGCATGGAAGGCTGAAGAGTGCAGGTGGCTAGAGGAGAGTCAGCTACCCAAGAATGAGAACTCTCTTTGCCACCAGGATACAGAGGTGAATGTCCTTTACCACATTTCTATGAGTGAGGTTGTACATACATCCCCCACAGTAAGTGCTTAAGAGACAGTGGGTAGAAATACACATTTCTTAGTTGGTGGCCAAGAACTTTTCTCCTTCCTTGCACACTTACTAGTATATACTACTATACTAACACTGAGTTTAATAGTTGTTGTGGATAGTACAGAAAAAGGATTTCTGTAATTAAAAAGGAATTCCATAAAATGTTAGTGTATGAGTCCATTAAGACAGCTGGGTTGATGATTTTGCTAATAAACAAGATGTTAAAGGGGGCCCTGGGTGATTCAGTCAGTTAAGTATCTGCCTTTGGCTCAGATTATGATCCCAGTGTCCCGGGATCCAGCCCCACATCAGGCTCTCTGCTTAGCAGGGAGTCTGTTTCTTTTATCCACGACCCCCAGCTCATGCTCCCTCACTCTATCTCAAATGAATAAATAAATATCTTTAATAAACAAACAAACAAACAAACAAGAAATACCCCAGTTGTTGAAACAAACTTGTATTGAAAGTCACTGGTAACATACTAGGGAAGCTACACCCTTACTGGGAAGGGGTTGAGCCAAAACTTGAAGAAATGATGTCATGATTTAAAGTGAGACTATCTCTTCTGACCTCTCTTCTCATAGGCTTTGAATAAACAAAGTGCTAGGCTTTACCTGGAAGGTGTAAAAATCTGTTATTTAGATATATGTCTTAGTCCATTCAGGTTGCTCTAATGAAGTACCCCCAGTGGGGAGGCTTATAAACAACAAAAATTTATGTCTCCCAGTTCTGGAACCTGGAAGTCTGAGGTCAGGGTACCAGCAAAGGCAAGTGAGGGCACTCTTCCAAGTTGTAGACTTCTCTATCCTCACGAGGTCGAAGGGGGAGGGGAGCCTTCTGGGGCCCCTTATGCAAGGGTGCTAATCCCATCATGGGGCTCTACCCTACTCTCTAAGTCCCCAGCTCCTAATATCATTATTTTGAGGATTAGGATTTTAGCATATGACTTTTGGCGAAGGCTGCAAAAATTCATAGACCACAGCGATACATTAATAAATGGTGTTAAAATCTCCAATAATAAGAAAAGTTAAGACTCCTTATTTGAAAAGAAAAATGCCTATGCTTTCTTTCTCCTGAGTTTCTCCAAAAGTAAGATCTCAAAGTAGTGATTGACATTTTTCTCATAATGAATCCTCTCAGGACATTGTACAGCCTATGGCAGGTACAATGGAAGAAAACAACATTCTTCACTCTAGGAGATTGATTATGAGTACAATCCTTCCTAGTTGAATGTTGTTCTCCTTTTGCTTCAGTTAATTAAAATAGAACTCAGGGGCACAGATACTGAGCTCTTAATTTTTTTTTGAGACTTTATTTATTTATGAGAGAAAGACAGCATGCACACAAGAGCAGAGGGAGGGGCAGAGGGAGAAGCAGAGCCCCCGTTGAGCAGGGAGCCAGATGCGGGGCTCCATCCCAGGACCTGGAGACCATGACCTGAGTCGAAGGCAGATGCTTAACCGACTGAGCCACTCAAACGCCCCATTAATATTTTGAAATATAATGTTACTTGTGAAAAATAATTAGTGTAAGGTTGTGTATGTACTGTGCATATACTTCAAGTTCAAGTAATGGATTTCATTGTAGTTCTAAAGAAAAGTTACTGGCACAAAATATAGCATTATAACCACGATGATAGTGCCATTAAGTACATTAAGTACCCCTTAAATTCTCTATACTTTTCTAACCAATACTCAAAATTGCTTCTGAGAGAGAGTGGCAGAGAGAGAGAGAAAGAGAAAGTGTGTGCTGATTAGTCATAGTTGAAGAGAGAACCTGAGCTGAAATGTAGGCCTGAGATGTGGGGTCTGAATCCGTTTGGAGAGGGTATATGCCTCCAGTATACTGTGTGAGTGCTCAGTTGAGAGACCTCCTTGTCCTCTGGAAAAGTATGGAAGGATACAGCAGATGGAGGCCAGGGATGGACCCCAGGACCAGGATTTGCCAGTAAGGAGCCAGGTGAGCTTGTTCCCCACCTCCACCCCCAGGCCTGGCAGTCAGGAGCCAGTCCCTTCATTTTCCTCTGGGGTTTTGGACAAACCACCCAACAGTTGGATAGAGGCTCTTCACCTGGGGACAGCAGTGATAATAACATCTGTCTGCCTCTGTCCCTGGGGTGTGGGAGAGACAGGAGGAGACAGGGCCAGAGAGATGCTTTGTGATCGGGGATCAGCCGAGGTCTGGGGACTCCTCATTCACAATACTCTCAGGAGCTCCATGGCTAAGCATGCTGGTAGAAGCTCAACTCTGGCCCTGCCCACCCCAGTGGTCCCTGATGAATTGTGGCTCTCTGGTCCTCTATAACCAGGTGCCCTTACCTCTCTATTCCTCCATGCAGGCCCCTGAGGTTTCTCTGGGTCTGGCCAAAGCTCATGCTGTAAAACTTCAACTCAGATCCGTCCCATCAAAGCCAGCGACTCTATCTGCATATGCTGGCATCAGGGAGATTTTGACAAGATAGGACCAGAGCTGCCCTGATGTCCCCTTCCCCCATCTCCTCATCAGCCTTCGAGAACCTAAAGCCAGCCACACTAGTCTGCACAGACCATCAGGGCACCTAATTGATCAAAAGTTTGCAAGAAGCAGCCATTAGGGTTTGAGATGTTCCTCCTCCTGGATCATCTTCGGAAGGCTACGAGAGCTTGGCCTCCCCAGGACCAGGAATACACCTGTGGATAGCCCTAGATTCAATCCCAGCCTCACCGGCCACACCCTGTGGCCTTTTCCTGCTCTAGGATGGCTTCCCAAAATAAAAGAAAAAGTTGGGAGAAACAGCTATTCATCAGCTCACCAGGTCCAGCATGAAGGGCAAAGGGTAGTTAGTGGTCCTCAGGGGTCAGATCCGGCAGGTATGCTGCTGAGTCATCCTCCCCCTGCACTAGCTCTGAGCCCAGCTGCCAGGCCGGCTGGTGCTCCTGGGGGCCTTCTACACCTTCTGACCTCAGTACAGCACCCTGTTCATGACTATGCAGTGCCCAGCTCCCCCTGGCACGCAGGCTCCCTGAGGACAGGACAGGGCTCCCCATGCCCTGCCTCCTACCACCATCTGGGCTGGAGTCGAGGAAGTGGCCCATGAACATCTGCAGAGAGAGGGTGAAGGAGCCAGAGGTCAGGCCAGGGACAGAAGGAGTACCTGGAGCAGGCTCATTTCAAGAGCACCATGCTGGGCAGAACTGAAAGTGCCACTGTTGGGAGGATGGAATTGTAGCACACGCAGAGCACTTGAGGGAGTGCCCAGGGATGGGGGAGCACACCAGCAACTCTGGGGAGCACACCTCTGCCCTAGCAGGGCAGAGATCCCGTGGAGAAGAGGGCACACTGCCTCCATAGCAAGCATGCAGCCACCAATCTCTCCCCAGTCAGCTACTTTGTTAAGAAAAAGGAGCCTCAAGTGAAGGGTCTGGGTGGGGATGCCAGATTTAGAAAGAAGAAATAAAGTATGGGTGCACGGTTAAATCTGAATTACCAATAAACATCGAACACAATTTTTAGTTTAAATGTGTCGTGTACAATATTTGGGACATACTAAAAAATTTTCCATCGAATTTCTGCTCAGATTTAACTGGTGTCTGTCTATTCAGGCTGTTCTAACAGAACACCACAGCCTGGGTGGCTTATAAACAACAGACACCCATTCCTCACAGCTCTGGAGGCTGGGAAGTCCTACGATCAAGCACCAGCAGAGTCCGTGTGCGGTTGGAGCCCACTTCCTGGTTCAGAGACAGCGGTTTTCTTGCTGTGTTTTCTAGTGGCAGAAGAGGCCTGCTGGCTCTCTGGGGTCTTTTATGAGAGCACTAATCCCATTCATGAGTGCTCCCTCATAACCTAACCATCTCTCAAAGGCCTCATCTCCTAATACCATCCCATTGGGACTGGGATTTAACATACGAATTTTGGGAGGACATAAGCATTCAGGCTATAAACAGTGGGCATCCAGTATTTTCTCTAGAGACCCTAATTTGGGTGACTCCGGAGGAACAGGTGTCCTCCACAGCTATGTGCAGAGGTAGAAGTAAGGCACTCCCCACTTCTGGTGACATTAAACTATTAGGAAACTGCATCCCCTGAATTCATGACCTAGTGTCCTCAAATCTGACTTGCCTGAGCAGCGGGCCTTCTCTTGAATGGGGAAGCAAAGCAGGGAAAAAGGAAGGGGATGTGCAATCTGCTCTGGCAGACCTGCTGGCAGAGGGGGTTTTGTGGGGCTGAGCAGCCCAGGACTCATTTGCTGAGGGGTCCAGTGGTTCTGTGCTCCAGGGGGACCGTCTACCACTCCAACTCTCTGACCCTCATAACCCTGGAACATGGAGGCTACTCCCCTCTGGCTGTGGGAAACGATTTACTTAGGTCTGAAAAATGGTCGATGGTCAGAACAGCACTAACCTTTCTGGGCCCCAGGCCTCACAAGCAGCATCTAAGGCAAGTCCCTGGAGACCCCCTGCACTGAGAGCCAGGAGCAGGCAGGGAGGAAGCCAGCCCTCACACCTGCCCCAGGTGTGGAAGTGGGTGTGAGATGAGCACATCTGACAAACCTGTCCACCCACCAAGAGAAAATGCTCCACAGTGGGACTGGGGCAGGGCAGCGGCAAGCCTGGCTCTGAGGGAACAGGTGTACAGGAGTGTGTGAGCCTGTGTGTGCCTATGCGTGTCTATTCATGTGTATCTGTATGTCTGTGTGCATCCGTCCTGGGTGCGTCTGTGGTGGCTTTGTGCTTGTGTTGAGTGTCTGTAGGTATGTGTATCTGTCTTTCTTCGGCGGGGGGTGCCGGTGAGTACCTGTGAATGTCTGTTAGTCTGTGTATGTGTCTGTCCGTGTGTCCCTGTGTCTCTGTGCCTGGCAGTGCGTCTCCATGTGTGAAGGTGTCTGTGGGTTTCCCAGGGTATGCATGTCTGTACTCAGGTGTGGGGGAACATTTCTTTCTTCAGAGCCCACCGGCCTCTCTGCCAGGGAGAGGCCAAGGGGGAAAGTGGGCCATCTTCATGGGTCTCCAAGGTGCAGGCTGAAACTCTCATGAGATACCCTCTTTCTAGAAAACATCTTGTTGTGGGGGGAGGGGATGTCCTTCTGGTCTTGAGGCACCTGGTGCCTCTCCTCGCAGCTGCCTGGAGCCACAGCAGGCAGGAGCAGGCAGTGTGGGAAGGTTGGAGGTGAGTTGCTCTTAGCTCCGGCTCAGACAGCAAGATGGGCCAAGACTGCTGTTGGCCATGCTGAGCAGAGCTGCAGTCTGGCTTGTCTGGAATCCCCAGGAAAAAACAAAAACAAAAAAAAAAAAAAAACAGGAAATTCCCAAGTGGCTCCTGAAAATGACTTGTATCTAGTAGGGTAAAAGTGGATAGTCTTTAGGAAAAACAAGATTCTTAACTCACACTTTCTTCCCAGGCTCATTTTTTCCCCAAACAGATGTTTTTTATAAATTGTGAGTGGATTTTTTTTAAAAAGATCTTATTTATTTACTCATGAGAGACACAGAGAGAGGCAGAGACACAGGCAGAGGGAGAGGCACAGGGAGCCTGATGTGGGACTCGATTCCAGGACCCCAGATCACACCCTGAGCCAAAGGCAGATGCTCAACCACTGAGCCACTCAGATGCCCCTTGTAAATGGATTTTTAACACATATAATAAAAGGACATGGAAAGCAGGCTTAAAGGGGATGGAATCCATATCTAGTTAAAGAAAATGTGATGCACGAAATAGGGTGCACACACCCACACCCTGTGGCCATGGCTGCTGCCTGCAATGTGCCATGTGTCTTCCGGATGCCCAGGCATATGTGAGCGTGTGTGGGGATTCTTACACTAGCATTTTCTCCACATGTGGAGCTCACTGAGCACGTAGAAAACATCTTAATCCACGGAATCCTGCTTTCCAGTGGCAGACACATGCCATTGTGTGAATGGATGAAGCTGTTCTTAAACTGTGCCATGTTTGGTGAGCTTTAGGTGTTTCCTGACTTTTGTCATACCTTCATCCTTTGTTTTCACTTGATTGTGAGTACATTTTCAGGATTAAATCCCACAGATGGAGTCACTGAGTCATGTGTATATGAACACACGTTGAGTGACGCTGCTAATCCAGACGGAATGGAGGTGGGTAGAGCCAAGAGTGGCTTGGCTGGACTCAAACCACATGGCCACCAACTTCAGCCCCAGTGGGGGACAGAGGAGCAGGGCAAGTATGCCCTGAAGAGGTGACCAATGCTGCCCACACCCAACACCGACTGAAGGGACAGAGGGAGATAGGGGAGACACTCAGCATCCGGATGAGGTACTGTGGATTCTCACCAGGTTCTCATTAGGATCAGGCTAAAAGGACCATTAGGGGCACCAAGTCCTGTGGACCCTATGGCTCAAGGAGCAGGATGTAGCTGATGACGACAAGCTGCTCCAGGAATAGGAATAAGAAGTTGTATTTTTCTGCACTTAAGAGAAGGGCAGAGCAAATGTGCAGCCCACTCAAGAGTGATTCCTCAATTTCTGCCCCATTCTCCTTGAGTTCCAGTTCATCCCTCCCAAGCTGGCCCCATAACCACATCAGTCTTCTTCTTCTTCTTCTTCTTCTTCTTCTTCTTCTTCTTCTTCTTCTTCTTCTTCTTTTGCCACGTCCGTCTTCTGTGTCTCACATTCCATACCCTGCCTGTGCCAAGCTACCCAGGACAGGGGGCTACCATGGGTGGGATTCCTCAGCTACCAGAGGTCTGAAACCCACCTGCAAACTCAGAAGGGAGCTGAGGCCTCCAGCCAGGACCCAATCCTCTGCTGCTTTGTTGGCCTGTGGGTGAGTGTTTCCCAATGTTTCAGGACCGGCTCCACCCCCATACTCACTACTGAGTGTGTGCTGCTGGTGTAGGCCAAACCTGAACAACCATGAGTCCAACACACTGTGCCAGAAGAGGGACCCTGTCCTGAGACTCAGGGGCTCAGGCCCCAAGTGGATAACCAGATGCCTGGTCTGGGCCCCTCTGCCCTGGGTTCTGTCTTCATCCTGGTGCAGCCCAGAGGCTGCTTACACAGAACACAATGACAGCTCTTGAACTTCACACAGAAGCAGCTGTGTCCCACCCAGAAACTTCCTCCCACAGTACATGAGTTTCTGTTGTACATTCAAAGAGTGAGGGAGTCATTAAGATGAATAATCTGCTTTGTTAAAATTTGAATACAATCACACAAGTATGTTCTTTGCCCATGATGAAATCAAACTAGAAATCAATACCAAAAACCAAAAAACACAACAGGAAAATCTATAAAGACTGAAAATT
Organism: Nyctereutes procyonoides; assembly: GCF_905146905.1. Taxonomy (NCBI): domain Eukaryota; kingdom Metazoa; phylum Chordata; class Mammalia; order Carnivora; family Canidae; genus Nyctereutes; species Nyctereutes procyonoides. Next base: position 54,535,639 of record NW_026575047.1, on the reverse strand, counting down.
AAATAGTATACTTCTAAATAATCCATGCATTGGGGCAGCCCTGGTGGTGCAGCAGTTTGGCACCGCCTGCAGCCTGGGGTGTGATCCTGGAGACCCGGGATCGAGTCCCACATCAGGCTCCCTGTGTGGAGCCTGCTTCTCCCTCTGCCTGTGTCTCTGCCTCTCTCTCTGTGTGTCTATGACTAAATAAATAAAATCTTTTAAATAAATAAATAAATAAATAAATAAATAAATAAATAAATAAATAATCCATGAATCAAAGAGGAAATCTCAAAGGAAATTTTAAAATACACAGAACTGAATAAAAATTGTGATGGTTAATTTTATCTATCAACTTGAATAGGCTAAGAGTTGCCCACGCATCTGGTTAAACATTATCTCTGGGTGTGTCTATGAGAGTGTCCTTGGAAGCAATTAGCATTTGATGTGATGGACTCAATAAAGCAGAAGACCTCCCTAACATGGGTGGGCACCATCCAATTCAAAGAGGGCCTGTATAGCACAAAAAGGCAGAGGAAGGTTGAACTCACTCTCTGCTTGACTGCTGGAGCTATAATGTTAATCTTCTGCCCTTGTTGGTTCCTGGCTCTCAGGCCTTCCAAGTTAAACTAGAATTTTATTTATTTATTTCATACATACACAGAGAGCACAAGCAAGTGGAGTGGCAGAGGGAAAGAGAGAAGCAGGCTCTCCCTGAGCAGAGAGCCCGACATGGGGCTTGATCCTGGGGGAGTCCTGGGATCATGATCTGAGCTGAAGGCAGATGCTTAACCAACAAAGCCATCAGGCGCCCCTAAACAGGAATCTGTAGCATTGGCTCTCAGATTTCAGACCTTCCAACTGCACCTCTGACTGTCCTGAGTCTCCCAACTTGCAGATGACAGATTATGGGACTTCCCAGTTTCTGTAATCACCTGAGTCAATACCATATACAAAATCTTTTTATACATATATGGAGATGATAGATATAGACAGATGATAGATAGATAGATAGATAGATAGATAGATAGATAGATAATAGATTAGATAGATATATAGATTAGATAGATAGATATAGATAGATGATATAGATGATAGAGAATATCGAGATACAGAGATATATATGATCTGCCCATGGTCTACCTTTAGTTAGATGATATAGTATATAGATACCCTATTGGTTTTGTTTCTCTGGAGAGCCCTGACTAATACGAAAGAAGAAAGAAAGAAAGAAAGAAAGAAAGAAAGAAAGAAAGAAAGAAAGAAAGAAAGAAAGAAAGAAAGAAAGAAAGAAAGAAAGAAAGAAAGAAGAAAGAAAGAAAGAAGAAAGAAAGAAAGAAAAGAAAGAAACAAAAAGAAAGGAAGAAAAAGAAAGAAAGAAGGAAAACAAGCAAGCAGCGTATGTAAAGAAGCAAGACGTAGCTAAAGCAATGTTGAGAGGGAAATTTATTGCACGAAAATCTTATATTAGAAGAGGTAAAGGACTTCCAGCATGACAACATGAGGAGTTCTGTAGACTTGCTCCTCAGTGAAACTGCTGAAAAGCATAAAAAACAACTATTTAGTGTCAGGTAGTGGTCCCAAGGATATACAGCAAGTGAAAAAACAAGTATTCAAGAAAATCTACTATAATTCACTAAGGACAGTGGGAGTTTGTAGTATTTGAAACAAAACCTGTTTCATCCCTTTTCCCTCTCAACTCAGGAAGACAGAATCTCCATTCCAGTTGGGTGCAGCCAAGAACACATTGCTTTTTCTCCCTGGGGCTCACAGCTGGAGACCTACAGAATCTTCCCCGGAAGGACAGGTCAGCACTTCTTATCCTACCTCCAGCTGCCTTAGGCTAAGCTTTAGGTGGCTGAGAGGTGGGAGAGACCTTCTGCACAGCCACCACTTATGGTAAATTTTCCACTTTAGACAGTGTACCACTGAGAATATAGGGACCCCAAATACCTCTTCCCCCCCCCCTTGTAAGGCGGTGATTCCGTACTAGGAAAGGTAAACAGAAACAGAGGCCCCTGCCCAAACCCATCTACCAGGTGCCCACGTTCCAAAATGTGGATAGCACCTGAAGAAAAGTACATCATTCCCCATCCTACCTCAATAGCTAAGACTCTGCTTTGCCTAGGGGGAAAGCAGAGAACTTGAGAAAGAAACCCCAGGAGGAGTCCGTCTGGTATGAAAATAAACATTGACCCCCCCCTCCAGAACCACTCTTTGAAAGGAGCCATAATTTGATTGGATTAGTCTATAGAGTAATTCTTGAGAACAATATAGCAATTAGCCAGCATCTAGTGGAACATAATAACTGGGTGTTGTCAGAGAAAGAGACAGAGAGAGCGCTGCCAAGCCCATGGTCATTACATAGTGACTTTGAGCATACCCAAGGCTGTCCCCCACTCTGTTAGAGCAATATCAAAGGCTTAACACTGTAGGGGGGAATAAATTCTACAAAAATAATCCAACCATTCACTAAACAAATAAACATTCAAATAATAATAGCAAGCCTTTTAGATTCGAAGATAAAGCTAGATTGAAAGTAAATAGATAGGGGTGCCCGGGTAGCTCAGCAGTTGAGCATCTACCTTCAGCTCAGGCCGCGATTCTGGGATCCTGGGATCAAGTTCTGTATCTGGCTCCCCGCAGGGAGCCTGCTTCTCCCTCTGCCTAAGTTTCTGCCTCTCTCTGTGTGTCTTTCATGAATAAAGAAATAAAATCTTTTTAAAATGTTTTTTTTTTTTTAAAAAAAAAAGAAAGTAAATGGATTTTAAAAAATCACATAAAGAGCAACTTCAGGAAAATTGGTATGGCTAGCTTAATATCAGGCAAGCTATACTTCAAAACAAAAAAACTGTTGTGAGAGATAAAGAGAGCCTCAGTACAGGTCAGATCACATTTACCTTCTGCCAAGGGACACAGACACTCATCTGAGATCCCAATTTTTGCCAAGAGAACACCTCGAGATTGCCTGGTCTGGAAGCCAGCTTTGTACAGTTGTCATCCCAAAGGATTGTATTTATTTGCATGTCTTAAAAGCTGCTGCCTGAACGTCTAGCTTTCAATCAGCCAAAAGCAAGGTGCTGAGATACCTCCCTCTGGAACACTCACAGATCTTGGCACACCCTCAATAACTCAGTAATTCCTAACAAACTAAGAATAAGTCAGGCTGATTAGACAGTCACAGAAGTTCAAGAGACAACTAAGAACCAGGGCAAAGTTAAACAGTAAGTTTCATCTCCTACACAAGGCTACTCCTTCAAGCCTGGGATAGGTAGTTGTTTCAGCCACGGTGTAAAAAAACAACACAGAGAATTAAGCAAAATAAAGAAACAGAAGAATACCTTTCAAACAAAAGAACAAGATAAAACCTCAGAAAAACCTTAATGAAATGCAGATAAGTAATTTATCTTATAAGATTTCAAAGTAATGGTTATAAAGATGCTTGTTGAACTAAGGAGAATAGATGAACACAGTGAGAACTTCAATAAACAGAAAATATAAGAAGTACCAAACAGAAGTTACAGAGCTGAACAATACAATAATTGAACTGAAAAACAGAGGGGTTCAATAACAGTCTAGATGAAGCAGAAAAATGGATCAGCAAGTTGCAATACAGTGGAACTCACTCAATAAGAATGGAAAAAGAAAAGGAAGGAGAAAAAGAAAAAAATTAAGCAAAGAATGCTTATTGGACTGATAGGACAAAGTAAGTCAAATAACATTCACAGTCTGAAAAGAAGAAAGGGGAAAGGGGGCAGAAAACTTTTTGAAGAAATAATGCCCAAAAACTTCCCTGACCTGGGGAAAGAAACAGACGCCAAGATCCAGAAAGCCCAATGAGTTCCAAATAAGATAAACACAAAACAACCCACCGCAATTATAATAAAAATGTCAAAAGCAAAAAAAAAAAAAAATCTTAAAAGCAGCAAGAAAAAATCACCTTGTTACTTGTGAGACCACCACCCCCAACCCATACAACTAGCAAATTCCTCAGAAGAAACTTTGAAGTGCTCTTCCAACCAAGAATATTCTACTGAGCAAGGCTATCATTCAAAATTAAAGGAGGAATAGGGTTTTCCAAACAAGCAAAAACTTACAAGAAATGTTAAAGGGATGTATTTAAGTTGAAAAGAAAAGGCACTTATTAGTAACAAGAAAACATGAACATAAAAATCTCACCATAAAAGATAAATATATAGTAAAGGGTTAATCACTTTTAAAACTAGTATGAAGATTAAAAGACAAAAGTAGTAAAAATAACTTCAATAGTTAGTTAAGGGATATACAAAGTAAAAAATATATATAATATGTAACATCAAAAACATAGATAAACAGATTGAAAGGTGAGAGAGAGAGAGACAGACCTAGGTCTATATTTATATTGCACATACAGACATCCTATTATCTGCTTCTCTGGAGAACTTATATAGTAACAAAGGGAGATATATCCCAAGAATGAAAGGTGTTTTAACATCTGAATATCAATTAATGTAATATACCATGTCAATAGAATAAAGGACAAAAAACATGTGATCATCTCAATAGAAACAGAAAAAAATTTCACAATATCCAATGCACTTTCATGATTAAAAATACTCAACAAACCAGAAATAGAAGAGATCTTCCTCGATCTAATTAAAGATGTCTACAAAAACCCCACAGCTAATATCATATTTAATGGTGAAAGACTTGATGCTTTTCTCCTGTGATCAAAAACAATACAAGGATATCTGCTTTCACTACTTCTACTTGACATTATACTGGAGGTTCTAGCTAGGAAATTAGGCAACAAAAAAATAAAAGCATTGAGGCTGGAAAAGAAGTAAAATTATCCAATTTGCATATGACATGATTTTATGTATAGACAATTCTAATGATCCAGTATAAATCTTTTTTTTTAATAAATTAATTTTTATTGGTGTTCAATTTACCAACATACAGAATAACACCCAGTGCTCATCCCATCAAGTGTCCCCCTCCGTGGATCCAGTATAAATCTATTAGAACTTATGAGTTCAGCAAGGTTGCAAGGCACAAGATCAATACACAAAAATCAACTGTATTTCTTCTACACATTAGCAACAAACAATCTGAAAATGAAACTAAGAAAATAATTCCATCTACAACAGAATCAGAAAGAATTAAATACTCAGCAATGAATTTATCAAAAGAAGTACAAAACCTATACTCCAAAAATTATAAAGTATTGTTAAAAGAAATGAAAATGATTTAAATAAATGGGAAAACATCCTATGTTCATGGATTAGAAAATACTATTGCTAAAATGGCAATATTCCCAAAATTAATCCATAGATTCAATCCAACTTCTATCAAAATCTCAGCTGACTTCTTTGCAGAAGTTAACAATCTGATCCTAAAACTACAGTAATTCAGTGTGATACTGATTGAAGGATAGGCATATAGATCAATGAAATAGAACTAGATTCAGAAATAAACCCTTACATTTATGATAGATTGCGACAGTAGTACCAAGACAACTCCAAAGGGAAAAGAACAGCCTTTTCTACAAATAGTGCTGGGACAACTAGATATATCTTCATGCAAAAGAGTGAGGTGGGACCCATTCTTCATATCATACACAAAACTTAACTCAAAATGAATCACAGAACTAAATCAAATACCTAAGACTATAAAACCTTTACAAGGAAGTAGGAATAAATTTTCTGTACAATGGGGTAGGGTAGATATGACAGCAAAAGCAAAAGCAACAAGAGAAAAGAACGGGTAAATCGAACTTCACCAAAATTAAATACTTTGTGTTTCAAAGAACACCAACAAGAAAGTCAGAATACGATCCACAGAATAGGAGGGGGGAAATTGCAAATCATATACTGATAAGATATTTATAGTTAGAATACATAAAAAACCATGACAGCTTAATAACAAAAAGACAGATATCCTCATTAAAAATGGGCAAAGAACCTGAATAGATATTTCACCAAAGAAAATACGCAGATAGCCAATAAGCACATGAAAAGATATTCAACATCATTAACCATCAGGGAAATACAAATCAAATCTGCAATGAGATGCCACTTCACATTCACTAGAGAGCTAGGATTAAAAAGCCAAATCAAGTGTTGGCAAAGATGTGGAGAAATCAGAATCTTCATACACTGCTGGCAGAAGTGTAAAATGATGTCACCACTTTGGAAAATAATCTGGCAGGTTTTAAAATGGTTAAACAGAGATCCCATATGGCCCAACAATTCTACTCCTGCATCTATCCCCAAGAAATGAAAATATATGTCCACACAAAAACTTGTACATTGATGTTCATAACAATGTTATTCATAATAGGCAAAAAAAAGTGGAAAAAAACTAAATGTCCATTGATTGAAGAATATGTAAATAAAATTTTAAAAAAAGAATATGTAAATAAATGTGGTATGTCCATACAATGGAATATTATTTTCTAACAAAAATCAAGTACTGATACAGGATACAACATGAACGAATTTTATATTATTATACTAAGTGGAAGAAGCCAGTTACAAAGGACCTCATATTGTATGATTCTATTTATATGAAATTCAAGAATAAGCAAATCTAAAAAGATTAGCCATTTTCTTTAAGCTGGGGTATGGGAAGAACGGTGTGACTGCTCATTGGTATAGTATTTCTTTTTTGGGTTTCATTTTTCATAAAATGAAAATGTTCATTTTATGAACATTTGATAGTTACACAGTTCAGTGAATATACTAAAAGCATTGAATTGTGCACTTTAAATGTATGAATTGGGGATGCCTGGGTGGCTCAGCTGTTGAGCATCTGCCTTTGGCTCAGGGCATGATCCCAGGGTCCTGGGATCAAGTCCCACGTCGGGCTCCCTGCATGGAGCCTGTTTCTCTCTCTGCCTGTGTCTCTGCCTCTCTCTCTCTCTGGGTGTGTGTCTCTCATGAATAAATAAATAAAATCTTTAAAAAATAAAAAAATAAATGTATGAATTGTATGGGCCTGTGAATGATGTATCAATAATCAGTAAAGTTGCTGTATTTAAGGTCAATGAATTAAAATAAAGGAACAATTAAAAAAACCAATGAGACAAAAAGCTGGTTAGTCAAAACAACCAATAACATTGATAAGACACTAGCACATATAGTTTTATAAAAACTGCCAAACTGCTTTCCAGAGTGGCTATTTATTTTACATTCCCACCTCTAGGATCCTTCAATATATCTAGGCAGGAACAAAAAATAACACAATCTCCATATAAAAAATTAAAATGCCTTGGGCTTCAGACTTTACAACATAGAAAAAGTAATGTTACTTCTAAAAATTTTCAAGGAATACTTATAGCCCAAGAATATCTTGGTGCATTTGGGCGTTAAGGAGGGCACGTGATGTAATAAGCACTTGGGTGTTATATGCAACTGACAAATCACTGAACTCTACCTCTGAAATTAATAACACACTATATGTTAATAAATTGAATTTAGATAAAATTAAATTTAAAAAATAAAAATTAAAGAGTTACACCTAAGTTAAAAAAAAAAAAATCCATAGCCTGGAGGGCTTAAACAAGAGACCTACCTTTTATTCTCACAGTTCCAGAGGCTAGAAGTCAGATTCAGTATCTGCTAAGGGGTTACTTTCTGGTTCACAGATGGCCATATTTTCATTGGGTCCTACCATGGCAGGAGTGAGGGAACTCTCTGGGGTCTCTTTTGTAAGGACACTAGTCCTACTAATGAGGGCTCCACTTCATGACCTAATCACCTCCCAAAAGCCCCATCTCCTAATACCATTACACTGGAAGTTAGGTTTCAACATATGGATTTGGAGGGTTGCAAACATTCAATCTATAAGAAATTATATGGTTAACTACATTGTATCTCATGTGCAAAAGCAAAACAGAAGTGCTTTCTCAGAAAACATACCACCAAAAATTCTTGTAGGCATAGCTCCAGTTGAATAAGGTAAAAAGCAATTTAATGTTTTAAAAACATGAGAAAAATAGTTGTCACTATGTGACAATAAGCACATAAACCAGTTATAAGACGAGGTCAACCTAAATCATCCCTATGAGTCTAATTACAGAATTGAATATGAATACTAAAAATTCTTCTTGAGGCCAAAATACTTAACATAATAATGTTCCATGCCAACCATCTAGATGTATACACCAGTTTACTCTAGTAAGGGCCAAGAAGTAAGTGGATAAGAGATCAGGTGAGGAGACATTTTTTCTAAATGTACCCTTATGGATATAGGTAATAATCTAAAAGAACCCTACCTACAGAGAGAAAAATAAAAAGCAGAGATGACTTTCCAAAACACAGGAGAGGGTAACCACCAAAGATAGCAACCAAAGATAACAAAACCCAGGTAATGAACACAGAAAGCAAAAGAAAGAGCAAGAAAACATAAAAATCAGAAAGCATGAAACAAAATAGTGAAAGTAAGACTAAAGGTATCAGTTATAATGATAAATGTAGATAGGTCAAATGCCTCTGTAATGGGACATAAACTATTAGTTTAATTAAAAAAAAAAAAAAAAAAAAGGGATCCCTGGGTGGCGCAGAGGTTTAGCGCCTGCCTTTGGCCCAGGGCGCGATCCTGGAGACCCGGGATCGAATCCCACGTCGGGCTCCCGGTGTATGGAGCCTGCTTCTCCCTCTGCCTGTGTCTCTGCCTCTCTCTCTCTAACTGTGTGCCTATCATAAATAAGTAAAAAAAAAAAAAAAAAAAAAAAAACAAGATGGAGTCACGTGCTGTTCTAAGAGACACAATTAAAGCCAAGGTGTGGCATGTGCTTCATGCACACAGTAGCAATTGTTATGTGAACTTTTTTTAAAGTGGAGGAGTCTATTTGGGGGACCAGGAATCTTTTGGGGAAGCTGGTGAGTGGATGGGGTAGAAGAGACAGCAAGGCCGAAGATGCTCCCTCTTGGGTTCCTGGGACTGCGTTTTAGCTCCTGAAGTTAGAAGTGAAGACTGCAACTAAATAATAAATTTTTCCTGAGCAATCTGGTACATTTCTGGGCTGTGGAGTGACAGCCAGAGACCACCCATCCCTTGAGGAAAAAGTCTCGGAGTCCAGACTGGAGCACAAAAGGACTTCTGCTGGGCTCAGATGACAAAGTGTGGTTTAGGGCCAGGCAAGTGCCCTGCACTCTTTCCACTCCCATGGGGAGATGGGCCATGTTCAGTGGAGGTCCTGCCCTTGTCAGTGGAGTGGGACATGGGAGCAGGTGTACCTTCATGATTTGAGTATAATTTGGGCATAAGACGAATATGCATATTATGTTGTGGTCATAGGCTAATGCCCTGTGACCCATGTCCACATCAAATCTTATATAAAAACAAACCTCTTTCCTTCCCAGCATCCAAGAAATATTTATAAACATTGATTACTTATTGGGCCACAGAGAAAAGCTCAATAAATACTAAAAAGCAGAAAGTTTATCGAGAGTCTAAAACCTCAGTTCAATAAATGTACAAGTTAATGACTACAGCTTAATTTTTTAAATGCACTGTGTAAATCATACCACTTGAAACTTAAAAATACCCTCCTAAGTGAATGTGAAGTAACAGAAGAGATCCTAACTGCAATTACATAGACAAGAATGATGAGAACACTACCCAGCAAAACAGAGGAACAGCTACAGCCTGCTTTCATTACAAAGCAAGAAGGAATTAATATAAATGAGATGAGTCATCAACATAAGAAATTAGAAAAAGGGAAATAAAATGTGAGGACTATGTTTTTAAACACACACACACATAAAAATGCAAACAAAAGTAAATGAATTAGAAGCAAAAAAATCAACTCTAGATAAATCGAGTCTATGGAGAGACTCATCACCGGCAGGTGGGTGTTGGGACCTTGGGGTTCCCCTCCCAGCTGTTGGCATCCAGCAGGGCTTCTCTGAGCCTTGCCTCTTCTTCCCACTCTGGGGGGCCAGCTGGGATTGTTTGAGATTGAATGTAAATCAGAACACTGTAGACCAGGGCCCCACACCAAGGCCATGAGCCCTTCAAAGCAAGCATGTTGTGAAGAAGCCCCTGGTACCAATCTGTCCAGTTTCTAAGTCGGCCCTCTAGCTAATGTAACCACTGAGTAATTTGGGGTGACTTGGATTTGCTCATATGTTCTTTGTGGATCTCAGGCTCCTGATCCCAGCCCCCTCCAGGGTTAGGGCACAGCATGATCCAACACAGAAGGGGCTGTGGAGGCCCTGGCAGCCAGCAAGAGCCTCAAAAGCCAGGCCCACGTAGCCATGGGCAGAGAAGGTTCTGGGCAGGTGGGATCTTTAAAACAGGTCTCCCAGTTGAGACCCCAGGGGGATACACATTCATAAGCAAAATAAATGTTGTCATTGTGAAGCCACTAAGTTTTGGGGTGGCTTGCTCACAGCCATCATGACTGAGAAGGTCTATGAAGGACGAAATTGAAGACAAGCAAGGCTAAATCTCCTGGTACCGGAGGACCTAAGACTGACATCCCTCATACTTCAGTTTAAAAAGATGTTGTTGGGGGACGCCTGGGTGGCTCAGCAGTTAAGTGTCTGCCTTTGGCTCAGGGACGGGATCCTGGCACTCCAGGATCCAGTCCCGTGTCTGGCTCCCTGCATGGAGCCTGCTTCTCCCTCTGCCTGTGTCTCTGCCTCTCTCTGTGTGTGTCTCGTGAATAAATAAATAAATGAAATCTTTTTTTTTTTTTAAGATGTTGTTGGGATAATAACTATACCCCTGGGGCTGCTGTCAGGACAGAGGATGTAGGTAAAGTGGTTGGCAAAGGGCCCGGCACACAGTAGGTGCTCAAGCAGCAGACAGCGTTGGCATCTTCGTCACCAACATCCAAGTACTCAGCCAGTGGTGTTACCTGTGAATCAGCCGCCCTGGCCCTGGAGCCACTGAAAAGACACCAAGGGTTTTCTGTGGTCAGTGTGGTCCCTGCGCTGATGTGCCTCGCTTTTTCTTCTACTCCTACACCTCTTCTTAAAATTAAGGGCCTTTCTTTGCAAAACGGGTCTCTGGCCAGCCCCCAGGCTTAAAAATAGGTTCTGGGTAAAGCCAAGGCCTGCGCGACGCGGGAGCCGGGGGCGGGAAGCGCGAGCGAGGAGGGGCACGGCCCGCCGCGCGCCCAGGGCGTCTCCCGCAGCCGCAGGCGCCGCCCTCGGGGGCAGGTCCCGGGGACCCGGCGGCCGCTCGGCTCTCTCGGACTCGCGCTTTCCGCTCGCCCCGCGGGGCGGTTCCCCCTTCCCCAGAGGGTGAAAGGCCCCGGGTCAGCCCGGGTCGCCCGCCGGCGGCGGGGCTCGCTGCCGCGCGGCCTAGCGCCTCTCCGCGGCCGCAGGGGGCACCGCGTGCGCGCGCGGTTCAGGGCGTGCCGGGCCCTCGGGGCTTCCAGACCCGGTGGGGCGGGACTCAGGCCCGCGGGACTCGCCGCGTGGGAAGGCGTCGAGGCTCTGCGGAAGCCCGGTGGGCGCGCAGATCCCAGGCCCCGAGCTCGCGCGGCCCCACCTGCCCCCCAGGGCCCCCGGTGCGGGGGAGCGGGCGAGGCCGGGAGCCAGCCCCGGTGAGGCAGCCAGTGCAGCCTGCGGCGGCGGGGGGGGGGGGGGGGGGGGGCGCACACTGGGAGAGGTCCTGGGCCGGGGATGTGACGGGGATCCGCACGGCTGCACGCGGGCTCCGGGGAGAAGGCCCTGCGCCGAGAACGGCGCCGCCAAGGCCCAGGGGACAGGGCCCCGGGAGTAGGCTCAATTAGGTTATAATTTAAGGAAAAGAGAATGGTGGGCAACATTAACCCACATAAGCCATTAACTCCAGTTAGGGCCTCTGTCAGCTAGCCCAGGAATATTTGATAGAGAAGGAAGGCAGGGTTGTAGATCCCAAGAGACTAAGGACCAATAGATGGGGGGGGGGGGGGGGGCATCTCGCTGGAAAGCAAGGCCTGAAAATTGCCAAGAAAATATACCAAGGTGTATTTGTCCAGAGAAGGCACCGTATGCCGCAGCAACAGACTGCCCCAAATTTTCAAGTCTGAGCACGGCGAAGGTTTATTTCTCCCTCACACACAGTACAGTTCAGACCTGAGAAACGCTCTGAAAACCCATCAATCGTCCAGGTGTTAGTTGGGGATCCAAGCTGCTCTCCTTCTGTGGCTCTGTATCCACCTAGACCTCCCAGCTGGTCATCACAGTAGGGAAGAGGGGCCCAGAGAATCAGACTGGCCAGAAAATGCTTCCCCCTGAATATAACAGATGACCCTTCTGCTCACAGTGCACTGTCAGACCCAGTCACGTGACCCCACTGACTGGGAGGGACCAGAGGTGTCATCTCCCACAGGCCTGAGAGGAGAGAATCACATGGGGCAGCCTTACCAGTGTCTCCAGTATCAGAGGACCCGAGCTCCAAGGGCCAGCTCTGCCTGCACTCTGTTTCGGTAGGTAGCTAGCTTGGTACCCAAGGCTATGCCCAAATCAGCTGTCGCTTGAATGATTGTAGTCTTGTGATTGCCTTGGAAGTCGTATTAACATAGTTTTGTGTAAAAGACTAGCTGAATCCACCCTCAGACAAACCACCCCCCTCCCTGTTGAGGTTCCTGTTAGAAACACGTGCACTAGATGGTAAGCAAAGGATTTTGCATAAGAGTGAACCTGCAGGGGTTCACAGCTGCCCTTGAGACCTCCCCTTCCCCATTAGTATATGGACCTCCTACCCTCCTAGGAGTGGGATCGTGACCCCGGACTGGCCAGAGCTCTGCATCCCCAGCCACGGGATCAATCCAGGGCTGGGCACCTAACCCAGGGGGAAGTCAGAGCGGCCTCAAGGACTTTGTCTTGAGCTCTCTACTCTGAAAGCTCTAGTTGGTCTACACTTGAAGCTCTCGATCGATTGTCAGCTTGCCACCATGTGGGAGAGTTGGCCTGAGGAAGAAGCAGCCAGAAGGAGGGGAAAATAGAACAGAATTATGGAGAGTGAGAGAGAGACAGACAGACACACACATACACACACACACACAGAGAGATTAAAATTGAATAGACTATGGATACAATTTGAGCTCTTGGATCCAACTATACCTGAAGCTAACCACCCAGTAACAAGCCAATTATTTCCTTTTTCTGTTGCCACTAATTTGGACTGTACCTTCAAGCAATTGCAAATGAAAAAAATCCTGAATAATACAATCACTAAAGGGCCTTTGGCTGCAGACCCCAACACAGAATTCCTTTAAACTGGGCAGTACCACTAGAGTCCCTCCTTCTGCTGAGGCTAGGATTTGAGGGGCTCTCCTTTTTCCTAAGGTCAACTTGTTAGTGAAAAAAAGCAGGTTACCTGGCCCCAGTGTGGGAGCAGGAAAGACAGACCTTTCTATCAGTGTTGTGCTTATCCCTGGGATTTCCCTCCTATACCCAACCTTTCCTTTTCCATCATTCTCCTGTCCTGAGGTTCTAGAGGTCAGGATGTGACAAAATAAGGTGCCCCCCAAGACAACTAGAGAGCCCCATCCCCTCTGCTACAGAGTGCACAGGGATCAGCTGCTGAAAGTCTTCTGCTCCCGGCCCCTTCCCTCCCACAGAGAGCACCTGGTGACCAATGCCCTATTGCAGGATCAGGATGCTAGTGGGGAAGAGGGTTTGGGGGAACAAAGACCTTTTGCAGCAAGCACGGGTAGAGGGTATTTCCTAGAAGGCCACAGGAAATCATGACATACCAACATGAGGGCTTATGGGTTCTCTGCTGCTCACAGAGCTTAACCCTTCAGGCTCCTTTGAAGGCCTGCAGGCTCTCACTCCACTGGCTTGGTCTTCTCATGTCTGCTCTCTGCACCTGGGCTCTGCTGCCTGGTGGCCTATCCTGGCTGTCCCGGGCCTACAGCCTCAGCCCCCAGCCCCTGCAGACTTCAGATGGAAAGGCCCAACCACAGAGCCCAAGGTCTAGACGGTAGTATTGCCAGATAAAAGTCAGGACACCCAGGGGACACTGGAGATATGCTATACTAAAACTTTGTTCATTGTTCCTTTAAAATTCAGATATAACTGGGCATCTTGTATTTTTATTTATTAAATCTGCAGGGAGAGAGGCTAAGGTGAATGGGGGAATCCCAGAGCTTGCCTCTTGCTGGCTGTTTCCTGGGACATATCCCTGCCTGCCTGCATCCCACAGACACTAGGACTTTGAAGCATCCCTTAGGCCAGCAGCACCCCACTCCGAGAGGGCTGCAGGGGCACCCAGAGCAAGCACCAAGAGAGTGAAGCAAGAGAGAGAAGAGGCATCTAAGCTACCCACCCATATTCCCCACCCTGGTCACCCTCCAGGCCCCTTGGACCAGCACTCCAAGATTCATTCCCCTGCCAGGCATTCACTCTGGGCAATGATGTGTGGAACCTCACAGCAGCCCTGGTAGTATTGAACTGCTGGGGTGTGTCTCTAACCTGGTCCTGTGACTGTCTTTCCATGGAAAGATGACAAGCATTCACCTCCTCTTGCCTTGCCCACAATCCATGAAAGGGCTCAGGAGAAAGCCAGTATACCACAGATGGCCCTGGGAACCAGGGCTGGTGACCCACAGAGCTGGCCTAACTGAGCCAGCAGCCTGCACTATGTGCCCCCCACCCCCACATGATTACATAACCCATCAGAAGCCCTGGTGTATGGCAGGCTTGAAGCTAAGGTCCCCATCACCTGGGCAGGCTGAGCTCAGGGAGGGTGGAGGCTAGATATTCAGCTCCACCCCTGCCCAAAGTGCCTGCAGGGTAGTGGCTATTAAAAGGGACTCCTCCGGTTCTTTCCCAGACCAGTAACACTGTCACCTGAAGTGAAATAGAGGGACCGCATAGCCATACGGAGTGGCAGCAGCCCTCTACCAGGTCTCCCTGAACGGAACCTCCAGAGCCTGGCAGGTGCCTGGGTGAACTGACACTGTCTCACCCCGCTGCAACCCCACAATGGCCTGGCCAGGGGGCTGGGAGAGTCCCCCCAGGCCTGAAGTTCCCAAGAGAATTAGATACAAGCACCTCCAAGCTTTGTGCTGCCTGCTGCAAAAGGTGTCTGATAAACACAATCAGCTGAGCTCCGACCGAGTGCCAGGACTATGGGTGCCCCAACCCTGACACACAACTCCTTTATTTCCAGTGTCTGCCAAACATCAGACCCACTAATGTGTGGACATAAGCTTAGTGGGCGGGGGGGGGTGGGCGCGATCAGTTGAAAATGAGAGCGTGTTCCATGCAGAGTGTGCCACGCTTGGCGTAGAATGAGAGTTGTAAAAGTTGCATCTATACATGTATGCACACATAGGAAACTGTGAGGGTAGCATATGTGAGGTGAGTGTGTCATACATAGGATCAGTGTTTTTATGAAAATTGTATCCATTATAGATACGCATGTGCACATACATGTACTTGCATATATACATACATGTGTAAACATGCATCTACATGTGCGTATGGAGTTGCCATGTAAGTTGTACCATCGGCTGTGAGTCACAGCCAAAGAAGTCTGAGCAAGTCCTGCATTCTGTCTACCTAAAAAAGAAAGAAAACCTAGCAAGCCCAAGTTCCCCTGACTTCTCAGGAAATGCACGAGAGATGTATTTAGGGCGGGCTCTGAAGGTCAGGGGCTGGAGACAGTGCCCCCACCTGCCACAGGCATCAGGCGGCTGACCACTGCCTGTGATGTCCAGGGGAGAGCTTGGACTTGGAAGGCGGGAAACCTTGGCAAGTACCTCAGCTCCCCTGGTCCCTCATCCCCTAACCTCTGAGGTCCTCTGTGCCTCTTGAGGCCCTTCTGAGACTAAGCTCACTACCACAGTGAAGGGGGCGGTGCCCCAAGGAGCCTTTTCTTCCTTGTCACATCACAGCCAGAGGGTTTCAACTTTCAGAGAAAGCCCAAGGCGTCCCCAGTGTCCTTTCCAGTGACAAAGGCCCCTTAAAGCCAACCCCACCCTCCAGCCTACGACTCACAAAGGAACAAAATGTGAATTTAAAACTTGAAAGAAGTGACAACACACACCCTGAACCCACCCTGGCCCTCGGGTGCGTAAGATACACACAGGAAGGAAGTGGCCAGGCTGATTCAAAGAGGCAGGGCCTCGCTGTCTCAAGGAAAGGCATATTTTCCGACAAGCCCGCCCTGACTGTGGTTTTGAACAAGAGTTCAGACGTAGCTTTGGCCAGTGCCCCCTCCCTGACCCCCCACGGGACCAGAGCATCTACTGTGGAGACACAGCAGGGAGGGCGGACCCCGCAGGAAGGCACCCCGCCCACTGCTGCTTGATGGCATTTGGGTTGGAAGCGGGCAGCCCAGTGAGCGAGGCTGCTACCCTGGTCCCCGGCCTGCGGTCCCGCTCAGGGAGGCGTGGGCGGCTGCCCAGTCTGCAGGGCTGGGGGAGCAGCCTGCTGCTGTGTGTGTTCCCGGCTACTGACTCACCAGCAAGCCTGGTTTTGATTTCTGGTTAGAACCAGCTTCAGGCCCCCGCAGAGCCAGCCCTGTGGAACCAGGGTAGCTCTGGGCATGTCACTCCCTGATTCAGAAGTCCCTTCCATGCTGTCGTGACCCTTGATGGCCTACCCACAGGACCCAATCCTTCCCCAGCCAGCGGCATCCGCTGCTCTCCAGCCCTCCAGCCCCAGGTCCAGGCTCAGAGCGGTGAGCTCTCCAATCTGTAGGTCCCTTGGTCTGTGCATTTTGTTGTCTCTCCTGCCTTCCTGTCCTCCTTGCAAGTCCTGCTCATCCCCAGCTCAACACCACCTCCTCTATGTGCCTTCTCAACCTTTCTGTTGCTGTCACTAATCTGGCATTTTATTTCATTTTCAAAGATTTTATTTATTTATTCATGAGAGACACAGAGACACAGGCAGAGGGAGAAGCAGGCTCTCTGTGAAGAGCCTGATGCAAGACTCTATTCCAGGACCCCAGGATCACGCCCTGAAGGAAGGTGCTACACCACTGAGCCACCCAGGCATCCCGATCTGGCATTGTACTATGTCAGCAGCTACAGGTCCAGCCATGTGAGCCTAAGCAAGTCACTAAATCTCTGTGCCTCCTTCCCCCATCTGGAGAATGGGGATAATCAGAGTTGCCAGCTGAGACGAGATCATGGCTATGAAGTGTGAGCCTGGCACACAGTACCACTGGCCCTGTCAGCATCCTGGACGCCGTGTGTACCAACTGTCGTGATGGTAACATGCTTCTCACACCCCGCAGATAGTAATCTCTCCAGAGTAGGACTAGTCAGTTGTCCTACAGAACCTTTCCAGTATACAGCAGGTGCTCAAAAAAGAAATGTGCTATGTCTCTGGGTGATCTGGGGTCAGGGGACCCTGCGTGGTGGACATCACCTCAGAGCCAGAGCGTGGCAGAAAGCAGCCCTGTGCAAGGGACAAAGAGCACAGGGGTGGCCATGGCGAGGCTGCTGGGACTGGCCAGGGTCTGCTGCTCAGAACCCGGGCGTCAGAGGGATTTGGCCTTCCTCCAACCATGCAGGACAGGGGTGCCACCAGACCAAGGGCTCAGGAAGAACTTACAGGCTGAGCGCCCAGTGCGGGTGTGCCTGAGCTGACATTCACCAGGGCTTTCAGAGGCCCTGCCTTTGGAGCTCGCAGGCTGCACCAGGGGAAGAGAAGAAAAGGTGGGCATTCCACAGCCCCGTGCTGTGCTCAGGCCAAGGGAAATCTTGAGAGGACCTGGGGTCGGCCTGGCCTGATGAGGGGTGAGTGGGCCCCTTTGTGGTCTAGAGAGAGAGGTGGCCTGGACACATGGGTCCCAGGGGAGGAAAGGCTGGGACACAGGCTGAGCCCTTCCCCAGGTCATGGAAGCATCCAGTTACCAGAAGCCAAGCTACCAGCAGCAGGTAGGCCGGACGCCCTGGGGGGCCTATCCTCTGGCTTCTGCAACACAGCCTTCTATTTTTTTTTTTTTTTTTTAAGACAGCCTTCTAATGAAGGGCCGAGAAAAGGGGAGAGAAGTGGCTCCGTTCAAACTGTTTCCGTGAATGGTCTGTGGATGCTGACAGCATGGTTCGACTTTCCCAGCAGAGGCTCCTGTTCCTCAGTCTGGACACATTGTTTGTGAGAATTTCAGGACACAGATACTGGCTGAGGTTTTCTGGCTTTTCCCAAACAAATGGACTGTTCTCAGGCCAGTTAAACAGGGAGGCTCTGGGGGTACCAGGCCCAAGCACACCAGCAGGGCAGGCCCCAGACACATTCGCCCAGCATCGGCCCTGAGAAAACTGGTGCTTTTGACAGAAGTGTTCTGAAGGTGAATCTCAATAGGGTGAGGCCAGGGAACTGTAATTCCCTGGTGATCATGTGTGCAGGACCTGGTCCCCTGCCATGGGCCCCATGCGGCAGCCTGGGGCCTGAATCCCAGAGTGGCGCTAGAACCGTGCTCCCTATCACATGGGCCTCTGGGCCTCTGTGCTGCTGGGCATCAACATAGGATCCCCTGGTCCAACCAGCTCTCCTCTGCCCTGGCCATCTCCTCTCTCTTCCGGCCTCCTCCTCCCTGAAAGCTCCATCTGCCTGCCCTGTGCCCAGAGCCTTCTCTCCTGTCCCAAGAGTGGGAGGTCCCACCACAGGGTTCAGCCTAGCTCCACTGGGGCACCCATTCCCCCCACTCTCCACCCAGGGACCTCCTCCCCGACTCTCCCTCCTCTGCATCCTCAGCTCTTTGTTTCTACCACATCACCCCATCTGGGGACATGTTGTCATTACTCCCATTTTTAAAGCAACCCTCTGGGCCTTCCCCTCCCACCCAGGGTGGGGTAGCGAGGCCAGATTTACCCTTCTTCTTAAAGTTATAACACGACCAGACAAGCCAGATGAGTGACAGCTTCCGGCGAGGAAGGACGGTGGTCTCGGGAGGTGGAAAACAGAGGAGGTCAGCCCGACCATAGGCCACTCACTGCCTGAGAGAATTAGAGGTGCAGAGCAGAATAGAGAGGACTCCCTTCATTCAGGAGATGGGACTGGAAGTCCAGGGAGACCAAGGACAGAGGACCAGAGAAGAGACTACTGCCGAGACGGAGCCCTGGCAATCTGCAGGAGATCTGCTCCAGAGTTCAGCCTAGGAAGCCCACCCTAAGGAGGGAAGGCAGCTGTGCCTGCTCCCCACCCTGGGCCCCCACCAGCCAGAACGGACCCAGGATCCACCAGACACTGGCTACAACACTCAGAGATTTGCCTAGACTGAGCACAGCGCCAAACCCACCTGACACATCATAAAAGCAAGACGCAAAAAGGCCAGAGGACTTCCAAATAACCTAATTGCATCACAAAAATGAGCTTAAGAATATTTGCAAGAATAAAAAAAAATATCAAGCATCGACACGGTAAAAGTCACAATACTTGGCAGCCAATTAAACTGACCCTGCATACAGTGGCGCCTGGGGACTCAGGTGGTTAAGCATCTGCCTTCTGCTTGGGTCATGATCTCAGGGTCCTGGGTTGAGCCCCGTATCGAGCTCCCTGCTCAGCTGAGAGCCTGTCTGTCCCTCTCCCTCTGTACCCAGCACCACTCGTGTGTGTGTGCACGCGCGCGCGCACACACACGCGCTCACCCACCCATCCCTCAAATAAATAAAATCTTTAAAATGACCTTGCATACAAAGAAGCAGGAAAACACATCCCCTAAAGAAAAGAACCAAGTCTGATCCAGGCCTTTTGTGTAGATCAGAGGGCACTGCTGCCTGGGAAGCAACCATGAGCAGTGGTCAAGAGGGTCCTCCTGGTCAGAGCAGGAGCTCCTTGGAAGAGCATGAGGACAAAGGGTGGGGACAAGGCAAGAGGCTATTAAATACACAAAAGAACCAGGGGGGAAACAGTCCCATTCCACTTCCTCCTCCAGGAAAATGCCTTTTTCAGCAAAAGTACATGAAAAGGCTTTCATGCTTGTCCTAATCTCTCTCCTCTTTTCTATTTTTCCTACCGATTGTGAAATACAATCCAGAAAATGTTTAGAGTATAAATATTCAACTTAGCAAGTTATCGCAAAGCAAATCCCTTTGTAGCTACCACTCAGATCTAATGCATCCCAATCCTTCCTAGGTCTCTTCCTAGGATCTCCACTACCTGGCATTCCCAGGAAGATTTATACCTGAACCTGCATCATAGTTTGTTGCAAATGCAGGAACTCTTATAAGCGTGAGATCTTCATGTCTGTGAAATGTGTATCGGTGGACTCATGCAGGGTATATATGATGTTAGAGCTAACTTCTTTTTCTCAATATCACATGCTTTTAAAGATCTAACCATGTTGCTGCATGCATCTGTAGTTCATTTTGTTTCAGATGTATAAAATCTGTTGTGTGAGTATACACTTTTTTTTAGTCCATTACACTATGGGTAGACATTTACATTGTTCCAATTTGGGGACTATCTCAGTTCAGGCTGCTATGACAAAAAAACTATAAGGACGCATGGGTGGCTTAGTGGTTGAGCCTCTGCCTTCAGCTCAGGGCATGATCCCCAGGGTCCTGAGATCTAGTCCCTCATCGGGCTCCCTGCAGGAAGCCTACTTCTCCCTCTGCCTATGTCTCTGCCTCTCTGTGTGTGTCTCTCATGAATAAATAAAATAAAATTTAAAAAACAAACTACAGACGAGGTGGCTCAAAAAACAAATGTTTATTTGGACAGTTTTGGAGGTGGGATGTCTGGGACCAGAGTGCCTGCAGTGGGGTTCTGGTGAGAGCCATCATCCTGAGTTGTAGATGAGTGTCTGTCTTTTACCCTGTGATCTCACTTGGCAGAGGGAGGAGAGGGAGGAAAAGCAAGCTCTCCCGTCATTTTGTGTAAGAGCACTAATCCCACATGTAGGCTCCACCCTCGTGACCTAATCACCACCCAAAAGCCTTATCTCCAAATACCATCACATTGGGGATTAGGGTTTTAACATAAGGATTTGGGAGACAAAAACAGTGAGCCCATAGCAGGCACTATGATCAAATATTGCTAGCAACATATTTGTATATGCATTTGGCTGCAACACACACACATACTAGTAGGTATGTAGCCCCAGTGGAATTCCAGGCTCATGGGT
Organism: Nyctereutes procyonoides; assembly: GCF_905146905.1. NCBI lineage: Eukaryota > Metazoa > Chordata > Mammalia > Carnivora > Canidae > Nyctereutes > Nyctereutes procyonoides. Next base: position 54,514,651 of record NW_026575047.1, on the reverse strand, counting down.
GTGCAAATCTTCAACTTTCAGAGACTCTGACACACCATTTCTCCAAAGTGATTATACCTTCAGCAGTGTTATGAGTTGCTGGGACTTCACATACTTACCAACACATGGTATGATCAGTCTTACTGGTATATGGAGCTAGCTCACTGTGATTTTAATTTGCATGGTGAAGGAACATTTATATGTTTACTATTTGGATATCCTTGCTTTTGAAGTGCCTGTTCAAACATTTTGCCCATTTTTCATTTCACTCACTGTTCTCTCTTTTCTTACTGATTTTTAGGTGTACTTTATATATTCTGGGTATGAGACTTTTGCCAGTTACGAATGTTGCAAATATCTTCTTTCACTCTCTGACTTAATGTTTTACTCTCTTGATGATATCATTTGATAAAGAAAAGCTTCTTAATTCTAATAAATCAAAATAATCCAACATTTCTGTTACTGTTAGTGCTTTTTAAGTGTTTAAGAGAACTTTCTCTAAGCCAAGATAATGAATCTATTCTTCTGTACTTTCTTCTGTGCTATATTGTTTGCTTTTCACCTTTTTAAAACTTGTGTTAAGATATACATATCATAAAATTTACCATTAATGTCATTTTTAAATGTACAATTCAGTGGCATTAGGTTCATTCACATTGTTCAACAACCTACATGTTTATCCACTTCCAGAGCTTTTTCATCTTCCCAAATGGAACTCTTTACCCATTGAATAATAATAACTAATTCTCCATTCCCCCCACTCCCATCCTCCCTCCACCTCCAGCCCCCTGGTAACTCCCATTCTACCTCCATCTCTAAGAGTTTGACTATTCTAGGTGACTCATGTAAGTGGAACCATACAATATCTGTCTTTTTTGCGACTGGCTTATTTTACTCAGCGTAATGTTCTCCAGGTGCATCCATGTTATAGCAGGTGTCAGGTTCCTCTCTTCTAAAGGATTTTTCATCTTTTTTAAGTTTACACTTTTTTTTCCACTTGGATAACTGACTACACTGCTCTGCAGTGCCACCTTTGGTCATAAGTCAAATGAGTTTATATGCCTGGGCCTGTTTCTGGGCTCCCTGTTCTAATCTATTGGTTTCTTTTATATTTTTGAGGCAATAACCAGGGCTAAATTTGTGGGTTTGCAACCTATGCAGCCACACAGGGATCCATGTTCAGAAGTGGTCTGCACTTGATTTTAAATTCTCCTATTTGCTGTCGTGAAATTCTTAATAATTTTTTAACAAGAGATCCTGCATATTTATTTTGCAATGGGTCCTGCAAATTATATAGCCAGTCTTGCCAATAACATATTATCAGAATTATTAGAGTTTTATAAGTTTGAAGTCTGTAGATTCAATCTTCCCACTTTCTTCTAATACTTCTTCAAGGATATTTTGGCTATTTTTGGTTCGTGTCATTTCTATATAAATTTAGAACGAGCTTCTCAAGTTCCAACAACAACAACAACAACAAAAATTTTAGGATTCTGATTAAGATTACATTAAATCAGTGGATCAATTTATGGAGATTTAGTCTTTGAAATACTCAGTCTTCCTATCCACAAACTTGGTTAATTCCTCAAAATAATTAGCTCTCTTAACATTTTTTTTTTTGAGTGATAGTAAAGCAAAGTTTATTGAGTAATAGTACAAAGCTCCTAAAGAGGGAGGGGACTCAGGGGGATTGCTCGTAACAGTTTTTTTTTTTTTTTTTAATTTACACTCATCCCTATACATTGTACAAGTATCCAAGGGACTTGATTTTTTACTGTAGTAAAAAACACATAACAGAAAATTTACCATCTTAGCCATTTTTCTTAAAGATTTTATTTATTTATTTATTTATTTATTTATTTATTTATTTATTTATTTGAGAGAGAAGGAGAGAGGGGGGTAGGCAGAGGGACAAGCAGACTCCCCACTAAGTGGGGAGCCCAACGTGGAGCTCAATCCCAAGATCCTGAGCTGAAGGCGGATGCTTAACTGACTAAGCCACCCAGGCGCCCACCATCTTAACCATTTTTAAGCATACAGTACAATGATGTTAACTATGTGCATATTCTTGCGCAATAGATCACTTGAGCTTTTTCACCTGGCAAAATGGAAATTCTATACCCATTGAACAGCTTCTCTTTCCCTCCTCTTCCCAGTCCCTAGAAACCAGCATTCTACTTTCTTTTTTTTTAAGATTCTATTTTATTTTTTATTTTATTTGGCAGAGAGAGAGCAAGAGCACAATCAAGAAAAGTGGCAGAGGAAGAAGAAGCAGACTCCCCACGTGGGGCTTGATCCCAGGACCTCAGGATCGTTACCTGAGCTGAAAGCAGACCCTTAACCAACTGAGCCACCCAGGAGCCCCAGCATTCTACTTTCTAACAGTTTGATTCCTTTAGATGCCTCATGTAAATGAAATAATACAGTATTTGTCTTTTGGCAACTGGCTTATTTCACTTAGCACAGTGTCTTCAAGTTTCATCCAAGTTGTAGCATATGATAGGATTTGATTTTTTTCATTGAAACAATATTCCCTGTGTATTTATATCATATTTTTTTTATCCACGTATCAGTCAGTGGACACTTGGGTTCTTCCAAGTCTTGGCCGTTGTGAATAATATACTGCAGTAAATGTGGATGTGCAAATACCTCTTTGAGATCCTATTTTCAATTCTTTTTAATATATATCCAGAAGTGAGGTTACTGGATTTTTTAAAATTTTTTTAAAGATTTTATTTATTTATTTATTCATAGAGACAGAGAGAGAGGCAGAGACACAGGCAGAGGGAGAAGCAGGCATCATACAGAGAGCCTGATGTGGGACTCGATGCAGGGCCTCCAGGATCATGCCCTGGGCTGCAGGCGGCATTAAACCGCTGCACCACTGGGGCTGCCTGAGGTTACTGGATTGTATGGTAATCCTTTTTTTTAATTTTTGGAGGAAACACCATACCATTTCCAGCAGTGGCTACACCATTTTACATTCCCATCAAAAGGGCACAAGGGTTCTAATTTCTCCACATCCTTTCCAACATTTGTTATTTTCTGGGTTTTTTGGTTTTTGGGTTTTTTTTTTTTTTTGTAGTGGCCATCCTAACAGGTGTGAGATGGTATCTCATGGTTTTTGTTTTTTTTTTTTTTTAATTTTATTAATTTATGATAGGCACACAGTGAGAGAGAGAGAGAGAGGCAGAGACACAGGCAGAGGGAGAAGCAGGCTCCATGCACCAGGAGCCCGACGTGGGATTCGATCCCCGGTTCCAGGATCGCACCCTGGGCCAAAGGCAGGCGCCAAACCGCTGCGCCACCCAGGGATCCCCTATCTCATGGTTTTTATTTGAATTTCCCTGATGATTAATGATGCTGAGCATTTTTTCATATGCTCATCGGCGATTTGTATATCCTCTTTGGAGAAATGTCCATTCAAATCCTTTGCCTGGGGCATGTGGTTGGCTCAGTCAGAAGAGCATAGAGCTCTTGATCTCAGAATCATGAGTTCAAGCCCCACATTGGGTGTAGAGATTACTCAAATAAAACTTAAAAAAAAATCCTTTGCCCATTTTTAGCCAGGTTATTTTTGTTTTTTTTTTTTTTTTGTTGTTGTTGTTGAGTTGTAGAAGTTATTTATGTATTTTGGAAATTAAGCCCTCATCAGATAAATGATTTGCAAATATCTTCTGCCATTCCCTAGGTTCCCTTTTCATTCCATTGACTTTTTCCTTAGCTGTGCAGAAGTTTCTAAGTTTGATGCAATCCCATTTGTCTCCTTTTGCTTTCGTTGCCTATGCTTTTGGCATCATATCTAATAAATCATTGCCAAGTCCAATGTCATGAATCTTTCCCTCTATGTTTTGTTTACTGGAATTGCATAATTTTCTGTCTATATTTTGGTCTTTAATCCATTTCTAGTTAATTTTTGTATGTGGTGTAAGGTAAGAGTCTTGCTTCATTGTTTTGCATGTGGATGTCCAGTTTTCCCAACACACTTTGTTGAAGAGATTATCCTCTCCCCACTGTGTGTAACTTCAGCAGTGTTATTGAAAGTCATTTGACCATGTATGGGAGGTTTTGTTCAGGGGCTCTCTATTCTGTTCCATTTGCCTATATGTCTGTACTGTACTCTTTTGATTACAGTGACTTTGCTATATGTTTTGAAATCAGGAAGTATGAAACCTCCAGCTTTATTTTTCTTACTTGATAGTGTTTTTGGTATTCAAGGGTCCTTAGAGAGTCCATATGAATTTTAGAAATTTTTTTCTATTTCCAAAATAGGGATTTTGTTTGTTTTTTTTGTTTTTTTTTTTTTAAATTTTAATTTATTTATGATAGTCACACAGAGAGAGAGAGAGGCAGAGACACAGGCAGAGGGAGAAGCAGGCTCCATGCACCGGGAGGCCGACGTGGGATTAGATCCCGGGTCTCCAGGATCGCGCCCTGGGCCAAAGGCAGGCGCCAAACTGCTGCACCACCCAGGGATCCCCAAAATAGGGATTTTGATAGCAATTGCATCGGGATTTTGATAGTAATTGTAATCACTATGTAGATTGCTTTGGGTAGTGTGTACATTTTAACAATATTAAGTCTTCTAGTCCATGAATGTAAGATGTCTTTCCATTAATTTTGTCTTCTTTAATTTCTTTAAACAATATTTTGTAGTTTTCAGTATACAAGTCTTTTACCTCCTTGGTTAAGTTTATTCCTAAGTATTTTATTATTTTTGAGGCTAATGTAGATGGGATTGTTTTGTTCATTTCCTTTTGGGATTGTTCACTCTTGGTGTTTAGAAATGTGGCTGATTGCTGTGTGTTGATTTCGTATCCTGCCACTTCGCTGAATTCATTAGTTCTAAAGGGGTTTTATGTATGTGTGTTTGGAATCTTTAAGACTCTTTACATAGAAGATCATGCCATCTGCAAACAGAGATAATTTTACTTCTTCCTTTCCAAATTAGATGCCTTTTATTTCTTTTCCTTACCCAATTTTCCTGGCTAGAACCTCCAGTACAATATTGAATAGAAGTGCCTACAGCAGATTTCCTTGTTTTGTTCCTGATCCTGGGGGAAAAGCATGCAGTCTTTCACTATTAAATATGATGCTAGCTGTCAGTGTATCATAGATGAATTAATCAGATTGAGGAAGTTCCCTTCTGTTTTTAGTTTTTTGAGTGATTTTTCATGAAAGGGTGTCGAATTTTGCCATATGATTTTGGAGATGTTCATGTGATTTTATTTTTTAGTCTATTAATATGATGCATTATATTTATTAATTTTCAGACATTAAACCAACCTTGCATCCCTGAGATAAGCCTTAGTTGGTGTTGGTATAGAATTCTTTCCATCTGTTACTAAATTTGAGCCCAATATATATGGTTTTATTTTTGGACTGTCTATTCTATTACGTTATTCTACTTTATTTTTTTTCATCTTTATTCCAATACTATACTGTTTTAATTACTATGTCACTAAAATAAGTCTTAGATTCATGTAATATAATTTCATTAATCCTGTGCTTATTTTACAAAGCCATGTTGCCTAATCTAGTTCCTTTACATTCAATTTTAGAATCCGTTTCCCAATATCTATAATAAAGCCTGTTGAGAATTTAATTGGGATCTCACCAAATGTATATACAAATTTGTTGAGAATTGCAAGCTTAACATTATTGCATCTTCCAAACCATAAACACGGTAAAACTGTCCATTTAGGTCTTCATTGATTTATTTCATCAATATTCTGTAGTTTTCAGTATTCAAACCTTGCATGTATTTAGGCACTCTTAGGCCTAAGTACTTCATTTTTTTTGTGTGTGCTTTTTGAAATGGTAACTTGAAAAAAAAATTAGTTTCAATTGTACAGTGCTAGTATATAATACAATTGAAATATAATTGAGTACAATACAGAAATACAACTGATTTCTGTATATTGAGTTTGTATCTTACACTCTAGCTAAACTCCCGTATTAATTCTAGATGGTTTTGGTTTTCTGTTGTTGGTTTTGTAGATTCTTTGGATTTTTCTACATATTCAGTGTGTCATCTACAAATAAAGGCAATTCTTCCTTTCAAACATGTCTTTTCTTTCTTTTCTTTACTTTTTGTTGTTGTTGTTATTGTCATATTACAGTGGCCAGAATTTCCAGTATAATATTGACTAGTACTCGTAGTAAGGGAACATATATATCATTGCTTTGTTTTTGATCCTAGGGTAGACGCATTCAATTATTCGCAATTAAATATGTGCTAGCTTGGGTGGTTTAGTTTGTTTGTATTTAAAGATTTTATTTATTTATTCATGAGAGACACGGAGGGAGAGGCAGAGACAAAGGCAGAAGCAGGCTCCCCCCAGGGAGCCTGATGCGGGACTTGATCCCAGGACCCCAGGATCCTGACCTGAGTGAGCTAAAGGCAGACACTCAGCCACTGAGCCACCCAGGTGCCCTTGTTTGTTTGTTTTGTACATGCACTTTTCATGTTAAGAAAGTTTCGATTTATTCCTTGTTTACTGGGAATTTATCATCATAAACAGAAGCTGAATACCAGGAAGCGGTTCATATACTTTTGAGTGGACCATACAGTTTTCTTTTGTCTTTCTTTCTTTCTTTCTCTTTCTTCCTTTCTTTCTTTCTTTCTTTCTTTCTTTCTTTCTTTCTTTTTCTTTCTTTCTTTCTTTCTTCTTTCTTTCTTTCTTTCTCTTTCTTTCTTTCTTCTTTTTCTTTCTTCTTTCTTTTTCTTCTTAAATTTTTTTGGGGGGGTTCTTTTTTTGAAAAAAGCTTCTTAATAAGGTGAATCATATTGATTAAACCTCAAATGTTGATCCACCTTTGCATTCTTGGGATAAACTCCTCTACGTTGTGGTGTACTATTGTCTTTATATGTTGCTGGATACAATTTGTTAACGTTTTACTGATGATTGTTGTCTCTATAATCATGGATATCAACATATAGTTTCCTCTTCTTGTACTTACTCTGTAGTGTGGTGTCAGTGTAATACTGGGCACATAAAACGAATTGGGAAATGGTGCCTTCCCTTTTGCTTTTTGGAAGAGATTGTGTAGAATCTGTATTATTATTTCTTACTTAAATATTTAGTGGAATTCATCAGCAAGCACATCTGAGCATAACATTTTCTTCATTGGAAGGTCTTTTTTGTTTGTTTTTCTGTTTTCAGCAATTTGAATATGATATGCATAAGAGTGGTTTCTTTTCCTTCCTCCTTTTCTTCTTTCTTTCCTCCTCCACCGCATCTCTCATTTCCTCTCTCTTCTCATCCCCCTTGCCTTTTTCCTTTCTTTCATTTATCCTATTGGGCATTCTCTAAGCTTCTTGGATCTACAGTTGGGTGCCTGTCATTAATTTTGGAAAAATATCAGCCACTATTTTTCTTTTTAAGATTTTGTTTATTCATAAGAGACACAGAGAGAGTCAGAGAGAGAGGCAGAGACAGGAGAAGCAGACTCCATTCAAGAAGCCGGATACAGGACTTGATACTGGGACTCTGGGATCAAGCCCTGAGCCCAAGGCAGATACTCAACCACTTGAGCCACCCAGGCATCCCTCAGCCACTGTTTTTCAAATATTTCTTCTCTCCTATTCTCTTTTCTTTCTTTTAGGATTCCATTTGGTATTGTGACACACCGCTCTTGATGCACTGTTTTGTTTTATTTTGTTCCTCTTGTTTTCTCTTTATGTTTTCATTGACTTACTTTCAACTTCACCTTGATTCTTACTTGGCTGAATCTTCTCTACTGATGAGCCAGTTGGAGGCATTCTTCATCCTTATTACTGTGCTTTTCATGTCTGTATTTCCATCCAGTCTTTCATATACTTTTCATTTCTCTGCTAAAACTATCCACCTGCTCTTGAGTGTAGCTAATTTTTCCTTAAGAGCCTTTAACATCTTAATCATTGTTATTTTAAATTCCCTATGAAATAGTTCTAACATCTGTAAGCATATCTGTACGGTCTGTGAGTTGCTTTATCTCTTGGGGTTGTATATTTTTTTCTTGCTTTATTATATGACTCATAATTTTTTGTTAAAACACAGACATTAGATGGTAGAGGCTGAGATAAATACATTTTATGCTTGGAAATGGGCACATCTTTCCTTCTTCTGCTAGGTCCTTCTGCTAAGGGTTCCATTAATGTAGTCAGGAGCCAGGCTGGATTTAGGCTTTACTGTTACCATCATTGTTTTCACGGCATAACAGGTTTTAAATTTCCCTAGTGAGACCTTGTGTTTAGGGTGGGGGCTGTTTTGCTGGGGTTTGACTTCACTGTCTGCTACACCCTCAGCAGTGAGTTTTTAGTCCTGCACTGCAGAGACCTCTGCCTCTTGGGGCAGCTTTCCCAGCTTTATTCCACTGCTGTTTTCACTTGATATCTCTTAGCTGGGAGGGGGACTTTCTCCAACATTCTTATTAAGCCTCAGTACCAGGCAGGCCCTGGGTCCCTGTGTCTTAGGGATGTGCCTTCTCCAGCTGTAGTCCTGGGCCGCATGTTACCTGTCCTTTCCCAAGGGGCAGAGGGTTTGTTTCTATTTCCTTCCCCAACTGTGATCAGTTTTCTTCAGTACTGTAAGGGACACTGTTTGCTGCCCTTCTCCATTCTTGTAGTTTAAGACTCTTTTCCCATTGGGGTAGGGGTAAAGGGGGAGGGGAGGGGTGGAGACGATAGAAGAGAAGCAGCTAGCACTACTAGGAAGCCTTTTCAGGGTCTCCACAGCCTTCACTGTGAGTATCTGATAGGATTCATTTCAATTTTTAACTTTATTTGTAGGAATTATATGTTATATGTAACATAGGACTCTATTAACTTCTATGTGCTAATTTTACAACCTGTTTTCTTGTAGAATTCTTTTATTCTTTGAGGTGGTTTTACCAACAGTTCTCTAGGTTTTCTGTCTAGGTATACTGTCTTGTCATCTACAAATGGAGTTAGTTCTCCTTTTTCAATGTTTATCCCTCCAATTGTTTTCTCTTACCTGATTGCCTAAGCAATTATGTTAAATAATAGTGGCAGTATTCTTGCCTTGTTCCTGACCTTAATAGGAATGCTTCTAGTGTTTTCCCATTCAGTAAATCACCAGCTTTAGGAGTGAGGTGTATATATTTCATCCTGTTAATTAAGGAAGAACCCATTCATTTTTTGCAAGACTTTAAGTACAAATGTGTGCTGAATTTTTTCAAAGGCTTTCTTGGCATGTGTGGAGATAATCATATAATTATTTTTCTCCTTCAGCTTATAAAAGTGATCAATTTTAATGGTAGATTTCCTACTACTGAATCATCTTTGTGTAGCTGGTATGGAATTTCTTCTCACTGTAGTACTGATGTAGTTCTACAGTTTGGGGAAGTTCTAATTTTTCTTTTTCTTGATTTTCTTTTCTTGTGGCCAGAGTATGCCCCAAGGTATATGGTCTCAGAATAAGTCCATGGGAGGTCAACTACCAGAGTCTTTTCTTGCATGAAATATATATACATACATATCTTCATTGTAGCGTCAAGGTAATTTCCCCTTAAGCCTTGAAGGATGTCTTCTATTTCTCATTAGCACACTACGGTGCCGATCTTCCTCTGCCAGTGGCTGGCATGTACCCCTTCCCTCTTCAGGCAGGCTTTAGGATTTTCTCCTTATTTTTTTTTCTCCTTATTTTTTTAAATATGCGTGATAGAGTTCCCAGGTGTTGATCTTATCTCAATCATTCTATTAAGTAACTCAGAAAAGTTTTTAATCTTAAAACTTTTCCCCATTTTTTAGCTCTGGGAAGTTTTCTCCCTTCATTTCTTTCTTACCATGGTCAACAGAATAATGGTCTCTCCAAAGATGTCCATATCCTAATCCCTGGAACTTGTGAATGTTTTCTTACATGGAAAATAGATGTGATTTTCATAGATGTGATTAAATTAAGGATCTGGAGAAGGGGAGATTTTCTGGGATTAGCTGGATGAGCCCAATGTCATCACAATTGTTCTCAGAAGAGGCAGGACACAGGGTTAGAGTTGGAGAAGACAATATGACAGCAGAAGGAGAAGGAGAAAATGCAATGGAGTGATGGGGCCAGGGGTCCCAGTCAGAGTCTTGAGAATGCTCCATAGCTGGTCTTAAAGATGGAGGAAGAGGACATGAGCTAAGGAATGCAGGCAATTTCCAGAAGCTGGAAAAGGCAGAGAAATGAATTCACTCCCAAAGCCTCTAGAAGGAATGCAACTCTGCTGACACCTTGAGTTTAGGACTTCAGACCTCTGTAACCATAAAGTAATATATCTGTGTTGTTTTAAGTCATTAAATTTGTCACAGCAACAAAGGAACCAGTACATTTACCTTCCACTTTTTGTCCCGTTCCTTGTTCCTGACACATTTCAGACTCCCAGGACTGATGCTGCACATCTCTTAATTTTCTTTGAATGTTCTTTGTCCTTTTGTCTTTTTGCCCTATGTGTCTGGGAAGTTTCTTTGACTGCATTTTCAAATTCTTCTCCTGAGTTTTTTTATAGTCATATTTTTAATTTCCATGAACTTTTTCTAGTTCCCTGATTTTTCCTCTCTCTAACTTCCTCTTCCTGTTTTGTGAATGCAGTACCTCTTAATGTGTCTCAGAGGTATAAATCATGATTTTTTGATTTATTCATTGCCTTTGTTATCTGTATCTTCCTGGAACAGCTGTTACTTTTGTTCATAGGGGTCTTTCTCTCTTGTGGTGACTGTTTTCCTTGGTTGCCTGTTTACATGTAAAAATGAAATACAAGACTAATGCATATAGACAGCTGGCAAGGCTTCCGTCTGTGGCTCCCGGGACTGTTTACTTAGCAGGCCTCACCCCTTCCCGAGAAGGCTGACTTGAGTCCTGCACGCAGGGTGACACATAGTAATTGGCAGCCTTCACTAGAGGGTGCTGGGGCTCCTCACCCCACAAAAAAGACCCAACTAATGAGGGTTTTACTCTAGTGGGTACTAAGCCTCCTCCCAAGGTAATTTCTAAATGCAAACACAGCAGTGCTAGCCTTTTTGTGGAGTCTGGGGTTAGAGGCTAGCAGAGTTCTATGGACAATCCCTGCACCAACCCTCCTTTCCCCTGCCCTAAAACCCCTGGCCAACTCCTGTTCTCAAACTTCAGACTTTGAGCTCACAGCTTTTCCAGGTGCTCAGGGAGGCTAATACCTCTACCCAGGCTGCTTCTTGCATACCTAGTAGGCTGCAGTCTCCTTGGACATGGTTTTAATCAGTATGATTTCATGCCTGATTTCTATGTTTAAAAATCTACGCAAGTCACAGGTTCACTGATACTCACCTATGCCTTCATCCTCTTCTCGAGTCTGCTTGGGATTATGTCATGTTGCCATTTCCAGGGGGTTTGGAGAAGGGAAGGGAGTGAAAAGATGCTCAGTCTGCCCTTGGGACACCTAAGCTAGCAGAGCTCTCTGGTAGGTCTGTAGTCACTAGACACACGCAATGTCACCATACTTGTGGTAACATGTCTGTGTGTAGGAAGCCTCTTCCCTACAAAACCAGGGCCATCCCACTGCTGAATTGCCTTAGCTTAGCTACAGTGTTCTAGCCTAATGAGGTTACTTATAACCACTGGCTAACTTTTGGCATGAGAAACACAAGTGACTATAAACACTCTGCAAGTGGCATATGGATGAGGACTATCTTTGGCTGTGGGTGAAAGATACTCTAAAACACTGTGACTTTAAAAGATAAGAGCTTACTCTTATCTGTGGTTCTTCTGGGGAGGATGCATGTCGAGGTTTAGGCTCTATCTTTCCTATGGTTGGCTGTGTGTGGCTTCACTCCCTAGATCGCCACATGGTCCAAGAGGACAGCTGCAGCTCCAGTCATCATGTCTACTACGAGGCTAGCAGTGCTGTGTTTGCACCTAGAAATGACCTTGGGGGATCCCTGGGTGGCGCAGCGGTTTGGCGCCTGCCTTTGGCCCAGGGCGCGATCCTGGAGACCCGGGATCGAATCCCACGTCGGGCTCCTGGTGCATGGAGCCTGCTTCTCCCTCTGCCTGTGTCTCTGCCTCTCTCTCTCTCTCTCTCTCTCTCTCTCTCTCTCTCTGTGACTATCATAAGTAAATAAAAAAAAGAAAAAAAAAAGAAATGACCTTGGGAGGAGGCTTAGTACCTACCTGAGTAAAATGCTAATTAGTTGGGTCTTTATGTGGGGTGAGGACCTCTGGCACCCTCTAGTGAAGGCTTCCAGGGGTCCACTCTCCAGAAGAAAAAGGGAGGAAGCGCTCATCTGCTCCTTTTAAAGCTACTTCCCAGAATGGAAGTTGTTCATGATGCCACCACTCACATCCTACTGGCCAGAATTGGTCCAGATAGCTGTGTGCCAAACTTGAACCTGGGAGTTCTATTATTAAGGAAGAAAGACATATGGTGGGGCCTGCTGGGGGCAAGCACCGTGTCCCTTACATGATTTTACTCTCTTCATGGGCCTGCACATCATGGATGGGCACTCAGGAAGTCAGCCAGCTGGACTGTCCATGGCTCAGAGTGGTCTGCTCCCTCCTCACCTGCTTTGCTGTGGCCCCGTACGTTTGTGCCCGCCCAGAATACACATGTTGGAAACCATACGCCAATGGGATGGTCTTAAGAGGTGGCGCCTTTGGAAGAGGATTAGGTCATGAAGGTGGAGCCCTCCTGAATGGGATTTGAGCTCTTATGCAAGAGGCCCCACCTACAATGAGATGTCCACATCTCAGAAAAGGACCCTTCCCCAACTATGCGGACTTCCTGATCTGACTTCCAGTCTCCAGGAGTGTGAGAAATAGGTTTCTATTGTTCATAAGCACCCAGTCTGCACTCATTTGTTCTAGCAGCTGGGACACACATTAGACACCCTTGCCTTTAAGACCTGTGCAACATTTTCTCTGTCCGGAGACAGGAATTCTGGGGCCAGAGTTAATGTTCTATTAATTACTTGTCAGATACCCAGTTTTGGTGTGGTCCTTGATTTTAAATACATCACCCAGCGCTGCCCAGCCTAGAGTGAAAGCTCTTGCCCCACACTGGTTCCGTCACAAAGACACTAAAAGAATCCAGGACATATCTGTCCTCAAACCATTTGGGGGTCAAGGGAGACTGTTGGTTTGAATTGGCGACAGGGCTGTGGAGTGAAAGTCAACAAACAGCTCGTTTCCCGGGGCCTTTGAGTAGCCCGCCCTTCCTCTGCTCCACTCTTCCTGCCACATCCCGAGGGACCTGTGCCCTGCGCATCAGTCAGTTCTGCTGGAGCCCGTTATGGTCAGGGCCGCTTTGAAAGAAGAAAACAATTCACGAGTGTGCTCGCCCGTCCCTCCAATGCAAACATTTTCCAAAGTATTTTTTCCACATTTTTGCATCTCTTGTTTGGATAAGGCCCCATTTACTGCTGTTGGGGGAGCCAAAATGGTCTCCACATCCCAGGGGAGGGCCTTCCAGACTAACAAGCTGAAGAAATAAATGTTTGGTGAGGTGCGTGCAGAGGACACTGAGCCTGCCTTCCCAAGCTCCACCCTGGGCTTCCTGTGGCTGCTGCTGCCGGGGAAACGGCTCCTTACCCACGCTGGCAGTCGGGAACACGTGACAGCCCTGGGTCTAGTACCTGCTCAGACTCAGGCACAAGGTGATCACTGGGTTCTGCTCCAGATGGGGATGTTCAGGCTCAGTCCCATCTTCTCCTGCATCATCTCTGTTACCCATTCCCTGTCTACACTGTCTTTCCCCGGCCTTTGTCAGCTGGGGCTGACTGGGGGACCTTGTCCAAAAGTCTGGGCCCAGCCTCATCTCTGTAGCCAATGAAGTGTCCCAAGGCACTGGTTCCCCTCCTCCACACCCCCCCTTTTAGCAATGCCTCTGTGGGCCAGGTCCCAGCCAGTCTCCCCTCCTCACTTAAACCTCCTCTCAGAGGAGGCAGAGGCATGTCTTTGGGCCCCAAGGGCCCTCCTGCAAGGGGGCTTAGTATCCACAGAGTACACAACAGCAGAGTAAAACCCATACCCTGCTTCACAGTGTGGCCATCTTGGCCTTTTTCTGTCCCCCCTGCCAGCTTGAAGCATTATCTTGAAGGAAACCACCGCATGCTGTGAGATTAGAGCCTATGTCTGGACATACTACACATTCCCACAGGAGACATAGTGCTGCTCATCTGTCTCCCTTCTCTCCTCTAGGGTGTATTGCATTTTCCAAAGTTAGCAACAAACGGAATCTCTGACCGACTGACCTTCTGATCTTTGCATGACCAGCTCTGACTATCCTCCTGTACAGAGGTATAGGGCTGATGTGCCACTCTGGGGTAAGTGACATACTTTGACTTATGAAGCCAGGTCACAAATGATGAGACAGTTTCAGCCTGGCCCTGAAATACAGCCACCGTGGATGTAGGGAGGCCACATGGCAGTTATTCAGGACAGTCCAACCCAGCATGTGACCAGGTGACACAGGGTCACCTTCAGCCCCAAGTCCAGTGGTCCTCTCAGCCTTGGAGTCCTCTCAGTGAGGCTTCTGATGCCATGAACAGATTCCAGCTTCCCTTGCTGTGTTCTTGCCCAAATCCTGACATATTCAGGAGCAGAATAGAATGATCTAAGCTGCTGTTTGGGGTAACTCATTATCAGCAACAGAAACCGCATCCTTTCTCTACAGAAACATCATCCTTCCTGCCTCCTCGAAATCACACATGGCCATGCGACTTGCTGTCAGCAACACAATCTGAGGACAAACAATATGTGACAGGGTCTCATTGCTGGGTTCCATTCTTTGCCAGTACTTCTGGAAGATGTGGAAATGCTGTCTTTGTGGGTCATGTTGGACATGTGACAGGAGCAAAAAACAGCCTTTTGTTTTCAACCACTGAAATTTGGGAGATGTTTGTCACTACAGCATATTGTATCCTGACTGATACACATACACATTGTTCCAGGTGCTGTGCCTGGCTCAGAGGAGGTTTTTGCTTATGGACTGAACACTGTAGACTCCAGGGTCCTTGTCTTCTCCCTGTCCTATCTCATGGCCTTCCCAGCAAACTTAGAGAAGCTGCTCTCAATTCAGGGCTTACCCGGTTTTACTTTTCCAGAAGCTCTCAGTGCCAGGAGACTATGCTGCTGACCAGATCTAGGGCAAGATGGGCTCGCCCCAGTTCTGGGCCAGCCCCTGGGGGCAGTGGCCTTAAGCATCAAGGCTATCTGGGTTTAGAACATTATAGCTGAGCCCACCCTAAAAATGCTTGGTACATTTACATTAGCCTACAGTTGGGTAAAATCATCTTACACAGCGCTTATCGATAATCAAGTGTGGACTGTCTCATATAATTTATTAATTACATATGATAAAGTGTTGGCTGCCTCAATCATTTATTGATTCTTCACTGACAGTGAAGAACAGAATGGTTGTGAGGGTGTCAGCTGCTTATCCTTCCAATTGTTAGCTGCCACTGCCACCGCCCAGCATCACAAGAGAGCAACATATTGTGGATCGCTAACTCAGAAAAAGTTCAAGATTCAAAATTCAAACCATGGTTTCTACCAAATATGTGTTGCTTTAGCCCCACTATAAAGTCAAAAAAATCATTAAGTTGAGTCAGGCCCCTTCTGTATTTATTTCTCACGGTTCTGGATACCCAAAGTCCAAGATGAAGACACCAGCAGATTCAGTGTCTAATGAGAGCTCTTTTCTTGGTTCATAGTCAGGTGTCTTCACTGTGCCCTCACACAGTGGGAGGGATGAGGGAGCTCTCTGGGGTTTCCTTTCTAGGGGAACTAATCCCCACATACCAGGCTTCCACCTTCATGACCTACTCACCTCCCAAAGGCCCCACTTTCTAATACCTTCACACTGGGGCTTAGGATTTTGACATATGAATTTAGGGGAGGACACAAACATTCAGACCATAGCATAATGTCTTCCCCTTGCAGGGTTATCATTAAGGGGATCAAATGCCCACGGGAGGGTCTCTGCCCGGGCCAACAGCACAGGTAGCACCATTCAATGCCCGCCACTGTTCCTGATCATATGCTCTTACACATGGCACACACCATTACATCCAAAAGGAGAGGTGAAGGTCCCAGCAGGCAGCCCATTACCTCCCTCACCTCCCCAGACCCATGCCCTGTCTCACTCAGGCCAGCTTGGAGGGGCCACACCCTCACCCCAAGGGACCTTCCTATGCAGGTGGGCAACACACTCAAATAACTCTTCCTATCAGAAATGATTGGCAGAACTAAAAAAAAGAAAAAAAGAAATGATTGGCAGATGAGTGATTTAGTGAAGAGAGCATACCTTTGTAGGCCAAAAGACATGTCTTTCATCGTCCAAGGTCAGGCTTGGGACTTATTACAGCACTTCCCTCAAAAGGTCACCTGGAGGCATCAGTAGGACCATCGAAACTCTATGCTGCCAGGTGCTCAGGCCAAAATCTTGGAGGCAACTCATCCTCCTTCTTTCTTTCATAGTCATATCCACTAATCCAGTCATTGGTCCCTTTGCAACATGGTCAGCATCCAACCACCGTCACATACACACACACACAGACCACCATGCGCCCTGCCTCAGGACACCTCCACCTCTCTCAGGATCCACCTCCTGGCTGGTCTCCTGCTCCCTGCTCCCCCACCCCTCCTTTTTCCACACAGCACAGTGATCTATTTAAAACCCAAGTTGGGTCCTCTGGCATGTTTCCCTAAACTACCAAGCAACTCTCCAATTCTCAGCAAATATCGACTAGATGGATATCTTACAAATTTAACTCAATTCAGATACCACCTATCTAGAGATGGCTTCAGATCCCAAGGGCTAGCAGTTCAGGCTCACAAGACAATCCCCCACTTCCAATGTCAGTTACAAGTCCAGGTTGTTACCTGTGCTTCTGACCAACTGGCTATAAATCAGAGTTCCCACGACCTCCTTCTTGGGTTCAGTTAATTTGCTAGAGCAGCTCACAGAACTCTGAGAACACTTACTTACAAATCCCAGTTCCTTACAAAGGATACAGATGGAAAGCTGGGATAAGGAGGTATATAGGGCAAGATCTGGAAGGGTCCCGATTGCAGGGGCTTCTGTCTTTGAGGAACTGGGGTGTGCCATCCTCCCCACATGTGGAGGTATTCACTGACCTGGAAGCTCATGCTATCTCATTGTTCAAGAGGTTTTACGGAGCTTAATCTGCAGCGCCCCCATCTTTCTCCTTCCCAGAGGTCAGTGGGAGGAGCTGAAAGTTCCAACTCTCTAATCCTTTGGTCTTTCTAGTGAACCAGCCCCATCCTGCAAGATGCAGGGGCCTCACCCCCAGCCACATCATTAGCATAAACTCAGGTGTGTTCAAGTAACAAAAGACACTCCTATCACTCAGGAAATTCCAAGGGTTTTAGGAGTTCTGTGGTAGGAGCCAGGGACAAGATCAAATACGTTTCATACAACACAAGGCCAGTTCCCCCTCTTCTCTCCTCTGTCCCTTGACCTAGAAGCTGTCCTGCCCACGCCTCCATCCTTGCATTTGCCCTTCTCTCTGCCTGGAAATTCTTCCCTCAGATATCTGTAAATCCTGTTAACTCACCTTTTGCAGATGTTTATTTAAATGTCACCTACTCAAGAAGGCCTTCCGGGATAATCCATTTAAAACTGCAAACCAGCGAATCCCTGGGTGGCTCAGCGGTTTGGCGCCTGCCTTTGGCCCAGGGCGCGATCCTGGAGACCCTGGATCGAGTCCCACGTCAGGCTCCCGGCATGGAGCCTGCTTCTCCCTCCTCCTGTGTCTCTGCCTCTCTCTCTCTCTCTCTATGTCTATCATAAATAAATAAATAAATAAATAAATAAATAAATAAATAAATAAATAAATCTTTAAAAATAATAATAAATGAATAAAACTGCAGACCATGCCAAGGGGATAAGCCAAGGGGATTATCTGGTGGTTTGGTTCCACTTGGGGTCCTCTTCCTTTCATTATTGTTATCTATTCACCACTACCACCACCTGCCACACATGCTCAGGTGTTGACTGCCCCTCACCTAATTCAAATATAAGCAGGGAAGTGAAGGCAAGACTTCATCTTTGTCCGCTCTGCTGCCCTCCCTCCAGGGATTCCTGGGAGTAAATTCATGTGGGAATGCCCCTTTCCCATTGACAGATGGGACAGTAGGGAGTGTGACCAAGTCCAGGCAGGCAGTTAAGAACCACTTGCTGCAGCTTCTGTGGGTTCAAGTGGCACTGAGGGAAGCCTGGGGGTCAGAGGCACCCTCCCCACGAGCAGTGCAGTGGGAAACTCCTGGTTGAGGGTCAGAAGCAGAGTTCAAAGGTGGCCACTAAAGCCGTGAGGGGTCATCCAGCAAAGGGCCTCAGAGCTGACAAGGCAATGAGGTATGAGACCCAGTGCAGCAGAAAGCCTAGAACCCAGAGCCAGGCTCTCATCTCCCCACTGGCAGACCAAGGGCAAGACATGTATGAGACAGGACAGACCTGAGGCCCACATGTGCACAAAGAGCTCCTGGGCCACACAACCCTCCCTGGCAGTGGCTGGTGCCCTGTGCCCTGCAGCAACCCCACCCTAGCACACCCATCCAGGATGAGCTGGCTCTGACTCAGCCTGTACCCACTGTCCTGCACCCAGCCCATAGATGGTGGCTGGGTGCTTTTCAATGCTCCCAAACCCATCTGGGAACACAGGAGCAGGCCTGAGCCTGGATCTAGAGCAGTGGGTGTCAAGGAACCCCCGGAGGCTAGCTTAGCTCCTGCGTAGGCCTGATGGCTCCTGGAAGCCAAGGGGATTATCTGGTGGTTTGGCTCCTGCGAAGCTGCCAGGTGGAGAGGCCCTCTCCATTTCCCCAGGGATCCCAGTTCCCCCACAGAGGGATCTCTCATAAGCATGGCCTAGGGCATCTGGCTCCACCTCTGGCCAGTAAGCACCTCCTCCAGGATGGCCTGCATCATCCTCTCCAGAGAGGCAGTGAGGGAGATCTTAGACTCTGCTGGCGACAGACACAGGGTGCTCAGGCCAGGAGAAGGCCGGGCCTCTCCAGGCACAGTCTCCAGGGCAAACCTCCCTGAGGATGCAGCCCCACCCAGAGGGTAGATCAAAGAGCCCTGTGTGGCCAGTCCATGGGCAGTAGGGCTGGCCCCTGGCTTCCTGGCCTGGCTGGCCCGTGTCTGCCCACTGGGCAGGAGGGGCAAGGGGCACTGCGGGGAGCTCTGCCCTCTTGCTCCATAGCTCCGGGGCCTGGGGTCCTGCTCCAGTGACTGTGGCCCCAGGTGAAGGCAGCTCAAGGGCCCTGGTGCTGAGCCCTGGGGATTTGGGGTGGCTCCTCTCGGCGGGATGGGGCCCAGGAGCCCAGGCAGACCTTGCTCCAGGGTGTTCCTGGATGGCAAGCTGGTCTTTGCATCGAAGAGGGGGGACAAGAGCACTGAACAAGTCCCTGGAATAGGCACCAACCTTGAGCACTGGGGCGGGGGGGTGTGTGCCCGCAAGGCTGCACCCACCACAGGGCTATACCTGCTGTTGTGACTCCCACTGGCCTCTCGACTAAAACACCGAGAACTGTCTTTGCTTTGAAGGTTTCTCCCTCTCGTAACATCTGTTAGTGAAGCTCACATTTGTGGCCTGCTGAGGCCCCTTGCAGCCCCTGTGCCCTGGCATGTGTTGCCTGGGGAAATGGTCTTGCCTGCAGGGACCAGGCCCCCACAGCTTCAGGGGGCAGGGGGGCAGCATGGAAAACACAATTAGGCCCCACCCTGAGCACCGTGTACTTTGTGATGGGAACCTGTCCAGGCAAGGCCTTATCTGAGAGATCTGGAAAATTACTGGGTAGCCATCAAAATGGAGCCTAAGCACAGACGTGTGTGCAGCAGGCACCTTATTAGACTAATTATGGGCTGGCTCCTTGGCCCACCGATACTATGTAAGATGGAAAATAAACTCAGGGCTGGCCTAAAGCACCACTCTCCAAGGTGGTATTTTCCTTGGGTGGAATGCTTGCCAAAGTCCTCTGGCTGAGGCCCAGGGGAGAAAGATGGAAGAAGTGATGTGGTGGAGGACCCCAGAAAGAGCCAAGGGGTCTGGAGTTGGCCTATGAACTCTGCCTAACAGCCCCCTTACCACCACCAACAACAACTTCCTTATCTGTCATAGTTCATCCCTCCACATACATGATGTGCCAGGAATTCCTGGCCATTGGGCTTGGTTGATAATGATGTTACTAATAAAATTGGCTTTGCACTGTACACAAATTAGCTCATTTAATCCTCAGAGTAAAGCCATCCTCTTTTCACAGATGGGGAAACCGAGGCCCAGAGATGTTAGGCCGCTTCTACCAACTGCTGAGCAGGGAACCAAGAAGCAGCCCCAGCCCAGAAGGGTAAGCAGGCCCAGGAACTTCCTGGAATAGATAAGCCTGTAGGAAGTGGCATGCTGGGGAGACCAGCGCCCCTCCCTGAGGCCAGTCCCCTGCATGCTCCCAGGCAGCTCCTCACCTCTCAGCTGGCAGCCAGCAGGCAAGTCCCTGGGAGGGAGGATGCCAGGCCCAGGCCCCAGCATGTCAGATGCTAGGTGGGCAGCAGATGGGCCGGCTGCTAGCAGCTCCAGGTCAGGTGATCCCTGACATCAGCACCCAGCATGCCCCTGTCCTACCTGGACACGCCAGCCCCAACCTCCCTCTAACATCCTTTCCCACACCTACCAGTTTGCCAAATTCAAGGGGCTTGGGAAATGACCCCTGGCACTGGCCCCTGTGGCAGAGTTAAAGGAAAAATAAGGACATGAAGAAGGAGGGTGCCCACCAGGCCCTTGGGAGCCAGGTGGGGCCCCAGCACCACCTTGTCCCCCAAGGTTTCCATGACCCACCAAAATGCTGCCCGTCCCTCTACACATGAGGCCTGCCACATCCAGTCACAGCACTGGATGCCACACTCACAGGCCTGGCTAGCTCAGAACCTCCAGAGCCCAACCCATCCCTCAATGCCTACGCACACCCCAAGGGCTTCAAAGCTTGGAGGATAGGGAGGGGTCTCATCCACACCCACAGCAGGGCCCAAGGAGGCTAAGACAGAGCCAAACACGCAAGACAAAGGGTCCGTCCCTTGGGGGCCACCAGGAGACAGTAGGAAACTATAAGTGCTTCCCTCAGCTGCAGCCCGCCATTCCCCCTCCCCCCCCCCCCCACAGGCTTGGGGTCTTTTGAGAAAAGGCCAAGGCACATCATGTTCTCAATTGGACCTAAGGGGAGAACCTGGCCTTACCATCTCCTTTCATTCCTTCTCTTTTCATTCAGTAAAAAGAGCAAAAGGGCACGGCTTTGCTTTGTAAGGATGGTCCTGAGAACACAGGCGGGACTACAGCAGCAGCACGCTTGGCAAACACCCCAGCCCTCCCCAGACTTCCTGAACTAGAAATTCTGAGGGTGAGGCCAGCATTGTGTTTTTAATACGTCCCTTCCCCCGCACCACACACACACACACACACACACACACACACACACACACGAGGGGCCTGGGCCAGCTACAGTGTGAGCCCTCCTGGCTTACTTCCCTCTTCCACCCTCGGACATGACCACCCCCATCAATTCCCTCCATTGGTTCTTCCTGACTAGGACCCCACCAGCCCTAAAGGGCTCTCTAGAGAAATACCTCTACCGCGCTCCTCCCAGTTCTTTCTGTCTAAAAACCACACCCCTGCTAATGCCTGGAACTCCTAATCTGTTTGAACGTTCCTCTCACCAGTAGTGGAACTGGGGCATGTGGGAGGCTTGGAGGTCAGATCCCCTCCTCAGTTACAGGCTGGAAGCCCTTGTCCCATGGAGGTCACCTTCCAATGAGGCCAGGGGTTACAGACCCATCTCAGTGTCTGGTCTCCTTTCTTCAAAGGCAGTGACAAGCATCTGAGCAAGGAAAGAATAGAACATTGTGCAAGCCCAGCCTGCCTGAGAGATAAAGAACACAAAGGAAGTATGGGGGCAGGGGGGTCTTTCACAGAAAGGCACCAGAACCTGTACCCCAAGAAGCCACCATAGCCTTCCAGGTCACCCTCACTGTTCCTCTACTGCCCCAGTAACCAGAGCACATGCTAATGGGATGCCCTTTCATGGCCCAATGGAGGGAAGTTTGCTCATCCCAGGCCACAAGTGAGGGCTGAGTCGGGCTGCCTCACCTGACTCTCCAAATCTCAGGACTGGGACTCTACACCTCCTTTCCTCAGCCCTACCACCTTACCTATCCTCTCTGAATCCCTGTGCCAGGCCATACCAACCATTGGAAGGGCCCTGCCATGAGACTGCACCAGGGTCCTTCCTCTTCTCCAGGGCCAAGTTCACACATCTCCTGTCTTGACATTTGGAGTAGCACCTGGTATCCCCATCATCTTCCTGACAAAGCTCTCTGTCCCTTAAGGGCAGATCTGTTCCTCCATCCAATTTGTACTCATCTGTACGCCCTCCCAGCCCTGCCCCCAGTCCAGGCACATGGGGAATGCATGAGCCAGAGAGACCCCATTCCAATCCCAGTTCTGCTCCTCATGATCTGAGTGAAACTGGCCAAGTGAGCCTGTGAGCCTCAGTTTTCTCACCTGTAAAATGGAGCCTCCCAACACGTTTCTTATTCGTTTGGGCACTGGCTGAATATGTATTTGGCACCTGGTAATGTATCAGACACTGCCTCGCGCACCCAAGAAGTATCTACATATATACTCCACATTCTGATTGAGGAGACAATGAACAACAGAGAAAAGAGGCAAGAACTGCTGGACAGTAGGAAAAGGAAAAGAAGCTACAAGGGCCTCCCTCAGACCTGGTGGTCAGGGGTGCACCTGCCCAGAAGAAGAAAGCTGAGAAGGAGCTGGTGGGTGCAGGAGGAGGGAGCGTCCAGCAGACAGAGCAGCTTGCACAGTCTCTGGATGGCAGCCCCTCAGTGATTCCAGGGACAAATGGGAGACCAGAGAGGCTGGATGGTTGGGGAGGGAAAGCAGGTGACAAATGGCCAGAGAGGGAAGCCGGACCAGCATGCAGAGCTAAGGTCTTTTCTGAGGATGATAGGAATGCATCTGTGGGATTAAGCAGGGGTCACACTTTTAGATGGTCCCTCTGGCTGTGGTAAAGATAGATTTAGGACTGACCACTGTAGACAAGACCACTTTGGGCCAATGCTGTGGGCAGGGCAGCTCTGCTCACCCTGCAGAGCCTTCTGGGCCCCCATGTGCCAAAGCAGTGAAAGGGATTCTCTAAAACCCCAGAGCCCTTCACCTCACTCCAATGCAACTGGAGATTTGTTTGAAATCTTCAGAGGGTACATTTTATAAATAAAATTCTGACCTTATTTCATTTAAACATTTAAAGACTAATATTCAATTTATCAAAGCCCCAGATACAAAGGACTAGTTCTTCTGTAAGCTTTTACATTCTCTTACTGAACTTATTTTATACAGAAGCCAAGCAAACTTTAACCATCACTTTGTGGAGGAAGGGCTTTAATTTATGTTTGGCCCATCCACATATTTTGTTAATTACACCCCTTTAAATGTATTAAAATTATCTGAGTATTCTAATACAGTATAAGAACTTAGATTTCTAGTTAAAAATCTCATGCCTAAGTTAATTACTCAATTATGGCTTTAAATTCTAATTAGAAAGCTGATCTATGACTCTCACAGCCAAGATTATCTTAAACATGACAAATGCTGAAAAGACCAAAAGCATATGTATAAACAATGTTAAAATTGTGGATTTTATAGAGATTTGGACATTTAGACATTTTCATCACCTTAAAACATACTCTATACTTTCACCCCACTATTCCCCTTTCCGCCACCCACCACCCCTCCCAGCCCTAAGCAACCACGAATCTCCTTTCTATCTCTGTAGATTTGCCTACTCTGAATATTTCAGGTAAATGGAACCATAGAGTATATGGCCTTTTGTCACCCAAAATGATATCAGAGTTACCTCTCCAAGGAATATCAGGTTGTGTTCTTGGCTGGCAGAGTGGCCACTGTCAGGAGAGGCCCTGTCCGGTGCCCACCTGCCTGGCAGACTGTGTCTGATACACGGTTGCACTGCCAATCCCTTATTGACTGCTACTGCTCAGTAATGTCCTCTATTCCCTGGCCATCTTTTCCTAACCAGACCGTATTGGCCTCAAGTAGACTGTGTTGTTTGGTGGCCCCAGCCCATCCCAGACAGATGTCTAGCAGCATGGACAGCAGCACAGACAGGGGTGTCCCAGTCCCCTTTTTGGATCTGGAGTACTAATCTGTGAGGGGAGCAAGCCCCAGCCATGGGCACCCCCCCCCAGAACCAGCCTCTCTGCCACAACCCCACCCACCCACCCCACTGTCTTCATACATAGAAATAACAAGGGTTGGTGAGGATGTGGAATAATTGGAAGTATAAAGTGGTACAGATGGAAAACAGAATGGCAGTTCCTCAAATGGTTAAACATAGAGTTACCAAGTGACCCAGCAACTCTAACTCCTCCACACAGACCTTAAGGAAATGGACATGTGTCCACATAAAACATGTACGTGAATATTCAAAGAAATATCATTCATGGTAGCCATAAAGTAGAAAGAACCCAAATGTCCATCAACTGATGAATGGACTAAACAAGCATTATATCCATTCAGTGGATTATTATTCAGCCATAAAACGGAACTAAGTACTGATATACCCTATAATATAGATGAATCTTGAAAATATGGTAAGTGAAAGAAGCCAGACACAAAAGGCCATATACTCTATGGTTCCATTTACCTGAAATATTCAGAGTAGGCAAATCTACAGAGATAGAAAGGAGATTCGTGGTTGCTTAGGGCTGGGAGGGGTGGTGGGTGGCGGAAAGGGGAATAGTGGGGTGAAAGTATAGAGTATGTTTTAAGGTGATGAAAATGTTCTAAAGTTGACTGCAGGGATGGTTGCTTCTCCAAATATACCAAAATTCATTGAATTGTATCTGTGAAATGGGTGAGTTATATGATATACGAACCATATCTCAATAAAGCTGTTATAGCAAAAAATGTGTGCCTGGAGAAACCTTGTTCTCCTATCCTCTCTGCTTATATCCACAGGACTTCTTTTTGCAAAAGGAAGTGAAGTGCATACATACCTGTATAGGCATGTGTATGTGTGTGTGTGTGTGTGTGTGTATATATATATATATATATATATATATATATATATATATACCTGTACAGATGTGTGTGTGTGTGTGTGTGTGTATGTCTTTAAATATCCCCTATTTTCTTGGAAAAGTAGTGGTGTCTTTTATGTACAATTTGATACCTTACCTTTTTATAAACTTATGCTGACTATTTCCAGGTCTCTACTTCTTCTCAGTGGGTGCACTTGTACTGCCTGTTTGGGGAAGCATCCATGCCAACTCCTCGTTACTCCATCTCTGTCCTGGTGATTCACCGGAAGAGGTGCCTGGATCCAAGTGCACGTGAGCACTTGCTGGTGGGTGTTGTGGACTCTCCTCCCAGGCAGGGGCTGCTGTGCTCACCCTCCGGCTGTGGAGCTGGTCCTTAGTGCCTCTGGCTTCTCACCTGTAAACTGGCTGTTGTGGGAGTCAAGCAAGTTGGTACTGGTCAAAGACGTAAAACAGTGTCTGGGACTTAATGATTATGCTTTAAGTGGGAACTCTTATGATGATTACCCTCACCTTCAAGGCCAAGCAAACCAGCGTCTGGCTGGGAAGCTCTGCCTGCCACCTGGCCCGGTGCCTCTTCTTTCCTCTTTGAGAGCAGAAGCAGCTACAGCCTCATCCCAGAGCACAGCGAGGTTGAGTACAGTCACGGGGGCAGACGAGTAAGGACACGAGACAGGACCTTCAAATAGAGGAACAGAGGGTGCAAGGAAGTGACTGTGGTGACAGCCCTGGAGGTGCATCCCACTGTTGGGAGTGATTCTGGGAGGGGCTGAGAGTGATGGGGCAGGTGTGCTCCTCTCATGAGGAGCATTTGAGTAGAGACCTGCACAGAGTGAGGAACAAACCTTGATATTTGGGTCTGAAATTTCAAAGTCCTTGGTCAGGGCTCAATTGCTGCATGCCAGACTCTGCAGAGAAGCCCATGTGATTCCAGCAGGGTGGGGGCTGGCAGGAAGGTAGAGGCGAGGCAGAGTTCTGGGAGAGGCAGATGCTAAGTCAAGAAGGGTCTGGCTACATGTGAGTGGGAAGAGAAGCCATCTTCGGGGTCTGATAAGAAAAGGATCCATCCCTCTGCCTCTAGACTTTAAAGCTCCCGCAAGGTCTGGGCTGAGACAGAAGTTGTATGTGGCCTGTCAGGGGTGGCTGCTATCTCAGTCCAGGCAAGAGAGGATGGGGTCTGGAGCCAGAGCGGAAGCCATGGAGGTGCTGCAAAACCTTCAGAGAAGGATTTACTTTGTTGATGGGGCCAACAGAATCTGCATCTATCCATCTTCATAGGCAGCAGGGCCTGGATGGGCCCTGGGCATGTGTCTAGAGTTGTTATGTCTGTTAAGTCTATGTCTGCTGCAGAGACCTTCCAGAAGCTTGGGGTGGGGTGGGGGGGCGGTGTGTCCCCAGATGGGGCTCTTGGCCCCAGTTCCCACTTGATTCCATGTGTGGGGTCCTTGGAAAGCCCACACTATTGAAATTACATGAGCAGACTCTTCACTGAATTTCCCAGATGACGCCTGCCCAAGCCACTCTGCTTTCTGGCCCTTCTATGGGTCCTCCCAAATATATCCTTGGGGGTCCTGTGGACACTCTGGCCCCAAGGGCTCCAGAACATGGAGGAAGGAGCCCCATGGGATGAAGCAGAGCTGTAGCGGCCCCAAAGGACAGGCATGAGGGTGCAGAAGAGACAGAGCCACTGAGGCACCCCTAGGAACCTCTCCAGTAGGTAGAGGACAAAGGACATGCGGTTGTGGATCAGAGAAACCTAGGGATTCTGGTTACAGAATGGGGGGCAGGGGAAAAGGCTGGAGCCTCTGGCCTCATAGATACAGCATGGCAAGACCCGGAGAGGGCGCCAGGCTCGGCCCTTCACTCGCTGTGGCCAGAGCCCGGATGCGGCCTGCAGAGCCTCCCTGGGCCTTCGGTAGAGAAGGATGGAGTCTCCCCTCTCTCTCTCTCTCTCCCTGGGGATCAGCAGCAGCATTAAATGAGCTTATGAGAGTGAGAAGGACCCTAAAATTACAAATTGCAAAGAAGAAGGCAAGTAATGATTATCGTCATTATTCCTTGAGACTAGGCGTCGCTTTTCTATCACATAAGCAGTGTGTGTGCCAGCGGGTCCCGGCGCGGTCCCGGGGCGGGCTGAACGGACGGAGGCCTGACCCACGTGGGGTTAGGAGTACAGGCTGGGCCCGCCGGGGGGAGGGCAGCGCCTCGGTGTCCTTGGGCCTCCTGGGGCGCAGAGGGCTGCGGGCTGCCCCCCCCCCGCCCCGCCCCGCCCCAGGACACGGGCTGCGGCCGAGGACCCCGGCCAGGTGTAGACGCTGGGGGTGCCCGCACCGACGCGTGGTGTGGGAAGGCCCACGGGCTGGCGGGGCCTGGGGCCTGGGGCCTGGGGCCTGGGGCCTGGGGCCTGGGACCGAAGCCAGAACGGCGGCTCCCGTGGAGCCGAGGGGAAGCGTGAGGGGCCCAGAGCCCTGGGAGGGGCGCACGGTGCGGGCCGGTGGTGAGGAGGCAGAGGCTGGGTTTGAGCCCCCCGCCTCCTTGGTGAGGAGCCCCCCTGCCTCCAGCCCCGCTGTTCCACGTGCTGACTCACAGCTGTCGGCCCCCACGGGAGCCGAGCCGTCCCACTGTGTAGAAGACCCTCTCACTGGAAGCGGTTCTTGAATTTCAGGAATATACTGGAGCCTTGGGAAGCAAGGAGGGCTTCCCAGTCTGGCCCCGCCTTCTCTCCCTCCTTCCTACTCCTTCTCTTATTCCCTCTCCCTGAACGTTTCTAGGAGCCTCCGAAGGTCTGGACAGTGCAGTGTCCCATAGCATCACCCCAGGGCCTCACCCACAGCCCCGTGCACAGCCCCACCCACAGCTCCACCAACAGCCCCACCCGCAGCTCCACCCATAACACCACCCTGCGGTCCATCACAGTCCCACCGAGCCCCATCTCACGGTCCCCCTAGGACCCATCCCACTGTCCCCCACAGCTCTATCTATAACCCCACTCCACAGTCCCACAACTCCCCCTACAGACCTAGTCCACAGCTCCCACAGAGGCCCATCCACAGCCCCACCCCACAGCCCCTCACAATTGCCCCTACAGACCCAGCCCACAGTCCCCCCGCCCAAGCCCCCCACAACTCTCCAGCTGGTAGAGAAGGCTCACGCAGTCAAGACTCTGACATCTCTCCTGCTTGGGCAGCCAGTAAAGGTCAGGACAGGATGCTTCCAGCTGAGGGGGCATGGGCACTGCCTGGGGACAAGGATGCCAGGGCCGGCTGGAAAGGACAGGGGTGTGGCCTGGGTCTTAGAGGATGTATAAGATTTGAGTCAAGAAGCCTGTTCCATCCAGCTCAGAGAGCTGGCCAGGAGATAAGAAGGAAAGTAAATAGGAGGATAATCCAGGACTGAAAAAGTGAAAGTAGAGATAAGAGATACAGAAGGCTGACTCTGTAAGTCTAACTTCCGCTACTGGGAAACAAAAAAGGAGAGACCATGACGGGAGAAAAATTAGCAATGAAACATCAAAGAAAACATCTCTAGTTCTCAAGAGATCCGTGGGATGGGGGAGGAAGGAAAAATGACCTGCCCTTAGAAATACCCGCTTAAAAGTCTGGAAACAACGGAGTAAGAAATGCTGGAAAGATTTCAAAAATGGTGAAAGTAAAATGTTTGCTGCAACAAAGTGAGAATCACAGTGGCTCAGACTTCCCATTCGTAGCAATGGACATAAGACACTTGGGAGGTAATTTTGAACCTAGTTTTCTATACTTGGTCAAATTATCACTCAAAGTATGAGACAGAAAAAAGATATCTTCACACCTTCAGGGATGCCAAAATACATATACACTTCACACATATCCTTTCTTGGACAGGATATATGCAGCAAAGTGAGAAAGAAAACTAAGAGATAGAAAGACATGGCTTTGGAGCTAAGGAGTGACCCTCCCAGGGTAACAGCTGTGCAAGAGCCAAGGAGCAAGCAGCCAGAGAGGGGCAGGAGCAGGAACAGTGTTGAGGAGGAAGTCTTGGGAGTAAAACAGTCGTAAAATTGAGACTATGGCAGAGGAACCTTATTGGTTTATTAATAAGAAGGAAGAAAGGTGATTCAAAGCTACGGAGGAAAAAAATGTATATAACAAAATTAAGTTCCAAATATAAAGCAAACTAAAATGAAATATGACTTTAAGCTACTGGTGGAATAAATGTGTTCACCCAGTTTGCCCTGGATGCTAAGAATATCTTTCTGTAGGCTCACAGAGAAGGAAATGTCCCCCAGCCTAGGGCCTGGCTGTGCAGTGAGTAACAGGTATGTCACCAAAATGCTCATAGCCCCGGCAGATAGAGACCCTTGCTACTGTACCACCTGAATCCACCTTTACTGTACAGAATTTGCAAGAGTACATGACTGAGGGGCCGTGGTGGTGGTGGCGGGGGGCAGAAGGGTGGATGGCGAGGGCCATGGGATCCTCACTTTCCAGAAAGGGAAATAAAGACACGGGCCAAAGGTGAGGTAGCATCCACGAGAGAGGAACAGCAGTTCGTAAAGCTTCAGAGGGAACCTACAGAGTTCAAGCATTCCTCGTCGTGTAACTACAGGGCGGATAGGTGGAATTACTCAATCCTGTTTCACATCAGGAAGCCAGTATATTTTGTCAAATGCTTATAAGTCGCAAAACAGGAGGGCAGACAAGCATTTCACTGAAGCTTAAGGGAATAACTAACAAGATATTTAAAAAGAGAAATGAGAAAAAGAAAAGGGTTATCCCAGGAGTGGTGGAACTTTGGTCCGGGTGGGGAGCAGGAGGAAAGAGATTATTTTATCACTAGGTTTTCTGCTATTTGTTTTTTTAACCTTGTTCACATGTATTACTTTGATTAAAATTTGCAAATGTTAAAAATGAAACCAATGATCGGATTACTCCCAAAGTCCTTGAACACCATGACTCAACACTCCATAAAGCAAAGTCAACATATTTTGCTGCTTTACTCTGTAAAGCATTTCACTGGCACCTTCTCAATTCGTTTTACAACCATCACCAAATGTATACAGAGCATGCTTTCCTCGCTGTATCTGCATACAAGAAGAAAAAAAAAATTCAAACATTTACCTAAGGGTACAGTGCCAGCTGGGGTGAGGAAAAATGAGTCCCCCACCTCCACCCCCAGATGGCATCTCCAGGTACCAGAGCAGGTAACTGGGACCCCTCCTGGCCTCCATCCTCTCAGATCAATGGACACTCCTCTCCTTTCTGAGGCTCCCCAGCAAGGAGCTCGCCTGCTCCACCCCCGCTCCGCCCCCAGGCACTTCCCTCTGACTGGAGCAGTTTTATTTTTATTTCTTGTGAAGCATTGCTTATGTCCCAGCCGGCAGCCATGCTCCTGGTGCCATGTTTTGCCTAGAGTGGAGGGCAGCCCGAAGCCATCACAGCACACTTTAGGCTGTGCAGTCTGAGGATAGTTGCAGGCCTGCCAGGATGAGCCCGGATGCAAGAACTGAATCCTTGGGCCACGTAAAATTGTGGAACATTTCACACCTAGAGCAAATATGGAGAAAGAAAAAACAACCCACAGCTTCCACCACCTAGCAGGTACAGGTGAAGACCTCAGAGCTACCTGCCCTGACTTCCCTTACATGGTTCTGTGCACTTGGCCTATGGGGATGCATGCGCCAGGAACACATGGCATTGCCCTGTGTTTTCCAGCATTCACAAGCACATCGCTCTATGGCAGTGCTTCCTGTTTGCAGCTCGCCTTCTTTATGCAGCACTGTTTCAGGACTAAAGTTGATGCACTCATTTCTGCATTGCACCTTTGCATGGATGGGCAAGCAGCTATTGGGCATGTCCCTCCTCACGTGGTTGGGTGTTTAGAAGCCTTTGGAGGTGTGTCTGGGTTTTGCTCTCCCTCGGGCAGTCATGGACCCTCACCTCACAAAAGTGCTATGTGGTTTTTAATTACAAAAGTTATACTTGAGTAGTTTTGAAAACTTAAAAAATATGGGATCCCTGGGTGGCTCACTGGTTTAGCGCCTGCTTTTGGCCTAGGGTGTGATCCTGGAGTCCCGGGATCGAGACCCACGTTGGGTTCCGTGCATGGAGCCTGCTTCTCCCTCTGCCTATGTCTCTGCCTCTTTCTCTCTCTCTCTCTCTCTCTCTCTCTCTCTGTGTGTGTGTATCTTTCATGAATAAATAAATAAAAATTAAAAAAAAGAAAACTTAAAAATATACAAGAGAAGTATGTAAAAATATATTGTCATTTCTACTGCTTAAAGATAAAACTGCTCGAGTCTTGTCTTTTACCAGGAATGTTTCTGTGCATATATACATACACACAATTATATAACTATAGAGAAAAAAATTTAAATACCATGTGATATACTTTGCAAACTGTTTTATTACCTGCCCTTTTTTACTTAATAATATATTGGGTACTAGAAATAGTGAATGTTACATAGTTCACTTAGCCAATCCCCTATCCCTGTTTACACCATGTTAAACATTTTGGTGTTTTCAACAAATTATTTTCTTTTAAGTATTTTTTTTTTTAATTTCTATTAGAGAGAAACCACAAGCTGGGTGGGGGTGGTAGGAAGGAGCAGAGGGAGAGGGAGAAGCAGGTTCTTCACTAAGCAGGGAGCCTGAGGTGGGGTTCGATCCCAGGACCCTGGGATCATGACCTTGAGCCAAAGGCAGACGCTTTACCCACTTTACTCCTAAGTGTTTCATTACTTAATATTCGCTGCATTCACAAGAATATATGTAATGGAGGGGTGAGGTGTTTTTTGTTTGTTTGTTTTTAAGAGATGGAGAGAGAGCACAGAGGAGGGAGGAGCAGAGAGAGAGAATCCTAAGCAAGCTCCATGCCCAGTGAGGAGCCCTTTATGGGGCTCGATCCTACAACCTGGAGATCACATCTGGAGTCAAAATCAAGAGTTGGATGCTCAACTGACCAGGCCACCCAGGTGCCCCTGGAATGGTGAGTTCTGATCTCCCCACCCCCACCCAGGCAGAGCTGATCACTGCTGTCATTGGCCTTGTGGGCCTCACCCAGCCTGGGACCTCTGCACTAGAGACACCCACTCTCCTCGATGTGGGGTTTTTGCTTCCATTACAGTCAAGGCTCAAGCCCTAGCAGCTGACCTTCCCTCCCAAGGTGAAATGTTCATGTAAGAAATTCCCTGGACCAGGGCCGGGAAAGAGCTGCAGAGGCCTGGATGGAGCCACCATGCCTGCTCTGGGCGCCCTGCCCTGACCAGCTTAGGATCTGGATCGGTGTCCATGAAACCTCCAGACTGTGCTTGTTGCTAGGAAGGCCGGGAGACAGACAGAAGACAGGGTGCAGCTGGTGTTCATCAGAGCCAGCTGTCAGTAACCCTTTCCCAAAAGCAATAATGGATCCATAAGCATACCTCATTGGGGGGCTCTGGGTGCTGCTGACTCCCCGGAGGAGGAAGCCTATTGATTATGCAAATCATACTGCTATTTATTGTTGATACTCACCCAGTGCTCCGGGGGAGTTAATAAATGACTAACTGCCCTGTTGTGAGGCTGGGAGTGCAAGACACTGTGACGGGGACAGGGGTAGAGCTGCACACTGAGTCCCTGAGTGCTGCTTTGCTGGCGAATGAGGGTAATGTTGCTCTGTCAGCTGCATCCAGGGTGTGGAGCGGGCGGTCGGGAAAGGGATCTGCAGGAGGACTGAGCCTCCTCACTGCTTTGCGACCATCCGGGTCACCTTGGAGGCTGCGAGTGGGAGCAGAGGCCAGACCGAGGGAGCCGGGTGTCTGGGCACAGACACAATTCCCACTGAATTGGCGCCTGACATCTGGTGACTCCATGCAAACTTCACGAGTGTGACTGGAACCCTGCCAAGCCTGTTTCCCCAAGGCAGGCAGGGCTCAGGGAGGGACCTCCCTGGGGTGGAGGCTCAGAGATGCCTCTGAGGCCCCCCAGGCGCCACAGGTCAGCTGGGCTGCAGTTCTTAGAGGACCCATCACTTCTTTAAAAAGAACTACAGTGCGGTGACTAACATTTGCATGGTTGTCATTTCTAGGTTTCAGAGCTGACCACTGAAGGAAAGTTCTGTGAAGGACTACCAGGTCATGCAGGTGACAGGAGCTCCATGCGATTTGATTTCCCGTGTGACTGCAGGGTGCTCCTACCATATAGGAGTCGGTCAAGCCCTGTGTCTCTCCACTGTCACCTGTGCTGCCACCATGCTCTCCCAGGGCTCAGAATGGGTGCAGGAAGGCCACCAGGGCTGGGGTAGGTGGAGAGGTGATCTTGGACTTGCCAGGTGGGCCTAAATGGAATCACAAAGGCCCTTCCTTGCAAGAGGCAGGTGGGCAGTCAAAGAGAAGTTGCTCTGAAGATAGAGGAAGGGGCTAGGAGTCAAGGAATGTAGGTGATCTCTACAGGCTGGAAAGGGCAAGAAACAGATGCTCCAGAGGGAACCAGTCCTGCTGACAGCTTGGATTTAGCCCTATCAGACTCATTTCAGATTTCTGGCATCCAGAGCTATTGAAGAATAAATATGTCCTGCCTTAAGCTGCTCTGTTGGCAGTGGTTTGGTACAGCAGGAATCAGAAACTACTATGGGCCCTAGGCTCCCAACATCAGCTCCATCCAAACCAGCCTCTCCTGTGGACACTGCTGTGGCATCTCTGATCCATGATGGTGGAAAGTCAGCATGGAGGTGGCAGTGCTGCCAGTAGAAGCCAGGTGCTATCACTGGGCCAACCCACTTTGCACTCAGGCCTTGGGAGTGGTGCTAATGGCAGGAATTTTATCATGGGCTGCATGAGGTTTGATTAGGGGGAACTGAGCCACCCAAGTCCTCAGAATGAATTACACAGCCTAACCCATCATTCAAGGCCCTCTATAGCCCAACCCACCACACACCCACCCCACCACACACCCCACCACACACCAGCCACACCCCCAAGATGGCTGACAAGGCCACAAAGAGATAGCTTTAGAGGATTATGCCCCATTGGGTCCCCCCAGAAGATGCTGTGGCCTCAGTTCTGCATACTATTTGGGCTCCCATCCAGAATCGATTGGTGGCATGTGTGACAGGTAGCATTTCAGCCTCTGCTTGAATACCTCCAGCAGTGCGGTGGTCACTGTTTAGAGGGCTGGTGCCAAATGATGGTAAGTTGCTGTAGTTTGTTAGCTTTGGCCAGCCTCTGCCCTTGGGCGCTCTCTCAACCACCCCTCCTGCCACCTGCTCAAAGACAGCACTCCCAGGGTGCTCCCAGGCCCTGAGCCCTCCAGGACCTGCTGCAGGTCAGCACCAGCCAGCCAGAGGCTGGGTGTCTTCCGGATTGGTGGTAAGATGGGCCCGTCTCATCTGGGGCAGGCAAACTTCATCTCATCGGCTACGGTCAGGGGCTTGCTGTCATCCTACTAGCCTTTGATGCCATGTTGAATCCTTTGTTCTCCAGTACATTAACTGCTACATTCCCGTCACTGTGCAAACCCTCCCCACACTGCATACTTCACACAACTGCCCCAAGTCTGACTCTGTAAGGCGAGGTTCTGATAAAAATGCAGAGTGTTTGGCAAGGAGTGCCTGGGGACTGGCTGCCCACTCTGCAACACCCAGTCCCTGCTCAATTCTGAGATCCTATTAGCACAGACCCTCCCCCGCCCCACTGCTGATGTGCTATGTTATGCCACACAAACTAATACATGTGTTTTTTAAACACAGGAAAACCTACTGCTTGA
Source organism: Nyctereutes procyonoides (assembly GCF_905146905.1). Classification (NCBI taxonomy): domain Eukaryota; kingdom Metazoa; phylum Chordata; class Mammalia; order Carnivora; family Canidae; genus Nyctereutes; species Nyctereutes procyonoides. The sequence goes on along the minus strand of NW_026575047.1, from coordinate 54,479,858 downwards.
CCATTTTCTTCTTTCTACACTACTGAGGGCCTCTCAAGGTTTCAGGAGGCTCCTGGGCCCTGAGATGGAGGCTCCTTGAATACCAGGCCCCCATCTTCTGGAAAGGAACCCCAGCAGGAAACCAAAACTTCTTGCAAACTTCAGTAGCGATGTCACAAGTGATGGCTGCATTTCCCCCGTCCCATCAGGATTTCTAAAGCATTTGGGTTCCTCTCAACACACAACTATTTATGGAAGTGGATCCATCCGGCTTGCTGCGTGCGATCAGGGAGGTCCTGAGCAGAAAGAAATGGCCTCTGAGAAGGCGGAATGACGGCTTTCCTGGGAAAATTGCTCCAACCGAGACTGGGCTCTGAATGTGTAAGCACCAAAAGACTCTTGTTTGAAAACGTGTTCTTGTTTTCCTGACAGTTTCCTGACAGTTCCACTGTGCTTCAGTGCATTCACTTTGCATCCCCTCCTCCTAGTCTATGATACAGAAGAGATTTTATCAGGAAATGCCTGCCAGGGTAGATGTAGCTCTAGGAAAAATCACCTTTGATAAACTCCAATGCCAGTCTCTTACTACTATTTTACATTTCTCCGTGTTTTCACGTGCTCTCTAAACGACAGGTGACAATGTAAGAATCTGCATCCATCCCCGGATGGAGCCCTCATCTGCACCTGGCTGGGGCTGCGAGGGTCAGGCAGCACCTGTACCTTCTCTCCATACTCGGACCCCATCTCCCATCTCTTCCCACTAGCTGCAGGCTTTACACTGCCTGCTGCAGAAATGCCCTTTGAGGGGAGCAGCCAGAGATGGTTAATGATCACAGGAGATGTAAACAAGCTCTGGCACCAACACACACCATGCCAGTCCCCGGGGCCCCCAGACCTGTCCCCACAGCTCTGGGCTGGCACTTTGTGGCAGCGTGCTTTGGGATCAGTTCCCAGAGCCACCCTCAGGGACTGCAATGGCTGCATACAGGCCATTCTTTGGACTTTGTGCAGAGGGGTAAGGGGAGCAGGCCAACCTCTGGTAGGCACCTGACAGACTTTCAGAACTTCCTAGGGTGACTGGGGCTGACAAATGGGGCTACTGCCCAGGGAGAGAAGCTCAGGTGTTTATTGGGACTTCCAAGGACAGTCACTATGTCCTGCTCAGAAACTCACCATCACTGCCTCTCTGAGGGTCTACCTTTCTCCTTGATGCTCTTGGGGATGCAACTGTCAGGTTGAGCTTTCTTAGGGTGGGGGGAGGGAGTAGAGTTGAGGAATGGGACTGTGACAAGCCGAAATAGGCCGAGTAGGTGGGCGGGGATAGCCACTCTCTGCAAAGTCTCTTCTGTAGAAGACCTGCAGAGTTCCAGGCTGGTTTCTGCCCCCTCAGCCAAATACATATACAGATGCTTGATGTGGTCCATTTTGGTCACTCCCCTCCCCCACCCTGGGCCTCTCTAAGGAACCAACTCTGGCAAATAAAATAATGAATCATAAATTTTATTTCAAAATGTAAACGTCACTAAACATGCATACACGTTAAAACAATAAAATTTACAATTTAGTTATTATTTTTTTTTTTTGCATAGGACATCATTACAATATAGAATCTATGCCATACAAAATACATACAAAGTTTTATCCGAGCAAGCCAAGGCCAGATTGGGAACTGTACAACTGTAATACTTCACTGTAGTGATCCAGGAAAGATGAAACATGGCCTTTGGAAGCATGGTGTGGTGCTGGTTAAAAAGAAAAAAAAAAGTTCCTACAGAAAAGGAAAACGTATGCTCCATGGAAATGGTCTTGGACCCTTGGAGTCTGCCTTGCGATTTTGGCAAACGATTCCAGAGAAGCTCCGTCAGTGGCTTTGGATGAGGAAGGGGTCATTTGTGTGGGTTTGAGAGTATCTGACTCATGCACCTGGCACACCCCCACAAGCTATTCCCCATCATGTGGAAACACAGCAAGCCCCATACCCCACAATGCATAGCTCACACTGATACCATTGAGCCCTTGAGATCCTCAGCACTAGGCACAAGGACTCTCCACGGTGAGGCTAGGGAGCGAAGCCGCCTGCCTGCACACCAGCACCCTGAGTGGGTACAGCTGCCACACCGCTCCCCACACTGGGAAGTGGCCCCATCACCTCCCACACAGGGCGGGCTGGGGACAGATCCAGCTAGTACACCCAGGCCTTGTGCTCTGAGTGGGAGGGATGATCTCCTGCCAGACCTGTGGTTGTCCTGCAGGCATTCAGCTCACATCCTTGGGTTTCTAAATGAGCATGTACAGCATCCTGTCAACGTCACTAGGAAAAGGCCCCCACATCCCTGGAGCAAGCTGTACATGTGGTCCACTCTCCTCTTGTTCATCTTTAAATAAAAGGAGTAAGGTTTTAAAGCTGCATAAGAAGTGGAGAGGTTGGCAGGGCCAGCTGGCCACACCACAAGGCCAACATTGCTCCAGGGGGTCAGTGCAGGCCATACAGGTACACTCCTCTGCCCTCACGGATCCGGAGCTCACAGTTCCCACCAAATCCAATCTTCAAACCAACAAGGGACATGACAGTGTGTGGGGAAAGGGCATTGCCCTAAATGACGTTCAGGCATTTATCAGTAGTAGTAAGCTGGATTGTGCATCCAAATTCTGGTACAAAATTCTCTGGAATGTGTCTTGGACAAACCTTTGAAACCGAGCCTCAGAACTGGGAATGTCAGCTGGAGGAGCTGGCTCCTCCCAGAGCAATCCTGCTTTCAGAAAGCATCAACCCACATCCTTGATTTTAGGTTTGGAAAATATGGTCACTAGACTCACATATGGAATCTTTGGGTAGCGGAAGATGTGGGTGACCAACGAAGCATCTCTGTCTTCGATGTGACCGCTACATCAGACCCTTTATATCGTCCAGCACTGTTTTTGACTGAGTTTTTGCAAAAGGGTTTAAAAACAACAAAAAATCAGTGATACCTGCCAGAAGCCAAAATAATCAAGGATCCTTGTAAACAGCCCAAACCAGGAGTCAAAATAACAAGGGGAGGCTATTGCTCAGATCACACTTTCTTGTTAGGTGGCACTCCTGCTGAGACTACGGATGAAGTCCCTAGGGAGTGTGCTAGGACCCCGTGCAGTCCATCTTAGCACCTGCTTCTGGCAAGAAAGGAGGCTGGGTCTTCTGTAGACTCTGGGCTGGATGGCAGAAAGTTGACTGGAGACCCCAGTTCTGCCACACTTCACTTGGGACCACAGAAAGCCACCAACCCTCTCTTCATGTCCCAACAAGTGGGCTGGGGGCCACCTGTGGCCTGCCTGTCCCTACCTCCAAGTCACTCTCCACTGGTCTAAGATGTGACCCAGGGCATAGGTGAGATCTGGGGACCCAGTCCCACTGACGTTTGCACCTGGTGGCTGCACCTACCAGGTTGCATGCCCTCAGAATAAAGGGTGGGTGGTGTCCTGCACCTCCAGTGCCATTTGTGGGGGTGTGGTGGGATGCAGGTAGGGTACCTCCAGGACTACATTCCCATCAAGGGCATCACTGCCTGGTCCTACATAGCACCCTACAGAAGAGGACCCCGGGGTCCTTCGTGGAAACATCTGTGTTCATGTTTCTTTCTGGATGGCTGTAGGATTCAGTGGGCCTATGGGGGAGCCGACAACTGGTCCACAAATGTGGCTGATGCAAAAAGGGGCTTTCTTTTTTGGGATGTGAGTTAAACAGCAGCCCCTGATGCTTGAGTCCAGGGATGGTTTTAGGACTTTTTGGAGGAAACTCTCCCTTTGTTCAGGAAACCTTCATTTTGAGATTTCTGCCCCCTTGGCCTGTGAGAACAAGTCTGCTACAAAATAAAGGTTTGAGTTTTCTCTATTATGTCTAGGAGTCCTATGGGTTCTTCAATCACATTGAAGCCAGCAAGGATGGCCATTAACCAGAAAAATGAAAGACCCTGAAATAGACCCAGGCTGGGAAAACATTCTACATCTTAGAAGAAAATGCAGGCTGTTTCAGGAAGGTCTGCCCCACATAACTGCTTTCAGTGAGGGCCCAAGGGAGGTGGCTTTCCGCGGCCCACCGCCCCCCTCCACGAGCACTCATTTCATGATGATCAGATGCCAGTGAGAGCCCATGTAAACTTCGCCGGAGGCTCATGGATTTTTCCCACCCTTCAAGTGAGATGAATATCAGCCCCAGATGAGTCAGGATGGTCTGATGGAAGCTCCAGGCCAAGTGCCCAGGGATGCCAGAAGGGAATTCCCTCCAGGTGCCCCACCTCCCAAGCCAGGCCCAGAGCGGAAGGACTGCACCCTGCTATTAGATCAGAACCACTTTGGGAATGAAGACACACTCATTTGCCAAAAATAGCCAATGCCTGCATATTTCTGTTTTAAGGCAATGTTACCTTTCCATCTATCAGACGGAACAGCCCTGGGTCATTCAGAGGAAAAATTAAATTAAGTGCTCTCTTTGGAAACAGCAAACACCCGTGTTCCCTCTCCCACCCCCCACCCCGCCGCTAAAACAAACCAGCTCTTCTTTTATTCCAAGATGACTGGGTTTATAGAGTCCTTACTCCCCTTCCTATGTGCAGACAGATGTGGGGTTAGAAACCCTCCTTCTGAGATGCCAGTGGGCAGATCACAAGGAGAAACCTGGCTTCTCCAGGGGATAGCACTGTGTGGCCTCCCAGAGACACACAGCTCCCTCTCCCTGCCTTCGGGGACCCATGGACGGCGAGCACACCAAAGGACTTTGGAATAAAATTCCTGAACCTGGAATGTGAGTTCCTGAGACGTGAAATGTATTCAGTGTGGCTTTCTATGCCTCACACAGAAACAACTTTGGGAGGGGCCTCCGAGGGCCTTCCAGGCCTCACTTTGGAACTGGGCATAAAGATCTTTCACCCCAAGCACTCAGGGTGCTCTTCTGTCCAGGTCTCTATAGGATATTCTACTCTCTCTCCCAGACCAAACGCAAGCAGGGCTGTCATGCAGCCCAAATGGGGCACAGCAGCCAGGGCAGTCAGCCCTGCATCTGACCCCCATCTCTGTGGGCTTCCATCCACAGCAATAACAATGCTACTGCATTGTTATTGGTACCTAACATGCTACTCAGAAGCCACCACCATGCCACTGGCTAATCCTAGGTGACACACAGTAGAGTTAGAAAGGGGCATCCAAGTGTTACAGACAGCAGATTGCCATCCTTGTGGTCACTATGGACAGAGGGTGCTGGCCTAAAGCTGCAGCCAAGGGCGATTAGCACCAGCCAGGCCGGGGTCCCTTGGGCTTCTCTGTGCTGCACCCCATGCCCTGTAGGTCAGGGTGCAAGCAGGATGGCCACAACCAAGGCACTCTGGGCCCAGGAAGCCCATCTACAGCCCTCTGAGATCCCAAGGGTCATTCCTCCTCACCAAAAAGAACAGAGGTCTCTGCAAAATACCCCGAGTCCACCCCAAACCCCCCTCCCCCCTCCCCCCCCCCCGCGCGCGCGCGCGCACACACACACACACACACACACACACACACTGTCCTGGGGGCTTGTATTTACAGGCCCGAACTCTGAGGAGGAAGGGAAGGGCAGTGCCTGGACAGCAGTACTGAGGAGGAACCTCCAAATGCCTGCAGAGGAGCAGCACGCTGGAGCCCAGCCTGATTGCTCTGCCAGGGCTCAGACCCCAGCTGGGCTCAGGCTGGGGCTCCAAGACAAAGTGCTTAGCTCTCTGCTCCTCCTCTCCCCGGCAGAACCTGGTGATGGAGCACCCACAGCCCTGAGTCGCCACAGATAGGTATGGGCTGGGGCCGCCCAGGCAGGAGAATGATGGGAGGGAACAGGAGAAGTCCAGGGGGTGCAAACCTCATGGAGAAGCTGGAAGTTTGCTAATTCTGAGCTGGGAACATGGTGGGTGTAAGCAAAGTATTTCCCACAACTTTCTGTCTGGTGTTCCCCGGGGAGGAAACAATGCACATTCTCCGACAGCATTTCCCACTACATCTGCTTTACCACTCCCGAAAAGTTCCAAGTCACAATGTTCCGGTCTCTTGCTACAGAACAGTCTCTGTGAAGCACCAAGCACTGCCACATGCACGGCCACACACACTGGGCCTCTGGCCAGGGGGCCCAACAACCTTCCCTGCTATTCCAAACAAAGGTGTCTTGGTAGCAGGGCCGGTCCAGGAGAACACAGGGACTGGAGACACTTGCAGACATCTCTGAAGAAGACCGGGATTCCCAGGCTCTACTTTCCAGTCAGAGAATGTGAAATAGTGAGAGGTCCCCATGTGTCTTCTGCAGGACACAGGATAGGAGGTGTCCCTCCATGGAGCACATACCTCAAGCAGGCCAAGGGCAGGGTGAACGTGGTGGCCCCAAGGTCCCCTTCACGACGGACTTTAGGTGGTGCAGCAGGCTGATCAATCAGGGCTTGCATCTCTGCTTCCAGGGCTCTGAGAGGCCCAGAAGGCCGCTCCTGGAGGCAGGGAGAGGGAAATGGGCTCCCCAGGTGGAGTGCTTCTTCTGCTCGGTACAGCTTAAGGCATCCCTCTGAACATGTATGTCCTGAGCCCGGCCAGGCTGCTGGGGCAGAGGCTGGTGGGGAGGCCCTCAGCTTAGGAATATGGCCTGAAAGCAAGTGTCAGTGACCACATCCATGCAGGACGGACTGACCAATTCACCCACAAGCTGGATGCTGAGCTGCACCTGTACTGCTTGTCTCTGTCCCCAGTGTGTCCCTGAACCTAACAGAAAACTCCAGAGTGCAAATCTATGTACAGAATAAGGCGGCAGGAAGGGAGTGTCCTCACTGACCTTGTGGAACATGTCCATCCCTGAGAAAGGGGGGGCGGGTGCAACACCACTGAATCTCACCTTTGTGGGTATGCCTATTGTGCAATTTATGAATGGTGTTTTTTGAAAATTTTTTGTTTTTTTTTTACAAATTTACTTTGACACCTGAGGTGAAGAAATTGTTGTGTTATTGTTATTGACTTCATAAAGTTCTCTCTTCTTTCTTCTTACAAAAGGGAAAGACACGGCATCAGGAATAGAGGGGTGAGCATCTGCTCATGGCTGTAGTGGGGGTGGAGGGTCCTCGGCCAGCCCCAGGGAGGGGGCGGGGCCCTGGGCGGGGCTGTGCTGCTGCCGGGGGGCGGGGCGGTGGCCGGGCTCATGGAGAGCTGGCTGGGCTGATGGTGGGGCTGCTGGCGTCCGAGCGGCTGTAGTCGCTGAGGGAGCCGGTCCTCGAGCTCCCGCTGCGCCGCTGCAGCATGCCCGGGTGGAAGTTGGCGTGGCGGCGCGCGTGCTTCGTCAGGTGGTCGCTGCGCATGAAGCGCTTCTCGCAGATGGGACAGCTGAACTTCTTCTCGCCGGTGTGTGTGCGGTAGTGCCGGGCCAGCTCGTCCGAGCGCGCGAACTTCTTGTTGCAGTCCTGCCAGCTGCAGGCGAAGGGCCTCTCACCTGCGGGCGACAGGGGCGGAGCGTCAGTACCCGCCTGGCCCTGCCCTCCGGCAAGCCCGCTCCCCCATGCCCACCCCAGTTGCCTCCCCTCCCTCTGCGACAAACCCATGGGGCAAAGGAATGCCCTGCCAGCATCTCAGGTAATGTGGTGGCAGGGCCCAAGGCCTCTGGTGGTGGTGGTGCCAGCCAGGGAGCATGCCACCCAACAGCCTGTGCAGATCCCCTGGCTCTGGCCTGTAGGGAGCTCAGGCGCATCTTCAGAATCAGACTGGGAACCAGGACTAAACGGTTGAAGGGTGGGAGAGGACCCACACTAGCCCTACAGGAACCACACTCCAGAGCCCCACACCCTCGAGGGCCAAGAGACAATTCCCAAACCCAAATGGTCTGCCACCATTCTCACTCCTCCTCAGTTTCCTCATCTATAACAGGACGCGCCAAGACCAGGTAATTTCCTTCTCTTACAGAAGTTCCAATGCGGCCAACAGGCAACAGCAGAGCAGGAGACTACAACAGGCTCTTGCAGACCCAAGCTTGGAGACAGACAAGGATGGCTACTTAGAACACTCCATGAGAGGGAGATAACAAAAGTAGGCTGCAATCAGGACCTCCCTACCTCTCTCCCATCCCTTGCTCAGAGCAAGGAACAGGGCCAGCATTTACCTTGGCAAACTCTAAACCACACACACACACACACACACACAAAACCTCCAAAAAAAACATCAGCTGATCAGAGAGAACCAGCAGAGGCTCCTGGCATCCCAGAATGCAGCCCTTATGGCACTGAGGGTGGCCACACAGACACCCTTTCAACTCTTTACCTTCCACTCCGTCCCCAACTCTGGCCCTAAAGCCAGTCCTCGAAGCTGGCCCACCTTTACCTGGAAGAGGAAATCCATACCACCCACCCTAAATGAGCACATCAACCTTAAATATAAATAAACACCCAAGGATGGCCAGATGGCCAATGAAAACAAACAGCATGAAAGGGAAAAGTCCATGAGCAACAAAACAAGCTTACTCCAGAGGAAAAAGAGTGAAGTCAGGAGACAGAAGAGAATGTCAACCTAAAAATTTTAATTAGTATTCTGAGAAATTTCAGACAAAATTCATGCATAAAGCAAACATGACACCATCAAAAGGAAGTGCAGAGAACAAAAAAATAGTATTTAGAAATGGAGAGTATTGTTACCCAAACAAAAATTCCACAGAAAAGCTAGAAATATACTCAAGTAAATATCCCAGAAAAATGGAACAACATCAAAAAAGCTCTAAAACATGAATGTTGCTGTGTTCTCTGTCTCCTAGTAATGCTGAAACTAAGAGCTATATGTGTGATTGTGTATGTTCTCATTCATTTTACAGGTTTCTGTTTTTTTGTTTTTGTTTCTGTTTTTTTTTTTTTTTGGGAGGAAGAAAGGGTGTTTGTTGGAGGGGGAGATTCAAAATCAAGTAAGAGAGGACACCATCATTTCCCAAACCTATCTAAAAGTTACAAATGATAGTTCAGAGTTATAGGGAACCAATCCCGGCGATACAATATTTAACTAATTTCAGTTCGTTTAAAAAACAAAACAACAGAAAAAGAGGGAAGAGAACAAATTACCAAAGAAACAAGAAAATGGTATATGTCAGAATAAAAAAACACAGGAGACTAACATGGAATGGGCTAGCACAGAGATGGGCAGGGTAGTGAGTAAAGGCTCCTGCTGTGAGAAATTCTGCAATGTCAGAACACTGGGTAAAAAGAGACCACAAAACTTCTTAAAGAGGTGAGAAACAAACACCAAGTTACCTGTAAGGGAATAAGGCTGGGACACACACTAGACTTCTCATAAATCACACAGGATTCTAGATGACAAAGAAATAGAGTCTTCTAAGTTTAGCTCTCAAACTGCAGCAAAAATGAGGAAAACAAAAACAAAAACAAAGACAAAAAAAACAAGAAGTCAGAGAAGTGAGTGAAAAATGAAGAGCATTCAGGAGAGTGAAGCAGAGACCTGGGGACCACCGAGGCAGGATTCACAGGGGGATAGTTCTAAGAAGAAAGTGAGTTCCATGCATCAGAGGTATGATTAAGAGGCTGAATAAACTTCAGGACACAGTAAAGGCACATACAATTCTTTGGTTAAAAGGAAAAAGAGAGGCAATTAGAAACTCCAGGAAAAATAGAAGACATGCAAAAAACTGGGGTCTAAATTTGAAGCAAACTAAAATGCTACAAGACTATGAGCAATCAGGGAAGAACTCTGAGCCAAACATTGATTAAGGGGCTTTTTGTATGTTATGTTATTTATCTTTCACAACAACCCCATGAGGCAGCAGGAGGGAATGAAATCCCTGCACAGGCCCTGGCATATGGAAGCAATCCTTTCACAGTCATGGTCATGTGAACCCTAGCACACTAGTTAGTTGTCAGTGTTTAGAATCACTGTTAAAGACAAAACCCATACAACTGACTCATGGCCCCAGTAGAGAATGTAGATTTAAGAAAATGGTAGGAACACACATATGAACAAAGGAAATGTCTAAATGAGGTTTAGGTTAAAATTATAGGATAATAAAAAAAATTGAATAATACATCCATCAATTCAGGAGGAGGGGAGGGGTAGGAATGAGGTAAATCCTTAAATTTCATGGCAGGGAGATAACAGATCAAATCTAAATGTGATACATCAAGAAACAGTAAAAAAAATCGTATAGGTTATTTATGTCAGTAATCACCAAAACAACTAAAATCAGAGCAATGCTGTGGAGTGAGGCTGCACTGGGAACAGGATTTTTGTTGTTTTAAAAGCTCTTCTATGTTATGTGTCTTTTTAGAATTAAATACATTGTTAATCGGTTCTCAGAGGAAAAAATCTTGTCAACAAAAAAGTTTTGAGAAATGATGCATGCTAAGTCCACTCTAGGAATTTCACAATTCACAATGGTCGGTCACTAAATGTTTGAAAAGTCCAGCATTAAATACAGTGGTTTCATTTCTATGTGACTGGGTGCTGAATTGAAGAGTTTGGTGTGCCAAGTCTGACGGATGAGGCGTAGACCTATCTTCACAGTGTATTAATGACCCAGCCTCAGGGAAGTACCTCTGTGGTGGGGTAAAGAGTGCCCCCCTAAAAAGACATCCAAGTCCTAATGCTTTGAACCAAGGAATCCTCAAATCCTTTTTCTTATTTGGAAAAGGGGTCTTTGTAGATATAATTAAGGTAAGGATCTTTAATGAGATCACAATTGTCCTTAGAAAAGAAGGGGAAAGGACATAGAAGAGAAGGCCAAGCAATGACAGAAGAGATTGGAGTGATACATCAAAAGCCAAGGAACACCAAGCATTGTAGACAGCCCCAGAAACTAGGAGAGAGGCATGAAATGGATTCCCCCCGCCCACCCCTGCCAGGAGAGCTGTCAGAAGGAACAGAGGTCAGCAGAGGAGTGAGCTGCCAACACCTTGATCTTAGACTTCTGCCCTCTAAAACAGTGAGAAAGTGCATTTCTGTTGTTTAAAGTCACCTAGTTTATGGTAATGTGTTATGGCAGCCATAGGAAATGAATATACTACCCCATTCCCAAAGTGGGGTACACATGGTGATTGTACCATGGGGTCACATGCAACCAGATCGTGGCACTGTGCCTGGCACATGCCAAATGCTTACCCTTGAAATGTTTAAGTTATTATGTTTGTTCTTATCCATTCTTTTTGTCATCTGTGTCTTCTTAAATTTAGGCCTGAGGTGGGAGTAGGGGAGGATGAACCCAAATTCAAAGTCACCTTTGCTTTCTAATAAGCCCTGGGCCCTCACAGGGGGGCTTATCCTTTTTAGGGTCCTTATGCTTGCAGCTCTGGGAGGCATTATAGGGTGTAATTATAGATTAGTTACAATGATGTCAGGGCCGCAGAGAACTACAGCATCCAGTAGGATGGGATGCTGGTACCAAGGAGCCTAGAGCAGCAGAAGGTAGGGAAAGCTCGGGATCACCCCTAGGCCACTCACGGCTCTTGGTCTGTCTGGGCATCAGTAGCTTGGCACTTTTACTGAACATGGATCCAATGACTGGCCTTGGGGACTGGGTCATTATGCAGACAGGGTCCTCCCTGTTTCATCCTTTATACCTCTGTCAGCCCATTCCAGGAGGGCAGATGGCAATAAACTGGTCTACAAACAGATGGAGAAAACACTTATGATTCATGCTGGTAAGGAGCAGCACCAGGGTCTGGCTGGGCTGGCCTCTACATGGTGACATGCAAGCAGCACCCAGGAGGCTAATGAGGAACAGCCAGGAGAATTGAGAACAGGTGGGGGAAAGCAAGCCAGCCAGGCAAACAGTCATCCATGACGGTGTTTCTCGTATTTGTAGAGAGGGATCCAAAGACTATTTATGTGGACTATATCCATTGATATTTATCATACTAGAAATTAAACAAAACAATTTAAACTAAGAACTACAGCTATTCCAGTAGCTGTCAGAGGGATGATGTCATCACACATCATGTAGCTTTTGGAATATTCCACTGTATTCTTTTAGAGAAAAAAGAATAATGTTGTTTTGAAAATAGTTTTGACCTTATGGCTTCCTAGAGGGCTCTCAGGTACCTACAGGTGTCCCTGGGCCTCACTCTTCTAAGGACCGACCTCAAGTTTGGTGTGACTGGGCTGAATTAGTATACAGGGAGCGCACCCAGACTGGAGCAGGTCCAGGCCCTACGAGAAGTTGGCCCAGACTCAATGAACCCTAGCATCCCTTCTGCTGGGCTTAAATTCTGCATCTGCTTCCTCTTGGGCATGTGATAGATAGGCAGCAATAGTACCACAGGGTCATCATAAGGGGAGTGCTCAGTCTAGCTCAGAAGTGACCTGATGGAGGATTCCAGAACCCTGATAAGAGCTCAGCCCCCTGCAGCCTCCTGCCTGAAGCCTAAGCCTGGCATGGGCCCCCTCCAGTCCCCTGGCCCTCTCTTTCCAATGAGGGGAGGGCTGCACGGGACCAGGATTAGGGCTGTGGGGCTGAACGGTGAGAGGGCCTTGGGAGGGGAATACAGGGCATGGTGCTGTTGGTGTGTAGTAAGGGAGGGGCAGCTGTGTGGCAGGGGCGCCAAGGCCAAGGGCTCATGGGGTGCAGGGCAGGGGTTACATAAATGTTCTCTGGCGCTGCAGTGAGGCTGTGAGAGTGATTGCTTCATCTTATCAGGGAACACTGTGTCCCACATGCTCCTCTTGCCCAAGCCACAGGCCTGGGCTGGGACAGCTTGTTCCTCCCAGAAGCTACAAGAGGCCAGACTGGGAGCACAGGGGCTTTCCTACAGCCTGAGCCCCTGACTGGGCACCTAGCCCTGGGCCCTGCCCCCGCCCCCTTCCAGGCAGCCTGCAGGTACTGCTTGGGAAGTGTGCATGTTCTAGCTCATGCCCTGAGCTCAGGCTCCTGCCACAGTGAGACTCCATCCAGCTCTGACTCCTGTCCAAAGGGCATGCTCCCAATTATCTCAATTGCTCCAACCAGTTCTGGCCAAACTGCCAACTCCTACAGGTGAGTGGGTCCCTCTTGGCTCCAACAGCACCTGCACAAGGCAGTTCTTTTCTGTCTGGGGGCCTCTTGTGGGCAGTCTGGGGGGTCCTTTTGCATTGCCTCCCAGTGCTTCACATGGAGCCAGGGCCAGAATAAAGTCTGTAGACTAAAGCCTTTTCTGCCTGTGGGCAGTTAAGTGCCTTGCCCTGTTGGCCCCCCGGCCTCCTGCTGGCTCTTCTCAGCTCAGGCTGGCTATACCAGCCAGGGCTCTAGGAAGGCTTGCTGAGCTCCCCTCTGTGGGAGAAAGAAGGGAGGGGATGCAGCTCTGAACGGAAGGCCCCCAGAGAGAAGGGCAGATGGATCCATCGACTGAAATCACATGAATGGACCTCAGTGAGCACAAGGAATCCACATGGGTATGTGTGTGGGGAGTTGATGGTTCTGAAGGGCAGGGCTGGTCAGAGAGTCAGAGGGAGGCACAAACAGAGGTTTCCACAGAGATACAGCTTTTCCCAGGCTCCCAGGCCCCAGCACCCAGGTCCTGGCTATTCACTGCCAGCAAATGGGCTGTCATTCATCAACAGATAGCTCTGATCTGCGGCCACTGGCATGTGGCCACCTCCAGCTCCCTACTTCAACACTGCCATGTTTCTCACTTCAGGGAATCCCTCCTGCTTACCCTCCCACTCTGGGGCAGCTTGGCAGGCGGCCAGCCACTGGAGCCAATCAGCTGCCAGCCTCCAAGGAAAACCAGGTCCACAGGCAGACTCCAGGTCAGCAGAAAGGCTTGTCCCCTGTGGCAGAAAGCAGATTTTCCTTTCATCCAGAGGCCACTGGCTACTCCACTCATTACTGAAAATGTCCGTGGTTTACAGACCCCCATGGAGCTGTCGTGAAGATGCTTTACCTTCTAGGAAGCCCCAGCTGGAAGCCCTTACCCACGGTGGTACTGCAGGAGAGAGGTGAGGCCCAGCAGGAGGGAGAGGTGCCACTCAGTGGGGACCCCTCTTTCCCTGGGACTCTGCCTGTAGCAGGAGAGGTGCTTTCTGAATGGAAGCCACTGCTAAAGTGGTCAGCCCCTGCCCTACCCCACATCCCTGCTCATTTATTGATGGCTTCAGGGGCTGTCATCCTGTCTGTTCCTTCTTACAGTTACCCTAAGGTTTAAGTGGGAGCACATACTTGCCCAAATGAGAGACACTGTTATCACTGGTTGGAAGGGGGGGTTGCTCCTGGGCCCCTGAGCCCCCTGAGAGGGGATCTCATGAGCAAGCCACTGGCAAATGACCATGGTGGGAACCACTGGTTACACACTGAAGCCCCACACCAGTGAGTATTCATCTTTGCTGGAACTACACCCCCCCCCCACCCTGGCCTTGCCCCTGCCCCAGGGCACCCTGGTCTCCTGCTGCTGTTATGGGGTATAGGAGTGTTGCTAATCACATGCTGCCTTACACTCACTCTTGCAGGAGCCAGAGCTGGCAAGATATAAGGAGAGGTTGAAGACTATGACATATAGCCTTGGGGACATAGTTAAAACAAAATCTACCTTTCTACAATCGATACAAGTGTATTTTTAAAGTAGGCGTTTTTGGTGTTGCCTTGCTTTGTTTTGGAGTAGGGTAATTTGATCCTAAAATTCCTACAGAGAAACAAACAAATAGAAATAGCGAGGAAAACTAATAAAGAATGATGTGGACCATCAGATATTCAACATACTGCCACATAAGGTGATAACTGACCAGTGGACAGGAGCAGAAATGCCAGAACTAAACCCTAAAACAGTGGGAAACATTTAGTGTAAATGAACATATCATATGGGTGGAGGGGAGAGGGTCTGAAAATATGTTTAAGGACAGCTAAGTAGCATCTGGAAAGAAAGTAAGGACCACGCTAGGTAGAAGTTCTTTCTATGAATCAAACTCCAGTAGCCATAAATGAAAAGACTGATAAATTTGACTACAAAAGTATAAAATACTTCTCCAAGGACAAAGCCACCAGAAGCAAAGGTAGAAGATAAATGACAATCCAAGGAAAAAATATTTGCAGCTCACACCAGGAAGGCCTACTTTCTGATACATAAAGAAGGTGCAGAAGAGGAAAAACCAACACCTAACAGAAATATGGGCAAAGGCTGTAAGGTAGTTGGTAAAAAGAACACAAAGGACTCCCAGCATCTGCAGAGATGCTCAGCCTCACCCATCAGAATGCCAATGCAAACTAAACTCCACTGAAACCCTATTTTTTTACCTATTAGGCAGCGAAGCTGCAGGAACATGAACTACTCTCACACTCACCAATGGAAATACACATTGCCCCAACTTCTACGGAGGGCAACTTGGCAATACTACTCATAGTTACAAATGTGTGCCACCTTTGACGCCACAAAACAACTTTTGGGAACCTATTCTATACACATCCCTGCACAGCTACAAAATGGAATATGTGCCTAATTATTCAAGGCAGCAAAAGCCTCAAAACAACTCCCGTCCTTCCACGGGGGCCTGTTAATAAGTCAATTCTGGAATGCCCATATAATGGAATACTCTGAACAAGTGGAATGGATTCCTTCTGAACTGACAGGGGGAGATCTCTAAAGTGGTACTGTTGAGGGAAGAAAGTGAGGTTTAGAGCAGAATGTGTAAAATAGGAGAATAAACGGTGTGTGTACACCTATGTGCCTGCGCATTTGTGCAGAAACATACATAAGAAAGTCAGAATGGAGATGACCTGGTGACAGAGGGCTGGGAGGCTGGAGGGAAATCTTGAAAACGGCTTCAATTTCTTGGATTTCAAAACACGCTAACATATTTATTACCCATTCAAAAAATCAAAAACAAGAATCCACAGCAAATTAGGAAACACTAGACACAAATAATGCAAATTTTCAAACAGGAGTTGAAGGAACAATATTCTATGCCTTCCTGGCCAGGCACACTCAAATCACATGGGGCCTGGCATATCCCTCAGCATATTCCAAATGCAATCCTGAGAGCTCCCCTTAAAATAGATCCTCCTGGGAATGGGGGAGGGGGCAAGGGAGCTCCCTGGCAGAGGGGAAACTCAAAACTGGTGAGGAGGCCCAATCTACCTTGCTGGAAGGTGTTTCTGGGGCAGGACTTCCAGGGCTCAAGTCCATGGGTTTTACTGCCAGTTGTTTTGTTGGAGGGTGCTCCCTGATAGTTTCACAGACCTGGTGTGACTTAGAAGGCAAGGGGGAAGAAGGTGAGCAGCAGCAGACTCAGATCTGTAACTGTAGGTGTGAGAGGCCCCTCCAGCCTCCTAGATACCACGTGCCCGGGGCCACCCTCCTACGACTGGACGGCAGAGAACCGCCCTCCAAGGATGTGCCAGGTGCGCCAGGTGAGTTAGCCACTGTCAGGATGCAGGCCATACATTCAAGGCAGGAGAACCAGCGCCCTGGTCCCCTCTGCCAGGGGCTGGTAAGGAGGTGGGAACTAGGGGACGGTGTGGGCTTCTAGGAAAGGGTTTGCTCTTGGACTGAAAGAAGGAAGGAAGGAAGGTAGGAAGGAAGGAAGGAAGGAAGGAAGGAAGGAAGGAAGGAAGGAAGGAAGGAAGGAAAGGAGGAAAGGAAGGAAAGGAGGAAAGAAGGGAGGGAGGAAAGAAGGAAAGAAGGGAGGGAGGGAAGGAGGAAGGAAAGACCGGGGGCTGGGTGTGTGTGGGAGGCCGGGGCAAAAAAGCCTCAGGCAGGCTGTGTGGAGCTGTGACGTCTGGGGTGGCACCAGGGAGGTCTGCAGGGACTCATGGAGAAGCCAAGGTGCTCCTAGATACAGACAATCCAACCTGAGGCCACGCACACCACCCCCTCCCCAAAGAAACGAAACTCATCAAAGTCAGCCAGGGCCCCAGGGGAGGGTGCGGGGCAGAGAGAACTGCTGCCCTACTCACCACCCCAAGGCCCCATGCCCACACCCAGGACTCTCTAGGCAACCAAGGGAGGGGCCCTTCTCTGGAGAGCCTTGGGCAACCATTCTGTTCCACTTCCTCTTCCTGTGTCTCCCCACCACCCTTGCCCCAGCCTTCATTTCCTCACCCTCTACCTCTCCCCGCTGCCTCCTGGGTGGGCCTGGCCCACAGGGACCCAGCCTGGCCACAGCTGCCCCAGAGGCGAGGAAAATGCACAGCACAGGCATCTGCAAGCAGAGAGCTTCACAGGTACGCAGTTTTGACTTTGGACAGACGCAAGCTCATGTAACTCTATCCTGAAGGACAGAAGGGTGGAATGTCAAAATAACTTCACCAAGGCCACACACCCAGAATGGCTGGGGCCTCTGTGTCTAAATTTCACTTAGAAGGAAGACATTACCACAGTCTCTCCCTGCTGTGGAGCAGGAACTGCTATGGCAAGCTGCTCAGGTTGACCCCAGCCATTAGCGTCCTTGGGTCCTTGGTGGGGGTGGGGAGGAGCAGAAGAGGGAGCATCAAGGCCAAGGGCCCATCTCACAGATGAAGGCCCTGATGCCCAGCACACAATGGTGTGAATGAAGTGCCACCCTCGGTACCCGGAGGCTCCCAGCTTCCCAGGGAAGGGAGTTCCCCAGCATCATCCCCTACCCAGTCAAGTAGCACTGGGCCACTCTACCTGCTGGGGGCCTTGACAGGTAGTCACCAGCCTTCTGTGGCATGTGGCCACACCTAACACGTGGAGGAACCGTGTAGCTCTTCTACAAGAGGCCCTGCTTGCCTGCCTACCTGCCTGAGAAGGACTGAGCACTGTGAGGCAGCAGACTCAAAATAATGGAGCTAAGAAGTGGCCCTGGGGAGCAGAGGCTCTTCCCCTAAACCAGCACCTACACTTGGCCTGCTCCTGGTACCCAAAGCAGCAGCCAGTTTCCCTCAGGGGGAAAAGAAAAAAAGTCACAAGGTTTCAAAGAGAACATAGCAAAACAAGGTATTTGTCAGAGCTGGTTTCATAAAGCAAATAAATCAGAATAAAAACAAGCCATTTTTCTCTAGTCCTAAAATGCTTTTGGTTTTTGAGGGAGCTGAGGCAAAAAAAAAAAAAAAAAAAAAAGGCAAAAAAAGCCAGTCACTGACCTACCTTTTCTAGAACAGCTGAAAATGCCAAGTAACTGCTTCAGACACTCAGGGAGGAGCCCAGAAAGCTCCTGGGGCCTCTCCATCAGTAGCCCAGGTCACTAGACCCACTACAGCTTCTGCCACTTGGAGTGATTTATACCCGGTATGTTCTAGGAAAACGGTTTTGTTCAAAAAACCACCTGCAGAGAACAGGATACTACAACAGTAAGCCAGAGAGGCCTTGCTCCTCAGTAAATCTGAGTAATGTTGCCAGAAAGGAGGTGACCACTTGCCATCCTCACCAGCCAGCCCTCTCCTCAACTGCAGAAACCCACACTGTTGTGTAGAAAGAAGAACATCCCCAGGGCTGTTTCAGGTTCAGGGCACAGAGTCCAGCCCCTTCCCCATCCCAGGGCCTGCCCATTGCTTCTCTGAGCCGATCCCTTCCTCCACCCGTCCTGTCTCATGCTCAACTCCGTTCCTCTGCCTAACCTTGAACAGGTCACTAAGGGAGCTCACCCGGAGTGTACCGTCCAGGAAGGGAAGCAGATGCCACTCTGTACTCTAATCCCTACTGGCTCCCAGAGTGTCCTCTTCTTCAAGTGACAGCTCTGCAGGGGACTCTATGACCCAGGGCTACCCTGGGTTAGCCTGATGCCAAGGGAGGGCCAGCAAAAGCTGGAACAAGCTGCCCAGGGTAGGGAGATCCTGAGGTGGGATGTCAGTAGCTTGGTGCTCCTTGCTGTCACCCCTAAGGTCACCGGAACCAGGCTTCAGGTGTCAAAAGGTAAGGGGACAAAGAATGGGTCAGCATGGAGGCTGCCTAGCTGTCCCTTTCTGAAGTCTCAGAAGCCACAGACAGGGGTCCACATATAAGTAGTCCTATTAGCACACACCAACCAAGAAAACAAACTGCCGAGCCACTGAGCCCCACTGTTCCCAATGCCTGCAGGAAATGCACATGCTACATAGCCAGAACAGCAGGAAGGAAACACATCCATTATCATGAGAAGATGGGATTCATGTGTGATAGTCCTTTCTGCATTCCTGTACTTTCCAACTGAGCTGCATTTCATGTTATCTCATGAAATGGGATGTGTACATGTCTCTCTATACAGGTGTATTTAAGTAGACATATTATAAACCTTTGTCACAAAATAGTAACAGCTCACCCACGGTCATATTATAAACCTTTGTCACAAAATAGTAACAGCTCACCCACGGTCCAGCTCAGGAACTGGACATGCTTCCATAGGACTCAGCACCTCTGGCCTCTGGTGAGGGAGTAGCACTAACTGACATGCATGAGTGCATGAGCCTAGAAAGGTCAAAAGAGCACATGCCAGAAATTTCACAAAGGTGTTTTCCCCCTTTTGCTTAGGGTTACAAAACACATTTGAAAATTTCCGTTCCCAGGGTCCCATTTAAAACAGCAATAATAAAATACTAGTAATTTCTGCCAGCAGGCAGCCAGAAACCACCCCACACAAAGGCTCTAGAGGTCCCCTACCCCCTTCACACACACACACACACACACACACACAACCCCCCCCCAAAGGGACATGGATAGAGAGGTATATGAGCTTATGAGCTCCCACTCCCACTTCCAGATCCTGTACCTCAACAGTCCCAGGTGACCAAATGTGATGAGTGGACTCAAGTGAGGTGCCTCAAAGGTTTCTCATCTATTCTGATGGTCACATCACTGTCTCCAAAGGGGACTTTCCATGGACTTAACAGTGACTCCTGTCAAGCTCCCTGATCCCGGCCCTCCCTTTCCTTTGCCATCTCAAAGGGAGCATTCCCCTGCTTTGGGAGCCAGAATGCTGTCACCTGCTCTGTTCTGGGAGTATGTGATCTACTGCACACACAGCCGTGACAACTGCTGACAACCAAAGATGACATTTCAGTTGTTTTTTTTTTCTGAAGTTTCCTCAAACAAGGACAAGGACATGAGTTTGGAACCTACAATTAAGGATTCAGGTTTATTTACTTGATAAAAATGTTCTTCATTTGAGACTGATCACAAGTAAAGGACGCTCATATTCAGAATATATAAAGAACTCTTAAATCTCAAGAGTAAGCAAACATCTGATTTTAAAAACAAGCAAAAGATCTGTACTCAACCAAACAAGATATACAGAGGGCAAACAACTACATGAAAAGGTGCTCAATATCATCATTAAGGAAATGCAAAATAAAGCAATGAGGTGGCACCATACATTTAGGAGAATAGGTAAATTCCCAAAAAACCAACAGTACTAAAAGCTGGTGGAGCCACTGGAACTCTTGTTCGCTGCTGCTGAGAACATGGCACAGTCATTTGGTAAGACAGTTCAGCAGTTTCTTACAAAGTTAAAAACACAACCCAGCAACCCCAGCCCTAGGCATCTACCAAATGGAAGAGCCATCCACAAATGTTTATAGCAGATTTATTCATACTCAGAGAAAATTAGAAGTAAGCTCTTTCTACAGGTAAATGGATAAACAAATTGCAGTATACCCATACAATGGAATACTATTCAATGATGATGAAGAAGGAGCCTCTAATTCACAGACACCAAAATGGTTGAATCTTAAGTGCATTTTACAAAAAGAAAGAAGCTAGATCCAAAAGTCTATATATTGTGTGACTCCACTCATGTGACATTCTGTCAAAGGCAAAACTGTAAGGACAGAAGTGGCTGACCTCAAAAGAGAACTTTTAGGGCTATGGAACTGTCTGCCTGGTACTGGGTTGGTGAATACAAGACTCTGCATTGGTCAAAACCCATAGAACTGTACATCACAGACTGCACTATACTGTATGCAAACTTTGAGCATGTGAAGGAGGTTGGGGGATCCCAGCATGGAATGCAGACCGTGACCACACACTCTGACCACATCACAAATGTATGATGTGGCCTCTGGGAAGGGGGTGGGCAAAAGCAGCTGACCTAAGTAACTTGGGAAAATGTTTTGATTGGAAACGAAGACTACAGACATAAGTAACTGTACTTAAACACTGCTCTAGTTTCTCATGAGATATAAATAGCTGTGAAACTGCTTCACGTGTTTGCTGGGACTGAACGAACAGGTGGCCACATAGTGGATGGTGGGAGCTGGCATCTCACTGCTGGAGAGGGGAGGTTATAGATCAGTGGGGAGGGGAAAGGAGTCCTTCTTCAGCGGCTGCTCCAGAACCTGAGACATCTGTGTGAATGCATGCTTTGCTTAATGAATGAATGCATGTATAGTTCCACACAGAAGGCCCAAGAGAGAAAGTATTAAAGTTATGTGTGTGTAAACGGGCTGGGACACAGGTCTCCTGGGTCCATCCACCGTGAGGGGCCAGAAGTAGCGACATCCCAAGAGCAGGGAGAACACCCAGAACCCAGATCATGGTTTCTAGATAGCATTCTCAAGCAAAAGGAAATCAGAGTTCCTTAGAGAAATGGATGATGCTAGGACCAGAGCAGGAAAAAATACAAGATAAACCTGACTTCTTAATGTCACAAAGCAAGGAAGTGCACAAAAAACCAATCTGACTGAGATGTGTCAAAGGCACATGGGAGCCAACCTGCCAGGATTCCTGGCCAGTGCTAGAACAACTGAGCAGCAAAATGAAGTATCACTGGCAATCATGTGGATAACGTTCTCCCACTGATATGACATGAGAAGGGCATTTCACCTCTGTGCTATTTCTCCCCAAAAACCATAAACCCAGTGTCATCATGCGAAAAACATCAGACAAATGCAAACTAAGGGACAGTCTACAAAATATCTAGCCACTATGCTTCAAAACCATCAAGGTCATGGAAATATTAAGAAACTGTCATAACCACAGGAGCCTGAGAAGACATGACAACTATAGTTCAGGTAATAAATTACAGAAAACCCATTTCATTCACATTTTGTGATCAGTACAGCTGGGATCATGCAGCTCATTTCTAAGTAGTAAGTCAGTTACTGCTTAGCTAGTAGAAGTGGCTGATACAGCCTCACTTGTTAGGGAAAAAAGTAAATGATGGAGAAAGCACATGATTTCTGAGGTTCCTCAAATGCTTTGGGAGCACTGGCTCATGTGGTGGTCACCTCTGCCAGCTGGACCCTTCTCTGATCAATGCAGGACAAATGCACAGAAGTCACTCAGCAACCGTGACAGTGACAACAGAGTGTCAACTGGTCCAGCACCCATTCTTCATGTCCTCTTTCCCCAGACAACATGACTTATGTTTGCAGTGGCAATGCGCCAGGTAAAGACGGTTCCTTTCCGACTCCCTTGCAGCTAGGATTGGCTTTGTGAACTATGTCCAATGAGTTCTGGATATGTCAAGGGATAAACCTTGTTATGATAAAGAGGACTATGTGCCTGGTGCCCTTCTTCCTGCCTGGAGAGTGCTCCCAGGTTGTAGGAGCAGCAGCTGTCATGTGATCCTGGGTGGAAAGCACAGTCTAATTCAATGTATACAATAACTAAAGAGAAAGAGATGATGAGCCTTTCTGGTGGCATCCTGAAGCTGCAACACCAGCCCCGGATATGTACTTTGGGACCCGTGACCAGAGTAAGAAACCTAAACCTACCAACCTTAGGTTTAGACCTTCTTCCTTCCCACAGTTTCAGTTGCTTCCAGATTATTGCTCACTGTAACACTGGCTACAGTGCCAATTCCTGGGTCACATCATTGGACAAAAACCAAAGGAGGCTGCTGGAAGCCTGGGGGCTGGACAATTGAGTCCGTGCAGAGGTAGGAGCCTACATGGGAAGGGAATCTCCTGCTGAGGAGGGACGTACTCATCTTACCCTCTCGCCTCTCCCTGAACCTCCCTGCACTGGCCCACATGCCAAACAGGAACTCTGGATAAACAGCAGATCACTACCCATCCCCAGATCCCTCTAAAATGAAAGGAAAGGGATTTTAAAGGACTAAGTGAAAGGGAAAAGAGAGAACAATAGTAATTTGGAAGCTGGAAATTAGAGGGATGGCAGAGAAAACAAAGAAGCATGTTACTATGGAGGATGTGACCTCCCAAAAGGCTCATGAGGGTCCAGTGGGGCCAGGAGAGGAAGAACCCAAACTAAAGAAGCAACAGACATACCAGAGCCTTCTGTATACTGCACAGACAGCTGCCTGCCTTTTCCATACCTGCCAAAGAATAACTTACTGTTGGGTGGGTCAGAGCGGTGGAGGCTCTGGGCTGGAGACCCCAGATATGGCTCATGGCAGGCAGGGCAGCCTCTCAGATGGCGGCCCAAGGACCAGTTTGCCCACTCCATGCTGCCACTCCCAGTCCTCTCCCCACCTCTCCCCACCTGGCCACCCGAGTGCTGCAGCCAGAACTACACCCTATAGGCAGGGACTGAAAGTCACGGAGCCTGTCTGTGCACCAGTCCTGGCCTTTGGGCGGTATGCCCAGAAACCGGGACAATCAGACAGAGGACAGCCTCTGACGAGGGCTGTGGGGTGAGAGATCCAAACCAGCAAGCAGAAAAAGGCGATCCAGAGGTTGCAGAGGCCATCCGATGTCAGGAGAAGAAAACTTCCAGAGCTATCTGTCATCCGAGAGGTAAGACATGGCACCCACGAACCAGACTGCTCCTTGAAAAACCGCAATTCGGGGGCTCCTGAGAGGCTCAGTTGGTTAAGAGTCTGACCCTTGGTTTCAGCTCAGATCACGATCCTGTGGTAGTGGGACTGAGCCCCATATCAGGCTCTGTGCTCAGCGTGGGGTTTGCTTCAGATTATCTTTCCCACTTTCTCTCTCTCAAATACATAATACCTTAAAAAAAAAAAAAAAAACAACAACAGCAATTCAGAAACCTGAGTCTGAAAGTAAAGACACAGTGGGGGATATGGGAGAGGTTAAAATCTCCATTTCGGGAGTGTAAGAGAAAATGGAGAAAGTCTCACAGAAAACTGAGCAAAAGACAAGTGGATGATGGGAAGGAGAAGGTAAGATAATGGAAGGATCAGCCAAGAATTCCAAGTCCATATAAAAGGAACCGGGGGTGGGGGGGGTGGGGGGATCCCTGGGTGGCTCAGAGGTTTAGTGCCCTGCCTTTGGCCCAGGGCATGATCCTGGAGACCCTGGATCAAGTCCCATGTCAGGCTCCCTGCATGGAGCCTGCTTCTCCCTCTGCCTGTGTCTCTGCCCGCTCCACCCCACCCCCATGAATAAATAAAAAATAAATAAATAAAAGGAACCCAGACAGCACTCAGAACACAGAAAGTGGGCCATGAACCAGAGGATGTGCAAGAATGAGTCCCAGAAGCCAAGGGTACCAGTGGCCACACCAAAGGGCACACTGCAGGAAACAGAGCCTTGGGTCCAGCACTTCCACCCCAACTAATCAGATGAGGAGCAAGACACTTCCAGACACCTATGTCTCCAAGATACGGCCTCCACACCTTCACCAGAAAGCAGAGGCATGCATTCCAGGACATGGGGCCTGAAGGTGGGGGAGGGGAGGTCTCAGGACAGTAGGAATGGGCAGTCAAGGAAGCTACCAGGGGTCTGGAGCACAGTCCTCCACACCAGTGAGAGCCACATGGTGACAAGTGAAGGACAACAGCACTGAGAAAACCAGGCAAAAGGAACAACTATTAATTCAACGGAAAATAAAAATGGGACACCAGGGTCACCACCAACTAGCATCCAGTTAGTCCTGGCCATCTGTCAACATTGAACGCTGACCTAATGCAAAATACCCCACCATCCTAGTGCGGCAGGGGTGACAGGGAGCTCACTTCTCGTCTGCCACCATGGGAAGTCAACACAGGATGTTCAAAGCTGAAATGCAGAGCAGAGCCCCCAGGAGCATGCAGTTGAGAGCTAGGATGGTAAATCCCCAAAGAGGTGGGTAAAGCCAACAGCAGCTGCCTCTGGCAGAGGGCACGGGACGGAAGGGGCACAGCCAGGCACCTGTTTATCACAAAATGTGCATGAGGCTTTGGTCCTTAGGCTACGTGTGCTATGTGGTGCATTACTCTAATACATTTTCAAAAACAATCTGCAAAATGGGACAGACAACATTTGTGGTAGCCAAGCCCTTCCATGCAGAACCACTTTGCTATGCCCACCGCCCCTTTAGAGCTGTGTGAGGGTGTGGGCCCTGCCAGCATCCAAAGGGTGTGGGTGTAGCACCTGCTTTGCTCCTCCCTGGTCCCGTGGACCAGAGGAAAGCCCTTACTGGGCATTTGGGCCTCCTCCCTTGCCTCCTGTTGCCCCAGTACCAGTTGGGACTGTCTTTGTTACTGCTGCTTTTGATTCTAATAAGAACTTGTGTCCAGAATAGTCAGGCACTGGGTACCTTCTTTCACCGCAATGAAGTGCTACCACGGGGGGTGGGGGGTGGCCCACACCACTTCCCAAGTCTAACTAGTCCTCTGGGGTGACTTGAGGCTGGCTTTCTTTATTCCATATTTAATTAGTGTTATTCTGCCATTAGACACACTGGACTTTCATTTTAAAATGTGTGGCACCGAAATATTAATGGATAAAATGTCATGGTGTCTGGGATTTCCTTGAAAACATTGAGGGGGATGTAGGGGATGTTGGAGATGTGGGCATCTATTACATGCTCTGCTCAAGTGGGGTGTCAGCCCGACACTCTTCTGACTGTACAGATGTGGGGTGCCACCATATGCTGTAGCCCAGCCTGAGGGCTCCTCTGCTCACTGGATCTCATCCCTCCTTTGGCTCTCCCAAAGCCAGCTCAACATACCACAGGCTACTCTCTGCCTGCCCTCCCATGGGCAGGCTGACACCCTGCAGGCCTGGCCAGGGCCCTGGACTCCCCACTGTAACTTGTCCACACGGGCCCTGTGCTCGCTCCCACAGCTTGGGGAGCAGAGTGCACAGGGCAGGGATTGGGCCTGGCCAGGGCCTTCCAGTCTGACTCTGTCTCCTGGGCCTCCCTGTGGCCAAGCACCACGTCTGATCCCAGACTATGCATGTCCACTTGATCCTGAAGTCCGGGAGCTCTGGGGAGTTCCTGGCTCCCAGGGGGCTGTGAACTAGGCAAGGCTGCTAGGGTGTTTCTTCTAAGCAGCAGCCTGGTTTCTGTTTGAAAGGAGAAAGAGCTTCAGAGAAGAGTCCTTCTTCTCTGCTGCAAGTTAGCACCCTGTGGGTACTGGGCCCTTGGCAAGAAAGGGGAGGGGGAGAGGGGGTCTGCTGCTGGCCAAGGGCCCTCCTAGGTCCCCCACCTGGGGCGGGGCAGGACTTGAGCTGCCCCGCACCTCCTGCCAGATCACTGTGGGAACTCTGGCCACAAACACCGCAGCCCCCCTTCCTGGCAGCTATTCTTGGTCTGTGTCTCCCTTTGGGGGGAGGATAAGGGTGGAAATGATCAGAAGCTAAAATTAGCAAATGGCAAACAATTGAGGCCAGGAATCTGAGGTCAGCTGAGGATAACGGTTTGTTTTTTTGTGGCCCTGAGGTTGTTTGAGCAATAAAGGGAATTGAAAATGAAAACAAATCTGGAAGCAGCCCAACCCCTGCTGGGACCAAGGCAGACACTGGGTCAGCGGGGGGTAGACCAGGCCAGATGGCAGGGACTTTGCTCAGCCAAGAGACCCTTCCAGGGCTCCCCTCCCCCCACAGGACTTCTGGCTGTTGCCCTTTGAGCTCACCTTCCCCAGCCAGGAGGACATCTACAACTGCGAGCTACAGAAGGCTCCGAAGGGTTCCCCAGGCACTAGTCTGGTTTTGAATTCCACTCCTGGGAGGGCCAGCATTAGCAGTCATGAAAACCCCAGAAACTGTGCCATATAACCAGGGCTACAAGACTCTGCTCTGGTTCTGCAGGCTCTTGCCTTTTAACATAACCCAGGAAAACCCCCCAAGTGACACGACAAGCTAGCCAATCTAGCCCCTCCATCTACAATCCTTCCTCCTCTGGAAGGCCCACCTACACACTCCCGAGGAGACACTACACGACAGCAGGGCGTGGCTACGAAGGTAGGGCCCTGGGCCCCAGGTCAGACGGAGACAGCAGTTGTGACTCCTTCCTGCCCGGAGGTGGGCCAGCTGCAGATAGAGCAGGGGAGGATGGCCCTGCCCCAACACCACTCCATGGTCTGGGGGCCACCTGCCCCCAAGAACTCCAAGCAGCCACTCAGGAGGTCCCACTGCCCAGTGGTCTTGGGATTCTGTCTTGATGCTCATAGCTTGGGACCTGGAAACGTCCTCCCTCTATTCCTAAGGGTGTTCAGCTTGGCCTTGTGATACACAGGACTTAATACAGCCTTTTACTCAAGCACACAGGAGCCCAGAGAGCCTGGGGAGCCAGAGACCAAGCCCTAAGGATGGGACCCCTGTCTCCAGACACAGCAGGTACCCAGAGACTTTTCCACGGGGCTGGCCAAGGACCAGGGACTGGAGCCACAGTAAGTGACACCAGCCTGCACATATGCGCTAATCTCAACAGTCACCAAAGCTCTACAAGACCTGTCCCCAAGCCACACCTAGGCCAAGCAGGATTCGCACAGCATGAGCCTGACCAGGCTCTCCTCATTGTCAGGTTCAGAATGACACTCTACTGTGGGGACTGGCCTTGGCTGCATTTTTATCTCCAGCGAGCTCAGGCCAGAGCCCAGCTGGCCACCACCCTAGCCATCAGGTCTATGCACTGAGCAGGACTGAGGATGCTGGGAAGCATAGGAATTTAGGGGGCAGCACTGTGAAGTCCAGGGCTGTCTTTTCTTGTCCTTGGCCCTTAGGGCAGGTGGAGGGCCCCAGGTGGACTCTGGGGCTGACAAGAGGGATGGGAACCCCTGGGCTCAGCTGGAGCCCTAAAGATGAGAAGAGCTCCCACAGCTGCCTTTCCAGGCCAGGTGCTGCTACAGAAAAACTCACCTTTCCCTGACCTGAAGATCTCAAGACCCTTGCTGTCTAAGGCCACATCACACACCCTATAGCCCTGAGAGCCCGGAGACTCAGGACAGTCTGAGGGTTTAAAAAAAAAAAAGGACAGTTTGAAGGTCCCGGGATAATGAGCGGGTCTGGTGCTTGGGTTCTGTCTACTCTATACAACCAGCTACCTCGGTTCATGATGAAACCCTTTTGGGGATCTCCTAACCCTGTCCCTGCCAGGGTGCCAGACTCCCTGCGCTCAGGAGTGGCTGTGGATGTTGGGTTCATTCTCCCTTTCTAGAAGGCAATGTGACCTTAACTGCACGTGCCCCTACTTGCTCCCAGGAGTTCATGCTATGATAGTAATAAAGATGGGTCCGCTGCAGATGGCAACCAGTCCTGGGATATTCCAGAAGAGCAAGTCACTGGAGCTAGGACAGCCACCAACCCCAGGGCCTATTTAGGACACCAGAGACCACCGGGAAAGGCCAGGTCAAAAAGCCAGTCAGCAACTCACGGATATGATTGTGACAGAATGTTACAGTGGGAAAAATAAAGGACATAAAATGACTTCCATGAGGCAATCCTGAGTTTTATACTAAAACACAGATACAAAAGTGATAACCGTGGTATTTGTGGGTGGGTGAGATGAAAGTTAATGCTATTCCTTCTTTTTACTCTTTCTCTTAATACTTGTTTCCCAAATCCTCTTTATGAACATGCTCAGCTTTTATAATCAGAAATGAAAATGAATGTGGTACACCCAAATCAGTCCTTGGGCAAGCCAACTTCTGGTGAGAAACAGAAACACACATCTACCCCATCCCCAAGCACCTGAACCCAGGCCACACTACTGGTGGAGTACACATTTTCTGACTGTTGACCAGGCCCAACTCAGAAGCTGCCACCAGTCCAGGGATGGCAGATTTGGGTCACCTGGAAAGCCAAGTCATCCCTGGAGATGCTGTGGGATTCTCCACTTGGATGGCCACCAATGTCCCTGGTCAGCATCCTGATTCTCACTGTCACTACCATGTTCTCACAGAAAGGCCAGGAAAAGCTAGGCTCCTCATCTGTTCAGAACTGCTATAGCCCCAAAGTACCCTGGGCCCTGGATGTCAGCCAGGGTTCTGGCCTGGCCACAGGGCCTCCTCTGAAGCCTGTTGAGGGGGCTGTGCCCAGACCAAAGTCACTCTGTGGATCCTTTGATGTCAGACTGGGGGCGGGGGGCTGACACACCAAACCGCATTCTCTAAACACTGTGTGGGTGAAACAGGTGCAAAGCACCAAGCCCTGGGCCTCATTTCTTTTACCCCACTTCCTGGGGGACACAGTTCCCGACACCTCAAGTTTAAGCATCTGACAAAAACAGAACCTAAGAGGAGCATCCTTACCCAGAACCTCACACACTTCACACAGGGATCTTTAATGAGATAAAGTTCCCAGGGTCAGTTCCCTGTGACCCAGATGGAGGCGCCCAGGACAGGTTCTGAACAGTGGGCCCATGTGACTTGTGGGATGAGATGGGAGTGGGTGGGCTGTCCAGGGACCTGGTTCTAGCCCTGCTCTCCCCTCCCTGAGCCAGGATCCCCGGAGTCAGGATCTCCGGACTAGTATGCCTACTTCCCCACTGTGACTTGGGCAGACTCTTTCCCTTCCTAGTTTATAATTTGCATAATGGCTTAAAAACAAAGACCACATACCACACCGCCCTCCAAGTTCTAGGAGGTCAGGGGAATTCTCTGTAGGGGCTTTGCTTGGTGGAAAAGAGCCACATCATCCACAGAAATGTTCGCAAGTTCTGCAAGAGGTCTGCAGAGAATTTGGCAGTTTCAGCAACTCTCCAAGTTGCTTCTCCAAGCAACCTCTCCAAGGACACATGGTGGATCACTTGTTCTACTGTCTAGCTTCATGTGGAATTCCAGGGCCATCTGAACTCACCTGCTTTTTGTTAATTCACCCCAACTTTGCACTGGAAGGAGGGGTGCTGGAAGCTGTGGCACCACCACCGCCCCGCCGCCCCTGGAGTCCTCCAGCACCCCAGGAAAGAGAGACCTGAGGCTACCTCAAGCACCTGAGGACCCCTGCTCCTGACTCTCATCCTCCTGGTTCAGAGACAGTTGTACAGGCCCAGCCCACCCCCACCCCTCAGGGGCCTGGCAAGCACCCAGTTCCTCCTCACCACTTGCTAGGCCCCACAAAGTAGGCACCCCTTGTACACTCACATAGCAAGAAGCCTGTGGAAATATCAGATATGATGCAGCTGAGCAGAGGCTGGGCACTGCTGGCACCAGGTCAGGGGCCTGGAGACTCAGGCCCGGGATGAGTCAAGTCTACTTTTGATCCCTGGCCCCCCGACCGTTCACCAGTCAACCCACAAGAGAGCCGCTACTCCCACTACAGCCCAGCAAGGCACATGCTTTCCACATGGGCCACGCCAGTGGGCAGCCCAGCTGCTGTCAGCCCATCCCAGCTCTGGGAAAATAGTGTCAAAGACAAGACCTGCCCAAGTAAGGAAAGCATTGGGCAGCATCTCCACGGGTCCCAGGCATCCCCCAGAAAGAATTACAGTCACAGACCATGACTCTCCAAACTCAGAAAGCCCCAGCAAGCAGGGACAGTGGGCCCACAGGGAATACAGCATCCCACCCCACCCACATCTGCACTCACCGCTTCCCAAGACAGCATTAGCCCTCCACAAATAGCCCTGGATGATGCTAGCACCAACATCAGTAGCTTAGGCTGCACCCCAGAGCCCCAGGCACAGAACCTGGCATGTGGCTTCAGCCTCCAGCTCCCAGGAACAAAGCTGTCAGGGCCCCGGGGAGGCAGGCCGTGTGCTGCCTTCATGGTCTGCCATATCATGGACGCCAGTAGGGGCTTCCTGGGGCTGAGTGTCAGTGGTTCACTGGAGGTGAGAACAGGGCCACAGCAACAGTGCTCTCTGGGAGGTAAAAACCACGAATACCACTTAATCTTTTCTTTGAGCTTCTCTATATTTTCTGAATTGTTTGCAGTTAACTTATCACTTTCAGTAAAAATGTGCATGCATGTGCCACACGTGACATTTTTCTTCCCAGAAAGCACTCAGGTTAGGCTGACACATCCAGACCCTTGAGTCCCACTGTCATTTCAACACAAGAGCAAGTTAAAGGGAGTAGGAGGGGCTGCCTGTCACTTGTTTGCTTCTGCTGCGGGCTTTCTCTTCTTACACTTGACCACTTCTGTGGTCATCTCAACAAGAGCTAAGCCACATGTCCCACATGCCAGTCCTGTGCATCTTCCACTTTCTTCCACAAGCAGGAAAACCTGCGCTGGGTCCTGCTTTCATCAATAGACGACAGGCGCCCAGGATGAGCAGAAGCTGCTGCCAAAGTCGAGCCAGATCCTCCAGGGGTGGGAATAACCAAGCAGGAGGCACCATACATGGAAACACATGAGGACCAGCATCACCCTCAGAGAAGGCAGGCAGGTGCCGGCCCCAGGAATGTACCATCTGGGAGAAGTCAACTAAATGCCTGCATGTTCTGCCAAAGCCACCTGCGAGGGGACAAGCAACAACCACAGCACCCCAGAGGCTAGGGGACATAGAGAGCAGGAGGTGCCAGCCACCATGACACCAATTTTTCTTCTTCCCTTCATTTCCCAATCACATGACCTCCCCCTCTCCCTCCCTCTCCTTTTCTGGTGCTCCCCACCCTAATCCAGATTCCAAGGCTCTCCTTGCCAAGGCCACTCCCCTTCCCTGTGACAAGGCCCCCAGCCCTCCCTCAGACTCCACCTTTGCTCCCCACCCCTACCCTAATGATGGGGCAGATCTTCCCTGCTCCCACACCACCCATGGTCCCCCCTCCACTACACAAGCCTTGCTCAGAGCCTTGAAACGACCCCCCCCCCCCCCACAACCCATAAGCAGCAGGGACACTTCCCAGACCACCAGTCTAGCCTAGTGTCATAGAAACCAGTTCCCTGGTGGCCCTACACTCCCAGGTGGTTCCCAGACTCAGCTGCCAAGCCTTCTCCTTGGAAGCCTTTGTGCTGCCAGCACAGCATAGCTCTGCCCCCCAGGGACACCTGCTGCTACCCAGAAGGGTGTTCAAGCCCCACCTCCTTGCCTAACTAACCTAGTTTCTTACGCCCACAAATACTCCTACCTACTGAGCCTGGCAACCTGACACAGACCTGACCCCACCACAGCCCCAGCTAAAGGCCAATGGCAGGGGACATGAGATTCCTACCCAGAGCCCTTCCTGTGCTTGCCCCCCACCCCAGGTCACCCACCCAGACCACCAATCCAATCTGTACCTCCCTGACCTGGCTGCTGACTCTCAACTCTGACTGCATGGGGCCGGGGTGCAGAGCAGGGGGCAAAGGTGAGCCAGGCCCAACTACCGAGTGCTTGGCATGTCCCTGTCTAGAAACTGAATGGTTTTGAGGCGCAGGTGGTGTTTTCATTTCGTCTTCCAGTTGAAGATGATGTCTTTGAAAGAGAAAAGGAGGTATGGAAGTAAACCACTGTGACAGAGCAGGCCACTGCCTCATGGGAGGCCTATCCCAGAGCAGAGGCTGTGGTTGTGGGGGAGGCCATGGGAGGCTTTGAGCCCCCATCCTGGAAGCCGCCAAGACCCTGAGAGGCCAGGGGACCAGGTAGGACATGAGGAAAAAGAAGAGAAAGGAAAGGGGGCTGTGGCATCAGCACCAGCAGGACAGAGGTATGGGAACACCCAGCACAGCGCCTGGGGGACACCACACAGAGCCACACTGACTTGGGGAAGGCCAGAGCAGGGCCAGGTGTGCAGGTCTCCCATAGCCTCGAGAGATAGGCCAGGCCCACTAGGGAGGGAGGACAGCTCGGCTCTTAACTTGGGGTGGGGAGAGAAAGGTCCAGTGCCAGAAAAAGGAACAGGGAGGTTACCAGAACCACAGATGGGTGATCTTCCCAGAAACAACAGTCAAGATCATCGACTCGCTGTTCTGTGCAGAACAGGTCTGGATTCCCATGGGGCCAGACTGGAGACCCATGAGGGGCACTGGGCAGTGGGGACATGGGTCAGGGTTGGGGTTCATGCTGGGCGCACACGGGCACTCTGGTGTCATATCCTCTCTGCACACAAGCTCCATCTGAGCTCTGAGGATGTCATGAGAAATGTCTGCCCTCTGTTATTCCCTTTAGAACTGGGATCAGAGCATGTTTATCAGAGTGTTATTACTGTCAGCAGAGGAAAACTTTACCCATAGGGCAGCCTAAGTGATGAGCTGGTGGGGGCAGGGTGGGGAGAGCTGGAGACCCCAAGGAGGCTGGCCCATTATAAATGGGTGGTGTGAGTAGAATTTCATGTGGCTAAGAACATTTGAAGACCTTCCACCAGGTTGGCTGAGCAGACATCCTGGGGTGGAACTGGACTCTGGTCCAGTACTGCTGTGGTCAGTCCTGTGACAGAGACATTCCCACCCACCCCCAGTCACAGAGATAGGGTGCTGGCACATCTGAGCATAGCTGCCTCGGGCTGTGCGTGGCCCAACACACCAGCCAAATGGGGTGCTGCCCATCTGGGGACATCGGGGTACAGCCAGTCACTGGTGAAAGGCAGCCACAGAAGCAGCTCACCTCTCTGACTCTCCTCACACTCACTAAAGTGTTTCCTTTCACTTCCTGTGTGCCCCCTCGTCACACACTGCTAGGCACACAGTGGTCACCTGGGCCTGGATCTGCCCCCACCCCCGGTACTTTCTGAGAAGGTGTCTGAAGGAGGGAAAGACCTGGTCGAGTGGGGTGGGTGGACCAAGGGTGAAGAGGAGGTTGGAGTGAGGAAAGCAGATCTCCCCAACCCAGGCCAAGAGAAGCATATGGGGATGGGGCCACGTGGCACTGGCCTTACAGATTCCCAAGTCTTCCCTTCAAGGGGCAGAAGGACCAGCCAGAGCAGGACTCATGTGGCACTCAGGGAATGAGTGACAAAACCCCACGCCCCACATCCTCCACCCCAACACTATCCTCTGACACCCCACAAATACAGCTTTACACACCAGTCCAGTGTGTGCTACTGGCTGGGCCAACCCGACTCCCATACCTGCCAACCCATCGCTTTGACCCCTGGCCACCTTCTCTCTCCCCTCTTGATAGCCCAGTGCTTCTCAGCCAGTCTGAAGGGTGGGTTAAGACCCTGGTGCCCACTGTCTTGTGACCATATGTGCCTCTTATCTGCCCCCCACTCTGCCCCTTGCTCTGGCCAGGGTCTCATTACTACCTCTGCTTGCTGGACTCATGGAGCCCTCACCCAATCACCCTCGATTAAAGCATGGGCAGGTAGGGTGGCACCCCTCTGAAAGGCAAAAGGACTCTGACTACAGACCCCAGAGGCCCCAACTCCCTGGCCCAGCCCCAAGGGTTAACATGCACCCAGCCTCTGCCTTGGGGGCTTAACCCCATTCATGATGCTTCCTTCCCCCTCCAAGTCACTGAAGTACAGAGGCAGGACCTATGCCAGCCTGTGGGGGGATGGGGACAACACAGCCAATCTCACTGCGGACTGTCTTCAGGGTGTGTGGACTGTACCCAGGAGGGCTCAGTGATAAAAGGTGCCATAGCCCAAACCCCTCCAACCCCTACCAGCAATCCTCAGACCACACAGGAAGCATCTTGATGCCAAACACACTCACACAAGATGAAAAGCAAGCAGGAAAGGGGTATGAACCTGTGGTCCAACAGCTGAAAAGCCAGCCTCAAGAATGCTTTCATGCTTTCCTCTAGGAAACAATTCTAATATCTGCAAACATAGGATTGCTGCCTCCCCCCCCCAAAAAAAAAAGAAAGAAAAGAAAGGGGGAAAAATCCACAGATTGCCCAAAGCTCATGAAAGCAATTACTCCTGCAAACAAGAAGCAGAATGCTGAAACCAGAGAAGCCCAGGAAAGCTACAAAAATAGCAAATATGAGTCCTGAGTGGGATTCCCAGGCTGTGTGCGCCTAAGCCACTGTGACACCAGAGCCCAGCACCCTCTACTCGAAGAAGCTGCCAGGAACATGGGGTGAAGATAGTCTCCTTGCAAGCAGGATTTCTGCTGTCTTCGGGCTGTACACCTGGGCTGTCAGCTACCCAACTCCTCACGTCATGGCACTAGGGCCTCCCCAAAGACTTCAGGCTTCTGGAAGTCTCACCGAGAGCACACACCTGCACTCAGAAAGTCCTTCCCTTGAGGTGGAGTCACGCGGCAGGACTGGCATAGCCCTGGTCACTGTGATACTGTCTGACACTGCGGAGGGGAGAAGCTGCTAGCCCTGTGCCATCCAGACCTGCTCTGGTGCCCAGGGATAATGTCTTTCACCTCAAGGTTCTAGTTCAGCTGCTTCTGCACTTTAAAAAAAACCATTAGGCCAGGTACAGCTGGCTGGGACCCGGGAAGGCTCCGTTACCTGGTAACAGAGGAGGCTCACCTGCAATGGGGCCGCCACTCCCCAGGCTGAGCACAGCTACCCCAAGCTGCAGATCTCCATAGCAACAAGATGCTCCAGGAACCTCACCTTCTGCAGTGACCAGTTCTGCAGCTCCACTTCTTCTTCCCACAACCCAACATGGACAGTTTAGGGATGGGGGGGAGTGGAAGCTGGGGCACGGCTGGGGCGATGCTGTTGGGGAGGTTCACCCCACATGTGGTGCCAGAGCATGGGAGCATGAGCTGGCACCTGCTTCAGAAAAGTAGTTCTAGGGATGCCTGGGTAGCTCAGTAGTTGAGCATCTGGCTTTGGCTCAGGGTGTGATCCCGGAGTCCTGGGATCGAGTCCCACATTGGGCTCCCTGCAGGGAGCCTGCTTCTCCCTCTGCCTGTATATCTGCCTCTCTGTGTCTCTCATGAATAAATAAATAAAATCTTAAAAAAAAAAAAAGTAGCTCTAAATGATCTGTTGTTGGTTTTTTTTTTCTTCCTCAAAAGAGAAGGCAACAAAAATGTTCATTCAGGTCCCCATGAGCATCACCGCAGTGCGTGAAGCTCTGCTCCGGCAGGTTCAACACACAGACACACACCACACACACACACATACATACACGCACGTGCGCATACACGTACAAAGCCCACCCCCATACAACCCAGATGTATACAGCACAGGACACATTCACATGCTGCACAGACCACACCACTCCCGCACCTCCCACCCCACCCCATGCACTCACTTGCCTCCTCTCCTCCAAGGTCAAGCACACCCCAACCTGCTCTAGGCAGAACAGTGACTGGCTCAATCTGTTCTCACTCCAAAGCCCTCACTCCTCAACAACATTCCATTTTGTCTCTCTGTCTGAATGACACATAAAGCGTATCAGGCAAAAAGGACTCTGTTAAAAACACTGAGAGGCCCCAGAAGGAGCTGCTTGGAACACAGCATAAACTTCAACAGGGCTGGGAGGAGAGAAGGACCATAGGGTGGGGCTCCGGGGCCAAAGCCCAAATTGTTAGTTACAGCTTACAGAGGGCACAGAGGCACTGGGTTTTTGACAGAACTCCCAAACAGATTAGGGCTCTGGACTTCCAACATTGCATTTGATGCATTTTGATGCATTTTAATACCTTTAATTTGTGTCTTTTCTCCAACATTATAAAAAAAAAAAGTAAATTCTTCACACACACAAAAATCAAATTCTGCATCCTTGAAAATGGTTCCTTACAAAGGAAGAAAGGATGACAAGAAGGCTTCTCAGTGCCCAGGGAGGAAGGCTCTCCAGCACCTCACTGAGAATCTGGAAAAGCTGAAAGGCACAGTGCATGAACAAGTAACACCAGAAGCTCACCACAAAATAAGTGCAACAAATAAAGATATTCCCTTCAGTTTGGGGTTGGGGACTCCCCGCCCCATGGTGATCGCAACAGGTGTTGACATGGAAGCCAGAGGAGGGAGGAGCTGCAGGGCAGCCTTGCCCAACCCAGCAAGAATTCAGCCTATGTAGAGAGAGGAGAACCAAGTGGCCCTATGCACCCACAATGAAAAAGGGACCCTGGATACAGGACTGGGTGCTAACTGCGGGGCAGCTTAAAGGACATACCACCCCCCAGGGGCCTGCCTGGCCAGCATGCGTGGAGACAGCCAGCAGGGTGGCAGGAGGCCCTGACCTAGCACATCCAGCCCAACCTACATGGCAGTTACTGTTTAACAGCAAACACCAAAGTGTTACCTTGTACCAAGGCATAAAACTAGTTCACACCTTGGCCTCCCAGGAGAATCTGGCACTGGGTAGAGAGCCGTGCTTGGGCTCAGAAAGACTTACAGGACTGTCAGATAACTTCCAGAGATCCAGTTATGGGGATCTGAACACCCGGAGATAAGACAAGCATCTCCCCCAAATTTTCCATGGAATTCAATCAACCTCAAAGCCAACAGGATATCCCCATGTGGCATTTACATAAGAGTTGCCCTTCCTGGACCAGTGCCAGTGCTCCCCTCCCTGTCCCCCAGGGCAGACCAGCTGTCTGCAGTGGGGGCCCTCTGTGCCACCCCCGCCCTGCCTCTCTGCAGCTTAAAAGAAAAAGTCAATGAATCACACTGGAAGAAACATTCCTCCTGTAAATGGAATATAAATGTTTATTAAGAAATTATAGGAACCGGGTCAGGCATTTTGGTATCTTAGTCACTCCAGCTAATTAAAGAAAAAAAATCAAAACAGAACAGCATCCCAGAAACTTGAGACCTTGAGAACTTTTCTTGCCACAAGCACTGCCCCAGCTCTGCCAGTTGCCAAGGTGACCCAGTGTTTACCTCCCATCCCGTAGGAGGCTGACTGAGCAGAACAGCCCAGCAGGCAACCTTGCTGTGAAAGGCTGCCAGGGCATCCCCAGGGGTGTGAGGAGGAAGCCAAGGCCACCCCACGGGCTCTCCTGGGCTGAGCCAGGGCTAGAACACCAGGGAGAGGTATCTTCACCGGCTCTCTAGCCCCTGCGGCCCTACCCCCAGCACACCTCCTGCCTTAGTCCTGGGGGCTAGAAACCCCTGAGGACAGGTGAAAGATATGCTTAAATTCTAGGATGCAGAAGGGAGAGGAGAGGGGGGAACAGGGAGAAGAAGAGGGGGAGGGGAGGGGAGAGGAAGGAGAAGGGGAAAGAAAGGAGAGACAGAGGAGGGGGGAGAAAAAGGAGGAGGAAGGAGAGGAGCAGAGAGGAAAGGAGAGAAGTAGGGGAAAGGGAGGAGGGACAGGAGGAGAGGGGAAAGGAGAGAAGTAGGGATAAGGAGAAGGGGAAAGGGAGGGGGAGGAGGACAGGAGAAGGGGAAGAAGGGACAGGCGGAGAAGGAGAAGGGAAGGTAGAAAAGGAAGGGGAAAAGAGCAGAAGGAGGATGGGGAGAGGAAGACTAAGGAAGGGGGAGGGGCAAGAGAATGGGGAGGAAGGGAAGGGAGAAAGGGAAAGAAGGAGAGGGAAAGGAGGAGGAGGAGCAGGGAGAGGGAGGGGGAGGGGAGGAGGAAGAGGGGAGGAGGAGGAGAGTATGAGAAGTGAGGGCACACCAGGGTGCACACTTCGCTGGCTAGCTAAATGGCTTCCATTCCCCTGGTTTTAGCCAGGCGGCCATCCCAGGCTATCTGCCCCCGTGGAAAAGGTCAAGGGCACAATGGCTTGAGAAGGAAGACTCCACCAGGAATGCACACCCTCCAGCCTGGCACCAGAGTCCCCACTCTACCTAAAAGACAGACCTGCCCGGCACACAGTGCTCCTTTCTTCTATGCTCTTGCAAGACACTGGCCTCAATGTGACACAGCCCCACTGTGGGCCATGGAGAAAAAGCCATCCCTGCTACACCTGGGATGGCTTTTGTGCCACCTGGCCAGATGCCTTGTGACTGGCTTACTTCCAAAGGAACAATCTCTTGAGCTTTGGCAGATGGCTGACAGTGCACACGCTCATGTGTGTGTGTACACACACACACACACACACACAAGTATCTGTCTTCCGAGGCCACATGCAGTGCTGAATGTAGGACGGGAGGGCTTGAGTATGGGAAGGAGTTTAAATGCTCAGCTCAGATTCAGGGAGACAAGTGAGATCAGGGAAAGGGAAATGAAAGTGGAAGTTTTTCAAAGTTTAAAGTTAGCATACTTTAAAATGAGACAACCTGTCCAAAGCAAAATGCTAACACGTAACACCCACTAATCAATAGGGAAGGACAGCTTCAAATCAGAACCTAGAAGAAGCCGAGGAAGCTGAATTTCTTGCAAGACCCAAAGGCCTGATAGTAACTCAGCACAACCACTTTTGTGCTCACCAACAGGGCAACAGAATAGCTGTGACAGCAGATGCTGGTCAGTTGGACCACTGACCGCCCACAAGGAAGGCATGGCATAAAATACTAAGAATACATATCATGATAAAAGACAGCATCCTGCAAAGCCCCTCGGACCCTCCTGATAATCCCCTGATGCATAAGGCCAAGCAGCAAGGTAATCTTAGAAAGCAGGACATGCCATGCAAGCAGCCAAAAAGGAGCACTCTGGAAAAGACAAGGAAGCCTTAGGAAACTGCCCTTACTTAGCACACAGGGCTGCAAGGAGCCAGAAGTCTCTGGTAGGTCCCTGCGCTGCTGTGAGGGGCCGTCTCCCCCCACCACACCACACCATTCAGATGGCAACTGACGAACAAGCACCAGGGAGTGAGGTCCTCAGGAGAACCAGGCAAGATCTCTGTGATAGGTTGAGAGGCCCTACCCTACCAAGGCCAGCTGGCACACCTGCCAGGAGATGACCACAGATGGAGACATGGGGTAACCAATGACTAGCAGACAGACCAAAGGTGGCCGGTCGGTCAGGGGAACGAGGACAACAGGCAGTGCAGAGTGTAAACCAAGACAACAGAGTGACTGCGAAGTAGCAGGACTTCCCATCACTTGTTACAATGGCAACTATGTAATTAGCTCACATGTATTATTTCTCTTCCAAGGAGAATATGCTGGAGTTTGATACTGATAAGATATTCAAGGTGCACCCATGGTGCCAATGCCTTGTTTCCAGAGCCTTCCCCTGATCCCAGACACGGTTTTGAACAAGCAGCCCAGGCGATGGCGCAAGCAGAATATCACGGGGTGCTAAGGATACTCCGGGGTACCTGGGTCCTGCTCCTTTCCCCTAAGGGCGGAGCTCTAAGCTCACTTACACCTCTTCTGTTTCCTCTCTTTCCCAACACTTCCTTGCAGAAACCTCTATTCTTGATCTGCCATTTACTAACTTCTATCTCTAGCCTCAAACCAAGTTCCCTTTATCCTTTGTGTGTGGGTATTTATACCATAGAAGACAGTAAAAGCTCAGAGGAGTTTACAGGGGTGGAAATTCCTGGCTATATCACAAATATAGGCTACACATACTTGAGGATAATGACCTCAGGTTGACTTAACACAAAAGCGTCAGGAGGCCACAAAGGGGTCCTTGACCACCAGCCAAGCTGACTGGCCATCGCCTTGCTGATGATGCCTCTACGGTGGTCCTGGGTGGGGGGCAAGAAGCCTCCTGAGCTCCTCTGAGCCCACTTCCTCCTCTCCCCATTCCCAAGCTTCCTTCCAATTGGCCCATGTTTGCAGGAGACAGGTATGTGCCAGAACTCCACTCTCAGAAGCTCCTGGGATAGGAGCCCAAGGCAGACACTGAGCCACGTGCTCCCTGGTGAATGATTTTTAATTTGCCTCCCCCCATTCCCTGCAAAGCTCTTTCATGATGTACCCTGGGCTCTAGTTCCAAGGAGATGAGCTTGTACCCTGTGCTCAGAGACCATGGGTCACTCACCCATTCAGGGAAAGCCACGCCCCTGTGGCAGCAGCACAGGGACATTTAATCTGAGGCATCAGGCCTCAGCACTCTTACAAACAGGTCACCTTGGGACAGACTGGCCAATCGCCATGGAGTGTGGCCAAGTTCCTGGTTAGCAAGTGTTTTTGTGTGATGAACTTCAAAAAAGAAGGACAATAAACAGATAACCCCCCAACATAGCCTCCCTCACAACCCCCCAAAAAAACCAAACATTCTGTTTGTGTAGAATGTTAGTCAAAGCCATGTACTGGTCAAGGCTGCTTGCTCCCACCATGCACACAACACCCAACAGCAAACAGTGCCAACACCCAGGTCATGGGTCAGGAGGGGAACGGGAAATGGGTATCAGGCGCACGTGTGCTAGGGCATTAACAGAGGCAAGGCAGGTGGCAAGGGAGATGACCAGTCTCTTTGCCGTGGCCTAGCTACAGCTGAGGGACTCCATGTCTCCAAGAAGCCTGACTTGCACCCAGCTGATCCACAAATGCTGGAAGATGGGGTTGAGGGTGGACTCTAAGATCAAACTGAATAAATGAACCAGAATCACAGGTCTCACATAAACATGTTCCAGATTTAGACACAAAACAAACAGGAGAGCACGTCTGCATGTATGCATGTGTTTATGTGCAGCCAAATGGCAGAGCTTCTGGTTGCATGAGGATTTCTGTTACATCCTGTGCCTAGCACCAAATCACTGCCAACAGAGTAGAAAGTTAGCATCTGGGTCTCCATTAGATTGACTTAGAGCAGGGGAGAGGGCCTCCTGAGCTCAGGGTCCCACCCTGCAGGCCTTGGCAGCCAAACCCCCAACACCCCTCCATCCCAGACCCATCACAGCAGCTTCTTCAAAACTGCTAAGCTGGAGAGAGCACTCCAAAGTTTCTTTCCATTTTAATGGGAAGTTGACTTATCAAGAAAATAATCCCACTTGCGGCTATGAAAGGGAAGTAAAACAGGCTCAGGTGTGTGGGCTTAGATCAGTATTGGTTTTTTTTTCTGGAAAGCAAGCAGAGACGCACCAGGTCCTTGAGGGTATCACTGGCTGCAGGCCCCACCCAAGTCTGGAGGATGGGTCATCTGGGGCCATACACCCAGGGTGGATGCCAGTGGGCTAACTAAAACAAACAAAACCAGGCTATAAATACTATCTGGAAACATTTTCATTCAAAGTAAAATTAGGGTATGTTGTTTGTTTGGGAAAGGCGCACCTAAGACTTGGCTGAACTATCCTTGGACTTTAAAAGGACTTTAAAGCAGGACCCAGAAATTCCAGTGCTTGTCCAGTCAATGGAAGATGAAACGGAAACATATCAGGTGGACCAGATCAAAGGGGGTTGAATAAAGGTGAACAGACACCACACCTGCACCAGCCAGGCACCTGGCGATACATACAGGACCAGCAGCACCCTAGCCCTCCAAAAACCCAGCCTCAAAGTGTCACCCTATCGGTTACTTATTATCAAGAGGAGAATGTCCTATCTTTATAGTGAAGAAACCTGGCAGACACCACCTTAACCACATATGTGATCCAGCAACCAGACAACCTGACATCAGGTGCTCCCACTATCATGTATGGAAATGACCAACATTCCCTGTGTCACCAAAATGTTTCAGTTGGACCTAATCAGGGGGAAGGGGAAGCAACCAGACAAATCCCAGATTGTGCGATGCTCTACAAGACAACTGGTCTGGATCTCTAAAATGCTAATGCAACAAAAGGCCACAAGATATTCCAGACTAAAGGAAACTAAAGGGACAGGCCAACCCACTGCAATGTGTCATTAACTGGACCCTGCATCCTATAAGGGACATTTTGTGGATCATTAGGGAAACTGATTATGGACTGTACACTTACATAATACATACTATTTAAAGGAGGAGAGACAGGGAAGGGAGAAAATACAGTACTTGAAAAAAAGAGGAAGGGAAAAAACGATAAAAAAAAGTGACAGAATATTTAACTGATGAGTCTAGTTATGAGCATTCACTGTATTTCAGAATAAGAATCTCTGTGTGTGTGTGGGGGGGAGAGCTAATAAGAATTTGTGTGCTGGGACACACATATTTCTAATACCATGAGGCACTGCTCACCTGTCATGCCCTAGAACACAGGTCCAGACAGGAGTAGCAGTCAGACCAGCAGCAGAGGGGATACCTGAACTCAGAAGTGGGGCTGCCCAGGCACTAAACTTCAGCTTCTCTCTCATGTGCGGTGTGACCTTAGGCATATTTCTTAACCCATCTGAATCTTGGCATCCTTTTTTGAAGACTAGTAATAATAATAGTGCCTATCTCATCGGGTCCTGTGAAGATTAAATAGCTTACTGGAAATTAATGCAAACAGAACAATGCCTGTCCCTAGCAAGCAGTCTGCAAGTATTAGATACAACAATGAGAGCTGAGTGTATCATTCTAGAAGTTTTCACTTTGAAAAGCAGTTTAAGTGCTTTCTTAAAGCATAAACCAGACATACTTTAACAGTGCCG
Source organism: Nyctereutes procyonoides (assembly GCF_905146905.1). Lineage (NCBI taxonomy): Eukaryota > Metazoa > Chordata > Mammalia > Carnivora > Canidae > Nyctereutes > Nyctereutes procyonoides. The sequence goes on along the minus strand of NW_026575047.1, from coordinate 54,436,794 downwards.
TGATACCTCAAGATTGCTGGTATAAAGGGCAGTTACAGAATGCAGGCCTCAAGGACTACTGGGGGGGGGGGACGACACACCCATCCACAAACAGTCCCACATTTGTTTCAGTGCTGTTTGGTTTTGTTGGGTTTCTTGAGTTATATATTTAAATACACAGGCATATACACATGTATACAATATTAATAACTTGTTGGTTTCTTTCCTTCCTTGCCTGTAAGCCACTATCAACACATCTCTCCCTTCCCCTTTCGATTTGCTACATCTAGGAACCCAACGACCAACTTGATTCAGAGTGAGGTCAGGGCAGACAGGCCCTCACAGTGTCTGGGCTGTCGTGAGCTGGTTTCAGTGAGAGGACTCTCACAGCACCTCCTCTGAGTTTCAGATTTGAACCCCTACACACAGAATCTCTGGCTGAGAAGTGTGGTCCTATCAGCCTGTCCACACAGAGGGGGCTCCAGCCCTCTTTTAGCCAGGGGAGGGAGGGTTTCAAATGGCATCACACCAGCTTCCCTCCCAGTGCCAACAGCCATGAGGCACAAGGGTGGCAGGCAGGGTGGGCACACCTAACTGCTGCAGGGGCTGAGCCCTCACCCAGGCTAGGGTAGAGGGTAAGCCATGGAAGGCTAGCAGGAGAGCCGGGCATGATGTGTGAGAGAGTACTGCTGATTTTCTTAGTGTTGTTTTAAATGTTCCCAATATGATGATCCCACACGTATAAAAGGAGAACTGGGAGAAGTTTAAAAAAAAAAAAACAAACAGCAACACAGCAGGAACCTCAGTACTGGGGAGACCAAGGCCTCCATCTATTTCCTTTAAAAACGTAACATGCCTTTTAAGTCAATACAGTAACTTCCCAGGGCATTTAAACGCTGTCTACAGGACCATCAGTAACATTGCCAGGTCTCGAGCTTATGCAAATGCCAGCTGCTCTGCACCAAGACACACACCAGAGTGCACTGCTGCAGGCATTAAATAATAAAAAAAAAGGGGGGGGGGAGGCAACGTAGCTCTCATCTCAGACAGATCAGAGGCTCAACAAGTTGTGTATGCTACAGCCACACAGCCACACCTTAGAGTACCACACAGCCAGGAGAAAGAACGAAGGTGCCTCAATTAAACCCCTGCCTGGAACAAAAGCCTGTGGTAGAATGTATTTGCTATGATCCTACATATGTATTTTTCACATGTCTGTGAAGATGTACATGCAAGCATACATGCAAGTCCATTAAAAGGGTCTGGGAAGAGACGTGCCAACTTGAGGTGACAGTGGTTCGCCAGAGGAAGGGAAGGCTGGCACATTCTGTCTACATACTTGTGCACTGCTTGAGGAGTTTCACAACTAGGCCCTACTGGCAGCCTGGGGCTGTGAGGGAGAAGGGAGTAGGGCTGAATGTATCCTGAACAAAGTGCTGGCTCCCTGCCAACCTGGCTTTGCCCTGGGTAAAGGAGATCCCAGTCGCTCAGCTCACTCTTCACTCGACAGGCTGCTGGTCCAAGGCAGCTGCACGGGGGAGCACCTGGGAAGGGTCCAGGTGGCAAGCAGTGTGGCTGAAACCAGGCTCTACAATCAGAGTCTGTGTTGGTGGAGGGAGCCTAAATACCAGGCCCCAATATCTCACTGATGATCAAATCCCTTGTTCTGTGGCTCAAGATAAACTTCACTAACCCCACCCGAATTATTACAGGAAATGGCTGAATGCAATGTTACTCGACTTCCACCCCAACCCCAAAGAGGGCTAGGTGACCAGGGATATGTCTCTTTCGAGGCCTGCAGGAAGGAGGGGCTGTGCCCAGCACAGTGGCTCCCTATCCAGTCGGGCCCCCCAGAGCTGCTAAAATGGGCCCAGCCCAGGAAGCACACAATTGGATGTTTTAGCTCGAGGGGCTACAGGGAAAATAGAGCATAAAGGCATTCTGAAAACAATTCTTTGTGGGAACAAATAGGTAGGAATGTATTCAAGGCATCTCTGCCAAGAAAGACTGAGTGGGCCATTCTGCTGGAGGCCCGCCAAGCCCCACCAGACCAGACAACAAGCAAGAATCTCTAGGTGGGGGATCCCTGGGTGGCGCAGCGGTTTGGCGCCTGCCTTTGGCCCAGGGCATGATCCTGGAGACCCGGGATCGAATCCCATGTCGGGCTCCCGGTGCATGGAGCCTGCTTCTCCCTCTGCCTGTGTCTCTGCCCCTCTCTCTCTCTCTCTCTCTCTCTCTCTCTCTCTCTCTGTGACTATCATAAATAAATAAAAATTAAAAAAAAAAAAAGAATCTCTAGGTGAATGATCTGCCCTCAGAAGGCCCTACGCCTTTCTTTCTGAAAGTTCTGAATGTTCACATCAAAGCCCTTCAGCCACCAAGGAAATAGGTTCCTGGTCTTATGACTCCCCAAGGCAAGACTTAGCAAATTTCCAGATCTGGGTTGGGAAGTTCTGATTAGCCAAATAATAAGTGGCTTAAAAAAAAAAAAGTGGGTTGAAATGCAAAAATGTTAAGTCTTTGTTTCATCGAGTTTTCTATAACATCAACAATTACCTAAATGTGACAGGGTAATCAGTCCCCAAGTCACTGGCACTCTTTTGCATTCAGGGAGTGGGTGTGGGAGATTGCAGCAGAGTCAGGGAAGGCCAAGTCTCCCCCCAGAGTCAAGGTTGAGTTTTGTACTTCCCAAAGCGTTCTCAAACTCACAGCCTCATTTCCCACAGATCTTCCAAGTGGCCAGGGGAGACATCACCAAGCTGCAGGGAGGTCTGGGGACCAGTCCTTGGCCACAGGGCTAGACAGGGCAGGCTGTGAATTGCCTTTTTGACTAAAGTGGTTTTGATATTCACTCCCCTGCCATGAGATCAGTATGGGTGGGTGGGATGGTGGTGGTGGAGGTTCCCAGTGAGGTAGAAGGCCTCGCATGAGACCCCCCCGCCAAAAGCTGCTGGGAGCCCACAAACCAAACCAGGGCTACCTCAGAACCAAAGTCTGCTGCTCAGGTTCTCCCAGGGTAGCCTGGCCTCTCAGTCCCCCACTGTGGCCTGTGGGCTACCCTTGTATCCTCTATGACCACCAGCTAATTATGTTCTGTACACCTGGCACAGGCTCCCTAGAAGAGCCCTCCAGCAGAGGCTGAACCAGACACCCCCCAGAGGCAGGTTCGTGGTTCATAATCAGATTCACCTGGGGCACCATTTAAACTGTTGGGCGGATGGTCAGTATCTGGAACTGGAAATCTACATCTGCAAGGGCTCCCAAAGAAACCTGTACACTCCTGACTCAGAGGTCTACATCTGCTCTGGAGGTAGGGCCTCGAGTTTCTGCACACCTGGAGGGTGAGGCCGGCTCCTTGCTCTTAGACACAGCACACTGCAGTCGGTGTTGGTTTCCATCCTCTCCTGTTGTTTCAGGTTTCAAAGCACCCCAGAGAGACTGGGTTCCACCCCACTGGGGGAGGCCCGGGTTCCCATTGCCTCTGCCCAATCCTCTGGCCTAGACCTGCTCAGGAACACTAGAGCCTGAACCAGGGGGTGAGCCAACCCAGAGGCTACCCTCCAGCTCAGGCCCCATCCAAGCCTGCCCCGCCCTCGACAGCGAGCCCCGCCCTCGGCCAGCCCCTCCGTGGTTCTCCAACACCGCAGCCGGGCGGAGGATCCCCTGGGAAACAGGCTGGAGGGGCGTCCAATCATTCAATTACCCGTCCAATACTGACTGGCCTCGGCCCCCAGGGCGGCCCTCAAGCCACGCCCCACGCACTGCCCCCGCCTCCGTAATCTGGCAGCCCCAGGATCCTAGCCTAGCTTGGCCCCTCCTTCACCGCCACACCCACCGTTGCGCTACAGTTCCCAAGCAGAACCAATATGCCTACACTAACCCCCACCCCCTGTCTCGGTCCACACACCCTAATTCGTACTCACAACGAGCAGAAAAGGCCCCGCCATTCACCCTCGACGCCCCCCCACCACCAGCCACGCGATTCGGGGCGGCCACGGCAAGGACCAGACCGCGGGGGCAGCCTCCGAGGTAGAGGTTGGTCTGAAATCCGCGGCCTTGACACTTGCAGACCTCGGGACAGCTCCGTTCCAAATTCGCCAAAAGAAGGGGGTCTTTCAGCTCCAGGGTCTTAGGACTGCGATTTTTGAGTCAGTCTTTTAGTCAGCTTCTTTACTGTTTTTTAAATGTAAAACCTAAGTCACTGGTAACAAAGTAACTGTATTCGGGTTTTTAACCTGGTCCAAATGTGGAAAGATCAAGTGTAACAAGAGTTAGCGCGAGCCCTGAGCAAAGACACATTTCCTTCAAACCAAACCAGGAGAGAAAGGTATGCCATCCGTTAAAACACAGCTCCCACGTTTGTGCTTAAAAAAAAAAAAAACAAAAAAAAAAAAAAAAAAAAAACAAAAAAAAAACAAAAAAACGAAAAAGCACCAAAAACGGGGCTCCGGGCCCGTGCGAAGGGGAGGTCTGCCCCGGGGTCGGAGGCCGGGCGGCGGCGCGCTGGGGCCGCCCGCTCCCGCGCAGGTGCCGCCCGCGCGCACCCGACGCCGGTAGGTGAGAGCAGGGCGGAGAAGAGGGCGGTGCGCGGGACCCGGCAGACGGAGGGGCGCTCCTTTCTGGGGAAAGCGCCCCGAGGCCGAGGAGCCCCCTTGGGTTGGGCGCGCCCCCGCCGGCCGGATGGGCGGGGCTCCCACAAAGAGCCTGCGGCGGAGAACCCGGGCCGCCCCCCGCGTCGGCCGCTGCTGGCTCTGGCTCCGACAAGTTAAACCTCAGAGCGCTGGAAAAATTACAGGAAGAGGAGAGCGAAGAATGTGCCGAGTGGCTGGAGGGAGCCCTGTCCCCGCGTGAACTTCGCCCGCCGCTCGCCCGGGCCGAGCCGAGCCGAGCCCAGCCGGGCCGGGCGGGGCGGGTCCCGCGGATCCCTCCCTCCCCCCCTCCCCTCCCCTCCCCTCGCCTCCCTGCCGAGCGCGCGCGCGCCGCCCGCCCGCGGGGGAGGGGCCGGGGCGAGGGCACCCCCGCCCGCGCCGCCCCCAGGCGCCCCCGCCGCCCGCCTCCCCAGAGCAGCACGTGCGGCCCCCACTCAGCGCGCCCACACCTGCCCGCGCCGTCCCCCAGCCCCCGCGGGGTCCACGCCCGCAGCCCGGATGACGACATCCGCCCCCGCGGCCCCGCCCGAGAGCGCCCGGGGAGGGGGCGTGCCCGGCGGGGGCGCGGTCGCCCGGCGGGCGCCGGCTCCCGGCTCCCGGCTCCCAGCGCCCGGCTCCCGGCTCCCGGCGCCCGGAGCCGCCTCGCCCGGCGCGCGGGGCAGCCGGCAGGACCCCGTGGCGGGAGAAGGGGCGAGGCCCCGGCCGGCCCCGGCCACCCCCGGCCCGACCGTCCCTCGAGCCCCGCCGGCGGCCCGGGGGCGTGGCCCGGGGGCCGGCGCCGTCCCTGTCCGCGCGCTCGCGGCGCCCGGGCGGCCCTACTGACCTGTGTGAGTTCTCAGGTGCGCCTTGAGGTGCGAGGACTTCCCGTAAACTTTCTCGCAGCCCGCGTAGTGGCACTTGTGCTTTCTCTGCGGGGACTCGAGGTCGGCGCGACTTCGGCCCCGCCGGCCTCTTTGTCTGAGGCCGGGTTCGCCGCTCCCCGCGGGCCCCGGCTCCCGCTCGGGCTCCAGCCCCGCCTCGAGCTCGGCCTCGGGCTCGCTCCACGCGGGGCTGAGGGGCGCGGCCGCCGCACCTCCGCCGCCGGGGGAGGCGGGCTCGGGGGCGGGCGGCGGCGCCGGCGGCAGGCGGCAGGGGGTCCTCGCCTTCCGGGCCGCGGCGCCCTCTCTGCGCTCCGCCGGGGAGGGCGCCGGCGCTTGCTGGTTGAGGTCCGCCAGGATCCGCGCCACCACGAAGAGCGAGGCGCTGTCCTTGCCGTCGCGGCGCTCCTCGACGCGGGGCAGCGTGGCGGCGACAGCGGCGGCCGCGCCCTCGGGTCCGGCCTGCGGCCCCTCCCGCGGCCCGTGCACGACCGCGCGGCTCGACATGGACACGAGGCACTCGGCGGCGAAGTGGTCCACATAGGCGGCGGCTGCCATGCTGCGGGATCCGGCCGGCGGCCCGGCGGCACTGCTGGTCGCGGCGAGTCGTCAGCGGCGCATCCGCACCCACGGCCTCCGGAGAGCGGGCGGGCGGCGGGCGGCGGGCGGCGGGCGGCGTGCGGCGGGGGGCGGGGGCGCGGCGCGCCCTCTCCGCGGGCTGGGCTGGGCGCGCAGCCGCCTCTGCCGTCACCCGCGCGGCTCCGCGTCCGCGAGGCGCCGGCCCGGCCGGGCACCGAACAGTGAGCGCATGGGGGGCGCGGGCCAGTGGGATCCCCCCCGCGCGGCGTCAGGGGCGGCCTGTCCTAAGGATGCCGAGCGGCGACGTTAGGGACCCCCTCGCCGAGTCGCGGCCGCAGCCTCGCCGCGCATTGTGGCAGGCGGGACAGCCGCCGTGCGCGCCGCGGCTCGGTGTGGGCGGCCCGGCCCCGGGGTGGGCGGGGCCGGGGCCACATCTGGACCCGACGTCAGCCCCCAGCCACATCCTGGCGGCGCAGGTTACAGGCGGCGGCGGCCGCGGGGAACTGCGCGCGCGGAGGGGGCGGGGGGCGGCGGGCGGCGGGCGGGGGCCCCAGAGCGCGCGTCGTCGGGAGCGAGCGGCCGCGCGCCCACGCCCGGGGAGGGGGCGTGGCCTACGGCAGCACGGGCGGACGCCATTGGCTCGTCGGTGGGCGGCCGGACCAACCCAAGCGGCGACAGGGGCCGACCCGCCTCGGGGCCTGCGCGCGCCAGTGGGCGTGCCCTCGTGGCCCGCGGGAGGAGGAGCGGAAATTTGAGCCGGGAGCCGGGCTCGCTGACGCAGGACGTCCGAGGGCGGCGGGCCGGGGCGTGGCTGCGCAGGGACCGCTCTCACCCTGCCCCCCCAACAGCGGGGAGACCGCGGGACGTTTTCCTGCCGGGCTTCCCTACGGTGACATCCTCGAGCCCGGGAGTGGAAGCGAGCGCTCGGGAGGGCGCCCCTTTGTCCCTCCATCCCCGCCTGTGAGGGGCGCCAGGGATGGGTGCGCCTCGGCGGGGCTCGCCTCCCCTTCTCTCTTTCCTACCGCAGGGACGTTTGCAGGCGAGGAGGCGTGTCCGCTCCGCTGGGCGCGGGGCTGCCGGCCTGGCCCGGGGGCGGAGCCACTCCTCGTGACCCCCGCCGCCGCAGGGTTTCTAGGTGGCAGCGCCTCGAGACGCGGGCGCTCGCCCCCTCCTTGCTCTTCCTCTGCTGAGCTCGCGGCCTCGGGGCGGCTCGGCTGGGAGCGAGGTCACGACTGGGGCGGGGCCGCTCCCGCAGGAAGGACTGACGGCGTCCCGGTCTGGTCCCGGGCGGCCGGGGACGCGGAGGGGATCGCGCTGGTGGGGAGCCGGGCTCCGGCGGAGCCTGACGACTGGCCCCGGGCTGGTGGGTAACCTGGCAGCGGGGGTGACGTGCCCACCGCCTCTCGTGCTTGCAGCAGTGAACTACGTGCGGGGGCAGCCGGCGCCGCTGTTCGGGGAACGCGGGGCCCCTTCCTTCTCGCCCCAGGCCTGCTGCCAATTCCTCTGGGCTGCCTCCTCCCACCGCGGTGGGAAGGCTTCAAACGCCACCAGCTGCGAGGCCCCCGCCCACCGCGCCCCACCCACCCGCCATCTGGGCCTGGCGGAGCGAATACTCCGGGCCGTCCAGTCCGCGTCCTCATGGCCCTGGCCCTGGCCCTTCCAACTGGCCCCGACCGTCCCCGGCGCCCCCGCCTTCACCCCCTCGGCCCCACCATCCTTCTACAGGCCTAGCCCCCGTGGGAGGAACCAGTGTACAGCTTCCCACTGCCTCGGAATGAGCGCAGCAAGCTCCTTTCCGGACCCTCGCCGGCAGCCCCTGGACTGGAAGGCAGCGCCTGGGACTGCAGCCCCTGGGCGGTTTGCCTTAGTGGACGGATCGCACGTGTCAGCCGACGGACCGCGCGGGGAACCTGCTGGGTGGCAGCAGCCGAGACGCTCGAGACGCTGGAACCGCGTGGACCTGGGTGGGGTGGAGGGTAGGCAGCGTTATCCTGCGCGCAAAATTAGGAGCGGCCTTTTCCCACCGAATTAATTTGAGGCCTGGTGAGAAAAAAAAAAAAAAAAAAACGTTTTTCCAGGTAACGAAGAAGGAACTGAGACAGATGTTCTCTGTGGCGTGTCATGGTGAAGAGCGAGCGCCCTCGGTGTTGGTAACTGGCACCCTCCGCTTACCTCTCTCCCTGATCAAGCCGGTGCCCTCTGGGAAGTCCGCAGGAGTGCTTCCCTGGGGTGGGCTCCGTAAGGGCCATCTGGGTCAGATCCCTCCAGGAGGGTCTCCTGACGGGAAGGAGTCGTTCTGCCAGGCAGATTGTGTTGATGACATTTAAGAGGTTTGTGTTCTGACCAAATAATGATTCAGAATGTTCCCGTGGTCCTGCCACATGCCGCAGTCACTTGGTTAAGGTTGGAGCTGGCCCTTCCCGGACTTACCGGCATCCATCCCCTGCCTGTTCCTCTCCTACTGCAGTACCCCAGCCTGCACACACACACTGGCCGTCCTCCTACAAGCATGCACTATTCTAGGCACTGGGCCACAGCCATGGGCAAGACACCTGCTCTGGGTGAGGGGAGGCTGGCCTGGGTCGAGGTCCTCTGCACTGCCATGCACCCCACCCCCATCCACAGCCCAGAGCTGTCCTTAGGCTTCTCTGGGGGGTGCTGAGTGCAGTCTCCCTAAGGGTTTCAGCTGTGCCCTGTGGCATTCTGGATGCAAAACTCAGTTCCCTGGTTGGTTTCTCAAGCATGTGATGATCGTTCACTGAAAGCCTCAGACCCTGCAGCCTTTACCATGTAGAAGTATGTTCCAGTATCGAGAGATGCATTTCTCCTCCCCAGAGCTGTGAGTAGTCCGTGTTTTTCTTCTTATGTGGTATTCTGGCAGAGGTAGCTTATGTATAAATGAGGGTGGGTGGGGATCAAGTGTCAGATGGAAGGAACAGAATATACAAAAACAGAGTAGGGAAGATCAGATGAGAACTAGTAGATGGAGATGTGTCTGGGAGGAAAGAGGTTCAAGACTGAAAAGGTAGCTGGGGTTTCTGGTAAAGGTGGTGAACTTCTGGAGCCTCCTGAAACTTCTGGAACCTAAAGAAAGCAAAAGGAAGCATCTTGGGTTGGGAGATACCAGGCACAATTAACAGCAGTGGTGCCATAACTGCTGGATTAAATGCCATAACAGGGGGATTAAATGAACTTAAAGATATTGGATACTGAGACCAGCCCCTGCACCCCTCTTGGCATTTCAGATTGCAGGGGCCAGGAGACAAAGGGTCTTTTCTGGAGCATCAGACCGGGCCAAGGGAAATACCTCAACTTTCTGGCATCTGTGGTTGCCCAGCTAAGTCAGATCACCCCAAGGAGAGGCCACTGATAATGAGCCCCACACATGTGTACAGAGCTTCTAATCAGTCTTTCACAGGAAGCCACAGCTGACCTGGCATCTCAGGAAACGGGGGTGGGGGGGCATGAAATCTAGAGCCCCAATGGCTTTTTAAAAAGCAACTTGGAAGAAACAGAGACTATACAAAGAGAAATATATGTCAACATAAACTACTAATAATGTCATCAGAGAAATTAAGATACTGCCACCCATGAAGGCAGGACACCTATAGAGAAACATTCAGAGAACAAACAAAATTTAACATAAGATAGCAGAAAGGATTCAGGAAGGGGGAACAAGATAAAGTTGAGGAAATCCCTATGAAAGTAGAACAAGGGGTGCCTGGGTGGCTCAGTCAGTTGAGCACCTGGCTCCTGATTTCAGCTGAGGTGATTTTGGTGCATGCTCAGGACGGAGTCTTTTTGTCCCTTTCTCTCTACCCATCCCCTGTTGGTGTTCTTTTTCTCTCTCTAAAATAGATAAAATCTTTAAAAAAAAAAAAAAAAAAAACAAAGAAAGTAGAACAAAAAAGAATGCCAGAAATGGGAAATAGAGAAAAAATTAGAGGAGCATCCAGGAAGTCCATTGATGAAATAACAGGAACCCGGAATGAATGATCAGAGAAAACAGGGGGTGGGTGGAGTCATCAATGAATTAATCCAAGAAAAGTCTCCACTACTGAAGAATGTGTGTTGAAAGGGCCCTCAGGGAGCCCAGCTCATTGGAAAAAAATAGTCCTACCCTCAAGGAGATTGCTGTTGAAGTTCAGAATAATGGAGACAAGAAGCGTCCTGACAATAGAAGCAGGTCACATAGAGATTGTCAGGAGTCAGAGTGGTTGTGGGCTTTCCCACAGCAACAGGTAGACCAGGCAAGGGGCAAAGCCTTGGGAAATCTAAAGTAAAATTACTTTCCCGTGTTTACCCAGACAGTACAAACCAAATATTTTTAGATGTGGGAGGTCTCACAAAATTCGCCTTCCAAAAAAAATAAATAAATAAATAATGCCTTCCATACATCCTTTCTCGTGGTAGGAAGCTACCAGAGATAATGCTTCCAAAATGAAGAATTCAGTCAACAAAGAGGGAGGCATGTGGTCCAGGAAGCCTTCCACACAGGAGGGAGAGAAGCACAGAGGGTGAACAGACCAAGCTGGGTTAAGTCAGACGCCCTGGGGACACCTCTCCACCAGGTGAAATAAGTAGAATCCCTATATCACTCAGGAGAGGCTGGGCCATGCTGCAGTACAAACAACTTGCAAATCTCAAAGGTTTATTTCTGGCCACGCTACAAGTCCATAGTGAGGCACCCAGGGACAGGGAGGTTGATGGGGCAGCCACTGTCTAAAACATGGTGGTCATCATGGCAGAGGGACAGTGAGAGCACTGACCCAGAGGTGTCACTCACATAAAATCTACCTTCCCCCTCCCCAAGTGGGCCTGACCCACTTTCAGGAGCCTTTTAAATCTGGACCTAGAGGCCAGGGACATGGAAATCTGAGCCTGAAGGGTGACAGGGATTTGAGGCGAGGGGGATTCTGCAGTGTCCAGTTCCAGGTCCAGGACCTCTGGAGGAGGCTCAGTGGTCCTTGCATGTGTGTGGTTCATGTGTGGCTGGCTCATACAGTTCTTTTTAGTCTAGAAACCTATGACCTAAAGATAAATTGTCTGTTCCGCACTCCCGCGTAGCACTCCTAGCCCCAATACACAATCCCAATGCACAGGGGGTAGAATAGAAAGGGACAGAAAAACACAACAAACACTCTGATTCAGAAAGTGGAGGAGTGGAAGAGTCCCTGTAAACAGTGTCCATAGCAAACCTAAAATTGTGCCAGACAGGTATTTTCCCCCACCCAGAAGTGAGAATATTCCTGGAGTCATTTGAATCCATGCAATCAAGGAAGGCCTGGCCAGTGCATTTTTCTTTGGACTCACTTCACCCTAAGGAGTTCTTCACCTTCATCTTCCCTGTCTCCTTCTCCTCCTCATTTGTGCTCTCTCTCTTTCTCTCTCTCTCTCTCTCTCTCAAATAAAATCTTAAAACACACATACACACAGGGGTACCTGGGTGGCTCAGTGGTTGAGCATCTGCCTTGGGCTCAAGGTGTGATCCTGGGGTTCCAGGTCAAGTCCCACATCAGGCTCTCCATGGGGAGCCTGCTTCTCCCTCTGCCTATATCTGCCTCTCTTTATGTGTCTCTCATGAATAAATAAAATCTTAAAAAAATAACATTGATATAAACAGGAATATAATAAATACAGTCCATGTCTGTCATTTAAAACCAGGACAGATATGAGAGGCATTTTAAATATGATTCCTTAAGAGACATAGGCTCTAGAGCAAACAGTAAGTTTTAACCATTTCCAACCATATAAGAACACAATGAAATGCACATTTCGATGTTCACTGCTACATGACCCTTTGGTGAAAATATTATAACCAAGGAAGAATTATAAAATATTCTGCAATGACAGTAAAACAGTAGCTATAGTGTATTTATACAGCATTAGATATATCCTTAAAGGTTTTTTTTAATGCCTTCAAACTTGAGAACACCAAACATACAGAGGGACAATATCAACTTACAAAGTCACAGGTCTGGAAATGTCAGTTCACTAACTTGTGCATATTTTAATTTGTATTTCTTCCTTCTGTGTCCTCCTTATCTGTGGTATCTCATGACTCTTCTGGACAATCCTGGTAGCTTTCCTCTGCTATTTAGACACCCCGGGTCAACACGGGTACACTTAGTGGCCTGACTGCTGGGGCTTTGCCACTGATGGTATACCATTTTGACCCACATCAAAAGGCTGAAACTCACTGATTTTTTTTTAAGATAAAGTATTCTCATTTTAAATATTACTAACTGATTAAATTAAAATATAATTGACTTCTTACCGAATCTGTTTGATTCCAGTCAGCTACATTGTCAATAGCCACTTTCCGGTGCATTTTGGTAAATGCTATTCTCTCTAAACTTAATTGCAAGTTCTTTGAGCCTCTTGATCTTTGACGGTATAGTAACACCCTTAAGTCTCTTTTCTCTGATTCTTCCAAGTTCTTCCAGGTGATGATTTCCCAAACATTCTACCCCTGGACACATGATGGCCATCCTTCTAGCCTCCACTGTCTCACTGCCTACTCATTAAAACTTAAGCCAATGCCACAAATCTTATTTTCTTTGCAGCAACACCCCACACGTGGTTACTATTCTCTCAGTCCGGAGCAGCTAAGTTATGGTATAGTAACAAATGATTCCAAAAACTCTGGCTTCAAATACCAAACGTTTAATTCTCAGTACATCAAGAGTTATCTGGGGGACTGCTCTGGGTTATGATCAGTCTCACCCCAGCATCCAGATCAATGGGACAGCCATGCCCTGGAATACTGACAGTCACTGGTGTTCATAATGGTCACAAGGACTGCTGGCCCACAGGGAGCCAGGTGCAAACCCAAGATGTCCCCAGAAGACAAGGAGCTGAGAGCTATTCAGTGAAGCATTAACAGTTGCCACAAAACCTGTGACTTCCACAAAATGTGACTTCTGAGGATACTAAGAAAACTGGCAAAGAGTTTGGGGGTTGAATTAATGGTAAGTACATAGAAACAAAAAAGAAGGCAATCAAGAGCTCCAAAGAAAACAAAAGGAGTCCATTGTAGTTGACCACTTGGCTCAGTTACAGAGGGTATTTTCATGAGATTTAAAAACATGGAGCATTGCTCTAATGAACTGTTCTATGTCACTTTAATGGGCCTTTTTTTTTTTTTACACACAGAGAGAGGCAGAGACAATAGACAGAGGGAGAAGCAAGCAGCCCAGTGCGGGACTTGATCCCAGATCACTCCCTGAGCCAAAGGCAGACACTCAGCCACTGAGCCACCCGGGTGTCCCTCTAATGGAGATTTTTGAGGAGTGCACACGGGCAGAGGAGGCAAGAGGAAAGGAAACTAAGTCCACAACTACATATGGGGCGATAACTGACAGCACCCCAAACTGAAAGCCCAAGAGGTAGCAATATGATCATGCTGTGACAGACAAAGTTCTAAGATGGCCGCAACATTCTAGTCCCCAGTCTACATATACTTCTCCCCATAATCAAACGCTAATGCAGGTATTTCTGTAAAGGCATTTTACAGATATGATTAAGGCTCAAATCAGTTGACCTTAAGACGGGGAGGTTATCTAGTAGGCCTGACCCAATTACATGAGCCGATTTATCTGGGTCTAGGGGTCAGAGATGGGAGATCAAAGAGATTGGAAGCATGGGATTCAAATTGGGATTTGAGGTGGGAGAAGTTTTACATTGCTGGCTTGAAGATGGAGGAGAGACTACATGGCCGGAAACATGGGTGTCTCAGAATGGCCTCCAGATGACGCCCAATTGAAACTGGGACCTCAGCCTTATGACTTCAGAGAACAAACTTCAACCACAGTCATTGGGTTGGAAGAGGGCCCTGGGCTCTAGTACAGAACATGACCTGGGTGGTACTTTGATTTTGGCCTCATTAGAAGCTGAGCAGAAAACCCAGCTGCCCCCATTCCTGGACTTCTGACCTACAGAACTGCCAGATCATAAATGAATGATTCAAGCTGCTAAACCTATGGTAATCTGCTACACAATAGAAAATTTATGCATGCCCTATTTGAGTTACAGAAATAGGGGAAAGAGGCAAGAGGGATTATTTCTGGGGATGGGGAAGAAAGGGAAGTTGAGGGGTTACTGTTTCATAACAAACCTTGAGCCTATAAGGTATCTGCATATATAACTTTAATGTAAGGAATAATCCCAATTAAAGATGTGTTAGACTACGAGCACTCAGCTACCAGTTGCTGTAGACTGAATGCTTGTGTCCCTCTGCACCAAATTCATAGGTTGAAACCTAACCCCTCAGGTGAAGGTATTAAGGGTTGGGACTTTGGGGAGGTGATTGGGTTATGAGGGTGGAGCCCCCCTCCCCATAAATGGGCCTAGTACCCTCATAGAAGAGACCCCAGAGAGCTCCTTTGCCCCTTCTGTGTTGTGAAGACCCAGTGCTATGTGAAGTTCGTATCTGTGAACCAGGAAGTGGGTTATCACAAGACACAAAATCCTTGGCACTTTGATCTGGGACTTCCAGCCTCCAAAACTTTGAGAAATAAATGTCTGTTGTTATAAACCACCGAGTCTATGGTATTCTGTTACAGCAGCCCAGATGGACTAAAACACCCATAAAATCTATCCCCAATTTCTACAGCAGTGACTGACCACATTCCTCACACTCCTGTGCAGTTACATGTGACCCCGTGACCAAGTTCTGAGCGAGGGAATAGGAGTGGAGGGGCAGTGAGCTGCTTCTGCACTGCGGCCTTTAAGAGGATGGGTTCTGTCCTGCATGTTCTCTTTCCCCTTCTGCCAACTGGGTGATTATGACAACAAAGCCCTTGGGGATGATGGAGCCACCAAAGAGAAGAGATTGGGACCTAGAAACCTGACCAGCAGTGCTCTCCTGAATGGTGACTGAATTTGAGCCACAGTTTGGGGCCTACCTATTACTGGGGCTGAGCTTGCCCTAACTAATATAAACGTGGAAGTGAAACAAAAACAAGAAAACAAGGTATAGGAAGAAGGGGTTTGATGCCAGGCAAAGCGAGGGCTGTGCTTTGTTCTGCAGTGTTATTCTCTAGGATTGGTTTCTTGGTGGCAGCCAGGCTGTGGGTTGCCAAGTCTGGGCATCCATCATCTTCCCTACTTCTTCCCAGGGCAGCCACTGCCTCTAAGTCCTGCATCTACTCACAAGCCATGGCCCAGAGCTGGGCTGAGGGTGACTGGGATTTATCCAGGATCGCCTCTTGATTTCCTAATGCTAAGGCCCTCCACCCATAGAAAGCAAGCAGTATCCTCTTCATGCAGCCCAGGGGTCACTCGTAGACTCCCACCTGCTCCTATCGCCTGACTTAGCCACAGTATCATAAAGAATTCTTGCTCCAGAGAGACTTTCACCCTGAGCCATTGCAGTACTCAAGTTTGACCATTTCAGAATCAGATGGTTGGATGGATGAGAAACTTCTGACCCAAACCTCATCATAGTCGTTGATGGCTTGTTGCATGAAAAGGAGAACAAGCCATTCTCTGTTGTATGACACGGGGGTGGGGTAGAAAGCTGTTTTCATGTCCCATCTCCCAGTGGTCCTTGAGTACAAAATAATTCATCAGGTCCTAAATGATGAAAGCTGGCTTCACATCTGGTGCATGCTTACACAGCAGAAGATTAAAACCAGAAATGCTTCTGAGACCAGCCATCGAAAGACCGAAGAGATATTTACAGTGTCTGCAACAAATGTAGGAGGAAAGCATGTTAAAATGATGGATGGTCCCTTCCAGGCTTGCTGGAACAGATGGCTCCCACTCGTAAACGTGGCAACCGACATGGGATTCCACTTTCCTTCCTGATAATCTGGGAGGATCTCTGTTGCCATGATAATTGCCTATTCTGTATGTCCCCTCCCAGTCTCGCCCCTTGGTCGTCTACTGTTCATAATCTGTGATCCTCTCCCTGGGTGGGTGTTCAGGGTCAAATGCTTCATTTCATCCTTTGGACATGAGTCTGATGTTTCTGCCAAGACCTGGCCAGTAACAAGAAGCCCCAAACTTTGGGAACACTTCAGAACTCCCCTGACACATTGACACACATGGAAATGCTACAAGGAAGGTGTCATTCCTTCCTATTTCACAGGGGAGAAAACTGAGCCTCTGTCAGCTTGAGAGACATCCTTCAGGACATGTGTAGCAAGATGCACAGCCTAGAGTGTCAGCACAAGTTGGTGCTCCCAGCCTATGGGAAGCTAGCTAATTAATGTGGGGATTTATCAAATCAATTAAATTAGAGCAGGGCTGGTCCATTCTAGGCTCTCATGGAAATCCTGTCTAATGAGTATTCTCGTTAATGGGATTGGGAGGATTTGCAATAGACAATATAGGATAAGGCTTTCTTTAATTCTTGGCTGCTTGCATGTAGGACTTAGTGAAGAACAGAAGGGTGGTAAGGTTTAGCTGACAGTATACAAAATGAAGCAGTATTCTTTTATGCTAGTACTCTAGATGATATTGCTTAGGCATCATAAAATCACAGAAAAGGGGGCTGGAGACAATCTGCTGGGTCATGCCCACCTGATTCACAGGTGAGCTCTTGGGACACATGGGTCTGTTGTCACCTTCTGAGGGGACAGGGAATATCCATCCATCATCCACACCTGCCATATGTTCTACTGGTTTTTTTCTAGGCTTTGGGTTTCCTAGGTAGGATAGTATATCAAGAAGGTCGGTAGCTTTTTTTTTTTTTTTAATTTTTATTTATTTATGATAGTCACACACAGAGAGAGAGAGAGGCAGAGACATAGGCAGAGGGAGAAGCAGGCTTCATGCACCGGGAGCCCGATGTGGGATTCGATCCCGGGTCTCCAGGATTGCGCCCTGGGCCAAAGACAGGCGCCAAACCGCTGCGCCACCCAGGGATCCCGGTCGGTAGCTTTTATACCTGGTTTTAGAGTTAAATTAGTTGATTTCAAATGTCTTCCAACTGTAGCATGAGTTGGTTCTTTCTGTGTGAGCCTCTTTGAGCTTCCTAATTTGGTATTTGGTATGTAACTTCTTTCACAGGTAAAACAGATAGCTGTGCAACTAGGGCTATTGCTGTTTCAGGAAAAAAGAAATGTATCTCCCCGCTCTTCCCCCAGCACCCCCTCGCCCTGCGGAAAAGGAAAGGAGAAGTTGAAGATGAATTTGTTTTAATCTCATTAAGGTATCTTGAGAGCAGCCAAGAGGCTGCCATCTCTGACCAGAAATCACTTCCTGGAAATCCAGAAATAGTTTCCACTGAGATCTGCTGCCTAAGCCCTTTTGAGGAGCGTGCCTTGGGTTTGGTGGGTGACCATGAGGTAGGCCCCTTGAAGGCTCCCTTCCAAGCAGAGGAAGATGGCCCTGAACAGTAGTCTACTTTACTTCCTCTCTATGCCCAGTACTCAGGTGTACAGCCCTTCAGGAAACAGGTGCCCAGGGGATGGAGGGGTTCCTCATCCACATTCTGTTGTTGCCTTGAAGTCCCCCCTTAATGACCTTTATCTGCCTCAATGCCATTGGGAGGCAGTAACTGTGGGACTGAGAAATCTGGGCTCTAGTGCTGCAGTCCATACTCCCAGGCTGGCCAAGAGTGGGAGAGGCAGCCCATTTGCAGACCCATTCCAGAGATGCACACACACTTCTACCCACAGCACCTGTACTGCATGCTGGTGACACGAAGGTCCACGTGGTGCAGGAGCTGCCTCTGCTCTTGCAGAGGACTACAGTGCCAGCCAGGAGGGACCAGGGATGCCCTGAGCCTCCAGGACAGAGCCAAGCTAAAGGCAGCTGACACTTGAAAGCAGAAATTGTTGCAGTATTGCAAAGCTGTTTTAAATATTATTGCAACAAGAGTGTAGTTGTGTTTTTTTTTAATGGCCTCAAAGTTTTTGACACCCCTCTCATTGGATCTGGCCAGCTCTTGACTACTTTAATGCATAGAATAGGGTGGAAGGGAAGCTTTGTGTCTTCTGATGCCAGATATAAAAGCCAGTCAGCTTCTACCTTGGCTCTCTTGAAGAAGACTTTCCTATGCTCCCTCTTAGAGCCCTCAGCTTCCATAGAAGAAATCCATCTGCCCTGACCTGTGGGTGATTCCCACCACAGTGCCAGGCATGTCAGTGAAGAAGCATCTTGGCAGCTGACCCCCAGGTCCTCTAACCTTCCAGACCTTCCAGCCAAGACCCCAAACATTGGTGAAGCAGAAAGAAACCATCCCTTCCAGGACCCATCAAAATTCTTACCCACAAAAGCAATGGTTGTTGCTTTAGAGCATTATGTTGGGGGTTGTTTGTCACACAGCAATAGTAACTGGAACAAGCATGGTTTCTTTAACCTAAGAAATGACTCACCTAGTGCCCAAAGAAAAATGATCTCTTTCAATCCTGGGAAAGAGGAAACCAATGATGGTAGCCTTAGGTCTGAGGTCTGGACTATGGGTAAGGGTAAAGGGTAAAGGGTTTTCCATGGTAAAATGGGACTTATTCCATGTTTGAGGGGCTCACTTGAGACTTGCCTGGTGCTCACAGCTGCCTAGTGGGTGCATTCAGGGACCCCAAGTGGTGAGTTCTTTGCCTCCTCAGAGCCTCCCCTGACAAAATGGGTGCAGGCCATTGTTCTGGATGCTTGTTTCCATGCCACCCTTCGATCTGGAACTTGAGTCATTTAGGATCCTTGAAGTCCAGCCTCCTCCTGAATGACTGGGAGTATGACCTTCCTAGGCCTGGCCTCTCTGACACATTCTCCAAAATTCCATGCTTCCACAGCTTCCCTCTCATAACATTATTTAATTTGAAAAACACCATAAAGTTGATTATTGATATTCTCTCCAGGAAAAGAACCATTTCTTTGCTCTTCTGCCAATGCTTGCCTCTACAGACATTTACTTCTTGTGACAGCTGTTGCTAATTATTTACTGTATTGATCAGCTCTTGCTGTGAAACAAGGTAGCCCCAAACTTGGTGACTTAGTATAACAATGAACATTTGCTATGACTCATGGTTTCTGTGGATTTGGGAATGGCTAAGCTGGGAGGTTCTGGCTGGGGGTCTCTCTCATGAGACTGTAGTCACAACGTTGGGACCACAGTCATCTGAAGACCTGACTGGGGCTGGAGAATCTGCCTCATAGCGGTTTGCCCACATGGCTGGCACGTCGGTAACAGTTGTCTGTTCCTTCCCACTGGGTCCTTTCCATGGGCTGCCAGAGTTTCCTGACAGCATGGCAGCCAGCTTCCCCAACCTGGAGCATGGGGTCTAGAGCGAGAGCCAAGTGACAGCTAGCCTTTGTCTGAAGTCCCTTCTGCCATCTCCAGATCATTGGCTCTTCTGAGACTTGCTATGTTGGGCCCAGAGTCAAAGGGAGAGGGGTAGGGGTGGTGGAGATTAAGCTCTATCTATTGAAGGGAGAAATGTCCAAAAATTTGAGGACATCCTGCAATTTTATGCTAAGCAGCAAGATAACTGGCTAAAAGAGGGCATTTCTGACCCTCCCCTGAAGCGAATGGAGATTAGTTAGATGGAAGTAGAAGTTGTTGGGTGAGACTTGCCAAAAGTTTTGTAAGAATAGGAAGAAACAGATGGCATTTGCCTTATGCCTCTTCCTCCTGCTGACTGCTGGGGATGTAAATGTGATGGTTTGTGCTCTAGCAGCCATTTTATGAATATGAGCCAACCCCAATGCTGGAAGCCATATGTTACAAATCAAAGAGAAAACTAAATGGAACTTGAATCCCTAGTGACAATCATGGAACCTCCCATAATTTACTCAAATTGTCTAATGCTGAACTTATTTTATAGGGAGGGGAACTAGCAGTTCTTGATATTTATGCCAGGTTTACTAACAGATGAACACAGACCATAACCAATAAATTCATTATTGTTCTTTCTTCAAGCCTGGCTTGCATCATTGTATTTCTGGGCCCTCCTCTTACATGTTCTTCTGCAAATTGGGTGGCCTTCTTGGTATCTGTAAGTTAAGTTGCTGAAGGAACTGATTGATTCAGATAATCAAAATAATCCATTTAGGCACAGCCTCTCATGTCAGACTAAGCCATAGGTCACCTAAGGATGGGGAAATTTGAAGTCTGGGCCCTCTCCTGATCTACTCACCTGTGGCCTCTGGGAATAGGTAACAATGTGCTGATTTCTGCCTAGGGAGGAGGGCTTCGGGGAATGGGAAGTGGCTGTGCTCCATTGTGGGAGAGAGAGGCTGCACCAGAGGAGCTCTGAATCTGCCACCATGTCAGAGGTCCAGGTCCGCCCCCACAGGACCCTCACTTCATTCAACAAGCCAAGTCACCTTCATTTTTATGACCTGGCATCCAGAGTCAGACAGCAATACTTCCCAACCAGAGTCCATGGATTGGGGCAATCAGAAGGCCTACTCAGATTCAAGAGGAGGAGACATGGACTCCACTTATTGATGGGGAAGTAGAAAGGTTCTAGAAGAACACATGGAATGGGAGACATTACCATGGCATTCTTTAGGAAGTACAACCCACCACAGAGAGTATGTGTGCCTGAGGCCCTTCACTGCTAAAATTAGAAGGTATCTCATTCTACCACAGTTCACAGGCCATGGGAGAGGCCTGAAATGCCATGGCTCAATCCCCTTCCTTCCTTTCAGGAAACCAAAGTTCTTTTTGAAAAAGGGATATTTTTGTTCTTTTTCAAGATAAGCTGTAATTTTACAAGTGCCAAGGTGAGATATGCTTCCCCTACAGAACATGGGCTGTGTGGAACTGGGCCCATCAGGGGAGGGATTGCTGTGGTTGAAGAATTGGCTCCTAAGATTGCATGGCCCTTCCCGAGTGAGGTGCTGAAAGTGACCCCCACTCAGAGCCTTGCTCCCCCTGGAAATGTACCCCAAGGGCCTCTGATGCAGAGGTGGGGGGAAGAATCCTAAAATCTCTGACTTTCCCAGCCTCCCCTGGTGCTGGGCATGCCTCATGACTCCATTGGGACCAATGGGATCTTAGGACCCATGGAGAGAACTACCATGGCCAAGAAACCCCCACACAGGGACAGGTGAACCCTTGTCGCCTTCTTTAGAATCTGCCAAAAGCTTGAGGAGCCCCCATATCTACTTACTTCTGAGCTGCTTTTATGAGAGGAAATGGAGCTCTTCTCTTCCTGAAGCAGTCTGAGTTGAGTTTTCTGGGACACACAGACTCACTCCAGTGTGATTCCTGGACCAGGCACGGCCTGTCTGCAAGGAAGCAGAGCCCTTGGGAGGCCTGGGTGGGGGTGGGGGGCAAGTCCTGGGGAAGGACTATAGTTGGATTAGTGCCCTTAGAAGAAGAGGAAGAAATCGCAGAGAGTTCTTTTTGACTCTGACTACCACAGCAAGAAGGTGGCCATCTATAAGCCAGGAAGAGAATTCTCATGAGACACCAACACCTAGATCTCGGACTTCCAGCTTCCAGAACAGTGAGAAATAAGTGTCTGTTGTTTGAACCACCCAGTTGATGGTATTTGGTTATAGCAGTCAGAGCTGCCTGAGATTCCCTGTGATGCTGGAATCATTACCCCATCGCACAGGGGGAAGGCATCTCTGAGCGGTACAGTGGGCCACACGAAGGCCACATCCAGGGCCTAGGTTAGAGCCCTGTTCAGATTCCAAGACCAGTTTATAAAGTTAGAAAGCCTTAGGCTGCAGGTAACAAAACCCAGCCAACAGTCACATAGAATAGAGGTCTCCTACAACAAGATGCCAGGAGGTTGGCTTTCCCAGGGCTGGGAGAAGCCGCTCAAGGGTGCTGACAAGGGCCCAGCTCCTTCTCCCTGACCGTCTGCCCTCCTTCAATTTTGGTGTTCTACTGTAGAGACAATGGCTACAGCTTCAGGTCCGCAGTTAGGGCTAGAAGCCGGGGGAGGGTGTTGGGAGCACATGACTCGTTTTCTCTGTGTAGCAACTTTCCCAGAAGACTTCTGCTTCACTTTACTCAGCTGCATCAACAATAGGGGAGACTGAGGAAGCAAGTCTCTGACTTCCCTGTTCTTGTGGCAGGAGGCAGCCTGGGACAGGGGCCCAGGATGCCCAGCGTCAGCCAGCCCCAGCCTCTTGTTACAGATCCTGTTTTCTGATTCAGAGTGTTTGCCAACTTGGGACAGTCGGGGGAGCTCATTCAAATTTGCCATCCTCTGCGAGGTTTAATTGGATACCTAACAAATGAGCATGCTCTGATATGTGGGTGCTTATTTTCCTAGTGGGAAGGGGTAGAGAATGAAATGTTCCCAAATCCCCACCTCTGCCCTCCTCCAGATTTCCAGGGTTTTCTTTTTTTTTTTTAATAATAATAAATTTATTTTTTATTGGTGTTCAATTTGCCAACATACAGAATAACACCCAGTGCTCATCCTGTCAAGTGCCCCCCTCAGTGCCTGACACCCATTCACCCCCACCCCCCGCCCTCCTCCCCTTCCACCACCCCTAGTTCGTTTCCCAGAGTTAGGAGTCTTCATGTTCTGTCTCTCTTTCTGATATTTCCTACCCATTTCTTCTCCCTTATTTCCAGGGTTTTCTTGATGAAGGTTGCTGGCTTGTTCGTCAGAGAGCTGTTGGGGACCGGGCATTGTCAAGTTTACCATGAGCTTGGATGAGGCAGCTGTAACCCCACAGAGCCTTCTTACAGGGCAGACAGGGGATCCCCTGGAACTAAAGGGAGAACACCCTCTGGTCCTCCCTCCAGCTATGCCCTATGCTTCTAGCTTATCCCACTAAGATGAATGGTCCTGCATAGGATCACCCTAAAGCAGGCCATCACTTAGAGGGAAGCTCTTTGTACATAGTTGTTTCCTGGTTCAAGGCACAGCCCCGCACACCCAGCTCCTCACGTGCTCTTACTGTCCTGTTGGTTTACCTTGTGGTTTCCCTACGCTGCTCATATCACATCAAGGCCTCACCAGCCACTCCCTGTGGGCATGTGGGCACCCTTGCCTTTGTGACCAGTGTAACCCAGATCCCTTCAGGTTAGCTGGAGACACATACAGAGTTGAACATCTCTCCTGAAAGCCAGAGAAGCTGCAGTGTTCTCATGTGCAGTACAGTCATAAAGTTAATTTAGGTCCAGGAGTGTTGGTTGATTGTAGGCATGGAGGTGGTTGATTGTGCTTCTGGGCTAAGTACCCAGGGGGCCAAAATGCAGAAGGAACTCATGGCTGGAATGCCAAACCCTGTGCAGACAGAAGACAGCAAAATTTGGAAGAGCATGAAGGGGCATTCAGGGAAGCTGAGGTGTGTGCAAGGCTGAGTTTGTAGGGTTAGTGGGAGTTTGTGGGTCCCCTTGGGGACAGAGGGAATTCAGGTGTGATAGGAGAGGCAGCCCAAGATCAGCAAGGTGTGCTCCCAAGTGGAGGATGGTGCTCCAGGACCCACCTGATGCTTGCTGATGGCATGGGCCCCAAGTGGGGCAACGGCAGGCAGTCTTGTTACGCTGGCCACAGGTGCAAAGGCAAGAGCCTGAGTGGAGGGCTCCCAGGGGAGTCGGTGTGCTGACCCAGGCAGCTAGATGTGCTGACCCTGGTGCAGAGGGGGCACAGGAGGGAGAAAGAAGGTTGAGATGCTCAGAAAGGGCAAGGGGAAAAGGAGTGAGGAGTGGGAGGAACCTCAGGGATGGCCTAGAGAAACACACCTTGAGGGGATGGATCCTTCAAGCCCAGGCTCTGCTGTGTGATGCTAGGCAATCTCATGAACCTCTCTGAGGCTGCTTCACCATCTAAACAGCGCAAAAACACCTGCTGTGAGCGGAGCATCAGATAATGTGCTATTTCCATGTGGGTATGGCATCTGCCACGTGGCAGGTGCGCATACCATGGCAGTTATCTTCCCTCCTTCAAATCTGGGGTCGCCGTTAGTCACCAGGTGACCTGGAGACCTCATTTCATCAGGTAAGGTCAGTCCTCTCCCTCCACATGAGACCCCAGGGAATCCGAGTCTGACCGTGACTCTGGCTGTGGCCCCAGCAAGGGCAGCATTTGCACCGAGCAGCCTCAAGGCCCCTGGGCGGTGGCACGGGGAGCAGATGCCGGCAGCTGCTGCTCGCCCCACAATGTGGCTTTTGTCAGCCCGGGTGGCAGTGGAGCCCGGGAAGGATCGGTGCTAGGGACAATTCCTGGGACTCGCCCAGCGCGGCTGAGAGTGCTCAACAAAGCAGCCGGTAGCTGCTGCGGAGAGGCTTGGGGCAACTGCTTTTGTTATGCAAACAAAGGAGGAGGTTCCCAGCAATCTCCCCCCCCCCACTCTGCTAACTGTTTGTGATGCAGATGAAGTAAGGTCTCCAGGCCCCCACCCACCCTCCCAGAACTCATTCTGCTCCTCCCCACCAACCCGGGTGAGCCTGCCTGGGCTGTGTGGGCCTAGACTCAGCTCTCATGGGGACTCTCAGTCCAGCCAGGAGGTGACAGGACCAAAGAAAAGAAGCAGAGGCAGAAGGACATTACCTCAATTTGTGCAACCAGCCGGGAAGAATGAGACCAGGCAGCTGGGAGAGGCCCCTCTGAGCAGGCGCCACTCAGGCTGAGCTGGCCAAGCTGGGGACAGTGTCTGGACTGGACAGACTTGGTGGCAGAGGGACTGTGGGTCCCCTGGTTCCAGGGGCAGGCTGGCTGGTGTGAGGAGGGCCCATCCCTGAGTTCACGGGCACCCAGAGCTTGAAGGGGGTTCCGGGGCTGCACCTGCCTGCCCAAAAGACAGATGCTACAGTGATTTGGCAGATTTCCAAATTTCTCCAAGCCTCAGTTTCCTCGTGCATAGAAGTGAAGGGGGAACAGAGGACTAGCTGAGGACAAAGCACATTGACAAGTCCTTGAAACAGGCAGAGTGACATTACTCTATGGTCTCAACTGCCTGGATGTTAATACTTTGCTGAGGGCAAAAGGCAATCTTAGCCCCTACTTTAACGTTTAAAAATTCCTTTAGAAATTTCCTTTATCTCTACCCACCAAGATCCATGTTGGCAATCATCCCCCAAGCACATGGCCTACCGATATACATCTGAAGGGTCTCATGACTCAGGTTTTATTAGCCGGTAATAAGTGACCTTTTCCCAACAATAGCTAGCCCCCTCAAGGTCCTGGAAACCTTGCTTCCAAAATTACTTAGAGAGTAAGCTATCCCCAAACCCCTCCCAACTCCCAGGTATATAATCAGCCACCCCTCACAGGCCCAGAGCAGCAGCTTTTCCTACCCATGGGTCCTGTCCCGGGGCTTTAATAAAACCATGATTTTGCATCAAATGTGTCTCAAGAATTCTTTCTTGGTCGTCGGCTCGGCTCCGCACCTCACGCCATCAAACCTCACCTTTATTCCAAAACTTCATCAGAAGGAAGAGAGTAATAACCTCCCGCACAGGGTTGTGGAGAGACAAACAAGATAATCCAGACACGATGTCAGGTCAAGGCTGGCACATTATAGGCATGCAATGGGTAATGATGATGGACAGCAGTTTGGCAACATTTACCAAGCTTATAAACTCACACACTCATTTCCCAATAATGCTATTTCTAGGGATTTATTCTACAAATATTCTCCCATGTGCAAAATGACATATGTTCAAGCTTATTCTTCAAAGATTTGTTTGTAGCAGCCAGAGGTTAGAAACGGCCCAACTGTCCATTTGCAAGGGTTGGTTGTATGGTCCATGCATATAACAGAGTCCTCCTCAGCTTAAACACGAATGTGGGTGCTCCCATGTACCGATCCTGGGGACTGCACAGGGCCTGGGAGGGGTGGACCAGGCACCCTGCACAGCAGCACCCTAGGAAAGGAGTGGGGTTGAGTGGAGCAGGAACCCCGGCTGCACTGGGCCCAGGGAAAAGGCAGGTGTGCCAAGAAGAGTGGTGTGCAGGGCCCCAGGTGGTGGCAGTTATGCACACATACACACACACCTGGAGGCAGACATTCACTCTTGCAAAAAAAAAAAAAAAAAAAAAAAAACGAACCCAGCTTAGAGGGAGGTGGTTTACACAGCTCAGCAGTGCTGGAGTAACACAACCAGTCACCATAGCAACAAGCAGCAGTTGTAATTTGCAGAAGGCAGCTGCACCTAGCACACCAGGGAAAAACTACAGGCCCCCTGCAGGGCTGCCTTGGGGCCAGAGCTCTGTAGCCCTGGGAGTGTCCTTGGCCCCATCCCTTGAGTCCTGGGCCTCAGTCTCCCCATCTGTAAAATGAAGACACACCTGCACCTCTATGCCTGGGAGGAGAGAAAGAGTAAAAGGCTGGGTAGGAGCACAACACGCTCTAGTGTGGGCCCAGGGCTCTACTGATGCAAAGGCTGTTAGCCTCCCACAGCAGGCCCAGAGAGACAGCTCTGTCCCCTCTCTGTTCACCATTGCCCTCCTTAGAGTCGGCTGTGTGCAGCTCTGAATTTCTACCACCAAAGTATCTTCCAGATAAATAATGACTACAGAAGAGGAAGAAGGCAGATTGTGTTTCCTTTGGGCAGGAAAGCGGTCCAGGGGGTCCTCTTTAAGAACACAGGTGCCAGTCCCCTGCTTTCCAAGCTTCTTGCCCCTGCTCCCCTCCCCCAGCCCTTCCAGAAACTGCAGTCATCCTACCACCCCTGTCTCCCCCAGGAAGGCACCGCCCAGACCACTGGCCTTGCCTCAGGGTGTGAAACCAAGGTCCCAAGGGCCATCTGTGGCTACGCTGGGTGGGCTCAGCACCATCCAGACTTGACCATGCCAGGAGGGGCAGCAAGTGATCCCTGACATCCAAGTGTGGCAATCCCAGCCCAGCGGGCCTCCACCCCCCATAACCCCCATGTCCCCTGTCTAGGATGCACAAGGCTCCTTTTTCCCTGTTGAGACTGGCCTACAGATGGATACAGGGAGCAAGAGCAGGCAGGGATGGTGGCGAGCTTTGTGGAGGGGAGGAGCCCAGAAGGGCCTCTGTCTAAGCTTCCTCCTCATTTGCTGCCTGGCAGGGGGCAGGCCAGGCTGACTCCAGGTGGTGGTCCCCGACACCCCCTTCCTTACCACAATCTCACCAACACCCCTCAACTTACTCATCAGGCCTGTCCCCACTTCCCCTCAAGACCCCACTCTCTCTGCCTTGCTGCGCTCCTGCAAGTGCTAGGGGCTGCAGTTAGGACAAGCCGGCTCCGGTGGTCAGCAGCTTAGTTCTCAGACTGGGAGCAGGAGGGCAGGGAGGATGAGCTGCACTCAGTATGCAGCAGTCACTACTTTAAAGCACCTTTAAAAAACGGTTAAGTACAAGAGGATGATGAATAGCATAGAAAACCCATGTGACATTCTAGGTAAATGAACCTTATGCAGGTGGGTTGGCAGGATGCCCTCTTGGATCTTATTTGCTCTCAGGTATTTGGAGGGTGGTGGGTTTGGGGAAAAGTCTGAGATCCCCCCATAGTGTGAATTGGCATCCCCAAGCACAAACACCTGTGCTAGCACATGATCCCCAGTCACCGCAGACATACTTTTGTCTTCTGCCAAGGGATTTCAGGGTTGGGCAGAGTGGTTTTGAGTGGGGAGGCTCTGGAGGAGCCTGAGGTCCCCTACTTATTCTCTAAAGCCCCTCTTCCAGCCAGATGGGTCTGGGCAAGGTGCGAGCCCTGGGGCCCTGGCATAAGCCAGCCCTCGGCACAGTGATTCCTGTGGACCTGACTTAGGGGCTGCCTACAGTCATGTTAGGGGTATGGCCTCTCTATGCTGTATAGTAATCCCAAATATATCCCCTGTGGTCTTGAGCAAACCAAGAATATCTGGCCTGGCCTAATGACAGAAATATTGTAAGAAATTAAGCCTCTGTCATTTAGATATCAATTCTATTTTTAGGTTGAACCTGTTTAAGGATTATGTTTCTTTCATCCTCAGTGTCCCCTCTCACTGTTCTCCTGCGGGCACTTTGAAGCTTTTGGGAGAAATGTGCAACCAGGTTTCGGTGGCCTTGTGTGAGATCGAAGGGAACAGGCTGAGACCCCTGCTCAGCTAGATGCTTCCAGCTCCATATGCCCAACTAGCCTTGGAGAATTTCCTCCATTTCTTGATGTCTTTCCTCCACCCCCAGGTTCTGTCTCTCACCTGAGTCCTAGGGCTAATGATGCTCTAGGCCTTCTGATTTTGCTTTGACAGTGGGCATTGTAGAGGGAACAAGGTGCCAGAAGCCTCTCCACTCGCATCTGACAGAGAAATCCCTGGGACCCCACAGCAACAGGGCCCAGAAATGAGTGTGCTCCATCTCACCTCTGCACCAGGGACCAGGCAGGAATACCAACTCTGAACTGGGCTGAGGAGGCTATGGCCACCCTGGCATGCATGGCCTGGCCACTTCGAGGCTGGTCAAAATCCTGTCCTGCCACTGCTCCCCTGCCCACTCAGTGTCCAGCACCCCACCCACCTCCTCCTGGTGGGTGGCCAGGCTGCCTCACACTCCTAGAGAAGAGCCAGTGACTCCACTGGCATAGGGAGCTCTGCACCTTGAGTGCTTTGTGCATGACCCTGCTTTTCTCCCCCAGCAGCCTCCACTGGACAGATGAGAAAGAACAGTGGCCCAGAGAGATGACAGGTGGCTTCCCTGGCCACTTCCCTGCTATTGACTCCAACCTTTCCTCTGGCCTCCAGATACTCAAGTGACCTCACCTGATACTATAACTTCCCTTCTCTGGGGAAGAGTCACGGTGTCCTGCTCTGCAGAACTCATTCCTGGTGAGCTGGACTCAAGGCTGGGTTCAGGATCATTGAGCGACCTCCAGTGAGACTGCATGCTGCACTTGGCATGATGTACCACTTCTCCCAGCCTTCACACACCCTGTTCCCTGGCCTGGGCCCATGACACACCCCCTGGACATCATTTTTCTTTCCTGGGTGCTTGCTTGGCCTTCCTGGTCTCCCAGCAACCTGTGCAGTCCTGCAGAGCTGTTTTTTTTTTTTCATTTGCCCAACCAGCTTCCTATTAAGGCTATGGACTTCTTGGGAGCCACACTGGGCACAAGAGACCCAGCAGAGAGCTCACAGCATCTGGTGAGGGTCTGCCCACTGCCTCTGCCCCACGGTGCCCCCCACCCTCCCATCAAGCCCACAGAAAGACCCAGACCGGGCAGTGGGGAGGAGGTAGGGGTGGGCAGATGATTTCCAAGCCCAGAAGCTGTTCCTCACTTACCTTTCCCTGAGAATAGGGAGGTAGCCCCGAGAGTTCCTGTGGAGCCGTGATAAGAGGCTGAGTGTCAGGAGTCCTCAGAGCTGGGTGGAGGCCTTTCTGCAGCACTCTAGGCAAGTCCACCTCAGCCATGATTCCCACCCACTCATCCACAGAACTGAAACGTGTTAAAATCTTGGGAGATTCAGGGGCACCTGGGTGGCTCAGTGATTGAGTGGCTGCCTTTGGCTGAGGTCATGATCCCAAGGTCCTGGGATTGAGTCCCACATCGGGCTCCCCGCAGGGAGCCTGCTTCTCCCTCTGCCTATGTCTCTGCCTCTCTCTCTGTGTCTCTCATGAATAAATAAGTAAAATCTTAAAAAAAAGAAAAAAAGTCTTGGGAGGATCAGGCCCGGTTAAAAAGGCCTTTTGCCATTTTTTTTTTTAACAGTTTAATGTAAATCCAACTCAAAAAGAAAACTTATCTGAGAGTACTTTTCCCTAAATTAATTAATTAAATTGCTGTGTCAATTGAAAAGAAGAAGCAAAACAGACATCCCTCAGGATTTGTTTCTTGAATACTTGAGTGAATGAAGGAAATGCTCCTATTAGGCCTTTTCATGGATAACCCCAGGCTCTGGATGTTCCCTCCAAAAGGCCTCATCTGGTAGGGACCAGCTGAATGCCTGATAGCATCTCCTAGTGGGTCTGGAGGTCAGTCAAGTCCCTACGGACCATGTGAGTGCAGGGTCTCCGGCTGCAAGGTCCCAGAAGAATTGTGCAGCTGGGCGGTGGCAGCAGATGGGCTGTCCCCTCCTGTCCACGCAGTGTGGCGACCCCCACCAGGCAGGGGATGGTCAGTTCCTTCAGGCTGAGGGGCCTCTGCTTCTCACTGATCAGGCCAAGTTACTCAGAGGAGAAGCATCTCCCTTCGCCTGGTGCTCTACTTGAAGAGGATGCTCAGGCAACTGTGATCACAGGTGTCCCCCAGCACCTCATCCTCCAAGGGAAGAACTGAGGAGGGTCGCCCTGCCCAGGGTTGCAACAAATCCTGGCTCCTGACTCTGGCCCAACCCCCATGTTCTGCCTCACAGGGGCTGAAGGGGAGCAGGCTGTGCAGAAGGCCTGTGTTCTGGAGGCTGCCAGGGGTAAGAGTGAGAGGTAGAACATGCATCTTCCCTCCTGGGCACACATTTCATCTGTACCTTGCTCAGTGATTCGGTCATAGCGAGGAGCCGCCACGGGCAATGCTTCCCTGGCCCAGAAGGAAGATGGCCCTGGGTGAAGGCAAACCCCTTCTCCAGTACCAGCTTCTGGAAACTCTGGCGCATCTCACATGACAAGGGCCTGACTGCTGACCACCTGCTCTTTGACGAGGCCCCCGCCAGCCCCAGTCAGTGTCGTAATGTCAGGATCTGGGGCTCCACAAACCAAACTTTATTTTGAAAAGGGATGAAAATAGGGACATCCATATTTCATTTTGTCATTTAAGGGTGTTGCCCCCAAACAACCTCTATCTACTATCATCATTTCATTTAAAAAAAAAAAAAAGGATGTTTTTATGTCTGAAAAAAAGCCTTATATTAAAAAAACTGGATACATTCAGCTTCATAAAAATTGACCAGGCTGCCCTTGGCTTCTTATTTTATGGACATCAGGGGCTCTGTGAGGGGCCCCATAGGCAGGCTGGGTTGGTCAGGCGGCAGAGAGGACTAGTGATGCCAGGGCACCCTGCAGGCCCTGCTAGTGAGGGGGGTCTGGCAGCCAGTCTCTTGTTCCCAGTCCCAGGTTTCATCAGAAGCAGCTGGGCCAGCCTAGGTGTTTCTTGGAGAGCCCCTGGCCCCGGGGCTCTGGGGGCTGTTCAGGGTGCATCGTCCGTCTCAGACATCTCTGGCCTCCATGGCCAGCATGGCTGGCTGGCCAGGCCTGCCCCAGATGCACGCGGGTGTGCCGAGCCAGCTACTGCACAGAGCTGCCTTGTGGACCTCCGCCAGCAGACAAGCACGTGACAGCGGAGGGTGTGCCCCGACGCCTTCCTTCTGATCGGGACTCTGCATCCTCACATCGGGCTCCATGCAGCTGGAGCCTGGCCAGCCAGGGTTTGGGGGATCATGGAAACAGAAGAAAACAGAGTTGTAAAACAAGCGAAGGTCTCTTGTCCACCCAGCATGCTCGAACTGGGCTCCTTCTGGGGTCTGCCTGGCACCTAGGCCCCAACTTTTATCCCTGTCACTGGCCTCTTCTCCCCGAGAGGGCCTCTGAGCCCAGCATTCACAGAGCCTTGGCCTGAAGGCACAGAGAGGAGCTTTGGCTCTCTCTAGCTAAGGTGCCCACTGGGGCAGAGCCACGACCAGGGCCTGCCCCCACACACTCCCCTTTCCTTCCCAGTCCACAAGAAGGTTCTGACATCCGGCTTCCAGCCTGGGCCTGCCCGGCTGCAGGGAGGAAAGGGAGCCCCTGAACTCCTGAGTTTAGCCACCCACAGGTGAGCATCAAGCGTGTGGCTTTTACACAAAACAGAAAAGAGCAAGAAGGCTCTGCCCATGTCCACGAACTCCTTCCCGGAGCCCACAGACCTGCTAGAAGACCCTCACAAACTAAAAAACCAAACAACAAAAAAATATTCAAACAAGAAAGCAGAGGCTCTGCCCCAGACCTGGTGTGTATGCCCGTCATTGTGTTCCTCTCCTTCCCAAACTCCTGTGGCCCTCCCCACAGGCTAGCAGTCTGTAGGCCCAGGGGACACACTCACACACTCATTCAGAGCCTCTGCCCCTTCTAGGCCTTGTGGCACTAGGTATGGGGCAGTTCCCTGCCAAATGCCCCCACCTGCTTCCTGTGCCTTCCTGGGCCTCTGCACACTGCACACCTCTTCTCTGTGGTGGGGAGTGGGAGCAAAGGGAGCAGCGGGGCCTGGGCCAGGGTTACTTCCTTGGGCTTACAGGGGAGTGTAGGGTGCTCCATCTGAGCCTGGGTCCAGGGTGACTGAAGATGCGAGGGAGTCACAGTGAATAGATAGAAGTGTTTCATCAGCAAAGTGTCCAGCTTGACTCATCACTTTCCCCCATGAGGATGCAGAGAGGTAGATGCTTCCTGATGCTCCACCTTGCAGGCCTGAAGGGTACTCTAGCCCCATAGATTTCAGATCTGTCCCCTCCACTGGCATTACTGCCTGAGCTGGGGGCCATGAGTCTCCCTGCCTCCTTCTACTTGTGCTAAGGTGGAGGTCAGGCCCTGCCGCTTGTCCGAGGTTCTGTGTGCCTGCTGACAGATCAGCTCCAGTGAGGAACCTCAGGAACTGGCTCGCATCTCCTGAACCCTCCTTGTGTTGTTCCCCTTATTTGCAAGGCACATTAATTTCCCTTGGTGGTCCTCACCTTGTCCCCTTACACTCCCCCACTTCCTCCAGGTTTGAGAAGGGACCTCCTCTCTTTGTCCCCACCTCTCCCTTCTACCCACCTCTGGAGAGCAGAATAGGTTGCTCACCCCTTGACATTTGCTCTTTCCTTGCTGTTTGAGGTCTATTTTGATTTAGGTCCTCCTCCTCCTCTCACCAAGGACTCAGGAATCAGTCCAGCCATTCTACCCTCACCTCCCTTGCCAGGGGCTGGTGACCTGTCTTGCTAATGAAAGGTGAACAAGGGATCCCTGGGTGGCGCAGTGGTTTGGCGCCTGCCTTTGGCCCGGGGCGCGATCCTGGAGACCCGGGATCGGATCCCACGTCGGGCTCCCTGCATGGAGCCTGCTTCTCCCTCTGCCTGTGTCTCTGCCTCTCTCTCTGTGATGACTATCATAAATAAATAAAATTTAAAAAAAAAAAAAAGAAAGGTGAACAAAAATCTGCTGGGAGTCCCTGGGTAAGACTTCCTCCCTGATAAAATAGACCCATAGAAAGAAATGCTCTAGCACCAGCTCTTGCTGAACTTTGCCATGTCAGGATGTCACATCTTTTATCAGGTGAGGGTGAAGCCACAACCTGAGGAGGGCTGTGCAGGGCATATGGCACTTGCTGTGACCCTTGCTTCTCCCTGCACTTTCTGTCATGAGCTGCTCTGTTCCAGCTGCTCCGTGCTGCTTGAGCCTTGGGTCTTTGCCACTCGTAGCCAAGTGCACCTCTCACCCCCTGCAGAGTTCCCCCAGGCCCTACCAGGGTTAGTCCACCATGTTACACTCAGCACCCCACCATGTATCTCTGGAGGGTGAGGGTTATCTCTTACCCAGTGCCATGCTCCCCCTGCCCCCCTGCCCCCATGTGCTGGCTGCAGACCAGATATATCCAGAGTGTTCAACAGAGTTGGCTGAAACAACGCATTTCTTATAAAACATCCATGGGTGAACCTGCCTGTTTTGTTGTGCAATATCCTTAAGGTCCATGAGGTATTAGATTTCTGAACTAGGAAAACATTTCTCTCCCTCTTGAGATTAATTAACAGCTTCTATTACAGGCTTACAGTCTCTTATGCACTATTCCAGAAATCTAAATATTTCTGAAAACCAAGTCTTTTTCCATAAGTTAGTGGCAAAGTCATTTGGTGGTAAAACCTGACCCAGGCAGATATAAGAATAATTAAAATCTCAGAGTGAATATTTATATATTTCACCACAGAAAAATGAATATGGTTGGTAATGGTTTGCTGCCGCCGATCCTGTTAGAATATTACTTAATATACAGTATATACACATTACTAATGGCCTAAAATTCAAATATTCTGAATTCAGGAAAACATCCTCCCCTCAGGCCTTCTGATAAGGAATCATGGGACTGTGTTAGAAAGCAAGAGCTTTGCAATATACCTTATTTTCCTTTTTTGCCCTGGCTACCAAGAAAGTCAAATTGAAATAATTAAACTTATTTACAGCAACTATTTTTTGTCTAAAATTTCTTAGTATAGTTATTCTGTCCTTTTATAACTTGTCTTTAAAAAAATTATCTGAGCAATATAGCTTTCTTGAATTTGTGTCTTTTATTTGCTGGCTTCACATTATTATTTTTAAGGTGAAATGAATATAAATTTATTGCAAATGAGTGAATCCAGAGGATTCTGCGGACTAATGGGACAGATGGTCCCTAATGTCCCTGTCTGCCTTCCTGCCTCTGAGGGGATATGGATGGGGATGGGGCTGACATGATTATGGATTCTCTCTATACCTCACCACATGCCCAGGGCAGACAACAGACACCTCCCTGCCATCCCCGATGACCTCCATCCTTGGTGGCTTCTCAATCAATCCATTCACTCTTGACATACATCTAGCCACCATCCAGATGCAAGGACAGCCCCCTCAGATCAGTGCAGCAGATAGCTCATTGTAGATTTGCATTGTTGACAAGCTTCTCCTGAATACTCCCATCAGATTCATCCTCCTAGGGAAACTCAAAAATAATGTTTGCACAAGTCATACATTAGGAATCAATTTTCATATAAAATTATTTGTACAAATATATACATAATAAAATACATGTGCTTATTTACTACAATAATAATGAAGACAATTGCTAAATGATGAGGATTATGGATGACTTTTTTTTACTTGTCATTATATTCTAAATTTTCATGATGAGTATTACTTTTGTAATAACAATAGAAATACAAGTTTACTTTTAATCCCCTTTGCAAATACTATCATAGAGCAGTTTCTTAGCGTATGGTAGCTTTTTCCTAATCAAAAGTTTTGCTGTACCTTCATAAAACACTTTCACATGGATATGCCAGAAATCTATCTTAAAATGCAATCCAACTACACAAAAATTACTATAGTCAAGTTTCTGAGACTGTCTCCTTTAACGGGTCCCATTTTTAAAAACTGGCTAAAGCTTTGTTTACATGATGTCAAGCAGTCAGATAATTCAATAATCCCAATGGAAATAAGCAGGCTTGCACTTCCTGATATGACAGAGCAACAGGCAGTAGCTGAGACCTCCTGCTGTAAACATGTTGAAAACCAGGGGAAAAAAATGAAATGACTATTTGCAGATATTGGACAACAGGCAATGTAGCAATGTGATCTCACAGAGAAGCTAAATAAATAACATGAGCCCTGTAATCTACCTGACTTCCTGCCTGCAGACATTTACTGGACCCTAGTGCAGAGAGGGAACCCCAGCAGAGAATAGCAGTCTCATTGAGCTGAGGAAACAAAATTGTGGTTTTGGAGGCTGAGGAAGCTAGACTTTGTGGGGGTAGAAAACTTGGTAGGAGGGATCCAAGCAGGAAAGTTTTTGGATGAACACCAGTATGACCTGCAAAGGTGAATAGGACTAAGAGAGAAGAAGTACAGGTACAGTTGCCAGAGCTCACACAGAGTTGGGAGGCACTTCAGTTCTGTCCAGTTAAGAGTGGGGAGTCTTTAACTGAACACCAAATTATTCAATAGAAACCCCAGAAAGGCCACATCTTAAGAATACAGCAGAAATAATCCTGGGTAAAGGCTTAGCAAAGTTTAAAAACAAGTCTTAAAAGATTCAAGTTGGTATACAAAGGAACTAAATGCTTATCAAAACAAAATGCAACGCTCTATGAAGGAAGACGACAAAATCCAGATATTAAATAATATAATAATCTCAAGTCTACCATTAAATAAAATTTATTAGACATGCAAAAAGGTGGGGAAATATAACCTGTAACCAAAAGAAAAATGATTCAATAGCAACAGACTAAGAAATAACAGAGATGATAGAATTAGCAGTCATAGGTTTTTTTTTTTAAGATTTTATTTATTTGACACGGAGAGAGAGTGCACAAGTGCATAACTAGGGTGAGCAGCAGAGGGAGAGGGAGAAAAAAGGCTTTCCACTGAGCAGGGAGCCCGATGTGGGGCTTGATCTCAGGACCCTGGGATCATGACCTGAGCTGAAGGCAGATACTTAACTGACTGAACCATCCAGGATTCCCAGCAGTCAGTAATTTTAAAAAAGTTCTTACAGGCTCTCTGCGTGGAGCCTGTTTCTCCCTCTGCCTATGTCTCTGCCTCTCTCTCTCTCATGAATAAATAAATAAAATCTTAAAAAAAAAAAAGAAACCACAGAGAATAGAAGGATGTGGTACAGTACTGAAAAAAAAAAAAAAGCTGTTCACCCAGAATTCTATATCTAATGAAAATATCCTTCAAGAACACAAGAACAAAAGTGAAATAAAAACATTGCAAAGTAAAGGAAGACTAAGAACATTTGTTACCAATAGACCTGCCTTTAAAAAAGAAAAAATTCTGAAGGAAAATTTTTAAATGGGACAGAAATGATGCTGGGGAACACCTGAAGGATCAGGAATTAAGGAAAAACACAGAAGCAGCAAATATCTGAGTAAATATAAAAGACTAGTTTAATGTCTTTAAATTCTTTAAAACATGCATAACCACTGAGCATATAGGATGTAACACTGTCTTATGAAATTTTTAAGTAGGTAGATGTAATACATATGGTAACTATAGCATTAAGGAGAAAGGTAAAGAACCTACATGATGGTAAGATTTTAAAATTCCACTCAATTGATAAAATATTAATTCTATGTATACATTGAAAAGTTAAGAATGCACATTGTAATACATAGTGCAAACCATTATATAAAAGTTCAAAGAGATGAAGTAAAAAACTCAATTAAAATGAAATATTAAATACTAAAATACATTCAAATAATCCAAATGAAAGTAGAAAAGGAGAAATACCAAAAAAAAGGAACAAGATAAAATAAATAATGAAATAGTAGGCCTAAATATAAGCTTATTAAAATTCCATTAAATGTAAATGGTCTAAACATATAAATTAAGAGATTATAAGAATGGAATAAAAAAAAGAACCATATGCTGCCAACAAGAAACCCTCTTTAAATATGATACTATAGTAAGATAAAAGTAAATGGATGCAAAATGATCTACTATGCAAATGCTAATAATAAAATTGGAGTGTATATACAAATATCAGGAAAGTAGACATCATAGCAATGATAAAAGATCATTACAGCAAGAAAATATGAGTCTTAACTATGTATGCATCTAACAAGAGAACTTTGAATAAATGAAGCGAAAAATGGCCATACACAATTATAATTTGAGAGTTCAACACTCCTTTCTCAATAATCAATAGAACAAGAAGAACAGAAAATCAGTAAGCGTTTAGAAGAATTAAACACCACTATTTAGCAAAGATATCTAAATGATATTTATAGAATACTCCAGCAATATCAGAACACAAATTCTTATTTTTATGTGCACTTGGGACATTCACCAAAATAGAGCATGTCCTGTGTCATAAGATAACCTTAACAAATTTAAAAGAATTTAAATAATTCAAAGCATATTCTCTGACAAAAATGGAATTAAAATGGAAATCAGTAACAAAAATATAACTGGAAAATCAACAAACACTTATAAATTAACACTTCTAAATAATCCAGGTGACAAGAAAATGTCTCAAGGGAAATTAGAAAAATATTTTTTAAAGAAATTGAAAATACAATATGTTCAAATTTGGAAGATACACTTAAAGCACTGGTTAGAGGAAATCTTATAGCACTTAATGCTTTTATTAGAAAAGAAAAATATTCACATCAAAAATCTAAGTTTCTACCTTAGTAAAGTGACAAAGTAGAGGAAAACACATGAAAAGCAAGCAGAAGCAAAGAAAGAGGAGAAATCAGTGAAACTGAAAACAGAAAAGTAATAGAGAAAATCAGTGAACAGAAAGACGATCCTTTTAAAAGGTCAATAAAATTCATTAGCTTATAGCCAAACTTTCTCTTTCTCTCTCTCTCTCACACACACACACACACACACACACACACACACACACACAAAGAGTGAGAGAGAACAAGTAACTCATATCAGTGCTTAAAAAGGCGGTATCACTACACTCCCCACAGACACTATGAGGGAATTCTATGAATAGCTCTATGCAAATAAATATGATAGTTTATACAAAATGAACCAACTCTTTGAAAGCTATAAACTATCAAATACACCCAAGGAGAAACAGACAACCTGAATAGTTCTAAGTCTTTTGGAGAAATTTAATTTGCAGTTAAAAAAAAATTTTTTTTTGGAAAAGAAATATTCAGATCCAAAAGGTTTCATTGATAGCTTCTACTAACCATTTAGAGAAGAAATAACAAGTGTTACACAATCCCTTTATACTTTACTCTAATTCTTTATACTAAAAGAATAAAATAGGAGGAGAAATTTCTCAACCTAATTTATAAGGCCAGTATTACCTTGATACTAAAACCAAACAATAATACAGGAAAAGCAAACTACAGACTGCAATGCCTCACAAAAATAAATGCAAATAATCTCAAGAAAATATTGACAAATAGAATTCAGAAGTATATTTTTTAAATTACCTCATGCCTAAGAGGTGTTTGTCCCAGGAGTACAAGGCTGGTTCAATACTCGAAAATCAATCCGTATAATTTACCATACTAACATATTAAAAAAGAAACACTATATGACCATATCAATTGATGCAGAAAATATTTTAAAATTTCTAACAGCCATTTATGATTAAAAATTTTTCCACAAAGTAGCACTAGGAGGAACTTCCCTAATTTGATAAAGGGCATTTATTAAAAAAAAAACTACAGTTAACATCATATTTAATTATAAAAGACTGAATGTATCCTCCTACCGTCAGGAACAGGACCAAGATATCTGCTCTTACCACTTCTATTCAACATTGTATTGGAAGTAGTAGCCAGTGCAATGAAGCAAGAAAAAGAAATGAAGTCTTACAGATTTCATAAGAAGATATAAAACTGTCCTTTTCACAGGCAGCATGTTTATCTACACACATAATTCTAAGGAATATGCAAAAAGAGATCCTAGATTTAGTAAATTATTAATAAATTAGTTTTTCAGGGTTTCAGGATAAAAGACCAACATGCAAAAATCAATTGCATTTTTTACATAGTAATAATGAACAATTAACAAGCAATTTTTTAAAAAACCATATATTGGGGATCCCTGGGTGGCGCAGTGGTTTGGCGCCTGCCTTTGACCCGGGGCGCAATCCTGAAGACCTGGGATCAAATCCCGGTGCATAGAGCCTGCTTCTCCCTCTGCCTGTGTCTCTGCCTCTCTCTCTCTCTCTCTGTGACTATCATAAATAAATAAAAATTTTAAAAAAAATATATTGTAGCTCCAAAAATGAAATATGTGCTATAAATATAACAATGTATATTCATATTTATATGCTGATAACTATAAAATATTGGTGAAAGAAATAAAACATATCTATACATAGATATATAAGGATATACCATCCTCATGAATTACAAGACTCAATAATATAGTCTCTATGTCAATTTTCCCAGAATTGACCTTTAGATTCAATACTATTCCTATAAAAATCTCAGCAAGTCTTTATTTTTGTATATGTAGACAAGACAATTCTAAAATTTATATGGAAAGTAAAAGAAGCTAGAATACCCAAAAGAATTTTGAAAAATAAGAATAAAATTCAAGGATCCACACTACTTGGTTTTGAGACTTCCTATATAGATATAGCAGTCAAGACAGCATGTTACTGGTGAAGGGATAGACAGATCAATGGAAAAGATTAGGGACTCTAGAAATCAACCTACATAAACTTGACCAATTGAATTGAGATTTAATTCATATACCATAAAATCTATCATTTATTTATTTTTTTAGAAGATTTTATTTATTTATTTGAGAGAGAGCAAGTGAGGAGGGAGGAGATGCAGAGGGAGAGAGACAGGCAGACTTCAAGCTGAGTGCAGATCCAGATGCAGGGCTCAATTTCACAACCCTGAGATCATGACCTAAGCTGAAATCAAGAGTCAGATGCTTAAACAACTGAGCCACCCACCATTTTAAAGTGTCATTTTAAAAAATTTTAAATTTAAAAAATTTAAAAATGTATTAACAAAGTTGTGCAAACATCATCACTACTTTGTTCCAGAATATTTTCATCATCTCTAAAAAAACCTGTACCCCTTATCAGTGACTCCTCATTCCTCCATCCACCAGTCCCTGGAAACCACAAATTTTCTTTATGTCTCTATGGATTTGCCTATGCTGGACATTTCATATAAATGAAAACATAATACATAATACATAAACTAGACTTTTTTTAGTCTGGTTTCTTTCACTTAGCTAAATTTTTTTAAAGATTCATTCATATTGTCACATATATCAGTACTTAATTCCTTTTTATGGTCAAATAATAATCCATTGTATGGATATACCACATTTTGTGTATTCATTCATCAGCTGGTGGACATTTGGGTTGTTTCTACTTAGGCTATTTGAATAATTCAGCTGTAAACATTAGTGTACGAGTTGTTTTAAGATTTTATTTATTTATTCATGAGAGACACACAGAGAGAGAGAGGCACAGGCACAGACACAGGCAGAGGGAGAAGCAGGCTCCATGCAGGGAGCCTGACATGGGACTCAATCCTGGGTCTCCAGGATCATACCCTGGACTGAAGGCGGCGCTAAACCACTGAGCCACCCGGGCTGCCCAGTGTACAAGTTTTTGTGTGCACATATGTTTTCATTTTTCTTGGGGCTATATTTATAAGTGGAATTGCTGGATTATATGGTGACTATATATTTAACTGTTTGAGGAACTGCCAAATAGTTTTGTAAAGCATCTGTGCCATTTATCACTCCCAGTAGCAGTGTATGAATGCTCTAATATCTCAACATCCTTGCCATCTTTTGTTCTTATTTGTCTGGGATATTTGATTATGGCCACCCTAGTGGGCTTGAAGTGATATCTCATTGTGGTTTTGATTTACAGGTCCCTGCTGACTAATAATGTTGAGTATTTTTTCCTTGCTTTTATTGATCATTTGCATTTATTTCATATATTTGTATATTTGGGAAAATGCTCAAATCCTTTGCCCATAGTTTAATTAATTGGGTTTTTTTTTTTTTTGTCATTGCGTTGTAAGAGTATATGCTATACATATTCTGGATAGTTGACATCTATCAAATATATGATGTACAAACTTTTCTTCAATTCTTTTTTTTTTTTTACCTTTCTCCAATTCTGTGGGTTATCTTTTCACTTTGTGATATTGTCATATGAAACACAAAAGTTCTCAATTTTGATAAGGTCCAATTTATCTATTTTCTTTCATTGCTTGTGCTTTACATGTTTTGTATAGAAGAAAACATTGTCTAATCCAAGGTGATAGAGATATACAACTATGTTTTCTTCCAAGAGCTTTATAATTTAAGCCATGACATTTAGATCTTTGATATGTTTTTAGTTAATTTTTGTAAATGGTATGAGATAGGGATACAAATTCATTCTTGTGCATATGAGTATTCAACTGTCTCAGTACATTTATTGAAAAAAATATTATTTCCCCACGAAGTTGTCTTGGAATCTTTGTTTAAAATAAATTGCTCATAAGTGTGTAGGTTTATTTCTTGACTATCAATTCTATTACATTAATCTATGTATCTATCACTGTTCCAGACTTACATAATGTTGGTTACTGGCTTTATAGTAAGTTTTAAAATTGGAAACTGTAAATTCCCTCAACTTTGTTCTTCTTTATGAAGATTATTTTATTTATTTTGGGTTTGTTGTATTTCCCTATGAATTTTAGGACCAGTTTATCAATTTCTTGCAGAAAGACCAGCTGGAATTTTGATAAGGTTTTGATGAATCTGCAGGTCAATCTGGAGAATATGGTCATCTTAGTAATGTCAAGTCTTCCAACCAATGAATGTGTGATATTCTTCCCACTTATTTAGATCTCCTTTAATTTCTCTCAATGAAGTTTTGTAGTTTTCAATGAAGAAATATTGCACTTTTATCATTAAACTTATTCCTAAGTATTTTTTATATGATTATAAGTTGAATTGTTTTATGAACTTTCTTTTTGGTAGTGTGCAATTTTGTATATTGTGTGTGTGATTTTGTATATTGATCTTGTCTCCTACAAACTTGCTGAGCTTATTATTAGTTGTAATAGTTCTTTAGTGAATTCCTTATGATTTTCTCTATATAACATCATATGCAAATAGAGATAGTTTAACTTTTATTTTTAATCTGGATGCCTTGTCTTTTGTTTCTTTTTCTTGCTTCATTTCCCTGGCTAGAACCCAGATCATAATGTTGGAGACAAGGGATCAGAGTACATATCCTTGTTTTCTTCCTTATCTTAGGAAGTAAGCATCCAGTCTTTCATCATTAACTGTGATGTTAGCTGTGGGTTTTTTTTTAAACGTATTTATTTGAGAGGCGGGGAGGAACAGAGGGAGAGAATCTTCAAGCAGACTCCCCTCTGAACACAAAGCCCGATGTGGGGCTCCATCTCACCACCCATGAGATCATGACCTGAGCAGAAACCAAGAGTTGGACCCTCAAGTAACTGAGGGTTCATTATTTCCTTCCTCTGTTTGATTTGTGTTTAGTTTTCTCTTCTTTTTTTTTTTAAGATTTATTTATTTATTTATTCAGAGAGAGAGAGAGAGAGAGGCAGAGACACAGGCAGAGGGAGAAGCAGGCTCCATGCAGGGAGCCCGACGTGGGACTCGATCCCGGGTCTCCAGGATCAGGCTCTGGGCTGCAGGAGGCACTAAACCTCTGCGCCACCGGGGTTGCCCTTAGTTTTCTCTTCTTTTCCTACTTTCATAAAGTGGAAGTTTGGGTTTTCTAACTCGAGATCTTTCTTCTTAAATATAAGTATTTATAGCTATAAATTTCCCTCTCAACTCTGGTTTCATTGCATCTATAAGTTTAGGTATCATTTGCTTTCATTTGATTGATCTCTGGGCATTTTTTAATATTCTTTTTGATGTCTGACACTTTGGATATTTTGTTTTGTTTCCATATATTTGTGATCTTATCAAATTTTCTTCCAAATATTTTTTGACAGGTGTGCAAAGGCAATTCAATGAAGAAAGGATAGTTGTTTCAACAAATGGTGATGTAACAACTAGACATTCGTATACACAAAAATAAACCTGAACCTAATCCTTATATGTAATCAAATGTATTGAATATTTGACATGAATCTAAATGTAAACTACAGTACTATAAACATTTTAGCTATAAACAAAGGAGAATATCTGCATGACCTGTCATTTAAGCAGAAAGTTCTTAGACTTGACACTAAAACATAATACATTAAAAAAAATCCAGAAATTGGAGTTCACCAAAATTTATAAATTTTACTTTATATAAAGCACTTAAAAAATTGTCCTTTATAAACCATCCTCAGTCCTTTCTGCATCAGGAATTTCAATCATTGAATCCATTCAATTTAGAATTTTATTGTAAGCTCACAATTTGTTCTCCGACTTGTGTGTCATTTTTTTCTACTCCACTCGGTGGCTGAGCCAAACAGTGGCTTGAGAGGACTTCCCCAAGCCACCATAGATAAATACACAGCCTAAATAAAAATAAGTTCTTATATTCTCAACCAGCTTCAAGACAATTTCCCCAGTGTCCACTTCCAACCGATTGCCACCTCCAGGCTATGCCTGTGCAGAAAGTCTCGAGTTGTTCCAGTTTCTTTGGAGGTCTTAGAAGACATGCAATGGAATACTAGAAGGCCTTACTAAAAGAATGAAAAGACAAGTTACCTAATGATAGAAGATATTGCAATTGATATATCTGACATATATCCGGAATATATAAAGAAGACTCAAAACTCAACATTAAGAAACCAATATCCCAGTTTTTAAAAATTGGCAATACCAAGCATTGGAGAGGATGCAGAGCAACAGAAGCTCTCATTTATTGCTAGTGGGAATGTAAAATTGGACAACCACTGTGAAAAATAGTCTAGTATATTTATGTAAATGTAAGCCTTTTACATTTACCATATGACCCAGCAATCCCACTTGTAGGTATTTTCCATAAAGAAGAAACACTTATATTTACACCTGTATGCAAATGTATGTAGCATGTTTTATAGTTACCCAAAACTGGAAGCAACCCAATGTCCATGAATGGGTAGGCATCTGTACAATGGAATACTTTTCAACAATAAAAAGGTAGAATTACTGATTCATGCAACAACATTATTGAACCTCAAAGGCATTATGCTAGGTAAAAGAAACCAATGTGACATGTTACATAATGTGATTCTATGTGTATGGCATTCTAGAAATGACAAAACTATGGATAAAGAGAACAGATCAAGGATTTCCCAGAGTTAGGTGTTGGTGGGGTGGGCTGAGGTGGGGGGAGAGTATTGCTACAAAAAGCAGCATATGGGAGTTTGGCGGGGGTAGGGGGAAGAT
Organism: Nyctereutes procyonoides; assembly: GCF_905146905.1. Taxonomy (NCBI): domain Eukaryota; kingdom Metazoa; phylum Chordata; class Mammalia; order Carnivora; family Canidae; genus Nyctereutes; species Nyctereutes procyonoides. The sequence goes on along the minus strand of NW_026575047.1, from coordinate 54,392,435 downwards.
GGCACTGTTCTGTATTCTGATTGAGGTGGTGGTTACGTGAACCTACACATGTATTAAAACTCATAGGACTGTACGCCAAAGAAAGAAAAGGCCTTTTTAGTGTGTGTTAATTTAAAAAAAAACACTATAAATCTGAAAAATAAATACTGGATGGGCTTAACAGAAGATGAGATACAGCAGAAGTAAAGGCAGTTAACATGAACAGAAGGTACTCGAAGGATCCAGACTAAGGCACAGAGAGGAAAATGACTGAAGAAAATGAATACATGCCCCCCCTCACCTGCGGAACAATATCTCGGGGGTGAAACTTAGCTCTAACTGAAGTCCTCAAAAAGGGCATAGGCAGATAAAATATATGAAGAAAGGCTAAAAGCATTTCAAATATCATGAAAAACATAAACACATAAATCTGAAGAGTGCAATGAGACCTAAGAAGAATCAGCACAAAGACAATCACAGCAAAGATCATTTTATTCAAATCACTAAAAATTGGTGTTGAAGAGAACATCTTAAAATCAGCAAGCAATAAAAGACACATTCTATATGAAGAACAAAGATAATAATGACCGTTGGAAACAATGCAGGGCAGAAGACAACTAAAAGGTGTCCTTAAAGTGCTGGAAAAAGGGAGCTTTTCACATTTTGGCATTCAAAATATTTCCTCAGAAGAAAATTGGCTGTTTACAACAACAGTATCAGTGTATAAACGGATTTGCTACTTATGTGAAAGTCATATATCTCATTACAATAGAGTGGAAAAATAACAAGATAACAAGGAATAGAGGAGAAAATAAAAATATGCAGTTGTAAGGTTTACATTTATGTAAGCAAGTAATTATTTGTTGAGTTAATGATGGATTTGTGAATCTAAAGCAACTAGTAGTAAAAGGGTAAAGATAACAGATAATAGCTTGTAAGCTAAAAGAGAAGATAAAAACGGAATATTTAAAAATATACAACCCTAAAAAAGGCAGGAAAGGAAAAAAAAGAACAAATAGATAAAAAGAAGATAAATAGCAAGATGGCAAATTTTAAGCCAGCCTTATCAATAATCTTAAAAAAGTAAGGAACTAAATGAAAAGGCAGACAACATTGTACTGAATTTAAAAACATCCAAATAATATGTTATTTATAAAAGGTACACTTTTAATATAAACCCCAGAAAGATAAACAGTGAAAGGATGGGAAAAATATGTATCATGTAAACACTAATTATAGATAATATGAATTGATTCATCAATAACAGCTAAAGTAGACTTCAGATAGAGGAATCTTACTAGAGGTAAGAAGAAGCACTTCATGTTATATATGCTGCCAAAGCAAGCACAGTAGCATTAAATATTAACAAATGCATCCATTCATCAAAAAGACAATCAACTGCCGTGAACTCAATTATGTCTCCCCAAAATTCAGTTGTTGAACTCCTAGGCCCCACCCAGTGGTGATCGTATCTGGATAGGATCTTCAAAAGGCAATTAAGTTTAAATGAGGCCATAAAGGTGGGGTCCTAATGCAATAGGATCTTCTAAGAAGAAAAAGAGACCGTGCAGCATTCTCACTCTCTTTCTTCTTGTGTGCAGAGGAAGACTATGGGAGAACACAGTCAGAAGGCAGCCATCAAGTCAAGGAGAGAGGCTTCTCCAGAAACCAAACCCTGTTGGACCTTGATCTTGGACTTTCTAGCCTTCATAATCAATTTCTATTGCTAAATCCACCCAGTCTATGGTTATTTGTTACCGCAGCCAGAACAGGCTAAGACACCATCTTAAATGCACATGTGCATAATAAGAAAGCTTCAAAATAAACAAGGCAAAAACGGAACTGGAAAGAGAGGTAGACAAACCCATTATTAGAGTGGGATATTTCATCACACAATACCTAGGAAATCAGCAAGGATATGGAAAACTTGAACAACGCTATCAACCGACTTGACCTAATGGACATTTAATCCCACAACTGCAAGCAGTGCATTAGTTTTACATGGGGCATTCACCAAAACAGATCTCAATACATTTAAAAGGGTTGGACATACTACAAGGAATATCTTCAGACCTTGGTGGAATTAAAGATGTCTGGATATTTCCCAAGTATTTGGAAGTCAAACAAAATCCTCCTAGAAATTCCATGGATCAAAGAAAAAATAATGAGGAGAGTTAAAGAGTCTTTCGAATGGCATGACTGTGAAAACATAACCCTATCAAAAACCTCAGGATACAGTTAGAGTTCGGGGGGAAATATACAGCTTTAAGTGCTTGTAGGGGAAGGAGAAAGGTAGGTAAGAGCTGTGTTTGAGGTGCGCTGAGGCCACATTTGAGGGAGGCAGTGGGACATAGTAAGGGATCAGGCATCAGGTCCTGAGCAAACAAAGGGAGTCAGAGAAGTAAGTCAGTGCCTGATGGGAGAGCGGGGTTGGAGGCCTGAGCTCCTCCACCTCCAGTACAATTCTGCCTGAAAATGGAATAATGCTTTCTGATGCTCACTGCTACCCAAATGCCCAGAGAATCCTGAACAGCAGTTTGCTGGCTCTGGGAGAGAGAGGTGAGACTGGAGGGGAGACGGGAAGCTGAGTTCTGGAGGTGCAGGGGCTCTGACACCCAGCCCCAGAATCTGTCTCAATCTCCATGGCCTCCCTCCTGGAACTGCCTACCTCAGCTCTCTCCTTCTGGGTTCTCTGAGTGGGGGCAGGACGGGCTGCAGTGTTCTGACCTCGCAGTGAAATCTGAATAATTGATGCCGCAGTCTAATGTTTCACCCAATTGTCATAAAGCAAGAAACACAAGCCCAGTGTGTAGCAAATGAGGCTCTGGACAAAGGGCTGTTTTCATCGCCCCCTTTCCCCCAACCTCCAGCACATGATCTGTGACAATCGTCCTGTGTTCTCCCACCCCTCCCCAGGGGAGCCGAGGGAGGGACTATTGGGGAGGTAGCTCCCCCAAGATTCGGAGGAGGGCTGCCTCCCTGCCCCCACCTTGGCATGCATGATCTGGAGAGAGTGCCCAGCTGTTGCTGGATACCCACTTGGCACCACCTTCTCTCTGCTGAGAGCTGGTGCAAGGCCTCTATAAATATAAAGCTCTCACCCAAACAGTGCCAGTGGTCCCCAGGGGCCTTCAGGCTTCCACGTGCTGTGGTAGGTGAGTATATGGAGAAAGGAGTAGGGGACATCCTAGGCACTCTCTGAGCTCCAGGCACAAGGGAGACACTGCCCAACCCTGTGTAGATTTCTGGTGCTCAGGGCCTCGGACTCATTTGTCACACCCCGTGGGAGAGAAAAAGCACACCAGATGAACTGCAAATACGCAGTTCTGTGAGCGGGGAACAGATGACAATTAGACCTCTTCTGAGCTGACACCCAAGGCCATCACAGCATGTCTAGGCCACCACCGTGGGGATTGCACGGGGGTATTGGTGCCAATCTGGTCACGGTTGGAACCGCAGAAACAGAGCTGGGGGTTGAGATGCAGCTGAATTCCCTGCAAGGTTTCCTAAATCACTCATACTTGGTATCTTAGAAAAATCCCAGACATCCTTGGTTAGCTCAGGCTAACCCACCACCCTCCCCAAGTGAACAGGACCAGGTCCTGAAGTCATTTGTAGGTTGGGGCACTTTATCCTGATGAAATAATTTAGTGGAAGTTAATAAGGTGAGATACGCTAGCCAAGTGTCGGGAACATGCTGGCCACCATGCTTGGGTTTATGGTAGTGAGAAAAAGCCTGCAGACTGGGAGGGCAGATCTGAGGGCAGGCAGCAGGATTTGCAGGCCCTGCCCTAAATAAAAGTGCAAGGCAGGCCCTTTGTTCAAAAAGCAGGGGAAAGTGGGATCCCTGGGTGGCGCAGCGGTTTAGCGCCTGCCTTTGGCCCAGGGCGCGATCGATCCTGGAGACCCGAGATCGAATCCCACGTCGAGCTCCCTGTGCATGGAGCCTGCTTCTCCCTCTGCCTGTGTCTCTGCCTCTCTCTCTCTCTCTCTCTCTCTCTCACTGTGTGCCTATCATAAATAAAATTAAAAAAAAAAAAGCAGGGGAAAGTGCTTTCCTTTCTTCCATAGTCTGTCTCTTAACTTGTCATAATTTCTGAGATTTTCTATTTAATACTGCGCTCCCTTGGGCTCCAGGATACTTGTGTGGGGAATACAGACCCGCACACAATCCTAGGGCTCTGTCCTACACATCACTGCATATGCCTGACCTTCCTCACACCTGACCTGTGTCCTCTACCATGTGGTTCAGGTCACTGAGCACTGGGCAGGGGAGCGGGAGGTTGAGAACCCTTTCTGGGGAGGCAGCTGGAGGCAAACCCCCCACTCCTACACATGCTCCACTGTTCTACTGACTTTACTTACAAAACACACATTCAAGAATAAAACTGTTAAGAATTTTAGATGGTGGCGGCACCTGGGTGGCTCAGTTGGTTAAGTGCCTGCCTTTGGCTCAGGTCATGATCTCGGGGTCCTGGGTTTAAGTTCTGCATTGATCTCCCTGCTTAGTGAGTAGTCTGCTTCTGCCTCTGCCCCTCCCTCCACTCGTGCTCTCTCTCTCTCTCTCTTTCTCAAATAAATAAGTAAAATCTTAAAAAAAAAAAAAAAAAAGAATTTTGGGTGGTGACCACAGAACCCTGAACCTCAAGCATGATTCCCCCTTTCTGAGCACCAGGCTTGTGTATTTGTGGCTTGCACCTGGAACTGGCTGTGCCTGCAAGGGCCTTTCTCCCACCTTTCTAAGGCCAATAAAGTGCTGGGGATTCTGCCTGCGGTACTATTGCAGAACTGGACGGTCTGGGTCAAGCCTTCACTCCTCTAGCCTGAAGCTGCCACACCAGTGCCAAGAATCAGAATGAGAGGCAGAAGGAAAGCAGTGTTGAACTGAAAACCAGAATGGAGGATGAGGTGCTCTGTGATCCCTTCTTCAAAGCCCACTCCCAGCTGGGGGAACAAGACCATTCACGGTTCACAGCCAAGCCCTTCCATTGGCATTGTCTTTACCTAAGATGATGCCTTCAGGAGCCAATGACTACCTGTGCCACTGGTACAGAGGTCAATCCCCGTCCTCCATTGGGGACAGCACTGGAGGCTGCAGGACTCCTGCAGGATCTGCTGAGGCCTTGGGCGCAATGGCATCCTGGGTCCTTCTCCCCCTCTGCCCAGTCCTGCTCTCCTCATTTCCTTACACTTACCTGGTATATCTCCGAGGAAGAAGACCCTAAATGGGATCACTTGCTAACAGCTGACACCAAGGATCACAAGTAGTAGATAGAGCATGCTATAGCCAAGGGGGGGTTCACCTTTTCATGGGGGTGGGGAGCTGAGGCATTTTAAGGAATAGGACCTGCCAGCTGGTATAAGAGAGCTAAGGGTAGGAAAACATAGTAATCTCTTTGATATCACAATAGAAACATATTTATAGGTATGTCTCCTGAGGGAGGGAAACAAATACAAAATTAAACTATTGGGACTACACCAAAATAAAAAGCTTTTGCACAACAAAGGAAACAATCAACAGAACAAAAAGACAATCTATTGAATGGGAGAAGATATTTGCAAATGCTGTATCTGATCAGGAGTTAATAATCCAAAATATATAAAGTTCTTATATATTTCAACACCAAAAATCCCCCCAACAAACCCAAATGATCCAATTAAAAAATGGATGAAGCCAGGAACAGACATTTTTCTAAGCAAGACATAGAGATGGTCAATAGACACATGAAAAGGTGCTCAACATCATTCATCATCAGAGAAATACAAATCAGAACCACAGTGAGCTATCACATCACACCTGTCAGAATGGCTAAAATCAACAACACAAGAAACAACAGGTGTTGGCAAGGATGTGGAGAAAAAGGAACCCTCTTGCACTGTTGGTGGGAATGCAAACTGGTACAACCACTGTGGGAACCAGTATGGAAGTTCCACAAAAAATTAAAAATAGGGGATCCCTGGGTGGCTCAGTGGTTTGGCGCCTGCCTTTGGCCCAGGGCGCGATCCTGGAACCCCGGGATCGAGTCCCATGTCGGGCTCCTGGCATGGAGCCTGCTTCTCCCTCCTCCTCTCTCTCTTTCTCTCTCTCTCTCTATCATAAGTAAATAAATAAATATTTAAAAAAATTAAAAATAGAATTCCCATATGATCCAGCAATTCTACTGCTGGGTATTTACCCAAAGCAAACGAAAACACTAATTTGAAAAGATATTTGCACCTCTATGTTTATTGCAGCATTATTGGCAATAACCAAGATATGGAAGCAACCCAAGTGTCCATCAATAGATGAATGGATAAAGAAGATGTGATATAGATATACAATGAAATATTAGTCATAAAAAAGAATGAAATATTGCCATTTGTGACAACATGGATGAATCTAGAGGTATAATACTAAGTGAAATAAGTCAGTCAGAGAGGGGATCCCTGGGTGGCTCAGCAGTTTAGTGCCTGCCTTCCGCCTAGGGCGTGATCCTGGAGACCGTGATCCTGGAGACCCGGGATCGAGCCCCATGTCAGACTCCCTGAATGGAGCCTGCTTCTCCCTCTGCCTGTGTCTCTGCCTCTCTCTCTCTCTCTCTCTCTCTCTCTCTCTCTCGTGTGTGTGTCTCATGAATAAATAAATAAAATCTTTTAAAAAAAAGTCAGAGAACCACAAATATCATCTGATTTCACTTATATGTAGAATTTAAGAAACAAAATGAAGAAAGAAAATAGAGACAAACAAAAAAAAAAACAGACTCTTAACTACAGGGAACGCACTGATGGTCACCAGAGGGGAGTGGGTGGGAAGATGGGTGAAATAAGTGATGGAGATTAAGGAGGGCACCTGTTGTAATGAGTGATGTATGGAAGTGTTGAATCACTGTATTGTACACTTGAAACTGATATAACTGTATGTTAATTATACTTGAATTAAAAAAAAACTTTGGTAAACTAATAACTATACATTATGAAAAATTGTCCTTCCTTACTAATCTTGGAACAGTGACCTACCTGTTGTCAATACATTATCATTTTATAGAAACAATAGATCTATAAATATAAATTATTTCTTCAGTAATAATTATTCTAACACATAGAAACACTATGAGAAAGTACTGAAAATGTGATTTTATAGAAAAATGATGAATATTTTCCCCCGGGAGTAACAGGTTGTGCTATGACAGTAAACATGAGGGAGAATGCATAAATGGAAGATTACTTGAGTATTTAAGCACTTAATAATTGCCAACAACTTTTGCTGCTGATGTATTATTTAAAATTATATACTTGTATATACATGTATATCTCTCTCCAAGTCTATGTCTTCAAGAAGTTGAAAATCTAATCTGGATTTATATTTTATGCAAAAGAAAAAATATTTTAAAAAGATTTTATTTATTTATTCATGAGACACAGAGAGAGAGGCAGAGACACAGGCGGAGGGAGAAGCAGGCTCCATCCAGGGAGCCCGATGCAGGATCACGCCCTGAGCCGAAGGCAGATGCTCAACCGCTGAGCCACCCAGGTGCCCCCAAAGAAAATATTTTTTAAAAAAGAGAGAAAGAAAGACAAGATATAGGAATATGGGTCTGGGAGGGGCAGGCTGCTCTGAATACCACTGGTTGTAGAAGAGACAATGACAGGCCAATTCTACCCCAAATGTGAAAGCCAGAGGGCCTCCCTGGAGCATTCTGGGGGACTTTAGCTTCTGTCAAAGGGATAGAGGAGGGGATGGACAGTGCAGAAGATGAGGCTCAGAAGTTTCTTGTAGGAGTGGTGGAATTCTCAACCTTGACCTTGATGGGTGTCCTTTGCAAGGTCATGGCCACGGGATCCTGAGACCTGGGGTGGGGAGGTCTGTGTTAGGTTCAGATGAGAACTTGCAACTTCAGATACCTGTGAACACATGAGCCTGCAGAAGTGCCCCGCCCCCACTCCCATCTGCTGGGAGATCACACAATGGACCCAAGCTTGGCAGGTGTCCAACAAGACAGTGCTTGCTCCTTCAGAATCCACTTCCACACTCCCTCTGGGCAGCCTGACTGGCAGGGTTAAATCCCACTACAGCCCAACTGGGGAGGTGTGAAGGAGAGGCATTTTTTTATTGAGTTTTGTTTTGTTTTGTTTTGTTTTTTTTATGGTAAAACACACAAAACATAAAAGCTACCATCTTAACCATTTTTAAGTGCAGAGTTCAGTGGCATAAGTACATTCATATTGTTGTACAACCATCACTCCCGTCACCTCCAGAACACTCTTCAGCTTGCAAAGCTGAAACTCTGCACCCATTAAATGCTAACTCCCCATTATCCCCTCTTCCCAGCCCCTGGCAACCCTCATTTTACTTTCTGTCTCTATAAATTCGACTACTCTAGTGCCTCATGTAAGTGAGATCAGGCTATTTGTATTTGCCCTTCTGTGTCTGGTTTATTTCACTGAGCATCATGCCCTCAGGTTTCACCCACATTGTAGCAGGGATCAGAATGGGAGAGGAGGGGGTTTATGCCAAAGGAGCTGCAGGCCCAGGCTGAACCTGGCAGGCCAATAGAAGGTACCTGGAACTGGTTTCTGAGGGTGCAGGAGCAAGGAGGGCAGAACATGGGAAGAGGGGGAGCCCATCAATCTCTAAATTATGGAACTTCACACCCTGGCAAGAATCCCAGGAACCGGGATCCCTGGGTGGCGCAGCGGTCTGGCGCCTGCCTTTGCCCCAGGGCGAAATCCTGGAGACCCGGGATCGAATCCCACGTCGGGCTCCCGGTGCATGAAGCCTGCTTCTCCCTCTGCCTATGTCTCTGCCTCTCTCTCTCTCTCTCTGTGTGTGTGTGTGTGTGTGTGTGTGTGACTTTCATAAATAAATAAAAATGAAAAAAAAAAAAAAAAAGAATCCTAGGAACCACTGCTAACATGTGATGGCTCACAGTGTATGCAGACATATACCAGAACAGTGTGGATGGAACCAAAGGCTCAGAATAAGGCCAGAAAACCCAGGAGGGGTGGAAGGACCCCTCCCCCCCACCTGCATTTACCAACATGACAAAGAGAGTGCTGTTGAGGGGACAGGAGGCATTGCTGAGAAGCTCAGTGCTGGTGACCTCTGCAGGTCAGGGCTGACAGTGGGGGTTGCTATGTTAGCAATGTGGACAACAGGGTCACAAAGGAATAGAGGACAGATAGCAGGGCTTAACCATTAGAAGCAAGGTGGATGCATTTCTTAGTAAGTGGCAAGATGGAACAGCAACTGGGGCCCTGTTGTACAGATAGCCTAGGAGATGGTTCTAGGACATGGCATCTATTGAGGTGAGTTGGATGGTCAATACTATGGTAAGGTACTGCTTAATCTGTGCAATAAATAATACTAATGATGATTGATCAGAGGGCGGACAACAGCCAAATCATGGTGTCTTGGCTGTTTTCTGCCCGAGTCAGTTATCAGATCCAGAATCCAGACCGAGAAAGAAGCCAGTTCTGTGCGGAAGGACCTGAACTTCATGGCAGGTGTGTGCAGTAGTGACTCCTCTTGGCTTCCCCCAGCAGAATACTAGCCTTTCACTTGGGCGATCATGCGTATGAGAACAGGGGCCACCCGGTACTTTTCAGGATTCTTGAACACAGGGTCTGAATTGTTATTGATGAGTGATGACCAGGAAGTCACCACGGCGGTGGGGGAGAAATAGGTAGGACCAGTTCTCAGGACAGGTGCCATGTGGCCCACTGGGTCATTTCCCCACTTCCAGATGGGATCATTGGATTGCAGCTTCTTGGCAGTGAGCAGAACCCCAACATGGTTCCTTAACCTATGGGGTAAGAACTACCATGGTGGTGAGTGCTAAGTGAAATCCTCTGAAATTGCCCCCACCCAACCAGCCAAGCTACATTAAAATAGTTCCACGCCAAAGGGATGGCAGAGATTAGCGCCACAGTCAAAAAACCCAGTAATTCAGGAACGGTGGTCTCTGTCATATCCTTATTTAGTTCACAAGTCTGGATCCTACAAAAATGAAATATGATGACAGATTATAGTGGGTGTATGGATGGAATTGTGTCCTCCATCCCCACTCTTCCCGCTCCCAACTTCTGATGTCAAAGCCCTAACTCTCAAGCTGAGTGTATTTGGACATCCGTTTTGGAAAGAGATAGAGGTCAAATGAGGTCATGAGGGTGGGACTCTGGTCCCATAAAACTGGTGTCCTTCTCAGAAGAGGAAGAGACGGCAGAGATTTCTCTGTCTCCACTTGTGTGCACATGAGGACAGAGAGAAGACAGTCATGTGCAACCCAAAGAGATCTCACCAGAAACCAATTCCGACAGCACCTTGATTTGGAGGGCTCCTGTCTTCAGAGTGTGAGAAAATAAGTGTGTCATGTAAGTCAACGAGCCAGCGCCCTTCTGTCATGGCAGCCTGAGCAGAACGATACAGCAGGCTCTACAAGCCTCACCAAGTAGTGGGCTGTGTCGAATGCCACCTCTGGGGTAGAGCCGATTAATAGTGTTTGGGGTGTGGTGCCAGGCATCCATCGGAGAACATGTGGGCGAGAATACACATGTATCCAAAGCAGCTTGTGTAGTCTGGCCATTTCATGAACAGATAGTTCATGTACAGTGAATTCTGCCTACAAATAGCCTGGCCTCCAGGCTTGTTGGCATTGATTTGGTAGTTTTTGGCTGGTCTGAAAAAAAAAAAATGGGATAAAGTCACTGACGCCAAGGTGGTAGAGGGAGACCGTAGAGACGAGAGACGTGCTGGGGCCAAAGGAGGATAAAGGGGTCCAGTGGGGCCTGCCCACTAGAACCAGGCTCTGGCAAGAAGAACAGGTGCCAGAGCAAGTCAGCCTGTGAGTGTCTGAGCACCCGTGGTAGGCAGCGGCGGAGACCCTGGTCTGGCAGAGGAGCAGTCCATGTACCATCCCAGGCCTGGTGGAGATTGACTCACTTTGCAGATCAACTGGACAGACCCCAGGAATTTTGGGGGACAGGCTTGGGTGGGGGGTGTTGAGTGTGATTCTTGGGTGGAGCCTCAGCAGCCAGGGTAACAATTTTGAGCCCAGAGGAAGTGGGGCCCAGCCTCTGCAGGCTCGAGAGCCCCATGTCAGAGCACAGGCCCTGTGGGCAGGGTCCTGGGAGGACTCACCCTGCTCAGCGGCACCCAGAGCCCACGCCGGACACTTGGAGAAATGGCCTGGGATCGCTGGAAGCCTGTTACTGACGCTGAGGCATTCACGAGGCCCTGGGGCTCATGTTCCATGGGCCCCCCTCTGCTGTCAGCCCAGATTTGACTCTGCTGCTTGTAAATGTCCGGATGTGAACTGCAGCCCCTCTGTTCCACAAACCCTCACACGACATCCCCAACGCAGTGGATAGTACAGACAGGCTGGGGCTTGCACCTGAGGCACTAGCTGTGCACTGTGCACTCCTGTCCCAACCCCCACCCCAGGCCTCCCAGCTCCCTGTTCCTGTGAGACTGGTAGTGTGCATCCCCAAGGCCCCAGCCCTGGCCCTCCCCTGCTCTGCAGTTGCCTCAGAACATTCTGTCTTCACTCAGGCCCTTGGGACCCTGCTTCCACCCTGGGGTCCATCTAGCCATCACTCCTTCCAAAGGGCAACTCCAAAGCCAGATGTTAGGATAATAAAAATGCTTCCACCTTGCTCCTTTGGGAACAAATCGGGAGGTGGGGGCAAGCATGTGGCAACCTCCCTGAATCAATAGGCCAGCCCCAACCTCTAAGCCTTGTGACTCGGAGAAACGGGGGTGATGAGGTCAACTATGTAGCAGCTCCTCCACTTGCCCCTTGGCCCCCAGCTGTGCAGCCTCCTAAACATGCTCCTCACTGACCTGAGGCACAGAGGGAGGCGGGGACTGTGATCCACTCACCTTACTTGCCAGCCCTGGGAGTGGTGTGAGTCTTGGGCTCTTGGGTACTCCCAAGGGTGCCCACTGGCTTCCTGTTAGGCATCTGGCTGATGCCCCATTCAGTAAGGTGCAGTGAGGAGCAGAGAGTATCCACTCATCATCTGCCAGGCCTGTGAGGGGTCTAGTCTCCCATCTCAGGGCCTGGATGGGTAAGACCTGCTAGGAGAGACCAGGCAGGGGCAGACAGAGGGCAGGTCTGCAAACCTTACCAGCTGCCTTGCAAATGGAGGGCTCCAGGCCCTGGACCATGCTGTGCACCTAACATACCTTCCCATTGTTTGCTTTACAAGGAGATCTTCCAAATTTTGAGTCAAGATTAGGAGAGTGAATAAAATTATGTTTCCTTAATATTAGCTTTTGCCCTTTTACACATCAGTGAAAGTTCATTGGTCTAAAAGATGTGGGAGGCTATGCAAACCTGTTTTCTCAGCAATGTTCTGGACAAAACATTGAGGCTCAGAGTGGCTATATTAGGCAGAGACCAGATCACTAGAGCAGATAGACCTTTGTGGCCTGAGTATCTCTGGAAAGAAGAGGCCTAGTGTGATGGAGAAAGGGTCACACACCCCAGGTTTCTAGGGGAGAGTGCTGGGGGGCAGAATTAGCGGGTTTCTTAGGGGAGGGGAGTGGTTGCAGCGTCTTGCACTTGCACAAAGGACAGAAATGTGACCCCAGAGATGCAAAAGGGGGATAAGACTTGCGTCAGAGGAGAGAGGTCCATATAGGCCCTGGCCCAGCAAATGGTGATGAGCGAGAGTCCTCTCCCCTTTCTGTGAGCACAGGCTTCAGGGTGTGGGACCATCTTGCTCTCTTCTTCTCTAAGGTATTATGGTCTGACCAGGTGTAGGAGGCAGTTCCAGCCCCACGGAAGCTCAGGATGGAAGCCTGGTCCATCTCATAGTGTCTGGGGTGGGATGGGCAGGTCTCAATCCCTGGTCCAAGGAGGCTAGCCTCATCTCCTGGGAGGGTGGTATAACTTCTGTAAATCAAAGTTTCCTGGCTTAGAAAGTGAGAATACAACCACATGTACTTCTCAGGGTTTCATGAGGAGGAAGCAGGGTAATGCAGGTAAGGTTCTCTGCTGCTGTAGTAGAAATCGGATGGCAGGGCCTCCAAGCCCAGTTGGAGGCCATGGTCAGAGTGTGCAGGCCTGGGTAGGGCTCCCCAGAATAGCTAAGAGCACTTGGGCTTAAAGGGACCATCTGATGATGTTTGCAGCTTGGGGGTCAGGAGGCTATGCAGGACCTGCAAGGCTTCCCAGAAGATAGAACGCCAGACTAGCTAGCAGAAGCTTAAAACAGAATCAATCCAGCCTAGTTCTGAACCCCAAAGAGTCTCCTCCCCTTGGGGCAGGCGCAGCATGGTGGCTTCTCTGCATGCTCAACTCCTGAACAAAAGTGAAGCTCCTCCTGTGGCACGCAGTTCCCAGCTCCTTTTCCCATGGGGGCAGGCCCATGACAGAGGGCTTCCCTGGAAACTAGCAGAGCCAAGGAGGGAGGAAGCCCTGGCGCAGGAAGCATGGGACTCCTGTGGCCCAGCCACACCCAAGTCGGTGCCCTTTACAGCCTGGATCCTGTCCAGCCCTCTACTAAAAGCCACCCCCTTCCCTAGCATAGTGGTTTATTTTTTTCTCTTTAATTGCCAGTAATAGGCCAGCCTTCTGCAGAGGCTTCCTGAAGGCTGCCCTTTACATCTCCAAGTCCCAAAACTTTGGCCTGGCAGCAAAGTCGCTTACCATCTGGGCCTGCCTGGCTCTGCCAAACTATCACCTCCCTCCTGGTCCCCACATCCCCCATGTGCGGGCCGGTCTCCACACTGCTCCCATACTTTCCTAATCAGGAGTCTCAGAGCTCCAATTAGTACTGGGCTCCTTCAGAGAGATGGGAATCATGGATGAAGCCCAGGCCTCTCAAGCCATGCCCCCAACTCATGGGGTCCCCACCACAACTAATATGCCATGTGATCCTCCAAACTGGGTTTGGCATTATAATTAGCTCCATTTTCACTTGAGCTTTCTGAAACCAAAGCCATAAGGCTGGTAGGTTGGAGCTCGGATTGAAACCCAAGCCAGCCAGGATCTTCCTGGTAGCCCAGAGCAATGATAGCCCATCCTGTCCCTTGCTCTCAGGCCAGCTGGGCCACATTTGGGCCTCCTCACCAAGCTTTACAATCTGGAAAGAGGTCCATTTGCCTGGGTTTGTCTCTCCCCACCAGAAGCTGGGCTGGGTTTGGGGAAGCAGAGACCGCCAGGCTGTGGCCCTCCACTCCTCCACTCTACTGTGAGTTGAGGGCCTCCGTATGGCAAAGACAAAGGGAACCAGGGAAAGGGTAAAGTAAAGGTTTTCAAAGAGGGCTCCCTCACCTTTTGACACAACAGATGCCTGAGCCAGGTACACAGTAGGTACTTTACTATCCTTACAACAGATCACTGCCAGGAGGAGCATGTCTAACTCTGGGTCCCATGTGGCCACAAAGAGCGAAGCATCCAGCCCTGCCTAGAACCTCCTTACCTGCTTTTCTTCCACAACCCCATGGACTGAGTGCCAGCACCATCCCTGCCCAGAGAACACCTGCCCACTGTGTGCTTCCTGGAGCCAGCTTTTACCTCTGTACTAAACCATCATCCTGAGCAGGCCCTTGGCCTTAGCCAGGTTGTAAAACCGATTTTCTCAGCAGCCTGCTATCACAAGAATTAAGAACCATTGAGGTAGTTTGTAAACATGGCTGCATTTCTGAACATCCATTCCCAAGACTGACGTGGTTTTAGTGTCTCCTGAGGATGATTAAACAAGCTTCTTACCTCCACCAAATTCAAGTCCCTGCCCTATGAGTCCATTAATATGCACCTTAGGAACTTCACAGTACCATCAAAGGAGAGGACAGTCTCTGCCAAGGTCCCAACACCCAGTGGAACTGGTGAGTTCAAAGGCGTTCCTGCCCTATTCTGACCATGTGAAGTCCCCATGCCCAGGGAATACAAGTGTACACATCACCTATTCTGCTGGGTGGAGAATTTCAAGGTAAAACCAGGGCCATTGTGTTAAATTGGTGCCCAAAGTCCCAGCAGTGGTGTGTTAGCTCTCTCTCCATATCCACTCTTCATGCTCTCTCTCCATGTCTGCCCTTCATGCTCTCCTCAGCAGTCCAAAGGTCTAGGAGCATGAGAACTATGTTTCCTACACTCCCTTGCAGTCCTGCCCCTGGGAAGCCCTGGAAGGAGGTAACAGGTGGGAAACAAGAAGAGACTCTTTTACTGCTGGCTGTAGCTTCCATGGTGGAAGTGGGTGATACACCCGGCAGGGCCACTGACAGTGGCCCCAGCAGCATGAGCACAGAAGGATGGGGGTGCTGTATGGCTCCTGCTCAGGGCTGAGTTGGTGCCTCCCAGTATAAGTGCAGAACAGAACTGGCTCCAGATCTCCAAGTAACACCTTCTCCCCCTATTTCCTCTTCCAGCCTTTCCAGCACCTTTATCACCAATGCCTGGCACTAAGGCCTCTCTGCCTAAAATAACTGGAGTGGATTCTGTTTCTGGCTGGAAATTCACTGGCAATAGAGCTGTTTGCCAATTAGGTGTTTCCAGATCTGGGCATGAAACCAGCTGGCTCCCAGATCTCCCTACTGTCACCATAGCCCGGGCCTTTCCTGTTTCCTGTCCAATCCTGGAGCTGGACCAAGCCTTGTCCTCTCACCCCAGTAGGAATCATGTTCATCCTGCCCACCTCCAGCCCCTGTGGAATCACAGACTCACCCTAGCTCAGGAGGCCCCTGGTCAGGAGGAAGGAACATGCAATGCTCAGGGACATTCTGTGACAGTCATTCTGGATCTGAGACCCCAGTATTTACACCCTTCTGGGTTCCTGGGCATCCCAGAGCTCTCCTGACTTCAACATGGCATGCACTCCCATTGTTCTGGTTCTCTTCTCGAGATTCCCTTTCCATGGTTTCCAGGAAACCCTATGCCCATTCTCCCACTTATTCTCCTGATCCCCCAACTCATCCCTCTTCCTCACAGCTTATTTCTGATGAAAACATCGAGATCACTGTGTGGCCCCAAGAGCTGTAGCTTCCTCTTCATTGATAACAGCATTCTCAGGAAGGTGACTGGTCACCTTTTCCACCTTCCCAGGAGATCCAAAGACACTACCAGACAGCCCCTGAATGCTTCTGTTGCATATTGCTGCATGGTCCACCACCCCAAAAGTGACCTATTATTTCTTGTAATTCTACGAGCTGCATGCAGTAAACACATAGAATTGACTGAGTTAGCTTTTTTTAACTGTGTTCAGCTGGCATTGGCAGCCAGGCTGAGCTGGAAGGCCCAAGCAGGCTCTCTTCACTTATCTAGTGCCTTGGTGGTCTTCCATGTTGCCTGTCTAGGTGGTTAGCTTGTGCTTCCTCACAGCATGGTGGCCTGAGAGCACTTGGACTTCTTAGGGGGGACATGGAAAGGTATGTGCATGTTCTCCAGGGAGTTGAGGGCATGGGCAGGGCCACAGGTAAAGGGAGAAAATGCTATTTTCTCAATTCCTGAGCCAGCAGCGGGGCCCACACTGTAGTCCCAGGGAGCTCAGTCTGATGCATGAGCCTGAGCCGCTGCTCTCTGAGCATTCCCCTGATCCCATGGGCTCCTGTGCATCACAATAATGACGTTGATGGGAACAACAGTGCCCAGGAGATGACCAGCAGTGGAGACAGCACCCCCGGGAGGGGAGGAAACCACAGGTACAGGTAGGGTGGTGGCAGCATTGACAGACTCTCCTTGATCAAACTCTAGCCAAGCTCCACTGAGCCCACTTCTCAACGGGGCCTTCACCTGGGCCTATAAAAACTGTCAGCGCAAATGATTTTGTCTCCTCACCCTCCTTCCCCTCCCCACACACCAAGAGACTTGAACAAACACTAGTAGACTTTCTAATAGCCTTGGGTCGCATCTCTAGGATGACAACTGCAAACCTTCAAGTTTCTGCCGGAGAAGGCTCCATGCTGCCAGGAGAATTTACTGTTTGTTCCAGCCAAAACTTGGTGATAGGCAGATAGGCCCCTGAACCCTCCTTTTAGAGCAGATACTTCAGAAAGCTTACAATTAGAAGTCCTTTCTTTGCCCTTTGAGATGTAAATCTTTTATCATCCAGAACGTCTCTTGGAAATGCAAGCACTCAAGAGCTAACTCTCCCTCCTAGTCCCTATGAGAGGCAAGAGCCTGAACCTGGTGGATGGGCCCATGCTCAAAGTGGCTCCACCGTCTCCCATCATATAGATATAAGGAGGTCTTGTTTCCTCTGGATAAGCAGGTGGCCTAGCCCCTTCCACCAGCACACTCCAGCCTTTGAAACATCTCCTGCCTTTTGTTTCTGGGAAGCTGAGGAGACTTCCCTCTGGGCTCTCCTGCCTATTGCAATAATTATTATGAAATAAAATCTTTCTTACTGTTCTAACTAGAATCCAGCTTTGGTTATCTTGGCCAGAGGCAAGAGGCCAGGGCTAGGTGGGGGGTCTCACCTACAGTGTTTCCTGCGTGTGTTCCAGGAAAGTCTGGGCCATCTAGGCTGTGTTGGTATGCCACCATTCCGATTTTTGAGGAGCTTCGCTAAGGGTCAGTGATGCATTGCAATGATGCTGTTTTGTCTTTGGTGGTGGCCACAGAACCAAAGGCATCAGGGTAGACTGAGTCTCCAGATGTGTGTTTCCTGAGCCTCCTGGAGCTTGGCCCCCTGAAGCACAGTAAGGCACAGATGACAGAGCCCTCATGCTCTTACAAAACGTTTCTAAGATTAATATGCAATTTTCCAATTAATATGCAGTTTTAACTTTTTTCTTTTTTTTTGCTAAGAGGAAGACTTTTCAGGACTGGACTCCACCCCTCCAGGACCAATGAGTGTCCTCCTGAACTGATCTGAATTGGGTCTGTAACTCAAGGCGCGCTTAGAGGAGGGTCAAGGTCATAGGCACAGCAGCCAGATTCAGGACAAGCCTATGTGCGAGCTTCAGGGACAGACCCCTCTCCCTCTACCAGACTCCTCCCAGGGGGCTTCAACCTTAACCTTCTGAGCAGAAAGACCAGCCTTAAGGGGCAAGTACCAGGTGAGGGCAGAGGGCACGGGGTCAATCAGAGCAAACTGGGGTGGGAACCATGGGGCCACCACCCCTCGTGGACGTAGCACAGGTATCTGTCGTCTGAGAAAGGTTTGGGGACCGCAAATGACTGTGGAAACTAGATGTACATGTGGGGGATGCCAGGACCACCAGGGTGAACTCATATGAAGTGGGGACGCAGAGTTCTGGAGGAGGGACAGCCCTGGGGTGTGTGTGCATGTACATGTGTATAAGTATTGGGTTGTGTGTGTGTGTGTGTGCATCTGTGGGGGGTTATGGTGTGTGTGTGTGCACGTGCATGTGTACATATGTGTTGGTGTGGCTGTGTAAGTGTGGATGGGTGTCTGTGTGTGTACGGGCACAGTGCAGCTTCTGCATGGGGTGGTGGGCAGTTGGACTCAGGGTTCTGGGAAGGGCAAGAAAAGAGGTGTACAGGCAGGCAGCAGCCTTGGGAATGGGACAGCTGGGAGGTCAGGATGGGACAGGAGGAGTCCCTGGGAAGCCTGGAGGTGACCTGCTGGCTCTACCATGGAGGCTAGGCTTTAAACACATGCCCAGCGGCCACTGCACCAGTGGCCTCAAGTTCCTGAAATGTAGCCTTCTGAGGAGAATAGGATGTGTCCCAGTTAGGATGTGGGAGTGGACAGGGAGACTGACCAGAAGGTCTTCTGCAAGGAGGAGAACCAGATCTGGGCCTTTGGTCGGTAGCATGGCCCTCAGACCCTTACCATGAAGACCTACAGATCCTCAGGACACCAGATACGGTGGGACCTCCCCAAACTGCAAACACAAAACATGCATCTCTGCTGAAATGAAAGCAGCTCCTTTCTAGACCTGCCAACTTCTGCACATACTCTCTGTAGCTGCCTCTCCCCCAGGGGTCTGCCTGCAGGGCTCCCTGGCAGGGTCTGTTCTGTCTCCTTGGTGGCCCAGCTCTGCCCTTGAGAGCAGCAGCCTCAGTCTCCGGTGTCCTCGAGAGCCCTGTGATGAAGAGCTGTTTCCTACCCCTGGGGGGCTGCTCTGCTCCTTGGACCGCTGGGGGTGGAGGCACTCTGTGTAGGGGTGTCACTCACCAGGAGGACACAGGCCTCATGACGAAGGCATGAGAAGCCCGAGCCCTGTGGTCCCTATGAAAGGACGCCCTTCTCTGTCCGAAGGGAATCATTCTGGGGTCTTGGAAACAGTCCCACTCAAGCAAACCTCTCTGTGGCCTGTCACACAAACAACCCACCAGGCAGACGGCGAGCAGGCTGAGGGCTCAGACCCAGCTGCATGCAACAGCCTTGCATGTTTTTCTCTTCTTGTGGTTTCTCCTTGGGGTTAAGCAATGTTTCAATTCTCAGCATAACGACCCAGCAGCCTCCTTCTGAGGTGTCAACCAGTCTGATCAGTGGGGGACTGGAGGGGAGGTGTGGTGGGGGACGGATGGGGTCTCTGCACTAGCCTTTGGGTCCCCAGGCTCCTTCAAAGCCTGTTAACAGTGAAAGAATGAGAAGCCCCAGTGTTCCCCAAAGGTACCTGGGTGGAGGGCTCTCCCTGCCGAGGAGTGTTCTAGAAAGATTAGGACACAGTGAATGCCAAATGCAGCGGGCACCTCTCCTGGGATAGACATTTATCACTGATCACACAGCCCTGGTGTCTTGACTAGAGAAGGCCCCTGGCTCTGGGCCAGCAGCCCCTGTCCTATGGCTGGTTTGGTGGTGCCCCAACATCCTGGGTTCCTGGAAGTCAACTCCTAGTTCTCCCTAACTCTCTTGTCCTCCCCCAGGCACCCCCAGCTGACCCCATTGCCTCCTCTGAGGGCCACAAGGGAGTCGCTTCAGGTGCCAGGTGTTCACCACCTGCTGACTCATTTCTGAGACCCTAGAGGTTACTGGAAGGCCCCAGCAAGCTGTAAGTGGGACTGGAGTCCAGGACCCATGATTCGAACTTCCTCGCACTATCAGAGGGCTACTCTGCACAGCCCTGAGCTGGTCTGAGTGGGCTCCCACATCAGGAAAGGGCACCACTCTTGACCAGGGAAGCAACTCTTGACCCTGCGGCCCAGGGCCTTCACACAGGCTGCCTGGAGCCTCCACGTGCTGGGCCATCCCATGGGGTCTCCAAATTGCTGACCCTCCTGCTGCCTGACCGACCCCATGTTGCCCAGCTAAGGGTCCCCATGGGGCCTCACTGCGGTTGCCCCCCAACATCCCAGCCCACTCCCAAGGGGTGGGCCATGCTGTGTCCTGAATCAACTCCAACAGCCTGTGTTCACTTTCATAGCTTCCCCTACAGCGTAGGCAGCCTTTTGACCCTAACCATGGTCTCTGGAGACTCTTTTGCCCTCCTGAGCAGAGTGACACAGCTAGCCAGCACTTTCCCCTTTCCAACTCCTTGACTGTGCACCCAGTCTGGAGCCATTGCAGAGAGGAAGGCCCAGAGAGTGCTCTAACATAGCAGAGCTTGAACCCCTGCCCAGCTCTTGTTGGGACCACAGGCAGTTTCCCAAAGCCTCTCCCCACTGGGTGCCTGGACCTTGCAGCTGGATGCATTCCTGAGGGCTGCCCTGGGCCCTCAGAGCCCCAGGAGTGTGGGCTGGGGCCCTGGCTTCCTCTGGCTCCTCACTCCCCTGTACCCTGAGAGTGCAAATCTCCTCCCCAAGGGAGTGGGCACAGCCCATCAGTGCCCTGAACGTCTTTTTTCCATGCTTGTGTGGGCCTCCAGAAGCTACTTTGTCATCCTCCTCTCTGCAGAAGGGAAGAGAGAAGATAGGGAAGGCTCTCCAGGTGAAAATCTCCAGCCTCCCAGCTCAGATCGGATCTCCAGGATCAGTTACTCTGTAATGAGGCAGCGTGAAGGGCACTTCCTGAGATGGGCATTCGCTCCCTGTGTCTTTGACAGTCTGCCTCCTGCACTGTCATATGTGGGACACAGCAGGGCTTCACCTCCCTGCAGGGCTAGGGGGGCCCTCACCCCAGGATTCCGTCCAGGATGGGGTGCCCTGCTGGAGGCTGGCAAACCATCCTGTGGGCTCCCTGAAGCTGCCACCACCCCTTCCCCAGGCTCAGGACCTCACAGCCACTGTCTACCTCCTGCTCTAAGCTAGAAGGTTCTGCAACCTACTTCCCAGGATTCTTCTTCTGGATCCTAAGTCCATAACTAAATTGAAACCTCACTCTGCTAAGTACACATTTCCTCAAGGTGGCCATAGAAGGGGGGATGCGGAAGGGGCCACTGGGAGCCTAGGTGCTGCTCAAATAGATCCCATGGGTGCCAGGGTTGTACCCCCATACCCCTTGCAGGGCCCTCCTGGAAAGACTGTGTCTGGGCCACAACTGAGGGTGCCTCCCCCAGCCGTGACTGGGAGCCAGAGTGGGAACAGAAGAGAGGCCAGTTCAGGAAGCTGCAACCTCAGCTGGGTTTCAGTTCAGCCCATGTTTGCGGAACCCCGGCTTTGTGCCAGGACCAATGCTCAGCACTGGGAAGGTGCCAAGAGGAACAGCGGAGTGGTCAGGGGAGATGCAAGGGAACTGCTCCCCAGCGCCCTGGCTGTCTGTTGGTGAAGGCAGAAGGAGATTCTCAAGGCAGGTAACGCTGCTCCTCTGGGGAAGGAAATGGTTGAGGGGCGGAGGTGGGGGTGGAGGCAGGGATAGCTGCACAGGGGAGGCAGGCAGCAGGACAGTTGTTGGACTAGGCAGGGGTCTGAGCTTGAGCATCCCGCAAGCAGGAATGCTGCCAGGTCCCAAAGCGAGGGATGACAAGCTAAGGCTGAGGTTCTGGAAGATGGCACCACAGTGGTGGCAGTGTTTGCAGGCAGATTGCCAAGGCCTTCCAGCAGGATCCATCCACGGCCCAAGCTGTGGAGTTAGTGCAGCAAGTCCCGTTAAGGCGCACAGGAATTCCCAGCTCTAGGCAGGAGATCCAGGATATAGTTAAAACCTGGAGAGGACATTTACCCTTACAGATAGAAATGCGACTCCAGGTTTTCATGTGTGTGAGTGAGCGATGCATCATACACGAGAGGACATATTACAGGATAAAACATTTTCACAGTCTCCAAGGTCTCCATGCTTACGTCAGATTTTCTAGAGTAAGAGGAATTCTGCAACAAATTCACTCATGATTTAGGTTTTTTGCAAAGAGCCAACTCGAGTTGGCTTTCTACAAAACAGGAACTGAGGATAAGAAAGCCACATTGGGGTTTCCAGGAGTGGGAGGGTGGGGTGCCACTGTACAGCCCAGGGCATTGTTGGATGCAGGGTCCCCTTTGCCTCTCCTCTGGTTCTCACATTGGTGTGGAGCACCTTTCTCTGCAGGTGGGCAGAGTTTACATCTCTGCAAAATGAGCTGGGATTCGTACTCCTGGGGGAGGGGGCTCTGGTTGCTCTGGCTTGGGTCAGATGCCCATCCCGGGACAGACCCAATGGGGCTGGTGTGGGGCAAAGTCACACTGCAGATTTTGCTCTTTTTACAGCAGAATTATTTTTCCCCCAAACAAAATCCTTTCTGAAACTGTAAATATGCCAGAGGCATCCCCAAGAGGGGAGACAGGTGACACAGAAGAGATCAGTGTTCTCTGTGCTCGCCTCCCCCTTCCCTCGCCGAACCCAGAACAAACCTTCAGAGACAGTTCAAAATACAAGCAGATGTCTCATGCCTAACACAAGCTCTTCCTTCTATCCACCTTCTCCCCCGGCACACACCTCCTGAGTCCCAGGGTACACACCCACCTCTCCAAGGTCTGCGAGGACCTTGAGGGTTGGGAGTAGGAGCTTAGAAATCAGAAATTTCAGCTTTTGGCCATGTATGGAGAGTTTGGGTGATAAACTGAGTCAAAAGTAAGTCCAGGGCATTAGCTTACCATGCCTCCACCCCTGCCCCTTCCAGAAGCTTCCCTCTGCCCAGACTCCTCAGGTCAAGGGACTGACGCTGCACAGACTATTGTCAAGGGTCCTGTGGTTTCCCACTGTGAGTGGCCCGTGCAGGTCCTTTCATTTCCCAGCAGATTTACAGAGGAACAACACGCCAAGGAGCCAAAGGGAAATGAGACAAGCAGTATTGGCACCTCTGCTGTGTGTCAGATCACTTAACTCAATCTTATTAGTCCCTACAGTAAGCTGGGTCTTAATAAATGAATAACCAGAGCCTGATTAGGCCAAGTCCCCAAGGTCACAGAATCAGTAGATATCGGAGCAGGAATTTCACACACGATCTCTAAGGTTCTAAAACCCTCTCTGCACTATGTTGTCCAGAGCAGCAGAAACTGTCAGGGACCGGTGGAGGACCAGAACCCTGGGTACTCATCTCCCATCCATGGTCACCATGCCCACATGGTGAGCACGTGTAATGGGTTAGCTGATACTAACCATATCTCTCCCTGTTTATAATCCTAAAAGAGACCCAGTGCTGTGGAGACTTGTCACCTGCCCAGGCAGGGAGTTTGGGCCCCTGTCTACTTGGTCTGCTGCTTGCCAAGTACCTTCTAACAGCTCTCTGCATGTGGCACGCCCTTCCTTGCCCTGGTGCCTTGAACTGTGCTGTTCCCACTATGCAAGCAACCTCTCCCCCTATGTTGCTGAATTAACTCCCCCAAGATGGCATGTCTCAGTGTCTCTGGGTACCTGCAGCTCACAACAGCAGCTTCTCAGAGTGCCCTTCCCCTCTGCAACCCTGGCCATGCCCCACACTCCCCTGGGTTAGCATGATGTTTAGGCCTGCCATGGACCAAATGGGCTACTGTGGCTTAAAATGTCCTCCCAAATTCATATGTTGGATCCTGAACTCCCAGTGTGTCAGAAAGTGATAATATTTGGAGATGGGGCCTTTACAAAGGCCATTAAGGTAAAATGAGTCATTATGGTGGACCTTATCTAATCTGACTGGTGTCCTCAAAGGAAGAGGAGATTAGGAACAGACATCATACAGGAAAGGAAGGCCGTGCAAAGACACAGCGAGAAGTTGGCCATCCCCAAGAATCCAAGGAGAGAGGTCTTGAAAGAAACCAACCCTGATGGCACCTTGATCTTGGACTTATGGCCTTCAAAATTGCGAGAAAATACATTTCTGTTATCTAAGCCTCCCAGTCAGTGCTACTTTTTTATGGTAGCCCTAGGAGACTACTAGACAAGAAAACATTTAGAAGGTTCCAGGAGGGAAGAAAGACAACAGTTCATTGACTAAAGTGTAAGCAAAGGTGACTAAGAGCACCTCCCAAAAGGTACCTGCCCACACTTCACACACTGCCTGGTTTTCCCTAGGGCTGGGCCAGCTGAGATTCTGTGTGGGTATGAAGCCCTCAGGCAACACCATGCCTGCTAGTCACAGGCCCCACTTTGAGGAATAAACCTATAGACGGCTCAGTGTCCTAGAAAGGGACCTCTGTCAAATTGCTAAGCAGGATGCTCTTACACCTGATCTGATGGTTGCTCATAGTTGGCCACAATCTCACTGAGACCTTCAGACTTATCTGCAACCCACAAGATGAAGAGTGAGAGGGTGGAGGTGGCTTGATGGGGTCCCTCAGCTACAACAGACAGGCTGGTGGGAGCTGCCAGGTACTGTGTCCAGGGCACGAAGGCACAAAGGATGGGGAGGCAGCTTGGGGTTGGGGCATGAAGAACTGAGTGGAGCCTGTTCCAATGCCAAGAAGCCAGGGCCCTTGAGTAAATCGTGTCATCTTTCTTGGTCCCAACCCTGCCTGCCTTGCAGAATTGAGGTGACAACATGGACAAGGCAACAGGAGGGAAAATCCCTAAAAAGACTACAAATTACCTTTTAAATGTTTGTTTCTCCTGTTCCCTGGTAGAGCAGTTGTCCAAGTTAGCAAAAGAATCAACACAGAATATGACAACGAAATCTAAGCACGGTCGGTGCCCTCATTTTGAATCCTGCAAGTGACACATGTCATGGCTGCCACTCCTCAGGGTCATAGCAGCTGGGAGGCTCCCCTGACCCTCCAGATCCAGCAGCAAAGCTGATGTGATCTACTTGGCCTGTGCTGGGCCACACACGGGGCATACAGAGGCACAAAGTCCTAGTCTTGGGATCCCTGGGTGGCGCAGCGGTTTGGCGCCTGCCTTTGGCCCAGGGCGCGATCCTGGAGACCCGGGATCGAATCCCGCGTCGGGCTCCCGGTGCATGGAGCCTGCTTCTCCCTCTGCCTGTGTCTCTGCCTCTCTCTCTGTGTGTGACTATCATAAATAAAAAAAAAAAAAAAACAAAGTCCTGGTCTTAACTGCTGGGAGGGACTCTGGTTTGGAAGATATCCAGGATGACCATCCGTCTGGTTTTCCTGGGGGCTGAAAAGGCTCCTGGTCTCAAGAGTTCAGTTCTAAAACTGCGAAAGTCCAAGACAAATGCACAGAATATCCCAGAAGCAGCTGGCCTGGAAGAATGGTGAATGGCCCACCCAAGGCTCAGTTTTGGCACCCACAAAACATATTTCCAGGGCTGGTACTGTCCTGAGGATGTGTTACATGTTCTGAACCTGCAGCCTGTATATGCTGCTGCTTCTCTCACAGATCCAGGAATCAAGGAGTGGATGTGGGAGGGGCTTCTTGCAGTATACACCCTCACCAAGTGTTTGCTTCTCACCTCTGCAACTTGGAGAGCTATTGGCCTGATAGGCTTGGTCTCAGTTCCCCAGGGAGGAAGCAAAGTTCCACTGAATCAGAAATTGAGGCTAAGAGATGGCTCCCTCGGAATCTTCATGCTCCTGGGCCAATGGGCAAAGAAGGGGGTGTTACCAGCTGGGGGTTCCAACCTGATTACCAAGGACTGCTGCTACAAGTGGAGGGTAGGGAGGACAGGTGGAGAAGCCCATAGAGTCTCCAGGGTATCTCTTAGTACTTCCTGTCCAATCATGGAGTCAATGAGAAGGTCCAACAACAGCAGGCCAGAGACAGACCCTTCCCAAATAAAGCTCTGAACAACCTCACCAGGTAAAGAACCCACATAGGTACAGATAGGGGCAAAGGAGGCCCAGAATGGCTGAGGAACACAGGAAGTCCTAGGTCAGGTCTTAAGGCCAAGGCCAACAGATCTCAAGACTAGTTACAAAAATGAAAACTAGCTGCTATGGCACATGTTCTTTCTTGCTAGGGGCCTGTAGAGTTTTCTTTTCCTTTCCCTATTTTTAAAAATTTTTGGTAAATGTCTCAGTCACTCTAATATAAATACAGAAAAGTACATAAATTATAAGTGTACAGCCAGGAGCACACAAGTGAACATATTTGAGCAACAGCACCCAGATCAAGAAACAGAACATAGTATCCCAGATGCTCTTCCTGTACCCCCCCCCCAAGGCCTACTGCACCCAGAGCAGCAACCATCCCATCCTAACACCGTATAGCTGTTTTACCTCTTTTGAACTTTATATGCGCGGACTCATATAGTCTATTCTCTAACTTAGGGCCAATGGGCCATAGGAGTGAGTAATACCCTTGTTTTCCAAAGTGATTGCATCAAGTCACACTCCCCCCGAGTCTGCCCCAAGCTGTGTGTGAGAGTTCTGCTTTCTCCACACCCTCAGCAATGCTCCGGATTCTTTTTCATTTTAGCCTTTCTGATGGGTGAGTGGTGGTGTTGCACTGTAGCTTTTTCTTCCTTCTCATCCTCCCTCCCTCTGGTGTCCCTTCCTTCTCTTTGACAGCTTTATTGAGATACAATGCATCCATTTAAAGGATACAATTCAATGGGTTTTAGCATATTCACAGAATTGTGCTGTCATCACTACTATCAATTCTAGAATATTTTCATCAACCTCAGAAGAATCCCATTATCTTCTAGCTGTCACCCTGACACCCAATTTGGCCCAGCACCTGGCAGCTACTCATCTGGTTGTCTCTAGATATGCCTATTCCAGACTTCTCATAGAAGTGAAATTACGTAACAGTCTTTTGTGGCTGGTTTCTTTCAGTTGGCACACTTTCAAGTTTCATCCATGTTGTAGGATGCATCAGTACTTCCTTTTTATGGTCAAATAATATTCTAGGATATCCCACATTTCATTTATCCATTCACCAGTTGAAGGACATTTGAGTTGTTTCTACTTTCCAACTATTAAGAATAATGCTGATACGAACATTCACATACGAGTTTTTCTCTGAGTTTATAGTTTCATTTCTCCTGGGTCCATACCTAGAAGTGGAATTGCTGGGCTATATGGTAACTATGTTTCACTTCTGAGGGATTTCCATATTGCTTTCCTAAGCTTATTATTTAATGATGCCAGGAATCTACTTTCAAAGTACATGGGTCTGTATTCTCTGTAATCTCACCATTATTTCTTAATACTTATAATTTTGATTATAGCCATCGTAGTATGTGGGAAGTGGTACTCCATTGTGGTTTTGATATATTGTAGTTTAGTTGGTGTTTCCTTGATGACTAATGAGATTGAGCACCTCATACGTTTATCAGCAACTAGAACCTACTCTTTTGTGAAGTGCCCACTCAAATCTTTTTTTAAAATTAATTAATTAATTAAATCTTATGAAAGACATAGAGAGAAGGCAGAGACATAGACAGAGAGAGAAATAGGCTCCTTGCAGGGAGCCCAATGTGGGACTTGATCCCAGAACTCTGGGATCACTCCCTGAGCCAAAGGCAGACGATCAACCACTGAGCCACCCAGGTGTCCCCACTCAAATCTTCAACTTTTTTTTTTTTTTCGTGCTGGGATGCCTGCCATTTCTTATTGATTTCTAGAAGCTTTTTATATATTCTAGATATGAGTCTTTTGTGTGTGGCAAATATCTTCTCCCAGTTGTAGCTTGCCTTTTCACTCTCTTAAAGGAATCTTTTGAATGTATGTAAGTTCTTAATTTTAATTTTCAAATAATTCCATTTTTTCTTCCTCTCTTCCTCATTCTCTTTTTCCTCATTTTCCTCCTCTTTGTATGCCTCTGGCTTTTTGTAATCTCTTCAGGGAAGTCATAAGTCATGTTGACATTCTTTGTAGACACCAGTTTTCCATAATGGTTGAGTGCAGTGGCAACTGTCTATCCCAAAGTCTAACCGTTCAACAGTGTTCTCTCCCAGGCAACCATGGGTGCTGATTGAGTAATTATAATGCCACCACATACCACAGATCAGTGGGGTCTTATTTTCCACTGGCGATGAGCCCATTTCTGCCTTCACACTCAAACAGCTGAACAACGCCATCGCAGGAACCCAAGTAAGAGGCCTTGTTTCTTGAATCAGTACTGAGTTAGTCTGGGTCCAGTCGGGAAGATAGAAACCACTTTAGATATTTCACACAGAGGGAATTCATACAGAGAACTGGTTACAGTGGTGTTGGAAGGATGCACGAGTAAAAGGGAGAAAGAAGGAGAGAGAACTAAAGGAAGCAGGGGTGATTCCTAGAGATAAGAAACACTAACACCTCTGGGCTAGAGCCCAGAGCTTGCACTTTCTGCTGTCCTGTGGAAGAAGCTGGTGGTATGAGAGAAGCTGAGATTGATGGTTCTAGATCTAGAATGGGGCATCCTCTTGTTCAGGACTACAACACTTTTTAAAAAGATTTTTCTTCTTAAGTGATCTCTACACCCAACGTGGGGCTCAAACCCACAATCCCAAGATCAAGAGTCATGCTCTACCAACTGAGCTAGTCAGACACCCCTGAGACAGTGACTTCTGATAAAGGTGCTCCCTTTGCCAGAGCTGCTGGGGTCTATAATCACCCAGTCCTGTGCTACAACTGCCATCCTATCAGAGCAGATGCTTTCTCCCTCCTGCTTTCTGAGCTCCTGCTCTGCCTCTTGTGTTAGATCCTATAGCAGGACCTAACACAGAGACAGTAGGCACAGAGCCTGGAAAATGCAGATCACTTGGGAACCCCAGAGCAGAGCTCAAGAGGGTGGCATGGGCTGGGACCACAGACACTGGGCAGCACAGTTCACCTGCTCTAGCTCCATTGGTCTGCTTTCAGCAGCGCTACTGGAACATCCTCTGCACTTTTTTACTTGGCTGCTTCTGGCTCACCCCCCCCCCCCATGTATGGTTCACAGGCCACTTTCTCAGGGAGTCTTTGCTGTGCTGTCTTGGCCTGCTGATTTCTGCACATCTTCCTCTTTGGGATGAGCTTCTTGAGAGAAGACAATGTATCTGATTGAGTCTCAGGTCATGAACCCAGTGTATGTTTGAGTGCATGAGTGAATTAAAAATGAAATAGTGACAGGCCTGCCCTCAGGTAAACTGTAGAGAGTAGATTGAAGGGCTTTTCTCTCTGGACATACCTTTTCCATGCTTCCAAGATCCCAGAACTCACCTGCCCCTAGTGCCCTTCATGTCTGGCCCCTACCCCTGGTGTTTAAGGATATATAACTGGCACCATGTTGTCAGAGACACATTCCCAAACATTGTGGCATAACACAGCTATTTATAGTCAAGGCTATTTAAAGCCAAGGGTTTATGGAAAAATAGTTATGAGTTTGAAAAAATTTGGATATTTTGGATTTAAGCAGATTAAACACGATTCTTTACCACAGCATTTCTCAGATCCTTAATTCCCTAACGTGACTCTCTAGGAATAGGACATATCAGCCAAACTCCCCAGACTTATATGGCCACAAAGGTCTTCTTTTTTTAGGAATATCAAGCAGAGTTTGGTAATTAGTAAAATAATACTTTAAATATATTTAATTTATCTATCTTTGAATAGGCAACACACATACACATAGTACAAAATTCAATAGACAAAAGAAGGTACTCAGGAAAAATATGTCTTGCTTTCCCACCTTCCTCGGGTGGTTCTACCCGAGGCAACCACTGGCCAACTTTATGGTCTCTCTTTGTCCTTTGGAAGGAGGAGTTTCTTGGTAGATACCCTAAGGACTACTTGAGATGTAGCTTGCTGTTGACCATGAACACAATGGTAGAGCCACCCCATATTCTCCCTTCTTAATGAACAGACTTTCCCTGGAGGGGGTGGGAGTGACACCAAGCAGATAATGACAGAAGATGATAAGGAAGAAGGGGATGGAATGGGTGTATTAATTATTTGTTGCTGCATAACCAAGAGCCAAGCCTGGCTGCTTGCTTGCTTGCTTGCTTTTTTACTTTCTTTGTAAATGCAATTCTTCTTTTTTTTTAAGATTTTATTTATTACTTGAGAGAGTGAGAGAGAACACAAGAAGGAGAGGAGAAGCAGAGGGAGAGGGAGAAGCAGACTTCCCACTAAGCAGGGAACCCAATGAGGGGCTTGATCCTGGGACCCCAAGATCATGACTTGAGCTGAAGGCACATGCTTAACCAACTCAGGACCCAGGTGCTCCTTTATTTTTTTTTTTAAAGATTTTATTTATTTATTTGAGACAGAGAGAGAGAAGCACTGAGCATGACCCTGAGATCATGACTTGAGCTGAAGGCAGACGCTTTACCAACTGACCTACCCAGATGCCCACTTTTTCACTTCTATTTTATTTTATTTAAGATTTTTATTTATTTATTTGAGACAGAGAGAAGTCTGGCTGCTTAAACCAACACAAATTTATTATCTCCTATAGTATCCAGGGTCAGAAATCTGGGTGGTTCTGATTTCACTTCTTTCCAAGATGTGGTCAAGATGTCAACCAGGGCTGCAGCCATGAGAGGCCATGGGCGCCAGTGGGTCTGCTGCCAAGGTTCCTTACGTGACTGTTGGCCTCAGCTGAGTATACTTCTCCATGAGGCTGTTAGGTGTCCTCCTCACATGGCAGCTGACTTCCTCCAGAGTGAGTGATCCAAGAGAGACTAACAAGGAGGGAGCCACAGTACATTTTATGACCTAGTCTTCAGAGTCATACACAGTCACTTCTGGTACATTCCATTTGTTAGCAGCAGGTCACTAAACACAGTCCACACTCAAAGAGAAGGGAATCAGTCTCTGTAGTCTAATGGGAAGAATAGCTAAGAATTTGTGGATGTATTTTAAATATGTCTTCAGTGGGTGCAGAGGACCAAGCATGGGGACAGGGAACAGCTGGTGGCTCCTGATCCATTACTAATAATCCTTGTCATCTTGGCAAGTCACTTACTTTCTGGGCTTCAGTCTCAGGCTATTTGGAGATGGTGACATCATATTCTGTTGCAGGGCCAGTGGCTCAATGTGACAGGGAGGCAGAGAGGAACAGAGTCAAGGGTGTTGGCTTTGGAATCAAGTCCCTGCTGCACTACTTCCTCTCTCTGAGCCTTGGTTTCCCTCACCTGTATCATTACCTGCCTCCCAGGGTGGTGGTGAAATGAACTGAGGTATGCATGTGCAGGTATGGGCTCAGCTGAGTTCAAACTGAACAAGTCCAGAGGCATCTGTTTGCTGGAGAAGCCAAGAGGTATGAGAAGGCTCTGTGTGTAATCCAACCAATGATGAACAAGCTTCAGGAAAAGGTTCCTACCCTCCATCATGTGCAGGTTCTGTGACCCATATGAAGCTGACCCCCACCTTCGTTATTTTCCCCAGCTAGGCCACATTCTGGAAATATGACCAATATTTTGCATCTAGAGGAGGTATTCAGCTACTCTTGTGATTAAAACTATCACCCCCAGACCAAAGCCAAGAGCATGCTTTGTTCATCATGGTCCCCATTGCTGAGTGTTATGTATTATGTGGGCACATGGTCTGGCTCAAGCCCTGGTGGCTTAGAGACCATGGAAACCACACTTAGAGAGCACATGGGAACTGGGATCCCATCTGTGGGGAGAATGCCCAGCTCAGGACTGGATGCCCCAGCCTGAGAATCAATGTTCTGTGGCATTATATGAAGTCCATAAAACTTGCTAATAAAATACCAACTGGAAATCAATTGGTAACCCAGCCTCACTGAGCATCCAATTTCCTAAGGCTTTAGAATTTTTTCTGGAAGAAAAGTGCATATTAGTGGCAAGGAGCTAGTAAGGTTCTTGTTTCTCTGACAGCTAGCGCTTGGTCTGGGGGCTTCCTTTGAAGCAGTTTTAGAAACACAGGGTTGCGGGTTCATTATTGCTGGAGACTAGAAACATGTGCAAGAAGCTTCCCTTAAGGATGTGTAATTGTGCTCACAGCTCCTTGTAGAATTCCTATCAGAGAGGCTGGACCAACTTTGAACCTCCCAGTCCTGAGTTTACCTTCTCACTGGGAACAGTTAGCTTGAAAGTGTGGCTGGTCTATTGGACTAAGCCAGATACTCCAAGGTCTGTGTGACTTCTCTTAGACCAAGCAGCACACCTCCTGTGAGGGAAAAGAACATGGAATAGACTGCAAATTCCTCTTTTTTTGCAAGCATGCCATTTTGTTTTTTCTGTTTTTAAAACAAAATAGAAACCACATCTCAGTGCCCCATTAAGCCCAAGACTTTAAGTTGTCTGTCACCAATGAGCACAACCTCTGCCCAAAAGGAGGAGTGAGAGGTGGGGGTGGGACACTCCTCTATCCTATGACCCCAAGGCATGGTGTGGATGCAGATGGACCCTCTGCCAATTGGCCCCAGGCTGCATGAGTGGTCCTGGTCCTGAGCATGGGGACTGAGGGTTAGAGGGAAGAACGGCATGGCATGGATCTAGGTGGTATTGGCACACCAGTGGTTATGGGAAAATAGGGAAAGCCATTGCATGGTGTCTACCTCTTGGCATTCTCTGAGCTCTGTCTCACTGGATGAGCATAGGAGCCCACTTTGATATATCAGACCCAGGAGCCCCACCCCCACAGGTACAAGGTTGGCCAGAATCATAAGCAAAGAAGCACTGGCATCCAAATGAGAGCTTTTAGGTTCAGTATCCCAACCACAGAGCCCCCATATGGAGCTGGAGAAAGGAGGAGATGCTGGGCTCTGCTGGATTTCAGAAGCACAGCCGGTCAGAGGGTGGGCTGGCCACATAAGACCTTCCACCAGGGGGCAGAAAAGCAAAGCTGAAAGATTGATGCATAATTAGACCAAGTCCATTCGAGACCAATTTAGGGCCAGGAAACTTCAAACACCTTGGGATGAAGGGCCCAATGCTACAGTTGGAGAACAAATCGGGACTGTGAAGGAGAGGAGGAGCGTATCTGCCGGCCCTGGAACATCTGCTGGCCCTTGGAACAAGATCAAATATGGCATCACAGCTCAGAGCCAGCATCGCAGGCTTGGGGTGGGGAGCATAGAAACTGCAGGTTTTCCTTGGTTTCTATTTTTTTTTTAAGATTTTATTTATTCATTCATGAGAGACAGAGAGAGAGAGAGAGAGAGAGAGAGAGGCAGAAGCACAGGCAACGGGAGAAGCATGCTCCATGCAAGGGGCCCGATGTGGGACCTGATCCCAGGACCCCAGGATCACACCCTGAACTGAAGGCAGATGCTCAACCGCTGAGCCACCCAGGCGTCCCTCCTTGGTTTCTTAATATCAAACCCCTTACATGGGAGAGCAGGAACCATACACCCAACAGAGGCCTCCTTGCAGCCTATAAGGAGACTGTATGTCCTAATTTCCTTCTGTCCTGGCTGGTAGATCACAGGGTGGACAGCTGTGATTGCCTTACCAGATCTAGAATTCTGTAGACCCTAACATGAGTGGGGCAAATTGAAGCATCACCCCTGACCTGCCACGACTCAGGGAAGGGGGGTTTAGACATCTTTGGTTGTTGTACCGGTTATCTCTTGCTGCATAATAAACCACCCCAAAGCAGTGGCATAAAACAAATATCAGGTATTTTGCTACTGAATCTGGAATGGATTAGGCTCAGCCAGGCATTCTGAGGCTTCTGCTGATGGCTGCCTTTATGAACACCAATATTCCACTTTTTCTAAACAGGCTAAAGAAACAATTCTTAAAAACTTGAAATCTTCTAATTTTTAACTAATTTAAAAACTCCAGGAGCTCCCCAAGAGCAGCCCAGGGGTAGCCAGCTTATGCCTCTGCCTGACTTTGCAAGGTCAATTTGGAATGGCCAAGGAAGATAAGGCATTCCCGGATCTCTGCTTAGTACACTGGTGCCTTGTCTGAGGTGTTCAGGGCCTGGCAGGGGTGAAGGATGGGGTGGTAAAGGAGTGAGGTAAAAGGTCTTCCCAGAGATGCATGGCAGAGCATGTGGGCAGCAGATATAGGGATGAAATGACAGCTAAGGGAGGCCCACAGTGCAAAGAAACTTTTTTGTAGTCCACCCTCTTATATTTCCTATGAAAACCCACTCTTTGCAACTTTCCCAGAAAAGCACACCTTCATGAAAGATCCTGAGCCCAGCCACACTGAGGGGTAAGTAGTTGCTGAAGCCTAACATAACTCTCTCACCCACGAACAGTTGTCCTTTACCAGGGGCAAAAACTGCAGTCAAAAGTGCAAAGTTTTCATAGTAACATCTCAAATTGATAAGTAAGCATCAGGTAGGGTGTGAGGTGATGGTCTTAACCAAGCCTGTGAATTTCTGCATCATCATCATCACCATCATCATAAGCACTAACACCATCATCACTGCCACCGTCATCACCATCACCTACCATCATCACTGTCACTACCATCATCATCACCATCATCCATCATCATCATCACCACTATGATCACTACCACCATCATCATCACTAACATCATCATCACCATCACCACCACCACCATTACCATTATCATCACCATCACTATCATCATCACCATCACCATCATCATCACCATGATTACCACCACCACCATCACCATCACCACCACCATCCCTACCAGCATCATTGTCACCATCCCCATCATCACCATCACTTACCACCACCATTTCCATCATCATCATTGCCATTATTATCAACATCACCACCACTACCATCATCACCTCATAATAACAATATCCCATCTTAGCCTCAAGTGGAAGAAAGATATTTCCTGCTTATGCCATATCTACCATTGTGTATGGCCTTGGAGAGCATTCACAGACCCCAGTGGCTTCTGTGATGCCCCTATCAGCCACATGATGAAAGGCTCAGGGAGACACTACAGAGTGAGTCAGACTTGTTCATAGTGGCCCTGAGTTACCAAGCACCTGCTATGTGGCAGGCCAAGCGTAGAAGCTGCACCTTCCTCCTCAAGCCCCTGGTTGGATCTCCAAAGCCAATCCCCTTTCCTTCTCTTGTTGCCTTGCTATCTGGAGGACGTGGTCCTCTTTCTCTATCTTGCTCTGCCTGGTCCTCCTACCTCTCAGCTTCCCTCCCAGCAACTGCCTTAGTAGATGTCCAAAACATTTTCAATAAATAAGCAAATGTCCATTGCACATATGTGACTCCCACAAAGTAGGCATCAGGCAATTGTCTGGCCACCAGTCTTCCTTCTCTCATTTGGTGGTGCCACCATAAGTCCCCTTCATTATGGCAAGGGTTGAGGGCACTCAAGACACATGCAAGATAATTCCATGAAGAAGACTATCCATGGTACTCTTCAGGTGGACCATCACATGAGGCCATGTTGCAGGTCATGGGGTTGTGAAGTTCAACATGACTAACAGGCTCAGTGTTCTCAACTATAGAATGGGTTGCTTGGATTTTTAAATGCAGTTATACACTTAAAAATTATATTTATCTTCTCAAAGTGCTAACAGAGTGGAAGTCATATTCTCTTTCTCGGTGTAATGGGGAGGGAAATTAAGGTTCTGAAGGGAGAAAGAAGATACATTCTTATCTCAATTTTCTTGATGAGTTGTCATGGGGAACTTGGAGCTGCCTTGAACTTCTCCAGAGCACAGATTTCTCGGTTGTACAATGAGGACATTGTGTGAAAATCATCTAGTGTTCCTCTGAGATGCAGGACAGCACCACCAGCCTATTGACACTTCCCCAGCAAAGCCTGCAATGTTGCGGATTGGTGGCATCTTGAGGACTCACCAGTAAAGATGTTCCTTCACTAAATTGCAGTGGACACAGCCCCCAAACTTAGCAGGGGCCACAGAGTCTGCCTGGAGATGAAGGAACAAAGAGCAAGTAATCATAGAAATTGTCATTTCTAACCTGCAGCCCGTCTACTGTGACATGTGTATGATGAGTACTGACATACCACTTTACAACATACTGAAATTGTTACGAGAACAAAGTAAGATAGATATGAAGGCAATGTTCACTTTGCAGATGAAAAAAATGACCTTCAAAACAATTAAAAGCCACCCTGAGACCACCACACAGGCGACAATGATGCAGTTGAATCCTGACTCCCAGTTATGTTTCCTTGTGGTACAGGCAGTCAGCAAGGGCAGGAAGGTGAAGGGTGACTGGAAGACATTTTTTACCTCCTTAGTCCAACCTACCTCTGGGCCTAAAGCCACATTCTCTAGAATGCTACTTCTTTCCCATCCTACACAAAATGGAGAATTCTTTAAGGGTTATCAGTCCCTTACACTCTACTGAGAATAAAATCTCCACACTGTATTTGACCATGACTAGGTAGTGAGGATGTGTAGAAAGGAGAGAAGGATACTATTGAAGCATGAATCATTGTCCAAGAAGGGCCAAATGGGTAGTCTACTGCGGTAAACAGGGAAGAGCCAAGAAAGGAAGACATAAGACAAATTGCTCATCAGTATTTCTTGTACAAGAACACAACTTAGTTTTGCACTTTTATGGGATGAAATATATGCCCCCATAAATTCATATGTTGAAGTCGTAACCCCCCCAGTACCCCACAATGTGACCATATTTGGAGATAGAGACTTTAAAGAGGTATTTAAGGTAAAGTTAGGGTAGGCTCTAATCACATTTGACAAGTGTCCTTATAAGAAGAAATTAGGACATAGATAGGCATAGAAGAAAGACCATGTGAAGACTTAGGGAGAAGGCAATAATCTACATGCTAAGGAGAGAGGCCTTGAAGAAACCAACTCTGCTGGCACTTTGATCTTCAACTTCTAACCTCCAGAACTGTGAGAGAATAAACTTCTTTTGTCTAAGCTACTCAGTTTAAGGTATTTTGCTATGGCAGACCACACAAACTAATATACATGCCAACAAA
This sequence comes from Nyctereutes procyonoides, assembly GCF_905146905.1. Classification (NCBI taxonomy): domain Eukaryota; kingdom Metazoa; phylum Chordata; class Mammalia; order Carnivora; family Canidae; genus Nyctereutes; species Nyctereutes procyonoides. Next base: position 54,355,582 of record NW_026575047.1, on the reverse strand, counting down.
GTTTGTCTCTTCTGATTAACTCAGCAACATAAGTCACTGAGTTTCCATCATTGCCATGGATGCCAGGGAGCTCAGAGCTAAGTGATTCATTATAGTGACCATATAGCCTAGACTGAATCTACACATTTTGGGGATATGTGCCCTGTCCAGTATAACCAACTGAGGAACACTCAGAAGTGAGGGTGTGATGATGAGTCTGCTGTGGGCTGGGATGATCGTCTCACTTCAGAATTGACTGTGCCACATCTCAGAACTCTTTATGGCCATTTTGCCTAACCTATGCCTCATTTTGCTGATCTGGAGAGAGTTATCTATTGACCCAGTACAGAGCTCCAGTCTTCAGCCTATCCTGTTCCACAGACTGATACCTGGCTAACTTCATCTGTAACCAAAATTAAAGAGGATGTATCTATAAGCCCCACATGGATCCCCTGGGTATGGTATGTGTCTGCTCTACATACATCCCAACCCAATAGTAGGCCTTCTGGCAGGATCAGCCTCAAGTTCAAACAGGGTAAGAAGTACCCGCCCCAAACTCCATTCTCTACTATGGGGTGATTCCAAGGGTGCTGAGAAGGGTTTAGCATCTTTCCCCATACCTCTGAGCCTATTGGCTAGATTCCCACATTGCAGCAATAGGTCATCACTCCTTTGAAGGAAGTCTGAGATGGTCTAAAGCTTCCCCAAGAAGGGCCATACTCTAAAATATTGGAATTGCCAATATGTGTGTGCTCTGGGAATAGCTGAGCACTCCTACTCACATCCCTCTCACCCAGTGGTAGATAAGGGACATTTATCTTTACCTGACTATGGCCTAAAACTCCTCCTGTGTTGGCAAGGAATCCCCCCCATGGTGGGAGTTTAATGGGAAGTGACTTCTGAAGCCAAAGTACCAATACCATCCTTCCTCACCTCCTGACCTACCCAGCAGGGCACATGCCAGTGACCCAGGTTCAGGCACTTGGATGCTCCTATGTGGTGCTTGGACTCATGGTGAGAGGTGAGATCTTGAAGGAATGGTGAGAACTTATGCACAGAGAGGGCATCAGGCTGTTCTAAAAGTTAGCAGCAACACCCCGACAGGCCATTCTGGTAGCATGGCTGTGAATGTGGTTCTTGCTCCAATGCCTCTTGGTTCCTGGGTGTTTTTCAAGCTGGGTTTTGCAGCCTTACCTCCCAGCCTTCTTCTAGTAAAGACCTTTTCTGCTGAGTCATTCCAGTTGATTTGTACTGCCTGCCACCAGGCTTTAGTTATTGGACTGGAGCCAAGAGGGGAGGTGGGGTTAGTCCCCAAGGAGAGCCAGCATGGTCTTAAAAGTCACTTGCCTCATGTGAGCCTGTGTAGTCATCAAGCAATGGATAGGGACTCTATCCTCAGTAAATGGGAGTGAAACTCTAGAGTTTCAGGGGAATCTGGAGGCTCAAAGTCTTCAAGTTCCAATATCCCATCCCAAGTGTCAGGGCCCCATCCCTTTCCTTGGACCCTGACTTTTGCTGATTTTCTCAGGGAGGAGAGGAATTATACACCAAAGGAGCTCCTGAACCTGCCTAATGTGTACTAGCAGGAATGAATGTGTGCCTGGGAGTCAGTCCTGAGGGTGCTGGACTAAGAGGGCAATTAAATAAGCTGGATAAGAGAGATTTGTTGATACGAGGTCCTTCAGCCATAAGGGTATAACACTGTGGAACGTGTCCTAGGATGATTCCCTCTGGGATGGCTCTTGGAAGCTGGAAAAGAAGCCAATGGCCCACTGGTGAGGGGAGCATTAACATTGTTGAGAAAGCTCAACAGTGGCTGTCCTTCACAGGCCAGGCTGAAGCTAGGAAACACTGTCTTACAGCAGGGCTTCCAGGAGCAATGGAGATGACAACCCTACAATAGCATTTAGGTGTAACACTTGCTTCTTCAAGATTGGTGTAATTACCATAATGGGCTGTAAGGTCAGAATGAGGGGGAAAGGGGTGAGTATTCTACTTTTCAGAGACACAGGTAATGGAGACAGTCTATAGAACAAGACATTCCTAGGGGTAAAATAGATGGACACTGCTTAATAAACATAATTAAAAGGGTTGAGAATGGATTCATAGCCAAATGTCCATCAGCTGACGAATGGATAGACAAATGTGGCATATTCATATGGTAGAATATTATCCATTGAAAGGAATGACGTACTGACACTGCTACAACGTGGATGAACCTCAAAAACATCATGATGAGTGAAAGATGCCAGTCTTGAAAGGTCACGCATTGTATGATTCCATGTGTATGAAATGTCCAATATTCTGGAAAATACAGAAACAAGTAGATTAATAGTTGCTGGGGGTGGTGGGAGCGAGTGGAGGTTGTTGTAAGGGCTGAATTGAGCCTGACTGCTACGAAGTATGAATTTCTTTTTGGGGTGACGGAAATGTTCTGGAGTTAGATAGTGCTCATGGTTACACAACCTGGTGCATATGCTAAAAACCACTGAATTGTATACTTTAAAACAGTGAATTTCATGTTATATTAATTGTATCTCAAAAAAGGATGTATTCACAGAAGACTATGGTAGGTCACATCCTCTTGCCCATTTTCCACACCAGACCCAGAACCCACTGAATAAAGAGGAGACTGAGCTCCACAAGGAAGAATTTTGCAATGCCACGGTGAGTGCCAGACAGCAGTGGTTCTTCTAGTCTGTCTCTTAAAGAATCTGTGGTATTCTACTTGGATAACCACACCTTGGAAAGAGGAATTAACCAGATTTTCAAGGCCAATTGGATATGGTTCAAGCCAATACTGGTATTCAAAGTGCCATCATGCCCTTCCTGTTAGGACATCAGGAAAAAATGTATTCTTGGCCTAGATCCATCGCACAGTAGCCCAAGGTAAGGATATGCATGTACTCATGGGCACTGAGGGGTTGCTTCACTGTTTGGTCAGGAGCCAAGAAGGGGTTCAAGGACAAGGAGGCCTAGGGAAGAGGCCTGTGGTTGGACATACAGAGTGGCCACAGAGCACAAGGTCCTTTGTAACCACTCAGGAGAGGCACTAAATCACCAAATGGACAGGAGAATTTGACTAGTGGATATGCTCATGAGTCTTGTACAGTGGAGAATGCAGAATGGAGGGAGCAACCACACTGGGGATCATGCATGTCTCATTCTCAATTTTGATAGAAACCTTTATCATTACTCTCATTTCTTTTCATGATACTGTAGAGAATGTTTGTGATATTGAGCACCTTCTCATGTGTCTATTGGCCATGTGTATTTCTTATTTAGAAAAATGTGTGTTCAAGTCCTTTGCCTATTTTTAAAACTGTTTTAGTTTCTGTGCTGTTGAGTTATGTGTGTATATTTCACATAGTAGCACCTTCTAGATATATGGTTTGCCAGTGTTTTCTTCCATTTCATAGGTTGCTTTTTCCTTTAGTTGGTTTTTTCCTTGGCTATGTAGTAGCTTTCTTATTATTTTATTTTTTAGGGTTTTTTTGCATGCTTTATTTTTAAAATTCACTTTATTGAAAACAAAAACAGTTCACATATTTTTCACATGCCCTACACCCTGCCTCTGGCAACCACCTACCTGTTCTCTGTCTCTGTGACCTTGGTGTGATTCGTTCATTTGTTTGTTTACTTTTAGATTCCACATATTAGAGAGATCAACATTTGTCTTTCTCTGACTTAATTTATTATTATCTAACATAATGCCCTCAAGGTGTATCCATGTTGTCACAAATGACAAGAGCTCATGCATTTTTATGACTAAATAATATTTCATTGTGTATACCTACCACATTTTCTTGCTTTATTCATCCGTCATTGGACACTTAGGTTGTTTCCACATATTGGTTATTGTGAATAAGCATGGAGGTACAGATATCTTTTGAAGTTAGTATTTTCATTTTCTTTGGATGAATACCCAGAAGTGGAATTGCTGGATCATATGGCTGTTCTATTTGTAATTTTTTTTTGAGGAACCTCCATTTTTTTCCATAGTGGCTGCATCATTTTGCATTTCCACAAATAGTATCAAGTCTCCCTTTTCTCCACATCCTTGCCAATACTTGTTATTTCTAATATTTTTTATAGCAGTCATTCTAACAGGTATGAGGTGATATCTCATTGTAGTTTTGATTTTCATTTCCCTGATGATGAGTGATGTAGAGCAGCTTTTCATGAATTTGTTGGCCATCTATACATTTTAGAATAATGTCTATTCAGATCTTTGGCCCATATTTCAGTCACACTGTTTGTTTCTTTGCTGTTGAGCTTTATGAGTTCTTATATTTTGGCTATTAGCCCTTTATCAGATATACAACTTGCAAATATTTCTCCCATTCAATAGGTTTTCTTATCATTCTATTGATGGTTTCCTTGGCTGTGCAGAGTTTCTTAGTTTGATGTAGTCCTTTCGACTTTTGCTTTAGTTTTCAGACTCAAAACTTTATTCCTAAGACCTATATCAAGGAGCTTAGTGCCTTTGTTTTCTTCTAGGAATTTTATGGTTTCAGGTCTTAACATTTACATCTTTAATCATTTTAAATTAATGTTTGTGTGTGGTGTAAGAAAGTGGTCCAGTTTCCTTCTTTTGCATGTGGCAACCCAGTTTTCTTAACACTATTTGTTGAAGAGACTGCTTCTTTACCATTGTATTTTCTTGGTTCCTTTGTTGTAGATTAATTCCGTTGGAATTTTGAATCTGAATATTGCTTTGGGTAGTATGGACATTTTAAAGATATTAATTCTTCCAATCCATGAACACATATCTTTCCATTTATTTGTGTCTTTTAAAAATTTTTCATTAATGTCTTTAGTTTTCAAGACGTATAGGTCTTTCACCTCCTTGGTTAAGTTTATTGCTATGTATTTTATTCCTTACGTTGCAATTGTAAATTGTTTTTCTAGTTTTCCTTTCTGATAGTTCATTATTAGTGTATAAAAATGCAACAGACTTCTGTGAATTGATTTTGTATCCTGTAACTTTAGTGAATTCATGCATTAGTTCCAGCAGTTTTCTGGTGGAGCCTTTATGGATTTCTATATACGTTATCTGCAAATAGTGACAGTTTTACTTTTTCTTTTTACTTTGGATGCCTTCTATTTCTTCTTCTTGCCTAATTGCTGTGGCTAGGACTTCCAATCCCAAGTTTAATAAAAGTGGTGAGAGTGGGCATCCTTGCCCTTTCCTGACCTTAAAGAAAATGCTTTCAGGTTTTCACCATTGAATATGATGTTAGCAGTGAGCTTGCCATCTAAAGCCTTTACTACACCAAGGTACACTTCTGGTACACTTCTTCTATATTCGCTCTCTTGAAAGTTTTTTTTTTTTTTAATCATAGATGGATGTTAAATTTTGTCAAATACCTTTTCTATATCCATTGAGATTATTTGATTTTATCCTTCTTTTTTTTAATATGGTGTATCACATTGACCAGTTTGAAGACGTTAAACCATCCTTGCATCCCTGGAATAAATCTCTCTTGATCGTAGGGCCACTGAAAGTGATCATGATCATCCAGTACGATGTTTTTAATGTATTGTTGAGTTCAGTTTGCTAATATTTTGTTGAGGATTTTTGCAACTATGTTTATCAGGATGTTGGCCTGAAACTTTCTTTTCTTGTGGCATATTTTTCTGGATTTGGTATCAGGGTAATGCTGACCTTGTAAACTTAGTTTGGAAGAGCACCCCTTCTATTTTTGAAAGAGTTTGAAAAGATTGGTATTAATTCTTCTTTGAATGTTTGGTGAATTTACCATGAAACCATGTGGTCTTGGACTTTTGTTGATCGGGAAATTTTTGATTACTGATTCAATCTCCTTACTAGTAGTCTATTCAGATTTTCTACTTCGTCATGATTCAGTCTTGATAGATTGTATTTTCTAGGAACCTATCCATTTCTTTCAGTTTGTCACTATTCTCATTCTTAAAAGATATTTTCCCTGGGTAGAAATATTAGTTCAGGCATATTTCTTTTTTTTTTTTTTTATTTTTTTTTTATTTTTTAATTTTTTTTTTAATTTTATTTATGATAGTCATCACAGAGAGAGAGAGAGGCAGAGACACAGGCAGAGGGAGAAGCAGGCTCCATGCAGGGAGCCCGACGTGGGATTTGATCCTGGGTCTCCAGGATCGCGCCCTGGGCCAAAGGCAGGCGCTAAACCGCTGCGCCACCCAGGGATCCCAGTTCAGGCATATTTCATTTGAAACCCTTTTCCTAAAGTAAATCTCACATAGTAGTCCAACAAGTATGGCAGGGAGAAAAAAAAAAAAAAAGAGCTTTCCTCATTGAAGCAGGGGTGGGAGGTCCAGAACTCTTTTTGCTCAATCTGCCTCTCACCATAATCAATCTTAAGCTCCTCCTGGAAATGCTAGGGAGGATACTGTTACAAATCAATTTACAAATCAACTTAATACTGCCTAGGCCCTGAGGAAATCCAAAGGGCAGCATTGGTTGTATCCATAATGCTCTGTTCAGAGGGAAGGGTCTTTGAGTCTGAAGCAGGAGGGGCTCTTCTGGCTCAAAGGGGCCAGTGGTACTGTGGGGCAATAAATGAATTCTTATACCCATGGCAACAACAGTGGGCAACGAACTGTTGTGCAGGTACATGCTACTCAAAAGCTCCTGGCCCAGGAGGCAAGTGAGTTTTGAAGTTCAGTACCTGTTCTGCTCTCCTGACTGGGTCCTTGGGTTGGATTAGGTCACCTTTTTCTAATTCACACAAAGATTCTATATAGGCCAACAGTGGCCCTATGATCAAGATGAAATGTCATAATCACTCTACCTGCCTTTCTGAGCTCAGTCTCCACATTTATTGTGCCTTTTTGTGATCTTGCAGACTTCACTGTAATTCTGATCCCAAAAAGGGACCCCCTTGATGGGGGACCTGGGCATTCAGGCCTACAAGAGAACTTCCTTATGGACAATAAACAAATTGGCATCTGGCTTCTATAATTTAGCATCTTACATAGCAGTGTGTGTGTGTGTGTGTGTGTGAGAGAGAGAGAGAGAGAGAGAGAGAGAGAGACAGACAGACAGAGACAGACAGAGACACAGAGAGAGTATGTGTTAGCCTCCTTGGACCCTACTTGATTCCATGAACTGAAGACTTGACCTTGGGCTCTCAGTCCTGAAATCCCTGGGAGGTTCTTGGGAGATGCACCCAGCTTTCTGCATTCAAGATCTCTATGCCATCTTCCACTGCTATAGTGACAAAGCTCAGGTTGAAAACCAGCCAACAAAAGAACACACTGCCAGCAGGACTTAATACTCCCTGTCAGTCTTCAGGGCTGTGGGGAGCAAGCAGGCCGTGGTGATGGGAAAACACACATTGTTTGGGGGCGTTGCAGATACAGTACAGATTATTTTTAGCAAATTGTTCTGACTTAGTGAAAAACCTGAAAGATAGTGTTGATAATCATCCTTATTTTAGTGCCACAGATGGCACTGCTAAAATTAGACACTTGTTTCTGGGTGATTCTGCTGTTCCCATAAGGAGACACCTTGCCTGGTGCAGAGATATATCACTGAAGGTTGTCTTCATTTTTTAATTTAGGGCTCAAGTTTTTACTCATTACCCTTAAGTATTAACAATATTTGTGAGAAAAAATAAATTATTCATATGTCTCTCATGCTAATGTTAGCCTGAACATAAATGAGAGGTTTGGGCCTTTCTTTTTCCTCTGATCCTAGTGACAACCAGGAATTATCCCCTGCTGCCTGCTTTTTCTCCTCAGAGGTACTTCCTGGGCCCTCAGCCAAGCCAGACTCCCTGTTATCTCATTTCACCCTGCACTTTATCTCATATCAGTGTTTTTCACTTGTAACTGTATTTATCTGTAAGACACTTGGACTAATATCTATCCACCCCACCCCCTGGACCATAAGCTCCACAGGGAAGAGACTAAGGCCTCTCCTCTTCACTGTCCTTTCCCCAGTACTTTGGATGAGGACATCAGTGAGAAGCTAGAATGAATGGGAAAGCCACGACCAGAGACGAGCAGTGGAAAACTCACGGCTCCAGCAGTCTTCACTCTTCACCCCCTGGTGGGATCACCATGCTGGCCAAGCCTTTGGCCAATATTGGGCCTATCTCTGTGCACTATGATTTTCTTCTCCAAAAAGTAATAAAGCATGTACAACTTGTAGCAAAGAGATATCATGAGACTTTTAATAAGGAATGTGAATTGAGAGAAGATGGAAGAGGGGGAAGTAGGTATGAGTTGATGGTTCTATTATGAAAATTAGGGTTGGAGTGGGGGGAGGGGAAGAAGGAGAACTGGAATTTCACTAAGAGCATAACTTTTTTGGTAACAGGTGTCTCCTTCAGAGCCACAGCCAGAATCATGGACTCGCCCACATAATAAGTGTCCACCAATGCATCTCCCATTATCACGTGTGGAAGCAGTCTCCATGATGGTCCCCAAAGACCCCACCTCCTGGCATGCACACCAGTGTGTAGAATTCTTCCACACAGCACCAGGGGCTGAAACAACATGGCATAAATGATGGTGTGACATTTCTGAGATGAGGTGGTATTTTAGCACTATGGCTTCCTTCTTGGTTGAGCTGTCTGTCCGTCTCCGGCTCTCTCAGTCTCTCTCTGTGATGGCTTGTTCTGGGAGAAGCCCTTTTGTGAGCAGCCATTTGGAGATGCCCATGTGGTGAGGAACTGAAACCTCCCACCAACAGCCATGAGTGTGAATGAACAGCAGAGCACATCTTCTAGTACCCGTCAAGCCTCCAGAGACAACTGCCCTGGGCAGCTGCATGACTTCAACCTTGAGAGTCCTTGAACCACAACAGCCATCTGAGCCCTTCCCAGAAACTATATCCGACGATGCATGTTTGTTGCTTTAAACTGTTTAGTTTTGTGGTTATTTGTTATGCAGCAATAGAGAATTCATACTCTAGCCAACTACATCTCTGCCTCCCGGCGCTGCTGAGTCAGGGCTGGAAGCTTGCCCCACCCTGCTAGGTGCTTCCAGAAGTCTGCCCTTCTCTCTTCTTCCATCTTTCTGCCCCTCTCACCAGCTCCCCATTCATCTGAAGACCAGCCCTCTGGCCCTAACTCAATAAAGTTACCGGAAGAGGCCAACATAGATTAAGGAAATTGATCTTTCCTTTAAGGGAAAAGGGCAAGGTTATAGGGACCTGAGTGCCAGATAACCCTAGGGGATGTTCTAATTCTGACCCGTGGCCTGAGAAGGAAACTTGACCTTGCTTTCTCCTCCCCTATACTGGCTTACTCTCATTTTCTATAAGGAGGGAGGTGCTCAGTCAAATTTCTCTCCCCTCCATCCATCCAATCCCACTCCAAGGGAGCCTTGCCACATCTTATTTTCTCCACACTACCTGAGGACCATCACTTTCTTAGTCCAGTCATGAAATCATCCCTCTGTCCCAGCACCAGTGGCTGGTATTTTTTGGAGGCCAAATATTCCATCAACAAATCCAACTGTTGTGGTTTGATAAGAATTCCTACAGAAGAGAGAAGGGCTGATAATGGCTTCTCAGGCCTCGGATTTCTGCCTCCAGGGATTTGCCAGACAGGTTTCTTCTATTTGTTAAATACTCCAATTCATCAGAGCCTCCTAGATTCTCCTGCTGCTGACCATGTCTCACTCCTGTCTCCACATCCTGTTCTGTAACACACCAGCTAAGACAGTGGTCAAGTGGTAGGAATGTCCTTTTCCTTTTTCAATTAATTTTTTTAATTTTGTAAAAATGATCTTGGCATGTGGTATATAATAGAAATAATTTAGTCTCACAGTGAAATGCAGCCAATCTTTCCTGGTCTCTCTCATCCAACAGTCCCACTCCCAGGCTCATTGTTTTCAAGTTTTATTTTTTAATTTACTTCTTAATAAATAAGGAAATCTGCCTCTTTTTAAATAATTATATTTTGATGATATTTGTTGAATTTCTATTATAATTGTGGAAGGTTTGACACTCATCTACTGTGCTCCCACTTCCCTTACCCATCAGCCTAATATATCTTTATATTATAATTTTGGGTTAAATTAATAGTCAGTGTTTACATTATTACCAGGATTATCACTAATCACACAGCCAAGCAATGTATAATGAATATGTTCCTTTCTCATGATCTACCCCTCCACACCAGAGATAAATGCTTCCTCTTACTATTTTCAATGTCTTACTAATACAATGTATTACTATTACTTACTATTTTCAATAGCTAACTTGTACCCAAATGCTTCTATATTTTCATCAAATACCTATCAATAGTTGTTTCAAATGCCCTAACACATCAGATAATCTGGATGATCCCCCCATTCCTTGGATGCCTCCTTCTCAGTCCTCTGACCTTCTGCTCAGATATGAGCAGTTGTTCTCTTGGTCTATGTTAAATTGTTACCTTGGGGCTTCTCTTGGCTTCTCTGTCAGGCTGGGTCCTTCACTTCCAGTGCCCCAGGTCCTTCTCTTTCTTGGTTTATATGTTTGTTTTGCTGGAACATATCCTGCAGCATCTTTCTGAGAAAGGCTATACAGAAGGTAAAAAGCTTTAAAAATGTTGCATGCCTAGAAATACTTTTATACCACTTCATACTTCCAAGATAATTGTCTAGAAAATAATTTTCCACCAAAATTTCAAAGGCATAATTCCATTTATCTTCCAGTGCTACTGTTGTGAAGTCTACTATCATTCTAACTCTTAAACCTTTGTATGTTTTATATACCTCTCCCCTCAATCCTCAGTTTCTAGGATTTTCTCTTTTTTTAAAAAAAAATATTTATTCATTCATGAGAGAGACAGAGAGAGAGGCAGAGACACAGGCAGAAGGAGAAGCAGGCTCCCCACAAGGAGCCAGACATGGGACTCGATCCCGGACCCCAGGATCACACCCTGAGCCAAAGGCAGACACTCAACTGCTGAGCCACCCAGGTATCCCTAGGATTTTCTCTTGATCCTTGATACTTTCATATTTTACAAGGATATATATACCTTGGTGCAGAATTTTAAAAGTTCATAGTCCTGGTGTTTGATGAGCTCTTTCTATTTGAAGGCTCCAGCTTTTAGTTGGCAATTTCCTTATATTATTTCTTTGAAATATCTTTGTTTTCTGTATTCTCTCTTCTTGTAACTCCAGTTAGTAGGACACTGAATCATCTGGACCTAACTTCTAGTTGTAGTTACTCTCTTGTCAAATGCTTTGCCTTTTTAAATTAAATTTAATTAATTAATTAATTTTTAATTTTTAAATTTATTTTACAGAGAGAGAGAGAGAGAGAGCAGGTGGAGAGGGGCAGAGGGAAAGGGAGAGAGAGAATCTCAAGCAGACTCCAAGCTGAGCAGGGATCCCAATGAGGGACTTGATCCATGATCCTGAGATCATGACCTAAACCAAAATCAAGAGTTAACCAACTGAGTCACACAGGCGTTCCTCTTTGCCTTTTTTTAAAAAAGAGATTTCCTTCACAACTCCACCTCTACCTCATGTATTAGAAACCCTCTTTCTTATGCTCTGATGACCCCTTCCTTACAGAATCCTGATCTTTTCTCTCAGATACAGTATCTCTGTCTTCTCCCTGAGAAGACATATTTATGATAGGAATTTTATTTTGAGCTTCTGTTCTGCTCCCTTCTCTCAAAGTCCTACAAATACATTTCTTCTGTTTGTTGTTTGTTTAATTCCATGCTGGTAGCATCACTCACATGTTCAGGGATCCTTGGCAATCTGTTCATAGCTGAGAGTGAGGCACTGAAGAGCTCTTTGAAGATTTTGGGGGAGGAGAGAATTTTAGACTGGTAGGTGGAACAGATTTCTTTGTCAGGGAACCCTCACATGTAAGCATTTTTAGGTTGTTTCCTAGGGATATATACCCTTCCGGAGCACATAGATTATGCTGCCAGCTTCCTGGGAATAGAGTTGGGGAGTGGCTCTTGGGGGTCTTCTCAGTATAAAGTCTTTCTTTTTATATTCCATCCCCTTTCCAGCCCAGAATCTCACCCCTGCCTCCTGCTCTCCTTGGGTCCCTGAGCCCAGAGCCACTCCTCTCCAATTTCTTTAGAGAACAAACCTCTCAGCTTGTCTGGAGACTGCTTTGGAGGGTCTTGGGATCCAACTGGCTTCCTAGACAGAATTCAAATCAATCTCTTTTTTGCTTCCCTACATGATCCCACTTCCTATGGTGACAATTGCCTCTCATTGCCCAGGCTTCTGGGTTCCATTGAGTAAATAGACCTGATTCTTGGCAACATAGCCCCTGCCCCCACTCTTGCAGGGCAGGTCCTGGGTCCCTCCTGTTCCATTCCTTACATCTCAATCAACTTACCTGGAAAATAGGGATAAGTGGTTCCCAGCCCCCAGGGTTGCTGCAAGGAGAAATGAGTTCATCGTAGCGCTACCACTATTATGATTAGAATTGTTAGATCAGCCTTTTGGGCAAACTCTGTCTCCTAGTGCATGTTCTGTTTTACCTACATAGGCCCAGGAAGAGGAGCCAAGCCCAGGGATGATATGAAGTGCTCAAGCTGAGTGTGTAGAGCCATGGAAAGCTGGTCCCCTCCACGTGCTGCCAGCTTCTGCCAACCCACACAGGATCCAGTCACCAGCCAAGCATGGCACCAAGGAGCATATGAACTTGGCTGTTTCATGTTCTCCCTGTGGCTTTGCTCAGTCTCCTCCCTCCAACCTACAAAGAGAAATGTGCACAAATGCAAAATAACAATGGAATCATGCGAGATGGCAGCTGAAACCTGTACAGCTAATGACAGTTTGAGAGAAGGCTGAGCAGCTCTATGCCATCTGCCCACCTACTTTTCAAATTACTTTTACTCACCTTCGAAATTATGTCTGACTTTAGTGGGAATAATTACCAGAGTGATAAGGATGTGAGTGTGCATCATGTGAAGGAAGGTAAGTCTTGCAGTATGGCCTTTGCTGTGCTTTTGGGGGTTTAACCCTTGAAACGAGAAGGGTCTCCTTTCTGCTGCAGCAGGTTCCTGGCAGAGGGCAGACCTTGGTGACCAAGGGGCCAAGTCTGCTGCTGTGGTGCAGGTTCGCCCACCTCCTATCTCTGGCCAGGACTGCTGGGACATGAAGATTTGCCTGCAGCCTCAAATGCTCAAAGGTCTGGCTGGACACATGGACAGGGCCTATCTTGTTCTCATAGCTGTGCCCTTTGTAGCTTACATAGTTATGGTGGGCACATGTATTTCTGCCAGATTTCAGGGAAGCCATTAAGATTTCTTTTGGTGACCTGAGCATTGTCAGATGTTTATTTTAAAAAATACAAACTTAATGAACATGTGAAATACATGTTCAAAACATTTGTAGTTAGAGTCCCCTCCCTCTCCCAAGGGGATAGTATTGTAGAAGGTGAAAAAGCAGGGTCTTTGTTTCCCAGGCTGGGAATGGATCAGGGAAGCAGGGGGAGAAGTATGTGTGTGTGGGTGTGGGTGTGTGTGCAATTCTAAAGGAAGAAGGGCCTGAGGCCATTGAGACCCTACCTAGGGCAACAGGGGCTGCACTGTATAGTCCATAACAAGAGAGCTGCTTCTGGAAGGGAGAGGCACCTTCTGGAAGGGAATCCTGGGCTGACCCACTGCACACAGGAGATGCAGAGCCATTCTGTGCATCTTTATGGATCCCTGCAAGGGCAGGAAGTGAAGAAAAATCCAATTCATATTGGGCCTGTAAGAACACCACATGCTGGGGCTGGAGCCTCCACCTCCTTACTCTGCCTGTGAAATGGATTGCAGCTGACTTGGGACAGCATCTTTAACCCACTCTGTGCCTCGAGTGGACCTCAGCCCCAGCCATCAGGTTTGATGATCCACCTGGGGGCATCAGCAATGATCCAGGTGAGTACTTGTGGTTAGGAATGGGAAGAAAATGAGTCAACTGTGAGAGTGTGTGCAGTCTGGTAGGCTGTCCCTCTGCTACTCCTTCCTGGTGGGACACTGGCTGTGTTGTGCAGTAACCTTTCCACGATGGAAAATAGAGATCCTCCTCACCCCTGGGGAAAAGCAGGGTAGACCCCACTTCCAGCCAGCAGCAGGTACAAGTAGAGCTGGAGGGCGGTGGCAGCCTCCCAAAGGCTGGCTTAGATGGTTTAAAAAACTGAAAATGTGCTTCATGCAAGTGTGAACCATTAATAGGAAGGAAGGAAGGAAGGAAGGAAGGAAGGAAGGAAGGAAGGAAGGAAGGAAGGTTGGGAAACGCGTCTCCCACCACTTGTTGCAGATCCCAGGCCCCTTCTCTAGATGTCTCAGTCCACTTGGGCTGCAGTAACAAAACACACAGTTCTGGAGGCTGGAAATCTAAGATCAGGGTGTCAGTACAACCTGGTTCTGATAAGGGCCCTCTTCCGGATTGCAGACAGCCAATTCCTCATCATGTCCTCACGTGGCAGAGTGGCAAGGAAACCCTCTGGGGTCTCTTCTATAAGGGCACTAATCCCATTCATGACTAATCACCTCCCAAAGACCCCACCTCCTAATACCCTCACATTGGGAGTTAGAGCTTCAATATATGAATTTTGAAGAGACACAAACATTGAGTCAGTGACACCAGAGGAGGGGTGCCTGGGTGGCTCAGTCAGTTAAGCGTCTTACTTACTCTTGGTTTCAGTTTGGGTCGTGATCTCAGGGTCCTGGGATTGAGCCCTGTGTCAGGCTCCCCGCTCAGAATCTCAGCTTGAGATTCTCTTTCTCCTTCTCCCTCTGCCTCTCTCCCCCCAAAATAAATAAATAAACCTTTACAATAATAACACCAGAGGAAATTCATGGTGCCAATTTCCATATTTTATGTACCCTTCTGGGAATTGAATTTCATGCTTCTACACATATACACACAAAGGAGGGGATTCTATGCACACACTCTCAGGCCTGCTCTTCTTCATGCAACAATACACTGTGAAGCTTGCTCCATATCATAAACCTAAAAGTACCTGTTTTAAAAAATGTATGTAATCTCATATGAGGGATGTGCTGTGATTTATTTAATTAATATTACTATTGATACTATGTAAGTAGTTTCCATCCTTTATAATCAAAAAGAATGCTTCCGTGAGCCCCTCTGGTAAATGTCCTAATGTGCAGGACAAAGTCCTGATGTGGAATTGCTGGGCTGGACCATTTCTAATTCTGACCGACACACCCAAACCCCATCTCAGAGCTTGTCCATCCTGCTCACTCACACAGTCGTTACCAAAGGTTGGAATTGTGCCCGTCTGATAGGTGTCAAGTAGGGCTTCGCTGATGTTTCACTTTATATTTCTCTTATTGTTAAGTGAGAGATTAAGTGTCTTTTCAAATGTGTTGAAACATTTTCATTTCCTGTGAAGGACTTATATCCATTGCCCATTTTTCAATCCAGTTATTGGATTTTTTTCTTATTAATTTAAAGATTTATTTTATTTGAGGGGGAAGGGGGGGCAAAGGGAGAAGGAGAGGAAGAATCTCAAGCTGATTCCCCATTGAGCAGGGAGCTGGAAGCGGGGCTTGATCCCATGATCCTGAGATCATGACCTGAGCATAAATCAGTAGTCGGATGTTTAACCAACTGAGCCACCCAAATGTCCCTTTCTTATTGATTTATAGCAGTCCTTGGCTTGTGACTTAACTGCATATGTTATTATGCATATGGTGCTATTCTTATGTCATAGACATAAATATATCTTGTTCTTTTTCATGACTATATGATAATTCCATCCTAAGGATGTGCCATAATTTTATTCTGTTTATCATTTGCCTTTTTATTTTGTTTTACTTTTTTAATATTTTATTTATTTATTCATAAGAGACACAGAGAGAGAGGCAGAGACATAAACAGAGGGAGAAGCAGGCTCCTTGTGGGGAGCCCGAAGTGGGGCTTGATCCTGGGGTCCCAGGATCAAGCCCTGAGCTGAAGGCAGATGCTCAACCACTGAGCCACCCAGGCATCTCACCTTTTTGCTTTAATCAGGATGTTATCTGCCATACAGAAATATCTGGCTCCTATCTAGTAGAATAAATCAGTTAGGCTGCTTAAGGTCTCACAATTTTGTAACAAGATCAAAAAGGTCACCCCTCCAAGATTACAATTGTTTTCTCATTTTCTTCTGGCATTTTTATAGTTTCCATCTTCTTGCATTTAAATCTCCATTCTACCTGGATCCCTTTGGAATGTATTTTAGTGGCAATAGGAATCAGGCACTCAATTTTATTCTTTTCTGGATGGCTAGCCATTCATCCCAGCACGACATTAAGTAGTGAATAACCCACCTTTCCCCTACAGGTTGAGATGTCATCTTCAGCACATTCTGGATTCCCATGTGCATCTGGTGGCCCTGCTCTATGAATGTCTGCCTGACCCCTTCTGGTCTTCGGACAAGCCAGGCAGACCAGCAAGAAGCTGCCCCGGGTCCCAGACCTTCAGCCTCCCTCACGCTTCTTCCAGGTGGGCTTCCATTCCCAGAAAGTTCCCTTTGAAGCACCACAGCTAGCCAGCATGTCTCCATAACGTGATGTTCCCAAGATGGAAGGTGTCTGGAACCACCTGGAAGGGTGTCTGGCCCAAAGCTTTGCACCATGTGGTCAGACCACTGGACCTGACAGCAAACTGCCCCCTCAACACAGTTGCACCCCTTCCCATCATAAGCAGGACAGTCCCAGAACTGGGGACCAGAGCCCGGGCCAGCTTCAAGCTATCCCTGCAGGCCAAGGGAAGGCAATAAGGACAGTGAAGGGGGACATGGGGCAGGTGGGTTACCAGACTCCCTCCCAGAAGGCCAGATAACAGAAAGTGCTGGAGCCAGCCCCAACTTCTGGCCTCCTGACCTCCTCCAGCCTCTTGCAGGACACCACTATTCATATTCAAGCAGCTACTCTGTGCCAGGAGCTGCACTAGATGCCGAGTAAGAGAAGAGAAGCACCGCACAGGCCCGTGGAGGCCAGCTCTCCACAGAGGGCAAGCGGCTTGAAACCTTGCAGAGGCCACGCTCCATCAGCAGAAGCAGTACAGGCACTGAGCACTGACCAGGAGTAGGAGCCCTCAGAAGCTGGGGAGGGAAGGCCCACCGCAGGAGGAAAAGGCAGGTGCAAGCCCGAGGCAGTGGGCAGCTGATGATGTAAGAGCCAAGGACAAGGCCCAGGCTGCTCCCCACTGCACATGCATCACCTGAGACCCAGACCTATAAGGGCAGTGGTGCTGTCGGGGACCTGGCTGGGCTCTGGCCAGCTGTTGGTCTCATGCTCCAGTTCTAATCGAACAGTTCTGAGGCTCCATTTTCACATCTACAGAACAGGCATCATGCTGTGACAGCTCCTGACATTGTTGACAAGGCCCACGTGAATCCTAAGACCAGCAAACACTATTTATTCAGTGGGTATAGACAGAGAGTGGTAAACTGGGCCCATCCACCAGCCAAGTCAGACTCCCCCCCCGCCCCCACACACACACACACGCTCAGCTGGAAAATTTTCTAGGCATTACATTAATTTAATCTTCACAGCAACACTTCAGGAAAAGATTATCTCCATCACAAATTTCTTTTTTTTTTAAGATTTTATTCATTTATTCATGAGAGACATACACACAAAGAGAGAGAGAGAGAGAGAGAGGCAGAGACACAGGCAGAGGGGGAAGCAGACTCCATGCAGGGAGCCCGACGTGGGACTCGATCCCAGGTCTCCAGGATCATACCCTGGGCCAAAGGCAGGCGCCAAACCACTGCGCCACCCAGGCTGCCCTCCATCACAAATTTCAATGTGTCCTGTCTCTCTAGGATTTACTGGTACCACAAGGTCCTAAGACACCCCCTCTCGTTCTGGACGATGCTCCAGGATTGGGGGTAAAAATCAAATTGTACCTGGTAACCTCGAAAGTTGAGTCCCTGGCTCCTCTCCCAGGTGAGGTAATAGGCATGCATCAGGTCCCTGACAATCGCTGGCTCCCACTCACTGTCATGGCTCTTCCTGCAGGAGCGCCCACTGTGACATGGTGCCAGGGGTCCTCCCACAGACTGACCAGTCTGCTGGCCCAACCAGGGAGGCCCCCCCTAGGGAGGGCCTGGGGCTGCCCCTCAGGTGCTGTGCTGATCCCTCCATGGCCCCCTTGCAAAGGGTTCTTCGAATGTAGAAGGTCAGGAAGTGGTCACTTCTTACAGAGCTGCTTTAAATTATTTCAGCTGCATTGAGGTATTTGAGAGTCAGACCAAATAAACATTTGCATCTAAAAAAGGCAAAACAGGGTCATTTGAAATGAAGAAGAAAGCCTTTCCCATATCCGGAAGGTGTGGCCAGACTTCCCAGAGAAGCTGTGCAGGGCTTGCTTTGGTTTTGTGTTTGCCAAGGCACATAGCTCAGACCCTGCTTCAGGAGGGAAGTGTTTTTGTTTAACTAAAATGTGAGCTGATCTAAGTTTCCTTCCCCTGATCTGCTCTACCGATGAACCCCTGCAGCTGTCAGACCACTTCTTTAAAAGGCGTGCTTTTCAGGAGAAGGTAACCGATCCAGACCTGCTTGATGTTATCAACCAGTGAGAACCAAGGCAGGGAGGAGGGATGGTGCTCCCCAGGCTCCCAAGACTGCCTACAGCATCCTCCACACACAGTCTGGGATGCCTCTTCACTTTGGGACCAGTGCCCAGGAGACACGGGCCCATTTGTCCTAAAGAGTCTCTACCTGGAACAAAATGAGGACATCACCTTTTCCTTCTTCCTAGCGATTCTGGCTCCGAGGGTTAAATCCCATCTTGTAAATTAAACCTGAAGGGAGGTGCATCTGCTGCAACGCCCTGTGTGTTGTCCCTCTAGATCCCCAGGAGCATTTCCACCAATGCTGAACTCTTGACAACAACAGGGACAGGTCACCCTGGCTTCTCCTGATGCACAGTTGCTATCACACAAGCGGGTGTCCATGGGTAAGTAGTCCCACCATCTGACCCTCACAGCAACCTTGTCTCGGAGGAAGGTCTATACAGTTGAAATAGCTGTCTAGCCCTGAGATGGAGTTGTTCCTGCCTGGGGTGCCTCATCATCAAACCCAACTGTGGGCAACTGAAAATGCTCTGTGTGACCAAAAAGGCCATGCATCTGGTCAGCCAGTCCCCAAATGCCTGGTCAACTCTGAGTTCCAGAATTAAAATTCCCTGTTCTTTATTCTTTATCTTAGGAAAGCTTCCTGCCTCTGGCAGTTCTCTGGGCCCTAGTTGAAGTGGTAAACAAAGTTTGCATTCTCTAAGTTATCTTTAAACATTTTCAGCAGTACAAACACCGGCCCCCTCCTTCCCCTTCTGCTCAGGCACAGAGCCCTTGCTCATTCATTCATTCATTCAAACATTGCGGACATTGGGGTAAGTTGGCTGATTAACCACATCCAGGCACTTCTCCCTCCCCAGATTCTCTGAAATACCAGAAAGACTATAAAAACAGATGTTTAGCAGCCTTGGAAAACTAGGAAAAAATGCCATTAGCAGATCAGAACATTGGAGAGTTTCTGGAAGATAGAAAGCAGATGGGCTCAGGTTAGTGGGGAAACCCAACAAAACAGAGGATGGGAATGCCAAGTGGATGGGAAACCATCCTAACCCTAACCACCCCCACCCCTCCAATCTAGAAATGGGAGAAATGGTGGCATGGAGAAGGGAGTCTCGGGACATTGGTAAATGATTACTTGAAGGGTTCCCCCAGCAGCTGAGAGAGTACCCCATTTTTCCTCAGAATAAATCAGAGGGCAGATTTAAAATTGAAGGCAGATTGCTGCAAGGGGGTGTGGGGAGTGTCCCAGGTGAGAGAAGCAGGACCTTGCCCCGGTAACTGACACCAGAGTGAGAGACACAAGTGACCCCAAGAGGGGTCACGATCTCTTCACATGAGATCAGAGGCTCCAGTAGGCCCTTTGCCCTTGCACATTCCTGCCAGCCTCCATGACCCCAAGTGCCCAGGGGTGCCAGGGTTGCTGTGACCAGAGTAGACAGTCCCTTACAGAAAGGAAGTTTGCTTGTGTTCAAGATATCTTCCACACACAAGAGTGATCAGTCAAGACCAGCCGCTCCCATACATGCTGTACTCACGACTCCTTTCCCCTCTTAAAAATGCTAGAGGGCCCTAGAAAGGCCTACTGTATGGGAAAAACCTACTGATATCTACTCTAACAGAAGTTATAGACTGCAGATACATTTTAAATCTTTACTTGTTTTTAAATGATAATAAAGCCAATACATGTTAACACAAATAACACAACATTTATGAAAATAGCTATCTTTGTCTAAGAATAGCTTATTTAGTAAGATGAATGACATTATTTTATATTTTTTGAAAATCTCACCAATATCTGGCTTATTAGACAACTGGATTCTCACAACTGGATTGCATTTCAATCTGTTATGATATCACACATTATCTAGACTCTGGAAAATACCGCCGAACACTCATGACAGAAAAAAAATGTCTTTGTGTTCCTCCTAAATAGTTTTTACCTTGTGGACTCCCTGAAAGAGTCCCAGGAACTCTCAGGGATCCACCGACCACACTTTAAGAGCCATCGTCCTGGGACACCTAGGTGGCTCAGCAGTTGAGCTTGAGCATCTGCCTTTGACTCAGGGAGTGATCCTGGAGTGCAGGGATCGAGTCCCACATCAGGCTCCCCTCAAGGAACCTGCTTCTCCTCCCTCTGCCTGTGTCTCTGCCTCTCTCTCTGTGTCTATCATGAATAAATAAATAAAATCTTAAAAAAAAATAAGAGCCATCATCCTGACACATATACAAATGGGGTCAGACAACCAAAAATCCCCATACATTTGAAGGAAATCAACAACTTGCCAAGGAAGAACCAGACAGAACGCTGGAGAAAATAGAGTGACACAGGAATCAGAAGAGGACATTAAAATAAGTAAAACTAATATCCTCAGAGAGGTTCAATAGGATATAAGGACTTGTCCGATGGCAGATGGGCACAGAGCAAACACCAAAAAACTACACTTTTCCTATATGCCCTTATTAACCAGGTAGGAGAGAACATTTGCAATGGCAACAAAAAACATAAGTCATCTAGGCACAGACTAAACCAAAATTTTGGAAGACCTGCAAGGAGATTTAAAATTGTATAAAAGAACATAAATTGAGAAATGTATTGTTTCTGGTGGGAATCCCCAGTATTAAAAGGTGGCAGTTAAATGAGCTGCTCAGCAAGCCCCCACATACATTATACTGGATTGAGTTGGATTTCTATCGCAAGCATCAAGAGTTGTAACCAATATGTTCTCTAGGATGGAAGCCACCCCAAACAAAATGACAAGGCAAACGATTGACAACGAGAAGATATCGGCAACATGAATAACTGTCCAATGGCTATGGTACCTAATTTACAAAATTCTTGGAGGATAAGATGAAGAAGACAAAAAAACTTAACGTACAGGTTGTGTGTGTGTGTGCAGAGAGAAAGATGTTAAAGAACTGACTCATGTGATTGTGGAAACTGAAAAGCCCAAAATCCTGATGGCAGGTTGCCAGAGATCCCAGGGAAGAGTTGATGTTGCACTTTGAGCCTGAAGGCAGTCCACTGGCAGAACTTCTTGTTCGAAGATGTCTTGCCTTTTTTTCTCTGACGGTCTTCGATTTCAGGGACACTGCCCACCGACGTCATCTTGGGTAATCTGCTTTCCTCAAAGACTACTAACTTTAGTGTTAATCTCCTCCATAAAATACCTTCACGGCAATATCTAGGATCATGCTTAAGCAACTATCTAGAGCTTCATGGCCCAGCTAAGTTGACCTATAAAATTAATCATCTCAGTTTCTTTCTCAGGTTACCGTCCTGGGATGAGCAGGTTCCTTATGGTCACTCAGGGCCCCAGGTTCCTCTCAACTTGCAGGGCACTGCACTGGGCACTGCGCTGGGCTGGGCTGCTGCCACAGACAGAGTTTAGGCATCTTGGAGAGGACACAGCCACACTTTGCAGGCCCAGATACAGAAGTAGCTTCTGTCTGATGAGTCCTCTTACTCTGTGGGTGGGAACATCCTAAGGACACACCTATCTGCAAGGCAGCCTGGGAAATGTAGTCTAGTCAGCACTTCCACCCAACTACATCTGTCTTATCCTAGAAGGAGAGAATGGATCTTACCTGAAGTGAGCAGTTTCCACTCCCACCTCCCCATCATAAGGAAATATCAATCAAATCCATGAACCACTTCCTTTTCTTATTTTCTGTTTCCTTTCTGAATGGCAAATTTTTTAAAGTTTACAAATAGTAAGTTGTAGGTATCGATCAGGAGGGTTCTTACTCTATAGCAACAGCCACTTTGTTTTTTTTTTTAATTTATTTTTTATTGGTGTTCAATTTGCCAACATATGGAATAACATCCAGTGCTCATCCCATCAAGCGCCCCCCTCAGTGCCCGTCCCCTCCACCCCCCCCCCCGCCCACCTCCCTTTCTACCACCCCTTGTTCGTTTCCCAGAGTTAGGAGTCTCTCATGTTCTGTCACCATCTCTGATATTTCCCACTCACATTTTCTCCTTTCCCCTTTATTCCCTTTCACTATTATTTATATTCCCCAAATGAATGAGAACATATAATGTTTGTCCTTCCCCGATTGACTTACTTCACTCAGCATAATACCCTCCAGTTCCGTATTATGCTGAGTGAAGTAAGTCAATCGGAGAAGGACAAACAGTGTATGTTCTCACTCATTTGGGGAATATGAATAATAGTGAAGGGGAATATAAGGGAAGGGAGAAGAAATGTGTGGGAGATATCAGAAAGGGACACAGAACATAAAGACTTCTAACTCTGGGAAATGAACTAGGGGTGGTGGAAGGGGAGGAGGGCGGGGGGTGGGGGTGAATGGGTGACGGGCACGGAGGGGGACACTTGACGGGATGAGCACTGGGTGTTATTCTGTATGTTGGTAAATTGAACACCAATAAAAATTAATTTATATAAAAAAAAATACCCTCCAGTTCCGTCCACGTTGAAGCAAATGGTGGGTATTTGTCGTTTCTAATGGCTGAGTAATATTCCATTGTATACATAGACCACATCTTCTTTATCCATTCATCTTTCGATGGACACCGAGGCTCCTTCCACAGTTTGGCTATTGTGGACATTGCTGCTATAAACATCGGGGTGCAGGTGTCCCGGCGCTTCATTGCATCTGTATCTTTGGGGTAAATCCCCAGCAGTGCAATTGCTGGGTCGTAGGGCAGGTCTATTTTTAATTCTTTGAGGAACCTCCACACAGTTTTCCAGAGTGGCTGCACCAGTTCACATTCCCACCAACAGTGTAAGAGGGTTCCCCTTTCTCCACATTCTCCCCAACATTTGTTGTTTCCTGCTTTGTTAATTTTCCCCATTCTCACTGGTGTGAGGTGGTATCTCATTGTGGTTTTGATTTGTATTTCCTGCAACAGCCACTTTGAATAAAAATGGACTTTATTTTGAAGAGCACTCCTAGAATCTTAAAAGATGCTAGAGGAACAGGTTGCCAAAATGATCAGGGGTCAAGAGGCCTCTGCAGACCAATGGTAGTAGGAGCAGGCTTGTTCAGATGCTACAGCCAACATGCGACACTGATGCCACAGCTGGACCAAGCCACAGCCAGGCAATTCCACCAGCACCATCACTGTGCATCCTCTTCTAGAACTGGCTCTGGATATCTAGCACCTAGAATTCTCTGCCCACATGTCACCACACCCACTTCCAGGGCCTGCGTGAGCCTCTTCCCCTGATCTGGGGGCATCTCTCTTCCCTACGCCTTGGGCTGAGAGGGACCAAGTGTGCTCGTTTGCATGTTGGGGTTGGGGAGGTTAATTGTAGAGCCTGGACCTGCAGACTGGGCATATAGCCATCTCTGCTTCAGAGCATTGCACTAGTTATCTGCCAAAATCTCAAATGCACAGAGCCAACGGTCCCTCTTCTCAGAATCTTCCATTTGTTGCAGAAAAGAACAGAAGTCTTAGTGGAAAAGCAACTCGTGGAACAATATGTATAGAGAAATGGGAAAGCCTAGTTGTTAACTTGCAGATTCTGGCGCCAGGCTTAAATCCGGACTGTGTCACTTAGTAGCTGTGTGATCCTGGGCAAGCTACTTAACCTCTGTGCCTCAGACTCCTCATCTCCAAAAACTAGAGATGACAGCAATAGACCTCACAGAGGTTCGCGAGGATGAAACGAGATAATATATGTAAAGTACTGAGCCCAGTGCTCAGCATTTGGTGAACATTCATCATGCATTAGCTCTTCTCATGATATCCTGATCTCCTATCTGTACAGAGCAATTTCCAGGCATCCATGCACTTTGGTGTGTGCCCGCCCAGAACTGCACACATTGCCATTACCAGTGGTTATCTGGAAGTGGGGGCCGGGGGTCTGCGTAGGGAGAAAGGTAAACACGAATCCAGTGTCCTCTTGTGATGGGTCCATTTATGACTTCTTTTAGTTTTGTCTAGCAAGTATTTACCTTTCTCACGCAGGTAAGTGACAGGTAGTAGGAATATAAGCTAGTGAGCAACTCAGCAGGTGGAGCCATTGTCAGGGGACTGGAGGACTCTCCCGGGAGGGGCACCCAGTGTTAGGAGAGGGGTGGGCTGGGGTGCCTCCCAGTGCAGGCCAGACAGCCAGCATTCACCACTCTCCCTCCTTCCGTTGGGCAGGAGGTTGGGGGCCATGAGCAGCCTGGGGCAAGGTGCCAGGTCCATGAACTTAGCTTCCTGTGAACAGCACCTGGGAGCTGTGGAGGCACAATGCGTTTGCTGAGAGAAGGCAGGCAAGGGGGGGTCAGGCACCAGGACACAAAGGAAGGGGCAGGGCGCTGCTAGTAGGGCCTAAGCCTCAGACCCCTTAGGCCTTGGAGGCAGATGCACGCTTCGCCCATTTCGACATTTCTTCCCGGAGGTTGGGCTGGGCTGAGGAAACAGGCAGGGCTGCGACCCTCCACAAATCCTCGGGGCCCTGGCCTCCTTCTCTCCTTTCCCTCTCCTTCCCGGCTCCCCGTCGCTCCTCCCCCCTCCTTCCCCCTCGCCCTCCCCCATTCTTCTTTCCCTCCCCTCTAACTGCTCCCTCGCACCCCGCGCGCACTTCCCCCTCCCCCTCTCCCTCCACCGTGGCCCCCTCCCACCCGCTCCCCGCTCCCCTGCCCGGGAAGCCGGGTCTGCGGCGGGGGGCAGGGCTGGGGGCTGGGGGCTGCCACTCGGGGCGGCGCGCACCTGCCCGGGTGGGTGCCGGGGCCTGCGCTGGCGGGCGGGAGCGAGGGCGTCCGCCAGCGGGAGTCGCCCTGCGCGGGCCACGCGGGGGGCCAGGGGGCCAGATCGGCCCTCCCGCCTGGCTGGGGACTCGGGCACCACCGGGGGAGGCGTATCCCGCTCCCGCCCCCAGTGCCCGGGGACGGGGCTCCGGAGCCGGCCGGTGCGGGGATCCGTGCGCGCCGGGCCGGCGGAGCGGGGACCGCCTTGCCCCGGAGGCCAGGGCGGCTGCGCCCCGGAGCCCTCCCCTCTTCAGACCCCGGCCTCGGGCGGCTCCCGACTGCGGCTCCCCCTGCCCCCTAGTGTCTGCCACCTGCCTCCGCATCCTAGAGTCCCCGCCCTAGAGGCCGCCTTCTGGCCTTTCTCCACAGGGACCCAGGTCCCCTGACCCTGACCATTGTCCGTCTGCCTAGGTGGGGGAACCCCGGCCCTGTCCAGGGGAGCCTCCGAGGTACTGATGCCTCCCAGGCACTTGGCCTCCGTGCCCCTGTGGCAGTCCTCCTGGCGGTGGCCCTGCCGAGAGTTACCCTGCTGCCCACCTGTGCCCACCTGACACTCTAGCAGTCCTGGCACGGCTGCCCCTGTGGGCTGTGCACAGGTCACTGTCCTTGTGCAACTCCTGGCCAAGGAGCGTGGAAGTGACAGAGCCTTCCAGGCATCGGCCCTTGGATGTCCCAGCAGTGGTCTCCTCTACCCAGATAGATGGTGTCAGGGGGCCCAGTAACTTGCATCCTTGCACTGCCCCACCTTGTCCTGTACACCTCATGAGCTACACAGATGGGTGTCACATTCTACTGTCCCCTACTGCTGTGAGCTCTCCTGCTTTGGAGCTCCTCCTGCTGGAGCTGAACTGTCTTCCTGAAAAGCCCTACTCTTTGATCACCTAACCAGGGTTTCACTTTATCCCAGAAGTTTTCTGAGTGGCTCACTGAAATGCTTATCCATCCCTTGGTTCCTTTTGCAGGGTTTGAATCCTGTCTGCTGCCTCTGGGAAGCCCACCTCTGTGAGTGCTGGGGCTAAGGGGAGCTTCTCATCTGGGAAATGCAGCCTAGAGGGGCTCAGCCACATGCAGGGACTCTAGGTTTGAGATTTCATTGTGGGAAGCTGCATTCACTGCGTTGTGGCACGTGCAATATTGGTGTGCATTCAGCAGCAGCACACCGACACACGGGAGCCTGGGGCCGCCCCCTGCATGAGGCTGAATCCAGAACCCTGGAGCTCAACTAACCGGCCAGGGATTGCTTCCCACCCCAGGCTTGTAGAAGGACTGCTCTTAGCTTGGGAGCCCTCCACATGTCCCCTGTAAATAACTCTTGGATGCTTGGAAGCCTCTCACAGTGGCAGGTCGTGCTGAGGGTGGGGGTGGATAAGGAGGGCTAGCAGAGGATATTGGAAAAGCAATATTTCTTAGCACCTGGGCAAGACAGAGCTCTAGCAAAGAGAGCCTGGTGCTGCTTTCCTGGGCATCCAGGCTTACGGTCAGCCAGAGTTACAGATGAAGGGACTATTCTTCGACATCATAGCTCTCTATGGGGTAGGTGGGGACAGGAGGGTCCCACCAGGCCACTCCAGGCAGGCCCTCAGCCAGTCAGCACCCAGCTCAACCAAGCATGAGTGCTCCAGAGTGAAAAGAATCTTAAACCCACTGGGCACAGGACTCCCAACCTCTTCCCCATCCCACCTGCAGACCACCTGTTTTGAAAACGTTTATATATTGAATGGATGGCAATTAAATAGGAAAAAATGACTTGACTTCAGAGTGTGACCCTTAAACAGTTGAGCCCGGGGCCCGGAGGCCCCTCTGAGGAGGGAGAAGTGGGGGTTCCCCCATTGTCTTCCAGGATACTTCCATGTATTGTGCACCTTCAGAGTTGCGCTCCAACACCCTGTTTGCCAGTAAAGCAGGGGCTGCCAATTCTCTACCCTCAATGACAATGCAGGCTGCACAAAGCTCTAGCAGCTGGCTCTAAGGCTCAAGGACTCTTTAGACAAATCCTCAAACACAAAACCCTGTGGATCTCTCAGTAAACTCAAGGTGCTCAGGGGAAGCAAGGCAGACAGAGGCCCTGCTCCTCAGGTTATGAGAAAGATTTCAACTGAGTTTCACTTTGTTTTTATTTGACTTTTTGGTCACAGGCCCTGTGATCACCTTTTAGAATCTTCCTTCCTCCCTATAAACTCCAGCCGAAGTTCAGAAGGTTCTCAGGGAAACCAACGTTGGATAATAAGACCTGGAAGGGCCTTTTTCATGAAGAAATCCTTCTTTAATGTAGGTTTATGGCTGGGCACAGTCTGTGGTTTTATGTAGCAACATCTGATTAAAAGATGCCCAGTGTATCCTGGGGCAGTAGACAAATAATTGCAGTGCTTAATTTTCCCACGTGATGATTAAGGAAAGATTTGCTCATTTTGTACATGTGGGAAAGAGGCAACGTTCATATATTTGGCCTTGAAAACTTTTCAGTATTGCCATCCTGACGCAGTGTGACATGGGGCTGGCCCTCCTTGCCACGGTTACTCCAGGCGTTTGAAAACAGAACAAGCTTTTGGTGCCAAAAAGCACAGTGGAGTGTGGAGGCAGGTATTCCCAGCCTATCTTTATGTAACCTAACACACGTACATGGCGAAACAAATATATCTTCCCCACACATTAGATAAACAATGCATCCCGTAAATGAAGATCATTCGTCATTAAAGCTCTCATCATTACTAACATCTTAGACCTGCCACAAGGCTTTTCTCAAGTAAGAGAAGAAAATATTCCTACTTGTACTGCCTCTCCTATGGAAAATTTCCTGTCTCTGACCTTATAGGGGGCAATCAGAAGGGCCGGACCCAGGAGACAGGAGAATGTTTAGTAATGAATTTGACTATGACTTGGCTGTGTTACACTGCAAAGCTCACTGTCCTTCTCTTAGTTTCAATTGCTTTATATGTTAATAGGGAGAAGAATAGTTTCCCTTCCTTCATTCCTTCCTTCACCCCTTCTTCTTCCTTCCTTTCCCTTCCCTTCCTTCTTTTTCCTTCAATTTTTTTTATTATGGAAATTTTTATTCCAGACATAGATGTAGAGAGAATAGGAAAATGAGCCCTCATACTCCTCACCAGCTTCAACAATGATCACTTCCACTCACTCCTAAAGCTAATCCCTAAACATCAGTAATTTTATCTGTATATATTTAAGAATTACATTGCTTATTTATTGCTGCTGTCTAGCTGCTTGAAACAGCAATAATCTTTTAGATTATGATTCTATGGGTTGTCAATTTGGGCTGGGACTAGCTGAATGGTTCTTCTGTTGGTTTTGTCTGGCTCTCTAACATCTAACAGATGCAGTTCACTTGAGATCTGATTGGGGCTAGACAGTCTTTGATGGCCTCACTCACATGTCTGGCAGTTAGCCAAAGTGCCTCAGTTGTCTACATGGCCTCTCCAGCAGACTAGCTTGGGCTTGCCCCCATGGTGGCAACATTCCGAGACTTTACAGTGGCAAGAGAGGGCAAGCCCCAATGTGCAAGTACTATTCAAGCCTCTGCTTGTGTCCTGTTTGCTAATATCCTATTTTCCAAAACAAGTCATGTAGCCAAGCTTGCAATCAATGTGGGAGAGGGGATGGAAATGTACAAGGACTTAGAAACAGGAATAATTCATTGAGAGCCATTACCACAGTGATCTACCACAAGAGTATATTCCTAAAACAGAAGCCCCCCCTTTTAACATAACCACAAGCCCATTATCACAGCCTACACAATTAACTACCCATCTTAATATTGACAATATCCAACTCAGTCTCTAGAGTTGTCTAATTGTCACATAATTATTTCTGTTTTTGTCGTTACTTGTTTATAGTTGTTTTTTTGAATTAGGACCCAAAGAAGCCCACACTTTGCATTTGGAAAAGTCTCTTAAGTCTCTTCAAGTCTATAGATTCTCTGTTCTCTCTCTCTTTGATGTTACCATAATTTATTGAAGAATGTGTGTTGCTTTTCCTTGTCCAGAAGAATTTTCCATATTCTGATTATACTGTTTGCTTCCCTTGGTGTTGTTTAACATGTTCTTCTGTCCTCTGTACTTGTGGTTAGATGCAGGTCATTAGATCAGAAGAACCCATCAGACTCCAGTGAATGTTTTTTGGCAATATTTCATTAGGTGATGTGATGCATTTCCACCAGCAGGTACATAATATCTAGTTGTATCTCTCCTAGTGATGTTCAGATTAACCAGAGAATTCAACATGTATTTTCAACACTACCCATCAGAGTCCATTCAATGAATGTACTCAGCAGTAATCATGGCTTTTATCTATTATTTCATTAGGTATTGCAGTGTGAGATTTTCTGGAGTTTGGATGATAACAATTCCATTCATGAGAGTTTTTATCCAGTTGTATTGGCATACAGTATAGATTTAAAGCGTGTGTATTAATGATTTGACTTATGCATATATCTTGAAATGATTACCACAATATATTTACTTATCATTCATCACCTCATAGCAAGACAAAAAATAAAGAAAAAAAATGTTTTTCTTGTTATAAGAACTCTTAGGATCTACTCTCTTCACAACTTTTATATATACCATCCAGCAGCATTACCTATAGTCATTGTGTTTTACATTATGTCCTTCATTCATGAGTTTTAAAATCATTTTAGTAGGGCATAAGAAACCAAAATGTAACTCCCAAGGCACAGGAAACAAATGAAAAAATAGATAATTTGGGCAATACGAGACCTAAAAACTTTTGTGTATCAAAGGACACAGTTAACAAACTGAAAAAGCAACCCACAGAATAGGAAAAAATATTTGTAAATCACATGTCTGATAAAGGGGCAACAACCAGAATGATTAATGAACTTCTATAACTCAACAACAAAAATCCAAACAACCTGATTAAAAAATAGGCAGAAAATTTGAATAGACATTTGAATAGACATATGGCATCTCAAAAGATCCCAAAATTCCTGAGAAAAAAAGATGAAAGGTAGAGTTATCACACTTTCTGATTTCAAAATATATTATTACAAAGTTGCACCAATCCAAACAGTACGGTATTGGTATAAAAACAGACATATAGATCAATGGAACAGAATAAACAGTTCATAAATAAATACTCACACATATGGTCAAATAATTTTTGACAAGGACACCAAGACTACAAAATGGGGAAAGGATAGTCTCCTTAACAAATTGTGCTCAGAAAACTGGACATCCATATGCAAAGGAATGAAGTTGGATCCTTACACCATATACAGAAATCAATGCAAAATGGACTAGAGACCTAAATGTAAAACCTGAAACTATAGAAATACTAGAATAAAACATAGAGGAGAAGCTTCACGACGTTGGATTGGCAAAGATTTGTTGGCTATGATACCAAAAGCATTGACAACAAAAGCAAAAGTGAACAAATGGGACTATATCAAGCTTAAAAACTTCCGCACAGATAAGGAAACAATCACCCAAGTGGAAAGATGACCTATGTAATAGGAGAAAATGTTTGCAAACCATGTATCTGATAAAGGATTAGTATCCAGAATATATAAGGAAATCCCACAGCTCAGCAGCAACAAAGCCAAATAACTCAATTTAAAAATGAGCAAAGGACTTGAATAGATATGTCTCCAAAGAAGACATCCAGATGGTGAATAAGATTATGAAAAGATATTCAACATCACTGATCACCAGAGTAGAACAAATCTAAGCCACAATGAGATATCACCTCATGTCCATTAGAATGACCAACATAAAAAAAAATTAATAATATAACAATTGTTGGTGAGGATGTGGAGAATTTGGAACTTTATGTACTGTTGATGGGAATGTAAAATGGTGTGGCTGCCATGGAAAACATGGATGACATTTCCTCAAATAATTAAAAATAGAATTACCATATGATCCAGTAATCCCCATTTGGTATATAGCCGAAAGAAGTAAAAACGAGATCTTGGAGAGATATTTGCATTTTCATGTTCATTGCAGCATTATTCACAATAGCTAAGAGGTAGAAGCAAATAAATACCCATTGATGGAGGAATGGATAGAAAAAATGTGGTCTATACATACAATGGAAAATTATTCAGTCTTAAAAAGGAAGGAAATCCTGTTATATGCTATAACATGGATGAAACTTGAGGACATTATGCTAAGTGAAATAAGCCGGTCACAAAAGGACAAATATTGCATGATTCCACCTATATGAGGGATCTAGAGTAGTCAGCCTCGTAGAAACAGAAAGTATGTGGTTACTGGGTGCTGGTAGGTAGGAATAGGGAATTGTTGTTCAGTGGGTACAGAGTTTCAGTTTTGTAATATGTAAAAGCTTTAGAAATTTGTTGCACAACCATATGCACATAGTTAATGCTAGAGAATTGTACAATTTAAAGTGGTTGTAATGGTATATTTTGTGTTATGGGTTTTTACCACAATAAAAAAAAATAACAGGTAATAGTCTGCAGGCCACAGTTTGCTAGATGGTCTAGCATCCAAAAAAAGGGTTTTGTAATTGAAAGCTTAGAATATTCGGGACACCTGGGTGGTTGAGTCGGTTAAGCAGTTTTCACTCAGGTCTTGATCAGTCCTGGGATCCAGCTCTGTGGTGGGCTCCCCACTCAGCAGGGAGTCTGCTCATCTCTCTCCCTCTGCCCCTCCCCCTGCTTGTGCACTCTCTGTCTCTCTCAAATAAATAAAATCTTTAAAAAAAATAAAAAATAAAAATAAAATCTTTAAAAAAAAGAGAAAGTTTAGAATCTTCATCTTCATAATCCATTGTTGGTAGTATGTATACTTTTAATACTCAAGTTTGACAGCTTCTGTAACAGCTTTCTTCCCATATGAACTGTAAGAATTCCGACCATTTCAAGTGGATCGGACTCTTGTGCAGAGATTCATCTTAAACACTCTCTGAAGTGTGAACTCCTGTTTATCAATTTGTCACTATAATTGGCATTTCACTGCTTTGGTGGTAATTTTACATGCTGTTTCAACTAGAGCTATCAGACATTGTCCGGACAAGATACATCCAAGACACTAAAACATCCCTGACACAATGTGATGTATAAATAATGTAATTACACACACAGATGTCCTCTTAGTTTATAGTAATGCTACAAGTGTGCCCTATGAACACAGCCATTCTAATAAGTCTTACTTCTTGCAGTTCCCAGTAATGGGCCCAGCTTGCAGAGAAGGGTGGCTGGGAGAAACAAAGGGTCTTGGTGGATGCTGCCCAGTGTGACTGTGATTCCTTGTCTGCTCCATGGGCTTGGGACCTCAGGTAAGAAGGCTCACTACTCCTGTCCAGAGCTCCACTGCCTCAGCTCTGCTGGACCTAATGTTCCAGCCCTGAGCCTCCTGCTTGCCCAGAGGTAGCCCTTCCCTGAGGCCAGGTTGGACAGCTGTTCCCTTCTGCTAGCAGGGAAGGAGGCACTGAGGTTCATCAGGGGTTGAAGGAGTCTAGGTTAACTACAATGAGGGGAAAACCAAACCCTAGCATGGAGAGCCAGGTCACGTCACCATCTAGCTGAAAATGAGAGCCTGGGTGAACTTGGAATCCTTTCTACCAGTCTGGTTCCCCTGAACACCTTTCTGATCCATATGTTAGTATAACTTCTCCTCCATAGTGGACTCACCTAGAAGAGACAAGATCAAGGGTACTTACTGCAGATGGACCACTTGGCCCCACAGAGCTTTGGTTCTCTGGAGATAGTGAGTGTCTGCTTTGTGGTATTAGGGTGAAACCACGACTAGATAATGGATAGGAAAGCCTGCGCCCCACCTTGTGCTTTGGCTTAGATTTGTGTGGTATCTTTGAAGTGGGCTTAATTGTCCCTGCTCCCTGCAACCAAGTCTCTTACATCCTTGCAGAGACCTCTCTGCTCTCTACAGAAATCCACCCATGAATCCAGGAAAACTCATTGCCCTGCGACCCTTGACCAGCTTGATGGTCCATCCCTTTCGTGAGGCCAAGGGCTGGAGTTTCCCCTACCCACATCCAGCACACCTTTTGGTGTGCCCTGCAAGAGGAAGGTGGGGTCACATCTTCCTGACGTCTGTGCTAGCATTCAAAACACAGGGTTTCTGGTGAGTGACATTAGGCTGCAATGATTCCTGAAAATCGCAGGGTTTTCTGTCTCTCTCCCTCTATCTACCCCCCTGCAAGGGGATGGAGAGCATATATTCAGCAAGCCTGGCCTGGTGCAAAGATTTTTATCACACCATGGGCCGTTATTTTTTTTTTTTAAATGGCTTGGTGGCAGCAGCAGGGGTAGCAGGGGGAATATTGGACTTTATACTTTTATTCAGTAATAAACTATGCCACTTATGATTAATGGCCATGGTTCTGTGATAC
The DNA here is from genome assembly GCF_905146905.1 of Nyctereutes procyonoides. Lineage (NCBI taxonomy): Eukaryota > Metazoa > Chordata > Mammalia > Carnivora > Canidae > Nyctereutes > Nyctereutes procyonoides. The sequence continues at coordinate 54,322,056 of NW_026575047.1, read as the reverse complement.
AAGGAGGCTCTCATGGTGTTGGCTGAAAAGGCTTTGGTAGACTCCAGGCATCCCCAGACAGGCTCTAATGTCATTCTTGCTCACCTATGTTTCTTCAATGCCCAGGGGACCGGCAGGAAGCATTTATTAACTAACGTTATTCTAGACACACAGCAGAATTTGTTGTATAAGATTAAATCAAGTTCAAACATTTGATTCCAACATGACCATTTCCACTGTTAGAACTTAGCCTCAACATAATTTTGTGTAGGGTTGAGAAGAAAAATCTAACCCACAGTATTTAGGTTGGACAGTTCCTGCTCAGGGTCAAAATCCCTTCATAACCAGTGAGCCCACACATCTTCATCCTGGGCCAGGAGGCAGGTCTTTCAGGCCTTCCCCTGTCCTAAAGGAGAAGCCAGGCAAGGACTTCACCAGGCACCCAGGGTATAAGGATCCCAGGGGATGATGGAAGGTCCATGAGCTGAGCAGGGTCTCCATAGGTAGGCCATGACAAACAGGCTAACAAAATGTCCTTTTCCAAGTTTTATGAAAGCTGTTTGATTGGGGTGCGGGTGGCCATCCTGAGAGGAAGAGAGAAGACACGAGTCAGGTCAGGCTGTCTGGTCACCCAGATTTGCTGCTTTCTGGCTAAGTAACCCTGTTACATTAGTCAGTTGCACTGGGCATTTTTATTTCTCACCTGTAGAATGGAGGGTAATAAGGGCATCTACTTCCTAGCATTAAAGCAAGGCTTGAGTGAATTAATACATGTAAAGCACTTACATATACTAATTTCATGGTAATATGATGCATGACTGATGCAGGTAAGCATGATGTCAGTGCTAGAATTGATATCTGGGTGAAAAGAGGCTAACTTTCAGCTAGAAGCCTCACATTTCTCATGCATAGCAGTGGCCCCTATCACACAGCCCATGGCTCTGAGCCTTGAGCAACTTGGAGGGACAGATGGGTAAGCCCCAGAGACCTTGGAGTCTTGGGGGAAGTGGGAGAGAGCAAGCCCAGTCAGCCTTCCAGAAGGTTCCATGGTGCACTAATGAGGAGGTCACACTGTGGCATTAATTGCCATTATTTCTAAGTCCATATAGTCATGCTCCAGTAAAGTTCCCTGCTGAGTGGATTGGGTTTTTCTCAATGATTCTTCATTGGGTAACCTATCTCCCCTGATGCTGACAAACCAAGTTGGACTCTCATCAAGAGATGGCTGTCTGGGGGTTCCAGCTTAGTAGGGGACAATCCAGCCAGCACTCAGCCCAGAACCTGTGCATGTGAGGGAGCATGTGGGTGTGGGGGTAGAGGGACAGCTGAGAGTAGGGAGAGCCCTGGCTAAAGCAGGGTGTAAGCCAGAGGAATGTGGATGGGGCAGGAATGACATCACTGGGCCTTATGGCTAGCCAGTAATCCCTGCACTCACCCGAAGTCACCACACCCACTTCTCAGACCGTCCCAGGGACATGGCAACACTGGTTCTGAGGGGCTGAGGCTTCAGGTGGTCAGGACAGCACAGCCTGGGCTGAGCTCATCTGATTCATGGCCCAGGACACACACTCAAGCAGCATGGGCGTGGTGACAAACAGCCGGATCTGAGACCTGGGTTCTCAGCTGCACTCTGAAACATTGCCATTATATGACATGTAGCAAGCCATCTAATCCCTTCAGATCAAGGCTGACTAATTTATGACATCAGAAGGCCCAATCCACTGCTCCTGGGAATAGAAGCAGAGCCCCAAGTGAAAGCGTGGCTGGGGAAGTGGGGGGCTCCTGACGAAGTATGAAGCCTCATCTGTGCTGTGCAAAGTTGATTTCCAGGTTCTCTTCTCCCCCAGCAAGCTCAAGGATGAACTCTTCCCAGTTGAAACACTGGCTCATTCTTTCAGGCAAGAAGCTTCCAGGGCTGACTTACTAAGAGACTCTTGTCAGAGGGTGGCTGACAGGCCCCACCTGCTGGCGATGGGGCGTGGGGATGGGCAGCCATGGCTGTGCAGGAGCACCAGCAGGTTGGGCTCTTCATGAATAATAGGGGGCCTCACAGAGCAGTGCCTCCTCATGCCGAATTCCAGTGGGCTCATTTCTTTTTCCTCATTAAATCCTTTTGTTCTACTGATTGGAAAAGTCACATACACATGCACACACACACACAGACAAACTTAAAAAGAAATCAAGGCTAATTTTTGCTCAGTTTTAACTGCTGGTGAGTTATGAGCTTCCTTAGTGGAAAGAAAACTCTGAGGAGCTGTGACCTTATGTTTTGCTTCTGGATGTTTCTTTTTTTTTTTTTTTTTTTTTTTTTTTTGGATGTTTCTAAGTAAGCATGAGGCAGTGGAAGAGGCCCACAAGGTAGAGTGCCCTGCTCTGTCTTAGCCACAGGCAAGGAGTGGAGAGTTGCTGCCCTGCCTCATCCTTAGGGTCTTGGCCAACAAAATGAAGGGGCTGCTGGCAGCAGATGATATTCCTTCCACACCATTTCTCCTCCAGGACCTTCTACCCACCTCCCAAGGGCCAGGAGCCCAGTGAGGCCAGCTGGGCTGGCCGTAAATTCCGAACTCCCCGTAAGTTCAGTAGCTTCTCTCTGTTCACATGACAGGGCATCCAAGGATTGAGACCAGGATGTCACAGATGTGGATCTGGAGTGAATGGAGGGGAGACAGAATGGAGAAGGCAGGGAAAATGAATGTCCCCTGGTAGCTTCCTTAGGGTGGAGGCCAGCAGTGGGGAAGGCGGAGGCCCAGACTCTCCCTCCCACACCCCCACTGCTCCAGGCCCACTTCACTTGGAGATACTTTGGAAAAGGTGCTTCTGGGCAAACCCTCACAGCATGGAACCCCAATTCCCTCCTTATGTGACCTTAGGAAAGTCACAGCAGGAGCTGAGGAGAATCTCCCATCCAGAGGAGGTAGGTATGCAACAGGTGCTCCCCCAGCTACTTCCTGAGGATACCAGTCTGACTGATGCCTGGGTCTTCACTTTCCTGAAGGAGATTTTACAGCTGAGGGCCAGAGTTAATGGTTTGGCTCAAGAAATCAGGTTCTAGAGAAAAAGATGAAAGAAGGGTGCAAGGCAACTGGAAGGCAGAGAAGAGCTTCGAGAGTCATGTTTGATGGGGTCTTCTTCGTTAAGGTTTCTGTGGGATGTGATACTAGCCTTCACCCTCCATCCATGAAGAAGTCAGGAAAACCCACCCACCTGTGCTATTCTTAGTATGAGTGCATAGTTTGATGTTGGGGAGATATGATAAGGTACCAAGAATAGTTCAAAGGTGCAGAGTGAGCACTCATGGGTGGCTTCTCACACTGAGATTGTTTTATAAGAAGCTCATGGGAAATGCATGAATTCCTGAATGCCACCCTCAAGCATACCAAAAGCAGTGCACCCTTTCAGGCTAATGACAAGTAAGTTCAAAGTGAGGGTACTTATAGTAACAGTGAGTCTTGAGGGTACCACTTGGTACATAGTTGTTGATGCAGGAGCACATAAAGGATCTTGAGGACTGTGTTAATCAGGATGGGCTAGGCGCTACTGTAGGAACAAATAACTGACATGTCAGGCCAGGGTTCAGTATGGTTGGTGGTTGGGGGAGAGACAGTGGGTAAGGAGCTTCCTTGAGCCTGCAGTGGGGGCTACTCCCCTATTAGACCACCCTCTCTCATCTCCATTTTCAGAGTCATGTCCATTGGATTTGGCCCCAGGAGGTGGTTAATGACTTTGACAAAGAGCTCTCTCTGGGGAGAGACCAATTCAGAAGCTCACTCTCAGCAGGTCTGGAGGAAAGTTACCAGCAAGAAGTGGAGTTAACAGATGCATAGGGAAGGGAGTTGAGGAAAGGGCAGCCCCTGGAGCAAGGCTCAGCATAGGGCAGGGCCAAGGATGCATGCTTATTGGTTTCTTTGTTCTAAAGACTGAGGACTCTGAACATGTTTGAGTGTAGGTAGACCTGATTTAATAGAGTCATGGTAATTAAATGGTGTGAGGAAGGATAATTGTGAGAGTGAAGCTCTTGAGGAGGGCGAGGGCCACAGAGGGACAAGGGAGAGGCTGGCCTTGATGGAAGCAGAAAAGAGAAGATGACTGATGACAGGACAGAGGAAGGGAGACATTTCCTAATTCCCCTGTTTGCTTTACCAACTGAGATGGGAGGCCATCAGGTATGAGATGGCGGGAAGGAGGTTTGCTGAATATTTAAAGGTAGAGGGAAAGTTAGAAATCCTTGACTAAGGGAGGAGGAAGGCAAAGGTACTGGGGGAATGTAGTAGGAATCCAGGCAAGTGAGTGACAGTGTGAGGCCAAATGTAGAAGCAGATTGATTCCAGGATCCTTGGTAACCTACATCTAAATTCATCAACTCATCACAAACAGTCCAAGAGTAAATGTGAGAGGCAGGAGGAAGAGGAGGAGAGGGAGAGAAGGGGAAGGGGAAGGAAAACTACTTTGATCAAGCCTGGATGGTGCTCCAGGAGCCAGGCAAAGCTTTTATCACAGCATCCCTGGGATGTCAGAGTTGTCCCTGGCTCCCACTGACAAGTGGAAAACACACTTGGAGAGACCAAGCAACTTCCCCCAAGTCAAACAGCCTGCCATTAACGAACCCAGGTCAGTTCAGAATCTGTGTCTTAGCCTCTTTACTGCCAGCTTTTTGCTCCTATGCACAAAACAATCTGTTTTTGACAGGTATTTTTTTAACCCAAATGAACTGCTCGACAAACTCAGAAAGCAGATTACATTTTAAAAACCCAATTACTTCTGGTATCCTCTTTAGAGAGGACCATATCTTCCCCCTGGAAGTTCCATTTCTCCTTAAATTCCCAAAATATCCTCCCAGACTTGGTCATAAAGTTTCCTTGTTAAGAGGGAGGCAGATTTCTGCCTTCACTGTATCCGGCCACATGACAGCACCACCGAAGCCCAGGCCAACATAATGGGACACTGCAGACCTAATCTCCCCTGCAGGGGCGCCACAGCCCTGGAAGGGGGGCGTTCCCCACTACCTTAGACCAAGGTGGCCAGGAGCATCACCTGCTGTGCTCCTCATGATCATCCCCCCTCTCCACAGTCACTCTCCTAGAGCTACAGCTCCCAGGGCCCCTTGACCACATGTCTAAATTTGCCGAAGTCATAAATTGAGCTACTATGTGTAAAGCTACAGTTTTTATGTGACTAAAACTTGGCAAAATATCACAGATGGCTGAATTTAATTACTGTGCATGTCTGAGTGCGTTGTTGATAGATTGGCATTGTTTGCATGAATAATAAAGTCATAATTCATAAACTTCTATTTATTCCATAACATTTATTTTTCATACCTATATTTCCTCAAAATCCCTAATTATATTGATATAATGAGATTCTCACAGATTTTACATTCACATGATAGGATGGCAAGTGAGACAACATTTCTTGAGTCAAAATAGTTCTGTTTAATCCTCTTCACCTTGAAGAAACTTAACCCTGCTCGGGGCAGTAGCAACTGGGATTACCACTCAAATTCTTAAAGCAATGCTTAGATTTGGAAGCCAACTGCAAAATTTACAAATTATGATAAAATATTGCAGGGGGTCACATGATAAATTTTTATTAATGTGTAAAACATCACAAAACATTTTAGTACTTTAATTTCATAATGAAAGTTTTCAACACTTACATAGTGGTTTTCGCTCATTCCTACTGTCCTCTTGAAGGGATATTTAGATTCAACACCAAGTATATAGTAAGTAACCATATTACACATACACATTTAAGAGGAGAGGTTTTGGGATCCCTGGGTGGCGCAGTGGATTAGCGCTTGCCTTTGGCCCAGGGACGATCCTGGAGACCCAGGATCAAATCCCACGTCGGGCTCCCGGTGCATGGGGCCTGCTTCTCCCTCTGCCTGTGTCTCTGCCTCTCACTCCTCTCTCTGTGTGACTATCATAAATAAAAAAATAAAAATAAAAAATTAAGAGGAGAGGTTTTGTCTTATTGTCTCCAGGTTTCAAATGCTAATCTTCCTGTTTGTTTTGCCTGACAACTTGCTTATATGGTGGATAGTGTTCCTGTGTGTTTGGTGAAAAAAAATTTCTGTGGAAATACATTCATTTTTTCTGCAAGGATTTTTCCATTTACCTCAGCCTTGCACTGCATAGATATTTCCTACCTGTGACCAATTATATGTTAATCTTGGCGATTTCTACATCTCAAGACAGGTATAAATTCATACTCTAGACCCATGCAGAGCAGGATTTTAAGATGGTCCCCAAGACCAACACCTTCTAGTATAAGTCCTCTACTATAATTCTTTCCCCATGACTGTGTGTGCAGAACCTGTAAGTATAAGAGGATGTTACTTCCAAGATTGGGTCACTAATCAGTTGGCTTTGAATTAATCAAGAGACAGACTTAATTTTTTTTTTTTTTAAATGAGGGAGACCATCCAATGAGATGATCCTGGGTGGGCATCAAAGTATCTTTTTTTTTTTTTTTGGCACTGAACTTTTCTCATTTATTTTCAGAAAGACCCACTGATGGATTATTCTATGGCAAGAATATTTAAGAATAGTGATGAGTGGTACACTGGGTAACACACAGAATGAGGAGGAATATGCCCAACTAACCAAACCCTGGCCGGAGCAGAGTGGTCATTAGCACGCCAGAGAAGTTCATGAGTGACGGGAAACAATTAAACCTTGTATTTTTCTTTTCCCTTCACAAACTGGTATAAAATACTAAAAGTAAAAATAACACCAAAAATATATTTAGCAGAAGTGGAGGTGGGGCCAGAAGCTGGGACCCCTCCCACTGCAGGCTAGAGTAGGGCAGGAGGGTTTTATGGTCCGCATGGCCTTGCAGGGTAGAGGAGAGGGGAGGGCAAAGTGCAGAGTGGACAGGAAAGGAGAGAAGACAGCTGGAGGCAATGCACTCAGAGGAGCCTTTAAAAGAAGGTGATGCATCAGGGAAACTGTCTCCTGCTGGCCTGGAAGAAAGTAAACTGTGATACTGTGAACTGCCCTTGCAGACCATGGGGCCAGGACCAAGAGTGACTTCAAGAAGTTGAGACAAGTCCCCAGCTGGCCCATAGCTAGCAAGGAAATGGGAACCCAGTCTTACAACCCCAAGAAACTGAATTTTGCCAACAACATGAATATGCCTGAAACAGGACCCCAAGATCCAAATGAGAGCATGACACTTTGATTATAGCCTGGTGAGACCCTGAGCAGAGGACTCATGCTCAGACTCCTGAGCCGCGAAAACTGAAATAAATTTGACTTATCTTAGTCACTGAATTTGTGGTGCTTTGTGACACTGCAATAAAAAAAGTAATATACCACTTGTGGCATAGGCTGGGATTTTGGTCTGTTCTTTGTTTATTTCCCCAAGTCCTCAATAAAAGACTCACTCTTGGAATGCCTGGGCGGCTCAGTGGTTGAGCATCTGCGTTTGGCTCAGGGTGTGATCCTGGGATCCGAGATCGAGTCCCACATTGGGCTCCCTGAGAGGAGCCTGCTTCTCCCTCTGCCTGTGTCTCTGCCTCTCTCATGAATTAATAAATAAACTCTTAAAAAAAAAAAAAGATTCACTCTTGTGGTGCCTGGGTGGCTCAGTTGGTTGAGCAACTGCCTTCAGCTCAGATCATGATCCCAGGGCTCTGGTATGGAGCCCCACATTGGGCTCCCTGATCAGCAGAGAGTCTGCTTCTCCCTCTCCCTGTGCCCTTTCCCCTGTGCATGCTCTCTCTCTCAAATACACAAAATCTAAAAAAAAAAAAAAAAAAAAAAAAAAAGACTCTCTGTGCCAGTGAAAGGAATTTCCACCACTCCATTTCCCTGAGGCTGCAGCCACTAACCAGGGACCTCAGTGAGGGCTCCTACCTTCTGAGTGCCATAGCTGCATCCCCTCACTTGGGCCCATCTCTCAGCCTCAGTACTTTCCTCTCCCTACCCAGCTATGCAGTATCAGCCCCCCAATTTTTCTGGCCCCTTGAGAGTTTACCTCTTGCCCCTGGCTGCTTAGCACCTTACTTAGATTGGTTGAGTCCTGATTAACCAGCACTGCAGCGTGATGGCTATACTGGTGGTTTTCAAGTATGCCCTTGGCCCACATTGGTCTGTGCTGAGCTTTCTCACCCCACAAACCTGCTCCTGAGGAGATTCTGGAAGGGTTGGGCAGGTGGTTGTAAGAAGGAAGCCCATATGTCAATCCTTGGAGAATCTTTCCCAGGCCATTTCCCTGAGGGAAAAGAGAATGGAGAAGGGATTTCCTCTGGTCTGCAGAAGCCCTGGGCTGCCCTTACTCCTCACATAACCTCAGGGTGGAGTCTCATTCCTACCCAATACCCTTCCTCTGAGTTTATCTTACTGAACCCTCCTTGGTTTTGGGGGTCACATTCTAGAGTTACCTGCTGACAGCAGGGTCCTCCTTCTCTGGCCTTGGTCAGCAACTCCCACCCTCTGACATCCAAGCTTCTCCTGATGGCAAGTCAATGAAGATGGCACCACTGAGCTGTGCAAGGCCTGGCTGGGGTAGTACCCAACATGTCATCCTGCCAAGCAAACGAGGAAGGGAAGCAGAGTTCAGAAGCTCCCTCTAGCCACTGCCCCAGTATCTTGGGCTCAGTGTAAATGTCCTCTGAGAATTCTTCATAATCCCATATCATGTTCTTCTTCCCTAAACTCTTAGGCCAAATGCCTCTGGTTCAAATTATGGCCTTGTTAGTCTCTAAGAGTACATTTCAAGGGAGTGTCAAGTGTTTAGATGATTTCTATGTTTCAAGAAATTTGTCTATTTCTTTTAAGTTATCTAATTAGTTGGCATACAATTGTTCATGGTATTCTCCTGTAACCTTTTTTTATCTCTGTAAAAATGATAGCAATGCTCCTCCTTTCAATTGCAATTTTAGAAATCTGTATCTTCTCTCCTTTCTCTTTGTCACTCTAACTAATGGGTTGTCAGGTTTGTTGATCTCTCCAAAGAAACAACTTTTAGTTTCACTGATTTTCTCAAATTTTTTCTTATTCTCTACTTTTTTTCTCTCTGCTCTAATATTTATTATTTTCTTTCTTCTGCTAACTCTGGGTTTAGTTCATTTTTCTTTTTCTAGTTCCTTAATGTATAAAGTTAGGTTTAATTTTAAGCTATACATTTTCTCCTGAAAACTCCTTTTGATGCATCCCACACATTTCGGTATGTTATAATTCCCTTTTATATATCTCTAAGTATTTTCTAATTTCCCTTGTGATTTCTTCTTTGCCCGATTAGTTGTTTGCTAATTTGAGTATATTGTTTAAATTTCTTAGTGAATTTTCCAAGTTTTACTCCAGTTATTGATTTGTTAATTCATCCCATTCTTGGTCAGACAAGATACTTTGCATGATATTCATCTTAAAAAAAATCTGTTGAGATTGGATCTAACATATGGTTTTCCCTAGAGCATGTCCCTTGTACAATTGAAAAGAATGTGTATTCTGCTAACATCAAGTGAGGTGTCCTGTATGTACCTGTTAGATCTCATGGTTTGTTGTTATTCGAGTCCTCTATTCTTTACTTACCTTCTGTATAATTGTTCTGCCTATTGCCAAAGGAAGGTTATTAATATCTCCAAGTATTACTGTAGTACTATTTCTCCCTTCAATTCTGTCAATGTTTGCTCCATTTATTTGGTGGCTCTAACAGTTGATCCACATATGTTTATATGTTATATCTTTTTAGTGACCTGACTTTTATTACTATAAATATCTTATTATATAGTGTCCTTTTAAAATTTGTCTATATTTTGGATAGTAGCATAGTACTCCAGCTCTCTTTTGGTTACTATTTACACAGAATATCTTTTTCCATATTTACACTTTCAATCTGTTTGTGTCTTTGCATATAAAGTCAGTCTCTTGTAGATGGCATAGAATTGGATTATGTTTTGTTTTTGTTTTTGTTTTCTTTTTTCAAGATTTCATCTATTTATGAGAGAGAGAGAAAGAGAGAGAGAGAGAGAGAGGCAGAGACATAGGCAGAGGGAGAAGCAGTCTCTCTGCAGAGAGCTCAATGAAAGACTCAATCCCAGGACTCTGGGATCACGACCTGAGCCACAAGCAGATGTTCAACCACTGAACCACCCAGGTGCCCTGAGTTGGATCATGTTTTTGTTTTTAAATCCATTCTGCCTATTCATTGGAGATTTTATCCTTTCACATTTAAGTGATTATAAACAAGACTTATTTTTGCCATTTTGCTATTTGTTTTCTAGATGTCTCTTAGTTTCTGTGGCCCTTGTTTCCTCCAATATTGACTTTCTTTTTGTTTAGTTGATTTTCTATAGTGGAATTTTAAAATTCCTTTCTTAGTTCCTTTTGTATATGTCATAGATATTTTCTTTGTAGTTACCAAAGGGATTACATTTAATGTGCTAAAGTTATAAAAGCCTAATTTGAATTTATATCAACAAATTAAATAGCATATGAAAACTCTACTCCTATACTCTTTTGTCCCCTCTTTGTGTTATTGATGTCACAAATTATATATTTATACACTCTGTACCAAGTATGATTGACAAATAATTGTTTTTATGCATTTGTCTTTTAAAGCATGTAACCATAAAAAACCCAAAAATTACAATAGTAATAAACTTTATAACTGCCATGTATTTAACTTTATCAAAATCTTATTTCTTCATAAGACTTCAAGTTACTAATTAAAACCCTTTCACTTCAACATGTAGGACTCCCTTCAGCATTCTTGCAGAGCAGATCTAGTGGAATGAATTCTGTTTTATCTGGAAATGTCTTCATTTCTCCCTCATTTCTGAAGGACACTTTGGGTGGATAAAGAATTCTCAGTTGGCAGGGTTTTCTTTTGTTTTGTTTTGTTTTGTTTGTTTTTTTTCTTTTTCAGCACTTTGAATGCATCAGCCATTGTCTTCTGGCCTCCAAAGTTTCTGGTGAGAAATTGGCTAATGATCTTATTGAGCATCGCTTGTCCATGTCAAGTCACCTCTCACTTATTTCAAGATTCTCTCTTTGTCTTTGTCTTTTGACAGTTTGATTATGATTTGTCTCATTGTGGGTTTCTTTGAGTTTATCTTATTTGAAATTTGCTGAGTATCTTGAATTTACATATTCAAGTCTTTCATCAAATTTAAGAAGTTTTCAGCCATTATTTCCTCAAATGTTCTCTCTCTCTCTCTTGCTCTCTCCTCTCCCTCTAGGACTCTAATATTGTGTGTGTTAGCCTTCCTGATGATATCTCATAGGTGTCTAAGGATTTATTCCTTTTTACTCATTCTTTTTTCTTTCTGTTCCTCAGACCTGATGATTTCAGTTGTCCTATCTTCTGGTTTGCTGATACTATCTTCTGCATGCTCAAAACTGATTTTGTACCCCTCTAAGTGAATTTTCATTTCAGTTATTGTATTTTTCAGCTTTGGAATTTCTTTTTGGTTCTTTTTAATAATTTCTATCTTGATTGCTTTCTCATTCTGTTTATATCTTTTTTCCCTGTCTATGTTCCTATCTTCTTTTATCTCCCTGAACATCTTTAAGACAGCTATTTTAAAGTCTTTGTCTAGTAAAGTCCATCATCTGGGCTTCCTCTGGGACAGTTTCTGTCAATTTACTTTACTCCTTTGGATTGGTCATACTTTCTTGCTTCTTCATATACCTTGTGCTTTTTAATCCATATTATTTTTTCTGCTCAAAACTAGACATTTGAATCTTATACTGTGGTAATTCTAGAAATCAGCTTCGCTCACTTTCTAAGACTTTCTGTTTGTGTGTGTGCATTTTATGTTATAGCATATCTCTTTGCTGGGGATCAACCTTAGATGAAAGCTTAAGATTTTCTCAGGGGTCAAGATTCCATCAAAATCCTAGAGAAGAACACAGGCAACACCCTTTTTGAACTCGGCCATAGTAACTTCTTACAAGATACATCCACGAAGGCAAAAGAAACAAAATCAAAAATGAACTATTGGGACTTCATCAAGATAAGAAGCTTTTGCACAGCAAAGGATACAGTCAACAAAACTAAAAGACAATCTACAGAATGGTAGAAGATATTTGCAAATGACGTATCAGATAAAGGGCTAGTTTCCAAGATCTATAAAGAACTTATTAAACTCAACAGCAAAGAAACAAACAATCCAATCATGAAATGGGCAAAAGACATGAAGAGAAATCTCACAGAGGAAGACATAGACATGGCCAACACGCACATGAGATAATGCTCTGCATCACTTGCCATCAGGGAAATACAAATCAAAACCACAATGAGATACCACCTCACACCAGTGAGAATGGGGAAAATTAACAAGGCAGGAAACCACAAATGTTGGAGAGGATGCGGAGAAAAGGGATCCCTCTTGCACTGTTGGTGGGGATGTGAAATGGTGCAGCCACTCTGGAAAACTGTGTGGAGGTTCCTCAAAGAGTTAAAAGTAGACCTGCCCTACGACCCAGCAATTGCACTGCTGGGGATTTACCCCAAAGATACAGATGCAATGAAATGCCAGGACACCTGCACCCTGATGTTTCTAGCAGCAATGTCCACAATAGCCAAACTGTGGAAGGAGCCTCGGTGTCCATCAAAAGATGAATGGATAAAGAAGATGTAGTTTATGTGTACAATGGAATATTACTCAGCCATTAGAAATGACAAATACCCACCATTTGCTTCGACGTGGATGGAACTGGAGGGAGGGTATTATGCTGAGTGAAGTAAGTCAATCGGAGAAGGACAAACATTATATGGTCTCATTCATTTGGGGAATATAAATAATAGTGAAAGGGAATAGAAGGGAAGAGAGAAGAAATGGGTAGGAAATATCAGAAAGGGAGACAGAAAGTGAAGACTCCTAACTCTGGGAAACGAACTAGGGGTGGTGGAAGGGGAGGAAGGTGGGGGGTGGGGGTGAATGGGTGACGGGCACTGAGGGGGGCACTTGACGGGATGAGCACTGGGTGTTATTCTGTATGTTGGCAAATTGAACACCAATAAAAAATAAATTTATTATTAAAAAAAAAGGTTTTTCTCAGGGGTTTTCTGAGCCTGTGCCTTTCCTTGGGCATGCATGGTGACTTTCTAACCCCCACTCTCCGTATGGTGGTTGTTTTTAAGTGTCCTAGGGCTTAAATGTCTAGATTACCAGTTGGAGAAAAACAGAAAAGAAACCAAGTTCTTTTCCTTTAAATCCCTGGAAAATCACTTCATTTGGTGGGTTTTAAAACAATGAGGGCCAGCCTCCATGCCCACACCTCAGTAAGCAAATACATTAACAATCAGAACACAGAACTCCAATAATATGGAAGACAAGTTATTTATTGTCTGGCTAGATTGGTGGCCAGAAACACTGGGCCTATGTCATCTTTTTCTCATGGTAGAAGGGGTCATTAGATGCCTCACCCCTATGTTATTTGTCTAATCCTGGGACCTTTGACCAATTTGCTTTCACCTCACAATCAGTCAGAATTCTCTTTTGGTTTTCTTTAGTGTTATTTCCAGGGTTTATGATTGTACTTGGTAGGGAGGAGGAGACAGACACAAGTATAAACCATCTTGTCTAGACAGAAAGTCTGGGTCTGATTATTGTTTTAAGCCACCAAGTTTTGGGGCAATTTATTGCACAGCCAGAGTAACCAGAATGCTCTTTAAGAAAAAAATTTCAAAATATCCCACTAATGCAGATTAAGTAAGCAAAAGCATATAAGCATGTGGCTGAGCCCTTCTCAGGGCCTTGGGAGTGTCATGGGCAGATGAGGGGCTATGAAGCTGAAGATCCATCAGCTTCCCTGTGGGCCACTGCTCTGTTCCTCATCTTCGAATAGCAGCAGTGAGTTCTTCTTCCTAGGGCCCCTGTGAGGTCTTGAAGATAATTTATAGGAAGCATTGGCACGTGGATGATGCTTGGCAAGTTATTGCCCTCTCTTTGGCTCCATCCAGTTTATTAAGTCTCTCAGTTACATGTGTAATTAGGTATTTTACCCATGGAGTACATTTTACAACTCTGGTGTAATTCCCCATTTTCATTAAGTCTTAGTTTAAGCTGAGACCGATATCACTAAGTGAGAAAGATGAGGGGCTCATTTATAGTCACTGTTATGTGCTTCTAGTACCACTTTTTATCCCATTGAGGTAACATCTTTTGTGAAGAAATTCTCTTCCTATTTGGTCAAGCAAATCCCAGACAGAGATTATTGGTTGGAATTGCATTTGACAACATGTCTATAAAAGAAAACTGCAAAACAGTGACATGGCAAGTGAGGGTATACTTCTCAGTAAGTAGAAGCCTGGAGGTATGTGTTCCAGATAGAAATAGTGGCTCTGTGACACCCTCAGGGACACAGGCTCCCACGGACTTTTTGTTCCCACCATTATTTAGTGAACAGCCTTGATCCTTACACTTGAAAACTACCTTCCCCATTTTCAGGTAGCAGTTTGAGAATGTGCCCTGGGCAGACAAAAGGGGAGAGGAAGCAAAGAAAGAAGGGCAGCTTATCAGAGAAGCAAAAGCCCCTTCCTGCCCTCTCCCTTCCCCAGCAGGCTTTACTTTGTGCCTCATTGGCCAGAAAGGATTCTCCAACATGCATTTTAACTATGCAAACCTCAGGAAGGAGTAGGAGAAAGAAGAGATAACTGAGCCACTTTGAATCACTGCCACTTTGAATCATTGCAGGTATCACCAGGCTGCTTGATGACCCTGTACTTCCTGACTCAGTGGGACCCCCCAGCTCCCTCTTACCAAGCTACAGAGAAAGAAGCCCCTTGTGGACACGGACCACCTCTCAGACTCTTGAGTCCATTTCCCAGTGCCAACTGTGTTGGCATACAGCAGGCACTCAGGGAACACTCACTGATGGGTGGAGATAAGCAGAGAGGTTGCTTGCTAATTGCCTAAACAGATTTGGGAGGAAGTACATCGACTGTAGCAAATTCCCCTAGCACGGGGGACCTTCCCACAAAGGTGCGTTTTCTCTGGGGCAAATGAAGCTCAAACTCGGGCCCCTCTGTGGTATGGCTCCTGCCAAGGCCCTGCATTTCATTATGCATTTGTAAGTTTGTAGTAGTTTCCTTCAAGAGGGTCCTCCTAATGGTACAAGCTTTGGGCCTCACTAAACCTGGACTTGCCCTTACAAATGTCCCTAGAAACACAGGGAAGAGAGGCTGAGATGAGTGGTGACCCTGCTGGGATTCAATTAGTTGCACACCTGGATGTCACTGAAAATGTCCTTGGGACCACACTGGCCCTGGCTCTCTCAGGATGAGCAGGAAGAGGGTACATGGACTGGTGGGGGACTGTGACAAGTGTGCCTTATATAATTCTCAGCTAAGAGGAAATGAGAACGTGAGAAGAGAGAGAGGTGGGGAGGGGAATAGCTTAGAATGACTCTACTAAAGCAAACCAGATCCCCAAACTCCTGTCTGGGGTTCTCCCATGGCACCACACATCCACCTGAGTGGCAGCCAAAGGGTCTTGGCTGAGGGCCTGGAAGGGAGATCTCCATGGCATCGGGCCTTGTTGTCTCATTCTCTATGAGAATAAGGAGAGGTTTGTCCACAGTCCTTTCTGTGCTCCATGGCAACAGATGATAAAGTAAAACAGCAGACTGTGGGCTATTGTGAGCAGGAAAATATGATTTGATGTATGATATGGTATCATATGATATATGATATGATCTATAATGAGATGTGATATGATACCCTTGAACCTGTTTAGGACAATGGCAAGGTGAGCCCCACATGGCCCTTTCCTTTGGGATTATGTCTGGTGCTAATTGACCCACAAACAGACCTGGAATCCAGCACAAAAGAGGGGCTTGCCTACATTCCCTGTTTTGCACTGGGGTCTTCTGTCAGATGGTGTGATGGGTTGAATTATGTCCCCCACAAAACTCCTATAGGGAAGTCCTGACCTCCAGTCCCTCAGAATGTGACCTTATTTGGTGATACGGTTTATAGAAGTAACCAAGTTAAGATGAGATCATTGGAGAGGGCCCCAATCCAAGGAGTCTGGTGTCCTTATAAGAAGGGGAAATTTGAACACACATACACACACACACACACACAGACACGTGCGAACATGAAGGCAGAGACCGAGGTGATGCTCCTATAAGTTAGGGAATAACAAAGATGGCCAGCAAAAACCACAGAAGCTAGGAGTGAGGCCTGGAACAGAGTCTCCCTCTTAGTCCCCAGAAGAAATTGACTTGCTGACAAACTTCCAGCCTCTAGAACTGTTGAGACAACACATTTGTCTTTTTTTTTTTTCCTGTTTTTGTTGTTGTTTTTTAAGATTTTATTTATTTATTTGGGAAGAAGAGGGTGGGGGAGCACAGGGGCAGGGGGAGGGGCAGAAGCAGACTCTCCACTGAGCAGGGAGCCTGACTCAGGGCTCAAACCCAGAGCCCAGAGATCATGACCTGAGCTGAAGGCAGACACTTCACCAACTAAGCCCCACAGGCACCCCAACACTTCTGTTGTTGAAACTGCCCAAGTTGTGGTACTTTGCTATGGGAGCCCTGGGAACTGAACAAGATGGGAATGAGGTATACCAGGTATGGGCCCTGTTGTCTCAGGTGAGGAGAACATGGGGGCTGGTACCCCTGCTAGCCCTGCCTCTCACACTGCTGAATCCACAAGCAGTCGTGAATCATTTCAACACCTTCCCTTCCATCCACACCTGCATGGGCCCAGGAGCAGGCTCTAAGATGTGCTGATTTCCTTTCTCCTGACATTTGTTGAATGCTTTCTCTGGTCCAAGCCCCTGTGTTGGAGATTGCAGGTGCAAGGTCCATCCCCTCTTGGGGTCAGGGAGAGAGGACAGTGTGGAGCTCTGTGGATGCCAGTTGTGGCCTGGGGAATGCATGTTCTGTGTGGGAACCATGGATGGGAACCAGGTGGGCCATGACTTGGAACCAGAGCACACACAGCTGAGCCAGGGTGGCCTCTGTGCCAACAGACCCTGGGCCATCCACTCCTGCCATGGGTCACTACCTCCACACAGGCAGTCCCACGCTTCATACCTGGTGTGTTCAGACAAAGACCTGTGGGGGTGGAATAGTAAAATATCCCTGATTACACCTGGCCTGCTGGAAATAGACCTGGGCAGGGCCTACCTTGCATGGTAAGCACCTGCTTTCATTTCATTGTTCTCTTTTACAGAAGAAAGGACTTAACGTCAACATGAGACTGAACATTCTCTACTTTCAAAGCTGAAATGGAGTGGCCTCATACCTGTTTGTTTTCTACATATGTGCATCCCAGGTACCGGCATTTCCATTCTCCCCCTCATATTTTAAAGGCTCAACTACAACAGGGAATTACACGCCAAAGCCAGGGTGACTAACAGGCAGGCTATCTCACCTGCCCCTGCACTTGCTAGCCCTGCTTGCACTTCCAAGAAACTGTGATTCTAAAGCACTCTCTTCTGACCCACTAATTCATTCACCTGCTCACTCTTGAGCCAACACTGGTTCTGAGTTCCCTTTGGCTCCAGGCCAGACTACAGCCACCTGGAGCTGACACCACATTGGGCTAATGCACGTCCCTCTGGGAAATTGGGAGGCAGAATGGCAAGCAGGTAACATGACCTGGGCTGAGGGCTTGCAGGACACTGTGGAGTTAGGGGACCATGCACAGGGCACCTGAGGGGGACGAGGGGAACTCCTCTGGGGTATTAAGGACTGAATTGTGTCCACTTAAAATTCATATGTTGAAGCCCTAACTTCCAGGGTCTCAGAATTCTAAACCATATTTAGAGACAGGGCCTTTAAAGAGGGGATTGAGTTAAAATGAGACCCATAAGCTAGGCCCTGATTCAATCTGACTGGTGTCCTTATAAGAAAAGGAGATTCTAACACACAAAGAGACACAGGGGTGCATGCACACAGGCCAACTAGATGAGGACCCAGCAACAAGAAGGCAATGGTCTTCAAGCCATGGAAAGAAGCATCAGGAGAAGCTGACTGAGCCAACATCCTGAGCTGGGAATTGTGGCCTCCAGGACCATGAGAACCACATCTCTGCTGCTTAAGTCACTGGGTCTGTGATATTTGTCATGGCAGCCCAAGCTGACAGAGACATGGAGTGATTCTGGAAAGGTCTCGTCCTTCCAGGGAAGGCCTGGTTGGGGGCACGTTCTGGCAGAAGGCAGAGGTGTGGGAGTGAAGCTAACCTCTACCTGTCTAGACATCCATGTACACAGAGATAGACGCAGGTCCCCCTTTATGCCAAATGAACCAATGTTTCCTGTCCTTAGGAACTGGCCACCTCTCCTCACTCTGGACGGGGTAACCCGCCTTTGTGCCCTCAGGAGCTAGCAACACCATCGGAAGCCTCCTTTTGGTCAATCCCTGCTCGCAACTGCCTGAACACTTCCGGGAGGTCTCTGGGGAAAATGACTTTTTAAATATTTGCAGATGATGGGGCACCTGGGTGGCTCAGTTGGTGAAACGTCTGCCTTTGGTTCAGGTCATGATCCTGGGGTCCTGGGATCCAGCCCCACATCGGGCTCCCTGCTCTGTGGGAGAGTCTACTTCTGCCTCTGCCCTCTCCCCACTCCCCACTTGTGACCTCTTTCTCCCTCTCTGAAATAAATAAATAAAATCTTTAAAAGAAAACAAAAGAAAAGAATATTCATTCACTGTCATGTGAATCAATAAAAATTTTTAAACAGTAAAGTGGATACATCTACCAAAATGTGAAACGACATGCCCTTTAACCCAGCAACTATGGTGCTTATCCTGCAAATAGATCATCACACATGTAATCAGAGTACACTTACACTGATTATCAGGAGAAAGATGTCAGAGATGTAAGGTTAAGTGAAAGAATCTGGTTTCATTTAGTAGCTTACACAATCCTATTTGGGAAGATTGGTGAATGAAAACCATGACGATGCAGAAAACATTTCTTGAAGGATTCACAGAAAACTGGTAAACTCAGGATATAGCTCTAGGAAGGAGTTCTTTTCGCTTGAAATTCTTTCTCGATGTTTGATGATTTACTGTGTTCAGGGGTCATTTTTACTTTTTATAAGAATCCACATTTATTAGAAAAACTTAGAAACAAAAAGGTACAAAAAAATAGTGCCTCTCCCCCACCCAGAGATTAATACCACTATCATTTTGGAATTTATCAATTAATTCACTGACAGATTAACTAATATATATTAATTAATTAACCAATTAAAAAATTAATTTATATGCACATGTACTGGAACCTTGCCCTCTTCTGCAGGCCAGCAGCTCCTGCATAGCCACAGCAGAGTGCTCTTGCTGATGATCTTGTTCAACTGGCCTGTCCCCCCATTATTGAGGATGTCCAAGAGCCTCGTCTGTGTTAAATACGGACCTGCTATCAGGCCTCAGCCTGACTCCACACCACCCACCCCACAGGCCTAGAAGAGAACAGGGATCCATAGCGCGGAGTGCTGTTCAAGTTTTGCCTCTGCTGCTCCCAGAGGACGCTCCTACCTCCCCAGACCTCTCTGCTTCCTTACCTTGTCTTAAGTCAGCCCTGCCCACAATGCATCGTCTGGCATTGGCTTCAGGGACACAGTTACATTCACCTTGCTTCTCTCTATTCTTTGCCCCCTCACATATCCAGCAACACCCTCTGTTCTTTGCAAAATCACTCACAAGAAATAAATGTTGAAAACTTTAGAATGGAGTGGCTCAAATTTGTCACTGTGAAAACAGCCACCTGCTGCCTCAAAGCCTTGATGGTAGCAGTGATACACTTAGGCTTTAAACTATGCAGTGATTCACAGTTTACAAGAGACCTCCACATATATTTTTAGGACTTTGTACCCAAGCTGGGAGCTATGGGCTTTTCCAGCTATGGGGAACAAATGGGCGCAGAGTCCCACAGCTGCCACGTGGCAGGGCCCACCGTGGGCCTATGTCAGCTGGCATAGAGCAGGCAGGCTTTCAGGGCAGGGACACTTGTCTCTTGTCCTGTGACAGAGGCAGGTGGGTGGCCAGATGGGCCATAGGGATGACAAGAGTACCTCCTGCCCCCTCAGGCCACTCTCCTGATACAGGTGATGATCCCCAGCTTCCATTTAGGGGCTCAGCTCTAACCCGGCCCCACAGGCTTGCTTTTAATCCTGATTTAGGATGCTCTGAAATGCAGGACGCTTAAGCCTGGGGAATGGGGCAGAAGTAATAACATTTGGGCTTAGTGTGAAGTTAATTCTTTCCATTCTTTGGGGTCTGGAGACACTCAGTGAATGCAGTTTTCTAATGGCACATTTATCTGGCAAGAGCTCGCTGCTCTCTGCATTTGCAGCGCGCCCCCAGGCCATTCACATGCAGATACAGCCTCCCCTCTGCCCTAGAAAGAACCTTCCTGCCACGCTCTCCCAGCTTCCATCTCGCTCTGAGTGCTTCTGCAATGAGACCTTTCTCTTCATTGGTTCCAAGCCAGCGAAGACTCTCTGCATCCTCATAAAGGAATGTGCACAAAATCTACAGAAAGAGGGAGAAGGAAGGAGAAGGGCAGAGAAGCATAAAAAACAGTAGAGTGACAAAAAGACACAGAGAGAAAGGGATTTAGACACACACATCAGCTGGCAAAAATGATGTCCTTGGTGAAAATCAGGGACTCGTTACTGATGCCAGACACCCAGACGTGGTGAACAGGTAGATGGACAGCAGACATTGCTGATCAGTTACA